>NW_023425584.1:11569132-12769132 GCF_014108245.1 Pipistrellus kuhlii
CCAGACTGTCATTTGTATGGAATAAAGATGGCCTGTAAAGCTGACCTGGTCCCCTCAGCTCCAACTCCCATACACACATGCATATGTGTGTATGTGCACACACACACATACTTTTTAACTGAGAAAAGAAACTCTCAAGAGATCAATATTCATTCTTTTGAGTATGAGGAATGGAGAAGAAGAAAGAAGGTGATATTATAAGGAACCCAATTCCCTTTGCCATGATGTTAACCATTTTTATGGGGCCTTCCGATCCTTTCATTAAAAAATTTTTCCCATTTTTTTAAATTAAGGTATTATATGAGTACATATCTTACCATTGCCCCCCACCCCATTCCCACACATGCTCTCATCCCCCAGTGTTTTGCATCCATTGGTTATGCTTATATGCATGCGTACAAGTCCTTAGATTAATCACTCATCTCCCTCACCTCTCCCTAACCTTCCTGCTGTAACTTGACATTCTGTTTAATGCTTTACTGCCTCTATCTTTTTGTTCATCCATTTATAATGTTCTTTACTATCTACAAATGAGTGAGATCATATGGTATTTTTCTTTCATTGACTGGCTTATTTCATTCAACATAATGTTCTCCAATTCCATCCAGGTTGTTGCAAATAGTAAGAATTCCTTCTTTTTATGGCAGCATAATATTCCATTGTGTAGATGTACCATAGTTTTCTGATCCAGTCATCTGCTGACGGGCACCTAGGCTGTTTTCATATCTTAGCTATTATAAATTGTGCTGCTATGAACATAGGGGTGCATATATCCTTTCAGATAGGTGTTTCTAGTTTCTTTGGATATATTCCTAGGAGTGGGATTACTGGGTCAAATGGGAGTTCCATTTTTAATTTTTTGAGGAAACATAAAAAATATTTTAATTGATTTCAGAGAGGAAGGGGGAGATAGGAACAGTAATGGCCCTAACCGGTTTGGCTCAGTGGATAGAGCCTCAGTCTGAAGACTGAAAGGTCTTAGGCTCAATTCTGGTCAAGGGCATATACTTGGTTGCGGGCACATGCTCAGTAGGAGGTGTGCACGAGGCAGCTGATTGATGTTTCTCTCTCATCGATATTTCTAACTCTCTTTCCTTCTCCCTTCCTCTCTGTAAAAAATCAATAAAATATTTTTTTTTAAAGAAAGAAACAGAAATGACCCACACTCAGGATCGAGCCCACAACCCCAGGCATATGTCCTGACCAGGAATTGAACCATAACCTCCTGGTTCATAGGTCGATGCTCAACCAAGCCACACCAGCTGGGCCCTTCTGATTCTTTTTTAATAATAAAAACAGCTACCATTATCAGTACTTAGAGTATTCTAAGTCTCCAAACCAACCCTTAGTGTTCAGTACTTTTTTTAACCCCCTGTATGAGAAAATGGAGGCATGGGTTTAGCCAAAGCTCAGAGCCACAGAGCTAGGAGGTAGCAGAGCCAGCATCTGTACCTGTGGAACTTGGTTGCACTCTTTTCTCCAGTCAGGACAAGCTAACTGCTTGCCAGAGCAGCACAGTGTTCTTCCTCAGTGTCCTCAACCCCCACTTCGAGTCTGGGATCTTTCCAGCCATGGTCTAGCTCAGGTATGACAGGGGCAATAACAGGACTCCTTTCCCACAGCCAAGAGACTGGAGGTCCCAAAGGAGCTGGACTCAGACAGCGAAGAGTGGACCCAATACCAGTGCCTGCCCTTCCCGGCCAGATGGGCCCCAGACCCAGCAGCAATGAAGAGCCCAGGAGGCGTCCAGCCTCTGAGGAGGAGCCAGAGTGCCCGGGTACCCATCCAGGGCCACTCCCGACAGAGGTCCGTGGGGCGCTGGGAAAATGCACAGTCTCCTGTGGCCTTCAGCAGCTCCATTGTAAGTCCCTGCCTTTTCTTTGAATTGCAAGTGGCTTCTACTGGGAAGAGATGGAAGGGGGCCCTGAGGTGTGAGAGACAAAGACCATAAAAACCCTGAAGGGCTCTCCAAATGCCAGCCTTGGTCTTATATGCAGTCCTCATGCATGCTTTATTGGGTATGCATACTTCTTGTTCATTTCCAATGTTTAGTATTTAGGAGATTTCACATAAACATAGATTTCTGGCTTGTGTTTTTAAAGAATGGAAGTGGGAAAATTCTTCACACTAAGCCAGCATTTCCCTGTGGAAGAAATTGGCTTGAATTTAAGAGTTGATGCCATTTAGTCTGGGCATGTAATCTCTAGTTCATCAGTCTCTGCCTCACTTCCATCACTGAGTTGAGGGCCAGCAGCATGTCAATTATGCTCATTTTTCCAACAGTACAGTTAAGAGGAAAGAGAAATATTTGCCATGCCCCGGTTTCTATAAAGTGGAAAAACAAAAGATAAGCCTACAGGCTTATGCATTTCAAGAAAAATGGGAGAATATCTTCTTCGTGACCATCAAAAAGAGTCCTCAGTTGTTATGAAGCAAAAACATCAATGTAAGAATTACCCAGCACATTCACTCCCTTAGGTTAACTGCCTGGCCCCTGTGGTCCTTCAACCCTGCAGCTTGCTGCATGTGGTCCCTTCACATTTGATCCACAGGGACACCCGTCACTAACTGTCCAGGGAGCCGATGAAGAAACTGAGTTTCTTCTACAAGATCTCACAGCATTCCCTGGGAGTGAAGGCCAGAACCAGGGCCTCTGGCTCCTGTCCATCTGCTTTCCTCTGCACCTTGCTCTTTCTCTAAGAGACACGGGACCTAGAATCTTCTGTTCTCACAGAAAAGCCACAGGGAACCCCAGCTTGTCTTTAAAAGGTCACAAACGTAAAGAGAAACCTTAAGTTCTAGTATGCCATGATTAGAAAATATGATTTTCAAAATAATCCTTTCAGTGAATTTCCTCCCAGGCTTTTATTTCCCCCATTAATACACATGCATAACTCCATATATTTAACATTTTTTGCAATCATAGCACATATAATTATAGGTTCTAGGTTTTTTGGATCTGACAAGATGTCAGGAGCATTGTTCGTTTTGCTGCCTCATATTCCTAATCCAGGACTGTGCTTTCTGACTGCAATAAGGAAAAAACACTGCAAGTCTGTGTGTCCCGGGTTGTTACTTCTGTAACTCTGAGTACAACATTGAGTTAACTCTTCCATGGCCAGGTAACTCAGTTGGTTAGAGTGTCATTCATTGGTACCATGAATTAGTGAATTCTCATTAGGCATGGGTTGTAGGTCTTGCACTGTGTGTGTCTTCGGCATTTTCCAGTTCTAGACACCATGAGTGGCCCATGTGCCTGAGAATGTCTCTGCCAGGACCCAGGGGGAGAGAAAGGAACCTTTCCTTGGTAGATCTCAGTTGGGGCTCACAGATTCACTGCCCCTCTATTTAACTTGACAAATCTCAGTCACCCAGGAAAACTGCAACCCTGAGCCAACCCAGTCTAACTTCTATTCGGGGCCCTTCGCTGCTTGCTAGTCAGTGAAAGGGACACATTAACCTCTGAGCTATCTCCAGATCCTGGATGTCAACCCCCTCCCTTACTGGCACTCTGAAAGGCAGTTCTAAGTTCATTCCAGAACAATAAGGAAATTGACACACAGATTAAGAGCCAATTCTTGTTGTCTAGGCAAATGAGGACGGTGATGCATTCTCTTTAAGAACTGCCACATGGGTCATTCTCCAGTCTGTTTGCTTGAAGATCTGGGGTTATGGGGCAATAGTATCCCCAGGTAGGAAGAGAACTGGGCTAAGGGTCAGGAAACGTAGGTTCTCATTTCAGCTCTGATACTGCCTTGCTGGGTAACCATAGCAACACGTCAGACCTCTTTCTATCCCTTTCATTACCTGAAAATAATTTACTTACAACTCTCACCAGCTGTTCTAAAACTCAAATAACATAATGTTCATGTTGACCTGCAAGGTCCATTTCAGCTACGCGTTAGACACGTTTGGGGGTCATCTCAGCTCTCCCATTATTAGCTCTGTGGCTTCGGTCAACTTATCCAGCTGGAGGCCTACTCATTCCCATCATTGTTCTGCCTCTCGAGCTTCTTTGGATGATTTAATTGTTCAAATCATGCATTCTAGAAGATGGGTAACTAATCGCAAGTTTTAAGTCATCTTTCTGAAAGAAAGCTCTCTGTCTTGGACAAATGATCCCGTCTCTGGGGACATATGGTGGTGCGGGGGGGGGGGGGGGGGTAGTATTAATAGGGGAATGAGCATCTTTATAAAATGCAATGCTGAGCCCTCTCCCCTGAGATGCAGGCCTATTTGGTCGATGGCAGGCCTGGGCACTCATGTTTTTATTTCTGATGTTCTAGTGAGCAACCAAGATCAGGACCTCTGTAAGCATACCACCACCACCACCCCACCACCACTACCACCCCTAGTCTACCTTTGGCTCAAATAGGCTCCTTCTCTAGCTTGGAAGGCATTGGCTGAAGGGGGTGGTTTGTGTTGCCTTTAAGGGCTTTGACTACCTGTAAAATATCTGTGGCTGGTGTGGCAGATCTTGGAATGAGTACATGGACCATGTTGGGGACAGACCCAGAAGATCTCCTGGTTCCTGCCCCTCCCCCCTACTTCTTGGCAGGTTCCTGAACTTGCCTCTCTGCCACCTGCCCATCTGGCAGTCAGCTGATCCCATCATCTCCTGGCACCACCAGGTCTGTACTTCCCTTTGTAAACACCGTTGGAACTTGCCTCCGAATCCCCCCAGGTGCCAAGCCTTGAGGGAGCACAGGGCCGCATTCTAAAGGAACTCATTCTTGGTCTCCTTAGCTCTTGGCTCCAAACCAACAATAAAATGGGTATCAACAGTACCGACAAAAGCCGGCTTCTTTCTTTTACTACAAAGAACAAGGAAGCATGGTTTTTGCCTAATAGGCTGCTATAAAATCTGCGGTCTGAGGGTGGGGTAGCACACTATGACAGGGTGAGGACTGAAACAGTATTTAATAGACTGGCAGATAGAAAATGAAATGCCTTTTTTTTTTCTTCTTGGTCTGCAAACAGCCAAGATTCGAGCAGAGAGTCTTTAAGAGTGCCACTTACAAAAGGTTTCCAGAACCATCAGACCAAAGAATATCTTCCTGGTCATAAAATTTGCATTGGGGACCGTCCAGTCTCCAAACATCATCACCACTCCCTTCTTTGGGTGCGGCCCCTTCCGGCCCTCCAGAAGGAACACCCTGACCCTCTGCCTTGTCCTCAGTCTTGGTCTTCCTTTCCTCCTTTGGAAGAGACTGGTGCAGCACTGCAGTCTGTTCCTGTGGGTAGACAGCCCACATACCCAGGCTCTCTCTCTCTCTCTCTCTCACACACACACACACACACACTGGATGGCCAGGTACTGCTTTAATCATCCAAGCACACAAAAATCTTTTGAAAGTGATGTGACCACACAAGTAGGGACAGATGAAGGCCATCTCAACTGTGCTTCCTTGGCCCCCAGGGCCCCTACTGGGGATGCATGGCTGCAGTGATCCTATTCATAAGAGGTGGAAAACTCCCTTCATGCTAGGCCACTAAGGATTCCACCACCACCACCATCACTGTGGGGTATATGTCACATTTGGAAAAAGCTTACCAGAACAATCCATGTGCTTTTCATGGTTACTGAATGAAGTAGAATTTTGGTAGACAGGAGGAGATTAATCAAACAAGGTAAGATCACAGGCATAGAATGGGAGTATTCATCCAGGAGACAGCAAACACACTGCCCAGCTAAGCGGAGGGTCTGTGTTGAGAAGTGGAGGGAGCAGAGACTATGAAAAAAATTGAGATAACAGAGTAAGTTGATGGTGCCAGCAATGAAGATCTCCTGAAGGTCTACTGAGCTCTAGAGTAGCTGAGGGAAATGGTGTTTAGAAAGATGTGCAGGTGATACATGTGAAGGGTTAGAAGGAAAAGAGGTGAGAGGCAGCAACATCAGCTTAGAGGTGATGCAGAAATCCCGGAGTGAGGCTACAGGATCTGAGCCTGTTGCTAGCATCAAGACTGAGGGCCAAATGGTGGGGAGACAATGCAATGAAAGAACTGCCAGAGCTTATAACTGATGGGTATGTGAGGTGAGGGAAAGGAAGGAATCAAGTAAGAATCTGTAGTGACCGGGTTTGCAAAGGGGGAGTCGTCTAGATTCAAGAGTATAGGGAAGACTGTTATCCTTTCCCCAGGCATGCAAAGAACCTGGTATGTTTGGAGGTTGCAGGGGAAGCTTCCTTTGAGTCCCCTTAAGAAAGACTCACCAAGTTCTTTCTCTCTCAGGAAAAAGATGTGACTCCAGATAAACACCTACTACCCAAGGTACAAGATGCTGCCCTGTGGCTGGAGAACTTGCCAGACTCCAGACCTGCCAAGGCTTCCCTCTCTACCACCTCCTCCATCGCTGACTTCTTTCTCGCCCTAACCATCTGCAACTCCGTCATGGTCTCCACAACCACTGAGCCCAGGCAGAGGGTAAGGATCGGTGATGGAGGGAGTGGCAGAGGAGGGGAGGAAGGATAAGGATAAGGGTGACACCCTGAACAGAAAGACAAGACACTTGGGCCCTAGTCACAGTATCACGATTTCATCCCTCTGAGACCTTGAACTCTTACCCTTTCTGGGCCTCAGTTTCCTCATCCTAACTAATAAAAAGGGAATACACTAATTGACCATCATACCCTCAAAGATGGCAGCCCCCAGCCACAAGATGGCGGCGCCCAGTCTCCTCAGCCCCACCAGGGTGGCAGGAGCGCAGCATGGCCGGGCCCGCCCCCAAGATGGGTCTGGCTGCTCCACACACCTGCCTCCAGAGTCCCCAGTCCCCTCAGCCCCCCATCTGCCCAGTGCTACCTGAGGTTCAGGTAACCAGGGCCAGCCAAGGCTTGCGCTGCCGGCAGTGGCAGCAGCAGAGGTGTTATGGGGCATCGCCTTTTCTTGATCTCTGGGTCACCTCCTGCCCCTAAGGGCTCCTGGACTGTGAGAGGGGGCAGGCTGGGATGAGGGATGCCCCCTCCTTCAGTGCATGAATTTTCATGCATCGGGCCTCTAGTTTTTTAATAAAATAGAAAAAGTTATATATGAACTCTCTATGTAGTTTTCAAATTTTGTGTCTGTCTGCAGGTTAGATATTAAGAGTTAATATTTACTGAGCACCTGCTACATGCCAGGCTCCATGCCAAACACTTTGGCTACATTATCTTTTAATTCTCACAACCAAACAATCCTATGCTGCATGGCTTTGCATTTAACAAGTAAAGAAACAGTGCTAGCCAGTTTGGCTCAGTGGGTCCCAGGTTCAATTTGGTCAAGGGCACATGCCCAAGTTGCAGGCTCAATCTCCAGTATGGGGCATGCAGGAGGCAGACAATCACTGATTCACTCTCATCATTGATGTTACTATCTCTCTCTCCTTCTCCCTCCCTCTCTGAAATTAATAAAAATGTTTTTTAAAAAAAGAAAGAAAGAAAGAAAGAAAGAAAGAAAGAAAGAAAGAAAGAAAAGAAAGAAAGAAGAGATTTCACCAAAGTTTAAAAAAAAAAAAAAAAGTGAAGAAACAGGCTCAGAGGGCTTGAGTAATTCAACAAAGGATTTATGGTTAATATAGGACAGAACCATCTATATGACTCCATAACAACATATTACACTGGTCTCTGCTTTTATATGGGGGTTAGAAGAAATTCCACCATATGTAATGTTCTGCCAATTGATAGACAATGCAGCTGGGTGGCCATTTATAGGAGATTCAACTCTGAATTATTTTTTAGTACTGAAATTAGCTGTCTTTAATTATCCACCGACTCTCACCCAGGCTCCCCTGTGAGTGCCTGATGAGAATAATTGGGTGTTATAGCTTGTGGCTCTGAAATTAAGACAAATGTTCACCCAGGCACCAATTCAGAGCCCCGCTTCTTATATCCTAATCCTAAACCATCCTGAGAAGTCACTTCAGCCACTGAAAAGTCGCCGGGTTAACAGAAGCCTTCAGGGAGCTTTGAGAGAAGGCAGCGTTACCTGAGAACTCTGTTTTCAAGAGGAAGAAGCAGCATTCAGGGGAGGACAGCATCCGCCTCTCAATATTTAAGTGAACAGGGAAGCTTCAGCTGGCTGGCCACTGGAGGGCCCAACCTCTGGAGTCAGACAGAACCAGACCTGAGGCCCAGCTCAACCTCCTGTACACTGGGTGGTGATGGCCAATTTATTGAACCTCTTTGTGCCTCAGTTTCCTCATCCATAAGCTGGGATAATGATAGTATTCCATAAAGTTGGGGAAGATGAAATGAGTTGATGCATGCAAAGATAGAGGCTATGGTAAAGTTGTGGGGAATGTGGACTCTTACTATGGGTCCAGCTTTTGTCTCATTTTCTTCCTCTGGTCTCTGATTAGAGTGGGATGGTCATTACCAATCCCAGGAATGTCAGGGCTGGAGGGAACAGCTGGCCTGACACTCTCATTTTACAGGTGAGTAAACTGAGATTTGCCTATAGAAGAAGACTTACCCACACCACAGAAGGCCCAAGTAACCCATTTCTTGCAAAATGACCTTCAGATTCTGCCACAGACTGAGTGACTTTTTTCCCCCAACATTGAGAGTAATGTTCTTCCCTCCTTCAAACCTAAGGTCACCATGCCACCATCAACCAAGGCCCTGGGGACCTCTCTGGAGAAGATCCAGCAGCTCTTCCAGAAGTTGAAACTTTCGAGCCTCAGCCAATCATTCTCATCCACTGCGCCCTCTGACACCGACCTGGGGGACAGTTTGGGGACCACCATGGCCACCACGGACTCGGAAGACAGAGATGATGTGTCTGTGTGCAGTGGAGGCTACTCAACTGATACTGACGGTGGCTACAGGAGTAGCACGTGGGACCAAGGTGAGGCCCTGGCATCTGGGTCGGGCACTTCCTTGGAGGAGGTGCTGGAGGATCCGGCCCTCGGCCCGGCCAGTCCTGAGCTCTGCTATGAGGCCGAGAGCCCCGATGAGGCTGCCCTGGTGCATGCCGCCCGTGCCTACAGCTTCACACTGGTGTCCCGGACACCGGAGCAGGTGACCGTGCGCTTGCCCCAGGGCACCTGCCTCACCTTCGATGTCCTCTGCACCCTGGGCTTTGACTCTGTCAGGAAGAGGATGTCCGTGGTGGTGAGGCACCCGCTGACGGGCGACATCATCGTCTATACCAAGGGCGCCGACTCGGTTATCATGGACCTGCTGGAAGACCCGGCCCGCGGTGAGTCCCCCCTCACCAGGGCTCCAGGAAGAAAGGGCTCCATGGTTTAGGAGGCAGCTTGGAGGGCAATGAGGAGTTCAAGTGACAGCACCTTTCGGCCCAGCAAATCCCAAGGAACACGGGCCACAAGCTGCTCTCCTCAAAGTGGTTCCTTAGCACACACTTCCTTCATTCCACGTGCCCTCAATCTGGAGAATGACAGTGCTTGGGACCCAGACTTGGGGAGCTCTTGTAAAGCAAGTCTCTTTAACTCCTTTATCCTCAATTCTAGTTTTCTAAACTCATTTAAACATGGATTATCCATACACTCTATTTTATTGTAGCAGGACATCCATTAACATACCCTAGATACTGTGGTCCTAATGCTTAGTTTTGGAGAGAGACCAACCAAACCCAGAGAGGGAACTGACTTCAGAAAGGAGGTGAGGTAACCAGTGACACATCCTCGGCCTGGGTACCCTGAGGCCTTTCATGCCGTCAGACTTCCCTGCTAGGCTCAGTGCACTCTGGGAAGCCTCAGTGGCCCTCTTTATCATCCTCTCCCCTAGCCTCTCCCAAATGGATTTTTCATAAGCTTGCACCAAGCCAGAAAAATGTTCCCAAGTCCCTAGCTATCAGTGTCTTGTTTTGGAGCAGCATGAATTAGTGCACAGACACTTCTTGATGGCTAACAAGGAAAAGACGGTTATGGGGCTATGATTCTCCCAGGGTAGCCGGTACCAGCCAAGCTTTAGAATTGCCCAGGCAGCCCTGTGCCTCCTGCATCACCAGCTATGGATCAAAGCCAAGAGGTTCATGAGGATGGATGAGCGTTTAGAATGGGAAGGGAGCTAATTAGGTTCTTTATCCCCAGACTCTGGCAGAGGAGTGAGTTCAGAGTTTCTGAGTCAAGGGAGCCACAGTATTCTGCCCCTGGGCAACAGCCATCAATGCTGCCCTGGAGATGTTTTTTTATTTGTTCCTCTCCCGGTTGCAAAATGGATTAGAGATGCTTCCAACAAATGACACATGAGCAATGGTACTATTAATAATTGAGGACTAGAGCTTTGAAAAGGAAGGGGGAACATAACCCTAGGTTTAACATATTTATGGTGTTTGCACGTTCAATTTGACCATGAGGTTTCTGTTAGCCTGAGCAAAAAATAGGTCAATTCAAAGGGAACCAGATGAAGGCAGAAGGATTTAATCTTAGGAACTGATGTCTTTGAAAATAAAATACTGCAAATAGTGCTCAATAAGGCAATGCATAAAGACTGTGCTTCAGGCACTAGGAAAACAGTAACACCTTCTGAAAAAGAGAAAGTAATCTTTGAAAGAATTTTTGCTGTATATAAAAACAGCCATAGAATAGAATCACGGGGAAAATCAGAGCTTGTTGTGCTTTCTTATACTTACCTTACTGTTAAACATTGTATTTTTAATTTTGCCTTATATGGAGGGATGGATGAGGTGCACAAAATCTGATTTCTACTTAGGGCCTCTGAAGATCTCAATCTAGCCCTGTTTTTTGTTTTTGTTTTTGTTTTTGTTTTTTAATGACTGAACCTTTTTCCAAACTTAGCTTTATAAAGTGCTGCAATTGATTAGAGATGTCTGTGACATCTTAGATAAAATAAGTGGCAATAGCATCAATCCTGCCCCATACTCACAAACCCAGGATGAAAAATTCCTTTTATCTGGTAGAGAAAAGTAGTGGAATTCAAGAGAAAAAGATTAATGTTTTTCTAAAAGAAATGTATTATGTAGGACTTCATAAACGGGACTTAGAGCAACCCAATGAAGTATTTTTCATTCTAAACACTATATTGGTAGGAAATGCAAACAATTTTTTTTTCTAAGACCATTTATTGCAAACCTAGTGTGTTGAAGAACTTAGCAATGGGATCCAGGTCCAAAGCTGTCTTGGAACCTAACTGAAGTAGATGACAGAGAAGGTGATGGGTAGGAAATCTAACCCTTAGCAAACTGTTGGTCATCTAGGGCTAACGTGGCTACAAAGAAAGCACCTGAGGACATAATAAAGCTCCAGCTGTCTGGTCCCTGATTCAGCAGAGCTTCAATTGGATCTGGGAATCTATTTTTTGTTTTTAAGTTTCCAGATAATTCTGCTGCAGAAAGCTGTTTGGTTAAGAATACCTTGGACCACCTACCTTCCTAAGTAGTGCATTTCTCAGTCAAGCTTTTGATGATCAGCTGTAGAGAGCAGACAATGGAAGGACCCCCAGAGATAACCTTCCTGGGCATCCTGACAGCCAGGAGAGTCCCCCTGGTTCTGAGGAAGGCTGTGAGGGGATTTCTCTGCTAAAGATTCCAGAATGCTAAGAATGGGGAATCCCTGAGCATTTGTATTTGACCTCATGCCGGACAATGACTCCTTCACAGTGACTGGCACTGATGTGGAAAAGAAGCTGAGGAAAATCCGAGCGCGGACACAGAAGCATCTAGACTTGTATGCAAGAGATGGTCTTCGGACACTGTGCATCGCCAAGAAGGTGAGAACAGATTCCTCGTGAAGTAGGTGAGGGGCCGCAACCCCAATTGTATCTTTTCTACTTCTTTTTAGAAGACCTTTAATGTGGGTTGCTTTAATGTTTTCAAAATTAGCTTTTTGATTTACCACAAAGACCCAGGACTTTTGACAGTTTTGCTGGGGCAGAAATCTGAATGGCAAGGTTTTATATCAGTGTGGCTATTTGTATATGTAATCAGTTACCCCTAACTCATAAAATAATGTTTAATGTTATAATTTTGTCTTCAGGAAATTCTTTTAAAATCTGCATTATTTGCATAGACTTGGAATTTGGAAGATTTTATGTGGTTACCTTAAAAAAATCTAGATTTCTGGTTTCTCCCAAAAATTTAGAGGAGCTGTCAAAATGAGTCTCCATTCTCCAATAAAAGCAAAGAGCTACAGCCACATAGCAGCTAATCCCTGAGGAGGAATGTATTCTGCTGTGTTGTGCTTGGCCATAGTCCCCACTATTCCCTATTGTTTCCCTTGGCCCAGTTATAGTCATGTAGATTACCTACCTCACCTCCAGCCTCTGCAGGTGAGGGAAACAGAGCAGGGGTATCTAATGGGGCACCTAAAATCAAGGAGGGAGCTAGAATGGACATATATTTCTAGATGGATGGATTTATTTCTCCATAAATTGACAGAGCTCATCTTTTTTATGGTCCTTAGGCAACTATAAAAATTTAAGAGTTTATGAGCACCCACTTTAAAGCCAGACCTACCTGGGTACAAATCTCAATCTCACCACTTATCTGTTGTGTGACATTGGGCAAATTTCTTCATCTCTCAGAGTTTTGGGTTTTCTTAACTATGGAAGGGTGTCAGCACTCCTTACCTCATACAGTTGTCATGGAGATTAGCACATGTACATGGAACATCAACCAGTGTTTACTACTCTATAGCTGTAATTATGCCACCTTCTATTTTCCATTGAAATTATTTGTGCCTATTTTGTCTCCTAATATTCAATAAAACTATGAAATTCAAAAAGAGCAAAAGGCCTATTCATATCCCTTTGGTTGTCCCCATATACCATGCACAGAGAGAGAATCTAGGGATATTCATTGCTGTATTCATGCAATTCCAGCAAGGGGGTCTAAAGTACTATGGGACTCAAAAGGAGGAAGATATGTCTTATAGTTGTATTCTTCCAGCTTTTGGTACCATCTCCAATAGCTGGTGGAGAATTCTATCAGGCTATGCAAGATCTGGTTGCTGCTTACCTTTCCAACCTCATTGCTGGCTCTTCTCTACTTGGCTCTCCATCCTTCAGCCAACTGGTATTTATAAGGAATAAACATAACCAAGGTCATTGCTTTTTCACAGCCTTTGCACTTGCCCCTCCCCGTGACTGAACTCTTCTCATCATTGGCTCTCAACTTGTATGTCACCTTGTCTAAGAGACCTGAAGATTCAAATGAAATAGGCCCTCTTCCCACAGCTATCCCTCTATCCAGTCTCTCTCTCACATGCATATCTACAGATCACGCTCTAATTTCTGAATAGAATTCCTTGAAATGACCTATATTTTAAATTATTTACTTGGACAATGTCTCTCACCCTCCAGTAGCACATAAGCCTAGGCATGCAGGGATCTTGTCTGTCTTCAGTGCTCAGAGAAGGGTGAGAGCTCAACAGATGTTTAGTGATATTGGAACATGAAGATCAGTCCTTCATTGATTCATGCATGCACTCAAGAAAGCAATCATTGAAGAGCAAGCCCCACCTAATTGTGTAGAGAAGCTCAAACAGGCACATGGGAAGGGGTCCACTCAGAGTTGTGAATGGGCCTATTTCTGTCCCGTAGGTCCTAAGTGAAGAGGACTTCCGGCGATGGGCCAGTTTCCGGCGTGAGGCTGAGGCGTCCCTCGACAATCGAGATGAGCTTCTGATGGAGACCGCCCAGCATCTGGAGAATCAATTCACCTTACTGGGTAGCTAAAAATAAGCCCTCGTTAAATGAAAAATAGGAATGCTGCAAGCTGGAAAGGGAGTTCTTGGCCCTGATTCTGACACTGCTACAAATGTGTCTCAATTAGGAGCTTTCCCCGGGGTGCCTTTCAAGAAATTTGGCACAGACTGGGCCATCGTGCAACCCAGATTCCACATGCAGCCTCCTGAGGGTTACGGGGAACATTCCTGCACTTTCTGCTGGATGAAGCCTAGGAGTCTGGTTGCTTCTCCTCTATTTGTTCAAATGTTTGTTGAGCAACTACTATCTACCAAGTAGCAGGCAAAGCATTGGGGCTACAACAGGGAGCAAGAGCCACAGGGACCTGGCCTCCCAGAGTCTAAAGTCTAGTGAGGAAACTGACTAAATAAGTAATTAAACAGTGTTGAGGGCCTGGCTGGAAGATTGACCAGATGGGATGGAAACACAAAATAAAAGGAGCTAACCTGGCCTGAAGCCAAGGTGGGTGCAGGGAGGTTGGACTGAATGGAGGAGTTGGTCAGGCCAAGAGGGAGCGTGTTCCAGGCAAGGGGAAGGGGCCGGCTGGTAACTCAGGTCTTCTATGGCTAGACCATGCAGTGTCAGGGAGAGAGGTCAGCAGGACCCAGATTAGGAAGGGCCATGCATATCACATGCTGAATGTTTGGAGAGGGGACGGGGATGGGAGGGAAAGCAGGGGCAGATCTGTGCTTTCGGCACAGAAGTGAGATTGGTACACTGGGGGGAAGATGAGCGGCTTGGAGGCCCCAGTTAAGAGCCAGCGTTGGATTCCTGGTGAACAAAAAGCATTACTAAGAGAGCCGGAGAGGGTTCATTTATCAGGATTCATCTCGCAGCTCAGAGTCAGATCTAGGAATGGCCTTGCTGGTCCAGCATGCACACAGTGGCCACAGGGCAGCTTTCTTCCACCTCAGAAGGCGAAGCTGACCTGGGCACAAGAGTCAAGGGATGGCTCTATCAGACCTTGCTGTGTGCCCAGGGACACATCCCCACAGCCTCCGAGCCTAGCTTCTCTGGATAAAACCCCACCCCCCACCTCCACCCCCGCTACTCAGCCAGGCCAGGTGCAAGGGGACAGGAAGGCCCAGAGCTGCTGCAGGAAGCCTTTCTATATAAAAGCAGCAGCAGGATTTAGACATAGTAGGTGCTCAACAAACAGAGTACAGCCTTTTGTTTCTGTTTTGTTTGCTGCCTCCAAGGCCTCCTTGAAAGCTGATCATGAGAATTCATTTCAACAAGCACTAGAAGTCTCTAAGCCAGACAGCTCCACCCACTACACAAGGTCACCAGAGGGTCATCCCACGAGGGTGCTCACCCTCCTTGCCTCTGCAGTTCCTTGTTTCCGGAGCACAAGTCCCTGGTTCCACGAGAGAGAACACACTTGTAAGGGCCCGTCGGCCCCTTTTGCTGGGAAAGGCCTTCATGCCTCCCTCTTTCATTTTCTTTCACACACACACACACACACACACACACACACACACACACAAATACAAATGTGTTTTTCCTCCTCTTGCCCTCACTCTGCCTCCCCACAACATCAATCAGCTTCAGAGGCCCACCTTCCAAGCGAACCCTGGGAGGGAAAGCTGAGGCGGGGCCATCACTCTTCCTGGGGTTGTTTACCTGGCTGTTTGGGCCTCACATACAAAACAGGCACATTTCATGACAGCGAGGCTGTTTTTCTCCCCTGGAGGCAGCTGGGGAAGGAGAGGGCTGGGGCCGGGCAGAAAGCTCAACCTGCCACCTAGAAACCGCCCTGCCCTTGGGAAGCTGCCTTGCATTCTCACTCAGCCCCAGAGTAGGGTGATCTTTTCACTATGCATTCAGCGTAGCTGCTTTGCCAACCTATTGTCACCCAGAATCATTGAAAGAAATGAATGCCGTGCTCCTGCCCAGAGTGAAATGGGTCTGCTCTCTGAAATGGATCTCAATGTAAATGCCGGTTTATTTTTTGCTTAACCACCGTTATTCAGTATTTAGGTTGATGCAAAGCTGGAGATGATTCAAAATGTATGGAAGCTGTGTGTTTCATTCTCTCCAAGAAAATGAGCAAGAACCTGGATCTCTGTTAATTCTGCTGGGAGCGGTGGCATAGCCAAGATTTCAGCCTCCTTGTTTCTTTCCGCTCCCACTGCCACTCTGCCGGCAGCTGTCTGCACTCCTGCTCGGCTCCTGACTGTTAGTCCCAAATTACTCATGCTGCTTGCTGAAACTCCAATCCATTCTCTAGAATGATGTTCTTCTAACTCAAAACTAATCCTGCCAACTCTCCAACTTAAGTCCCTTTAATAGCTTTCTTGACTACCAAATGAATTCCAACCTTTTATTTTTAAAATATATATTTTTATTGATTTTTTTTTTTTCAGAGAGGAAGGGAGAGGGATAGATAGCTAGAAACACCAATGAGAGAGAAACATCAATCAGCTGCCTTCTGCATGCCTCCTACTGGGGATGTGCCCACAACCAAGGTATATGCCCTTGACCAGAATCAAACCTGAGATCTTTCAGTCCACAGGCTGATGCTCTATCCACTGAGCCAAACCAGTTTCGGCGTAAATTCCAATCTTTTAATGCCCTGCTCAGCAAAGCCTATCTTCTGGCCTCATTTCTCACCCTACTCTGCCTCCTTTCCTGTGTCTTCTCTTACTCTGACCCCAGGGCCTTGACACATGCTGATCCCTCTGCCTGGAATTCACTTTCTCCTCCTCCTCTTGGCTTTATCTTCCAGGTCTGAGCTTAAAGGACACTTTCTTAGCAAGGCCTTCTATGACCTTCCTGATGAAGTTTGGGTCTCCTGGTTATAGGTTTGCATCCTGGGCTTCTCATATAGCTCAGTTATAAAACCTTATTCAGCAGGCCCAGGAGCTCGGAGGATAGAGGCCAGCTCTGTGTGTTTCACTGCCAGATTCTGGGTGCTTAGCACAGCCTAGAATGTGGAAGATATTTAATAATTACTGCCTGGCTCGAGAGGGCTCCGGGGAAATTAGGCAGCTGCTTTTCCACCCTGTAAGTGTGATCCCCGGCGTCTCTGATCACTCCAGGAGCCACTGGGATTGAAGACCGGCTGCAGGAAGGAGTTCCAGACACAATCGCAGCTCTGCGGGAAGCTGGGATCCAGATCTGGGTCTTGACAGGAGATAAGCAGGAGACAGCGGTCAACATCGCTTACTCCTGCCGACTGCTGGATCAGACCGACACTGTTTACTCCATTAACACCGAAAGTCAGGTGAGGCCAAAGGAGGGCCCAATGTCCAAGTGCAGAGTAGCGCGGGCCAACCGAGGACAGGCTTCGGGGTGGTGCTGGGGTATTTGAGGAAGTCACCCTCCCATCATCTTGCAGCTGGAGGGAATGACACATGAGAGGGCCCTGGAAGACAAGCAGCCCTCTGTCCCCTAACCTCATCCCCACATATGGTGGGCCAGTGTATTTACATTATGTCTAACAGTACATGCTCAAAAGCCCTGCCTCTCCTGAATTCTACCCTTGGCCCAGCCTCTTCATGCTACAGATGGATAAACTTAAGATCACTGAGGCTGTCACCTGCTCAGGGTCACCCTGTGGTTCTGACAGAGTAAGTCAAGAATGCTGCTCTCTGCAGGCCAGTGTGGACTGCATGACACCATGCCGTTCGCTCTCAGAACCTCAGCAGTTTGTTATACGTTGGATGAAGCATCCATTGAAAAAAGCCTCGATTAAATTGAAATTATTTTGAGTTTACAATGTCAGCTCCAATCTGTAAGTCACTTTGGTTTGCCACAGAATACATCCTGGAGGGAATGACACATGAGATCAGTCCATTTTGATGGGTTTGGAGACAAAGAGAAGCACAGTTCTAAAACTGTGACTTTTTTTTTTTAACCCAATCAGGTTATGGGTGGTCTAGAGGCAGGTTTGGAGAGAGGGCTGTGCACAGTCTGAAGAAGAATATTCAAAGTTGCAACGCGATTTTATATTTAAGAGGAAGTCTACTTTCACAAAGCGAACTGCAGAAAGTGAACTTCCACTGTCTTGCTGGGAATGTGAAAAGTGGGCGCTGTCTTGTATGCTCCTATTAGAAGGAGGCAGGGATGGCATTGGATGTGGGTGTTGACAGGAAAGCACTATGTTGCAGGGGCTGTGAGTGGAGGGGACCTGGAGACCTTAGCATCTCATGGGGAGAAGGGTGGAGCAGAGGGAGGAAGATGGGAAAGAAATACCACAAGGGAAAAAGCAGGAGGATTTCCATTGTTGCCTGAAGCTGATCAGGATCCAGAAAGTTTGTGAGGTTCAAATTTGGCATTTACAATATTTCATGAAGAATCCACATAGGCACCTTTTTAAAGGATAGTGTATACTATGGAAAGTGCCTCAGGCCCTTTAGATGAGTTGGAAACCCCATTTACTTTCTTGTCAGGTGCACAGAGGATGCTATGATTAGATGAAACCCCAAAGAATTTTCTAAATGAAAATAATCTCTGGGAAATATCTGGCATTATGATGCTTAGGAGAGAAAGTAATTTGCAGCTTGCTTGAGTGCTTGATCCCCGTAAGAGTGTCAATGTCACCCTGCTCTGCTGACAATGGAAATGTTGTTCGAAAAGATGGTTTCACTCAAGGTGATTCCAAAAGGACTTCGCAACACAGCAAACCTGTGAGCCAGCCTGTGTGTGTTGGGGATTGAGGGGGCGGCTTCTGTGGGTTCTGTTAAATGCAGTGCATTTCTGCAGGAAGCAGGTGTTTGCTGATTAATTAGCCAAAGGAACAGTGGGCCACACTCCATGTTTTCAGTCCCTATCAACTTTTAAAGTCTGGGATCTTCCATGATGGTGCCCGATGGTTAGTTTCTCCCCACACCCCTGGGCGTGCTAAGCCTATGAGTCTTTCTCATTTCTTGTCTGAGGAAAAGGAGTGGATGCCTGGATTTGTCAAGAGAGACCCTGGGGAAATCCATTCTAAATCTCAGATTTATTTCAACCCCCGTTTAATGTAATTACATATTCAGTAGATATTTTTCTCCAAGGCTTTTTATCTGCCTAATTCATTATAAATTGATTTAGAGCTACTGTTTCTTTGTTATGCATCTTAAAGCCATAAGCAAGTTAGGGGACCTATGTAGACCTCAGGGTTCTCAGCCATAAGATGAGAGAATTAATAACCCATCACTGGAAGTGTTGATCTGTTAAGGGATCTTAGGAGGAACTATAGTATTAAATAGAAACTAATAATAGCAGCTATTATTGTTATTATTAACAACATATTTGAAAGCTTAATATTGTCCAGATACCATAACTCTGAACTTAATTTAGAAAAGATTCATTTCAGAGGCTATTTGGGGTGATTAAATAAGATCATAGGAGGAAGATATTTATGAGCATAGGACTTGTATTTGTTGACAAATTATGTCAAAACTTAGCCACTAAAAGCAGAGAAACATTTATTATGGCAAGGTTTCAGTGGGTTAGGAGTCCAGGAGTGGCCTGGCTGGGTATGTACCTCTGGTTCAAGGTCTCTCTTGAGGTTTCAGTCAAGCTGTCAGCCAGGGTAGTGTGTTCAGCTAGATGCTCAATGGGATGGGTTGTTTGGGAATGGAGAGAAGTCCTTCTTCCAAGCTCATGGACATGATTATTAGCAGGCCTCGTCCTTGCTGTGTGGGCATCTCCACAGGGTGCTCTGCAGCCTGACCGATGGTTTTCCCCAGGCGAGCCATCCAAGAGAAAGAATGTGGCATTGGTAGCCAGTCTTTGTAAACTAATCTGAAAGTGGCATCCCATCACTTTTGCAGAATTGTCTTCATTAGAAAGGAGTCACTTAGTCCTAGCCCTCACAAGATTGTACAGGGGCATGAATCCTGGGGTATGGAGAGCACTGAGAACCAGCTAAAGGCTGCCTACCACAGTATCTGACATACCAAATGTTGAATGAGCAGTAACTAATGGGATTATTATATAGAAAATTCAAATTTTGGGGAGTTTTAGTTAGAAGCTTACATTCCCAATGACTTGCAGGGGTCCTATGGTGGAGGAATTTTTAAAATGTATGCTAATCCCAACTTCCAGCAAGGACTATCTTGATCTCTTTCCCAAGTAAGTATTTCAGGTATAACCAGAGGCTGCTTGAACTACTTCCTGTGGCGCTTTAGGGTTTATGCACACTGACTGCCTCTTTAGTGTTTCCTAAAGGAAGGCTCAGGAATAATAAACTGCAGTCCTACTGCCTCCAGAAGAAATTGTAACATTTTCGGAAGCTTCTAGAAGATCAATGGTTCTCAAACCTGTCATTTTGGAACAACTTCCACAATTTTTTTTTAAATCCACGTATTGCCTGTACTGTTTTTTATTTAATGAGTTCATTTACAATGACTCACTTTGGGCATTTTAAAATTCATTTTTGGCACAGCAGTAAATGAGTAATACTGCTAAGTAAAGACAGCACAATACTATTAAAATCGATAATACAGTTGACTGCCACAGTTTTTCTCTAGCTTTATTTTAAAATGATGTTTACAGAACATAAAGAGGATGAAGAATATATTTAGAACCAAAATCTGACATAACCAAAAGGAATGGAGGAGAATTGATAAGAGGAAATAAACTTCTTCACTATGTTTCAAGGTAAACTTAGAGCAGAAAAAAAAATGTTTCTTTAAACCAATAAGCTCTTTCACATCCATGTACAATGACCAACACATTCACACCAACAGATAAACACAGTTCATGTATTTTTTCAATTAAGAGGCCACAATTTGAGTAGTATCGGTCTGCCTCCACTACTAAGTTGGATGACCTTGAACAAGTTACTAAAAATTTCAGTTTCTATTTCTTCATCTCTAAACTAACATTGATTTTAAAAAAATAAATAACCCTACCTACACACAGGACTATTCTGAGGAACAAAGGAGAGCTAAAATGACACACAGAAAACATTCTAGCACATACTGTCCTATTTACCATCACACTAGAATTATTTCATATCTCATACCTTCCCTCCATTTCAGTCCCCATCTTGCTGAGCTATTGCCATGCCCATTCCCAAGCCGTATCTCCTATTTTGGCCATTAGTTTTGATTCCAAATTAATATAGCTTTGATGTTGTTTGAAATTTTATTGCAGAGAAATATAAAAATCAGAGAATGATTCCTAGGTAAGTGATCTCTATGGTGGTAGAGTTTGGTAACTATTTTATTGAAGGATAAAGTGAGATTCTAAACCTACATTTCCAATGTTGCTTATTAACACCAAATATATTATTCCGACTCTTTGCAGGAAACTTGTGAATCCATCCTCAGCTGTGCCCTGGAAGAAGTGAAGCAATTTCATGGGCCACGGAAGCCAGAGCGCAAGCTCTTTGGGTTCTTCCTACCTTCTGAGACACCTCCCCCTGCCTCGGGAGCCACAGGGCCAGAAGTTGGACTGGTTATTGATGGGAAGACACTGAATGCCATTTTCCAGGGAAAGCTGGAGAACAAGTTTCTAGAGTTGACCCAGTACTGCCGGTCTGTCCTGTGCTGCCGCTCCACACCGCTGCAGAAGAGCATGATCGTCAAGTTGGTGCGAGACAAGTTGAGCGTCATGACCCTTTCCATAGGTATCCATCATGCTGAGATGTGGGTGGCAGTGTTATAGGGCTAATCTGATGAGAGGCCTGGACCAGACTGGGGAAGGGAGGATTGTCAGGTATCAAAGTCAAGATGCTTAGGCTGAAGGTCATTGTCTTAAGGGAGAGAGGTCAAAGTGACAAATGTGGCAGCCAGGAGATGAAGCCGAGTCAGAGAGTAAAAAAAGTTCTCAGGCTGAAACCGGTTTGGCTCAGTGGATAGAGCGTCAGCCTGTGGACTGGAGGGTCTCAGGTTCAATTCCAGTCAGGGGCATGTACCTTGGTTGCAGGCATATCCCCAGTGGGGGGCATGCAAGAGGCAGCTGATCGATGACTCTCTCTCACTGATGTTTCTAACTCTCTATCTCTCTCCCTATCTCTCTGTAAAAAAATCAATAAAATAATTTTTTTAAAGTTCTCAGGATTAGAAAGTCAACTACAGAAAAATTAGGACTTGGATGGAGGCCAAAGCCAAGAGGGGCCTCAAATCCAGGTAGCTCATCTACCTGGCCAACTCAATTCTGGGATGTAAACCATTTCCCCCTTCAATATTTAACATGTGGCACAGTGCTATAAACCTCAGGTGTTTGTGGATTTGACATTCAGTTGAGTGTTGATGGCCAGTGGGGAGATTTAAAAATTGGGCCTGTCCCATATTTAATTTTGTATGTTTATTCCTAAATACAAGACCCAGCACAAAGCATATACTCAATTAAATGCTGGCTTGTTTGATGAAGAATTCCTCATAGGAGACTAAACTTTAATCAAGGTTGAGGTAGAGAAATAAAGCTTGGTTCCAGGTTCTCTTCTTCTTACACAGTCATGGGAAGAGATTGTTCTTCCTGGCATTCCAAAGAAGAAGCCTATTATATGTTGTTTTTTCTTCTGGTATTCAGGTAAAAACAACGTCTGCCCCCCCCCCCCTTCCCCTTGAAAAAAAACAAAGAAGAAGAAGAAGAAGTGGGCAGAAAGAATCAGGGAGCATAGTTTTAGCCACTGCATTCTAATTTTATTCCCCTGAATTGTCCTCTTCAAAACTTCAGACACAAACAAGGCAATCGCCTGAGACTGATTCCCTGAAGTATAAGGTTGGCTTCATTCCCATAGCAACAGAGACAACACCAGCAGGGTGAGAAAGAGCATGATTATACACCTCCACTCCCTCTGGTTTGCTACCAGAAGAGATGAAAGGGTGAATTTGTTCTGCTATGGGGGAAGATTAAAATTATGTGCTTCTCTGCTATTAAGGGGGGGGAAATCATAAGAATAATGGCTACTTATAATGACAAAATACATTTTTTTGCCCTATAATTAGGAGAAGAAAATTCTCTCCCCCAATGACATTTTTTCTATGATGTCTAATTGAGATTTAATTGCAGATTATGAGAACCTACTGGAAAAAGAGGTGAGGTCAGGAGGTGAAGGCAATATAGTGTACAAAGCACAGCCCACCGGCTGAATCCAAACCACTGCATACTTTTATATAGGGATGCTGAGAAGGGTTTTTATTTTTCTAAATGTAACAACAGTTGTTTAATTTTAAATCTTGGATGACAAAGCCTAAAATATTTACTATCTGGCCCTTTACAGAAAAAGTTTGCTAAACTCTCCTGTAATAGATAAAGCATTAGAAAGAGGATTATAAGCTATACAACTCACTGTGTGGAGTTGTGCTGTCTAACACAGTTGCCCCCTAGCTATCTGTGGCTATTTACGTTTAAAATTAAAAAGAATTTCACGAGCCACATTTCAATAATCCCATGTGGGAAGTGGTTTCCTTGTTGGACAGTAAAGATATATAACATTTCCATCATTACAGAAAAATCTATTTGGTAGTACAGGCCCTTACACCTTCCAGTTTCCTGAATTTTCATTGAATGAGAACTCAATGTGACTAAATGTACCTCAACCAAAAAAGTAGTCAATCTCATTTGTCTATATTCAAAAACAAAACAAAATGCTGTCCCGGTCCTTGAATACCACTGACAATCGGATGACTTAGTTGTCCAAACATACCAGTTGTCTTAATATGACCAGTATTTCATGTGATACTGAATTCGGGAAGGTATACCAGCTTTGGAATTCGAAAGATCTCAATTTTCCTGAGTGTCTTCACTAGCACTTGCCTTGGATTACTCTTGCCAGGTCCCTATGTTGCTCAAATTCTCCATTTGCTCCTCAGTAAAGTCCACTGTAACATTTGTGAAGGCTGTTTGTGTAAACTATAAGCACAGTTCAAGTCCCACTTACTCCCCATTGTAT
The DNA here is from genome assembly GCF_014108245.1 of Pipistrellus kuhlii. Taxonomy (NCBI): domain Eukaryota; kingdom Metazoa; phylum Chordata; class Mammalia; order Chiroptera; family Vespertilionidae; genus Pipistrellus; species Pipistrellus kuhlii. The sequence continues at coordinate 11,592,611 of NW_023425584.1, forward strand.
TCCTAATAGCTAATATTGTGCCTAGAAAAAGGACACAAATATTTGTTGAATGATAAAAAGTAGGGCTTCTTGTTCAAAGAAGAAAAGAGACCTCTCAGGCCAAACACCATAGCAATGGACTTTTCCTGTAAAACTAGAGAAATGTTAAAAGGATTCGATTAAGTACAAATGGGACACTTTAGAGCTACTGTATAAAAACCCTCCTGTGTCCCACAGCAGTTGGACCGGAAATAACGATGCCTCATGACCTCTCTTCTTTCAGGTGATGGAGCAAATGACGTAAGCATGATTCAAGCTGCTGACATTGGGATTGGAATATCTGGACAGGAAGGCATGCAGGTACTGTTCCCATTAACTGTTCTTGTTTCTTCCTTGATCACTATTGGAGAGTTAGGGGTATTCTTCACAGTTGGGTGAACTGCTCCCTGAGAATTTTGCAGAATAATCATTTGAAAGTCAGGAGGCGTCTGTGTGACAAGCCTCCATCACCAGCTCCCTCCTGCCCAGTCCTTCAGAACACAAAGGAGATCAAAGGATGCTTGGCTTTTTAAAAACAACTGGTGATACCTATGTTCTAAAGCCAAATAGTACTCAGCCATTCAGGGAAGCATTAACACCAAAACCTAATGTTTTCCCTTAAGTCCATCTGCCCATATGCACAGGCCCAAAGAAATGTACCAGCAGGAGTTTGCAGTACAGAAAGTATAATACTGAATTGGCCGGAGTCAGGGAACTAACATGAAAGCCCGACTCCCAAAAGGTATATAGGTTACAGATTTTTCAGGGAAAAAATCACAAGACATCATGATTTAGGGGTCCAGCTGGAAGTGGATTGTCAGAGGTGAAGCAAGGGTGATGAATCGATTCTTCAGGTTTTGAGGACAGCTCTGAGGTCTTGTCCAATCCTCTGTCCTGTCTCCTGGAAAAGGAGCTAAGGGGTCCTTCCACCTTAGGGCTCAGGAACTGAAACATAAATAGGTCAAGATGTTATCATTAGTCTTCCATGTTTGTCAGGTCTGGGGTACTGTCTTCCGTTGCTTTTGGAGTTGCTGAATCTCTGGAGGAGAGGCTGGAGAGATAGGGGAGAGGGAGAGGTTTCTAGAGTTAGATTTTAAAGTTAAATTTATCAGTCATAAGGAATCTGTTTCAGAAGCCTAAGCCTTCCTCTGACTGCATGCTTCCTCCCGATTCATTCCAGGATTTATAACTAAGCTTGTTCAAACCTCAGAGTCTTAAGAGTCCTAGGAACTGTGTCTTGTTCTGAGTGACTCCAAGGGCAGAAGATACATGCCATCTGAGCATGGAGCAAATGGCCTGCCTCAGGAGGTGGCCAGGGGGGTGAGGATTACTTATCTGGAAGCCCATACTCTCTGGGTAACCATCAAACCCCTAGCCTGGTTCCCGAAACACACTGGGACATAATAAATGCTTGTTGGATAAATAGGAGACAACCAAACTAGACTTCTGGCCCTTTCTCTCCTTCCCTTTTCAGATTCTAGTGAGAAAGAGCCTCCCAAGGGCACCACATGAGGGCAAAAAGCCTTTCAGAGTCTACTAGCTATGGCTCTAGAATAGGGGTGTCGAACTCAATCAGAGAAGGGGCCAAAATCTAAAATCCAGCCTAAATCGCGGGCCGAATGGTTTACTGAACAGTCATAAACTGTCATTGTGATAGAAACGCAGCGGAGTGCAGTGATGACAGTGTGGTGTGGGCCACATTGCAAGGCCTGGCGGGACGGATTTGGCCCGAGGGCCTTGTGTTTGACACATGTGCCCTAGAACAAAGTCTTGCCCTCGGGGAGCCTCTTGGTGTACTGGCAGCAATGATAGACACGCTGTCTCTATTCTGCCCTCGCAGGCAGTCATGTCCAGCGACTTCGCCATCTCCCGCTTCAGACACCTCAAGAAGCTGCTGCTGGTGCATGGCCACTGGTGTTACTCGCGGCTGGCCAGGATGGTGGTGTACTACTTCTACAAGAACCTGGTGAGTGGCCCCCGGCAGCCTCCACCCCGGCCTGGGGAGTCTTTGCTGGGGACCAGCTGTCCCCACACTAGACAAAGCATCTCAGCAGGAGGGGAGGAGTCAGGCTCACCTGGATTTTGAATCCTGAAACAGTCCTTTACTAGCTCTGTGACCTTGGGCAAGACAATGCCCTTCTCTGGGCCTCAGTTTTGCCTTTGACACTATGGGTTAAAGCCCCTGATACCTAGGAGGCAGCTTGAGTAGTTACAAACATGTCCGGAGTCAGACATAATTGGCTCAAATCTAGGCTCCTGTATTTGGCAATGGTCCTACACCTTAGTTTTTCCATCTATAAAAAGGGGCTGATAAAAGTACCTTTCTCATATATTTGCTCAGAAGATTAAACGAGAGTTTGTGTATAAAATAATTGGCATATAGTAATTACCCGGTAGAAATAGCCATTGTTTTTTATCATTGTTGATACTGCTGTTACTCTCAGACAGGCTCCATAAAAGATTTATTTCCTGACTGCAAGGAAGAAAAGGATTTGAAGAACAATTAGTATGGCTTTTCTCTTAGATTTCTTTCCCAGATAGAGCCACTCTAATACAAGAGCCAAGGTAAGGGTTTAAGATGAGTCTATGACTTCCACCTGACCAAAATGTCACTTCCCAACAGGGAGGTTCACAGAGGTCAAGACACTAAATAAATAAATAAAATGTTTAAACTAGGGCAGTCATCTGGTTTCTGTCTTGCCTGATCCAGCATGCTGTGTGAATGTAGAAGAGTCACTTAACCTCTCTGAGCCTAAATTTCCTCACCAATAACATAGGAAGACTATCACCCTCTTATGAGTCTTACCAAGTGGCTTTGGTGTCAGAGCTCTGAAATGCATGTAGCACTTTACAAATACAAGAATTTGTTTCTCCTGAGTGCGCAGGCGCACGCGGAGCGGTGCGGAGGGAGGGAGGGAGTCCCGGCGGCCATAGCGGCAGGTGTTCCAGGGCCTGGCGGTGGCCGGTGGGGGCGAGAGTAGCGACAGCGAGGACGACGGCTGGGAAATTGGGTATCGCGACCGGGCACCTCAGAAATTAAAAGGACCAGTTCCCACTGAAGACAAGAACGAAACATTTAAGAGAGCATTGACCACAGGAGATATTTCATTGGTCCAAGAGCTCCTAAAGTCTGGCATTAGTGTAGATTCTAGCTTTCAGTATGGATGGACTCCCCTTATGTATGCTGCTAGTGTTTCCAATGTAGAGCTGGTTCGGGTCCTTTTGGACAGAGGCGCTAATGCAAGCTTTGATAAGGATAAGCAAACTATTTTGATAACCGCCATGTTCTGCTCGTGGCTCAGAGGAACAGATCTTGAAGTGTGTAGAACTGCTACTTTCAAGAAACGCTGACCCAAATGTTGCTTGTAGGAGACTTATGACTCCAATCATGTATGCTGCCCGAGACGGTCACCCTCAGGTTGTTGCTCTCCTTGTTGCCCATGTAGCAGAAGTTAATACCCAGGATGAAAATGGTTATACTGCTTTAACATGGGCAGCACGTCAGGGTCATAAAAATGTAGTTTTGAAGTTGCTTGAACTTGGAGCAAATAAAATGCTGCAAACCAAACATGGAAATACGCCAAGCGAGATTGCAAAAAGAAATAAACATCTAGAGATCTTCAGCTTTCTTTCTTTGACTTTAAATCCATTGAAAGGAAAGCTTCAACATCTAACTAAAGAAGAGACTATTTGTAAACTATTGACAACGGATTCTGATAAAGAAAAAGATAGCATATTTAAGAAAGGGATATAACTTTAAGATATCTTTTGACCATGAGGAAAGATGAGTTTACAAAGAATGGAATTACCAGTAGAGATCAACAGAAAATTCTGGCTGCTCTTAAAGAACTAGAAGTAGAAGACATAAAATTTGGAGAATTACCTGAAATAGCAAAGTTGGAAATCATTGGTGATGAATTCCTCAACTTTCTTCTGAAATTAAACAATGTGGCAATTTAATAACAGCTGTACAGAATATCATTACTGAGTTGCCTGTAAATTCTCACAAGATAGTACTTGAATGGGCTTCTCCTCGGAATTTTACTTCAGTTTGTGAAGAACTATTGATAGTTAGCAATGTTGAAGATTTGAGTGAAGAAGTCTGCAAACTAAAAGACTTAATTCAGAAGTTGCAAAACGAAAGAGAAAATGATCCAACTCATATACCATTAACAGAAGAGGAATCTACATGGAATAATAGAATTTTGAAGAGGACGGCTATTACAGTATGCGGATTTGGATTTCTTCTTTTCATTTGCAAACTAATTTTCCAAAGAAAATAATTCTAATATTTATTTTGAGTATTGTGTGTACATTTTATTTAAATAACCTTAAATGTTACTTTTAACCATTTGTGGCTCAATAAAACTATATTCTTTATCAATATTCCACAGGAAAAAATATGATAGCATTGAGCAGGGGGTTTTTCTTTAGAAAGTGGTTTGTCACTTTGACTTAAAATGTAATTTGTTATATTTTATAATAATTTTGATCAAGCAGTAAGTTATGTTTCTTAAGTTTGACCCTATAACTCTAAATCACATTCAAAATGAAAGTTTCATCTGAAAAAAAAAAAATTTTGTTTCTCCTAAAAAAAATATGTTCATGTCTGTCTGATAAAGGTCCAAAGCAGGCAAACACCAGCTGAGGTATTAAAACTACCGGAGGCCCTTGTTTGGAAAGCCCTGGATTAACAAGGAGTATAGGAAGAAATCAGCATTGCTGTGCTAAGGGATTGAGCCTGAGTTTTTCATTATTTAGTTCAAGGACCTTTGACTAATCCCCAAGAGTGTCCAAATAGATTCCACTCCTGTTTGCATAAGGAAAGAAGGAGGACTGAGACCAGAAGAGGGAGGAAGAGAAAAACATTAGCCAAGTAGATGCCTCAAAATTGCATTTTCCCCCTCTTGCTCCATCCCCCAGGCCTGTTTGTGAGCACTCTCACAGTTACCTTTCCTCAGGAGTGAGCACTTTTGTGCAGAGTTCAATATATAAACCGAATGGCAAATATATATATATATATATATATATATATATATATATATATATATATATATATTTGATAAGCTGGATGATACTATTTCAGCAAGTTTATGCAAAGTCACTCAATTTGACTTGAACCCACTTGGTGCCTGAAAGACTGTTTAGTTAGAATTCAGCATACCCCTGTTTAATTTTTTTCCTCTTGGCCTCTAAGGGAATAGTTCTTCTGAATGAGTCCAATCTCTTCTCTGCATTAAATTTGTGAAATAGAAAAGGCCACCTTGCCAGCCAGCCATGCTTTCAAAACTTAAATATTTATTTCCAGCCCGATGCCTCACTCACAAACGGAGATACTGACGCACATTATCTCCCTTTGCAATTAGAGGGTGGAGAACTATGAGTTCCACATCCGAAACCAATTTCAGAGGGGATTAAAACCTGGCCTGTCCTGCAATGTGAATAATGAATTAATTACCTCACCATGGCTTCTGGGGAGGAAAGACAGGCACCCAATCTGGCAATGCCATCATTGGGTGCAATGCACTTTCTCCAAGGTGCCAAGACTCCCTACAGAGGAAGTGGAGAAAAGCAAGGTATTCCCAGGGCCTCAGAGGAAGAAAACCCTCTTTAATGTTAAAACTCCAGCATAAGTGTTAGGAGAAAAGAACAACTAAGATAAGCAAATAATTATTGAACACCTACTGTGTAGGAAACATCAGGCCCTGGGTATAGAGACAGACATATCTACACCCAGTGCCTGATATAGATGCCTACAGTCTAAATCAGGGCTCAGCAAACTCGCCCTGCAAAGGGCTACATAGCCACATAATATTTTCAGCTTTGTGGGCCATCCAGCCTCTGTCACAACTACTCAACTCCTCTGTGGTCCCATGAAAGCAGTTATGGACACTGCAAATGAATTGAGGTGGCTGTTGATCGGTTTATCATCTCCTGGCCTCAGTAATCATTCCTTCTCAAGATATCCTTTGGGAACCAACATTAGCATTACCTAGACACTTTTAGAAATACAGATCCTCCGGCCCCAAACCTGTTAACTCAATCTGCATTTTAAATACAATCCCAATATGAATCCTACAAACCTTAAAGATGGATAAGCACTAGTATAGGGGGAAGAAACTTAAATTTAAAAAGATCTGACTGGCGGAAGGTCTATGGGCACATCTGTAGGAAACAAGGAAGCCAAGGCCCAGAGAGGTTTAGTGGCTCTCCCACATTCACACAGCCTGCTGGAGTTGAGCAAGATTAAAAGCCAGATGACCCCTCCTCTAAACATGTTTGTCAATAGGTATTTTATTTAGTGTCCGGACCTCTGAAATCCCTGTTGAGAAGTGACATGTAGGGTCAGGTGGAAACCAGGAAGCATAATCCAAAAATGGCTGAGATGGCTTAAGAGTGGTTGATGAGAAAGAATTTTCAAAACTCAGGTGCTGGTTGTAGCACTTTCAAGCTCTGAATTTGGACAAGGCATATCTGATTATCTTAGGGCCTCTAATTCCTAATCTGTAGAGTGGGGCTAGGAATATTAACATATTAATATAATAATGCATAAATATGATAGAATTATATTACTAGCAATGATATTAATCCTGCCAGATTGTTGGAACAAAGTATAATGTATATCACATCTAATAATGTACAATGTACTATGTCACACAAATAGAAGGTCAAATAACAATTGTGTTACTAATAATAGTATTCACATGTTTATATTATTACCACAATAATACATAGCTAGCATCTTCAAAATAGCCCTGGTGCACAGTCAGGGAATGAGAATTCAAACCCGCTGAGTGATTTCTCACAAAACCCTTCGCCACTCTGGGCCTGAGCCACACACAGCAGAGAAGGCCTAGTCCTAACTCCAGGGCCAGCTGCTTACTTAACATGACCTTGCTCAGGTCGCCAAACCATGTCACAACCCGGATCACTATTCTCAAGCAGTCATAGCCCAAGCCAGGTGGGAGGACTTGAGTGAGAGAGCTTCAGAAAGCCTCAGTGAAGCAGATTTCCTTTTTCACCCTTCTCAGCTGCATAACCATTAGCAAAGTGTGAGAGAGGAACCTTCTCATGCAATCCTCTTCCTGCCTCAGTCCAGTCTTTACAACATGCCTTCCTCAGGGCCACCTCTTTATCTTCCCACCCTACTACTGACTGCTGCTTCTCAGAACCGTGGGCCATGGTCTAGGTACTACAACTGCTACCCCCATCGGAAAGGTGGCAAGGTAATGTTCAGAAAGGTTGAGCAACTTGCCCAAGGTCACACAGCTAGTAAATGACAGGACTGGGGGGTTCAAAACCCTCTCTGTCTCCAAAACCTGTGTTCTTAGCCATCAAACTACACTTGCCTTAACAAGGTGAATTGTAGTTTGCAGGAGTAATAGTTAGCAGCAGTAGGTAGTGATAATAGAGTCATGAATCGTTGCTCTAAGGTAGGGGTGTCGAACTCAATCAGAGAAGGGGCCAAAATCTAAAATCCAGCCTAAATCGCGGACCGAATGGTTTACTGAACAGTCATAAACTGTCATTGTAATGGAAACACAGCGGAGTGCAGTGATGACAGCGCGGTGCGGGCCACATTGCAAGGCCTGGCGGGACGGATTTGGCCCGCGGGCCTTGTGTTTGACACATGTGCTCTAAGGATTTGAGTATCTCCAGTCCTTCCCTGACCTGCATGTCACGCATGAGACATGCTTCCTGTCAGGTGGTGACCTGTCAGAGGCCCCAAGCAGCAGCCAAGAACAGCTGCCAGCGGGTCATCACTCACAAGGCCACACTGTCTGCCTGCAGTGCTACGTCAACCTGCTCTTCTGGTACCAGTTCTTCTGCGGTTTCTCGGGCTCCACCATGATTGACTACTGGCAGATGATCTTCTTCAATCTCTTCTTCACCTCACTGCCTCCTCTCGTCTTCGGGATCCTTGATAAAGACATCTCCGCAGAGACACTCCTGGCATTGCCCAAGCTGTACAGGAGCGGCCAGGACTCTGAGGTAAGGGGCTTGGCTTCTCTCTGGTGCTGTCAGGACATGACCCCTGGGCTGGGGGTCAGGAGCCCCACATTCAGTCGCCACTCTGCCCTTCACCTCCCACATGACCTTGCACTTGCTGTCAGGGTGACTGAGGAACAAAACCAGTAAGTATGTTGTTTTTAGTGATTTCTTAGTTATATCATCCATTATGGGACCCCCTGAGTTGAAGAGGGAGAGAGCATGCAGAAAGATCCCCCTGAGCCAGCGCCCCCTCCAGGCCTTCAACAGAACCCCTGGGAGTAAAAGCCAGTTTGCTCATCAGTGGGTGAGGCGAGGACTTCCACCACAGGTCAGGAAAGGCAAAACTACAATGACATGTGGCCTAGAACTTGCGGGTATGACATAGACTAAAGAGGGCCTCGGGTGCCATCAGAATGGTTTCTTAAAAGACACAGGGCAGCCACAGTGGCACCTGACTGATTTGGAGAGGTCAGACGGGGTCAGGAGGTACGATGCAGGAGGAGCTCTGGGAAGAGGGTCATTGAAATGCCTGAGGGCACCTTTGCTCCTGGGAAAGGTGGGTGCCTGGGGGGGGGTGGGGTTTGATACATTGTGGGCAGCCAGCAAAGAGGCAAGTGCAGTCCTAACCCGAAGACAGGAGAGCACAGCAGCCCTCCACCACAGGCGAGGCGGACAACCGACGGCGCAGGTGCATCCTAGGCTTTCTACCTGCCCCCTCCCCACAGGGACCGGGCAGGATGATGTATTCCATGAGCACCTAACATTCAAAGTTAGTGTTGTAAAAGCATGGACTGTAATATATATGTATACATACTAAAGGCCCGGTATACAAAATTTGTGCATTGGGGCGGGAGGGGGGGGCGTCCCCCTCAGCCCAGCCTGCCCTTTTGCCCTTCACCTCCCACATGACCTAGCATTAGCTAACTATTACTCCAGCTAACTACAATTCACCTTCTCACAGTCCATGACATACATACATATATATACACACATAACTACACACACACACATATTCCCCAAAAAAAATGTATACCCTTTGACTGCCATTATTAATTCCAATGGGTTATATCTGAAAAGGAGCATTGATTGAGCTATCAGCTGTTAAAGAATGTATACATGTTTTGGAATACCCTGTATAGGTATATACAATCAGCATAGGGGTACATATTTCTTTTCAAGTTAATGTTTTGTTTTCTTCAAATAATATCCAGAAGTGGAATTTCTAGATCATGTGACAGTTTCATTTTTTCACTTTTTGAGGAACCTCCATACTCTTTCCCACAGTGGCTGCACCAAGGTGCTTTCCCAACAACAGTGTCTGGAGCCCCCTTTCCTCCACGTGCTCACCACAGCTCGTTGTTTGTGGACTCACTGAGGAGAGCCATGCTGGTGATAGTAACTGCTCATTTATTCTTTATTGGCAGTGCTATAACCCGTTGACTTTCTGGATTTCCATGATGGATGCGTTCTACCAGAGCCTCGTCTGTTTCTTTATCCCTTACCTGGTAAGTCATATCGTTCCATTCTAGCCATACAAATCGCAGGGTGACTCTGGTCCTGTTTATAGAAAATCCTAGCTTAGTAGTGTCTTTCTGGACACTTCAGAGCAGAAGCTCAAAAGAGGTGGTCTGCAGACCACTCCAACCTATGGTTTTTGACAAGTCAGAAAGCTTTGCCTACACATTTTACTTCCTGCCAGGTTTTGGAAAGCTGAAAGCTATCATTAAATGGAATCGTTTTTCCCTCATGAAGTCTAGAGTCGACTCATAGCCCTGCTTAGATGGGTCCATATTCTCATTTGCTGTAGTCCCCACCACTCCCTTTTGTTTTATCCCAGGCTTTTTTCAGTCATTTACTGTTCCTTTTTGAGCACTAAACGTATTTGAATTTACAACCCTTCATTTAGAAATGATTTGTGCTTCAAGCATTAATGCAGCAAGTTGTGATAGTGAAGAATACTACATTACCTGAAATAAAAGCAGGAATACGTACAGCAAGGATACCAGCCCCATCTCAATCTGGTTCCTCAGTGTAGTGTGAGAATTTAGATCAAGAAGGATATCTATTTCTCCTGGACAGGGAACCATAATGTGGGTTCATATCCTTTTGCAATTAGCAACAGGAGGGTCGATAAAGTAGGCATTTTATGCTTTCTTTAATTTCCTAGCTGACAATACCCTCCCTGGTCAGACCTCTGCTAGTCTTTCCTGCTGAATCATTTCCTCCTATTTTAAACTCTACACAGCCACCATCTAGGACTATCTGAAGTTCCACAGCCCACCACATCCACCCTCAGTTCTGGCCTTTGGCTGGACTGCCTTCCCTCCCCTCAAGAAATTAACTCCTTCTTACAGTCTCAGCTGATAGAGATCCCCTTCTGTACTCCCAGGGTGCATTGTACTTGCCTCCACTGTAACATTTACTCTGGCAAGTAGGCTGTAAACTCCGTGAAGGTGGACACAAAAGTAACTTCAGCAATTGGCATCATGCCTAGTAGATGATCAGTAAATCATTCCATTCACCTTAAATATCTTGGAATGCCCATCCTGGCTTCCTGGTTTGCCCTGTCAACTCGGTCCTCATCTTGTCTGTTCTGTGGGTCAGTTCCAAACAGATGGCAGCTGGATCATTGCTCCCCATTCATCCTCTAAACCTTGACAGATGCTTTAGAATCACTGTCAAAGCCAAGGCTAAAAAAGCCTTGGATAAAAAAGCTGCAGTGCATTTATACCATGGAATTCTATGCAGCAGTAAAAAAGAATCTCTCTTAACATGATACTCTCCAGGTCCCTCCATGCTCTCTCAAAGGTTAAGCGAAATAAGTCAGTCAGAGAAAGACAAGTATCACATGATCACACTCATAAGTAACAAAATAAACTGATGAACAGAGTGAATCCAGAGACATGGAAGCATGGAACAGAGTGTGGAATCTAGGAGGGAAGGGTAGGAGGTAATCAACCAAAAACCTTGTATGCATATATGTGTAACCCATGGACACACAATAGGGTGCTGAAGGCAGGGAAGAGGGAAGGGGACATATGTTAATACTTTCAAAAAAAATTTTTTAAAAGCCAAGGCCTTGAGTCCACAGGCACATCTGAGAATACCTATTTGTTCCTCCCCTGCAGACCTACAAGGACTCTGACATCGACGTCTTCACCTTTGGGACACCCATCAACACCATCTCCCTCACCACAATCCTCTTGCACCAGGCGATGGAAATGAAGACCTGGGTAAGTGCCTGTTTGGCTTAAAATCTGTGTTCCTGATCATTGACCACATTCAACTTTCTGAGTTGTTGTACTTTATATCACTGACCTACTCGATAAATACATATTGAACTTTTACCTGTGTCTATCCTATACAAGGATGAAAGAGGTGTAGAAAAAGAAAATTCCTTTCTTATCATCTAGCCAGGGTGATAAAACTAACATATATAAAACTATGAAACAATTAGTTACAAAAATAGATATTAATAAAAAATTGAGGAGTGTTTTCAGAGACAAAGAGAACCATGCTGTTAGGGGATGTGATCCCCATTTAATTTCAGGATAAAAGGTTAGAAAACTGCCTCTACGTAACTACATCTCAAACTGAAATATCACACTTTAGTATTTGAAAGGGCAATGCCAGCTTTTTCATTAAGTTCTTCTTAAAATTATATGCCTATCTACAGGTACCTATCTACATGATTTTTTAATGTAGTATCTCATTTAACTTCCTGGAGTCCTTTGTGTTCAGTAGTCTTTGTTTTGAGACTTATATAGTGCTGTAAGTCAGTTAAGTGGGGGGTTTTTAATCTTTAACGTTGAAAGTATTACATATATGTTCAAAATATATCAGTATTCAATAAATGTATATTGATTTAATTCACCTATTAAAAGCAAGATTTAATTCACCTATTAAAAGCAAAATTTATCAAACTGGGTTTTTTTAATCCAGCAAAATATAAGGAGAAATGGACAAGTTCATAATTATACTATGAGATTTTGATATAATTCCATCAAAAAGAAACTAGATCAAATAAGGGGGGGAAGATATAGAAGCATTGTTATCACCCTTGACCCAATATAATTAGATCTAATATATAAAATCATGCTCCAAACATGCATCTATTCAAGCACACAGACCATTTGCCAAAAATTTAAAAGACCAAATTCTGAATCACAAAGGAATTTGAAAGAATCAGTATCATAAGCAATAAAATATAGCCAAACTCAACATGCTTGTACATTCAAAATGCATTTCTAAATAACTTATGAGGGAAATTATAACATACTTGTTACTAAATGACTATAAAAATATATACAAATTTATGAGAGTATCTAAAGTTTTACTGTTTAAAACAAAGGTAAAAATCAAGGAAACAATAGAATCAATAAAATCAAAATTGAGTGCCTCAAAAATGTAATGAAAACTAACCTCTGGCAAAACCCATCTAGGAAAAGACACAAAGACCACAGAAATGATACTCAGAATAAAAAGAGCTATAGTTGTAGATATGATCTATTTTTAAACATTTTTAAATGTAAAATTTACCAAAACACAGTCAAAATCATTCAGCAAACCTGAGTAAACCAATCACCATTAAAGAAACTGAATTTATAATCCTGTGATCAAACTTATAAGGAACAGATAATCTCTACCTTATACCAATTATTTCACAGATTAGGGGGGCCAGGAGCATTTTTTCATGGCTAGCATAATCCTGAATCCAAAATTAGCATGGACAGATCAAGGAAAGAAATTTATAGACCAGTCTCACTAAATAAATATAGATGTAAAAATTCTAAATAAATTCCTGACAATGCAACTCAGCAGTTTGTTAGAAACAAAGTCCAACCGAGAAACTTTCATATCCTGTTAGTAGACCATAAACTGATACCAGCACTCTGGAGAGCAATCTGAAAATAGCCAGGAGTTAATGTTCATATGCTATGACATGGCTCCACTTCTAAGTGTGCACCCTGGCAATAATCTTGCATCTGTGTATACAGAAACATGTATTACACCATTGTTCTTAATAGCAACAACAAACAAACAAACGCCTAAAAATTCATCAACTTTTAGGAAAATATGCCAAATTGTGGCATATTTATTCAATAGAACAGTTAAAATGAATAAACTAGAACTGTATCAATGTATAGAGTGGAGTTTTAAAGATACAGAAGGATATCCATACATGATAAAGCAATAGAGCATCCATAAACATGGCTGCACAAACATGTATGTATAAAACATGCACTGGAGTGATGAACACTGAATTTATGTTCAAGATTAAACAGAAAGCATTACAGGGGATACATGGATGCTTTGATTATATCTGTAAAATGTAACCTTTCAACAAAAATCTGAGACAAATGTTACATAAGGTTAAAATTGATCAAGCTGGACGTCGGGTGTATGAAGTTTATTGTCCAAATACTAGAGATATTTCCCAAGAGGAACTCTGCCCCCAGTGGCCCTCTAGACCAGGTATCCCCATAGTTACCGGTAATTTCTGGTGCTCTTGGGAAAGGAGTCAACCACTGGCATTGTTATGAGAAATTTCTTTCTTTTTTGAAAGTTGTTGAGGCAGAGGAGATTCTATTTCTAACCTGGGGAGAAATCTACCGTATTTTCCGGCATATAAAACGACTTTTGAAAAGAAAAAAAGTCAACCAAAAATCGGGGGCAAAAGACCAAAATTGCACAAAAATTACCTGCAGATCCTGACGGCAAAGTAAGTCTTTTCTTTGAAGTGAGGGGTAGTCTCATACAGCGAATGTAGGCCTAAACCTGTTTTAACTGTAAAATTAGGTGCTGTCTTATACGCTGGAAAATACGGTAACATGAATTTTAATGGCTGTCAGTTTTCACAGTCCCACTAAAGCAATTGAAAAAAATTAGCTGCTTTCTTCTTCTGGATTATTCAGATCACCTCTCCCACTGAAAACAACTAAAAATAATTTATTTAAAAAAAAAAAAAAAAAAACCTTAAAAGCATAAAAGAGCTGACAGGATAGTACAGACAAAAACCTTTGGAAAAGGAGGTTTCTAGAGAAGCAAGCTAAGCAAAGCCTGCTTTCCTGTGGGGTGTTTGTTTTTGGCAGACTCGCCTAAGTAAAAGCTTCAGAAATCAAAACCCAGGCGCGGAGTCTAATAAGAGACCATATTACATTAGGACTCCCAAAGGCTGTAGCTTCTGGACCTACAGAAGCAGCAGGGGCTGTGAGTCGGACCAGATCGTTCCCACCTTGGGGAGCAGAGCAGAGAGAGTCAGCATAAGGGACCCGTCCTGGGAAACTAACACAGTGGCCTCAGACAGATTTGCAGCCCAGCCTCCTATCACTGGTGAGCCAAACTCAGAAAAGTATCTCAACCTAAATCTCAAATTGTCCCTACTAACTTTTCCAGAGCAATAAGCACCACATATACAAAAATAACCAAGCTCTCAAGGAAACAAGAACTCATTTGTGAGGATCTAAAAAAAAGTCAGAAACCAATATTTCAGAAGTTGGTATTATCAGATATAAATTATGGAAAAGCTATGTTTATTATATGTAAATAAATAAATAAAGACTAATCTACAGATTGGTAAACTATATAAAGCAACCCAACAGACTGGAAAAGAGATCTATTAAAACATTTAGAAATACAAAAAATGCAACTTATTTTCATGGATAACTTAACAGCAAATTAGATACAGCTGAAGGGGAGAATTAGTGAAATGGACAAAAAAAATTATCCAGAATATAAAACGGGGGGGAGGGGGAGAAAATTATGGAAGAAGTATTAAATATATAGAAGATAGGGTGGTATCTTAAAGGGTCTAATATCCATTTGGTCAAATTCTCAGAAGGAAATGAGACAAAGGGAATATTTTAAAAGATAGTGACTTGAAAATTTTATAGAAGTGATGAAATACATCAATCCACAGTTTCAAGTAAATCAGCAAAACCCAAACAAGATAAAAAGAAATTCACACTTATTAGATCATAAGGTAACTAAAGACAAAATAAAAATGATAAAGGCAGGCCAGATTTTAAGTGACAGATTTCCTTCTAAGGAACAACAGGTGAAGAGTTGCTAACTTCTCAGTAGCAAAAATGGAAGCCAGAAGATGGTGGAATGTTAACTCAGATAAGCCAAATAAAAATAACTTCCAAACAAGAATGCTATATCCATCAAAAAGGAGGATAAAATAAAGCCTAAGAGAATAGATCACCAGCTGACTTCCACTAAAGGCTTCCATTAAAGCAAGAAGAAAGAAAATCTCTCATGAGAGTTACATGAGAAGGAATTAAGGCATAGAAAGTGGTAAACATAACTAAATCTTAATAATATTGACCATATTAAACTATAATGACATGTGTGCTTTTAAAAAGATAAGACAGCCCTAGCCATCTTGGATCAGTGGGTAGAGCATCGGCCTGGAGACTGTAGGGTCAAGGGTTTGATTCTGGTCCAAGGCATATGCCTGGGTTGAGGGCTCCATCCTCAGTAGGGAGGCATGCAGGAGGCAACCAATCAATGATTCTCTCTCATCATTGATGATTCTCTCTCTCCCTCTCCTTTCCTCTCTGAAGTCAATAAAAATATATTTTTTAAATATATCTTTAAAAAATAGACAATTAAAATATGCAGTAGCAATAAGATAGGTTGGGAAAGAGGGTAGGGTAACGTGCTCTAAAGCCCTTGTATAATTCAGGGAGAGAGAAAGCAGTTCTAAACTTTAGACTGTGGTAAGTTAAGATTGCTTATTACCATTTATTGCATAATCGCTATAGAATAGAAATGGAGTACATACCTTTCAAACCAGTAAAGGGTGGCAATAAAAATATGCAAAATAGTCAATGTGTTTAAAAGTGGATACAATAGGGAAAGAAAGCAGCACAAGACAGGCAGGACAAAATAAGATTAGACAACATCACTGAACTCTGAAAACAAACTGTAGCCACCTGTGGAAAAGATGGATTCATCCCACAAAACATGATTCTATTTACTCACATTTCAAAAATAGTCTACATAGAGAAGCAGAGAAAGGTGGTAAAACATCAAAGGACAGCTTGGAAATTATCACCAAAGTCAAGGCTTAGACAGAAGATTTAGGGGTGCTTGGGGTATGCGTGTTCAAGTTTTGTGTTGCATTTCCAAAAAGAAAAGAAGTTTAAAACAAAGGTCTACCCTCAACAGTGTTTACTTCTTCCCTTCCACAGACCATCATCCACGGGCTGGTTCTTGCAGGCAGCTTCCTGATGTACTTTGTGGTCTCCCTAGTATACAACGCCACCTGCGTCACCTGCAACAGTCCCACCAATCCCTACGGGGTGATGCAAGTCCAGCTCTCAGACCCCACTTTCTACCTCGTCTGCTTCCTCACGCCAGTCGCGGCTCTTCTCCCAAGGTTTGAGCACTGGGGCCCTTTCTTCCTAAAATTGCCAATCTCCCCTCAATAAGCCATTTTCATAGCCCAGGCATCAGTAGTTTGACTCCTGGTTGCGATCCTTGAGGCTATAGTCTCAAGGAAAGGGTCCTAGGACAGAAAGAATGATGAACTTGGAGAAAAATACCACCGACTCTGGTCCTAGGTCAACCATAAAGTAGCCAAGTCACCAAATCAGGCATGGCCTCAGTTGTGACATCTGTAAATGGGAGTGATCATTCCTGTCCTCCAGCTTTACAAATTTTGAATAAGCACAAGCCTCAGAGGATATATTTCCCACCGCAGTCCTTCAGCCCAACACCCCTTGGGAGAGAGACCCTGGGAGAGACCATGAGGATTGTGCGCTCATTGGAAAAGGGCATCAAATGTGTGTTAACTACTTTTGTCCACATTTTGGGGGTTAAGTGCAGTTGTGATCACCACTGACCAAGGACTGAGCTCCTCTGTCCTGTGTCTTTTTTTTTTCTTTGGGGGGTGGGGGGCTGTAGAAATAGAAATTTATCAGCCCAGAATTCTTGGTCTTACCCTTGGCTGGAAAACACACTTGAAGCCAAAAGCTACCAGCCTGATTAAAATCCTTGAAAAGTATAAAAGACTGTTGACACATGCTTTGAAAAGACGCCACTGAACAGTACAGCTTGTTAAACAGAGACAAGTTAGCAAATATTTACTTGTTGGTTACCATAGCACATAAGTTAAATCTTTTTGCTTGTTCTACATTATCATCCTAAGGTTGAATTTCTGTTTAATTCTCTTTACTAAGAAAAGCAAAGAGGTTTCTTCTGAGAAAGGATTGTTTTAATAGTTCCAAAAACTGTTGACTTGTAACCTTGAAAAAATTAATGTTTGTTATAGAAATCTACATGATAGAATGTTTGCTGCAGAAAACTATTTGTTCCCTTAAGGTTATAAGCTGTATTTATCATAATGGAAGTAGATTTCACTCACCAACCTTGTGATAATTAGCCCACTAACCATGACCTCACTAATCTTAGTCTAATTAATTCAATCAGTACAAAAGAACTGTACAGAGTCTCTTAAAACCAAGAACATGTAAATGGTTTTGCGGATAAAAACAAAAGCCTGCACACACAAACCTTAAAACATAATGAGCACTTTAAATAGAGGATACCAATTTTTGGACACTCTCAGTTTTCTCCCACTGCATGTCCTTGACATGGTGTAGGTCAAGCCTTGGCCTTAGGTTCTTTTGTCTTCTAACTTTATAGTCTCTCCGTAGACATAGCAACCACTAGTATGAAGATAAATATTTTGAACATATGAATCTCCAAATTCCCAACCCAGACCTCTCTTCTGAATTCCAGACAATTTTTTTCTAGCTACTTATTCACCACTTCCACTAGGCATGTAAATTCAAAGAAATTGGGAGACCATCTGTAATTTAAGTCATGATCCTTCCTTCACCACCACCTAAGATACCTGGGTCTCTTCCAGAGTTTCTTCTATCAAATGCTATCCAATTAGGACCAAGGCAGACCCCTGCAAGTTATCCTTGATACCACTCACCACCTCATGCCCACATCTAGCTCATTACCAAGACCTGGCAATTCTATATTGTATATGTTTCTTAAATCCATCTGCTCTTTCCATATCTACAGCTACCACCATGGATAGATTATGTTCTTTCTTCCCAAATTACTGCAAAAGTATCTTAATAGATTTCACTCTAATCTACTATCACTGTGTCAAAGTATAATCATGTCATATGCTTAGAACCCTGACAGGGCTTACCAAGACTTTTACAATAAAGCACACACACACACAGGAAAAAAAAAAAAAAAAAAAAAAAAACAAAAACCTCTCAGTCCTTGCCTGCTCTGGCCCTGCCAACCCCTCTGTGTCATTTCCCCTCTTGTCCTCACTCTCCACATTTCAGCCATTGTACATGGATTTGGTTCTCACCTCCTATGCATGTCTCTTGCTCAAGGAAGGTGTCTCACACCAGATCATGTGTCCAACATGCTCACTGCTCCTTCTGTTTATAACTCTGCTCAGGTACCATAGGAAAGCAAGAACCTATCTGTCCTGTTCTCAGCTTAACCTCTTAGGAGAGTGGCCCACTGTAGAAACTTGAAAAGCATCTGTTGAATAAATGGATGGAGAAGGAATGTAGCACCAGCACGGTGGAAAGGTTTAAACTGAGAAAATTCCAGCTTTCAGGCAGGAAGTTGTCTTTTCTTAAACATGCCTACCTATACTGCCTCTCTGGGTGAGATGAGAAAGAATGGGCAAAGTTTACCTGATGCCATGGGAGTCTTCAGATACCCCTTGTCCCCTGTGAGGCTCTCTAAAGCTTTCAGACACAGTGGAAGGATGGGAGTCTTCTTATAAGGCTTTAGAAATAAACATTTTAAAAAGAATTATCTGGGGGAAAGATTCTGGATGTCTACTTTCTAGATAAAGAAATTGATACCCAGAGCCCAGTATCACAAGATGGTATATGCTTTCTCCATAGACCACACACTTATATTCACCTTCGTATTTTTCCCCCCAAGTGTGGAATAGAAAGACTCCAGGCACAAATAGAGACTTCCAATCCCGGAGTCCAGTACAGGCTACATGTAGCTTGGTTGGGGAAAGGAATCCTGGGTTAACCATCAGGGAGACCTAGCAACTGCTCAGGGGACCTTGGAAACCCTATCTCATATCTTGGAGCCTCAGTTTCTTCATCTGGAAAATGGTGCAATGCTGGGAAATTAGAATGACCCACAGATTCAAGAGAATATTTAGAAACTACTTAAATTCCACAAAGGGTTGATATTGCAAAGAACATTTGCCTAAATCAGGATAGCCCACAAAGAGAAAGGACTGCCCTGTACATGGTAGATAAAACTCAAGGGATCCAGAGTGCTCAGTTCTGACCACAGGGAGACCACTGTGTGACTCTGGACAAGTCACTTTCCTCATGTGTAACAAAAAAAAAGTACCAGCCACATGGGATTGTTGGGAAAGATGAGTTAATAACATTAAAGCATTTAGAAACATTCTGGTTCATAATAAATGTTAGTTATTACATATTGTTATTGAACTCCCAAATCTCAGAGGTGCCCAGGCATAGATTTAATGACCACAGTCAGGAGCACAGCGAAAAGGATCTTGCCATGGGTGGGGAGTTGTGAAATGCTAAAGTTCAAGACGTCAACAAAAGTCAGGAAAAAAAAGATTTATTGTTGTTTCTCCTTCCCCACTAGGTACTTTTTCTTGTCTTTACAAGGAACATATGGGGAATCCCTGATCTCAAAAGCTCAGAAAATTGACAAACTCCCCACGGACAAAAGAGACCTGAAAATCCAGAGTTGGAGAAGCAGACAAATGCCTGCCTCTGTCCCTGGAGAGGCTCAGCGCAACCACCGTCCAGTACCACCTGTCCCTCAACAGGACTTCAGAGCCAACACCCCAAAGAGCTCCAGTCCTCCCAAGCAGAAGTACAAGGAGAACCGGGGGCTGCATGGAGAGAGAAGCAGCAGAGACCACAGGATGGACAACCCAAACTCAGCAGACTCCTCAGCTAAACTCTCATCCAGAGATCACCTCCTTCTGGGGCCCAACAGCAGGATGGCACCCGGGGCCTACCCCAGTGGGCAGACTGATGAATATAGGCCCTCGAGCAGGGGCAGCCATCGCCGATCCCAGAGTTCACTGACTATCTGAGGGACCTGCAGAAATCTGTACAAACTTGGGTTAATTAGGTTAGCAATTGGCCTTCCTCTCCATGGAGAAAAGAATGAGCCAGTCTTAGTCTTTTCTCCCCGCCAGGCTTGAATTCCTTACAGGAAGTACTGGCTCCAAGGGGAATGACCAAAAAAAGGTTGGAAACCACTCAACCTCCAGTTTCCTCTTGCTGTCAGGGGGCACACCTTGCAAACAGAGTTTCATAAAGAGGCTTTGTATGTTACTATGGCATCGAGTCCTCAGAGACATTCTTGTGATCCTCCAGATAAGTACAGCCGACAACCCAATACATAAGTTTCCAAGATTCCAAATGTATAAACCCAGGCAATCTCTCAGGCTGTGGAAGTTTCTAGTCTTGCCACACCATCACTTCACCGCACGGGTGCCAGAGTTTAAATTTCAGAAGAGACCCATACAGGCAGGTGCTTCATCTTGATTGTATTGCAGAGATGGCCACGTGGGAGTTTACATCCCTTTCTCTCACCAAGAGTAGGGGCGCTGTTTGTCTCTAAGTCAAATAAAACTACATCTAAATATTAAAACTAGACTTGAACTTCAGAGGGTTGTGGGACCACAGCTAGTATAAGAGGCAGAAAGAACAGAAGCATTCTGAGAGAAATGGGTATACCAGAAGCCCTGTGCTTTAGCTGACAGACCACATGTCCCACAGCCTGGGAAATCTACCAAGAGAGCAGCACTTTTTTTTTAAGCTATTTATTTTATTTGTTTTTATATTAAGGGTCCCACTCATTCGGTTCTCAGAACAGGAAAACTCTAAGATGAATAGATCTTAGAAAATCTGCCCACAGAATAGACCCATATAATGCAAACAACTCTAAACCCAAACAATGACATCTTCAAGGGCAGGGCCAACATGAAATCCTGTTCATTAAATCTATCCCAGAGAGGAGTGTCACCTGGAGGACACTGGCACATGCTTCCATTCAATTAGGGAGGGACATAGGAAGTCTCACTTCACAGGGAAAAAGATTACATAGGCTTCTTACCCCTAGAGATAGTAAATACCAAAAATATAAGAGCTCAAAAACAGTGTTGAAATAAAAGAATGGATGGTAGAATTCTAATAGACTATCAGGAGAAACTACGTCTACTATGGGCAAGGATAGCCTGTCCCTAGTCTTTTAAGATAAGCCAGGGAGGGCTACTAAACCTTTTATCCTTAAGGCAGTGCCTATATATTACACAAAATCCTTATAGATTAGGAACAAATGCAACAAGTCTTTGAGCCTAATTGTCATAGCCACCTCGCTTGAATAACTTTTCAGCAACAATGCCCCCAAAAGATCTGAACAACCAAGTTGGCAAATGACAGACTGAGCTGGCCCTCTGACCACCCTGCTGACAAACCTGAACTGGAGAAGCCACTTGGAGCACTATTCTGGAGCCAAAATACTGGATCTCTTTCGCTGATTCTGCCACATAATGACACAGGCACTGGCCAGCTGGTAGGCATTCAGGGGAATTCTACAAGAGGATTGCTAAAGGAGAAACACAGCAGGCAAAGCAGTAATGACTTTGTCCTGAATAAGAGGATTGAGCCAAAACTCAGATTTCAGGGTCCCTTTCTCCATTATGATTCCTGCTCAGTCCTGAAAGCCAGATGAGAAAGCATGCTTCAGAAGAGACCTCAGGAGATCTCAGGCATAGTTCTTTGTTCTCTAGAGCCAGGAACCTTGAAGCAGGATGCCACACCTACAAATTAGGGTAGAACTGCCTCCCGGGCTTGGCATAGGAACAAGTCAAAGTTACATAGGAGGTGAGGGAGAGAAGGAAAGTGAAAACCCTTTGAAAGTTGTAAGACCCTCAGTATAACACAGGGATATTTATTTCAGAGCTTAGAGGAAAAGAGGTGATAGAGAAGTTGAGAAAATTTCTGATCCTAACGCCTAAATGCCAAACCATACCCATCATTGTGATGCTGCTCTCATTCTTGCATGACCAACCATCCCAGTTAGACTGGAATTTTCCCAGTTTTAGCACTGAAAGCCCCACATCCTGGGAAACTCCTCAGTCCTGGGCCAACTGGTCACCTACTCCTGCCCTTCTTTGTAAACCAAATCAACTGTGACTATCCAACATGCCACCTTAGGGAGAAAAGTTATAAAAGCTATTTCCGTATAACATAATCCCAATGATTGTACTTAATACATTTTTATATTTTTATGACCTTTTACTGATTGACTGGAAATGTGCTGTCCTTTTTATTAAAAGAAAAAAAAATAAACATGATTTTCCAAAATTGCTTGCAGTTCTGAGTCCTCTCTCATCCATCCACCCTTTTTTGCATTCACTCATCTGTTCATTCATTTATTCACCCATCCATTCACTTATCTACCCAATGAACTTCTAGTAAGCCCCCAGTAGAGGCCTGTGATGTGCTAGGAGCTTCAAGGAGCTCATCCCTGACTTAAATAAGCTCATAGCCTTGTTGGACATAGAGTATCAGAACAGATTTGGTCCAATGTAAGAGTGTGACACCAACCAAACTGGGTACAAAAATTAGAAGCAGCACACACAGTCCCCTCTCTCTGAAACTCTACCCTGCCTACTCCCCTCTCCTGGAAGCCTGCGCCAACCTCAAACCCATGTTGATTAGGTGCCCTCTCTCACTCATTCAGCAGATATCAAAGAGTGCCTGCAGTCCACAGCATTGTAGCATGCAACAAGCATAAAAGATGGGACAAAGAGAGGTTCAGCTCCTACCCTCCAGGGATTGAGTCTAGAAGGGGCGACAGGGAGGAGGGAAGGGGGTAGTTCCATGGCAATCAGAGAAGGCTGCTCCAAGAAAAAGACAACTTAACCATAAGATAATTAATTATGAAAGCCCTGAAAAAGGAACACAGTTTGGAAGATTCAAAAAGTTAAGGGGAAAAAAGAGAAAAGAGGTCAGTGTGACTAGAAACCAGTAAGCAAGAGGAAATGCCCATAATGTTAGTAATCACAACTGCATTAGCTTACTGGGGGCTAGGAGCTGGTCTAAGCACACATCATCACATGAACCTCACAGCCACCCAGCAAGTAAGTACCATTATTCTCCCCTATTTCATTTAGTGTTGGTGACATAATGAACCACCTTCAAGATTTAGAAGATTAACACAATTATTCATGTGCTCACGATGGTGTACTTGGGCAATTTGGGCTGGGACCTCCCTCCACATGGTCTCCATTCTCAAAGACATCAGCCAGCCTTGTCACATGGCAGCAATTTTCTGGGAGCAAGAACAGAAGCTGCAAAGTCTCTTGACATACAGGCTTAGAACTCACACATCATCTTTTCCACCACATTCTCTCAAAACAAGCCACAAGGCCAGCCCAGTTACAAAGAGGTGGGAAAATATACCCCACCTTTAATGGGAGGAGTTACAAAGAAATCTGAGACTATTTGTAATCTACCACATTCCATTTACAAAAGGAGAAACTGAGGCAGAGAGAGATTACATGAATTCAGCACAGTCACACCATTAACAAGTGGGGAGGCAGCATTCTAGTCCCAGAAGTCTGAAACCAGAGTCTATGCTCTTAGCCACTGAGCTACACAAATGTGAGACAGGGACCAGGGACCAGAAGGGGCTTGTCTTCTCGACAGTCCTTTGAGAGACACGGTAAGCACAGTGCTTAACTAGCCTGAACTCCATCCCAACTCTGTCACAGGCTGGCACGGTGATCTAGCCCACATTGTTTAGCTGAGTTGCTCACCCAGACCAAAGCTTCAAAAAGTAAGGAAGAAAGCAGTCACAGGAGAACCAGAATGTCAATTATCTCCCGTGAGCTGATCACGTAGCCAGAACTTTCCATTCTGCACACAGAGCACCAGGAGAAATCAACCTTCTGGGAGTGAATTCCCCCAGGTAACCAGAGAACCAAAGGGGGATGGAGGTGTGGGATCCAGAAAGTAGGAACCATGAGCAGGGACAATGCCCAAAAAGGTAGGTCTTTAGAGGGTACAAGAACTGCCCAAACTTCAGGACTCCTGAAAGGAGGATTCATGCATTTTTACACAAGAGCCGAGACTAGCAACCTTTTGTTCAAAGGCGTTCTGGTGCCACCTAGCAGCCGTGGTGGAGCAGCTACACCTAAGGGCTCTTCCTGCAGGGAAGCAGGGCTGGGGGAACCAAGCCAGGAGTCAGCAGGCCAGATTTTAAGTCTGGCTCAGCCCAGGGTTTCTGCTGTGACGCTGGACACATCCCTTCACCAGGTTTCAACTTCAAACTGAGATTCAGTCAGTTTCCCCAAATACTCAAGGTGGGAGCTGGGCTGTTCCAACATCCTGTGGTTCTGAAAGCTATTTTGGGGAAGCTGGTTATAGTATAGGCATGACTCCTGGTAAATCAATTTGTTAGATTCTCACACATGCGTGCATAAACACACACACACACACACACACACACACACACACACGCACACACATGCATGCACGCAAGGTGGAAAATCCCATGGGGGAGGGACCGACCATCTGTTCTCTGCTGTGTTCCCAGTGCTGGGCTCACTGCAGTGCTCAACAATGTCGTGTTCTTGCTGTTAAAGAAAAATCAGCTTTAACCTGTTTGGCTCAGTAGATAGAGCATTGGCCTGAGGACTGAAGGATCCCACACTTATTCTGGTCAAGGGCATGAATGTTGGTTGCAAGCACATCCCCAGTAGGAGGTATGCAGAAGGCAGCTCATCGATGTTTCTAATTATCCCTCTCCCTTCCTCTCTGTAAAAAATCAATAAAATATATTTTTTAAAAGAAAAAGGAAAAATCATAGGGCCCAGCCCACATCGCTCAGTGGTTGAGCATTGACCCGTGAACTAGAAGGTCACAGTTTGATTCCAGTCAAGGCATATACCTGAGTCCAGTCAATCACCATTGGGGGGGAGGCATGCAGCCAATTGATGATTCTCCCTCATTATTGATGTTTCTATCTCTCTCTTACTCTCCCTTACTCCCTGAAATCAATAAAAATATTTTTTAAAGAAAAATCATAAATAGGGGCTGGTCTCAGTGGGAGCATAAGAAGGCAGGAGGGCAGCACCAGCATCTGGAGAGAAAAAGACCCTTTGAGCTGTTTTGAAGCCCTAGATTGCCTTTTTTCAGATCAGTAGATATTAAGGAGTATAAGTACCAACAGAGAGGCAGGGCAGGGAGCCCCCATCTCAGACATCAAAGGGAGCTGGTGCTAGGATGCCTCCTTCCCTGACACAGGCTTGGACTCATTCCAGGTGCTAAACTGTGTAAGGAGCTGAGGAAAAAGAGCTTTAATCTCCTACAATCTCCATCAAATCTCTAACCACCCCTCAAAAAGAATAGCTGCTCACCACCTAAATGAAGCACTGAGACAAGTCTCTAGTTCCCCTCCCTGCATAGCACTGCCCCCAGCCCCTCCTACGCCCACAATTAGATGTCACTATCTGTCCCCTGACTGCCAGTCAGTCTACTAGAGGGATCAACTCCACGCAGGTCACACCCAGGGATAGGAAAGCCCAGGCACCTCAGGAACCAAGACCACCTGGACCCAGCAGTATCCTCAGAGTCTGTCCTCAGACCCTAGTTCAACAAAGGAAGGGGGGGAAATTGTTGGGGTTTTAGGGTTTTCTTTGTTTTTTTTTCAGTATTATGAGTCCTTCCTATCCTAATTAACTTATGTTCCCACGAGATGAGGTGAAAGATATTCCTAAAGATGACAAAACTCAGAAGAGATAAGCAGAGGAGCTCAGGATCACCCAGTAATTTAGATTTAGAGCTGAGTCTAGAACAACACCCCTCAATGAGGGCTCTTCAGCTACCTCATCAGCCAGAGATGAACTAGTAATCCTTTCCAGGGCTTCATGGACATTTACAAATAAGAAGATTAACACAAAAGGGTAACTTTAAAATAGACCACATGGCAAATGAGTCATATCTGTTT
Source organism: Pipistrellus kuhlii (assembly GCF_014108245.1). NCBI lineage: Eukaryota > Metazoa > Chordata > Mammalia > Chiroptera > Vespertilionidae > Pipistrellus > Pipistrellus kuhlii. The sequence goes on from NW_023425584.1 coordinate 11,618,648, forward strand.
GACTATGGAGTGCTTCCAGAACTCCTCAGATCTCCCTTTTTGCAAAGGGCAGCCTGCGGGTGAGGCTGGGGCTATACCAGTAAGATGTCGCCTCTCATGGTCTTTACCTGCAGAGGTGAAAATGAATTCTGAACCCCCAACAACTGCTGCTTCTGAGCTTCCAATCCTGCCTTTAAAATAACCCATCTTTTTTTTTCCTCTCTCTCTTTCACACACACACACACACACACACACACACACACACACACACACTAGAGGCCTGATGCACAAAGATTCATGCAAGAATGGGCCTTCCTTCTTCTGGCTGTCCACACTGCTTTCACTCCTGCTGGAGCTGACTTTCCACCTTATCACCTTTTCATGCTGCCCAGAGGCCCTCCCTGGCTAGTATCTGCATATGCAAATTAACCCACCATCTTTGCATACTCACTCCTGATTGGCTGGTGTGCATCACAAAGGTACAGTCAATTTGCATCCTACTCTTTTATTAGTGTGTGTGTGTGTGTGTGTGTGAATATATATATATATATATATATTTTTTTTTTTTTCAGATTTGTTCCTTTTACTGGATGCAAAAGACCAAAATGTGAACAGAAGCATACATTTGCTTTTTCCATTTATAATAGACTGGTATGTTGGACAGCAAGTTCTTTTTTCAAGAAGAGACCACAAGAACCCTGGGCAGTGTGCCACTTCCAGCAGCTTTTCCATACAAGTGGCCTGCACACTGAGGACTTTCCTAAAATTTCTCAATGGTTCATAAACCCCAAACTAGGAGCAGCTGGCCTCAATGTGCCCTGTATCTCTTGCTAAGCAGACCCAAGCCTAGCATAAGCAGATTTGCTGCAACTCTCATCAGGTGGCACCAAGCCTGGCATGAGCTGCAGCCAGTGTTGTTCAACTAAGCAGCCGCAAACTAGGCACAGTGGCAGCTGGCCTCAGCTCACAATGTGGTGCCCACCAAAGGTCTTAAGACCAGCACTAGTGGAAGCCAGTCTCAATTCTCAGCATAGCCTCTCCTAAGTGCCATCAAGCCCAGCACAACAGACAATTACCTTAGCCTGCACTGGAGCCACTCCCAAGACACTCCAGAACAAACACACCCAATGGCCAGCTTCCGGTCACACCAGGCACCACCCAATCAACTCCACAAATGACAAATCAAAGTGCAGACTCTGTTGACACCAAAGCCCTGCTAAAGTTGTCTCCAGCTCCATGGGGTTAACCCCCAAATAATAGCTTGTCCAATGTAGTCACATCCAGCCTTCACAGCCAGTCAACCTGATGGTCAATCCCAGTCACTGACATGCCAACAACAAATAAAGCTCAACTGCAATAGGAGAACACACACAACCCACACATGGGACACCCTTGGAACACCTGGCTCAGATGAATAGGCAGATTGTGCCCCGGGACCTCACAGGGCACCTACTACATAAGGTCACTCTACCAAGACTGGGGAACATGGCAGATCTGCCTAATACATAGAAACAACCACAGGAAGGCAACCAAAATGAGGGAACAAAAAAAAAAAAAAAAAAAAAAAAAAAAAAAAAAAAAAAAAAAAAAAAAAAACCATATCTCAAATAAAATAGGACAAAGCTCTAGAAAAATAACTGAACAAAATGGAGGCAAGCAATCTTCCAGATACAGAATTCAAAACACTGGTTATAAGAATGCTCAATGAACTTAGAGGGAAAATAGATTAACCAGGTGAGAACTTCAACACAGATTAAAAAAAAACATAAGAAGGAACTAATTAGAAATGAAGAATATATTAACTAAAATGAAGAACACAGAAGAATACATTAGAGGGAATCAACAGCAGAATAGATGAGGCAGATTGATTCAGCAAAGTAGCAGAAAACACCAAAGTGGGACAGTAAAAAATAAAAAATAATTTTAAAATATGAGGCTAGATCATGAGGCCTTTAGGATAACATCACATTTTGCAGGAACATTTACATCATAGGCGTACCAGATGGAGGAGAGCAAGCAAGGGATTGAAATCATATTTCAAGAAATAATGACTGAAAACTTCCCTAACCTGGAAAAGCTATTAGAAATATAAGTCCAGCAGATGCAGGGTCCCAAGCAAGATGAACGCAAAGAGGTCCAAACCAAAACACATTATAATTACAATGCTAATGATTAAAATATATGCAACCCTATATTCATTACAGTATCATTTACAATAGCCAAGATATGGAAGCAACCTAAGTGTCCACTGAGAAGCAAAATAGATAAAGAAGATGTGGTACATGTATGCAATGGAATATTACTCAGCCATAAAACAATTTTTAAAACCTTGCCATGTATGACAACATGAAGGGACCTAGAGGGTATTATGCTAAGTGACATAAGCCAGACAGAGAAAGATAAAATACTGTATGTTTCACTTTATGTGGAATCTCAAAAAAAAAAAATGAGAAGAAATAAACACAGATACTGAAAATAAATTGATGGTTGCCAGATGGGAAGGGGTGAGAGGATGGGTGAAAAGAGGGAAGAGTTTAAGAAGTACCAATTGCCAGACATAAAAATAGTCATGGGGATGTGAAATACAGCATAGGGAATATAGATAATAATATTGTAATAATTATATATGGTGCCAAATGGGTGTGAGACTTAGTGGGATGATCACTTTGTAAGTTATATAAATGTCTTATCACTATGTTGTATACCTGAAACTAATAAAATATGTCAACTTAATTGAAAAATAATTTTTTTAAAAAAGAAAAGGACCCTGGGCAGCTTAATGTTTGCCAGGCTTCAAGTCAAGCCATACTCTTTTTAAGGAGCAAAAAAAGCAGAGAGGAGATGCAAGACCCCAAAAGGGGACATGAAATTGCAGGAGATTAAGAGTCACTTCTGCTACTCTCAACTGACCCATGAGCCTACTAGTTACTTATCTATTTTTCATTTTTCTTTTTTAATAACTCCTAGAATGTTAGAATCTGAAGTCACAGGTCATGAATGATTCCCCTGTAGGTCACCCTGGGGCTAGAATCAAGCCTTGGCCAATGGTAGTAGCGGGCTGGCTCAAAAGTGTTTTCTCATCTAGTCCTGACCACAAACCCAGGAGAAAAAAAGTGGGGATATTTCCTCTGCCTTCCTTTACCAGAAAGTCCCTGTCTCAGTCACCATCTTTTCTTCCCCATAGGCAGACACCAGATGGTGATCCAATGATCCACGTTGCAGGAACATCATTAGTTATTGGCGAAATATCTTCAAAGGTTCCCATGCATGTTGGACTCTAGTCTCTATCTAGGATCTCTTCCTTCCATGGGCCAGCCACCACAACTAGGCTGAGACTCACCTGAGGGGGAAGCCATCCTCTCTTTTGCTCACTTTCTCTATTCTACTTCAAGCTATTGGACTCAGTTACAAATTTAAAAAAAAAAAAATTCCCCATTCTGCTAATGTTTTTTATGGCACTAGTCTGGACAGAAGGGAGCTGAAGAATAGGGAAGTGGGGGCCTGGAGAGGGGAGAAGTGACTGCCCACATGGGGTAGACATGCCTGAGGTCTCCATGATGCCACGAAAATACCATCAAGATTCCAACACTTTTTATCCCCATTTTACAGGTACGCAAACTGAGACTCAGAAAAGTAGCTTACCCAAAAATGCAGTCTTCATAAGAGGTAGACCAGTATTCCAAACCCAGATCAGATTCCCAGCTCATTGCAATTAGCAAGCAGGGCAGCCTGGTCTTTGGGAAGCAGCAGGCCCTGTGATTTTCCAGAACAATCCTATCTCATGACCTCCCTCAAGGTTTCAAACTGTACCTCCAGCAACTTAAACTTTCCAGCTTCCTCTCTCCCAGCATCTCCACAGGCACACCCTCCAAACACCACCACGGAGCCTGGGAGAAAGATTGGCACCCTAGAAGGCATGTTGCCATTGGCCGAGCTCTAATTGCAGCTCCCATAGCCTGCACTATGCCTAGTAAACAAACCGTCGCAGAGACACATTAATTTCTGCCCCGGCTGGCTCCCACCACGGGCAGGCTCACATCCGCATGCTCAGAATCCCCTGCCTGCACCCCTGACGTGGGAGGAATGCCCCCAGCCCTGCTTCTCTCTCATTTTTAATTAGAAGTTCCATTAAAACCACTACAGCAATGAGGCACACACCAGGCAGCGTACTTCAGGACAATTAGCACACTCCTCAGGTTGCTAAAATGGCCGGGGCCCTGGTCTGAGCCGACATAATTACACCAAAACATACAGTCTACCAGGAGGCGCCCATTGTTAAGGGAAAGAAACAATTAGTCACACAATCTATCGAGCAGTTAAATCTGTAGGAAGTTATTCTGTACACATAAGAGTTTGCCAGGGGTTGAGATACATGGAGATGATCTCTTGCCTGTGGCTCAGCAGGACCATAAACAAACCTCTGTGGTTGCCCACCCCTTCCCCATGCTGAGTGCCCTGCGTGTTTGTGTGTAGATGCCGACCGCGTGCAGAGAATGGTTGTAATTACCCAGGGTCTGGATCACTGTAGACCCGAGCATTTCATTCCTGGATTACGGGAAATCATCAACAGGGTACCTACCTCCCTACTACTCTCTGAATCCCAAGCCACTCATTAAAACCTGCCCCTAAGACAGCTCCTGGCCAGTCAATCTGGTGATTCTGAGGAGTAAATAGAAAGAGCTGCAGAAAAGCGCCCGAGGCTCCTGGACCATTTGAAGCCACCCTCTTGGATTCCACAGGCCTCCATCCTCCCTCTCCGGCTCTGGAGGTGGAACCAGCGCGCCATCCGCTAGCCAGCAGGGCCACTCCAATTAACATTCAACTGGCATTTCCACTGCGCACTCCAGGCCTGTGCTCTCAGCCTTTTCAAATCCTATTCAGCCCAAAGTAATCTTTGCCCTTGCATTTTGGTCCAAGCAGCAGCAATTATTAAGACGGCAGATTATGGTTTATTAGCATTTATTGAAGGAGCCTGGCACAATAGCAACTGTCACCAGGTCTCCGACTCCCAAACTGAAATTAACAAGGCAGCAGGACACAAACACAAACGGCGGAAAGGAAGCCATATCAGGAAGAATTGTGATTTATGGTTCTTCATGCAAGGCTCAGGGTGAGATGGGGAGCTGTGAAGTTTTGGGTCAGGGAGTGGTCAGGCAGACAGGAGCCAGCCCCTGATGGGTCACTCACTTGAGAGTCTCCACAGTGACCCTTCAGGCTTCATTAATTGTGGATCTAGAGAAAGTGGTCAAGTGATTCAAATCCTGGATTAATCCATTGAATGACCTTGTGCAAAGTACTTTCCCTCTCAAGGGAAATCACCTCTGGCCAATGGCTTTGAATATCACCTTGCCCGCAAAAGAGTATACCAGCTGACTTCCAAACCTATGGCATTTCATTGCTTTTCCTTTCATCCTCTTATTACCTACTAATATTAGCTTTCCAGACAAATCACAGTCAAAGACAAACTCCAGTCAGTGAGTTTCAGTTTAACATGAGATCTCAGACCAACAAGCAGTGGCTTGTTCAAGCCTCAGGTTGAGAAGCAACGAGACTGTAACAGGCACAACAGGAAAATGCAAGGTGGTAGGTTAGCACTGTCTGTCACAGACACAGTGAGGTTTCTGGTGGCCAACCTAACACTGCTCTAGACAGTCCTCTGTCCCCTGTCTCCTTTTTTTAGAGAGAGAGAATATTCCTTAAAAAAAGAGAGAGAGAGAGAGAGAGAGAGAGAGAGAGAGAGAGAGAGAGACCTAGTTTCTGATGAGAGATAATGAGAAATGATTTTTTTTAATTGCCTCTATGCTGCCCGTAACTCTGGGTTCTGCTTGAGACCTTGTGGATGCCATGATTCAGATGTAAATATCCCCTGACATCCATCAGTGTCTGGGTAGCTGATTAAGCACCATGGACTATAACCGTGTTCTCTCTTCTGATCTTCAGGCGTTTTCATTTCTGTGAGCTGATGTATTACCACGGTGCCGGGACGCTCTCGCGCATTCTGCTCAGGATAACAGATGAGGTGTGAAATTGATTCCGAGCACCTAGGAGGGTTATGATTTATCATCAGACATTAGGCCCCGTGGAGTTCCACTGGATGAATCCCTACAACACTCAGATCCAGCCACACCCCTGGAAAGAGGACTCTTGGTGACTCAGGATACGTTAAGTACAGCTACTTCTAATTGGCACCCAATAACAGCTCCCTTTCATTGTCAGTCAACAAACAGTTACTGAGCATCTACCACATGCCATGTGCTGCTTGAGGAGCTGCAGATACCACACTGGACAAGAGAGGCTCACACATCCCTAGACATGCCTCCTCTCCCTAGTTATAACTTACACTCACCATTGGGTAAACACGCCAACAGCCTGGTGCATGGGGACCAGTATTTGACGTGGCCTGAACAAGACATCATCCTATAATTTTCTGAGTGACAGGTACTTGGAGCAGCCAACCCAACAATAGTTAATGCTACACCTTCTTCATTATTACTCTCGTTGGATGGGCCCGTGAAAATTTCTTTTTTAAAAAATATATGTTTTTATTTATTTCAGAGAGAGAGGAAGGGAAAGGGAGAAAGAGATTGAAACATGGATGAGAGAGAAACATTGATTGACTATTCAACTTCCACTGGGGATCAAGCCCTCAACCCAGGCATGTGCCCCCACCAGGCATGTTCCCTCACCAGAAATCAACTGACCTCCCAGTGCATGAGATGACACTCAACCAACTGAGCCACACCATCTGGGAAGCCCATGGAAATTTCAGGAAATTTCAGAAAAGCTCAGTCCAGGGACTTCAGGCAGAAGCCTTACCTAACTCAAATTGTGTGGAGATCTAGAAATTGTTCTCTCTTCTGACAATCAATACCTAAAACCATGTTCTTACACAGGATTGGACAAAGGAAACAGGACATCAGAAATGCATTAGGAAGCTTTCTGAAAATGCATACTCCTGCAGCTTTGTTCTGACACTCCAGAATCTGCCTCTGAAGCTCTGACAGATCTATGTTGAAAAAATACATATGGATTCTGGTCAATTTAGAAAACACTGCTTCATTCAGATACAGGCCTGGCCTCTGTCAAAATGCAAGGTTCAATTTATAGTAAAGGGCATAGTTTTAGTCCTCATTTCATCTTTAATCTGCTGTGTGACCTCAGGCTAGGCACTTGGGCACTCTGAGCCCCATTTCATTAGATGCAAATGAGAGAAGGAGGAAATGACTTCTAGAGCTTCTTAAAAGCTGAGATGATGCAGTTATGTTTTTTCACATTTGCAGGCCAATTTCAAACACTAATTGATTAAGCCCGGTATAAATAATCATTATTAAATAGTTCTTACAGGAAAGTAATGCATATTTAAAACACATTTGTGCCAGATCGGTCCATTGTATATTTAAATGTCATCGTAATCAAGCCTCTGAGGTGTTCAGTGTGGAGTGTTTATAAACCTCCCAGGAGCGGTCACCCTCTGACTCTTTGTCACCCTCAAACTCTTTGTCACCCTGCCTTCTGTCTTCCCATCCCTTGCCCCATCTTTTGGATGTTCCCACAGCCATGGAACTTATTGTCTGACTCTTAAGTGGAAGCTTCTAGATTTCTCTAAAGACATTTTCTGAAAATCCCATCCCTTCATTGAAGAATTCAGAGTTGTGTCTTTTTTTTTTTTTTAATCAATCTTTATTGTTCATATTGTTACAAAGGTTCCTCATTTCTTCCCCCCTCCACCAGGTTCCCACCCCACCCTCCACCCTCTCCCCATCCCCCATTGTCCTCATTTATAGGTGCACAGTTTATGTTCAGTCTCTTCCTCCCTCCCTTTCCCCGATAGTAAATCCCTTTTCTGATAGTAAATCTGTTACTTAGCATTTTCTCATATCAATAATACCACCACATGCCCAATGATACATTTCACACAAAAGACATTTCCAAATAGGTCAACCAGCCTCATCCAGGCCCCACCCAAGGCACTCACAGATCAACACCCCAGCCCTATACTAACTCAACACATCCAGATCTAAGCCTTCATCACTTGATTCAGCAGACCTTCAAGTTCCCACAAAAGTTTCCAGCCATGTCTGAGAGGCCACCGTGGGGCAGGGGCAGGCTGCTTCGGGCCTGGCCTCTGTTGCTCTGGTTTGTTCCACAACCAGCTGCTCCGGGTCTGGTCACTGCCGCTCCCGACCTAGTTGCTCTGGACCTGGCTGCTGCTGCTCCGGGCCTGACCGCACCCGACCCGGCTACTCTGGGCCCAGCTGCTCTGGGCCTGGCCGCTCCCAGCCTGGCAGCCGCTGCTCCGGGCCTGGCCGCTCCCAGCCTGGCAGCCGCTGCTCCGGGCCTGGTCGCACCAGACCCAGCTGCTCCGGGCCTGGCCGCTTCCAGCCTGGCAGCCGCTGCTCCGGGCCTGGCCACACCAGACCCGGCTGCTCTGGGCCTGGCTGCCCCGGGCCCGGCCGCTCCGAGTCTGGCCGCTCCCAGCCTGGATGCTCCAGGCTTGGCTACTGCTCTTCCTGGCCGCACCGGACCCGGCTGCTCCGGGCCTGACCGCTCCCAGCCTGGCAGCCGCTGCTCCGGGCCTGGCCGCACCGGACCCGGCTGCTCCGGGCCTGGCCGCTCCCAACCCGGCTGCTCTGGGCCCGGCTTCTCTGGGTCCGGCCACTCCGGGTCTGGGTATTCCTGGACTGGCCACCCTGGGCTTGGCTGCCTCCGCCTCAGGTCTGGCTGCTCCAGTGCTGGCTATTGTTGCTCTGGTTCTGGCTGCTGCTGCTCTGGGGCCTGGCCGTTGCTGCTCCGGGCCTGGTTGCCATTGCTTTGTGCCTGGGCACTCTAGGCCTGGCTGCCGCTGTTCCAACATTCTGTCCTTTTTTTTTTTTTTTAAACGCATTTATGTTGCAATGTTGGCTGGTGAGTTGAGTTCTGACTTTGTCTTTGATTTTTCAAGATCTTCTTTGTATTTTTTCTTAAGTAATTTTACTATCTTTTGCTCTCACTTGATTTCTTCACATTGAGAACTTCAGTTTCTTCCTCCTTGTCCTGGGAGCTCAGCAGGTTGGCCTGTGGCACCCCTTTGTTCTCCGCGGGCTCCTGCGCTGCTCCAGCCTGTTGCCGGGGTCGGCGCCGCCCAGAAAGCAGCCCCCGGCCTTGGCTCCGTTGCCCGCGCTCAGAGGTCGATGGCTCGGGGGCACCCCCCCCTGGGGGCCCCGTCGCCCGGCTCCCTGCCGGCGCCCGGCTGGCTGGTGTCCTGGCTGGTGCCTGGCAGGGGCTCCTGCTCCCTGTCGCATTCCTCCAGTCTGTAGCTTTTTTTTTTTTTCTTCTTCCCACTAGGGGAGTCTAGGATCAGAGTCAACAGACTGTCCTCTGCGCGCAGTGCGCGCAACTCTGGGGGCTCCGCTTTTCCTGCCACTCCCCTGGGATTCCGCCTCACAGCCCCATCTCCCCCTGCCCGAGCCTGGGTCCCCAGGGTCTGGTCCAGGACTGGGGTTCAGAGCAGTCCGGACTGAGGCTCAGCGCCGCCGGAGGCTTTGTTTCTTCATGCTAGGGTAATCCAGCATCAGAGTCAACATTCAGTCCTCTGCGCACAAAGTGCACGCGACTCTGGGGGCCCTGCTTTTCACTGCTCGCTTGGAATTCCACCTCACAGCCCCGTCTCCCCCGCCGGAGCCTGGGTCTCCAGAGTCTGGCCCATAACTGGGGGTCAGCACTGCCGGTTTGAGGGTTTAGCCCAGGCTGGCGGTTTTATTTCCTTCCTGCTAGGGAAGGCCAGGCAGCACCCAGCCCTCTCCTCCTCTCCGGCTGCGACCTTTCCGCGCGCGCGTGCGAGCGTGCAGCATGTCTCTGTACCTTGGGCTTTTTTTCAGCTCCTCTGATTTTCCTTCTGGTTTTCTCTTTCCTTCTTGTTGTAGAATTTTCAGTCAGTCGACTACCTGTAGCTCTGGGCGATGTCCACTCTACATTTTAGTTGTATTCCATTGAAATTGTTGTGTGCTGCTGCGGTTAGGTGTCTACCCGAGCAGCCATCTTGGATCCTCCTCCCCAGAGTTGTGTCTTCTTATACACCTGTAACAGACTGACTTTTTGCCTGATCATCTTGATTTAATATTCTTGTACTTTTTCATTCTGATCACCTGCCTCTCTGAACTCATGAACACCTGCAAGCAAATACTCTGTGCTGATGGCTAAGCAACAAATCTAGTGGCAAATATCGGGATTTTTATACCTCTTACTCCTCTAGACAGATCATTTACTTTGATGAATGGGACTGAAATCTGGCTTTCTTGCCCATTTAAGCTAATTATCTTGTGTTAGGTTCAAAGCATAAGAGAATGCATCCCAAAACTTCCATAGGCCCTACCCAGTTTGGCTCAATGGATAGAGCGTTGGCCTGGGGACTGAAGAGTCCTGGGCAAATGCCCTAGTTGTGGAATCGATGCCCAGTAAGGGGGCATGCAGGAGGCAGCTAATCAATGATTCTCTCTCATCATTGATTTTCAATCTCTCTCCCCCTCCCTTCCTCTCTCTGAAACCAATAAAAATATATTTAAAATTTATAAAAATTTATATTTTTTAAAATATATAAAAAATTAAAAGGAAAAACACTTCCATGGGATAAGAATTACATGGGGTTGTGGCAACCCCACACTCTCCCTTCTATTCCCCCTCGATGCTGCACACTACATTTCCCAGATTCTCTTGCCAGGGATTTTTGCCTAGATTTGGCCAAAGTGAGTCCCTGGCAGGTGAAAAGAAGAAGTCATCCTGGTCCCCGAATGAGCACAGGTGGTGCCAGTATAGCGTTCCAGCAGCAGCCTGGCAAACCTCCCTCAGAGGTCCCAGCATACTTGTGTGGGCTCCAGTCCAGCTGCTTCTGCAAGTGACCTCCCCAATCCTGTTTAGTCCTCTGCACACCCCCTTCCTCCTTTTACTCCACCATTATCACTATGATAGTGTTGGCAAAATGGCCTCAATCTACCTACTCTCCTTTGTGATGTCACTGTAAATCTCCTCCCATCAAAAAGTGGAGTCTATTTCCCCATCTTGAGTCTGGGCTGGCTTGATGCCTGGCTTTCGCCAACAAATGGCAACAAAGCAATGCTGTACAGGTTCCAATTCTAGACCTAAAGACCTTGCATGCTTCCTTTTGGAATCCCATTGAGCTTCTATGTCAATGAACCCGGGCCAGCTCACTGGAACGTGAAAGACCTCTTGGAGGAAAGCCAAGGCCCCAGCCAATCATGAGAGACCTCATGAAGGAATGCCAACTGCCCCAGCCAATCATCAGCCAGACCCCCCAGAATCAGAGCCACACCCATCACAGATACTTGAAGGAGCCCACCCAAGAACAGAAGAACAATCCAGTTGGCTAATAGACTGGTGAGCAATAAAAAAAGAGTTGTTCTTTTAAGCTTTTAGCTTTAGGGGGGTTTGTTACCCCACAGCAGATAACTGATACAATAGCTAATTCCTTTCATTAAATCTCTCTTCTGTTGCTGTTTCTCTGACTGGACCATGATTGATAAAGGAAACGTCTTAAAAATGCAAATCCCCAATTGAACATCCCAGGCAATTTTGATATATGTAGCTCTAGAATATTCTTTGCCCAACACAGCTTTCAAAGGCCTGTTGAGGTCATTTAGCTATACTGTGCCCTCTCAGGCAGTTTACAGATACGATCACATTTAAGAAAAAAGCCCAGTGTGATTAAATAAATACTTAGTAACCCATTCCTGTGTCCAAGAAATGTCACATCCCTGCCCAGGATTCTTTTCTCCATAGTAATCACTAGTTTTATTCCCTCAAGCTGCGGTTTTTGTCTCTTTCCTCTTATTTCCTGCTCAAAAGAAAGAAATATAGTTAGTGGTTGGTAGACATTTTCTATGAGTAAAACATTTTTTATCCCCTACGTTAAATAGTCCCAACTAGATACTTTATAAAGTATAAAGTATAAAAAGAAAGAAAAACACCTTTAGTCTCAGACTGATTTTAGATAACCCAAATCTACTGTGTGATTTTCCACAAGCCATTAATCTCTCTGAACCTCAATTTTCCCAACTGTTAAAAGTAAGATGTGTTGTGAGAAATAAATGAAACAGAGTTTGTAAAAACTTAATGTGTTAGGGGTTGGCTTTCATTTCTCTACGGTAGAACTGCAGAATAAAAAATGAAAACCTAAGAATCTGACATGGATCCAAATCCCCAAAACCCAGACTTACCAGAGCATCATGAATAGACTCTCCCATAATGATGGCTAAAAGGCAACAATACCTATGGCAACCAATGTGGGGACTAGACTTAAGCCAACCACCCTCCCTACCCTATGAGGAGGGAATGCCCTATGGACACCCTGTCTCAATAAAAGACCACCAAAGAGGCTGATCAAGCCTTCTAATTTTACCCAAGCAACAAAAAAGGGTGTTCTTTTAATATGAGATAATATCTTTAACAAAGAAACAATAGAACTTAGATTTCTATTGCCCAAAACCATCACTGTCAATACTTGAAGTATATTTTTCCACACTTTGTGAGCTGTTCCTTCAACCTCCACTTCAAGCCCTCCCAAAAAATGATTCTCTCTTATCAATGTTTCTAACTCTCTATCCCTCTCTCAGGCACAAAACAGGCAGGGAACAGTGTGGATGAGACTGTGGATCTCAGAGGAAGACAATGAAAGGAGTTTACATCATGCATTCCCCAGAAGTCACTTCCACTTCCCCCATCAGATCTCTGTTCCCTTAAAGTTCCTCCTAGACTGTGCAGGGGCAGAGGAGGGAAGAAGTGAGGGGACAGGAGGTAGAGAAAGGCCAGGGAATAATATAGAGTTTCTCTTTCTTCCCATATATAATTTCCAACCTTGTTGAAACCTGCCTCCCTCCAAAACACTCCTTTACTATCTGGGGAAAGTTAGCAGCCATCTTGGGGTACTTCAAATTTTTTTATTATTCTGGATTCATACACCATTCATAACCATCGTAGTTCTTTTAAAGACATAACATGTGCTCACCAAGAAAGAGCATATGACAAAATTCAACATCTGTTCATGATAAAAACTCTCAACTACAGTATCTGAGTATGCAGAGAAAGTACTTCAACAATAATAGAGGGCATGTATGACAAGCCCACAGCTAACATCATATTCAATGGTAAATGCTGAAAGCTTTTTCTTTAATAAGAGCGAGATAAAGATACCCACTTTCAGCACTCCTATTCAACATAGCACTGGAAGTCCAAGCCAGAGCAATTATGTAAGCAATAGAAATAAAAGGCCTCCTAATCATAAAGGAAGAAGTCAAAGTGTCTCTATTTGTAGAGAATATAATATTATATAGAGAAAACCTTAAAGAGTCTGCCATAAAAAATAAAAAATAAAAACCTGTTAGAATAAACAAACCCAATAAAGTTGCAATATACAAAATTAAGATATAAAATTTAGATACATTTCTATACACTAATAAATTATCAGAAAGAACTTAAGAAAACAATTTCCCATATATCATCCAAAAAAATCAAATACTTAGCAATAAATTCAAGCAAGAAGTTGAGAGATCTGCACACTGAAAACTAAGACATTGATGAAAGAAAGTGAAGGCAAAAAAATAGATATCCCATGTTCATGGATGGGAAGAATTAATTAATGTTAAAATGTCCACAGTGCTCAAAGCAAGCTATAGTTCAATGCAATCCCTAGCAAAATTCCAATGACATTTTTCACAGAAACAGAAAAAACAACCATAAAATTTGTATGAACACATAAGACCCAGAGTACAAACTTGCAGTTAGTTAGTAAATTCTAGGGATCTGAGGTACAGCATGGTGATTATAGTTAACACTGTAGTTTATATACTAGAAAGTTTCTGAGAGTAAATTTTAAGAATTCTCATCACACACAAAAAAAAAGAAATGGTAATTATATAATGTGGTGAAGGTGTTGGGAACCTAATGGTGGCAATCATTTCAAAGACAGAAGCATAGCAGTCAACACCTTGTACAGCTTAAACTTACACAATGTTATATGTCAGCTATCTCTCTATATAAAAGCCTAAGTGACCATCACAACCAAACAACCGAAGAGGCTGTGTGGGGCAACCTGGCTGGCAGAAGGGTAGTAAGGGACAACCAAACAACCAATCACCAGGCTGTGTGGGATGACCAGGCCCACAGGGCAATTAGTGAGGGGTGACCAAAGGACCAAGCAGTAGGCTGCATGGGGCGACATGACCAGCAGGGGGTAGTTGGGGGCAACCAGGCCGGCAGGGGGTGGGGGGGTAGACAGTTGAGGGCAGTCAGGCTGGCAGGGGGGCAGTTAGGGGTGATCAGGCTGGCAGGCAGGTGAGTGGTTAGGAGCCAGCAGTCCAGGATTGTGAGACGGATGTCCGACTGCTGGTTCAGGACTAATCAGTCCAGGATTGTGAGAGGGATGTCTGACTGCTGGTTTAGGCCCAATCCCTGGAATCAGGCCTAAACCAGCAGTTGGACATTCCCTGAGGAGTCCCAGATTGGAGAGGGTGTAGGCTGGGTTGAGGGGACCTCCCTTCCCCGCCCCCCCCCACTCCCCCCCTTCCCCCCCTACCCCCGTTTCCCAGTGCACAAATTTCATTTACTGGGCCTCTAGAAGCTCAATAAAGGTGAAAGAATTCTACAACTCAACAAGTAATTTGGAAATTAGAATAATTTGACCCACAATATGCACTACAACTTATATCATTTGCCAAAGATTTTTAAATATATATAGTATGTAGACTAAAAGGAGTTTCAAATTATTTTATATTTTGGTTTATATTACCAATAAATTATTAACTCTTTGAGCATCACCTGTGCCTGTTATGTGCCAGGCGCAGTATAAATTTCTTTACTCCAGTACTTCTCTCTCCCATTAGAGTCTGACCCATTCCATTGCCCACCCATTCTGCAGCATGCCTTCCCTCCTATCATAACACACTAGCACACTTGAATCCCAGATTCACGCAGTTGGAATAGACTGCAGAGATCAGGTCCACATTTCACTTGATTCATGAAAAAGCTGAGATCTGGGCAGGGGAATGGACTTGTACAAGGGCAGCCAGCTTTGGTTAGAACCCAGACCTCCTGTCTGTCACTTAGGAAGGACACTGTAGCATGGGGGTTAAGAATATATGTTGAGCATGTGCTGGGGAGTGGGAGTGGCTGGGGAGAAATCAATGGGAGGAAAAGGAGATTTATATAATAAATTAAAAAAAAAAAAAATATAAAAAAAAAAAAAAAAAAAAAAACAAGAGTGAGAACCACACAAAGGAAGGAAGGAAGGAAGGAAGGAAGGAAGGAAGGAAGGAAGGAAGGAAGGAAGGAAGGAAGGAAGGAAGGAAGGAAGGAAGGAAAGAGAAGGGAAAAAATTTATGCTGAGATGTGGGTCCAAATTTCAGCTTTGCCACTTACTATGTGACCTTAATTGTTCCATTTCTTCTAGCCTCTGCAAAATGTAGATACTCTTAAGCCCTGAGGTTGTTAAAAGACTCAATGAACCTATGAATATGTGCATGCTTATTGCACATATGTTCTGATTCTTATCATGGTTTTGACTAGTACTCCAGGAAAGACCTCAAATTTCTCATCTTAATCCAAATATCCCTCGCCTAAAGCAAGGAAAAAAGTATAAAAAGGTAGGAAGTGGGAAATGAACATGATGACAATGGACTCTTAATATGAGTAGCAAAGCTTGTCTAGGTACATGGAGCAATACCGATGGTCATGACTTTAATACCTGCTGGCTCCAATGTCAGGGTGGCTCTGGGGCACCATCATGGTTTCTACATTACTTGCAAAATTGTGCTCGGGAAAGCAGGCCAGCAGGCCTGGGACCTGGAAGAGCCTGCTCTTGGGTTAGCGATAGCTTAACATCTCACTGTCAGCCCAGGGAACACTTCTCAGCGAGTGTCTTGTCAACTCACCACCAGTAACACAACCTAACAACAAATGAACTTCATTAGGAAATAAAATTAAAATCTGTGGAATTGGTAAAACCCCACCAACTGAAAAAGATTTGTGGTTGGAAAGGTCAAATCTCCTGGAAAGAATAAGATTAGGAGAAAGCTAGGATAACCCAAATAAAACTAGGTCTTCCAGCCACTGCTTTGTGGCTGCTCTCTGAAGTAAGATCACATTCAAAATAAACACAAGTGGTTCTCCAAAAGCCTCAAAGAGTAACCAGGTCTTTAGAAAAGGAGTATTGACGATGCACAAAATGGGAGTTAACTACATCACAACTAGAGAACAACACGGAACTCTCCAAAATCCTCCCTGGCCATCCACACCTCTTCACCCAGAGGTGTCCTGTGCACTGCAGTCTCCCAGTGTGTGCCATCCCAAGTCCTCTCTCCTCTGTGGCCTCAGGCCCTTTCAGTGTTTCTTATTTCATCTTTTCAAGCCTCAGCCAAATGCTTGGGAACCATGTGACCTTCACTCAAACCTCCCCTTCTGTAAATGGCTTATTTTCCTAGGTCTGGATTTCCATGAACAATTGAAAGGATGACACCTAAATTAAGACACACCTGGGCACAGTGGTTCTCCTGGAAGGGAAACCATTGTTAGGTTCTCATTTTAAAGCATCTACACTGAATTACAATACAAAAAAAATGAATATTTTCATATAGAAATGAAAAACTATGCTATGTCCAAATCACAATGATTCAAGATCATGACATTATTCAACAGACACGCCTGGTGCCCAATGTCCCTGATGTCAAAGGGCAGAAAACCCTTTGCCTCATCCTGAGCTAAGTTGACCTTTGCAGTGGAAGTGGTCTGCTATAGAAGAAAGGTTACAATCCCCAGAATCACATGCACCAAGTTCAAGTCCTGACCCTGGCTCTTATGGGCTCTGGGACCTTGGCTAAGTGCTAGTAAAAGACAATCCTAGCTGATCTCTGAGTAAATTAATGTAGTTACAAATTCTTCATAGCTTCTGTCATCATAGGGGGAGCTTCTCCAACCTTTGACTGTTAGCTGCTCTGTGACCTGCTTTGACTCATAGAATGTAGTGGATGCAACATTGTGTAAGTCCCTAAAGCTCTGCAGGCCTTCATCTCCAGCTTCTTGGAATACTTCCTTGAGACCACAGTGTGAGGAAGCTAACCTGGACGACTGGAGAAGCCATGTGGAGAAAAGCAAGGCAGAGCCCACATCTGGCATCAACTGCCAAACCGACAAAAGAGGCCTTCTCCTACCTTCCAACCCAATGACTTGCCAGCATTCAGCATTCTGAGTCCAGTCAAAACCAGCAGATGCACCTTGCAAACCTAGAAAAGCATGAAAAGTGAGTCGTGCTGCCTTAAGCTTTGGGGTTGTTACATAGCAAAGGCTAACTGAGTCCCTATTTCCTCATTCAAGTGGGATGAAAATGCCTACCCAGCTATTTGTTTATCCAATAGATCTATTGATGTCCTACTATGTAGTATCCATAGAATGTATACTCACATATAATGTTTTGAATCAAATGAGATCATAGATGTTAAGATACTGGTAAATAGTTTTTATTATTGTTACTAGGACCTCCCTTTCTCTGAGCTCCCAAATTTTCTAAGCACTTAAATTCCTTTGTATTTGATCCTCTCAGCGGCTCAGACAGTATAATTTGCATCACTCTCTGATAGAACTGATCCTTGACATCTGCCCCTCTATTCTCATTAGAAGACAGGTCTGGCCCTAACTAGTTTGGCTCAGTGGATAGTCATCCTGCAGACTCAAGGTCTCAGGTTCTATTCCAGTCAAGGGCATGTACCTTAGTTGCAGGCACATCCCCAGTAGGAGGTGTGCAGGAGGCAGCTGATTGGTGTTTCTCTCTCATCAATGTTTCTAACTCTCTATCCCTCTCCCTTCCTTTCTGTAAAAAAAAAAAAAAAAATCAATTAAAAATATTTTTTTAAAAAGAAGACAGATCTGAACTTAAATACAGGATCTCTGGGACTTTCTTTTTGCAGGACCAGAAATTCACTCATTATGGGAAACACACAGCCACTGCTAATACGGAGGACTTTCCCATCACCATCCCAATATGAGCCTTTCAAAAAATTCTTTAGTAACAACAGTAGTTGCTAAAATTTATTGAATATTTACTATGTGCCAGGTGCAGTATTCAGCTTTTTAGTGATTTGTAGCCTGCTTCAATAGCACTCTGAGGCAGGTACTATGACTATCCTTAGTTTGAGATAAGGAATCTGAAGCCCCAGCAATATTAAGTAACTTGCCCAGAGACAGATGGTGTGATGTGGCCAGAGTTTCAATTTCTGGTAGACTTAACCACTACCCTGGCCAAACTCACTTGAACGTCCCATGCCACATTTCACTGTGGCTCCCAATACTTGTCCAGGATTAAATATATATATAAACATATGCATATATCCTATCTAACAAAGAGTAATATGCAAATTGACCATCACTCCAAAACACAAGATGGCTGCCCCCATGTGGTCAAAGATGGCTTTCCCCATGTGGATACAAGATGGCCACCACAAAATGTCCAGAAGGGGAAGGTAGTTTGGAGGGACCAGGTCTATAAGGGAGAACAGTTGTGGGAGATCAGGCCATCAGGGGAGGGCTGTTAGGAGGAACTAGGCCTACAAGGGAGGGCAGTTGAGGTTGATCAAGCCTGCAGGGGAGGGTAGTTACGGTGACCAGGTCGGCAGAGGAGGGCAATTAGGGGCAATCAGGCTGGCAGGCAGACAAGAAAATTGGGAGCCAACAGTCTTGGATTGTGAGAAGGATGTCTGACTGCCCATTTAGGCCCGATCCCAGTAAGACAGTCGGACATCCTTTAAGGGGTCCCAGATTGGAGAGGGTGCAGGCTGGGCTGAGAGACACACCCCTACCCCCATGCACGAATTTCATGCACCAGACCTCTAGTGTATACACATAGAGAGATTTGTAGAGACAGAGAGAGAGAGAAGAAAGAGAAACATCTATATTAGAGTAACACATCCATTGGCTGCCTTGTACACGCCCCCTACCCGGGTGGAGCCTGCAACCCTGGCATATGCCCTAACTGGGAATTGAAACAACCTTTTTAAAAAAAAAAAATAAATAAATAAAATAAAATAAAAAACCTTTTGGTGCATAGGATGATGCCCAACCAACTGAGCAACACAAGCCAGGGCAGAACATGTCTTTTGGGAGCTGCACTCCTTGGAGGTCAACTCCTGTGGCCTTGGCCAAGCCGTCTCCCACTCTAAACCTCTGCCCCACAGCAGGTAAACTATGCAAGTTAGACCAGGTAAAATAAAAAATCCCTTTCTAGCCCTGAAAATTAAAATGGTAAACTCTTCCCCAACATCTAGTTATAGTCTGAGTTTTATTCTCTTTCCTCCTAAGGCAACTAAAAAGCATTTGGGGAAGAAAAGAAAAAGCAGATGCTCTAAGTGTTTTTTAACTAACATAAGAAAATGAAAGGAGAGCAGAAGGGATTCTATTTATATCTCCCTCAAGGATTAGGCCATAATCTAAACCATTTGATTTTTTTTAATGCATTCAGTCAGAGCTGAAAGCCTGTGGGGTGCTCTTTAAGCCTGTCACGGAATGAAGTAATTCAATTAAAATAGGCTGAGGCTTTTGCAAGGTATTAAATGTCCTGAAGAGAAGATTTAGGAAGTCCTCAAAGCAGTGTGGGGAGGCTATAGGAAAGCGTAAGAGCTCGCGTGGGGTCTTTCTAGAGGTGAGTTGCAGGCAGACTACTTGGAAAGGGGGCCGTCAGCGTGGGAGCTGTACCTCGGGGGAAAGGACTGCCAAACGCTTCCCAACAGCTCAGCTCCAGGGATAAAGCCTATCCTTCCATAGCACGAAGTGGAGGTTAACAATAATCATTAATGAGAACCACTCACGAGCGCCCTCTATATTCCAGGCGGGGTGCTGACCTA
Organism: Pipistrellus kuhlii; assembly: GCF_014108245.1. NCBI lineage: Eukaryota > Metazoa > Chordata > Mammalia > Chiroptera > Vespertilionidae > Pipistrellus > Pipistrellus kuhlii. The sequence goes on from NW_023425584.1 coordinate 11,638,501, forward strand.
AACCCTTTCACACTAGTGTTCACTATTATAGGAGGTTAAAAATCAGCCCAGTGCTTGTTTGGGCAGCACATATATGTACTAAAATTGGTATGATATAGAGGCTAGCATGGTCCCTGTGCAAGGATGAAATGCAAATTCGTGAAGCGCCCCGTGTTTTTCTGTACTGACTTGTAATTTTTTCTTTATACAAAAAAAAAAAATACTATGGCAAACAATTTTAATTTTTTTTAATCATTAAGCCCATTTTATAGATAAGAATGCTGAGATGCCAAGAAGTGCCCCGACTTGCCCCAGGTTACCCAGAGAAGTTGCACTTTTCAGCAAGTTGCCACTTAGAAATGCAAGTGGCATGTCACTGCGGGGATCTGAACTTGAAGAAGTGTGTGGATACAAAGAAATAGAGACACAGTCCCTTTCCTCAGGTGCATACAATCTGGTCAGCACACATGACTGACACTCAGACTGAATTACAAATGACTGAGGTCAGATCCAAACCTGAGAGCGGGTTTTCACGTGAGCAGAACACAGCAAACCAGAGGACAGGAAGAGGAGGACGTGAACGGGGCCAAAGGAGGGTCACCACAAAGTCACCCTCCACATGTGTGTCCAGGACAGGTCCAGGGAGCTGCTCTCTTTCCTTTCACTCGAATGAAATTGCTGCCTGCAATCTCAGTGTTGGGGAAGAGAGGTTTGTGCGGGTTCTTTCCCACACCAAGCACTTCCACAGCGGCCTGGCATTCTCCATTTCAACTCCGTTTGTCACTATGTACCCAGAGGTAGCATCCGATTCCACAGGCTCAGGGCTCAGTCCCACATCAGGGCCCACGCCGTGTCCCCACTTCACATGGTAGTTGCAAGCCCAGGTTTTCTGACTGCCCAGCTACAGATTAGACGTTCCAACAACCCCCTCCTCACGCTCAATTAATTTGCTAGAGCAGCTCACAGAACTCAAAGAAACATTTTACTTACTAGGTCTCGGGTTCATTAAGAGTAGAGCTCAGGAACAGACAGGTGGAAGGGGAACAGTGTCCATGCTCTCTGGGCACCAAACCGTCCCCGAATGTCCACGTGTTCACTGACCCGGAAGCTCTCTGAAACCCGTCCGTGAGGTTTTTAACGGAGGCTTTGCTGCAGGTGTGATGGATGAAATCATTGGCCCATTGGTGATGGGAGCTCAATCTCCCACCTTCTCCTCCCCGGAGGTCAGGGAGGGGGTGGGCCTGAAAATTCCAGCCGCTAAGGTTCTCCAGGTGGTTTCTCCTGCCAATCAGTCCCCGGCCTTAGGTGCTTTTCAAAAGTCACCCATTTACATCACAGGAAATTCAAGGGTTTCGGGAGCTATGTGCCAGAAATGGGAACAAAAACCAGACATATACAGGGTGTCCCCCAAAAATATACACACACTTTGAACAATTATTCATTCCAATGGGTTAAATCTGAAAAGAATGAAACATTAATTGAGCTATCAGCTGTTAAACTGTGTGTACATTTGGGGTGGACAAACTGTGGCTATTATAAAACACAATAGCACACTGGGCATTCCATGGGATTACAATCTGTGTCTTTCTTATTCAGCCCCATATAACTAGTATCTGGCACCTACATTTTGTTGAAAGAATGGAAGCGTACCTAAAAAAAGAAAAAGAACATATACAAAATTAAGTAATCCAAAGAACAAGAAATCTCAACTCTAATCTAAACATTCTCCTTTGAAGAGAGAGAGAGAGAGAGAGAGAGAGAGAGAGAGAGAGAGAGAGAGAGCGCGCGTGCAGGCTGGGGCACGTGGAGGAGGTGGGTGGGGAAGATCTGAGATACCTATAGATTCAGATGGGAGACTCTGACATCTGAAATGACCACCTTGAATTGCTACACTTAGGTCAATGCCTATGAAGCGTGAGTGGTCATTAGAATCACCAGGGGAGCTTCTTAAAACATTGAATGCTGATTCGGCCCGAGTTTCTGATTCAGCGGATCAGGGAAACTTTGCCTTTTTAACTAATTGCCAAGTGATGCTAATGTTCCTGGTTCAGGGTCTTGCACTTGGAGAACCGATAACAATCCACCTTCATTGCACATTAGAATCACCTTGGAGTTGATGAAAACACCCAGGCCGTACCTCTGACCAAAGCCGTCATACCCCCTGGGGGCGGGACCAGGGGATGAGTGTTTTTGAAAACCGGGACCAGCTGATTCCAATGTGCAGCCAAACCAGAGAGGAACTAAGTAGGTGAACATATATAGGTTTGAAGTTCATAAGTCATGAAAATAACAGCTAATATTTATTGAACACTTACCATAAAACACTCACTCTGCTGAGTAAGTTACTGCATGATCCCATTTAATTCACATAGAAATCTTTCTAGTAGGGCCTTCTGTTCCCATGTTACTGATAAGGAGAGTCAGAGAAATTAAGTGATTTGGCCTAGGCCTAGGCCATAAACTGGTAAGTGACAACCTGGGAATCCAGTTTATACCTCTATTGGCCTGAAGACTACTAACCAATAGAGGGTTATGCCTCTTAGTGCTCTGTCTCTGCCTTAAACCTTATTTTATTGAGTCCAGATGCCAACAATCTGGGCTGGAACAACTGGAATCGGCCTCATATTTATTGATAGATGATAAATAGATAGATAGATAGATAGATAGATAGATAGATAGATAGATATCTGCATTCATAGACACATACAAGAATGAACAAATGCAAATCACAGAATGGTTGTTTTAATGAGTTCAATGCTTTTTTTAATATCTAGCCACTGTCCTGCCTATACTTCTTTGATGGCTCATAATCACTTCAAAGAAAAGTCCAAACTGCAAATGTGGCATTCAAGTTCCTTGATGATGGGGCCCCTGCCTTGGACTCTCCAGCCCCACATTCTTCCTCCTGTTCTCACCCATCTATTTTCAGTTCCCCAAATCCAACCACACACCATGCCTTTGTCCACGTTCTTCTTTCTCCTTCCTCCCTCCTTGTCCATTTGGAGAACTTTCTACTCACCTTTAGGCTCAAATTGGCTACCACCTGCTACCCATAATCCTCAATGGATCCTTCCCCAGAGCAGTCACAGTGGCACTTGTATCCCGGTCCATTTTATTGTTTCTATTTTTCACTCTCTATACCAGTGGTCAGCAAGCCATGGCTCGAGAGCCACATGCGGCTCTTTGGACCCTTAAGTGTGGCTCTTCCACAAAACACTACATGCGGGCGCACACATACAGGGTGATTGAAACTTTGTGGCATGCGCAGAAGTCGGTTTTTGGCCTGGGCAAGTCTATTTTGAAGAAGTGGCGTTAGAACACTCAAGGAACCAAAGAGCCACATGTGTCTTGCGAGCCTCAGTTTGCCGACCACTGCCCTATACCCTTAATCTGAAATTCAGATTCCCTGGCCCATTGCTATCACTTTCCCTTGCCCAGTCTTTTTAATGGAATCCTGGCTCTGTCTGAGAATGAGACTTTCCCTGAAGATCCATCAGGTAAAGGCTGTACACTCTCCCATCCACTAGGCCTGGAGATAGGGTAGTATCCCTCTTCCTCTCTTCGGGAACATTCTTCTTCCTTCCCCTGTAAAACGCCAGCAGTTTTTAATCTCATGTTACCAGATTACACCATCCACCATCCCTCCCGTTAAAGTCCTACACACAGCACCCCATGCTTCACTTCTGGGATATTTATCTCCTGGCTCATTTCCTCTCTCCAATGGCAGTTATGTCTTCATTATTCATGATTTCCATCTCTACTCTTTTGGGGATGGAGGGGTTAAAATTTTTATGTACATTTATTTTTTTATTGTCTAAGGTTTTACATATGTCTTCTTTTTCCCCAGTTGACACCCCCCCCCAGCCATTTCCACCCCAGGCAAGCCCCCACCACCTAGTGTCTGTGTCCATTGGTTATGCTAATAAGCATGCATACAAGTCCTCTGGTTGCTCTCTAACCTCCCCGCCCCTATCATTTGTCTCTTTTAAATAGTCAATATATTCACATGATTCAAAATTTAAAAGGGACATCTATAATGTTACCTCCCTCCACAAAAAAAGGAAAAAATCAAACCTAAATCTGAACAAGTCTCTATCACTACCAATTTATAGAAAATACAAAAAAAACAGCTAGAGCAAGTGAGGGCAGTCAGCAATATCCGGAATATTACATTTACCATCCCAATGTCCTGTTCCCTCAGCTCCTTGATTTTCCTGCCTCCAATGAGCTTGTTCTCCATCCCACCTCACCAGTCACTCTCATGGTCTCACCCAGGCCTAGACCTTGGCATTGCTGTGGAGGCCCAGGGCAGGCTGTCCCAAGATATCCCCCCATGACATATTGATTACTGTGAATTAAAGTTACTTTAAAAACTGCCAATGCAAAACTGCCATCTGACCTCTCTCCATCGGTCACCCTGAAAGCAGGAGGTAAATCTGCCTTGTGAAAGGTGCCCTCCCTGCCCCTGGAGGCTGAGACAGACACCCTTCTCACCAGAGTGAAGGATCCAAGCTCAAGAAGTTTACATAAATAGCCAAAACCAGTTTGGCTCAGTGGTAGAGTGTCGGTCTGTGGACTGAAGGGTCCCAAGTTCGATTCCGGTCAAGGGCATGTACATTGGTTGCGGGCACATCCCCAGTAGGGGGGGCGTGCAGGAAGCAGCTGGTCGATGTTTCTCTCTCATCGACGTTTCTAGCTCTTCATTTATCTCCCTTCCTCTCTATTATATATATATATATATATATATATATATATATATATATATATATATATATATTTTTTTTTTTAAGTTGACATAAATAAGCCTTGTTACTAATATTCTACCCAAGCCCTGTCAGGTTTGGCTCAGTGGATAGAGCATTAGACTGTGTACTGAAGGGTCCCAAATTCAATTCCAATCAAGGGCATGTACTTTGGTTGCAGGTACATCCCCAGGAGGGGGTGTGCAGGAGGCAGCTGATTGATGTTTCTCTCTCATCAATGTTTCTAACTCTCTATCCCTCTCCCTTCCTCTCTCTAAAAAATAAATAAATAAATGAAAATTTCTACCCAAGCCCAAATTTTGTATAGATTCCTACTCATGGGCACCCAAAACCAAGTATCCTGTCAGTTCTGCAGAAATGTATTTTATCTTTAACATATAAAAAGTTGGCTGGTTCATCACTTCAGGAGTATCATCTCTGATCTCCTGTGTGCACACACTCAATTGTTCATTCTTCTGCTAATCTGGCCTTGTATCCATATTATTATCAGTCCAGCCATAACAGCCCAAGAAGAGAAGAGGAGGGAATTCTCTCCGAAATCTCATTTTCAAGCATCCTTCTCTCCAAGTGAGTATATGGCACTGGGGACAGAGGGAAAGACAGAGACCACAAGCTCACATTCCCTGGTCCATTGTTATCACCATCACTCCCTCTTGCCCAACCCCCTGTCTTCTTCTCAACTTGTAACACTCACTTGCCTAACCACACATTTTCAGTTCAAACCAAGTCTCTGCCTGCTCTGCACTTTCACCCTGAGAGCTTAAAGGCACTGATGAAAAACATAGCCACACCAACTGGTCACTGTAAAATCGTGACCATGAACCTCTAGCAGTTCAGACTCCATACACTCTCCCACCCTCCCAAATGATTCTTCCAGGCCTTATCCTACCATTGCAAACCTCAAATCCCCTTCCCCATTTTCAGCTCTTGAAAATGCTTCTCCAAATCATAAGGAAATAAAGCAATCAGATAGAAACTTCCACAAGCTCCTGCCTTCACTTCACTCTCCTGCATCTGTGCCCAGGGTCTCCCATGGCTGTGAGGTAGGAGACCTTCCTATCCAGGGATCCCAGACCCTGCGGCACCACTAAGCCAACATTCTGCCCTCTTTGTACCAAATTCTGTAGCTCTGCTAGAGTGAATGATACCACAGAGACAGAAAATAAACTGTGGTGGGGTATATATCTCTTTTGTCAAATTGGAAGTATAAATTATTCTTTTGTGCTTTGTTCCCAAGTAAAAGATAAGGCCCTTGATATGCTATTATTTCAACAAACAAAGTCTAGGCATCACTATTGTTCTTACTGTGGATGCCTATTTATGGGTGGGCAAGGGGGAGGGGGGCGCGCTTATTTATTTCAAGGGCAATGAACCAGAGAAGACAAATAAAATAGGATTTAAAGTCCTTAGTGTGTTGTGTGTTTATTGGGATTTACAAAGACCAATTTTCAATTCCATTAGTAAAAATAAAATTGTCTTCAGTCTTTTTCTCTTATAATCTTTAGAGGATTTCAAAAGTGAATCATTTACGGGATAGGAGGTATGAGTGGTGGTGGAGGAGATAAGGAGAAATGCCATTTTTTGTCAACTTTTTTTTTTAGTCTTCACCTTCCTCAATTTTTTTTTAAACATCGATTTGTTGCTCCATTTTATTTATTCATTCATTGGTTGCTTCTTATATGTGCAATGACCAGGGATTGAACCCATAACCTCGGCATATTAGAATGATGCTCTAACCAGCTGAGCCACCTGGACTCTTTTCCCAGTTTTGTGTGGGGGGAGTTGTTTTTATTTTTAATTTTATTTATTGATTATAGAGACAGAGAGGAGGAAAGAAAGGAAAAAACATTGATTTGTTATTCCACTTGTATATGAATTCCTTGGTCAATTCTTGTAGTACCCTGACTGGGGATCAAACCCACAACTTTGGCAATATCAGATGACACTCTAACAAAGATACCCAGCCACGCTTCCCAGACAATTTTTGAAAAAGAGTACTACATATGTTTTGTTTTGTTTTCTCCCTTTCCTCTCCTTTCTAGCCCAAATTCCCACTTTCTACATTGTTAGTTAGGCCATAGGAAAGAGTTCCTAAGGGCATTTGCATTTTAATTTACATTGAGCACTTGCCATCTGCCTGGTGTCATGCTTTATGTCTGTTCTTACAGTTTTTATGCTCATCTTTATAAGGTAGGCAGTATCTTATCATCATCCCCATTTATAGATTTGAAAGTGAAGCTTGGATACATTCAGAGATCAATCCATGTTCTCTAGCTACTACGTGAAAGAGCTGAGAATCAAGACTCGCAGTGTGCTGTCACAACACCTCCCACACCCCTTCTCAGAGACGTATCCTTTGTATCCAACAGTCCATTGGGTATTGAAAAGGAAAATAGGATGGAGGGGGTCAAGTTTTACTGGGAAGATAAAAGATGAGTTAAATCATACAGCATGGATCGACTTCCTCAGGAAGAGCATCTACAGAGGTAAAATTCTAATTCTGCTTGTGGAGAGGTTACATTTTAAATTCTTATCTGCTAACACATTGGCAAGTTCAAGGTGTCCCCCATCTCTAAGTGGCTGAGGGAGGTAGTTGAAGAAAACGGCCAAGGTGAAAAGCCAGGCTCTTCTTTCTGTGTGATCTTGGGCAAGTTACATAACCTCTCTGTCCCTCAGGTTCTTCCCAGGTAAATGGAGATGAAAGTGTTTTGACAATGTCTGTGTTGGTGTGGTGCTGGCTTCAGATCTCCAAGGAGATTAGAGTTGCTCCCAAGAAGGGGATTTATGACAACTGAGTCCATTTGGGTTTGGGTGTTTTGTTTTCAAAGTTTAATAAGAGAAAATTTGTTTAGAAAGTTACATAGGTAGTAGAAGTGAGCCAGCTGGGCTGCGTGGGCTCTGGAAACAAGTTACAGAGGAAGAAGGGCCCTAGGAGCTTAGGAGAGGGAAGGGGAAAAGTAAGGCACCTGGGGGAAGAAGAGGAGGATGGGGAAAGGCGAGGGTGTGCTCCCGAGAGGGAGAGCTGAGTAATTTTGAGTTCTTTCAGAAGACTCTACTTTTAGACTTTTAGGCAGATAACAGATTCAGAATCTCAAATGCCTTCACTCAAAATAATTTTTATACCACAGTAGCATATTTTGGACCTTTACATGCCTTCACATATTTCAACTTTTTTGCAACTTATTCCCCACTTTGCAGATGTAGAAATCTTTAAATCTCAAGGATACCAGAAGAACCATACCTCATCAGGATCAGAGCCAAACCTCAAAACCAGTTCTAACACTGAAGTTCCTGCTAAATTCAATCACTGTGTGACCTTGGCCAAGTCACTATTCCTCTCTGGGCTGTTTCCTCAGATGTAAATTAAGGCAGGTACAAGAGATGATCTCTACAGTTCCTTGCAGATCTCTGGTAAAGGTAATTATTTAGAAAATTAAAAAGCATGCCCGACTGATCTGCAAGTCCTCTTTCCATTCCATGCCCATCCCTAATGATATTACCTCCTGAGTGAGGTCTTTTCTCCCAAGCAGAAGCCCAAGGTCCTGAATCTTCTTCTCTCCACCCATTAACACTGACCTACCTATGTCCCATCCACCAAGAAACTTTTCCAACAGGGTTTCTGCTCATTCTATAAGCTATAAAGTAATCAATACTAAGGGTAAAAACTATTAAGAGATTAGGTTTCAAAAAAAACAGAAAAAAAAGAGAGAGAGAGAGATTAAGGTCTCATGCAAATACACAGACACATTAACACACTTATGCCCCTTAAAAGGGTATCTGTTCTGTCCAGCTGATGTTACTCACTGGTTGAGCATCAACCTATGAACCAGAAGGTCACAGTTTAATTCCCAGTCAGGGCACATGCCCAGGTTGTGGGACTCAACCCCCAGTGGGGGACGTGTAGGAGACAGCCAATTAATAACTCTCTCTCATCCATTGATGTTTCTGTCTCTCTCTCCCTCTCCCTTCCTCTCTGAAATCAATAAAAAATATATTGTTTTAAAAATTAGATTTGATTCTCATTATTCTTCTTTAAATAGAAAATGGATGCTTCTGTGTTTTTCTTTTCACTTAATAATCTGTCCTAATGTTTCTACACTGAATACTTCTTCAGTGCAAGAATTTCAATAATGAAAACAACGAATGCAGAAACTCTATTAAGGATAAAGAATGAGCTACCATCCTGATCCCCTCAATGATGCTTGTCTTTTTAATGCTCCTTTTCCCTTCTCCCAGGCAATTAAAAGACAAGCATCTGTGCTGGGGAAGGGTGTGTGTGTGCATGTGCAAGTTTCAGAGCAGAGGTGAACAGTAGGACAGTTTTGCCACCACTGATGCTATAATAACATGGCATGTCTTTACTTGTGGGAGAATCATTTCAACATCATTTTTTACAAAGATAATGGTGAGCCTTCTCCTGGGTTAGCATCAGATCTCAAAATAATGCCATTCCCAGACAGACAAGCAGCACAAGTGGTCAAAGGTGCATGTGGAACCATGGTCCCCCCCACCCAGGCTGTTGGTTAGAATGGTCTAAAGTCCTTTAAAAATCCTCATGCCTGAATAGCACTCAAACAAAACAAAACAAAAATCAGAATCTCTAGGAGTGAGGTCCAAGCCTAGGAATAGAAAAGCTCTACAGGTGATTCCAGCATGAAGCAGACATGGGAAGCCCTGAGGTATGAAGCTGTGCATGTAGAAGGAAGACAATGCAAACAACTTACAGTTTATTCGGGGTACAATTAATTAAGTTGTAATGTAGCCACACAATGGGATACTTAGCAGTCCTTGTCTTTTTTTTTTTTTTAAGACAAATCTATAGGTGTTGGGCAAAGCCATTCTCTCCATCGATGCTTTGGGCACAATAATTGGGGCCTATGAGTTTGGGGAGGCCTATAGAAATGTTAGAGACCTGAAAAAAATTGTTGATTACAAAATCTATATATATGAAAGCCTAAGCAACCAAACAACCAAAGGACAGAATGACAGGTTGACTGGTCACTATGACCACACTGACCACCAGGGGGAAGAGAATCAACACAGGAGCTGCCCCCTGGTGATCAGTGTGCTCCCACAGCAGGAGCACCACTCAGCTGACTGACGGGTGCCAGACACCAGGCTCACTGTTGACAAGCACAATTGTGGCCGAGCAAGCCTCTCCCACTTTCAAGGCGGCACTACCGAGCAGCAGTGGCAGGCACAGTGGGGCCAGGGTAAGCAGAAGCAGTGCAGCACCCAGTCCGGGCTCCAGTTTCTCCTCACTGCCTGCCACTTTGCATAGTACTATTGATACATCCCTCTGGGGATGTCAGACCCCAGAGGTGTCCTGGATTGTGAGAGGGCACAGGCCAGGCTGAGGGACCCTACCGGTGCACAAATTCATGCATAGGGCCTCTAGTATAAGAATAAAACACATGTGGACAAACAAGAGAGGAAATCAGAGTTTACTGCATGGCAACTGACCATTCTTCTTTGAGTCCTTGAGGTCCACCAGTTCTCTGATTTTACAAAAACAATGTGATATGTCATCCTGTCGGGTTGTCTGCTACTCACTGTATTTGATAGTTTGAAATACTTGCCAAGGGCTACCACTGGGACATCCTCTAGTCCATCCATCATGTCTTTATCAGTGATTTTTAAGCACTTGGGGGTCAAATGTCCCAATGATAGTCTACTGAAAAGTACAGACCCCTTCTTCAGAAAACCCATGTATACACAAAATTTTACACACAGTCTTAGTGGTTACTAGACCACCTTAACACGTACATGACAATCATTTATTTATACACTCATTTACTCACTTACTTGCCTATTCACTTATTCACTCACTCAGTCATGTACTGTTAACTACCAATAAAATTTATTAAACTCTGTGTTCACGAAACTAGACCTTTCTTGAGTATAAAAAAAAAAATTGGACCTAGAATTAGAATGTTTTAAAGCTGAACAGTAACTTAGGTATCATCCAGTCCATTTTTTCCAACTCAAAACTTAATTGTAACACCAAAAAACAGTCATTTAAAACACAGCTGCTCTCATTGGAAAGGCTGGTAAATGGAGACCTGCCCTTCCCTGGGACATAACCAGGGAACCCTAGGGCACCGCGGAGCACAGTTTGAAAACCACTGATCATTCAACCTCTTCATCTTACAGACGAGGACTGTGGGACTTAATGGTCTAATTTGGGGGTGTCGAACTCAATCAGAGAAGGGGCCAAAATCTAAAATCCAGCCTAAATCGTGGGCTGAATGGTTGGTTTATTGAACAGTCATAAACTGTCATTGTGATGGAAACGCAGCGGAATGCAGTGATGACAGTGCGGTGCGGGCCACATTGCAAGGCCTGGCGGGACGGATTTGGCCCGCGGGCCTTGTGTTTGACACATGTGGTCTAATTGATTGTCCAAAGCCACACAGCGCATCAGAGATAGACTGCCTGGGCTAGAATCTGAATCTCTGATATCAAGGAATTTACCAACTAGCTATGGAGACAAGATATATAGAGACAGGGATGTGGAAGAAAATTTGGGCTGTTTTTCAAGTTGTTTTAACAAACCATGGGCCTTGGACAAGTCCCTCACCTTTTGGATCTTGGTTTTTCAATTGAACTTTCTATTCTTAATAAGTTATGCCAAAGTATTCATTACCATGAAAGGAATGGTCGCTTAATACCCAGGGACTTCCACCCACTTTTCATTGGATATTTTTATGAATTTGTGGATTTGTTATGCATTTATTCCCTAAGTAATATACAAATACAAATATGTTGACACTGTAATTAAGGAAAAGAGTTTTGAATAAAACATTCAATAATTTGGAAATACACAGAAAAAGCTCTGAAAGTAAGTACTATTAGGCTTGATTTCTGCTATCTTTCTCTGTGCTGCAATGGAACTTATATCATTTTTATGTAGCACTGAAGCTGTATTTTTGAAAACTTACTAAGAAATAGTTCAGATAACAGAAAATAAGCTCCACTTGCTCTGATACTGGATTCTGAGCCAGGCAGAGTAGCAGTGAAACAGGTTGCTGTGATTAGATGCAATTCTTGCCTAACGGCAGGACTAAAGATGAAGTGATTTTGAAGATGGGATGTCTTCATAACTTCCTACCAGGGTGGGACAAGCAAAGGCAAGTACTCTACCCCACCCTACCTGGGGGTTGGCAGTTTGCTGTAGAGCATCCTCCGGGTCCTCCATTTAAATCTCTCTCGAGACTGCATGAGCTTTTCTTGGAAAAACCCACAAACTAGTCTAGGTTTTGAATCCTACTGAAGAGGCCTCAAATGGAAACAGAGTGGGGCTCCCACAGGACACAGAACAGAGGAGGTGGGGCCCACTCCTCTCCATCAGCATCTCCTCCTCTACCAACCCCGGGGCCCAAAACATACATGCAACACAAAGGATGGTGGAGGCCCAGCCCCTGCTGCAAGGTTTACTGTCCAGTGGTTTAAAATTTCAAGCACATAGACATTAAAAGGAAACAGACATTTCAGGGGGAAATGTTCAATGCCAAGTGAGTTGAATGAATTGAAAAAGCCATGGGAATTTAAACCACAAAGAAATCATTGCTTGTATTAAAATAATAATAATAATAATAATAATAATAATAATAATTAATAAATAAATAAATAAATAAAAATGAACTATAAACTAAGCCTGAAATAATGATAAGAATTGGGTGTTCAGGATAGAAGGTGTTCTAGGTGGGAGCAACAGTGAACAGAGACGCCACCCCATAAAAAAGAAAAAGATAAGATGTATGGGAGCAAGTGGGAAGGCTTGTCTGAGCAGACATAGGCTATTGATTAGAGGCACTGAGGCCAAACTCTAAAAGGTCTTACATACCTTCCATTCTCAGTGACACTAATCTGATGAACTAATTCACAAACAGCACTCAATGGCAGATGCCTCACCTCCTCACTCTCAGAAACCCAGGGGTGGCACATATCTTTGCTGTTCCATGCAGATCCCATTAGTTGGTAGAAGCTGCAATGAGATCTCCGTTGAGAAAGATCCTAAGGTCACACCTGAACTCCTGTGAATGTTGCGATTTATAATTGGTGCTTGTCAAGGATGAAACAGGGAGGCACTGCAGTAAGGACAACAGTATAGATGCTTTGGATTTGCTAGCTGTACTTTATCCAAAAGGGATGGGTACCACGGTGAGAAATTCAGGCAGCCAGGTTGCTTATGAGAAAGTACTGCGGAGTAGGGAAGGTCTCACAATTTCTACTAGTTAGGGGAACTACCAACTCTATGCCTTAGACTACCCCAAAGACAGTTCTGCCCCAGACTATCAGTGTGAATATTTAGGCTGATATCTGTCCTCAGTGGTAGAGAGTACTGCAATTGATTAGTGATGTCTGCAAAGGGCTCAGAAGTAAGAAGGGGTGCTATGCAAGCTACATACCGACTATGCCTACCTTTACCAAAATACCACACTGGCAGTATTTCAGGCATCAGTTCCAACTGATACAAGAAGTTAGGTATTCTTGTTTGGCTTGGTTATGCTTAGTTTGGGGTTAGAAAAAATACCATTTTTCAAACCATTAAAAACTTGATTATTATATAATCAAGTTGGCCGTTATCTTTCTGTGCATCTATGTACTAAGATCAGGCCAGAATGAGCTCAAGGCAGGAGTACAAAGCCCATTCATACAAGAGCTGAGGTATTTTAAAGCCTTTAATCAAAGCAGTTGTGTTTATCTTAACCCGTTATTTTGGTGAGACCTATCCAGTACTTGAAAGCTTGCAGCCCACACCTGCCAATGATTCCCAGAGTGGGTCAGCCCTCCCTGGCAGCTTCTCCCCCTGCTCTTTGATCTCCCTGCCTCTAATTTTCGCTTCTGTTAGAAGCCCTTCTCTCCTTCCCTACCACACTCCTGGGAATGAGGGAGTTTGTCGGCAGAGAGAGCAATTATTGTGTCTTCTTTATATTCTTCCTGTGAATGCAAACGAATGACTAGCACTACAAGAACTTTCATATTTGCAAACATTTCAGTGTGTTTCACAAAAAAAAATCAATTTGGGATTTGACCAAAACCCATAAAATATAAATTCACCTGATACAAACACAGGATGACTATGGGGAGTTTTCCCCTACCTCCACATTACACAGCATCCATACAAATGACTCTGGAAACTGCACCAATTACCAGAGCCACTGGATAAAGCTCAAGGTCAGGAGAATGTGCAGGAAAAAGAAAGCAAATGGATGCTCCATTGAAGAGGTCCCCCTGGAGCGCATTCAAACAAAAGCAGATGATTTGGACAAGAAATGAATTGTCCGCCTTCCCTTTGTGATGTTGCAGCTGAGAATATAGCCTCCCCACCACTCCCCCCTTCTCACCCCCTTCCATTTCCAGAGGCATCTCCCAATCCGGAATCCAGGCGATGTGTTTCAGTTCTTGAGGAAGAAATGAGGATGGCACGGAGACTAGGGAAAAGCAGACTGGAGGGGCATCGCTGCTGGATAGTTATACATATAAAATGGTTACTTTCTTCTACAATAATAGTACATACAAAAATATTATTTTTATTTTTTATTGATTTCATAGAGGAGAAGAGAGGGAGAAGTGGTAGAAACATCAATGATCAGGGAATCATTGATCAGCTGCCTCCTGCACACCCCACATTGGGGATCCAGCCGAACCCAGGCATCTGCCCTGACCTGGAATCAAATTATGACCTTCTAGTTCATATATCAACATTCAATCACTGAGCCACACTAGCTGGGCAAGAATATTTTTACTGTAGAAACTTTACAAAACACCAGGAAAAAAAAAAATTAGAGTGAGTCCTGTCCCCATCCAGCCATTTCAGTCTCTCAAGGTTCGCAGAAGAGGCTCCTGTAAAATCTGCTGGGCCCTACATCAGCAGAATCCAGGTGTCTGGGGATGGATGGGTTTTCCCTCTGCATGTTCCAAAATCACTCCTGGTGAGTCTTACAAGGATTTCCTCTCTGAACTGCAGTCCAGAGCCTGGCACACAGGAGGTCCTCAATAAGTGTTGAAGAAATCAATAAATTCAAACCTATCCTGTTCCTTGCATAGGAACATTTTTCTTCTCATTTCTTCCTTGTTGTTGATGATGATGTTGTTGTTGGAAACATGCTAGGGCTGACCAGCAGACCCTGAGTGATGGATGAATGATTACTGTGACTCAGGTTCGCTGTGAAAGAAAGGGCTAAGGGACTGCCCGGCTAAAGGAACCAGACAGCCTTGATTGCCTACCCCGTTAGGCTTTTATTGTAACAGCAGTTTGAAATAAAGTTTATGTTTTAGATGCAATGAGCAAGGTAAGTAATCTTGGGGGACATATGTGTCTTCAGTGTCCTTTAATCAAGGACGCCTAAAGATTAAGCATAGGGCCGAAACCGGTTTGGCTCAGTGGATAGAGCGTCAGCTTGGGGACTGAAGGGTCCTGGGTTGGATTCCGGTCAAGGGCATGTACATTGGTTGCGGGCACATCCACAGTAGGGGGTGTGCAAGAGGCAGCTGGTCGATGTTTCTCTCTCATCAACGTTTCTAGCTCTCTATCCCTCTTCCTTCCTCTCTGTGGAAAATCAATAAAGTATATTTTTTTAAAAAGATTAAGCATAGGGATTCCAGTAAATATCTGAGGGTATGCATGTGCACAAACTTGTTTGGAAAGGACAAGGCAGGGTCTGCCACCTTCAGTAAGGTCCCCCTACAGGCCCCTGATCTTTCAGAGATTCCTCCTTACAGACTTTCCCACCAAGTGGGAAAGTCTGTGCTTCATCACAGTTTTCACTTTACAATAGATAAAGCCCTTCCCATGTGCTGTCATTGTCCCATGAGCTTTGCAAGCTTTGTCTTACTTATAATGACCCCATAAAGTAATTATTTACTAGAGGCCCAGTGCATGAAATTCATGCACAGATTGGGGGGTGGGGGAGGGTGTTCACTCAGCCCAGCCTGCACCCTCTCACAATCCGGGACCCCTTGGAGGATGTCCAACTGCCAGTTTGGGATCGGGATCAGGCCCTAAACTGGCAGTTAGACATACCTCTCAAAATCTGGGACTGCTGGCTCCTAACCGCTCACCTGCCTGCTTGCCTGATCATCCCTAACCATTCAACTTCCTGCCTGCCTGACCACCCCTAATTGCTTGCCTGCCTGCCTGATCACCCTTAACTACTTCTTTCTGCCTGACTGATTACCCCTAACCATTCTGCCTGCCTGCTTGATTGCCCTACCACTCTGCCTGCCTTCCTGATCGCCCCTAACTGCCTCTACCTTGACCCTCACCCACCAAGACAGCTGCCCCTGCTTTGGCCCTCACTACTGTAGCTTCATCCAGAAGAACGTCTGAAAGGTCGTTCTGCTGTCTGATCTAATTACCATATTATGCTTTTTATTATTATAGATAACTCCTATTTTCTGATGAAAAATCCTAGATGCAGAGAATTTATGTAATGTGTCCAATGTCACACAGCTAGGAAGTGTCTTGGAGTGTCAGAACTCCAAGAGCATAAATCCACAGTCTTCACGCTTCACATCTGCCTCCATCTTAAACCTCTTCTTAGGTACATGATACTATTCTACATCTGTCAAACGGCAACAAGGTATGCTACTGTGCATATCAACAGAACCCGAGAAATTATTGAGCAGCTCCTCTCTGTTCTTACCATGCTGTGTAAAGAGAATGTTAACTGAATTTTCCCATAACCATATTTTTATTTCCATAGAATCAATTTCTGAAATGGAATTACCAAGCCCCTTCTAAAGGATATGAACATTTTGGGGGCTCTTGATTCATCTCAAATTGTCCTAAAATATTGTAATAATATACACAGCCACAGCAGCATAAAGATGCCTATTTATCCTATAATAAAATACAAGAACTTTGAATATCATTAAAAATATAAATCTGTGGCTGCCATTTTGGGGGGTAGGTGTATTTTCAATCTTTTCTAACAGGGGCACTTCTCACAGGGCAGGGTCCTGGCCATACAGTGGACAAAGAATTAGGAAGACACAGCTCCTCCCAACAGCTCTGGGGAAACTCCCCAATGCCTCTCCCCCAATACATTTTGGATTGTTTTGTGTTTTCATTTTTTGTTGTTTTGTTTTTACATCTTTACTTATGCTACACTCTCAGCTGTTTGGGAAGTTTTCATTTCCAGGCATTCCACAAATTCACTTCCTCATGTTCCAGCCCTTGGTGATCATGCTTCTCAGAATTGTGAAAGGCCTGCAAGGGCCAACGAAAGCCTTGTCTACTGTGATTATCCAGAGTCCTGATAAAGAAGTCAAGGCTCAGCCAGGCTGAGCCACTTGCCCAAGGTCACACAGCATGTAAAGAGACCAAGTCTGCATTCTCAGACCTGGAGCTCCTAACTGTCCCCTTCCACGGCCTCTCCCTTGACAGAACTTGCCACCTATGAGAGGAAAAAGCCGAGCTATGAATCACCCAATCCCAGGGCTGGCTAACCTGGCACCCCCAGGGCCAACACAAGAGATCACTTCTCCCTGCACAGAGGAGGAGAAAAGGAAAGAGCCTCCCCCTTTGCCTGGGCACTCCCAATGCAACTATCGCTCCTCCAAGAGTCACTGGCTTCAAACACTTTGCCTCTGGTGGAACAGAAATCATTATCGATCCAGTTTTCTCTAAATGAGCTCACAATTCTACCATAGCCCGCAGACAGCCAGGTTCCTAGGAGCAGCTGCTTCTCTGATCAGCTCTTCCTGGCTCATATTTACTCTGAGAAATTAGAAGTTAGAAGTAAAAGCAAATAGAGAGGGACTTTAATTACAGTGAGCAAAGACACAGCAGGCAAGGAATGCTGTTCTTCTCCTCTGATAAGCAAGAGAATGGTTGAGTTGGCACCCAGATATTGCCTGAGTTGACAGATCTGGTCTGCTCCCTTCCCAGGATCTCTGTCCTCCATTGATTGTGTATAAGCTCCGTGGGGGTGGGGACTGTGTCCTGTCACTCACCACGCTGGTAGCTGTTAGGGCTGATAAAGAGGTTAATAGTTCTTTATCATTGTGCACTAATGGTTTTCTAATGAGAAGCTCCGGGGAAGGCCACCTCAGGTTGGTCTGACAGCTCAACCAAGTCATCAGGACCTGCGCTCCCTATTTTTCTGCTCTGCCAAAATCCTGTTGGTTCCTCCTATTCACCCTTATTGCTACAAGCTTTCAAGCTCCATCCAGCACCTCCCAACTTAAAGCAGGGAAACAGGAAAGGGGGGTGACACCACCAGGAAACTTTTCATTTCTCATCTGTACAGCAGATCCTTCCCCAGAAGCAGCCATCCTTTCCCCTGTACCTTCTCTAGCTCAGGATCACAGCCTGCCCATGGGATAAGAGGGGGTAGGTGGATAGATAGTCTCCTGATCAGTTTAGAACAGTCATTAAGTCATCAATGGAGTGGGTCAAATTTTTTCCCTCCCATCCCCAATCGAGGTACTATGAGAAAAGAAGAAAAGAGGATTTGGCAAATAACCATATCATTCGCACTGTATACTCAACACGGAGCAGAAGACCTGGAACACAGCAAGTGCTCCATGAAATCACATATTCAGTGAAGCAATGAGCACCTTTGTTCTGTACCTGGGGATGAATGGAGGAGTGTGGATTAGGGAGCACAGTTGAAGAGGAGGATAGAAGAGGGTGGAAGGAATGGGTGACCTCTGCTTCCCATCTATTCTTGGAATGGGTTTGAGCTCCTATGAGTGGGAGAGTGAAGGCCAGACACTGATGGTACCACAACTCATGAGTAGACTAGTGATATTTGGGTTAAAGGGTCATGGCCAGGGGCTCATGGAACTTTTCACAAGAGCTCAGTGACAACAGGGCATGAGGCTGGACCACCACATAACCCAGCAAAGCTCTGTCCATGAGAAATTGGAAGCTTTGGGAGCACCCAGAGAACCACTGGCATGAAAAGCCAACAAAATCCCCAAGATGGGCAGCCGGGGGCTTCAGCAAGCAGCTCCCCAGGAAGTGGGATCAGAAGAGAGGCTGTGCAGACAGATCAAAGAACAGATTGGCTCTGAGAGTGCGAGTCAAGCAGTGGTGATCCCAGAAATCACCAGGGAATACTGAGAGGGGGAGAAGGCTGTTAGCCAAGCAGGTGGGAGCTTGGGCCAACATAATTTGTATTTCCAGGCTGGTGACATTTGACTTGCAAATGGACAAAACAGAGTTGGCTACAGTTTTCCATATAGAGAAGTGTGGTCTATCTAGCTTTTCAGAGCTGGTGACACCACTGGTGAGAAGCCTACCTGGGAAACCAGAGCTGGACTTCCCTATTAGGATATGAGGACGATGCCAACAGAGTGGGATTCAGGGGAACCACTGAGAGTCAGGGATCCCACTGCTTCCAGGCTATACAGGGAGCAAGATGCACTTCTCTCTCACCAGTTCAGATGGTCCCTTCTCCTCCCAGGGTCCTTAATTTCCTCATTCATAAGATGAAGGGGCAACGTAACATCTCTAAGGTCCTCTCAACACTGGTATTCTATTTTGTAAGTTAAAGAATCAACACACAAGAAAAAGGTTGAAATAAATCAGAGCAACTGGTCTGAGGATCTGAATAAAGATATGGCCCCACCAACAGACAGTAAGATTCAGTGGTTGAAAATTAGAGGCTTCAGTCCAACATCTATCACTTACTGTATAGTCTCCTGTTTTTCAGCCTGAGATGAATTTTACTTAGCTATAAAATAGGAATAATAACAGCCAAATCATAAAGTAGCACAGAATGAAATAATATGCTCATGTTGGCTAGTAAAGTGCTTCATGAAAGGTCCCTTAGACAAACCAAAAAGATGAATTCTCAAAGAAGAGTCATCCTTTGGGAGTTCAGGAATCTCAAAAATCCTGGTTTTGGTTTCCAGATCTTTGTTCCAGAAGAATTGTCCATTTTCTCACTAGCAACTTTGGGTTCAGGGAAGGCACCGGCACTATCATTCCTTCCTGAAAGTCCGAGGACCATGTGTTTCATGTTGGGCATTGCTAGGGTTAGCCCAAGACTCAGAGAGCTGTGCTGGGGCCCTTTGCTCTGGGAAGGGCCCACCCCTCCTCTCATAGGCGTTGTTGGAGAGCCAAATAAAGGCTCTGCCCACTCGAATTCAAAAATCTATTCATTAATGGGATGCAATTCACATTATGTGCCACTAATTACCCTAGGAAGGCAGTAAAAATTAATAAGGAACTACAGTTTAATCGTTTGATAATGACAGGGAGTTCCAAAGTGCTCTCTTGAGTAATAAAATTAACATTTAAACTAGTTCAGTCACAGAACCTTCCCTTAACTATAACTCTTCACGATTGGTGTGTCTTATTGATGTATTTTCTCTTTGAGTGGCTCTAAAATATCACAAATTATTACTGAACTTTGAGAAGCTGCTGTGTCCCAGGACAGTGACTAAAGAATCTGCAGTGTTTAGGTTGAAGTGTGGATGGTACCCCACCACACCTAGTAAAATCTGCTTGCCCTGCATTCATTTAACAAGGAGAGAGAGACTTCTCACAAGCCCGAGCATCTCCCTAAAGGGAGATTGGGGCTGGGGCCAAAAACACTGCCAAGTGTAGAATTTCACAAAATCTCAGAAATGAAGTGTTTACTATAAGGCTGTTCTTTTACAGGTGAGCAGTGAGCTTACATTGCTATTCCAGAGTCTTCTCTAGGCTTTTGTTTAAGGGAATGTGGTGATTTTAAAATATGCCTTTAAAAAAAAACAAAGTGAAGTGCAATTTCCTTTCCCTTGAACATGAGTAGGATTTAGTGATTTTCTCCTAACAAATAAAATGTTGCAGAAGTGACATTGCGTGACTTCCAGAACTAGGGAACTAGGTTCTAAAAGGGTTTCAGCTTCTACCTGGCTCTCTCTTTTGCGATGCTTGGCCTTGGAATCCAGCCACCATGTTGGGAGGAAGCCCAAATGCATGAAAAGCCACACTTGGGTGTCTCAGCCAACAGTCCCAGCTGGGCCCTCATACAACACCAGCATCAACCACCATCAATCACTCATGAGTGAATGAGTCTTTAGGCAATTCCAGCACCCAGCCTTCAACTCACCCAAGCTGAGGTCCCACACATGGTGGAACAGACACAAGCCATGTGTCCTGTGCTCTGAATTCCCAACCCACAGAAACCATGAGATATTAAACGATACTCATGATCTTAAACCACAAAATTTGGGGATAAGTAAGAGGTGACTGCTACAGTAAAGTTTACAGATGTTGGATTTCCTGGTTCTTGAACCAAAACCTTAAGGCCAGCAAGGGCTCATCCACCCAGGAGAGATGGAAGTACAGAGGGAGGGCTTAGCTATGCCCCAGCCACCAGTCTTGCAACATGTCTGTGACTCTGCAGAGTGACTTACCCAAAAGAAGCTCTTTAGCCTAGAGCAATTTTAAGGTTGAAGGGTTTTCTTATAATTCATAGAGAGACTAAACACAGTTGATCAACCTGGAATCCTTGGTTTTCCTAAAGAGCTAAGAATCAGCATTGATAATCTCTTGAAAGTGACCATTCAGAGAGTCCCATAATGTTGTGATTTATTTCACACATGCTTGGGAGAAATTAAAAACCAACAGAGAAGAAATGGCTATGTTCAGGGATGGCTCATGCCCACTTCTCTTAGCTCAGCACCAATCAACACCCATGTCCTCTGTCTCACAACAAAGCTGCTATCCTCTCAGGCCAGGCCAGCCATCTTCAACCTCATTCATCCATTCATGCATGCATACGTTTATTCGACATGTATTGAGTGCTTGCTGAATCAGGGAAGACAGACATTTTGAAAAACTAATCATAGAAGTAAAAAACTCCGCTTATCATAAGCATTAGGAGAGAGAAATTCAGGGTCCTCTGGGGAGTCAGGGATGTTTAACCTGACACCTAAAAAATTAGAGAATTAATGAGACTGGCAAGGGTAGGGTGGGGGTACAGGGAGAGTATCCCAACCAAAAGGCCACACAATAGGAAAAAAATGTATGGTATCTGGGCACCTAAACAAAGATGGGGGGAAATGCTGAGTGTAGAGAAAGCAGAAAAGAGAGAACTTCAGAAAGGTATGAAAAATTTTGTCTGAATCCTAAGAACAACAGGTAACTAGAAAATTTTACAGTGGGAGAGTGATGGGGTCAAATTTCATCTGTTATTCATTCCCATCTCCAAGCCCCATCATTTCCCACCTGTGTGTACTCCTCTTGTAACCCAGATCATGTTATATTTAGTTGCTTAGGTATCTTTCTCCCCCACCAGGCAGATGCCTCTTAAGAGCAGAGACCAGCTCCCTACTGCTCTTGGGATCAAGTGCAAACTCCTGTTGTCACCTGCTAGACCTTAAATACCATCTATCCCTTGCCCACCTCTTCAGAATCATCTCAGGTTACCTCTTTTGCTCTCCAGTCACCTGTCATGGTCCAACCATACAGACAGACACCTCACTTCCCTTAAGGGCCTTCCCAGAAGCCCTGACTAAGATAGCACACTGCTCAATATTCTCAGTGCAATCAATGCTTCCCTACCAAAGCACCTAACAGGATTTTCATCACAACTTGCATACATTGTTGATTTGCTGTCTGTCTCCCCTCCTAGACTGTCTGTTTCACAAAAGTAAAAGAACTAACCTATTTTGGTCACCATTATATCCCCAGTAACTCTGGTACTGTAACTCTCAAAGCCTTTATGGAATAAATGGAAAGTAGAAATGGGTAGAGAAGGCCAGGAAGGCATTTCTGGCAATCTCTGAGTAGTTATTATCTTAATTCTCTGCCAAGCAAGAGGAGAAAAGCTGGCAAACACCTCTACTCAGTTAATGAGGCCTTTGGCTGCATTCATAAGCTCCCCAAGTCCAGGGCATTTCAAATTCTTCAACAGGAACTAATGGGGTCAATGCAGTCCTCTGGGTCAATGCTTCTCTAACTACCTCTGGTAAAGGGCCAGATTTTATTTTTATTTTTAATCCATTACTGATCAATACTTTATAAAATGCAGAAATTATACACTTGGATGAGACCGAAATGTCAAATTGCTTTAGAAGTTTCTAAATGCTTACTTACCATTCCTGTACTCATTTTAAAATGTTTTCAGACAACCTAGTTAAAAATGTCAAATAGGCCTTCAAAGCTGAGGGGATATAAAATATTAAGTGTATCCATGACAGTGGGAATCTAAGTAATTATCTAGAATGAGATCATGTAGGGAGAAAATATGGGATGGGCAAAGAAGTGAACTTGGGACAAGTTTAAATATTTCATAATATCAATAAGCATAATACTGAATGCAGAGGAGGATGAACCTCAAGAGAAACCAAGGAGGGACCAGAGAGACAGATGGAAAAGCAGAATCGTGTTTTAAACCAAGGGTAGAGCACAATCCAAGAAGGAAGAAATGATCAGTAGCATCAAGTGCTGCTAAGGATTAACTTAAGACTCATAAATATTCGTTAGATTAGTGACAGAGGTCATTGGTGCCCTTTCTTGATAGAGATTGGATTCTAGGTCTCTTCCCAACATGGGCTCTTTCCTGTTCCTTGCCCTCATATCCATGCAACATTCAAAATGGACCTCAAATCTCTGGGAAAACCAGCAGTCCTTAAGGTACTAAGTAGCATGACTTTTCCAATAGGACAGTTTGGGGCTTCAGCAATGCCTGTCATTTTCTGGAGGCCCCACTTCACCCTACATACTAAGAAATTCAAAAACTAAGATTGGGTTTCCTCTAGCTCCCAGATGGCTAATATACAGCATGCCTACTAACACCCAGCACTCCCGAGTCTACACCAAACATCTCTAACTGATGAGAAGTCTCACCTAAAAACGCGTGCCTTCGTGGACACTGTCCCCACATGTGTTGCAGGATGGTCATACAGCACAGAACCCTGGACCCCCTGCCCACCTCATTTTCCCCATTCTCCACCCTCCCCTGAGGCAGGGAAGGCAACAGAGGAGACAAAGGTGAGACACATTCCATGCCACACCATGTCTCTGTCCCTGGTTCCACGTCTCTGGCCGACTGGCTGCATACTGCCCTCAGCCAGACTGTTGCATCTGTTCCCAAGAGTGATGCGATTCGCAGTGATTTGCTTTGGAAATCAAAGCCTGGAGATTGTCGGCTTTATCTGAAAAAGCGGACCCTGCTCTGCTGGAGAAAAAACGACATGGCTCCCAGCAAAGCCGGGTTCGTTTGGCCTGGACTATGGGCCATGAACACCCACCGGGGCCTGCCCAGCACGGACACAGCACGTGCCTCCTCGCCAGTGTGATGTGGGAGGCTAATAAGTTGCACAAAAGAGCAGATGAGCTCGAAGGCTATTTGCAGTCTGCACAGTTTATATTTAGCCGTCCTGTGACTGGATTGCAGGCTCCGTGTGATGACCGTCCTTGGGAAATTCAATCCTGGGGGATGCAGAGGTGGGACAGACCAGGGAGAGAGTAAGGAGGGTTTGAAAATGCCGCTTCGGGCCCTGGCCAAGTGTCTCGGTTGGCTGGAGCTTTGTCCTGTACACCAAAATGTTGCAGGTTCAATCCCCCCTTCAGGGCACATACCCAGGTTTCAGGTTCAATCCCTGGCCGGGGGCAACTGATTGATGTTTCTCCCTCACTTCATTGTATCTCTCTCCCTTTCTCCCATTCCCTCCCTCTCCCTCTCCCTCTCTCACCTTCTAAAATCAATAATAAAAAATTAAAATTAAAAAAAAAATGCCACTTCAGGGCACAGGAAATAAGATCAGACCAAATCTGTCCAATTAACCATCAGCTGGACACTTAACTTGTAAAGACATGAAGAGAATGTTAAAGTGTGTGTGAGGGAGTATTCTTCCTATCAAGCTGTAACTTGCCTTGACAGGAGTGTGGGGTCCTTCCTCTGCTCTTCACGGCAGCCCTGGTTAAGCCTGGCAGCTCAGAGAGTCAGAAAACCTGAATTCTAGTCCTCATCTGCCATCAGCTAGGAGCCATCTCCCTGCCAGTAACACAACAGAGAGGATGATCCCTGAGATGCTGTCATTCAGCCATGACAAGCTAAAACCAGGCCACTCATGGGATGTGGAACGGGTGGGGTGGGTGGGGACCTGCTGGTTAAAACCATGGGACAATCATAATGGAATACTCTGCAGTCCTTAAAAATTGGGATGCTGGGCCCTGGCCGGTGGCTCGGCTGGTCGGAGATTGCAGGTTTAATTCTGGTCGGGGCACATACTTAGGTTGTGGTTTCCATCCCAGGTGGGAGGCAACCAATCAATGTTTTGCTCTCTCCTTTCCTCTCTCTCTCTCTCTCTCTCTCTCTCTCTCTCTCTCTCTCTGTCTCTCTCTCTCTAAAATCAATAGAAACATAGCCTCAGGAGAGGATTAAAATGAGAACCAACTAACGAATGCATAAATAAGTATAACAACAAATCGACATCTCTCTCTCAAATAAATTTAAAGAATGTTAATTGTGATGATGGTGCCACCCCCACCAAAAAAACAAACAAACTAACTTCCATTAAAATGTATCTCAAAGTTAAAATAATCTTTAAGAAAAAATAATGGTGCTAACCTATATTGAGACTGAAGGTATTTATAATACCTTCCTGAGTGAGACTATTACAAATGGCATGAAGTTGCTGTTTGTTATCAGTCAGGCAGCAGTGGGATGGGAGAAAGTGATCACTGAAGGTGGAAGGGGCTGAGAAGGTTCTCAAGAGGAGACTCCCCAAGTGGGGCAGAGCCTCACCTCTGTGGCCCCACTCACTCAGTGTTTTGGGACTGACTTGTCTGGGAATGTGAATCCCAGAAACGGATGCTGCCAGAGAAAATAGGTTGGTTTTTTTTTTCTAATCCTTACTCCAGGATATGTTTTTTATTGACCTTGGAGAGAGAGGGAGGGGGAGAAAGAGAAGGAAACAGTGTGAGAGAAGCATCAATAGGTTGCCTTCTCTACATGCTCTCATAGGGGATCAAACCCACAACCTAGGTGTGTCCTGACCTGGAATCAAACCCACAACCTCTTGGTGTATGGGACCATGCTCCAACCAACTAAGCCATCTGGCTGAGGCAAAAGAGGTTTTTATGCAGAGTTCTTGTGATTGCTTGTTTGGGTTTTTGTTTTGTTTTGTTTTGTTTTGCTTTGTTTTTGTCTCTGTGATGTTTCATGATAAAGAACTTGAAGGGGAAGCTCAATCCACCATCTTCCCCAGCCTGAGCCAGCAGGGGGTGTGCAGAGGGGAGCTCAGGTCCTCAGGAACCCAGGCCTGGGGGCTCCCTCTTAAAACAAGGCTGCAGTGGCAACCAGCCTCCTAGAGACCTCTTATCTGGCATAAGTCTCCTGTTCTAGAATGAAAAGGCAGAAAAGGGCCGGAAAGGTCATCCCTCAACCCATAGCAGGCCTGCTCCTCGCTGTTCTCCAGGGCGCAGCCTGGTGGGCTTGTTCAGTAAAGCAAAGATCCAGGATAACAAAGGGTTTTTCACTTGAGTTTCAGGGAGAGACTTGCTTTTCACAAATATCTAACCAGTCAGTCTCCCATATCAGATCCAAAAGCCTCAGCCCATCAAAGGAAAAGAGGATCTGACTGTCATGGTGTGATTTGAAAGAGCCAAGAGTATCTCTCTCGCACACTTGCTAACACCACCCGTAGATCTTCATTCGTGTTAATATATTCACCCGCTCAAATGAAAGGAGGTCTAAGTCAGGAAAACAAAGCCCCTCTCCCTATGAAAGAGCCCCTAAATTAGAAATCACACTACCCTGTTTCCCCGAAAATAAGACAGTGTCTTATATTAATTTTTTCTCCCCAAGTTGTGCTAGGTCTTATTTTCAGGGGATGTCTTATCTTTCCATGCGCTAGGTCTTATTTTCGGAAGATGTCTTATTTTCGGGGAAACATGGTAGCAAGCATCTAAGCAGACAGTCCTCCAGGCTCACCTATCTTCATCACTTGGATTCTTTGAACCAGAAGAGACTTTTCACATCATCCCATCTTTCCATGTAGGAGCAATCAGGCCCAGAGGGGTTATGTCTATTTTATTGATTTTCCACAGAGAGAAAGGTAGAGGGATAAACAGCTAGAAACGTCAATGAGAGAGAAACATCGACCAGCTGCCTCTTGCACACCCCCTACCGGGGATGTGCGCGCAACCAATGTACATGCCCTTGACCGGAATCGAACCTGGGACCTTTCAGTCCACAGACCGACGCTCTACCACTGAGCCAAACCGGTTTCGGCTTGAAAGGTTACATTCTAATCCAGGACCCCATTCCTTTGCTCTACAGACAATAAAAACCTCTTCCACCAAAAGCCTTCTTTTTAAAATGTATCTTCTAGCATCTGTAGCCGTCAGTAGTGTGAAGAGTGGGATTATCGATACAAATGCAGGATTTGGGCTTGGGAACTTGACCTATACCAGCCCAAACCCCACCGGACTGTCTGCGTGTTAACTGCGGGCTATAGTCCTTTGCCTTGGCGCTCCTGCCCTCTAGTGGCAGAACACTTTACTGCAGCAATTCATCTACAGACAAATAGGAAGAGACTCTTGAAGAGGGATAGAGGCAACCCGCATCCTTCTCTGTAAAAACAAGCTTGGTTATAACGGAAAATATTTTAACCTCACACACAGAAAAATGCAACTAAATAGATGTTATCCCGCAGCAGATTTGAACCTACGGGTAGGTGAGGCTAGAGTATCAAGGATCCTGGATTGAAAATAAATTATATAGCTGCCTCAGGGACTCGTGGGACAAATGGGCTCTGAGAATCGAATGGGAGCAGGCACAGAACAGCCTAAAATTGTAAAAGAGGGAATGCTGGCATATGTTGTCCAACAAACACTGGCATCGATGAATCCAAAGTCTTGCCCCCAACTTTGCACGGGCTGTGCCCAGTGTTCAAAGCACTGGCTCCCACTCTTTCTCAGCTGACTGCTGCTCCTCTGGCAGCTCAGTATGAGCCGCCCTGGTTTCAGCAGGTAAGACGGGCCCTCACACATGCTCTCATGGCACCCAGTACTTGTCTTCATGAGACTTTCACAGTCTCTGATTCTATGCTTCTCTGATTATTTTCACACTAACGCATAACCTCCCAGAAGCACGGGGGCCACATTGTTGACTACTGAATCTGTGTCCCTAAAAGTTATTAGCACCCAGGAAGCCTTCAATCAATCCTTTTCGGTGGAATTAATAAAGTCACAAGTGTCGGCTGAATGACGGAATCACATCTATTTAGAGAATGAAAAAACATCTCCTCCAACAGATAAAGCAGCTAAACTGCCTCTGGAGATTTCAGGGCGGTGCGGCACCCACTGTGGCCAAGTCAAACACCTTCTCAGGGTGGAAGCTGCCCTGAACACCACCCTAATTGCTCTCCACGGCCCTCGGGGTGGGCAGCTGGGCAAGTGTCCTTGCCATAATTACCCTTTTTGACAGACAGCCTCCATAGGCTCGGCGTTCTTCCCTGTATGGTAGCAAGCCTGCCTGAGGACTGAAGGACAGGCAGGCTGGAGCCTGACCTCCAGGGCTGCCTCTCTCTGTCACCCTGGGTGGAGCCCCCCTGCACTGGCTCATCCCATTTGTAAAATCAGACCTTGGCATATGTATCATCCAAGCCACTGGCTGTCAGGCACCAGAAAACCCAGCTTAAGCTGCCTTCGGTAAAAGGGGGTACATATTTGCTTGTGAAACTGAAAAGTCATGGATTTGGGGGTGACTCCCTCCAGGAGATCAAGTCACATCACCTGGTTTCATTTCTCCACCCCTCCGCTCTGTTTCCCACCAAGTTAGTCCCCATGGGGGACATGTTCTTGTCAGCGGAGTCTCCAGCAGCCCCAGGTTTTCACACACACACACACACACACACACACACACACAGCAGAAAATGGAGGGCTTTCTCACAACAGGATCAGACAAAAGCCCCGGACTGCCCCCTCGATGCCTTCGTGGCCACATGCCCGTCCATGAGCCAGGTGCTGTGGTCAGAGGAAGTTCCGGGCTCCACATGAATCACATGTACACACGGGCAAGAGGCCAAGGTTACTGCAGAGGTGACCAGGGGGCACTCTCAGTATGTGGGGGAATAGTTGCTGGACGGACACATACACACACACACACACACACACACACACACACACACACAATGGAGTAACTGGTCTTGAAAGTGCTGATATGACTCTGATTTGATGCCAGGGAAATGGAAGGGAGAAGGAAGCCACGGACATGCTCTAGCGTTAACCCAGCCCTGAACCCTTTCAAAAGGCCTAAATGCCAAATAAGAGCCCTCACCCATCCTGAAGGAAAAGAAGGGGTAACATTAGCAGCCCTGGGAAGCCGGCAGTGAACCCTGACCCCCTGGAAGCCTCAGGCATACAATGAATGGTATTTCGATAACAACAGAAAATGGAACATTTCTATTTCCCAAAAAGACAGACACTGTCAGTATGATTCATAAAAAAAATAAAAAATCTTATTAAACTTTCCCTTTCACTGCTTCTTTGTATCTCTGGTTGAAATGGAGCAGGATGCAGGTTGCCATGGTGATGGCTGAATTTTAAATAACAGGGCTCAAGAGCTCTGGCTGCTGGCTGGTACCGCCCCAGGCAGGAAATGGTGTGTGTGTGTGTGTGTGTGTGTGTGTGTGTGTATGGGGCAGGGGGGGGGGGGAGGAGAGAGGCAAAGAGAGGAAAGAAAGAAAGCTTCAGGGCTCAGCCCAGGACTCTGTAACTCCTCCAACCTGTTCCTCTGGCTCTGAGGATAAACCCCATAATCGCAGGCTCTGGTTTCTTCCTAGAATAAGAGAGTATGGAGCCCCGAGGCATAAGGACGACACCTTAGAAGCCACTTTGTCCATTCTCTACTCGATTTGCTCTTGTGTCAGATGGATTTGTCCTACACTTACACCCTTCCCAAGAACAATAGGCCAGGTCCACCCATGTTTTAGATGGACTACTGGAAACCTGGCCCTAAGAGAAATGTTGCAAGACGTAGAGACCCTGAGAGCAAGAGCCCATAGGATTTTTTTTCTATTGATTTTAGAAGAAGGGAGGAAAAGAGGGAGGGAGGGAGAGAGGGAGGGAGGGAGGAAGAGAGGGAGGGAGGGAGGGAGGGAGGGAGGGAGGGAGAGAGAGAGACTTTTGTTGTTCCACTTATTTATTATTCATTAGTTTAGGGGTGTCGAACTCAATCAGAGAAGGGGCCAAAATCTAAAATCCAGCCTAAATCTCGGGCCGAATGGTTTACTGAACAGTCATAAACTGTCATTGTGATGGAAACGCAGCGGAGTGTAGTGATGACAGTGCGGTGCGGGCCACATTGCAAGGCCTGGCGGGACGGATTTGGCCCGAGGGCCTTGTGTTTGACACATGTGCATTAGTTGATTCTTGTATGTCCCCTGACTGGGGATTGAACCCATAATCTTGGTGTATCGGGACAATGTTCTAACCACTGAGTGCCCGGCTAGGGAAAGCCCATGGGGTTTTTAAATGAGATGAATTTGAGGGTGTGAGCACAATAGCTGTCAAGTTAAACAGGTCTAGCCACAAACTCCAGTTCTGCTCTTCTTTCTAGAACCACCTAAGAATGAAATGGAGAATTCATGACGTGGTAAATTTCCCATTACTGAACAGAATCCAGGACAGGCCAGCCAGGGGCTGACTGACAGGGATGTCTTTACATTTAGTTCCAGCATCAGAGAGGCAGGACCCTGCCAACGAGGCTCAGAGAGTGCCACCACGGCCTCCTCCCATTCATCGGAGCCTTCCAGACCCCAGACCTGGGAAAGGGAAACCAGAGACCGAAGTTGGAGAGAACCAGCAACCAGGAAGCCAGGAAACCTGCTGTGACGCTTAAATGCTTGTGGGGACTAGACTGTCCGTCTGTCTGTCCTAGATGGTCTCCTCTCACCATCCTTTCCCTGCTAGCCCCCACTCACCCCAAAAGGGTTGGCAATCTTGGGTGGTTCCACCCTTGTCTCCTGAGCAAAATGGCAAAGACCCTTCAGCATTTGTCAAAGAATGCCTTCTGAAAGTTAAAAATAATAGTAATAACAATAAACACAATGATTGTTCCTCTAAACTGGGAAAGTGGCGGGATTTTTAAAGCAGAATGAGTCTGATATTTCTCCCAGAAGCTGGGTGAGCAGAAAGGGGAAGATCCAGAAAGATGGGGGCCCTGGGCCTATGACCTGCATCTCCAATGTCCAGTGAAAGAAGAGGCAGCTGTTTCTTCCTATGGGACTCTATTAGTCAGAACTGCATTCCGCAGAGACCGGTTTGGCTCAATGGATAGAGCTTGGAGACTGAAGGATCCCGGGTTCGATTCCAGTCAAGGGTATGTACCTTGGTTGTGGGCATATCCCCAGTAGGGAGTGTGCAAGAGGCAGCTGATCGATGACTCTCTCTCATCGATGTTTCTAACTATCTCTCTCCCTTCCTCTCTGTACAAAATCAATAAAATATATATTTAAAAAAAAGAAAGAAAGAAAGAAAGAAAGAAAGAAAAGAACTGCATTCCACACCTCTGCTAACATCAACTCAAAATTGGTCAAAGACTTCCATGTAAGAACCAAAACCATAAAACTCCTAAAAGAAAACCTTGGCGGTAAGCCCCTTGAAGTCGGTCTTAGCAATGATTTCTTGGCTATGACTCCATAGGCAAGGGCAACTAAAGCAAAACTAAATAACTGGGGCTACATCAAACCAAAGATAAGGGGTTAATGCCTAAGATATACGAAGAACTCATACATCTCAATAGCAAATAAAAGCCAGTGGGCAGGGGATCTGAACAGACATTTTTTCAGAGAAGACATGCAGATGGCCAATAGGCACATGAAAAGATGCTCAATCACTAATTATCAAGAAAACACAAATCAAAACCACAGCGAGATGCCACCTCACCAGTCAGCATGGCTATCATCAAAAAGACAAGAAACAACAAGTGCTGGCGAGGATGTGGAGAAAGGGGAGTCCTTGTGCACTGTTGGTGTAAATGTGCAGCCACTGGTGCAGCCACTAAGGAAAAACAGTAGGGAGGTTCTATTCCCAATAAAATTGAGAATATAACTACCACATGATCCAGCAATTCCATTCCTGCGAATTTATTTAAGGAAAACAAAAACACTAATTTGAAAAGATATATGCAGCCATTTATGTACAATAGCCAAGACATGGAAACAAACTACCAACTGAAACATCAGTGGATGAAGGGGCAAAGAGGATGTGGCACATACATACAATGGAATACCATGCAGCCATAAAAAGAAATAATGAAATCCTGACAACATTGACGGACCTTGAGAGTATTTTACTAAGTGAAGTAAGTAAGAGAAAGACCGATATCATATGATTTAACTTATATGTGGAATCTAAAACACACCAAAAAAAATCAACAAAGAAAATAAAACTCGTAGATACAGAGAACAAATTGGTGGCTGCCAGAGGGGAGGAGGGGTACAGGGCTGGGCAAAATGGGTGAAGAGGACCAAGAGGCACACACTTCCAGTTATAAAACAAATAAGTCAGAGGGATGTAATATACAGCATAGTGACTAGAGTCAATAATATTGTACTGTAAGTTGTTAAGAAAGTAAATCTTAAAAGTTCTTACCAAAAGAAAAAAAAATTTGTAACTCTATGTGATGACAGATGGAAACTAGACTAGTTACGATAATCATTTCATAGTATATATAAATATTGAATCATTATGCTGCACACCTGAAACAAATGGATATGTCAATAATACTTCAATTAAAGGAAGAAAACAGACAGACCTGTCTTGGATGTTTAAATACAACTTTCTAGAGATAGGGTTTAATGCACCCTGCCACTGCTCTGAAAAACTGGGAGAAAGTATTACAGTATATGGGTCAGCCTTTTGTCCACTTGAAAACTCATCACAACATAGATTTCAAGCTCCATGTTACAAATATGAGGAATCTCTGCTATAGAATCAATGATTTTTCTGGTAGATGAGGTGGCCAAATGTGGCTGCCAGGGAGAGAGGTGCTTCCCCAGCCCCATCAAAGCTAGACCGTGGCCTGGCCTTTGTGGCTCAGTGGTTGACCATTGATCCAGGATCCAAGAGGTCACCAGTTCAATTCCCGGTCAGGGCACATGTGCGGGTTGGGGGGATGGGGAGAGAATGCAGGAGGTAGCCGACCAATGATGTTTCTCTCTCATTGATGTTTCTATCTCTCTATCCCTCTCCCTTCCTCTCTCTCTCTCTCAATAAAAATATTTTTTTTAAGCTGGACCTTGAATTCACCATTATTTTAATTTCTTCCCCTATCCATCATCACAACCTGTCCCCTAAAATGCCCTTGGCTTTAACTTGCCTCTTGTGCCAGATGCCTTCATTTGCCCCCAATGAAATGCTCTTCATTCTTCTCCTTGCTTTGTGCACACACATACACACACACACACACACATACATACACACACACACACCCGAGCCTGTAGAAATGTATCAATGGGCTCCAGGCCCTCTGACTTCCAGGTGAGTTTGGTGCTGGCAGGAGATCAATAGGAAGGAATAGAGAGAACTTGGTGAGATTGGGGTATTTATTCTCCAAGTTCCTTCCCTGTGGGGTCCCCAAGGGCTGGTCTCAGCTCAAGTAAGGAAGTCTTCTCCTCAACTGTCTCCCCAGTACCTGTAACCCACTCCTTCAACTGCCCCCAAAGGCTTAGGGGTAGTAATGGAGCTCCACTTTTACTCATCTGGGGGTCTGCACTATGCCGTTGTTCCCCTACACTCTGCCCACACCTTTGTAAATAGGGTGCCATCTGTTTCCTGCTGATACGCCTCTCAAATTTGATCTTATATGAGTTGAATGTTTCTGCTCGCTGGCATTTCTGTGTGCCCGCCACCTGAATCACTGCTCTGCACAGTGACCTAAACCTCAACTTCTGAAGTCGCATAGAATTGCGTTCATATCCCATTCCACCTTCCGTAGCTAGAAGACCTCAGGCCAGTCATTTTATTTTCTTTATTTGAAAAGTGGCAGTAATAATAATAAATACATTCCACAGAGATCCCCGGAGGCTCAACTGAGACAATAGAGAGTGGTGGGGAGTGTGGTGAACTACAGAGCTCATGTCTCACCTAAAAGGGAAGCAGAGGCTGACGAAACCGGTTTGGCTCAGTGGATAGAGCGTCGGCCTGCGGACTGAAGGGTACCGGGTTCGATTCCGGTCAAGGGCATGTACCTTGGTTTCGGGTACACTCCCAGTAGGGGGCATGCAAGAGGCAGCTGATCAATGACTCTCTCTCATCGATGTTTCTAACTATCTCTCTCCCTTCCTCTCTGTAAAAAAACAATAAAATGTTAATAAATAAATTAATTAAAGGGAAGCAGAGGCTCCCCACACCCAAGTGATAATTGTCATGAAGAAAATCCAGCCCAGAGTCTACTTCCTCTGCTACTTCAGGAAGCTAGAGTACAGATTTTCTTTTATCCTCACCTGAGGAGATTTTTTCCATTTATTTTTAGAGAAAGAGAGAAACATCAGTGTAAGAGAGATACATCAATTGGTTGCCACAATCCTTTGGCTGACACTATCCACTGAGAATAGGCCTGAGGTCTAGATTTTTATATGAAATCTCCCCTTTTCTGCAATGTTAGTATCATGAGAACAAAACTATTATATTCATAACTGTATCCCCAGTGACTAGAATAGTGCCCAACACATAGAAGTGATTTAAAAAATTGTTGAATTATCCCAATTTTTAAATATCCCAAAATAAAACCAGGACCTGGGTGGCGAACACACAATACACTATGCAGATGATGTATTATAGACTTGTGCACCTGAAACCTATATAATTTTAACCAATGTCACCCCAATAAATTCAATTAAAAATTTTTTAATAAAATACATATGTCTGGAAACTTTAAAAAATAAATAGTGTTCAATTGTTTAATTTTAAAAATTAAGACTATGCAAGAGCTTCATAACCATGAGATTGAACAACTCCTCACATTTTGCATCCTAGGTCTCCCCTTCACCCCACCCTAGTCCCATTCTTGAACAAAATACTCCTATGAATTGATACATTAGATTTCTTCTCTGGAAGTAACCACAATTGAATGGTGCTAATAAATGATGGATCATTTGGGGACCCTGCTACTTAATGGAAGATTTTCATGAAGTGGGTACAGCCATCATTTTCAGAATGTCCACTGCTCAGCCCCTACCTCCATTCACCTGCAACCGGGAACGTAATGAATGTGCTCAGGGCCAAGAGGAGATACAGCAACTTGTTTTAGCCCAAACAGCTCACCAACCCGACCCTCCCTCTGCCACAGCCTAGGGGTACGGAGCCAGGGAGCTGCAGATTTGTCACTCAGTTTATAAATGCCAAGGAAGTGCTCTCCAGCAGAAGAATGGCCCAGTGGACACATTGCAAATAAATAATATATGAAACCACTTCTATTTCAATAGCACTTTGCGGTGACACTAATATTGATGAAAAATGTTAGCAAGTGTTAGATGGTGTTATATTCCATGAGAGATGAGGTTTGACAGGCTCTGGGCTACTTCTCATCTCAGCCAGAGATGTGAGAAACAGCAATTCCCAGCTGCTGGATATTAGCCCCCGTGTGAAACAGGTTGGCTGGGTCTAATTAAGACCAACACTTGACCTTGGCAAGTATCGGTTGGCTGACCCAACAGTCATTCCTAAATCTCTGTCTTCTAGTCAACTAACACTGCAGAGGTTGGAAACATTTCCCAGCAGTGTCTGCAGCTGGCACTGGTTGTGTAAAACACAATGATTCATGAGTGGGATTCTGCTGAGGGGAGTAAGGGGTTCTGAAAGATTGGATGGGGGTTAAGGAGAGAGAGAGAAGAAAGTGGGGAGAAGGAGAGAGAGAGAGAGAGAGAGAGAGAGAGAGAGAGAGAGAGAGAGAGAGAGAGAGAGAGAGAGAGAGAGAGAGAGAGAGAGAAAGAAACTATTGACGTGAATGAGAAATACCATGACCTTTGGTGTCCAATTGCCTACCCACAACCCCAAAGCATTTTTCCTGACTCTCTACTACACAGACACCCAAGTTCTGAGCTGCCTCTCTGAAATCCCATATAATAAAAGGATAATATGTTAAGTGTCCAGTCATCTGGTCATTCAGTCAACCAGAGTAATATGCTAATAATATGCTAAGGCCGCTCAACCACTCACTATGATGTACACTCACCACCAGGGGGCAGAAGCTCCCTCAGGTAGGTTAGCTTGCTGCTGGGGTCCGGCTGATTGGGACTGAGTGAGACGAGCTGGACATGCCCTGGAGTCCTCTCACAGACCCTTCCTGGCTAGCCAATCTACCACGTCCCTCCCCGGCCACGATTGTGCACTGATAGGGTCCCTCAGCCTGGCCTGCACCCTCTCACAATCTGTGCTGAGGGACACCCCAAGAGTGCACAAATTTTGTGCATCAGCCTCTACTATGAAAATAAGAGGGCAAGAGGGCCTAGAAGTAAAAAATATATTTTAAGAAATAATAATAATTGTGCCCTAGCTGGTTTGGCTCAGTGGACAGAGTGTCAGCCAGTGGACTGAAGGGTCCCAGGTTCAATTCCAGTCAAGGACAAATGCCAGGATTGCTGGCCTGATTCTCAGTGGGCAGTCTGCAGGAGGCAGCCGATCAATAAGATCAATGATTCTCATTGCTGTTTCTAACTCTCTCTCTCTCTCTCTCTCTCTCTCTCTCTCTCTCTCTCTCTCTCTTTCCCCCCCCCCCCTCTCTCTCTCTCTTCCTCTCTGAAATCAATAAAAATATTTAGAAGTAAATAAATAAAAGAAATAAAAAATAATAATTGTGAAGGCTAATTTTACATGTCATCCTGACTAGATCACAAGGTGCCCAGATATTTTATCAAACATTATTTTGGGAATATTTCTGAGGATGTTTTTTAGGTGAGTTTAACATTTAAATCAGTAGGTTTAATAAAGCAAATTGTCCTCCCTAATGTGGATGGGCCGCATTCAACCAAATGAAGACATGAATAGAACAAAAAGGCTGATCCCTGTGGGTAAGCAGGGCCATCTCTTTCCTGACTGTTGAGCTGGGGCATTAGTTTTTCCCTGCTTCTTTATTCAAACTGAAGCATCAGCTCTTTGTGGGTCTCAAGCCTGCAAAGCTTTGGACTAAAACTAGACCTTGGTTCTCCTGAGTCTTCAGACTCAGGCTGGACCTTGTAGCTCCAGCCTGAGTCTTAAGTCTCGGGCTTTCAGACTCAGGCTGGAGCAACACTATCAGCTCTCCTGGGTCTCCAGCCAGATGACTTACCTGCAGATCCTGGGACTTGTCCAGTAGGACTCCGTATTCACATGATCCAATTCCCTATAATCTCTCTTTCTCTCTCTCTCTCTCTCTCTCTCTCTCTCTCTCTCTCTCTCTCTCTCTCTCTCTCTCTCTCTCTCTCTCTCTCTCTCTCTCTCTCTCTCTCTCTCTCTCTCTCTCTCTTTCTTTCTTCCATTTTTCCAGAGAACCCTTCCACAGAACTCTCCACCTAACAATGGTTTGACTGCTGGGAGAACTTAGGAAGCCACTGTGTCACATAACTCACTGATTCTCAGCTGCCTCAAACATGAATAGGCAGCGACTATTGAGTAATGTCCAACTTCCTACCGTGTGCCATCAACGTGAGCTGATAAATCATGACCTTCCCTTGTTATCTGAAGATGGTAAAGCAATACTTCCATGATGATGATGATGATGATGATGATGATGATGACTCTCAAGGCACCTCTCCAGGAGCATCTGAACTGTCTTCTTCCAAGCACAGAGCCAAAAGGATGATGAGGGTGATGGAGATGCTCAGGAATCTGCCATAACCAACAACCTCTTCAAGTGACTCTATGCACCTAAAATTTGCACTTTAAAAAGGTGGAGACCTACTGCCCAGGGGTGGAAATGGACACTGGTTGTCAACTTGGGGTTTTGTGGTCCTGCTGTCCATCAGTATTTCAGAGGTAAGCGCTGTAGAATACCTGCCCATCTACTTATAGGAGAGGGCGGGCCTCTTTCATATCAACATCAGCTGCACTTCAATCCCGTAATTGACACCAATTCTAAAACCTTACTGCGCCCTCAGTCAGCCGGAGGGCTTGTTCAAACAGAAATTGCTGGGCCCCGTTCCAGTGTTTCTTATTCAATAGGTCATGGGAGAAGCCTGAGAGTTTACACTTCTAACAAGTTCCTGTTACAGCTACATCTAATGATGTTGCTCATCCAGGAAACACACTTTGAAAACCGCTGATTTACACAATGGATGAATTCTTGGAAAGTAGCATATATACTGAGGGTTCTTTTTTTACTTCTTTCTTATTTGGGCAGAGAAGCATAACTAAAGGAGAGAAAAAAATCACCTGCTACCTTACCACCCACTACCCCCTGGACCTACACACACACACACCTCTTAAAAAAATAAAATCCCACTGCATGTTGCCCTATGCCTACCTCCTTCACCGAACATGCCAGGAACCTCCCCCACTCGTCTACAACACATCCCCGCAACATAGCTTCTAACCCACGCACGGCACCAGCATTGTTTATAGTCATCACAATTGTATACAAAATGTCCTTCAATAACTTTATTGTTTTAACTAAATATCCTCAGCATAAGAATCAAACAATAGAGAAAAATACAAAGAAAGAAAAAGTCCCTGGGGCAGGCCACACTTCCATTCTGCAGACTATAATGAGATGAGCATTTCAGGACACCAAGAGATAGTGCAGAATCAATTTTCACTGCCCTGGAGACAAACCCCATTAATCAATTGATATACATCTTTCAATGCACATAATCCTATATACTTTTATAAATTTACATAAATTGTACGTATAATCCAAACTTGTTTGTAGCCTGTTTTTTCCACTTATATGAAATAAGTTTAGATAAAGCTAATAAAACCTCAAAAATCCTTGGAAAATGTATTACTTAGTGGAATCTTAGCACAAATCCTCTTAGGAAATGAAGTTTACTTTTATGTTATGAATTTTTGCTGACTCTTCACAGATCCACAGTTTGTGTGTGTGTGTGTGTGTGTGTGTGTGTATACATGTGTATATCCCACATTATCAGGCTTGCTTCAGGAAGAGTTCGCCTGCAATAAGAACAAGTATTTTGGAGCAAGTCAGAGTTTTGGGTCTAAGTCAGTGTTCAGAGCAGACACGGTCCCAAACACCAAGTGTTGAAACCTCTGATATAAACTCTGAACTTCCCCTAGTGGCCTAGGACTAATGGCACTAATCTCCGGTCTCGGTTGAGTTTCACGGGTGTTCTGGTTCTAGAATGAGTCACTGACTAAGGGTGTAGTAAGCAAGGGGTGGAAGTGGGCAGAGTGAGAGGGGTGGGGGGCAGTGATGTGATCAGCACAGCCCAGAGAGCACACCCACATCCCACACCCATGCTGTGGGCTCTCAGAAGGACCACACACCTCTGCATCAGTAGAATGTAGGTACGCTATTTTACAGGACATCCTTATTCATCCTCATTTCCCAGGTGAGGTTTGATGTGGGATTCACTGTGATAATGCACAACATACCCTGAGCACCGCACCCAGCACATAGTACCCACTCAATAAATGTGTCACTGAGAAGGCGGAGTGAGAATCTTCATGCTGGAGGGTCTCTGGGGCAGGCCACACTTCCATTCTGTAGACTATAATGAGATGAGCATTTCAGGACACCAAGAGATAGTGCAGAATCAAAGATGAGTTCCCCATCCAATTTAAAGTCAGTATGGAGAGCACATACACAGCCCTCAGCCCTATAAAGGTGGAAATCGTCATCGTCACAGCAAGCCCCAGGCTCAGGTCAGACCCAGAGGACAACAGAATGGCCTGACCCACAGCACACAACTGACTGTGCCAGTAAACGGAGGGGCCATCACAACCCCGAGAAAAACTGGGGTAAAGGCTAGTGATGATCTTTTTGCCTTGTTAGGAATATACAGACAGGAAGTAGCCCTAGTGTATTTATAGAAGGCAAGAAAGTTGAGATTCAAATAAAGGGAGAGGGGGACCATAACAGGGATGTGCTATGCTTCTTATCTTGTACCAGTAACCTCAGCAATTTATACTAAAGAACACTTGTCACATTTCATAAATCCCGTCTAATCCCATGAAGGGGGGTTAATCACTGCATGGCAGCTGGGTGTCTCCCCTTCATCACCATTTTTCCCTAGAGTCTCCTGCAACAGTTAGTACAGTACCTGGTTCGTTGCAATGACTCAATAAATGTAAACTAGTTGTAACAGCAGCAGCAGTAAGAATGACTCGTTGGGAGCATTCATTTAGCAAGTTGGTACCCTGCTCAGCATAGAATTCAAGTCTTCTCAAAATTAAATGAGTGCTTTTCCCATGAACCCACCCTCCCTGGTCCTTCAGAGCCCAGACCTGGCCCTTCCACCTCCAGTCTTCCAAGTTCTTCCGCTGCTCTCTCTCCAGTGTCCCTTGGTCCACGATGACAGAGCTATCCCAGCTGAAGAACTGAACTTCACAGGTCTGACACTGACACAACCCATGGAATTCAGTTCTCAAAGCTGAGGATACACAGAGGCCTTCCAGAGTCAGCACAAAGACCCCTCCTTGCAGTCCAAGCCCGGCCCAGCCCTGCAAGATACAAAAGAAAAGCCAGGTGAGCCCAGAGCAACTGCCTTCCAGCACCAGGTCTAGTCCTGAGCAGCTGGAGGTATGTGCATGGTAGGCACGTGCTTCCTGAAACATCAGAGCTGGTCTTTCCCACCTCGTGGCTCCTGCACATGCTATCCCTCAGCACGGAAAACTCTTCCCTCTCTTTAACACCTACTCATCGTTAGGTTCTCACTTTCAATGTCACTTCCTCAGAGAGGCCATCTATGGTAGACACTGCTAACTGTTCACCCAACATCTTTCTGTTCCTCCTTCTATAGTAATGGAACCCCAAAGTTTAACCTGGGCACATGGACACCTACTACATGACATCATTCCCTGGCCTCATGGGACTAAGTTCTGGGTGCCAGCATGATGAGATAATAAAAATAAGCTAAAAGTTAAACTGGGTTCTAGTCCCAGCTTGCCTCATACCAGCTATGAAAACTAGGCAGGTCACATAATCTCTCTGCACATACAGAGACCTCTCCATCCAATCAGGTATTAGAAACAGCAAAGAGAACTAATGCCTGAGAAAGCATTGCTTGACCTTGAATTATAATTGAGGTCCAAGATCAAATTAGTCAAGTCAGTAAAAGGTGGCAGGTGACCCAATTTCTGATCCAGGTGCGTGCTGGAGCATCATAATTCATTTTTCAGGTTGTCACTGATTTCCATCATCAATTTGGATACTTTCTGGTTCAACACAGGGAAGGGAGCACTAACCTAGTCCCAACTCAGAAAAATTCTGAGTCTTTCCACTGAGAGTGCTAGACAAGAAGTGACACATCCACTGAGTGTAGCCCCAAGCAAGGGGAGCCACACAACATAAAGATCACCAAGTGCCAACAGCCTGCCAGACCCACACGAGGCACTTTACATGCAAAACTCACTTAGCTCTCACAGAGCCACAGGAAGAAGATACTTCTGCCTTCTCCAAATGACCAAAAAATTAAATTTTAATTCTTAAATTAAAGAGGAGAAGAAGGGGGAAAAGAAAGAGAAAGAGGGGGAGGAGAAAAAGGAGAGTGGAGAGGATAAAGACTAAGGGAAGGGGAGAAGTTAGCAGTTAAAACACTCACCCTAAAATAAATAAATAAACAAACAAATAAATAAATAAAACACTCACTCTAGCACACACAACTAACAATTTTGATCATTCTGCTTCATTGCCTGTCTCTTGGAGAAGTTTAAAAAAATAGTTTCTTTCCTAAAATGTATTTAAGATCAGATACAGTAGAAAAATAAGTAATGGTAGAAGGCAACCTATATATATAAAAGCCTAAGCAACCATTTTGACTGATCACTATGATGCGCACTGACCACCAGGGGGCAGATGCTTACCACAGGAGCTGCCCCCTGGTGGTCAGTGAGCTCCCACAGTCAATCTTCTATGACTAGCCAACCTCCCGAGGTCCCTCCCCAGGGCTGGATGGCCCCAATTGGCCCCAATCGGGATCGGAACTAAGCAAGACAGCCCCAATCACTGGCTGGACCAAGGGTCCCACCTGTGCACAAATTTGTGCACTGGGCCTTTAGTATAAAATCAATATATGCTAAGCCTGGTGTCAATGACAGGGTCCAGCAGCTTACCCTATTTTTCTGGGTAAATTTCTTATTCTTTG
This sequence comes from Pipistrellus kuhlii, assembly GCF_014108245.1. Classification (NCBI taxonomy): domain Eukaryota; kingdom Metazoa; phylum Chordata; class Mammalia; order Chiroptera; family Vespertilionidae; genus Pipistrellus; species Pipistrellus kuhlii. The sequence goes on from NW_023425584.1 coordinate 11,680,446, forward strand.
ACACTTGTCATTACTTATGTATTTATTGCCCATCTGCCTCATAGAAATTGAAAGCTCCATGGAAATGGGCACTTTGACCAGAATAGTGTCTGACATAGAGTAAGTTGATTCTCAATCTTTTTTTCATTATCATCCTCTGAAAAAGCCTGCTCATTTCCCTAATCACTATGAATTGTTATACCATAGGTATATATGCACCTATTTATGTATTAGATGTATATCTGTGCTTCACACAAAAAGAGTAAGATTTTTTTGCCCAACCGGCATGACTCAGTGGATGAGCATCAACCTATGAACCAGGAGGTCACTGTTCGACTCCTGGTCAGGCACATGCCCAAGATGCAGGCTTAATCCCCAGTAGGGGATGTGCAGGAAGCAGATGATTGATGATTCTGATCATTAATGTTTCCATCTCTCTCTCCCTTTTGCATCTTCTCTGAAATTAATAAAAATATATATTTTTTTAGAGTAAGATTTTTTTTCACCACCAAGAGTCAATTTCTGTGCCCTTTAATGATCATTCTCAATATTGGAAATTTATGAAATAGTGCTTGATAAATGTTTGTTGAATTCACAACACTCCTGAGGTGAACAGCAAGCTGAAAGATAGACATCATTCAAGATACTATGTTCAGCTGGGGAAATTCCAAGTGCCCTCCCTGGCCCAGCCCTCCCATCTGTAGTGTGAGTACATCCTGTCAAGCTGTGTCTGGTGACTATCGGGTATTTTTCTAATTCAGGTTCTCAGCTTTTCTTTTCTTTTCTTTTTCTTTTTTTTAACCCTAATCTTGTTTTGCATCCCAACTCTTAACTTGTATTTTGAGTACTTAAATTTGCTTTTCCTTCACCCTCATCCCGAAGAATGTTTTAAAATCCAGGTAAGCCCTCCATTCTTGCACAATTCATTCTTCATCCCACAGACCTGTATGGAGTTTCTATGGGTGCCCAACTCTGGAGATGAAAAGATTATTATGATCCAACCCCTGCCCTCTAGAAGCTTACAGCAATGTAAGGGTAGACAAACAGAATGATTAGTGCCACATACCAAGAGCCCTAGTAGGAGGAGTTGCTTTGAAAGGTCCACTGCATTGACCCAGTGGAATCTCTCCTTCCACATCCATTCATTCATCCATCCATTCATCCATTCACCAGTCATCCCTCATTCACAGAGCATGAGTCAGGCCTGGGATAGATGCCAGGGATATACCAGAAAATATGACGACCTTGGCCCTTACCGTCATCTTCATGGAGATCACCAAGCAACAGGAGAGACCGAGATCTCATTGATATCACACAAAATAAGTGCGCTCAAAAGTGAGAAGTGCCACCAAAGAAAGAGCACAGGACCCTGAGAAGCACTGGTGGTCAGGAAGAGGATACATTTCAGGAGAAAGCCTGAAGGATAAATAGACTGTGGTCTGGTGATGAGCCAGCAAAAGGGAGTCTGGGCAAAGTGACAGAACATTCAAACACTGAAATAGGATGTGACTGGCCACACAAATAGGGGCTGGCAAGGCCCATGACAAGACCAGGGATGGCACAGAGGTGAGGGAGGCCCAGGCAGCCACAAGCCAGTTTGCATCAGCCTTGCTAGAAATTTGGAGTTGACCTTAACAGAAAACAGAAGGAGCAGGGAAGGAATGTGATCCCCATGGCATTTTTTAAATATTCTGGCTGGGGGTGGTGAACAGTAGGCAAGAGGGTAAGAAATAGTCCCAAGTGCCGAAACGGGTTTGGCTCAGTGGTAGAGCATCAGTCTGCAGACTGAAGGATCCCAGGTTCGATTCCAGTCAAGGCATGTACATTGGTTGCAGGCACATCCCCAGTAGGGGGTGTGCGGGAGGCAGCTGGTCAATGTTTCTCTCTCATCGACGTTTCTAGCTCTCTGTCTCTCTCCCTTCCTCCTCTCTGTAAAATATCAATAAAATATATTTTTTTAAAAAAGAAAAGAAAGAAATAGTCCCAAGAATCCATCATCTGGTCACACAACCTAACAGTCAATCCTTCAGGGTCTTGAGTCCATCAGTTCAAGTTATGTAAGAGTGTGAAATTCTCAAAGCAGCTATATTTTCAACCTATTTACCTGCTCCCCATAACAGTAGTGCATCGCACATGGTAGATGATTAGGAAATGTTTCTTGAGTAGTTATTTTGCGATGACTTAATTCTATGCTCTTCTTATAATTAATCACTCCTTCCTTCTGCCCTCTGAAAAATCCTCTTCTGTCTCTGATTCAGACTATCACTCTCCCACTCTCTGCCCGATGACATGTCTGGTTCTAAAGACCACCATCACTTCCAGATAAGGTCCTTAGGAGTCTCTGAATTACAAGGTTATGGAAAGGGGACATCAGAGGCCATGAGGACCTGAATGGTGGGCCGTTTCAGCCATCGTGGTCTGCTCCCTACACCAATCCCCAACTGTATCAGGTTCCTCAGTCTGCATTGCCATTGAGTGGTTCGCTGCTGTGCAGCTGAAACAGCCAGGTCCAAATGAACTCAAGCTGCACAACCAAAAGAAGAAAGAAGAAAGAAAAAACTGGAATGGAGAACAGGACAGAGCAACTCAGCAAAGCAATCGCTTCCTATTTACCAGGACGAACTCGGTGCTATGAACCATTTTGTCAGCTTTGTGAGATTTGTAGTCAGAAACCGTGGAAACAAAAGAACCATATGAAGGCCTTTTACCCACTGACCATTTACATTTATCAACACTGCTGTTGTATCCGTTCCTAGCATCTCCCCAGTGCAGAGCCTCGGGGAACTCACGCTGTATTAAATCAATAAAAAAGCTGAATTCTCTTTCAAAGACAGAATACTATTGTGTAACTCTGTTGGGGAAATGTATAATTGGTCCTTTGAAAAGAAATCGCACACCTGATTTGGTCTTGGTGCATTATGATAAAGAAGCTATTCATTTCTATTTCCAATAGTTCATCCCTTGTCTTGTATTTTTCCCACCATTTGAAGGGGAAATAAAAACTAACCCAAAGTTATTATAAATACGATTGTTGCCAAAAGAAAATACTACTGTGGCACTTTGCTCTTGCTATATGGAGTTAGAATGAAAGAGTGGGTTGAAACCGGTTTGGCTCAGGGGATAGAGCGTCAGTCTGTGACCTAAAGGGTCCCAGGTTCCATTCTGGTCAAAGGCATGTACATTGGCTTTGGGCACACCCCCGGTGGGGAGTGTGCAGGAGGCGGCTGGTCGATGTTTCTAGCTCTCTATCCCTCTCTCTTCCTCTCTGTAAAAAAATCAATATTTTTTTTTAAAGAATGAAAGAGTGGGTTTCTAGTATGCGGGGACTTTAGGAAGGTTACTAATTTAGTAGATATTAGCAAATCTAAAGCCCTTTCAAAGCTAATTTAGTTCTGGTCTTCCAGTTTACTCCCCGAAGGTGGATAGGAAATACACCTAAATTGTTTTATATGCTTGCTATTAAAAAAAAAAAAAAAAAAAAAAAAAAAAAAAATCCAAGATGGCTGCGCCCAGGTGAACACCTAGCCGCAGCCGCACACAACAATTTCAATAAAATACAACTAAAATATAAAAAGGACATTGCCCAGAACTACAGGAAGGTTGACTGACTGGAAATTCTACAGCGAGAAGCAAGGAGAAAACCAGAAGGAGGTGCGGAGGAGCTGGAAAAGCCAAGGTACGGAGACGCGGAGACGCGGCGCGCAGAGAGGACAGAGCCGGAGAGGAGGGAGGCCGAGTGCCTGGCGGGCGTTCCCTAGCGGAAAGGAGATAAAACTCCGACTGTGCTGGGCCCCCGACTGCTCTGATCCCCAGTTTTAAGCCAGACCCCGGGGACTCAGGCTCATCCATAGGGAGCCGGGCTGTAAGGCAGAACCCCGGGGAAGTGGCGAAAGGAGGTCCCAGCGGTGTGCACACTGCGCACAGAGAAGGGACGGTCGGCTGTGCCACGGGATTGCCCTGACGGGAAGGAGACTGGGGCTCCAGACTGCTCTGAACGCCACCTCCAACTCCACTTCCAACTGAACTGAACCCCAGTTCCGGGCTCATTGGGGGAGAGCATAGACTGTTTGGCAGCAGGCGAAAATCGAGGGCACCTTTCTCTCAGAGGCGCCGGCAGCGAGCACTGAAGGACCCGCATAGGGCGGGGCTGACAGAAGCCAAAGCTGCAGGCTCCACCCTGAAACCCCGTCCCATCTGTAACTGCGAAATGAGACAACAAAAGAGATCACAAATGAAAGAAATGGAGGACAAAAAGCGTCTGGATATAGAGTTCAAATCTACGCTTACAAGGTTTTTCAAGAATTTCCTAGAAAAGATGGATAAGGCCTATGAGGATATGAAAAGAGATCAACTAGAATTAATAAGGAGTCAACAAGAAATAAAGAATACATTGTCTGAAATAAAAAATATTTTACAGAGTCCTAAAAACAGAAGGGAAGATCGCAAGATTCAAGTCAAAGATTTGGAACATAAAGAGCCAGAAGACACTCCTCCACAGAAGCTAGAAGGCAAGAGAATCCAGAAAATTGAAGATAATGTAAGAAACCTCTGGGACAACTTCAAGCGAACCAACATCAGAATTATGGGGGTCCCAGAAGATGAGAGAGAGCAAGATATCGAAAACATACTGAAAGAAATAGTGATAGAAAACTTCCCCCATCTGGTGAAAGAATTAGACTTACAAGTCCAGGAAGTGCACAGAACTCCAAACAAAAGGAATCCAAAGAGGACCACACCGAGACACATCATTATTAAAATTCCAAGAGCAAAAGACAAAGAGAGAATATTAAAAGAAGCAAGAGCAAAGAAGGTAGTAACCTATAAAGGAGCACCTATACGATTGTCAGCTGACTTCTCAACAGAAACCATGCAGGCCAGAAGGGAATGGCAAGAAATATTCAAGGTGATGAATAGTGAGAACCTACAGCCAAAAATAATCTACCCAGCAAAGCTATCACTCAGAATCGAAGGCCAGATAAAGAGCTTCACTAATAAAAAAAAGCTAATGGAGTTCATCACCGCCAAACCAGAATTATATGAATTGCTGAAGGGGGTTCTTTCAGAAGAGAAGGTAAACAAAGATAAAAATTATGAACAACAAATATGTAACTATCAACAAGTGAATCTAAAAACCAAGGAAATTAAAAAAAAATCTGATGAACAATATTAACTGTTGAATATAATAGAATCAGAGGTATGGAAGGGGAGTGAACTGACGATTCTTGGGGAAAAGGGGAGAGGGGGGCGTGGGAAGAGACTGAACATAAACTGTGCACCTATGGATGAGGACAATGGGGAGAGGGGAAAGGGCAGAGGGTGGGGTGGGAACCTGGTGGAGGAGAGCAATGGTGGGGGGGGGGAAAAAAGGAACATTTGTAATAATATGAACAATAAAAACTTATTAAAAAAAAAAATCTAAAATCTAAAAAAAAAAAAAAAAAAAAAAAAAAAAAAAAGACTGCAGGGGTGGAGAGTTAGGGGTGACCAGGCTGGCAGAGGAGGGAAGTTGGGGGCAAACAGGCTGGCAGGGGAGGGCAGTTAAACATCAATCAGGCTGGCAGGGGAGTGGTTAGGGGGTGATCAGGCTGACAGACAGAAGCAATTAGGGGTAATCAGGCAGGCAGGCAGGTGAGTAGTTGGGAGCCAGCAGTCCTGGATTGTGAGGGGAAAGTCAGACATCCCTCAAGTGGTCCCAGATTGGAAAGGGTGCAGGCTAGGCTTAGGGACACACCCCACCTCATGCATGAATTTCGTGTACTGGGCCTCTAGTCTCTATGTATAAAAGGCTGAGTTTCTGTCTGACTGGTAGCTATGACACACACTGACCACCAGGAGGAAGACACTCACTGCAGGAGCTTCCCTGACAGGCACTGACCATTTAAAAATAAATGGCACCACAGAACTGGCACCGACAAAGCAACACTCAGCTTCTTCCAAGTGGGACACAGACCCTGCCACCATTCTATAGTGACACCCCACCAAATCACAGCCAATGCTGCCAAAACTCCATGGTGCAAAATGTGGCTCACAGCCCAACCTAGCCCATCCCATCCTGGAAACGTCTGCTATGGACTCCAGGTAATGATGTCACATAGCAACACCCAGCTTCCTCTCCCTGGTGACTAGCCTCCTTGGAATTTCTTCAGCTCAAGAACTCAACTTAGCCAGGTGCAAACATTTCACATTTTAACCAAATGTTTGTGAAGCATTTTCACATGCATCATCTCATTTGATCTTCATAGAAGTCCTGGAGTAGGGACATAGGAGACTGGGTATAATCTTATTTTCTTTTAATTAACCAGAAAATGGAGATTTAGAAAGTTTAGAACTTAACCTGACTGAAAAGAAGAAATGGTGGACCTTGAAAATGACCAGGTTTTCTCACTATGCAGAATATAGTCAACAACTGCTGCAGTTAAATATTTTACTCTTTGTTCTCCCTGTGTGATCTACAATAATAATCTGCTTTGTGTTGATAAAAAAAAAAAAAAAAAAAAAAAAAAAAAAAAAAAGAAAGAAAGAAAGAAATGTTTTTAAGTCCCTTACACAGCACTTCATTTTTTTTTAACTTTTAAATAATTATCTCATTTACATCTCTGCCTTAGGAGGAAGGCTGGAGCAGACATGGCAACATTAAAGACATGGGGTCAACAAATCTTTGCCAATAAGGCTATCTTGGCGTTGAACTTCACTGGCCCTTTTTGTAAAACAAAATCAACTTGCAACCTTGAGCGGGTCTTTCGAGGAGGAAAGAGACTTAATAAAGCACAACTCACCAAACGAATGATGGCAGCCAGGCATCTCTGCTCTGGGGCCCAGTCAGCCAACAATCAGACAGAGCCTAATACAAAATACGCTTAAAGTCTGCCAACTCTGTGACAGCAGAGGTGGGTCCTACTTTCCTCTCCATCTTCCAGTTCATCCACTTCAAACTCGGTAATGGCTCCCTATTTGGGAAAACAAATTCTAAGCTCCACAACCCTGTGTCCACGGCCTTGACTGTCTCTCCCTCTGTGCGTAGGCTCTGCTTGTGTCTAGGGTCCAAGCCTTTTGTGGTCACTAAGCTGCCAGCCTCTGGGGACTTCTCTGACTCCTCCCACTTCCACAGCCTTCAGTGCTCACCTGTCAAAACACTCTAATTTCCCTTTGGAGGCACAAAGTGTCATATTTGACCTGAACGTCTCCCTCCACCTCACCTCTAGCACAATGCCCCTCTCATGGAGGATACTCAAGTAAACAATAATTATAACAGTGATCATGATAGCTAAGATGTACTAAGTACTTCCTAGGTGCCAGCCACGAGACTAAATGCATTATCTCACTTAAATTTCACACCAAAGCTATGAAGTAGGTACTGTCAACAACATGATTTTATAGATGAGAAAGGGTAAGTGACTTGCCCAAGGCCACAGGGCCAGCAAGTTTAGAGAACAGAGATTTCAACCTGAACCCAGGCTCACAATCACCTAACTGCACCGGCTAAGTCAGTGGTCGGCAAACTCATTAGTCAACAGAGCCAAATATCAACAGTACAGCAATTGAAATTTCTTTGGAGAGCCAAATTTTTTAAACTTAAACTTCTTCTAATGCCACTTCTTCAAAATAGACTTGCCCAGGCCGTGGTATTTTGTGGAAGAGCCACACTCAAGGGACCAAACAGCCGCATGTGGCTTGCGAGCTGCAGTTTGCAGAGCCGCAGTTTGCCGACCACGGGGCTAAGAGAATTAACCACACCCAAGCCTCGCCAAAGCCATCAAACCAAGGAGCCCCGCCCGTTCTCCAGCCCCTCCAGCTCAGGCCAGGGCACTGCTCGCTCTTCTTCAAACCAAGTCCTGGTTTCAATGGAGGAAGTGAGCCCTTTGATATGCAGTAATCTTATTAAAAACCATCATCTGCACCAGAGAGTCTCTTGGGCAAGCTTAATAGCAAACACTGGCTTTGCAAAAGCTGCTGCTACAAAAAGGGGAAAAACTTTCTGGGTGACTAATGTAACATGAATTACATTAGTCAATTGGGGGACAAATCTTCCACCTAACTCCTCTGAACTGCAAGACCATGGTTTGTGTCCACAGCAAATGAACTCGGGGTTCCCAACGCCAACGACTGAATGAATCGAGCAAATAAATGCTCAGTCTCTCCTTACCCCGAGTTTCCAGCTTCCCCCTGCCGTTACCGTCTTGCTGTGAAAATCATGTATGGGCCTTTCTGTGGCTCCACGGAGCTGGACTGTCACTTAAAGGCCTGTTAACTGGGCGGAATTGCTCTTCTATAGCTGCAAATAAAATTCACACTCAGCCAGGATGAGCTTATCGTGGGAGCCGATTAATTGACTATTCTGGAGCCCCGGATATAGAGTTCCATTTCATGAACATGTAATTCTTTGGTGAATATTGTTAAGATTTACACACGTTTGTTCCATGCTGGGGAAGACATGGAAGTGGCAGAGAAACAGGAGGTCTGTGTGTTTATTAGAAGTGAGATCAAATTAAAAATTTTTTTAAATAATAGTAATAGCTAACATTGAGCTAAGGCTGTCCAATCAGGGTCTATTCTGAGTGCTTCATGTGTGTGTGTGTGTGTGTGTGTGTGTATTTGTTCGTTTGGTCTTCAAGACAAAAAACAATAAATGACAGCAGCCCAGACGGTGTGGCTCAGTGGTTGTTAGTGTCCACTCATGAACTAGAAGGTAATGGTTCAATTCCCAGTCAGGGCATATGCCCAGGTCATGGGCTGGAGCCCCAGTAGGGTGTATGCAGGAGGCAGCCAATCAATGATTCTCATCGATGTTTCTACCTGTCCCTCTCCCTTCCTCTCTCTGAAATCAATAAAAGCATATTTTTTAAAATAAAATAAACAATAGGCCAAAATGGAGTCACTTTTGCCAAGCCACCTCACCAAGCCAAAACTTAATAACTAACCTAATTACAGTGTTAGCCTTTCCCTAGAGTAGAATGTTAAAGCAATCAGTCCAGAATGAACCTGATCCATACTAGTGAGGGAACGTTCTAGATAAAGCCCCTGCCATTCCCTTCCCTCCAAAACAAGATGACCTGGACTAAAAAGAAACCTTTCTCTTTTTTTGCTCATAATTCCCCTGCCCACCCTTCCTCCTAAAAAGACCTTCCATTTGGTAAACCCCTTCTAGTAGCTAATTGGATGCTGCCCAATTCACAAATCACTTAATAAAGCCATTACATCTTCAAAATACTCAGTTGAATTTTGTGCTTTAGCAGGCCATCCTAGGAGACAGGCACCCTTACTTGCATTTTATCCAGGATGAAATGGAGGTACACATCTACTGAGCAGTGGAGCCAGGGACAAGTTCAGGTAGCTAGACCCCATCTCGGGGTTGGAGGAGGGGTTCTCAATGGGGATGGGGGTTGACCCCCAGCAGCTATTTGCAATGTTTGCAGGTCATTTTGATTGTCATGAGTTGTCTGGAGTGCTAATGACATCTAGGTGGTAGAGGCCAGGGATGCTGCTAAGCATCTTATAACGGCACAGGGCAGTCTCACAGCAAAGAATTAATCAGTCCCAAAGGGTCAATAGCACTGAGAAGAGAGAGCCTACTCCAGAGCCTCGTCCTTGCCATTGTGTCCAAAGCTTGTGCTCAGAGAATAGGCATTCTGTATGAGAGGCAGGTCACCAAGGCTGACCTCCATCCCTATGAACCAGAGAAATACCTGTGCCCCCCCGTGGCCAGTCACCTCAGCAGCAGCAATACCCGTAAACAAGATTACTAATGTTCTACTTGCCTGAAGTCAGGATGGGATCTCTGAAAAGCCCTGTGAGGCCTCAGGTTCCCAATCAGAAACTGGGAACTCTCTAGAAACAAAATTAATTAAACACGTGACAGTGGGCAACAATAGCAAGTCCATGGATAGAAGAAAAAAAAAAGTGTGATTCCAGAGAGACATCTGTGTATAAGTGGGAATGTAGGGTCCTGAGAAGTTATCCTTTCAAATCATAAAGCAGCTGAGAGGGGGTTATAGGGTCCCTCTGCACTATCTGTGCAACTCTGCTATAAGTCTAAAGCCAGCCAGGCCCTGGCCAGTGTGGCTCAGTTGGTTAAGCATCCTTCATCCCATGCACTGAAGGGTTGCCATTTCAGTTCCCTGTCAAGGCATATGCCTGGGTTGTGGGCTGGATCCCTAGTTGAGGTACATACAAGAGGCAACCAATCAATATTACTCTCTCACATCAATATTTCTCTCTCCTTCTCCTTCTCCCTTTTTCTCCCTCTCTTAAAATAAAATGCAACACACACACACACACACACACACACACACACACACAATAAAAACATATTTCTGAAACTAGCCTGGGAAAGACTGGCATCTGTTGAGTAAAAAAATATATATAATATCTGTCTCGCACCATCTAAAAAATACAACTTCAGGTGAATGAAAGGACTAACTGCAAACAATGTGATAACAAGTAAAACTACAGAAGTTTCTTAAGTAAATGTAAGAAACGATCTTTATAACCTTCTCTGGGGAAAGGCCTTTCTCAACAAGACTGGCAGGTAGGTCTGAGACCACCTTGGCGGCGAGACGATTGCATTTGGAAGAGTATCAGGTCAGGAAGGAAATAGTCAGAATTGTTTTTGCAGCTTTCCTCTGGAGAAATCGCACAGCCAAAGCTCCGACTTTCTGACTCTCCGGTTCCAGAAGTCAAAGGGAAAGGCCCTTGGGCCGAGTCCCACTGGCTTCCCTCTCTAATTAGCTTTAGATTTAGGAGGGAAATCCTCCTTCCTCCCCGCTGTTCCTGGTGTCGGAAGGTTGAAGGAAGGTTCTGGCAGGCAGAGGGAATGCTGTTATTGGTGCCTAGGTATAGCCCTCGAGCCTAGTCTCAGCCGGAAGAACAAGGGGCTCTTTTCTTGCTATTTTCATATCTGAGCTGACCTGGCTGACATGTCCTCCAGCGATGGGAGCAGCTGGGAGCAGCTATTGCCGGCCAGGCAGCACCGGCCACCCTCCCCTGCCAAAACGGTGGCACAGTGTGACTCTCTCTGCTACCTCAAGAGACAGAGCTAGAGAAAAAATTTCAGCACCACACCCAAAACTCTGGAATTTAGCTTCCCTTGAGATGTATGTAGTTTTATGGCCAAACCTCCAAGGAATATTAAAAATTCAAGCCCTACCCGGTTTGGCTCAGTGGATAGACATTGGCCTGCGGACCAAATGGTCCCAGGTTTGATCAAGGGCACATACCTCAGCTGCAGGCTCCTCACCAGCCTGGACCCTGGTCAGAGCACATGCAGGAGGCCACCAGTTGATGTGTTTCTCTCACATCAATATTTCTCTCTGTCTTTCCCGCTCTCTAAAAATCAATGGGAAAATATCCTCAGGTGAAAATTTTTTTTTAAATTTAGGATAGTCTTTCTCTCCCCGCCCCCCCCCCCCCCAGTATAACCTTGCATTTCTATCTCCAATAAGGAATGTATCCAAATAGTCATGTTCTAAGAATATAAATGTATTCCTAAGAATATAAATATAATTCCTTCTTGCAGAGTAAGGAACCTGAGAAAAATCTATAGAAAGGGGTAGGCAATGCTCTCTGGTAGCATAGCCACCTGGTTGCATTCTCCCAGTATCTCTTTCTAGGGAACCAAAGACATTTTCCTTGAGAAGGATAACCAAAGCCATGTAAAACACTCTCAGAGCTGATCTGGAGTGGAAAAAGTCAGAAGACCTGAGTTTGAGTCCCTCTTGGGCAGTGCGGCCTTGGGTAGGTCACTAGACATCTTTGAATCTCAATTTCCTTAGCTGTACAATGGGTACAATTCATTCATCCAACAACTTTTTAATAAGCTCTCATTATGTGCCAAATCTAGTCTCTAAAAACCTCACAAATTTTATATAAGAACTACATGAAATGGCCCATAAAAATGCTTTGCAAATTATAAACCATATAACGACTTCATTCATTATTGTTTAAAAAAAAAAAAAGGACTTGTTATTGTTATTAAGACTGAGGCCAAGACCAAGATAAGAAAAACTTTGCCAGATTATAGAACAACTAGAGAGAAAAATCACCCTTTGAGCTCAAAAAGGGCCTAAAGGCTGGTTTGTAGAGACCACACCCAAGACTATAAATTGCTGTCAGAGAAAACATGTATTTGCTATAGATTTAGCCCTAAGATTACACTAAGAGAACCCCGAGTATGCGCAGGGCCCGTGGAAAAAGTTGGGTAATGGGAATTCAAACAGAAGAAGACGACCAAGTGCCCCCTCCATGCCCAGCCTGGTGGCCCCTGAAGAGAGGATTGGGCACCCAGCCCACGCCAAGGATCCAGGCTGCTGGAAACCCTCTGAGCAAACCCCAAGCCAAGACTTCTACCTTCTCCCTCCGCGAGCTGACGGTCCTGTTGTTTATCTCTTCTGAGGAGTGCTATGCATCAGGACAGCAAGGAGATTTTTATTGAAAACAGACACCTGAAGAGAAGCCCATTCTGTTCTCAAAGCCATTGTTAGCAACCTGGGGACAAACTGTCAGGAGCTGCAATCGGAATGGTTTGGGGCAAAACCCACTGGAAACCATCCCTCGCCCCTAACCCCCCTCCAAGCAGGCCAATGAAATAATGGATATGGAACACAAAGATCCCAAAGGACAAGAAAATGCAATAACACAATAATTAAGTCTTCAAAAAAGAAAAGCTACTGGATTGTCCAATGGATATACAAGTCAAGATCGGTTTGTAAAAAAAAAAAAGAAAGAAAAAAAAGGGTGGGGGGATTATTTTCAAAAGAAACCAACAAACCCCATATATTTAAAGACAAGATTGGTTGAGATCAAGATTAAAAACACAATAAACAGCCATAATCCCCAACCCCTAGCCCCCAAAGTACACCCTAGAATTCAAGTGTCTTCAAACTACGGCCGGCCCGAGGGCCACATGCGGCCCGCAGAGGAGTCTGATCCGGCCCGCCAGGTTTTTGGGCAGTGAGCGCAGCCGAGGTGTTACAGTAGGAATTAGTAGTTCATATAGTCCGGCCCTCCAGCTGTCTGAGGGACCGTGATCTGGCCCCCATTTTAAAAAGTTTGAGGACCCCTGCTAGATCCTGTGCAAAACTGTCATATTCTCCTCGCTGCCAAATGTTTATGACTTGCTAAACAGAGGCCACAGCCTCCAACTCCAGGGTTTAAAGCGTATTATGTTATCATCAGTGTTCGTTCTACACTCCGTCCTGGCCACACCCTGCCCCACCCTGAAAATAACAAACGATTGGAAATATTTTCCTTTCGGAAATGGAGTCAGGTCTCAACTAAACTATCTCCAACTCCCTGACACTGTTCTATGGGTAGCCCATGGCAAGCCTCTCACCTCCTTCAACTCTTAACTCACTCAGACCCCTTAGACACCTCGATTATCTCTTTAATGTGCCGTTTGCTCTGCAATAATCCGCTGTGCAAAAGCCTGCTGCCTCTCAAATAAGTGCAACATAAATCAGCTGGCAGTGATTATTTTTCCCAGCTCATGCGCACAGCTGAGCTGCTAAAATTTCATTTCACTTCGTCTGTCTTCCCCAAAGCCGCAGCAAGTCCTCCCCTCCTCCTCCTCCTCCTCCTCCTCCTCCTCCTCCTCCTCCTCCTCCTCCTCCTCCTCCTCCTCCTCGTACTGCTGCATCCTCCTGGCCCATCCAACCCACCCCGCTGGCACGGCTCCGTGCCCGGGTTTTGGGTTTTACCACCGCACTCCGTCCGCCCGCGGTGCTGTCCAGGGAGGGAGCGCAGTCAAGAAGTCTGGAGCGAGAGCATCCTCCTGGAGAACAGGCTCTCAGCTCGATGGGGCGGAGGAAGGCACTCGAAGGCCTATTTGCATACGCTTTTATTCCATTTCCACACCCTGCCCGCAAACGCTCTCTGGAAAGTCCCTTCTGAATTCCCTCCAAGGCGCACCGAGGGGGGAGGGGAGGAGGGGGAGGGAGGGAAGGTGGGGAGGGGCTGGGCCAGAATAGAAGGCCCCAGCATGACGGTGTGTCAGCCTCTCCCTTGTGGGGAGGCTCTCCAGCTCCCTCCGGCTGCCTGCTGGGCGCGGACCCCGGGGTCGGACCCAGGGACCCTCCCGCAGGGCGCCCCCGGGAGCGCAGGTCTGCGCTGCGGCGAGCTGTGGGCAGGATGCCCGCGCCGGGCTCCCTCCTCCCCCGAGGAAGTGCTGGTCAGGCGCTGGGTCCCAGGCTTCCTGTCTGTACTCTCCGCGGCCCCGCGGGGAAATCCCGAAGCCGGTACTCACTGCCCAACGACCCCATAGGCTCTTCGAGGGCGCGCAGGCTGAGTTTCGGTCAAAAACCTCAATGTAACGTTCGCCCAAAATAAATAAATAGCATGTGTGCATGCATTTCTATATTTTTTATTTTTATTTTATTTTTTAATTTGAAAAAGAATCGGCCTTCGGGAAGGGGGAGGGTCAGGCAGAAAGCCCTTTTTCTTGCTGCAGATCCAAGCGGCCTGGGTGTGCTCCATGTGTGAACACGCGGATGCTTTGAACGGTACACAAGCTGCTTGAAGTGAAATTTCCTTCCCAGTACTCTCCTCTAAAATGCGGATATTCAAAGCAGTCTTGTGTCTCAGCTCCTGATAACAGTAATAGCTACATTTTTAAGGGCCACTTGCTCTGGGCCAGGCACTCTGCTAAGTGTTTCAGGCGCAAGATCTTTCCTAAGCCCACAGCAAGCGTGTCAGGTAACAAGTAAGAAGATCTCCATTTGGCTGATAAAAAGGAATTTTCTCTCCCGCGAGGGTGGGTGGCTTGCCTGAGGTCACACACTTAGTAACTGCTTTGGTGAGGGGGCCCTTGCTGCTGCTCTCCCCAGACTGGAACGGATTTAGGAGGCCAGTGGAATGTGCACTGCAAATGAAGATGTCCAGACAAGATAAATATAACCTCCCTCGGGACCTGGAAATGCACGCAAGGCCAGGAAATGGCAGTTCACAGAGTTCGCCTTTCCTGGCCTTCCCAGAAGTTATTTGTTGCTCACCTGGCTGGGCTCTCAAAGGGTTTGTTTGAACTTTTACGATAGATAACTTTTTTCTTTTTCAACTACAGTTTATAAGCAATATTATTTTGTATTCGTTTCCGCTGTACAGCATAGTGGTTAAACAATCATATGCTTTACAGTGATCCCTGATATTTCAAGTACCCTCCTGGTACCATGCATAGCTATTACAATATTATTGGCTAGAGGCCCGGTGCACGAAATCCGTGCATGGGGGGGGGGTCCCTCAGCCCAGCTACACCCTCTCCAATCTGGGACCCCTCAAGGGATGTCCGACTGCCCATTTAGGCCCGATCCAGGTAGGGCCTAAACAGGCAGTCAGACATCCCTCTCACAATCTAGGACTGCTGGCTCCTAACTGCTTGCCTGCCTGCCTTCCTGATTGCCCCTAAACACTTCTGCCTGCCAGCCTGATCACCCCCTAATCACTCGCCTGCCAGCCTGATTGAAGCCTAACTGTTCCCCTGCCAGGCTGTTTGCCCCTAACTGCCCTCCCCTTCAGGCCTGGTCACCCTTTACTGCTCTCCGTTGCAGGCCTGGTCCCTCCCAACTGCCCTCCCCTGCTGGGCATCTTGTGGCGGCCATCTTTTGTCCACATAGGGACAGGATCTTTAACCACATGGGGGCAGCCATCTTGTGTGGTGGAGTGATTGTCAATCTGCATATTACTTTTATTAGATAGGATTATATTCTCTCTGCCATATTTTATCTTCCCATGACTATAATCCAACTACCAAATTATACTTTTTAAAATATATTATATCTCATTGTGGATTCAATTTGCATTTCTCTGATGATTGGTGAGGTGGAGCATTGACCATCTATATGCCCTGTTTGGAGAAGTGTCTATTCAGGTCCTCTGCTCATGTTTTAATTGGGTTGTTTGGCTTTTTGGTATGAACTGTCTGAAGTGTGCGTTTTTTTTATAAAATATATTTTTATTGATTTCAGAGAGGAAGGGAGACGAAGAGATAGAAACATCAATGATGAGATAAAATCATCAAATTGCTGCCTCCTGTATGCCCCACCACCACCACTGGGGATGAAGCCTGCAACCTGGGCATGTGCCCCACCCAGGGGAAATCAAACCATGATCTGGTTCATAGGTCGATGCCCGACCACTGAGCCACACCAGCCAGGCAAATTGTATGAGTTCTTTATAAATTTTGGGTATTAGCCCCTTATTGGATATATCATTGGTGATTATCTTCTCCTATTCAGTAGGTTGTCTTTTTGTTTTGTTGATGGTTCCCTTTGTTATGATGTAGTCCCAGTTGTTCATTTTTCTTTTCCCTTTCCCCTGCAGATATGTCAGAAAAAAAGCATTGCTAAGAGAAATGTCAAAGATTTTGCTGCCTATGTTTTCTTCTAGGAGTTTTATGGTTTTGAGTCTTACATTTAAATCTTTAATCCATTTTGATTTTATTCTTTATAGATAACTTTTTACAAAGCAAATACATATTGAACACGTATATGCCAAACACTGTACATACATACAGGCTCTTATTCAACCCTCCCAACAACTCTAAAAAGTAGGTACTATTATCCTCCCTAGATTACCAATGAATAAACCGTGGCTCAGAGAGATTTAAAAACTCGTGCAAGGTCACACAGCTAGAAATTCGCAGAAAAAGGGCTTGCACTGAAGTTTGCTCTCCTCCAATCCTTGACTCTTTTTTTCTTTTTTTTAAATATATTTTATTCATTTTTTAGAGAGGAAGGGAGAGAGATAGTTAGAAACATCGATGAGAAAGAGTCATCGATCAGCTGCCTCTCGCACACCCCCTACTGGGGATATGCCCGCAACCAAGGTACATGCCCTTGATGGAATCGAACCTGAGGCCCTTCAGTCCCCAAGCCGATGCTCTATCCATTGAGCCAAACCAGTTTCGGCCAATCCTTGACTCTTGTGCCCTGCATTATTCTGCCTCTTAAGGAGGTCAACATCAAAACTGTTCGCTTGTGTGAGGTTTTTCTCATGGGGAAGGGAGCTCCCCAGGCATCTGAGTCAGCTCTGAGCCCCCTATCCGGCACTATTCAACATTGGCTGAAACAGTGGATGGGACGAGAAAGGATAAGGTGACCAGAAGAGCTGAGGAGAAAATGACCTATTTGAAGCTTTTATAACGGCAATCAGTGACAGTCATGTTTACAGAAATCCAAATGCATATGGACCCATTAACTGGGGCTGCTAGACTCAAATGGAACAAACAGGAGGAACCCATGCCTGGCTGGTTTCTGCTTAGTTCACTACCACACTGCAGTCAGTGAACTTGACTTCTGCATTCCTAAGGGTTCCTTCACAATACTTGGGGCTCACATGATGGGGTTTTCCAGAAACAGGCAAGTCAAGTGAATTCACAGAGCCAGGATTCAAATAGCCATATGCCGCCAGCTGTATGCACCTCTGGGGTCTGACTAGTGCCTCAGTAAGAACAGACCCTGAAATCTGGAACCAGGTTTTCATGGACAATGTGGGAATTTAGCCACCTCCTTTTATAATCAAAATTTATGTCATTCTTTTTTTCTTTTTTCTTTTCTATGCCTTCCCCTTCAATGTAGGTGTGTTTGTTGTTGTTGTTGTTTATTGTTTAAAGTTTTACATATGTCTCCTTTTCCCTAATTGACACCCCCCCCCCAGCCATTCCCATTCCAGGCAAGCCCCCACCACCCCAATGTCTATGTCCATTGGTTATGCTAATATGCATGTATACAAGTCCTTTGGTTGCTCTCTAACCCTCCCATCTCCCCTTCCATTTGTCTCTGGATCTATTCTTGTTCATCAAATTATGTTGATCATTATATCCCACATATGAGTGAAATAATGTGATATTTATCTTTCTCCAACTGGCTTATTTTGCTTAGCATAATGCTCTTCAGTTCCATCCATGCTGTTGCAAGTGGTAAAAGTTCCTTCTTTTTTATAGTGGCATAGTATTCCATTATGTAGATGTACCACAGTTTTTTAATCCACTCATCTGCTGATGAGCACTTAAGTTGTTTCCAAAACTCAGCTATTATAAATTGTGCTGCTATGAACATGGGGTGCATACCGTATTTTTCCGGCGTATAAGACGACCCCCTAATCTTACAGTTAAAACATAGGTTTAGGCCTATATTCGCTGTATAAGACTACCCCCACTTGCGAGGCAACACCAGTTCTTTTTTTAATAGACCGCCTCTCTGACTCTGGCCAATCTGAGCAGGCTTTTAACTTTACACTATGTTATAGTAAAAAGCCTGCTCAGATTGGCCAGAGTCAGAGAGGCGGTCTATTAAAAAAAGAACTGGTGTTGCCTCGCAAGTGGGGGTAGTCTTATACAGCGAATATAGGCCTAAACCTATGTTTTAACTGTAAGATTAGGGGGTCGTCTTATACGCCAGAAAATACGGTATATCCTTTCTGATAGGTGTTTCTGAGTTCTTGGGATATAGTCCTAGAAGTGAGATTACTGAGTCAAATGGGAGTTCCATTTTTAGTTTTTTGAGGAAATTCCATACTGTTCTCCACAGTGGCTGCACCAGTCTGCATTCCCACCAGCAGTGCGTGAGGGTTCCTTTTTCTCCGCATCCTCGCCAGCACTTGTCGTTTGTTGATTTGTTGATGATAGCCATTCTGTCAGGCGTGAGATGGTACCTCATTGTTTTGATTTGCATTTCTCGGATGATTAGTGACTTTAAGCATGTTTTCATATCTCTCTTGGCCTTCTGTATAAAATTTATGCCATTCTTATTTTTGTTGGGGATGGATGAGCTTATGCACCATTTCGGGAATTAATACGCCAGGCAGAATGCTAGGCACTTTACCTACTATATTATCTCATTAACTGCTCAGAAAATGGGTATTACCGTCTCCATAATACAGATAACTGAAGCTCAAAGAAGGTAACCAACTTCCCAGAGTGCCAGTGTTAGTAAGGCAATACCAGGAGGTGGGGGATTAAATGACTGTGAGCTTTCCTGGGTAACAGAACACTGCCTTTCCAGGTTGGGAGCCACAGTCTAACCACATGCCATGCTACGTTCTTCACAGGCGCTCACACATGCAAAAAGCGATGTGGTTACCGGGCTGGAACTGTTTCCTACCCGGTTACTTGGGAGGCAGGGGAAGAAGATCAGGATGGAAATTTCTCAGCCCTGCATTATTTTATTTTAAAACAAAGCAGGGCCACCGTTCCTTTTGAATAACTCACTCCCTCCCTCTACCCTCTACCCTCATCGTACACATTTCAACACGCATCTATAATCCTCAGCAAATATTACATAAAGGCAGTCCTTGACTTTGCACAGTACTATGTTAACTGAAACGAATGCTGATATATGAGTTGAGTTGAAGTTCATGATTGATAACACAGTTATGACGTTATGTCGGGGAGGTGCTTAATTTAAAATTGTATTAGTTTTGATTTTTATCATTTTCTTTTTGAATTTTGGAGCCAGTCAGTTTTTCCCCCCATGAGACCTTGAGAAGCACATACACACAGCTTCAGTAGTCTCTGGGGCATCCGTTACCTGGTTCCATGTTTAAGAGATGGCTTTGCTCCAGGCTGAAGGGATGGCTTTGTCTCACAAGGCACCAACAGGAAGTTTGAGAATCTTGTAACTATCCACCTTAAATATCAGGGTGGGGTCAGGGGTACAAAAATGTCAACCTGGAAAGAGATGACCTTCAAGCATACCCTTGTGTCCTCTGGGAAAGTTGCCTCCTGAGTTCTTTGACCCTCAGACTCTTTGGTTTGGTAGTAGGAAACTGTGACACACACGGCTGTGACAACTACCCCCAAGGGTCATGATGCTGCTGATGTTTCCAGCCCACTCTGGCGCTGAAGTGCTCGGGGTTCTTGAACCCAGGAAATCCCCAAACAGACAGCCTGTCTTGGGGTAAGAGTTAGAGCCATACCTCGGTCAGGTCACACTGCAGCTGGAGCCCAGAATCAGGATTCAAATCACCCTTGTGTCTGCTGGTTCCAGTGAGGGAGAGCTGTGCCTGGTGGACCGCCTCTCTCCGAAAGGAAAGCCCATGAAACCACAGCCCTGCTGCTTTGGTGCCATGCACTGGGCGGGACAAGCAGCAGGAGGCCACAGGGGTCACAGCCCCAGCTCCCCCCTGCCTTCATCACATCACATTACTCTCTGCCATGCACGCCTTGCCCAATGTTTTTAACTCTTCATGTGTGCACACTCGTCTCTCCCAAGGGTCTAATGCCTTTAAAGGGCCACAGGGAGCCGCTGAAAGTGCCAGCATTGGCCTCCGGCTGAGAAAAACTAACAGCGTCTAATGAACTTCTAATACAATGGGGGAGAACGCCTCCCTGACAAGGTTGCATGAAAGCTAACATTTATTTTAAAATGCCAAACATACGTGGTCCACAGCAAGCCCTGAGAATCAGAGCAAAAGCATCACCTAATAAATATCTTGGTGTTTCTTATGCAGCTTTCCCCAAGCGGGACAGGGGGAGAACACAGTGATAAAGCCAGCTGTCTGCCTGCGATCTGAGAGTCTGCTCCCGGAACTGACAGTGTGGACGGGGAAAATCAAGCATCTTTGGAGGTGAGCCTAGAAGAGATATAGGGCATCCCTAACTCTCAAGTGAACACCTGCTGGAATACTGACACATCCAGGCCCAGCAAATGAAGAAAGGCATCAACGATGTAGAAAGACTTAGCCAAATGGTGCTGATGAGTAAAGCTGTTTTAACATCAATATACTGTTATTGGCAACAAATCAAATTGCCCCCCCCCAAAAAAAAAAACTGGTTAAAGAGAATATGCTGCAATCCACCCCATAAGCATGTCCACCTGTTTAAATTGATAATACTATAATATCGAATGTCCACTGTAATTAAAAAATAAAATAAGTTTTGAAACAATGGTGAGGATAAAGAATGCTTGATAACACTTTTAAATCCTCTATGTATCTTTTAAAGTGAAAATAATACTCTATAATAAAATGCTCCCTGTCAGGTGATTTCTGTAAGAAAAAAAAAAAAGTAAAAGTAACACACCCAAAAAAGTCGTTATTTATAGGAAGGAGATGGGACCACATCAAATCTTTCTTTGAGTTTCACATCTGTGCTTCCATATCTAAAAAATAATCCAAGTAAAAAACTATCCTTTTACTTTTATAAAAGGGGAAGTGGGAGGTTGGGGGAGAGAAAAGGAGAAAAAGAGAAGGAAAAGGAAAAAAGGAAAGGTCAGGGCAGGGAGCAGGGGTCATAAACTCCTTCCTACCAGGTTGGTCCCTCCACAAACCTTTCTGCTCTCTTCCTTCAAAGCTTCTGGATGAGGAAAAGTAACACTGGCCATGCTGCTAGTAAAAGATGGCTGAAAAAGACAAGGAGCTGAAACCGGTTTGGCTCAGTGGATAGAGCATCGGCCTACAGACTGAAAGGTCCCAGGTTCGATTCTGGTCAAGGGTATGTACCTTGGTTGCAGGCACATTCCCAGTAGGGAGTGTGCAAGAGGCAGCTGATCAATGATCCTCTCTCATAGATGTTTCTAATTCTTTTTCCCTCTCTCTTCCTCTCTGTAAAAAATAATTAAAAAAAAAAAAAAAAGACAAGGAACATTTATCCAATGCATTAACAGAGAGCAAATATTTAGAGATCAAAGAGAAGTGCAACATACAGGTACTTTAAGCAAAAATTACTTTACCTTTCCCTTGTATTCCTAAAAGCCTGAAAGGAACTTCAAACTCCCAAAAAACTTTCAACTACGTGGAATGATCCAGAGCAACAGAGGTGCATCTTCCCCTTTGTAAAGCACTCAAGACAAAACACAGTTGTCAGCAAATAGTATGAGGGAAATGATTTTGTAGAGCGGGATCACATTAGCCCCAACGTGAGCCTACTAAAAACATGGGTGTAATATCCAAGCAGAGAGTCCGGAGCCAGACAGCCTGGGTTGAATTCTTTTGCTTCCACTTACTAAGTGGGCAACTTAACTTGATCTATTTCTCTCTCTGTTGCTTCATCCTAGAGATAGAAAAAAACAGTAGTACTTCAGAGGGTTTCCATTAAATGAGGTGGTGCGTGTAAGATGTTTAGAACTATGACCAACAGACAGTAGGTACTGCATATGTGAATAATCAATTATTCTAGTAGACAGTTATTATATACTGGTCGCCTAGCATCCACTTCCTTCCAAACACTGTACCACATCTCCTTTATGAAGTCACCACTTCTCTGTTCTCATCCATTTTTATTTTGAATGGAATTGATCCCACACTCTCCTCCAAAGGTGGTCACTGATTGGTTTAAACCCCTCTTCTGAGCAATAATGATTGGCTCAGGAATGGGCACATCACCCAATTCAGGCCAATGAGAGAGAAGCAATTCTGAGGCTTGTGAAGAATCAACAGAAGAGATCCCCTCTCCCCCCAAATAATGCAGTATATGACTGTAGGGCTGCAGCTGCCATAGCCACTGGGCTACCTTAAGGAGGAGTCTGCAGGTGCTAGAGAGCCCCATGTACGAGCTGAAAATGAAGCCATCACTAAAGAAAACACTTGATGATATGACTGGAGTCCCTGGACGGGACTTCATCTATGCTAAACAATTCAGTTACATGAAGCAATAAACTTTCAGTTATTTAAGCCATTTGGTTTGGCCACCTGTAACTTGCCTGCGAGAAGTATCTATTGCTTCACTTCTCTGAGATGAATCGTCTTTTGCATTTCCTTCTCTGGAACCTGGCTGTGTTCTAGGCCTTCTCTACATCAATAGAATTGGATTGAGTCTCAGACTCTCTTTCTATGAAGAAAATGAATGAAAATAAGCCTTCAGCTGCCTGCCCCCTTTCCTACCTCAATTTCCAGCCCACCCCAATTTCCAAGGTGCCCTCCAAAACCAACAGCATGACTTGAAAAATGGTCCAGGCATTTGGGATGAGAAAAACACAGAACTAAATCAAATGCATAAAACTCTATTGTCTATGTGTCCCTTTAATGTGGTAACTACCCAAAACAAGAACTATGACTCAAAACAATATACTTAACCAAACTCATGAATTTGCACCACAAAGCTGATGTTTTTGAGATTTTGTGATGAGCTACTTGAAGGACAGGGCACGTTATCACACAAGCTTTGAATCACCTAGCACCCGGTGTCTCCCGACAAACAGATGCCAACACTCCCTTGCCAGACTGAAGTGCCACTCAGGCTACACCAGGCTCAAATCACAACTGCAAGTATTTATTGAACACCTACTTGTCCACCAGGCATTTTGTAGTCAGTATTCACATGTTCTCTTAGATAATTGACCTCAAAGCACATCTGCATGGTAAATATTGAACTTTCATTCCTACTTATAGAGAAGGAAAGAGGGTCAATTTGCCCGAGGTCACGCAGGTAGTAAATTATGGCACTAAGATCAGAACCCTGGCCTGTAAGACATATCGACAGTGAAACACACATCACATGAGTATCAGTAGAACAAAAAATCATGTGGTTACAAGATGTAAAGGTCAAGGGCGAAGATATCTAAGAGGTGGGAGGCAATGTGATGTAAAGGAAAAAAGAAACAAGAGCTCACACAACTCTGCCACGACTGAGCTTCACAACATTAAACAAGACGAAGACTCCGTCCATGTATTCATTCCACAAATACCCACTGAGGGTCTCGGACGTGCCTAACACTCAGGAAACAACAGTGAATAAAACAAACACAGTCCCTCTCCTTGTAAAACTTGTAATCCCATGAAGATCCTATAAATGGAAGGGCCATTTAGGGCCACAGAGCCTACCTAACTCTCCCTTTGACAGATGGAAAGACTAAGACCCAGAGAGAGGGAGGGACTTGCCCAACATTACACAATCAGTGGGTTCCTGGCAGAGCTGGACTAAACCCAGCTCATGTGACCCACGGCAATGCTTCACAGATGGGAAGGAGGTTGGCTGCCTGCCCCCACCCACAGCACTCCCAAAGCAGCTGAGAGGGAGTTTCTGAAGGCAGTTGAAAGGCATACAAAGACACATATGGCCACCCTGTTGGAAGCAGTGTACACAAGCACGTGCACACATGCACGTACACACACACACAACTTAAATGTGTTCCAAGTAGGGAGTTGTTAAGGAAACTATAGCATATTCATGTAATGTATGCTTCTACTACTACTAATAACAATAATAATAAATATTCTTTTTGTTGGCTTGCTCTGGAGAATGGTGTGGTATTTTATGAACCACGAGGAAAGTTGTAGACTAATGAATATAACATAATTCCATTTCTTGTTGGTCTTAAAAAGAAAACATAATGAGTTTATATGTTTCGTATACTTGTGTTTAAACAGAAAGAAGGATTTCAAAAGATATACATTTCTGGTTTCCTCAGGTGGTGAGACGGGAAGATACAGGGGGCAATTATTAACTTTTTCTTTATTCAAATTGTACCACCTGACTTGGTACACATGTGTATAGTTTTTCTTATTTATTTATTTACCTCACCCAACGTTATTTTTTCCATTGATTTTTTTTTTTGAGGGGGGGGAGAGTAGGAGAGAAAATCATCAATGTGAGACAGATTGATTGATTGCCTCCTGTTCATACCTTGACAGGGGCCAGGGATCGAGCCTGCAACCGAGGAATTGAACCTGTGACCCTTTAGCCTGAGGGCCAACACTCTAACCACTGTGCAAACCAGCCAAGGCTACTTTTTCTTTTTGATCATACTCTTTTGAATAGATGGTACATTCACATAGCTCAAAATCTGAGAGGCAAAGGCTGAGAGGGTAAAAAGTGGCACCAGGCTCCAGAGTCTCTACGTTCCCACAAGCTACCAACTTCCTAGGTGCCTCTGCAGAGACAATTCAAGCAAACACAGAGACATGATACAAACATGCACCTAAGCTTTTTCCCCTGACACGGGTTGCATGTCACATTGTTTTGGCCAGCTCGGCTGCTGTAACAGGAGACCATAGACAGAGTGGCTATTTGTCTCTCACAGTTTTAGGGGCCGGAAGCCCGAGAGCAGGGTGCCAGCATGGGCGGGTGCTCCATAAGGACCCTCTTCCTGTGTGCATGTGGTCAGACACCTGTTTGCTGTGTCCTCATAAGAGCAGAGAAAGAAAAAGCGAGTTCTCTGTCTCTTCTAAGGACACTCACCTCACCACAAGGGCTCCGCTGCGAATACAGTAACTGGCGCAAAGGACGAGCTTGACGAATGTTTGTTGAATGAATAAATATGAATGAATTGCACATGTGTTATTTTATTGCACACATATTTTTAACAATTATAATATATTTACGTGTAAGAAAAAGGAAAAGCATATTACATTTGGAAGAGGGAGCAGGGAGTTGTAGATAGTATTTATCTTTCAAAACAACCTCTAGTTATAACCATCAGGCCTATTTCCTGGGATTTGTGTCCCTTTAAATATACGCCTCAGGAAATTCTCACAATAACCTGAACTAACTGAAAACTGTTTACCCCCTTTTAGGATTGAGGGAACTTGAGCACAGAGTGGTGCAGTGACCTAATATCTAAGGTCACACAGCGTGGGGGCGGGGGGGGGGGAGGTTGGGGGGAATCCACAGCAGGGATCCACACCAGGCCCTCAGCTAGCAGGCCTCAGCTCTTATTTCCATTCAGGCCAGTGGCCAGTGAAACCCTAGAGAGCCACTAATAAACCCCAGAGGTCCACAATTCCTCACTTTATTGTCACATGTGCACACAGCACAGAGCGAACCATCACTCTACCAGGCTAAGGACCTTGAGGGTGAAGAAACTCAAGGTCACACTGCAGTGGGCAATGGAGGCATGTTTTGAATCTAGACATCCCTCATTCCTCAGCTCGCCCTTAAGTATCACACCACACTCTCCCACACCACACGTGGGCCAAAATAAAGGAAAAAATACATAGGAAGGTTGTGTGCATGTAAAGACTAAGGAGCGCCAAAACCGGTTTGGCTCAGTGGATAGAGCATCAGCCTGGGGACTGAAGGGTCCCAGGTTCAATTCCGGTCAAGGGCATGTACCTTGGTTGCAGGCTCATCCCCAATGCGGGGTGTGTAAGAGGCAGCTGATCGATGTTTCTCTCTCATTGATGTTTCTAACTCTCTATCCCTCTCCCTTTCTCTCTGTAAAAAAATCAATAAAATAATTATTAAAAAAAAGAAAAGAAAAAAAAAAGACTAAGTAGCTCCCAGGAGGGTCTTTGTCCGAAGGGACTCACATCAGCCACCCAAACCGCCCTGCATGTTCTCTGGAAACTTTTGACTTACACGGTTCTTTCAACAGGAAGTGTTGTCACTCAGATCTTACCTTGATCAGTGCGGTGGCCAGGAGCTCTCGAAGCTACATGAACACCGCAGGAGAGGGATAATACCACGGCAGCCCAGAAACATTATCTCAGAGGCAGCTGGCGGTCCTCCCCTAGGCCACGAGGGTGTCTGCATGATGGGCAGTGTCAGCACAATGAGGCCCCTGAGACCCACTGTCCGTTGCTCTCAGTGTCTCCTAACAGCACATCATAAATCATAGCTCCTCTCAGGTGCTGCCACCTCTCAGGGCCGGGGGCGGCCGACATTTACATGCCTTTGACTTAGAGCAGGCTCATGCGTCTCCAGATGCCGCCTGCTTGCGCTTGGGACACAGAAATGAAGCACAACGGCTGCATTTCAGAGTGGCCGCGCAGGTTTCACTCACTGAGAAATGCCTCCGGCCTGACATCAGGAGACCTGTGCTGCAGGGATCTCAGCTGGCTCCTGACCGACCCGTGACATCTCACTCACTGGGTCTCCGTTTGTTCATCTGGGGGATGAGCGGCTGGACGAGGGCCATGAATCCAGGCCCAGTTCTACTCAGAGCCCTGACCTGATCCTGGCCAATCTCAGGGCCTGGACCCACCTTCCTCCCCCCACCCTCACCCTCATCCCACCCCACCCCCTACCCCTGCATTCGGCTTTTTCTGGCTCTGGCCACAGGCTGAGTCCCTACTTAGGGTCTCAGAAACAGCAAGGACACCAAAAAGAAATATTTAAACGGCAAGAATACTTCAACCCAAATGTTGTGGGTGACCAGCTAACCTTTTTGTTAGACTATGATTGTTACTAATGGGGAGAACACCATAACCTGTCCATGCTTATAATCTTTCAATGGATCCTGCTCCGAAAATGTAGAGGGCTTCTGACCTCCTTCATTTGAAAGGATTCCTACAAACCTCTGTATCTTGGTCTCCCATTTTTAAAAGAGGGGTGATTGCCCGAGTCCCCCTCAGTGGCACACATGTATCAGTACACGGAGAATACGGACCACTCACCGCCAGGGCAATGGGTGTGTGCGAGGGTCCTCCTCTTGGCAGCCTTGTAACAGCAAAACACGGGAAACAATCCAAACGGCCGTCAACACGCGCTCGTTAAGCCCATCACAGGTGCGTCCCTTCCATGGAGGGCTAAGTACGTGCAGCAGACCCGTGAGTGCGAAATGGAACCTTTTCCAGAACTCATTTCCCAAGGAAAGAATCGGGATGCCGAGCAATGCACCATGGCCCCACCTGTGTCTTTTAAAGAACCCGCTGACTTACACAGGGACGATTTCCTGTGTAAACAGGACGCTGTGACCAGCTGTTGCCTCTGGGGTTGGACTGGTGGCCGGAGGGAGAGGGAATAAAACTTCACTTTCATTCTCCATGCTCTTGTACTATTTCATTTTTCTTACCACGCACGTGCAGAACTTCAATTTAAAGCAACAAGAGGGCCGAGTTATGTACCATATTGTTATCGATATTAATGAGGTAGTCAGGCCAGTGTGGCTCAGTGGTTGAGCATTGACCTATGAACCTGGAGGTCATGGTTCAATTCCCAGTCAGGGAACATGCCTGGGTTGTGGATTGGATCCCCAAGTGGGGCGCGCAGGAGGCAGCTTATCAATGATTGTCTCTCATCATTGACGTTTCTCCCTCTCTTCCTCTCTGAAATCAATAAAAATACTTTTTAAAAAGCATTTCTTCTGTGCACAAGGCAGAAATGCCTGAGAGGGCTTTAGGAGGCCCAGCAGCCACCAGCTCAGGCTCTGGAGCGGAGTACACCCAAGGTGCTCCCAGAATCCACCACTTCCCTGCTGGGTAACTAGGAAAATCAGGTCAGCGCCCTGAACTCTATCTGCACAATGAGGATATTTAAAGAGCCTGCCCCACCCCCTATCCCAAAAGCTGTTATGAAGGTAAATAAGGCAGGTAAAAGGCTCAGCCATAATTGGAGAACATCATGCTGAGTGAAACAAGCCAGTCAATGAAAGAGAGACACCACATGACCTCACTTATTTATGGATGATAAAGAACATTATAAACTGAAGAACCAAAAGATAGATATAGAGACAGTAAAGCAACAAGCAGACTGTCAAATTACAGCGGGGAGGTTGGGGAGATCTGGGGGAGATAAGAGATCAACCGAAGGACTTGTATACATGCATATAAGTACAACCAATGGACACAAAACTCTGGGAAGGGAAGGTATGTACGGGAGGGGGGGGGGGCATTGGTATATGTACAAAAATAATAATTTAATTTAAAAAAATATTAAAAAAAAAAAAAAAGGCTCAGCCATGGCTCTTGGTGATGAGCACAGGCCATTGTGAACTCTACTTGAATTCTAGCTGCTTGCTCTCTCAAAACCAGTAAGCTCTTGTTTTTGTTGTGTGTGGGTTTTTTGTTGTTTTTTTTATATATTTTATTGATTTTTTTTTTTTTTTACAGAGAGGAAGGGAAAGGGATAGAGAGTTAGAAACATCGATGAGAGAGAAACATTGATCAGCTGCCTCCTGCACACCCCCTACTGGGGATGTGCCCGCAACCAAGGTACATGCCCTTGACCAGAATCAAACCTGGGACCCTTCAATTTGCAGGCTGACGCTGTATCCACTGAGCCAAACCGGTCAGGGCAAGCTCTTGGTTTTTGATAAGCCACTATTTCTCCCTACATTCCCCCATTTCCCCCTCACACACACACACAATCTATGTGAACTCAGGAACAAAATAGATTGTTAAGAAGCTTAGAAGAGGAATCCAAGCTTGTAAGATACGTAGGCAGGTCCAATTGGTAGGGGAAGGAATAGGTGGGAGTTCCTTTCTGAGGAAGCAGCATGAATTATGAGAAGGAAGCAGCAAAGATGTCTGAGGTATGGTCAGGAGCACGGTGTGGGAACTGGTGACAGACAGTGGAGCACCAGGGTAAAGGTCTAATCACTGAGATGGGGACCTTCCAGGGCAAAGTCGATACTGGAAGTTGAGGAGCAATGGAATCTCCTGACCAGGACAATGGCAGTGAGGACGGAAATAGGAAGATGGAACCTGGGACAGACAAACCACCTGGATGTTTAGTGAGGGAAGGTGAAGCAGCAGCAAAAGACAAACTCCAGATTCTAGTTAACGCAATAAATCTCATCTTTTCATAACAGATGCAGGGAGAAATGGGGTCTGTGTGAGTATACATGGCGTTGCCAAACACAATTCATTCTACTTGTTTTCATTTCCAAACTTCCAGGAGACCTGAGCAAGCTTCTTTTGAATTCACTCGATAAATATCTATCGAGCACTACAGTGCATTACTACTATGCTATGAGCCAGAATGTAACAGTAAAAAATATATATATACAGTGCCAGGACCGGTTTGGCTCAGTGGATAGAGCGTCGGCCTGCGGACTGAAAGGTCCCGGGTTCGATTCCGGTCAAGGGCATGTACCTTGGTTGCGGGCACATCCCCCGTGGGGGGGGTGCAAGA
The DNA here is from genome assembly GCF_014108245.1 of Pipistrellus kuhlii. Lineage (NCBI taxonomy): Eukaryota > Metazoa > Chordata > Mammalia > Chiroptera > Vespertilionidae > Pipistrellus > Pipistrellus kuhlii. The sequence goes on from NW_023425584.1 coordinate 11,710,138, forward strand.
GGCAACTGGTCGATGTTTCTCTCTTATCGACGTTTCTGACTCTCTGTCCCTCTCAATTCCTCTCTGTGTGAAATCAATAAAATATATATATTAAAAAATATATACAGTGATTGATCTCAGAGTCCTTAAACTCTAGCGTGGAGTGCAGGCAGCTAAGTGGACCAGAGTGAGGCTGGGACAGGAACGGGCCTTGGCGCTGGGATCTCGAGGAGGGACACTTGCTCCACACTTGGGTGTCAGGGAAGGCTTAGGAAATGACTTCCAAGCTGGGAACAGAAGGAGAAGCTGGTTTTAGGAAGACAAATAACCAGGAAAGAATATCGTCAGCACAGCAGACAGCAAACATGATCAGCAGACCTGGAGGTGTCATAGGCTGGATGGAGATCCGGGGGTGGGCAGGGGGCAAAGAGGAGGCCCCAGGGGACCAGGTCACCATGTAAGGTGTTAGGACTTCACACATAGGCATCACTCTCTGGGTTTTTCTCAGCACCAGACCATGCCCCTGCAGCTCCAGGCTTCACCCTGGGTGGACCGCCTCCGGGCACAGGGGGCTGGGAGTCTCCCCCAGTTTCTGTGGCAGAAGCATAAGTCAGACCAGTGAGTCGGAACCAAGCTTGGATTTGAAAACGATGACTTTGCTTTTGTATCAGATTTCTAAATGGGGAATTTTTTTGTTAGCCCCATCAATGTCATGTGCACTGGGTTCCTCCTTTCACTCCTTGTTAAAAAGCAAAAAAAAAAAAAAAAAAAACTTATGAAAAATCCCCATGAAGGTAGATATCCTGGTGTGATGATATGGACATTAATAAATACAGCACTTTGTCTGCAGACTTCTCCCAACCCTTCATTTGGCAATAGTAACTATGTCCAAGACCCTTGTGGCCATTATCTCATCCTCAAGAGTCCATCTTAGTTCGCTGTTGGCTCTGCTGCTTGGAAATGTTTTGTAACTTGCCCAAGTTTATCTAGCAATCTGTTACTCTAAGGGCAAGGCAGCTTGGTCTATTCTATTTTCCCACTTATCTTTCCCAATCTCTTCCTCCACCCACATTTTTCTCTTTCCTTTTTCTGTTTGCCTTAAGCAATGGGGATGGGGAAGAAAATGCCAGGGAATTCATAAGGATGGTCAAGCAGGGAAACTTAAGACAGCGCAGTGGGGCAGTGGGAAGGGCTGGAGCATCCCAGAGATGCTGGCCCTGGTTCCAAGGAGGCCCCAGGACACTTGGCCTCAGGCCTCTGCCGGACATTCCTGTGATTCAGCTGTTTTCAGGGAGTTGGGTTCCTTTTTTCTCTCCCTACCAACCAACTGTACAGCAGTGTTTCTCAAAATGTGGTCCTTGGGACATTCAAGAGGCATGGCAATTAAGTGGCATTCATGGGCCGGATACAGACACTCACAAGGTGACTGATGAGATTGAAAGATGGACAGAAGATTAGATCATAGATTGTACCAATGTTACGTTTCCCGAATTTGAACATTCTACTGTGATTGTGAAAGAGAATAGCCTTCTTTCTAGGAAACATATTCTGAAGGATTTAGGAATTAAGGCAGTTAATGTATGCAAACTACTTTCAAATAGTTCAGAAAAAAAATTGAGTGTGTGTGTGTAGAGAGAAGCAAATTCAGTGAGTGAATCTGGTTAAAGAATATACAGAAGTTCTTACAACTATTCTTGCAAATTATTTTAAGTTTGAAAAAGAAATGTTTATGGGGGAGGGAGGAGATATTTGTTGCTTCACTTGCTTATGCATCACTGGTTGACTCTTGCATGTGCCTTGACCAGGAATCAAACCTGCAACCTTGGCGCATCGGGATGACACTCTAACCAACTAAGCTACCTGGCCAGGGCAAAAATATTTTTTAAACTAAGAAATAAGATTACAGGAAACAAAATTAATTTTTAAAAAGAATGAAAATGTCATCCTGAACCAAATACATGAGAATCTGCCGGGGATGGTTTACAACATGGTCCCAGTTCTGGGCCCTAACCCAGAGCACTGGAGCTGCATCTCTGGGGCTGATGGCTGGGAAGGGACATGTCACATTAGCATCTCAAGTGACCCCTGTGCACCAAAAAGCATAACCTGCACTGTCACCTCAGGACCACTCCAAGTTCCTTATAGCTTCAGCTCTCATGTATTCCTTTTTTTTACAAAATTTTCTTTTTAGTCAATATATGGAAATCAAGTATATACTTGCCTTGTCTACATGGTCTGTCCCCAGCTAATAAATTGATATTTACTAAATCAATCTTCAAGCTCACCCTTTTCCGATTCTTTTTTTCTGGCATTTCTTTATTTTTAATTGAATTTATTGGGGTGACATGAGGCCATGAAAACAAACAAGGGCAGCCCACGTGTAGCCCGGCTTACTGCCTTCTGTGACCTTCCAGGTCATGACACAGACAGGGCCTCCCAGGCAGAACCCAGGGAGCACCTAGAGGTGAGAAGACAGGGCTGAGAGTCGTTAAGTCTGAAGTGGCTGCAGGTCACAGGAGAGAGTGCCCACAGACGTGCATGGAGAGAAGCCCTCGATTTATTCAGGAGAGTACTGATTATGGTGTGTGTGGGAGAGAAATACCCAGGCCGGGGTAAGAACCTTCTGAAAGGGTTTGAGAGAAGAGTATTGGCATTCACTTCAGGTCATAAATAGCGCCTGATCGCCCCAACCAGAAAGTTTTCAACTGTCTGTAATTTAACTGCATCCCAGAGAGAGTGCACGCAATTTCCTAGAGGAAAAGAACACTATCCAGGACACAAAAAAAGTTAAAATTCACAAGGTCTGTCATCTAGTAATAAATGACCAGGCATGCAATAAAGCAGGAAAACAAGTCCCATAATGAGAAGAAAGATCAATCCATTGAACTGGTCTAGAACTGACACAGATATTAGAATTAGCAGGTAAAGGCATTAAAACATTTACTATCTGGTGTGGCTCAGTGGTTGAGCATTGACCTATGAACCAGGAGATGACAGTTCAATTCCCAGTCAGGGGACATACCCGGGTTGTGAGCTCAGAAGCCGATTAATGATTCTCTCTCATCATTGATGTTTCTATCTCTCTCCCCCTCCCTTCCTCTCTGAAATCAATAAATATATATATTTTAAACACCCCCAAAAAATCACTTATTATATTATATTATATTATATCCTATATATTCAGAGTTAAAGAAAGTCATTGAATATATTTTTCAAAGATTCAAATCACGCTTCTAGATGTGGAAACTGTAATATCTAAAATGAAAAACACACTGGATGGGATTAAAAGCAGACAAGAAATATGGAAGAAAAGATTAGTGAAATGGAAGATACCATAATCGACAACATACAAAATGCAAATACAGAAAGTAAAAGGTTGGAAAAAATGAAAAGAGCCTCTGTGAGCTATGGGTCCCAAAGGGGAAGTGGGGCAGAAAGAAAAAACTATTTGAAGAAATAGTGGTTTCCTGATTTATGAAAAATAACTCAGTTATGTTCATCTAGCCCTGCTAGAAGATTATTCAGTATATTATATAGTGTGTAATAAAAATTAAAAAGTAAAAAAAAAGAGCCGGGACCGGTTTGGCTCAGTGGATAGAGCGTTGGCCTGCGGACTAAAAGGTCCCAGGTTAGATTCCGGGCAAGGGCATGTACCTTGGTTGCGGGCACATCCCCAGTAGGGGGTGTGCAAGAGGCAGCCGATCAACGATTCTCTCTCATCGATGTTTCTAACTCTCTATCCCTCTCTCTTCCTCTCTGTGAAAAATCAATAAAATATTTTTTTTTAAAGTAAAAAAAGAGGAAATTTTCTTAACTTGATAAAAACTATAAACACAAAGATCCAAGAAGCTCTGCAAACACAAAAAGACATTAAAAAAAACTACCCAAAAGCACATCATAATCTAATTGTTCAAAACCAGTGATGGGTGAGGCATCTAGAAAAAAAAAGACATTACCCATAGAGCAACAAGAATAATAATAGGTTTCTCCTCATTTAAAAAAAAAAAAAAAAAAAGCAAGAGAAGAAGTATCTCTAAAGCACTAAATGAAAAAAACTGTCAACCTAGAATTCTACACTAAAAAGTTGTTCAGCCATACAAAAGCTGAAAGGATTCTCCATACTACCAGAAATGTTAAAGGAAAATCTTCAGGCAGAAGACACCTGGTGCCAATCTGGATCTACACAAAGGAATGAAGAGCATCAAAAATATTAAAGGTGTTTTCATATTAGTTCATAATCTCTCTAAGATAGTTAACTGTTTAAACAAAAATAATGACAATGCGACATGGGGTTCATCACATATTAGAAAGTACAAAAAAATTTTAATGTTTTTATTGATTTTCGAGAGAGAGGAAGCGAGAGGGGAAGAGAAAGAGAGAAATATCAATACAAAAGAAAAACCTCTATCAGCTGCCTCTCCTACTGGGATCAACCCCATGACCCAGGCATGTGCCCTGACCAGGAATGGAATCAGTGAACTCAGTGCATCGGTCAACCCCCAACCAACTGAGCCATACTGGCCAGGGCAAAAGTACAAATTTTTGACAATAGCGCAAGGTTGGGAGAGGAGAGATGAAAGAGTACTGTTCAAGGTTCTTACACTTTATGTGAAGTGGCAAAGTATCATCTGAAAGTAGGTTGAGATAAGTTAAAGATGTGTACTATAAATTCCAAAGCAACCACACAAAAAAAAAAGGGTTATAGCTAATAAGCCAACAAAGAAGCTCATTTTAAAATATATATATACTCAATCCAAAAAAAAAGAAAAAACAGCCGAAACCGGTTTGGCTCAGTAGTAGAGCCTCGGTCTGGGGACTGAAAGGTCCCAGGTTCAATTCCGGTCAGGGGCATGTACATTGGTTGCAGGCACATCCCCAGTAGGGGGTATGCAAGAGGCAGCTGGTCGATGTTTCTCTCTCATTGACGTTTCTGGCTCTCTATCCCTCTCTCCTCCTCTCTGTAAAAAAATCAATAAAATATATATTTTTTTTAAAAAGAACAAAAAACAGAGACAAATAAAAAAACAAATAGCAAGATGATAGACTCTACCATATCAATAGTCAATAATCTATCATTTCTGTATCAATATTACAGAACGGTTTCAAAAAAGTACTCTTCACATAGATTTACCAACTTTTTTTAAATACCAGTTTTTATTGTGGTTTTGTTTGTTTGTTTGTTTTAGATACAGAGAGGAAGGGAGAGAGAAAGAAAAACATCGATTTGTTGTCCCATCTATTCATGCATTTTTTGGTTGCTTCTTGTATGTGCCCTGACCAGGGATTGAAACCGCAAGCTTGGCATATCAGTTCGGTGCTCTAACCAACTGAGCTACCCAGCTAAGGTAGATTCACCAACTTTTAATGTTACTCCACATTCATTTTTCACTCTATATACATATTTTTCTAAACCTTTTAAGAACATATTGCAGATATCATGCCTTTTAATATCTATACACTTCTGTGTGTATTTCCTAAGAGCAAAGCTATTGTCCTACATAACCACAGCCACGTTGTCCAAATCAGAAAATTTAACTATGATGCAATACTCATCAAAAAATAGTACATTTCCCAATCTCATCCGTTGCCCCAGGAGTGTTCTTTTTTTTTTTTTTTTTTTTTTTTTATATATATAATTGATTTTACACAGAGAAGAACTGAGAGGGACAGAGAGTTAGAAACATCGATGAGAGAGAAACATCGACCAGCTGCCTCTTGCACACCCCCAACTGGGGATGTGCCCGCAACCAAGGCACATGCCCTTGACCGGAATCGAACCCGGGACCTTTAAGCCCGCAGGCCGACGCTCTATCCACTGAGCCAAACCGGTCCCGGCCCAGTAGTGTTCTTTAGAGCTAACTTTCGCAGCCCAGGATCGAGCCCAGGATCACACACAGCATTTAGGAGCCACAGCTCTCTCCTGTGGAACTCTTCCTCAGCCATCGTATGTCTTTCATGACCCTGACATTAGTCAAGAGTACAGGCCATGCAGACTGAAAGGTCCCAGGTTCGATTCCGGTCAAGGGCATGTACCTTGGTTGCGGGCACATCCTCAATAGGGGGTATGCAAGAGGCAGCTGACCGATGATTCTCTCTCATTGATATTTCTAGCTTTCTATCCCTCTCCCTTCCTCTCTGTAAAAAATCAATAAAATAAAAAAAAATGAAAAGAGTACAGGCCAGTTAGGTGATCTTTGTGGTTATTGTTCACTTTTTTGTTTGTTTGCAGAATGTCTCTCAATTTTGTGATTCTCTAAAAAAAATTTTTTTTTACTCTAAATCAGATCACAAGGGCTTTGGCCGGGTAGCTCAGTTGATTAGAGCGTTGCCTAATAGGCCAAGGTTTCATGTTTGATCCCAAGTCAGGGCACAAACAAGAAACCACCAATGAGTGCATAAATAAATAAGTGGAACAACAGATCGATTTCTCTCTCTCCCTGAGAGAACTAGTGCTTTTAAACAAAAATTTTTTTTAAAAAGTTTAAACTCTTAAAACCCATACAAAGACGCCCAGCCCTCCCATTACCACCAAGGCCATGTGTGGGTGGGACAGCCTTGTACATTCACATTCACCTTTCTCAGACAAGGACGCCTCTTCTTGGGTGTCTATGGTATTCATTTCACCTGTTTAAAAATACTGGGGACAGGGCCACCAAACAGGGTCCCCCCATAACTTACTTCCGGGATACCTCAATTTCATTTATTTAAATCTTGGGAATCAGCAGAATAAGCAGGAGTAACTGCTAGCACAGGGGGCCAGGCACTGTAGTGAGCACTGGACATGCATGTTATTTCATGCTCACAGTAAAGACAAACACTATGACCGTCCAGATTGTAGAGAGAGGAACTGGGGCCAAAGAAGTGGAATAACTGATTTAAAATCAGAAAACGAGGAGGAGGCAGTGTATAGATTTAAATCCCACCTCCTGGACTCTGGGGTCTCAGCTTTTAGTGCTCTGCTCTATTAGGCTACATGGCCTCTCAGAAGAGAGGGTGCTGGTTGCGATTTCTGAGAATCTTGGCTTTCTCTGGGATTAGATCCTTCAATGGGTCTATGCACAAAAGAGGAGGACATCCTCCTGAAGACCAGGGTTCGCTTCCAGTGAGAACCAGGGCTTCAGAGTCTTAACCTATTAGAGCCAGAGAAGGCCCTCACTCTACAGGTGCACACAGAGAAGCCCAGAGAGGGCAGTGACAGGTGCAGGACTCACAGCTAGGAAGTAGTCCCTTGATTCCAAGTCCAGGAAGTCACCCACCGAACCAATGTCTCCGGAGTGAGAGACGTTTTGTCTGCTGTTGTATGAGAGATGATCTTAGAGGCACACAGTGAAATCTTCAAAATAATGTGGATGTTCTTAAATAATAAGAAAAATATTCCTGCACAGCCAGAGTGGCTTAGTGGCTGAGAGTCGACCTATGAACCAGGAGGTCACAGTTCGATTCCCAGTCAGGGCACATGCCTGGGGTGCGGGCTTGATCCCCAATGGGGAATGTGCAGGAGGCAGCCAATCGATGTTTCTCTCTCATCACTGATGTTTCTCTCTCTCTTTCCCACTCCCTTCACCTCTGAAATCAATAAAAATTTTTTTTTAAAGAAAAATATTCCCTTCACCTCTTTTCTCAGATTAGCCTCTAAGATAGGGGTGTCGAACTCAATCAGAGAAGGGGCCAAAATCTAAAATCCAGCCTAAATCGCGGGCCGAATGGTTTACTGAACAGTCATAAACTGTCATTGTGATGGAAACGCAGCGGAGTGCAGTGATGACAGCGCGGTGCGGGCCACACTGCAAGGCCTGGCGGGACGGATTTGGCCCGCGGGCCTTGTGTTTGACACATGTGCTCTAAGAGATACATGTTTTCCAAAAGTTTCAATTTAAACATATGCATTTAAAGTAAAATTTGGTCAATTTAAAGAAAAAATTTTAATGAATATGTTATCACTTGCTGTAGTACAAAGTAACCTCAAAAATCATTTCAACTGAAGCCGGTTTGGCTCAGTGGATAGAGCACATGTGTCAAACACAAGGCCCGCGGGCCAAATCCGTCCCGCCAGGCCTTGCAGTGTGGCCCGCACCGCGCTGTCATCACTGCACTCCGCTGCGTTTCCATCACAATGACAGTTTATGACTGTTCAGTAAACCATTCGGCCCGCGATTTAGGCTGGATTTTAGATTTTGGCCCCTTCTCTGATTGAGTTCGACACCCCTAGGATAGAGCATCGGCCTGCAGACTGGGGGGTCCCAGGTTCGATTCTGGTCAGGGTCATGTACCTTGGTAAGGGGGTGTGCAGGAGGCGGCTGGTCGATGTTTCTCTCTCACTGATGTTTCTAACTCTGTCTCTCCCCCTTCCTCTCTGTAAAAAATCAATAAAATATATTTTTTTAAAATCATTTCAATTAGAGTAAAACAAACATGTTACTTCCTAACCACTTTTAAAGCAAATGACTCAATAAACAAAACTAAGACTTTAAAGCATATGACTCTCATCGGGTGTGCTCATGTGCCAGAAACCTATCAAAATGATTGAGGGTCAGCTCCATACTCCATGACTTCCTCTCTTTATATCCCACTTCCCACCCTTACCTCTCAGAAGACCCCAGGCAGACAATCATGCCACTGTAGGACTCTAACATGAGGCCATTGCAATGGCAGAGGAAACAGGCCAATGTCACAAGATCACACTGTGAGTGGTTTGCATGAGTGGAAGAGGTATGCCGCCCCCTGGTGGACACTGTGGAAATTTGTGCAAGTGGCTTTTTGTGTGGGCGCTTACATATGTATAAGTAAGCCTGATATTCAATTGTTAGTATTTCCTTTTGTATTATATGTAATTATATGTAAGCATATCTAGATAGGTAGATAGATAGATAGATAGATAGATAGATAGATAGATAGATAGATAGATAGACAGGTAGATAGACAGATAGATAGATAAATATCTAAGATAGATAAGATATAGATATACACTACCTTTGAATTTCACTTCAGGATAGTAAAGGGGAAGTTACAAAAACTTGTAATAGAAAGGGGTTTTGGCCGAAGTTTGACTCAGTGGTAGAGCGTCAGTCTGAGGACTGAAAGGTCCTGGGTTCGATTCCGGTCGGGGGCATGTGCATTGGTTGTGGGCACATCCCGGTGGGGGGTGTGTAGGAGGCAGCTGGTCGATGTTTCTCTCTCATCAACGTTTCTAGCTCTCTATCTCTCTCCCTTCCTCTCTGTAAAAAAATCAATAAAATATATTTTTAAAAAAAAGGGGGGGGGTTTGTGTCTGATAAGGTTGAGAATCATTGTTCTCCAATAGCAAGACCAGCTACCTGCTTTAAGGGTTTACAATCCCCGGTGAAGACTATCTATTCTAATAAAAGCCTAAGTGGTGTCTCGCCCTCGTGTCATCACAAGATGACTGCCTCCATGTTGTCACAAGATCAGGGAAGGGCAGTTAGGGGCGATCGGGCCAGCAGGGGAGCAGTTAGGTGCCAATCAGGCCAGCAGGGGAGCTGTTAGGGGGTGATCAGGCAGGCATGCAAGTGGTTAGGAGCCAGCAATCCCGGATTGTGAGAAGGATTTCCGACTGCCTGTGGGATCAGGGCTAAACCAGCAGCCAGACATCACCTGAGGGGTCCCAGATTGGAGAGGGTGCGGGCTAGGCTGAGGAACACACACCCCCACACATACACACAGTGCATGGATTTCATGCACTGGGCCTCTAGTTCCATAATACAAGTGTAATTCCCCTATCTGACCAAACTCTCTCTGGTCTCCTTGTGTCCAAATCCTGCCTCCAGCCAGCCCAGGCCTCTCCCAGTCCAGCTCACAGCCTCTGCAATCAGCACATCTTCCTGCGTGTGAACCACCACTTGGTAGCTGGATTTTGCACCAGTTACTTAACCAATCAGAGCTCGGGTTTCCAGCTATTAAAATGAGTGCCCATACCCACACCCCATGGTGTTGCTGAGATTCAATGAGACATGCACGTGAAGCACAATCCTGGCATGAAGTACATGCTCACTAAATGTCAGAGGGTAGTGGTGACACCCACAATCTTCCCCCCACCAACCCTTCCTGTCCCAGGTTCATTTAAAGAGGTTTCTGTAAATATGCACTGACTGAATCAGAGTCAGGTTTCTCGGGCCCAGCTTACCACATTCACCATGCTGAGTGCCCTGAAGACATCATCTCAGCGAAATGGACATTTCCTAAATAGAGAAAGCAGCAAATGAATGACTGCGAAGGCAGGAGGCTCCCTCTAGTGGCACAGTTTATGTTATCTCGGGAAGAAAAGTGGGTTCTGGAAATAGAAAGCCAAGAAAGAACTTGGTGTAATTTTCAAGGAGAAAGACCAAACCAGGTGTGCAACTGAGGCAGCAGCAGTGAGGCCTGAAAGATACAGTGGAAACTTACTGTCGCCTCAGTGGACCAGCTGCTATGCCTCTATTACTTGATTTTACCCCCCAGGAAGCGGCTTGCTCAAAGTCAGGTAGAGCTGAGACATGAACACAAAGTTAACAACTACAAATCCGGAAATCTCTCCCCTCAGGGACAGTAAACCCCTTCAGAGTAAGAACTGGGGCTTACACGTTTTACAGTGTTCACAGTACTTAGCACAGGGTTATGCATATACTATTATATATACATATATATATATATATATATATATTATTGGATGAAACCAATTATTTAATGAAATAATCAACACTTATAAAATTATAACCGTGCCCAGCACTGTGAAAAATGCTAATAACACATTTCATTTGTTGCTCACAATAAGTATATGAGGTAGCCTAGTTTACAGATAAGGATGTTAAGTTTCAGAGAGGTTAGGTAACATCCTAAAATATAAAGCCTGGCCCTTCCAGCATGGCTCAGTGGTTGAGCATCTACCTGTGAACCAAGAGGTCATGGTTCGATTCCCAGTCAGGGCACATGCTCAGGTTGCAGGCTTGGTCCCCAGTGGCAGGCATACCGATCAATGATTCTATCATCATGGATGTTTCTCTCTCCCTCTCCCTTCCTCTCTGAAATAAAAATATATATATATATTTTTTAAAAACAAACAAAAAACAAAAACAACGTAAAGCCTGGGTCTACCCCTAGCACACCTCATCCACTCAATCACGAGTTCTCAAACTGTTTGGTCTCAGGGTTCCTTTACACTCTTAAAGCTTACTAAGGACCACAAACAGCTGCTAATACATATCGATAGTTAGTTATTAGAAATTAAAATGAGCCCCAGGAGGTTTGGCTGAAGGGATAGAGCATCAGCCCAAAACTGAAGGGTCCTGGGTTCAATTCCAGGAAGGGTATGTACCTCCATTGTAGGCACAATCCTGGTCACGGTGGGTGCAAGAGGCAATCAATCAATGTGTCTCTCTCACATCAATGTTTCCTTTTTCTCTCTCCCCTTCCCTTCCACTCTTTCTAAAAATCAATAGAAAAATACTATCAGGTGAAGATTAATTTAAAAAAAAAAATTAAAATGGGAATTTAAAAAATATTTAAACATTGCAGTAACAACCCTTTCTAATTTTAATATAGTTAACATGTTCATAAAAAATAACTCTTTTCCCAAATAACATTCTAGTGAGAAGACTGATGTTGTTTTACATTTTTGCAGATTTTTTTAATATCTGGCTTAAAAAGACAGCTGGATTCTCATCTTCACGTCTGCATTCAATCTGCTGGGAAATCACATTTCACACAGCTTCTACGAAACTCCAGGATGCTTGTGTGAGAGAAGGGTGTGAAAATGGCAAATAACCTTCGAACTACTGTTGAAACCGTCTTGTCCTCACACACCCTGAAAGGGTGTTGAGGAACCCGGAGTCTCCAGCCACCCCTGGGGAAGCACTGCGCTGTCACGCTGTCTACAGGGCAAATGAAAAGCAAGTGCATCCACATGAAACCTTCCTAGTGGCTCCTCAAAACGCTGCTTCTTGCTCTTTTCCTCCATTCTTGTTCTTCTCCTGGCAACTGCATGTCTTCTCAGCCACCTTTTCCTTCCTCCGTGCCCTGATGCAGCCTGTCGGGGCAGTGGTGAACCTGGAGACAGACTCCCAGGAGCAATGAAAGGGGCTCTGTCTTAACCCTGGATGCCTCTCTCTAAAGACCAAGGAGCATAAACTACTAATTCTCAATTGTTATTCCCTTCCAAGTAAAAGAACGGAAAAACCCTCGCTTAATTTCACCCAGGCTAAGAAACCTGGTATTGGGAAGGGATACTCCCATGATGTTCCATTAAAATAAATAAATGTGTCATTCATAGCAGTATCCTAAAATACAGTCACATACACACCGAGAGGAAACCCTGGCTCCCCGGCTGGCATCCCTGCTCGTCACCAACCCTCCCCTGGTCTCTCATCCCCATCCCCAACAGGGATCCTCACAGCTGCTTCCAGACCGTGCTCCCTCTCTCAGCCCTAAAACCCCGGCTGGAGTCTCAGGTCATCTGACTGCACCTCCCATTGACGGTCTCACTGCGAACAACCAGGGCACTCATTCCCTTTCCTCCTTTAAGAGTTTGGCTCTAGTACTGCACATAAAAAAAGTTAAAACAGGGACTCCTTTGGGGGTCTAGAACAGATTAATTTAACTTTCATTCTTCTTAATGGGAAAAAATGATTCAGCTTTCGAACAAACTGCTCCTCTAACAGCCTTCCAGAACAAATTAAGTTTGAGAACCAAGGTTCCACTGTAGTGCTGAAAGTGATTCGCTTAAGGCTAGCAGCGGGTGGTTCGATGAATTTAAGAAAACAAGTGCTTGTTTATAGACTGAACAGTACATTCGACATGTTTTGTATATAAGAAGGATTTAAAACAGGGAATCATTTGGGGGTATAGAACAAATTCAGCTCACATTATTTCTGATGGGAAAAAATGATTTGGCTTTTGAACAAATCATTTCTTGAATAAATTAAGTTCAAGAAGTGAGGTTCCACTGTAAAAAGAACAAGCCATAACGAATGCCTAGCAATAGATACTTAATGAGTTTGAAGTGGCTTTTCTAATTAAGAAATCTAATAATTGTCACTAATTAATGGCCACAAAAAGACAATACACATTAAGGGGTATAAGTTTCAAGGAAAATAGTGACAACTTCTAAAATAAGCTGTTAAAACAAACCAAAGGGTTTTAAGGTAAATTTTCAAATCAGACAATCTTCTATTGTCATATTATAGACTCTTGGCTATGAACACTTGTACAAGTTTTTACACCATTTTAAGCAAATTACAAATAACAACCGCAATAGTAAGAAGAGTCTGTTAAAGAATGTCTTTATTAATACAAATTATTAATACATACAAACTATAAGCACTAAGAAACTTAGATCTCTAAGTCATAGCAAACAGGTGGCAATTCAACATCCAGTGTTGGCAGAAGGCTTGAGGGAGACTGGAACGGATCTAGAAAACAGGAATTTCTTAGACAATACCTGCAAACTGCCTTGACTCATTGTCCATGTCAACATGGACATTAGTTGTCACTTCTAATCATCAACTGTTTTTCCCTTTGTCCAGTGAATCTCTATGTCCACCCCACCTACACATATACACACTCATTTCCTGGAATGTGGTTGTGGTCCCAGAATTAACCAATATTAGGAAATGATTCTTAGAAGTTCCTGAAACTATCGTTCTTATTAGAGATCCAAGTAAGAGCCAACAATATGGCTAATAAAAATGTATGAAACAATGTAAGTGTCTAAGTTAACACACAGAAAATGTACTGACGGCTACTGACTGCCAGTTTGAACCACGTCCGCAAACCTGGTGCAGTGAGGAGGTTTTGCCATTCCTTGGTATTGCACAGGTGTCTTGATCCTTCCCAGGTAACTTGGAATTCTCATTCCAAGCAAGTTTATTATACTTCAACTTACAACCTAAGAAATTATATGTGAAGTTCAACCTTATTTGGCTATATCTAAGGCTCTCCAGATTCCAGAATGACTTGATTTTACCTGGGCATTTGGAACTAAACAGCAATACCAACGGAGAAGGGTTTTCAATATTCTGAAACCTTACCCTGAAGTCTGAAGGACAGAAATGTCTTGTGGACTAACCCCCCACATCACTCTGTCCCCACGGTAATGCAAGTGTCATGACACAAACTGTCTGCGGCCCTTCTAGGAGGGTCCTTGCTCACTTACCAGACTCCCAGGGCAGAGAAGGAGCCTTGAGGGGTGAAGGGGGGCCCAGGTGTAACAGCTTTTCAAGTTTCCTCTCCTCGTCGAGGATCATGAGAGGCACTCCACTCAAGGGGAGCTGTGCGATCTGGTGTTCTTCAGGCAGGTCGAAGCTCTCAAAATCTGCCACAAAGAGAGAGGATTTCATCAGGACAGAAAGTCTCAGCGCGAACAGTGGACTTCTGGGAGTCTGAGGCCCTTTCAGCGGGTCCACAAGGTCAAAGCCACTTTTCTAATAACATGGACACCTTTCCCCCATGGCGCTGACACTTGCAATTGATGGCACAAAAGCAATGGCAGATAAAAATCACTGTGCCTTAGCGTGGACCCAGGCAGGGGCCAGACACTGTATTTAGTAACCCTACTACTCCTCTCTACCATTCACCTGCAGCAAAAAGTGCCAGCTTCACACATCTCTTTACCACATGCAGTAAAAAGTATTAATTTTCTTAGCTTTCGATCTTTGAGGTCATGTCTTTTTAATATTTTGTAAGATAAAATGAGACGTATGTCAGGAACCATCTGCTGCCAACTGAAGTACGATGGTGATCTCAAAGAAAAAGGATTTGGGCAATAGTTGCTTTGCAAGCTAAACTAGAGGCCTTTTTCCAAACACCAGTTAGTCAAAAGAACACGTAAAAGATAAAGTGGTTACTTGGAGATGGGTGTTTGTTGCACATTTTCTTAGAAGAATGAAAAGAATCTATCCCTTTGAGGAAAACAGTATTTGTTGCCAATGATTAAAATTCACTATTTCAAGCCGAAACCAGTTTGGCTCAGTGGATAGAGCCTCAGTCTGAGGACTGAAAGGTCCCAAGTTCGATTCCGGTCAAGGGCATGTACATTGGTTCAGGCACATCCCCAGGAGGGGGTGTGCAGGAGGTGGTTGGTCAATGTTTCTCTCTCATCAATGTTTCTGACTCTCTATCCCTCTCTCTTCCCCTCTGTAAAAAATCAATAAAATATATTTTAAAAATGAATTCACAATTTCAAGAAGAAAAAAAACAGAATTTTGGAAAACTTATCTGTGATCATGAACTTGACAGCTTCCTCATACTTAAGATTTTTCTGATGTGATGACTGGTGATATTAATGAACGTGCTTTTAAAATTGTATAAAGAAGCTGCCTTTGGATAATCTACATTTTTCAATAAAACCAATATTCCTAGGTGAGCAATGTGTGATGAATGTTAGGATAAAAGATACTTTGAAGTGCAAAACAGACCAATGAATTTTACTGTCAGAGTATCAAATGTTCATTGATATGGTTTCCGGTTTCACATTGCATCTATGTGTTCAGAAAAAGCCACCAATTAAAAGAAAACTATCTATACTGTTCTGAAAGGACTATTTTAAATGCTTCTCCCTTTCCTAACTATTTATCTGCATGAGGCCAGATTTTCTTCAAATACTGCAACCTAAACAGATGCAACAGATTGAATGCAAACATCAGATAAGAATCCAGCTATCTTATATTAAGTCAAATTAAGCAAGCTTTCAAAATATAAAACCATAATATATACATATTATGAAACCATACCAGTCTTCTCAACAAGTTTTTGTTTGTTTGTTTGTAAAAGTTATTTTATTTTTTTCAAGTTATTTATGTTAATATGTTTATTGACTAGTCAACAGAGCCAAATATCAATAGTACAACGATTGAAATCTCTTTTGAGAGCCAAATTTTTTTAAACAAACTTCTTCTAACGCCACTTCTTCAAAATAGACTCGCCCAAGCCGTGGTATTTTGTGAAAGAGACACACTCAAGGGGCCAAAGAGCCGCATGTGGCCCGAGAGCCACAGTTTGCCGACCACAGCAAAAAAAAAAAAAAAAAAAAAAAGGCTAAAGAATTTTTGTAATACCAAAAGATACTACCGAGAGGATTGAAGGGAAAGAACTTTTCTATTTCTGGATAGGTGTCATCTGAGGCAGGAACAGAGCCTTTTGCTTTAACAGTCTTCTCGGTCACCTACGGCAAGCCAAGAAAACATGAGTTAGCGAGAGGGCTTCTTCAAGATGTGTGAAGCCTTCACCACATTTTAAGTTTTTTCATTTCCATGCTGACTCCTAAGAATCATAATCCTAAAGATTATGTTCTCATGATTACACACAAATACAATTCAACAATTCTAGTAGCGTGGCTCAGGCGTTACATTTGAGATTTAAGTCAGCCCTAAGTCATCAAGAATTTAGAGCGTTAAGTAATTAACTCAAATCACTCAACCTACCGGAGAAGGAAAGGGGCCTGAGTCAGCCGGAATAGAAGCTAATCCTAAAAGCCATTTTTGGCTTCTGGAAGTGTGATTTTCCACGTGTCTCCATCAGTCTTATCTTAATTAGTTGTTTTTTTCCTAATACACATTAAACAAAACAACTATCCAAGTAAGGTGTTCATCCACACATCCAACTTATTTCCTCAGCCAGGTTCTCTCAGTCTGGGATGCACTGACCTGCAACTCTGGCTCACACACAAACACAGGTCAGCATGGTAGGTAGCAAATTGTCTCCTAAGGAGCTGGTGCTCCTCTGGGAGGTGGGGAAGAGGATGGCGGCACCTGAGCTATTCTATTAATGTGACCCCTTGCAAAGTCAGTACTGACACGTGTAAGTAGATACAGACATTCCTCATTTTATCACCGTTTGCTTTGTTGAACTTCATACTGTTTTGGTGGACTTCCAAAATGGTTTTTTTGTTTGTTTGTTTTTTTTTACACAAACTGAAGCTCTCTCCACCTTTAAAACGACAACTCGCTTTATGGTGATACTTGCCTTATTATGGTGGCCTAGAACCCAATTATTATTATATTTTATAAAGTTTTACATATGTCTCTTTTTTCTCCCATGGACCTCTCCCCGCCTGCTCCCACCCCTGGAACCCAATCTTTTTTTTTTTTTTTTTTTTTTTTTTTTTTAGTATATACTTTATTGATTTTTTACAGAGAGGAAGGGAGAGAGATAGCTAGAAACATCGATGAGAGAGAGTCATCGATCAGCTGCCTCTCGTACGCCTCCTTCCAGGGATGTGTCCGCAACCAAGGTACATGCCCTTGACCGGAATCGAACCCAAGATTCTTCAGTCCGCAGACTGATGCTCTATCCACTGAGCCAAACCGGTTTTGGCTAGAACCCAATCTTTGAGCTCTCTGAGCTATGCCTATACTACCAACAAATCTGCTTCACGATATCAGTTAAGGGCAGGTGAGGCAAAAATATTCACCTGCTGCTGCAGGCTGCTGATCTCAAGGCACAGAGGAAGTCCACCAAAATAGTATGATTCTCTTCTACCAATCTGTTTGCCAGCCTATATTTAACCTACTCACTGGGAAGAAAGCCAGAGAAAATAGCTAGTCATTCTAAGAGCCAAAAGTGCTGAAGTGCTTAAACAGTGTCATTATAGACAGCACTTACCGTTTTAGAAGAGAAGGCTGTCTGTTTCTCTCTGACAGGTGCATTAGTCTTTGCTGACTTTTCTGTAGCTCTGTTGACAGTTCCCAAAGCCTTTCTGGGAGCCTTCCGCAAGGCTGGAGGAGCATCAAACATTTTGCCAACATGTGGTGTTGAAACCTTAGATCTCCCATCTAACGCTTTGACTGCTTTAAAAAAAAAAAAAAAAAAAAGTACCATAAGATTATTCAGGCAAGCCCTAGCTGGTTTGGCTCAGTGAATAGAGCATCAGCCTGCGGATTAAAGGGTCCCGGGTTCAATTCCAGTCAAGGGCACAAGCCAGGGTTGCAGGCTTAATCCCCAGTAGGGGGCGTGCAGGAGGCAGCTGATCAATGATCCTCTTTCATCATGGATGTTTCCATCTCTCTCTCCTTCTCCCTTCCTCTATGAAATCAATAAAAATATTATTTTTTTTTTAAAGATTCAGGCTACCTAAGTGTCCGTCAGCAGATGATTGGATCCAAAAACTATGGTACATCTACACAATGGAATACTATGCTGCCATAAAAAAGAAGGAATTCTCATCATTTGCAGCAACCTGGATGGAATTGGAGAACATCATGCTGAGTGAAAAAAGCCAATAAAGAAAGAGAAACACCACATGACCTCACTCATTTGTGGATAATAAAGAGCATTATAAACTGATGAACCAAAAGATAGATATAGAGACAGTATATCAACAAGTAGACTGTCAAATTACAGCAGGGAGGGGAGGAAGATCTAGGGGAGATAATAGATCAACCGAAGGACTTTTATACATGCATATAAGTACAACCAATGGACACAAAACTCTGGGGAGGGAGGGGATGTGTGGGAAGGAGGGAGGGAGGCAAAAAAAAAATCAATAAAAAAAAAAAAGATAAGGAATGCAAGGGGAGGAATAGGTTTTAAAGGAGAATAATAATTTCAATTTTGGAATATCTGTGAAAATAGTGAAATTATAGAACTTCATGAGCTCTGTTATTTGGGAAATAACTTCAAATTTCTGACATTAAATTCCCTCTTATTGTCACTGTTAAATCATGTTGTCATGTTACTTTTCTATTAAGTATGATTTAACTTTAATTTCCAATGCAACTATGTTTATATTAAAGTGAATCTATAGTCAAAAAAAAAAAAAAAAAAAAAAGATTCAGGCTATACATATCTGTACAACCAGAAGGCTGTGTATAAACTTGGCCCAATTCTCACTGCAACTCAACCCCCATATTTGACAGTGGCATGGCCATTGTCAATCTCTTTCCAGTATTGAACATGAAAGAGAGACTCATAACAAGCATGTTGTAACAGGAGTACAGGTATACCCCTGACATATTGCGGGTTCGGTGACAAATCAAAACAATAAAGCAGGTACCGCAATAAAGTGAGTCATAAGCCTTTTGTTGGTAGAGGGTCTTGCCTAACATTTGTAAAAAATGCAACATCTTGCCCTAGCCGGTTTAGCTCAGTGAATAGAGTGTCAGCCTGCAGACTGAAAGGTCCCGGATTCAATTCCGGTCAAGGGCATGTACCTTGGTTGCGGGCACATCCCCAGTGGGACATGTGCAGGAGGCAGCTGATCAATGTTTCCCTCCCATCGATGTTTCTAGTTTTCTGTACCTCTCCCTTCCTCTCTGTAAAAAAAATCAATAAAATATATATTTTTTTAAATGCAACATCTGCGAAGTGCAATAACTAAAAGGAGGCATGCCTATATCCAGCAAACTTGACTCCAGTTGCCTACGCTGTTCACTTATGCCTCCCTGGGCTCAGACCAT
Source organism: Pipistrellus kuhlii (assembly GCF_014108245.1). Lineage (NCBI taxonomy): Eukaryota > Metazoa > Chordata > Mammalia > Chiroptera > Vespertilionidae > Pipistrellus > Pipistrellus kuhlii. The sequence continues at coordinate 11,729,499 of NW_023425584.1, forward strand.
ACTGATCCACAAAACCTGTGCATGATTGCAGCCTGGATACTTACAAGGCCGGGACCCCAGCTTCAGCCGGTCCTTCGGAGTCGCACGGGGGCCTAGTTCTCCGTTTTCCTTATCCACAAAGATCACAGTAGCCATTCTGAATTAACTAGGGGGGTGAAACACACATTAGATCCTGGGGAAGCAGAGGGAACCTAAGAGGTAGCACCGACCAAACTTCCCACGCAAAAAAGGCAAGAGCTAAGCAGAGGGAGAAGCGCGAGCTTGAGCCAACGGGCACGTCGTCCAGCTCTTAGCTCTTGGAGGCCGCGTAAGAGGCTCCCCATTCCAGAAGAGCTGGCGGTTCGGGGCCGGCAGGAACCCTGGGACTCAGGAGAACCGAGCCGGCGAGGGTCGCCATGCAGTCAAGGCCGCCAGCCAGGCTGGACGCTATAACGACCCCGGGAAGTCCCAGCCCCAACCCCAACCCAGCTCCTGGCCCTCGCCCCGCCCCACCCTGCCCCGACTCCCCGGAACCCGGTCCCCAAGTGCCTTTTTCTTCGCCAGACCAATCCCCCCATTCCCCCGGGGCCCGCCGACCTCTCACGACCTCTCCGTTCACCCACGTTAGCATCCACAGCCAAAATCTCCCACGGCTCAGCCTCCAGCCGGCGCGCCCGGCCCGGCGTTTGAACCACAACTCGCATTCCTATTGGTTCATCCGCCCAGGAGGCGGGACCGGAGTGGGTGGAGACTTCCAGGAAGAACCAATAGGAAGAACATACGTTCCTTAGGCTCCGCCCCGAAAGCTTTTCCCCTAAGATTACAGCTTGTTCCTAAGGGAAGGCAAAAAGAAATCAGACCTCGTGACACCTTAATAATGGACTTTTAGGTGTGTTTTTTACTAACGGAAGGGGGAGAATATGGTCACCAATTACAAATAATTATGACGATTATTGTGATATTAAGATATAGAGTTTTCTTTTGTTTTGTTTTGTTTTGTTTTTTCTGGAACAGTGAAGGGGCCAAGACGTTTTTAAATGAAAGGATTGTGAGATTCAAAAAGTCAAGGCGAAGTGGCAGCTGAACTATTTTCCTAAAGTCTTCAACTAATCAACTATTTGTGCAGAGAGTAAATAGACCAGATCAAATCCAAAAAGAAGAGGTATCCTGGAGAAAAGGCATGATAGTCTTCAGGAAAATAACTAAGGGAAAATGGGTACATAACAGTTGTATTTCAATTAGAGATGTGAAAAAATACATAGTCAGGTGGGAAAACAACCCATTAGGTCTAAAGAACACTAGCAGAGCAGAATTAAAAATTAAGAAAAAATGTAAGTACCAATAGATCAAACAGCAATATTTGAGTCATTCTGTTATGCTTGTGATTAAGAATGGACTGATTATTCCCTCACTGAAGGCCTTTCCTCAATATTTCAGGCTAGGATGCTGTTTCTAATACTGCAACAGAAATCTCTGGCTTAAAAACAAAATAATGATTGATCCTAATAAATACATAATTCCTTTAAAATTCTATAATTTAGGGGACTCTTCCCCTTCCACAAGGGAGTCTGTACTTGTTCTTCAATAAATCTCCATCTTTGCTATAAAAAAAAATTCTATAACTTAATAGGGACTGTCATAGATATGGTTCTCAATATACGTCAGCTCATCAGCTCTGGCATTTCAAGGGCCAAAATTGACCTCGAAATGATTCATTCACTAAACAAATAATTATTGAATGTTGTTTAATACATTAAGAAGAAAGGATCGATTGGTAACCTATGTACACATATAATATCTTAATAAAAAATTAATGTTGGTTGTGGGCACATCCCCGGTGGGGGGTGTGCAGGAGGCGGCTGGTCAATGTTTCTCTCTCATCGACGTTTCTGGCTCTCTATCTCTCTCCCTTCCCTCTCTGTAAAAAATCAATAAAATATATTTTTTAAATGATGTATAAAAATATATAAAATAATAAATAATTAAAAAAAAGAAGAAGAAAGAATCTTAGCTCTAGCCAGTTTGGCTCAGTGAATAGAGCCTCGGCCTGCAGACTAAAGGGTCCTGAGTTTGATTCCAATCAAGGGCACATGCCCAGGTTATAGGCTCAATCCCCAGTAGGGGGCGTGCAGGAAGCAGCCAATTAATGATTCTTTCTCATCAATGATGTTTCTCTCTCCCTCTCCCTTTCTCTCTGAAATCAATAAAAGCATATTTTTAAACCATGCATACTTTTATTAACCCCTCCCCTGTCTGTTTTCTTTTAAATCCCCATCCCTTCCCTTATTTTCTCTCTGCATCACTTTCTATAATACATATCTCAGCTCCATATTATATCAACGACACATGGAAGTGTTGATTTATGAAACCAAATCCGTACAACACCTACAACATCCAAGTGGGCATTCTTTCTCCCAAGGTTTTCGGTTGCAAGGTTTATTCTGTATTTTCCTAGGGTAAGTCTTCCCCTTACAACAGGAAGCCCTGTCTCCCAAGGCCATTCAGTAACTGAAAATGCCATAACCATCTCCTCCTAGCACATGTGTCAAACACAAGGCCCGCGGGCCAAATCCATCCCGCCAGGCCTTGCAATGTGGCCCGCACCGCGCTGTCATCACTGCACTCCGCTGCGTTTCCATCACAATGACAGTTTATGACTGTTCAGTAAACCATTCGGCCCGCGATTTAGGCTGGATTTTAGATTTTGGCCCCTTCTCTTATTGAGTTCGACACCCCTATAGAGATCACTGTTTTCTTACTAATGAGCCACAGTCCCACTTTGTTATTCCTAACTATTAGTGGGATATCCAATCGACACCTCCCTCCCCTCATAAGGGTATTTACATCCTAATCAACCCTAGATTAATCCTGATTAACAAACAGCGACCCCCCAGAACTGTTTCCTTAAACCCGCCTCAGAATCAGTCCTCCAGGGAGAAACCCAAACCTCACAAAAGATTCTCTCTTATCTAGCACATTCTATGATAAGAATGTGCAGGAGGCGACTGGTCTCTGGGAGATGAGCTCCCTGGCTTGTGCCTGGTGATTTGAACTTTTTTTTTTAATATATTTTTATTGATTTTGTACAGTGAGGAAGAGAGAGAGACAGAGAGTTAGAAACATCGATGAGAGAGTCATCGATCAGCCGCCTCTTGCACACCCCCTACTGGGGATATGCCCGCAACCAAGGTACATGCCCTTGACTGGAATCGAACCTGGGGCCTTTCAGTCCCCAAGCCGACGCTCTATCCATTGAGCCAAACTGGTTTTGGCATGGTGATTTGAACTTAATAGACCTCAACTCTTCCAAGTAAATTCCAGTACAATGTTTTAAGAAGATAAAAAACAAGTGTGGGTGCTTTGTAGCCTACTCACTTTCAGGCTATTCTCTGACACTTCCCATTCTGTCATCTATTGCCCTGTAGAATCAAAACATTCCTAAACTCTAGACACTGCAAATTCTCAAAAACAATGACATTGTAAAGAGTTATCTTATTTAGGTAAGAATGATAACTATTTTCACTTTTATATTTTAAAGGACTATAGATTATTAGGGGGGGAAATTTTTAAAGGTGATCAGAACAGATGGGACAAAAAAAATTAAAAATTCAACTGAGTAAACTTGGAGATCTAATTGACTTTATTAAATGATTTGTGAATTGGGAGGCATCCCATCTAACAACTTCAATAGCATTGGGGAGGTTTTTTATAGGATGAAGGATGAAGCAAGGAGATATTAACAAAAAGGGGGGTGAGGGTTGGAGACCAGCACATCTTTTTTTTTTTTTTTTTTTTTAAGGGGGAAAGGGATGCTGTTGAAAGAAAGGGGAGGATTTTTAATCAGGCAGATGGACTCTTCATTTTGTGCGGGTCGTGGACCAAGAGGGCCCTTGTGACAAATAACCTTACAGGTGCTTGAGAAAGGAAGAATGTCTAGGCTGCTACTGGAACTTGATCAGTAACCAAGGGAACACAGAAAATTCCTAACCAAGCCACATATACTTTCCAATAGTATCCATTAAAAAGAAAAATGGCTGTAGAAGGCAGTGACTGTTCTTTCTACATCCTGATAAAAATATAAACATAATTGCTTCCAGAACCCTTCCCATGGTTCCAAATTCCAGGTGCTTAATGACCCTACCTTATCTGTCTATCCTCTCCACCTGATGTAAAGCCATTAATCCTTGACTTTGTGTAATTAACTAAAACAGCTGATGCACAGCTATATTTTTCTTTGTTCACCCTTCTCCCGGCCTATATAAATATCCTTGTGTCCAAATAAATATCTTTTCCTAAATCTGTAAAAGTTCAAGTCTTCTTTTCCTTGATATACTTGATGAAAAATTCCAGACTGCAAGATTAGATTATATTTTTGAGAGAGGTTGAAACTGCTGTTAAATCCATTTGGAGGGAGGAGTAGAGGCCTGGGGAATGGAAGATAAGGCTAAAGAACTCCAGATAATGGGTTGAAAGCTTCCAATTCTTAAATATATCCTCATAGGGAAGACAAACGTCAAGTTGAAGAGGGAACTGGGAACAGGGACCTTGAAGGAAGCCGCTATCCTGAGCCTCAGACATGGGTCCAGTCAGACCAAGACTCTGCCTTCAGTGTTTTGTTTTGTTTTTAATATATCTTATTATTTTAGAGAGGAAGAGATAGAAATATCAAGGATAAGAGAGAATCATTGATTGACTGCCTCCTGCACGCCCCCTACTGGAGATGGAGTCTGCAACCCAGGTATGTTGCCCTTGGCTGGAATCAAACCTGGGACGGTTCAGTCCGCAGTCGGTTGCTCTATCCATTGAGACAAACCAGCTAGGGCAATTGTAAAATATTATGTCAGATTTTAAAGACTTTTTTTTTTTTCCTAACGGCGAAATGGTTCGCTGGATATATTGAGTTAAAAGACTGAAAAGTAATCTTACCTGTTTCTATTGTCTTGATATGGATACTGGGATGTTTAAAATGACACTTAGGGCTGGCATGATATTTCTTTTGGGCGATGTTGCATTGGAGGGCTTTAAGCTTGGATGGTGGGACGTGATATGAACAAATTAGGGTTTTGAGAAAAATATCACTACAGTGTGGACTACAGATTCGAGGGGAGTGGGAAGAGTGGCAAAATTCGAGATCTCGCGAGACCAACGTCTCGGGATCGTGAGACCCAAAGAGCTGTTACTGCGCATGTGTCCCGCGGTGGCTTCTGGGAAGTGCTGAGAACCGGAAGTAAACATTGGCGTATTGGCTTTGTTTCCGTCCAGTGGTTTGGGGTCCCCTGCGACAGGACTTGGTGAGGGATTACTTTGAGAACTTGAGTGGGAGGGTGAGGAGGCGAGCGGAAGGGAGAGCGGGAGCGGGGCCGGTGCGAGGGAGCGGGGACGACGCGAGGGATTGGGACGGGCGGGCGTGGGGATGGTAGGGAGTAGTGGGGCGGGAGGGGGCGGAAACGGGTGTAAGGAGAGGAAGGTGAAGCTTGGAGAAAACCAGAAAATGGGCCGGAAACTTCTAATTCTTAAGATATATTCTCAAGGGGCTGATGAATATCAGGTTGAGGAGGAAACAGGGAACGCGGGCCAAAAATGAAGCCTTAGACGTGGCTCTGTGCCCAGTCAAACCAGGACTATGTCTTTAGTGGTTTTTAAAATAAAAATTGATGTCATTGAAGCTGCACTGCCCAGTATAATAGTTATTAGCTATTTGTGGCTCTTAAGTACTAGAAATGTGGCTAGTCTAAGGGTAATGTAACATCCATATCAGATTTTAAAGACAGTTTATTTTTTTTCTTATGGTGAAATGATATACGGGATATATGAGGTTAAATGAGATATTGCAAAGGTAATTTTACCCGTTTCTTTCAATTGTCTTAATGTGGCTACTGGAATATTTAAAATGGCATGTAGTAGGAAAAAGTAGTAACACTATAGTGGCAGCGTTGACAATTAGATGAATATGAATAATAGGTAGAAGGTGACAAAAAATTTAATGATGAAATAGGTATGAGGATTAGCTGGAACAAGTAAAGGAATGAATGGTGGTGTTTTTATTAAGAGAGGAAACTGGAAGAAGACTGGCTTTCATAGAGATCATGAATTTGAATTAAGATGAGTTTATGCGTCTCTGAGACCTCTAGGTGGAGATGCTGTGAAGTAAGCAATTGGATTATATGCTTCTAGCTCAGATAAAAGGTCTAGAGTAGAGAAATAAATTGGAACTAATGGTGGAATGTAGCTACTAAAGCCTTGGAAATAGATGAGCTTGTCCATAGTGGACTTCACAGTGATGAAAGAGGCTGTAGGACTTGCAAAATCCAAAATTAAATAACTAGGAATGGATAACCCTGCAAAGGAGCCAGGAGAAGCAGCAAGAGGGGTCCAAGAAAAACCAGAAGAATATAGTACGCCATAAGCCAAGGGATAAGATATACCAAAGAGAAAGGGAACAGAACTGAAAAGAATGTCCATTGGTAACTTAGTAGTAACTCTTCAGAGTGGTAAGGGTTGGAAACTAAATTAGAGTGGTTGAGGAGGGAAATAGATGATGAAGAGGTAATAAATATAGATAACTTTTTTAAATATATTTTTTTATTGATTTCAGAGAGGAATGGAGAAGAAGAGAGAGGAAAAAAAAAAATCAATGATGAGAGAGTCATTGATTGGCTACCTCCCACATGCCCCACACTGGAGATGAAGCCTGCAACCCAGGAACATGCCCTGAGTTGAAACTGAACCATGACCTCCTGGTTCATAGGTTGACATTCAACCACTGAGCCATGCCGGCCATGCTAGATAACTCTTAAGACATTCAGTCTTTAAAGGTAACAAAGATCATACTGTATTTAAGAGTTTATGTAGTGGGCCAAAACCGATTTGGCTCAGCAGTAGAGCGTCGGTCTGCGGACTGAAAGGTCCCGGGTTCGATTCTGGTCAGGGGCATGTACGTTGGTTGCGGGCACATCCCCGGTGGGGGGTGTGCAGGAGGCAGCTGGTCGATGTTTCTCTCTCATCGACGTTTCTGGCTCTCTATCTCTCTCCCTTCCTCTCTGTAAAAAAATCAATAAAATATATATATTTTTTTAAAAGAGTTTATGTAGTGGGAAAGTTTAACATTTACGTAGAGAGGGATTCAGGGATATATATGAGAGAGTCTTAGGAAATTTTAAATCTGTGTTTATGTCTCTCCATTTGTAAATTAGAATTGAGGGAGTAACTACTACAGAAGAGACTTATTTGGGGGGGGAACCTGCCCTTACTAATACTATGAAAGAATAAGGATATATGAAACATTATTTATAGCTCACAGTATGTGTTATTAAGATGTGTTTTTGATAGTTTCACTGATGAACTCGTGGAGGCCTAGTTTATACTAATATAGATTTCTTCCCTTTCAAAGAGGAGGCCAGATAACAATGGCGGCTGCAGCTGTGGACACAGCTAATGCTGCCCCCGTGGCAGGGTCCAAAGAAATGAGTTTGGAGGAACCAAAGAAGATGACCAGAGAGGACTGGAGAAAGAAGAAAGAGCTAGAAGAACAGCGAAAACTAGGTAATGCTCCTGCAGAAGTTGATGAAGAAGGAAAGTAAGTAATTTTTTGTATGATCTTTTCATTCACAATTCAAATTCATGTCTAACTTTATCAATTCCTCATCCTTTGGCAGCTATCTTTACCTTTTATGTCTTGTTAGTTTTATTTATTTTTATTAAACTCATATATAGGGTTTAGTAATCAAATAATATTGAAGGACTTATAATGAATAGCTATAGTCCCTTTCAACCCTTCCCACTCCCTGTCCCACTATACAAAAGTGACTAATTATAAATCTGTATTTTTGAGTTTTTCTGACTGGTACCTACATATGTCTAATATATCTAACCCATTATTTTAATCAACTCTAAGGTATTACTAAAGTTTACCTCTTTCTCTGATACAAGATTTATCTCCCTAAAATACATCTCTCTTCTTCCTTCAGTTATATCACTGTTCTTAATTTCTTTGTGGGAAACTTTTCACTTGAATTATTTTTATTGTTTTCTTTTAATTATTTAAATTATATTAGAAATATCAAGTGTATCCTTTCCCCACCCCCACTGAAATATCTCTATTCTTAGATTCTGTATAGAGTACCTTTAGTAATTTGTAATATCAATTATTTTCACACTTTATTCTTTTTTTAAAAAAAAAACTTTTATTTTATTACAGAGACATCAACCCTCATATTCCTCAGTATATTTCTTCAGTGCCATGGTATATTGATCCATCAAAAAGACCTACTTTAAAGCATCAGAGACCACAACCAGAAAAACAGAAGCAGTTCAGCTCATCTGTAGAATGGTATAAGAGGGGTGTAAAAGAGGTATGTAGGCAACCTGTATAAATCCCTGTAGCAATGGAATTAAGAACTTAATGTAGCCTTTAATCCAATCCTGTATAAAATAGAAATAGATTATATAACCTTCCATCTGGTATTAAAATTCATACATATGACATTAATGTCTGTATTTTATTTTATAAACTTTATATTGCTGAAGTCCTTAAATTTTCTCATTTATAAAAGTGTTAGAAACTCTAACTGGTTATCCTCCTAATAAATAATTTCACTAGATTGTATAATGAGAGCCAGCGTTATTTCTAACTTATTCAGATAAATGAAACATTTCCTTTGTTTTTCTTTACATTAATTTATAGAATTCCATAACTACTAAGTACCGCAAAGGAGCGTGTGAAAATTGTGGGGCCATGACACACAAAAAGAAAGACTGCTTTGAGGTAAATTCACCTTTGAGAATTTTGGAAACTCTTGTCAAGTGTCTTTCTTTCTTGATTCCTTATCAGAGAGCTTGATTCTATTTTTCTAAAATTATCTAAACTTAGCTACCAGTTAAATAAAAATTAATTTGAGTGGCGTAGTTCAACATTATTAGGTTTTTCTGCTGGAAAACTTAGATGGTAATTTAGGAAATAGACCATAAAGTTCCATGGTATGCTCATACCTGCTCTATAAAGATTATAGGAAATTTTCCTCTGGTACTTAGGGAACAATGTAATCTTCCTCTGTTTTCCAGAGACCTAGGCGAGTTGGAGCAAAATTTACAGGAACTAACATAGCTCCAGACGAACATGTCCAGCCTCAGCTGATGTTTGACTATGATGGGAAGAGGGATAGGTGGAATGGCTACAATCCAGAAGAGCACATGAAAATTGTGGAAGAATATGCCAAAGTTGATCTGGTGAGCAAAATTCCGTTTTCCTGGTATTCTTAAAGAATGAACATTTTACTCTACCACTAATTTAGCTACTCTTATTTTTCAAGCCTTCAAGCAGTTTAAAAATGGATGCATTTTTATGTAAGCTTAATTGAATAGTGAACAAAAACAGTGTACTGGCCCTAGGTTGTAGATTTGATCCCCAGCAATTTCTTTTTATTTGATTTTTGTGTTGTCCTTTACTCCCTGGCGTAGGTTTTAAAAAAATACTGGAAACGTGAGAACAGATTAGTGTCCAAGCTTTTGGCTTTTTGAGGTTATAAAATTGGTTCCCAGACTGTATCTTGCCCATGGCCTATTTTACAGTTGTCTCAGAGCATTTAGAGGGTGGTAGAATGGGAACTGAGATAACCTGTTTCGGAAAATTGAATTTTTCTTTAACTAAACTTTAATTTTCTTCTGTTATGTTTTCACCTAGTCATCCTCATTCTTTAAAATCCATAGTCACACTGCCTTTTTATTTTTCTAAGGAAGAGTTAACATTTAAGAATCATAGGATTTCATATAAGCAGAAATTTATTCTTTTCTTGAACAGTGAAATATATGGAAATACTGGGCCTGCCTGACAAGAGTCAGTCGTCTGGAGTCAGGTGGCAACTGCCCCCTTTTGGGTAGGGCTTGCTCTGCAGTTTTCCCACAGGTGCTGTCTGGCTCAGTTTCCATCCATGCCTGCTTCAAACAGGAGTTTGTAACTCCTGTTCCTGAGAGGACCATAAGTCTAGAGCTCCGTGAAGTCTCAGGGATTACCTTGTCCACTGAGCTTTTCTGAAAACAATGAACTTCCTCCCTTTAAATGTATTACAAAAATAAAATGTCCATTCGAGCCGAGACCGGTTTGGCTCAATGGATAGAGCGTCGGCTTGGGGACTGAAGGGACCCGGGTTCGATTCCGGTCAAGGGCATGTACCTTGGTTGCGGGCATATCCCCAGTAGGGGGTGTGCAAGAGGCAGCTGATCGATGACTCTCTCTCATCGATGTTTCTAGCTTTCTATCGCTCTCCCTTCCTCTCTGTACAAAATCAATAAAATATAAAATAAAATTTAAAAAAATGTCCATTCGAATGTTGTAAGTACATTTCAAAGGTTTTGTTTGTTTCCTTTTTTTGGTCAGGCAAAACGAACACTGAAAGCCCAGAAACTCCAAGAAGAATTGGCCTCAGGAAAGTTGGTGGAACAGGCAGTAAGTATTAAAAACGATCAATAACATTTCGGAGCTTAGTAACAAAGAAGATTGAAATAAATATTTAATTTAGTCCTGGCCGGTGTTTCTCAGTGGTATAGTGTCAGCACTGACACCAAAGAGTTTCAGGTTCATTTCCTACTCAAGGGCATGTACCTAGGTTGTAGGTTTGATCCCCAGGCCCCCAGTCAGGGCGGTTGCTGGAGGACACCAATTGATGCATCCCTCTTATATCAATGTGTCTCTCTGCTTCCCTGCTTCCCTCCCTCTTTCTAGACATATCCTCTGGTGAGGATTAAACAAAAATTATATTTAATACTGCAAATCACATTTTTGTATGTAACTCTTTATATAATTGACATTATTTATTTATGATAAGCTCCTAAAAGTGTAATTGTATGAATTTATGCACAGGTAGGATCCGGCCAGCCTGTGGAGATTGGAGAGAGGAAATGCAGGAGGTTGGCCAGCTGGCCCGGCCACCTGGTCAAACTCCCAGTTGAACTCCGGTCGAGGGAACAATTTGCATATCAGCCTTTAATTATATACTAGAAGCCCAATGCATGAAATTTGTGCAAGAATAGGCCTTCCTTCCCCCTAGCTGCCAGCACCAGCTTCCCTCTGGCACCTGGGACCTGAGCTTCCTTGTGGCTGCTGGCAGGCGCCCAGGACCCAGGATTCCCTTGCAGCCCCAGCTTTGTCCATAAAGTTGTCCAGAAAAACGTCAGGTCTAATTAGCATATTACCCTTTTTTTACTATAGAGGATTTCTTTTTTCTTTTTTTTTTTTACTCTTTTTTTTTTATTGATTGATTGGTTTTTGAAAGAGAGAAGAGAAATATCAATTTGTTGTTTCACTTATTTATGCATTTATTGGTTGATTCTTGTATGTGCCCCAACTGGGGATCTAACCCACAACCTTGGCATATCAGGACAATGCTCTAACCAACTGAGCTATCCAGCTGGGGCCCATATACACTTCTGTGCTCCCCTACTAATGCTATATGGTATTCTTTTTACCTTTGAGTTCTTTTAAATGAACATGATGAAATACTACTTTGCTATAGGTATTCTGTGGAGTTAGAGAAAATCCTGAACAATTGCTAATGAAGAAAGTATATCTCTATAACAAAGATTTCATGCCCTCCTTAAATCACAATATGGTGTTACTTTAGTAGATTTCTTCATGGCCTGAATCTTTAGAGGCTCTTTGGGCTTTAACGATACTTATAACATGATCCTAGTAACATTTTCTTTTTGGACTAGGGAGGTATAATGAAAATGGTATATCTAAGATTAATACATATGAAATGAATGTTTATTTGGGTACATTGTTCATTTTAATCTTCCTATTTCCTTTGTGTGATTAAAATTTTACTACAGGCCTGATGTATGAAATTTGTGCAAGGGTCTTGGCCCTCCCCGCCGCCGCCACCACCACCACCACCACCACCGCAACCCCCACTAGTCCCTCTGCGGCAGCCTCTGCCCACTGTAGCTGGGGGCCTCGGCCATGGCCCCTGCCTGCCCCCACCCACCACTGTGGCCTCTGCCTGGGCCCCCGCCCGCTGCAGCTTTATCTGGAAAGAAGGACATTTGGTCTAATTAGCATATTACACATTTGTTATAGATATCAATAAAAATTCTCTAGAAATGTTCTGGCTTCTAATAAGATAACTATTCACAGGGACATATCTGTATTAAGAATTTATGTGCTCATTGTAAGTGAGAAATATGAGAATTTGTTCAGTTAGATTTGTTATATTATGTTTTTAAAGTGTTAATAGGTTTAGTAGAATAAAATACTTTTTTTTTTTTCCTTCTGTCATATGCAGAATTCTCCAAAACACCAGTGGGGAGAAGAGGAACCAAATTCTCAAATGGTAATGAATATTTGCCCTATCTGGGTATACGTTAAATGTTTCTATTTCTGATGGCTAATATAATAATACCATTATTACTAATTATATTAACAGAATTAATAGCCTTAAAGAACACAAGTGAATAAGGGTATGGTTAAAGGGACATAAAAGGAAAACAACTAAATGCTATTCTTTTTTTCTTCTTTTTTTTCTCTCTCCCTCTTTCAGGAAAAAGATCATAATAGTGAGGATGAGGATGAAGATAAATATGCAGATGATATTGACATGCCTGGACAGAACTTTGACTCTAAGAGACGGATTACTGTTCGGAATCTCAGGATTCGAGAAGATATTGCAAAAGTAAGCCTGGCCAACTTAATGTACACATTCAACAAATATTTGTCTTCCCAGTCTAAATTTTACCTATGTGTCTCATATCTGGGCAGTATATGGGTAATATAGTCAGTCATTCCAAAATTAGGTGTCATTCCGTTTTTTTCTCTTCTTCTGTGTCCCAGAATGCATTCACATATATAATTGATTTTGATCAACTACAGAAAATGTTAGTTTTGGGAATAAACATTAATGCAGCCTTCAAACTTTTTTATTCTAGTATTTGCGGAATTTAGATCCAAATTCTGCTTACTATGATCCCAAAACTAGAGCGATGAGAGAAAATCCCTATGCCAATGCAGGAAAGAATCCAGATGAGTAAGTATTGAGTTAAATGTACAGATTACGGGGGGCTAAGGGGTGGTATTAACCAGGGAATATATGCATAGCCCATGGACACAGACAGTAGTGTGATAAAGGTTTGGGAGGGGCAGATGCAGGGAAGAGGGGGTCAAAGGGGAAAAAACAACAAAATGAAGGGGACATTTGTAATACTTTCAAAAATAAATTTCTAAAAACCACTCAAAACATCAAAAAACAAACAGACAGATATTAAGATAATAACGAATCTGAATTAAAATGAACATTATCTATGATTAGATCAGAAAAGAGTTAACTTTCCTTAAATCAATCTCTGAAACAAATTTTTTCCCCAATTTTTACAGAGTGAGCTATGCGGGAGACAACTTTGTTAGATATACAGGGGATACCATTTCAATGGCTCAGACACAGTGTAAGTATTTGCTCCTTTGTCAAGGCATTTTATATCAGCCCATGAGAAATTTGGGGGCATTTTAGAAACACTATATAGCTGACGACTTATTAAGATGTTTTTAATTGCCCTAGTGTTTGCATGGGAAGCCTATGACAAGGGATCTGAAGTGCATCTGCAGGCCGATCCTACCAAGCTAGAGCTCTTGTATAAGTCCTTCAAGGTCAAAAAAGAAGACTTCAAAGAACAGCAGAAAGAAAGCATATTGGAAAAGGTAATTTTGACCAAAATGTTAATGTTTCTTAAAGATAAATGACCAGTTAATAAGTACTTGATCTACATTTGAAATACAATCCAAAGAGAGTCCCTTTTAATCCATCAGGAATAGTACTGTCTTTCCAATGACTTGATCCTTTGGCTAATAGTATCAGTATAGCTGTGTCCCTGAATTTTGGTAGCAAAACAAACCACTCCAACACTTAGTAACTTAAAAAAAAACACATTTATTTTTTGTTCATGAATCTATGTATCATCTGGATCTGCTGGTCTGGGCCTGCTCATGTGAGGCTGGATGGTCTAGGCCGGCCTGACTCTGGTCTCCAGCAGTTAGCAGGCAGGTTGTCCTAAGGGGGCTCACGTCTGCCCCACCTGGGCTCTCCTCTAGAAGGCGAGTCCAGCTGCTTTCCATGGCACTCTGCGTACCAGAGACTAGTAACAGAAAAGGTATGCCCCAGGGCATGAGGGATTTCCAGGCCTTTGCATGCATCACATTTGTCCGTTTTCCATAGGTCACAAGTAATGTGGCCAAGCCCAGATTCAAGTAATGGAGAAACAGGCTGTCTCTTCAGGGAAGGAGCAGCAAAGTCATGTGGCAAATGGGCATGTGTACAGGATAAGAGGAATGTATAGCCACATTCAACAGAAATAGCAACTGAGACATTTTGTATTTGCCTATGAAAATTTGGTAGCGTTTTTTTTTTTTTTTTTTTTTCACTGTATTTTGTGTAACGGGGCCTATGAAGAATGCTTATTTAATCTTTCTGATTGGAAATAAACCCATCAGTAGAGAGTTGCATGCAAATCTTTTTTTCTTTTTTTCTTTTTTTTTTTTCATATATTTTATTGATTTTTTACAGAGAGAAAGGGAGAGAGATAGAGAGCTAGAAACGTCAATGAGAGAGAAACATCGACCAGCTGCCTCTTGCACACCCCCTACTGGGGATGTGCCCGCAACTAATGTACATGCCCTTGACCGGAATCGAACCCGGGACCTTTCAGTCCGCAGACCGACGCTCTACCACTGAGCCAAACTGGTTTCGGCTGAATGAAAATTTTTATTGTAAAATGTATTTAACAATGTTCAATTTTTTTTAGTATGGTGGCCAAGAACATTTGGATGCTCCTCCAGCTGAATTGCTTTTAGCTCAGACAGAAGACTATGTGGAGTACTCAAGACATGGGACAGTCATTAAAGGACAGGAGCGGGCTGTCGCCTGCTCCAAATATGAGGAGGATGTGAAGATCCACAATCACACAGTATGTGTTAAGCCAGAACCATTTTGTGTCCTTGTTAGCCTTATGCTCTGGATTGTATTTTTATATTAAGCTACCGTTGGCTCTCTAAATTAAGAGTTATATTATGACTTCATTGCTTTTGATATTGCTTTTGAGTTATATTATGACATAAATCATTGCTGTGCCCTTTTTTTTTTTTTTTTTACATTTTAAGTTTATAAATTTTTTTCCAAAAAAATAGAAAAACTGCAAAAGAATACTCTTCTATTTACCCATATACCCACCCCCTAGATTCAGAATTTTTTTCCATGTTGTCATATACATGCTTCATCTAAGTGTGTGTGCATGTACACATACTAAAATATGTGTGTGTGTACTTTTGTACTGAAACATTTGGAAATTACAGATACCATGACAGTTCACCCATAAACACAATATTATGTAGCTCTTAAAATTAAGGATATTCTTTTTTGTAGCTATATAACTGATTCAGAAAATTGACATGAGCTCCTTAATATCATCTAATCTCTTGGCCTTACTCACATTTAAAAAAATATACTCCAAAATGCCTTTAAATAGCTCTTTGGAGTTTTGTTTTGTTTTAGTCAGAATCCAATCAAAATTTATTTTGGTTGTTATGTCTCTTTCCTTTTTTATAACAGTGATTCTCTAACAGATCAGGCCAGTTATGTCTCATTTTCAGTACTTGACTGGTTTCTAGTGATATTATAACTTTTCCTCTATTTCCTGTATTTTCTATAAATATTAGGAATTCAGACTTAAAGGCTTAATTAGATATGCTAAATATTTTGACAAAGACACTTCATAGGTGATTCAGAATTCTTTATATTACATCACTTCATAAAGCATATAAGGTCATTTGCTGTGCTCTTGAAACGCCCAAGCTACTGTTGGCTCTCTAAATTAGGAGTTAAAAGTTTAACTGCCTGAGGAGCCAGGCTGGTACATACCTAAGTGAAGTGAGCCAGGCACATTATACAAAGTAGAGAGCACAAACCCTGTCTGATAGGAGCATTCACTGTTCAACAATAGCCAATTCTTTCCAAGCAGGAATATGGGTCCAGAATTTCCTATTCTAAATTTTCAGAAGTCATATATCCAAAATTTTTAATATGTTTTAAGAATAGGATATAGGAATGCTGTACTATAATGCCTGCTTCTCACACTTGAGGTGGGGTCAGCCTTTGCTTGTTAGCTAGCCCTGGAATCCATATAATTTTCTTCCAAAGTTCCTTTAAAGGGACTGTATTTTACATTTTTATCAACAGTATGTGAGAGTCCCTAGTTCAGGTTCCATTTTAAGTAACATCTCTCTCTTTGCAGCATATCTGGGGATCTTACTGGAAAGAAGGCAGATGGGGATACAAATGCTGTCACTCTTTCGTCAAGTTTTCCTATTGCACTGGAGAAGCTGGGAAGGAGATTGTTGTAAGTAATTGTCCTCTAGTTCTTACAATTGTAAAACAACCAAATCTCCTAAGTCAAATCTTTGTGAAACATATATATCCTTATGCTTCAAATTTCAACTTTTTCTTACATGATTCATAACTATAATACTCAAGTTCAAGTACATGTATTTCCCCACAGAATTCAGAGGAATGTATTGTAGATGATATAATTGGAGAAGAATCCGTGAAAAAACCTCAAACCCTCATGGAGGTAAGGATTCTATCATCATTTGTCCTGAGTTTTTAAATCCCTAAGGGAGGACTTTAAAACTTGCACTAGAGCTTTGTTTTTGCATTAAAAACACTATCTTTTAATTCTCCCTGCCAGATACATCAGGAAAAACTAAAAGAGGAGAAAAAGAAGAAAAAGAAGAAGAAGAAGAAGCATCGAAAGAGCAGCTCAGATAGTGATGACGAAGAAAAGAAACAGGAAAAACTGAAAAAGGTACTTTATAAAGTCTAAATAGTAAAAGTGACAGCAGTATTCTATTAAAGATGAAGAAATGAGCTCCTCTTCTGGGTGATTTGCTCACGTCACCTTGTATCAGGTCTAGAACATGAAGGGAGATTTTGTGTCTCCATATCGCCTGCTTATTGGAATATTTGACAAATATCACTAAACCACAGGGGGGAAAAATGTGCCTTGTAATTTTAGAGTTATTAACATGCTTCCCAGAAAGAATTGCCTTCTAGCTCTATAACCTGTAAGTTTCATCAACTCCTTGGGAAAAGTCAGAGTTGCATTTTTCACCAGAAGCATCATTTGTGGGCTTCTTTCAGTAAAATGAACATCATTCAATTTTGGCTATAAAGTAAAAATTCTTTTTTTAATTAACCTTTTATTTTACTAGAGCAATTTTAGATCCAAATAAATTGAACAAAAGGTATAGCTATTTCCTATAATATCACATTTATAGCATCCCATATGATCAACATCCCACACTAGAGTAGTACATTGTTAAAATTGATGAAACTATATTGATGCATCATAATCACCCAACATCTATCTAGTTCACCTTAGGCTTCACTCTATTTTATTGGATTTATTGAGGTGACGTCGGTTAATAACATTATATAGGTTTCAAGTGTACAATACTTTAATACATTACCTGTATATTGTATTGTGTTTTTACCACCCCAAGTCAAGTCTTCTTCCATCACCATTCCTCCCTTCCCCTGCCCCAGTCATCTTAAGTAAAAATTTTTTAAGATTGAAAAACTGTGGAATGGTTGGGGCTCTATGAAAATGGTCATATGAGCCAAATAGTGATTAGTTGCAACTTGACAGAGGAAGGGCTGACTCCCAAGCTCTTCTAGGTAATCCAGGTTTTTGATGTAGCATTTCATATTGAGTGGAGTCTTTGGGTTTTCTGCTACTTTGGAACAAAAGAGAACTGATGTAGAGCCGTGGCACTCATGTTTTCCCTCTCCCTGCAGGCACTGAATGCAGAGGAGGCCCGCCTTCTTCATGTGAAGGAGCTCATGCAGGTTGATGAGAGGAAGCGGCCTTACAATATCCTCTATGAAACCCGGGAGCCCACCGAGGAGGAAATGGAGGCCTATAGAATGAAGCGACAGAGGCCCGATGACCCCATGGCCTCTTTCCTTGGACAGTAGGAACTGGTTGCAGATGGACATTCATGATACACACAGCTGATACATTCTTTTCAGCTTCTTACCAATGATTGTAGATGGAAAAGTCAGGGTCTTCTCATCTTGCTGCCTGACTCTAATAAAGCTTCCAGAAGTCTAATAGTAAATTCATTCCTTTCCATGCTGAAGGAATAGAAGAAAAATAAAGAGGAGGTACATTAAGAGCAGATTAAGATTTTTATTTCTGATATGGAAAGAGGCCCTGGCTGGCTTGCTCAATTGCTTGGCATTTTGAACGACATATTAATTACTTTTTCTCAAAACTAGGGCTTCATTTATTTAAAAAAAAATTAGTACCTGTAATTTTTTTTTTTTTTTTGCCTTCTAATGTTTTCATGGTTTGCAATTAAAAAAAAAATCTATCTGAAAGGAAATTTATAGAACATATGAGTAACTTTATCCTCTTTGGTAATAATTCTGTTTTTCATTCATTTATAAAATTTTGATTTTTTTAATTTTTTCTGGTGTCTCATACCCAGAACTAAATGTGTTAGCCTTTGAGTGGAAAAATAGTTGTTTTGTCATTCTTGAGTCAGAGTTGACCAATCAGTGATAGGTCTCTTACCATTCTATATAATAAAAGTATAATAAGCAAATCAACCGAACAGTGGAATGACTGGTCGCTATGATGTGCACTGACCCACACTCAATGCAGGAACTGCTCCCTGGTGGTCAGTACAATCCCACTCAGCCAGAAGCCGGGCTCATGGCTAGCAAGTGGAGCATCTCCAGCTTCCACTGCAGACAGGCTGTAAGGAGTGAGGGGTCCCAGAGTGCAAGAGGGATGTCTGACTACCAGCTTAGGCCCAATCAGACATCACCCGAGGGGTCGCGGACTGAGAGGGCGCAGGCCAGGCTGAGGAATACACCTTATTCCTCTAGTTTTGGATATAAGCATTTAGACACAGAAATCCTTTATCATAGGGGATATTGTTTGTGATACTATTTTTTTTGTTTTAATTGTGATTGCTTTTATGTAACAATCATGAATACTAAATTTGATTTTGAGTATAGAATTTCCTTGTACCTAATCTTTGTAGCCAGCAGGTGTCACTCTGTAAAATTTGCAAAAGCAAAACCTAAAGTTGACAGTTTCTTTAAAGAATTATAAGAATAGCTTGTAGGGCTACTCGCAACTGCGAATGCCATGATCCTCAAGCCTCTTCTATGAACATTGTGAAAATACTCACAGGAGGAACAGAGTCTGTGAAAAAAAAAAAAAATAGTTAAAACCTTTGACATGAGAATATTGACTTTTAACAGCTCATTGGATTTTCTGAGCTATCAAAATATGCTATTGCATTAAGTTAGCATTTTAGAAATAATTCTGGTGGGAGCATAGCTGAGTTGTCAAGTACTATGGCTATCTGCATGGTATCTAGATTCAGGCTGGTATGAAATTAAAATAACAAATGCAAATAGATCTAATTCTTAGCCACTTTAAGAATGTCAAAAGTTTATGTTTTCATATTCCTACTTTAATGTAGGATAGTTCAGCGTAAATCTGAGATTGGCGTTTATTTTTTATCTTATTTATCTTCTGTTAATAAAGATTTATAATTGAGAATAACTATGAATGGTTTGTAGCATTATTTCAAATAATGCTGATAGGGCTCCAAGAAAGCCTATGTTAGCTTATGTGAGTTTGAATCAAATTCTCAGGGTTCTTTTACTCAAAAAAATGTGTCACCTATCCTTTCTGAGCCTCTGTTCCCTCTTCTGTAAAGCATAACTTACTCTAATTTTAGGAAGAATTCTGTAATACCTGAAATCATGTCTTATTTCTATTTCAATTCAGAGAAAAATGTAATACCCAAAATATTACTCAAGAGAATGTGTTTTGATTTTATCAAAAATTAGAGGCCCTGTGCACAAATTTTGTGCACAGGGGATGTGTGTCTTTCAACCCAGCCTTTACCCTCTCCAATCTGGGATTCCTCTCACAATCCAGGACTTCTGGTTCCCAAACACTTGACTGCCTGCCTGTCTGATTGCCCCTAATTGCTTCTGCCTGCCAGACTGATCGATCCCTAACCACTCCCCTGCCAACCTGATCAATGCCTAACTGCTTTCCTGCTGGCTCAATTGTCCCTAACTGCCCTCCCCTGCTGGCCTGATAACCCCCAACTGCCCTCCCCTGCCAACCTGGTTGCCCCTAACTGTCCCCTGCAAGCCTGGTTGACCCCAACTTCCCTGCTGGCCTGATCACCTCCAACTGCCCTTCCTTACAGGCCTGGTCCTTCCCAACTGCCCTCCCCTTCAGGCCTGGTCCCCCCAAACTGTCCTCCCCTGCAGGCCTGGTTGCCCCCAACTATCCTCCCCTGCCAGCCATCTTGTGTCCACATGGGGGTGGCCATCTTGTATGTTTGAGTGACAGTCAATTTGCATTTTACTCAGATAGGATAGCTGCTTTTTGAGTGCTAGAAATTTGTGCTGTAATTTTCATATATAACATCTCAAAAGAACTGAATGGGGCCCTGACTGGTGTAGCTCCTTGGTTAAAGTGTCACCCCCTCCCACACACATACATACATACACACTGAAGGGTCATGGATTTGTTCCTAGTTAAGGCCACGTACCTGAGTTTGCAGGTTCAATCCCCAGCACATCCTGATACATGCAGGAGGCAACCAAGGTGTTTTTCTCATGCCAATGTTTCCCTCCCTTCCATTCTATCTAAAATCAACAGATATCCTGGGTAAGGATTAACAGCAACAACAACAACAAAAAAACTGCATGGGGTAATGGGTGGTATCCCTACTTTACAATAAGCACTTTGGCTTAATGAATCCAAGTCATTTGCTCAGAGCCTAACAATTGAAAGTGTCGGCCCCAGGACATGAAGCCAGGTATCTCTGAATCTAAAGCCAACTCTTCTCTAGTATTTAAGCCCCTGGTTCCATGGCCAGGAAATAAGCACTTTGGCAATTTCTTCCATTAACAGAAACCTTGAGCAGGCCCTCAGTCTTAGCCAAGTTCACCCTCTGACAAAAATTGACTATCCAAAAAATGAAATGTCATTTCCTGAAGAATTCTGGATGAAAATACCAGATAAGAAAGAGGGCTATAATTGAGTTTTTGGGTTTTTTTTTTGTTTGTTTTGTTTTGTTTTTTTAATTGATTATTGAGAGCAAGGAAGAAGGAGAGATAGAAACAACAATGATGAGAATCATTGATCATCGGCTGCCTCATGCACTCGATCCACTGGGGATCGAGCTGGCAACCCCATTCTATCCACTGAGCCAAACTGGCTAAGACTGGGTTGTTTCTTTAAACAATGTTTTCTAGTTAATCTGATCTAGCTTTACTATTTCAAAGTCCTATTTAAAAGAAGTATAAATAAAAATATTTTCTCTAAGATGGGTGATGATTCTCAGGAAATTCACCCAAATTTATGGAAGGAGTGGGGGGGGGGGGGGCAAGCGGACCTAAGCTCTGTCCCGTTTGCCTGAATGTTTGGGAGTACAATGAGCCTCCTCTTACTCGACATTGACTACACATAAAAAATGGTAAATTATTAGAGCTATACAAGCTCAAAGCTTGACACGCTATTTACTTCTAGTGCTCTGAAGAACTGTGTAGATTTTTTAAAATATATTTTATTTATTTTTTACAGAGAGGAAAGGAGAGGGATAGAGAGAAACAGGGATGAGAGAGAAACATGGGTCAGCCACCTCCTGCACACCTCCCTCTGGGATGTGCCCGCAACCAAGATACATGCCCTTGACCGGAATCGAACCCAGTCCGCAGGCCGATGGATGCTCCATCCACTGAGCCAACCCGGTTTCGGCAGATTTTACACTGCCTGCCATTCTTTAGATTCTACTTTTCTGGTACATACAATAAACAAAAAATTTCCAGCTCCACGTACACAGCCTGAAAAAGCGGGGGAGACGGCCAGTGCGCATGCTCCTTACCCGAGCCAGCCGGGCCCTCAGCAGGCGGCTAATGCGCCTGCGCGCCCGGAGCCGCCTGGCCCAGCCTGCGGGCGGGAAGCCGCCGCAGAACCCGGATGGGAGGCCTGGCGGCGCGACGGGGGCGGAGGCGGCGGCGGGCGCGCCTGTGTCACTCAGGTCCCTGCTCCGGGTTCACACCTAAGGAGCCTCCTCCTGCACCGGTTCCGGCGCCCGGAGGCTCAGCCCCGGACTAGCGGACAGTGACCTGGGGCCTGCGCCGGGCGCCTCCGGGAAGCCCGAGCGCGTCCTCCGGGCCTGCGCCTCCCGCTCCGAGCCGGGCGCGTGCAGACGGAGCGGGTCCTCCTTCCTCGCCCGGGCAGCCTCCTAAGCATCGTCCGTAAAACTCACACCAACAGGTCCTTCCTTCCTTCCTACCACTTGCGAGCGGCGCGTGCCCTCCGCGCATGCTCACAATTAGACATCCCAGCGACCCGCCAGGTAGGTACCATTGTCCTCCCCGCCCAGCCTGCCGGGGACAAAGCCGGGATCCCAGGCTTCTGCCTCCGGGGCGTTCGCTCGGCTCGTTCCTTTTCTCCCGGCGATTTGCTTTGAACTGTCAAAGGTAACGATGAAACCCCCTGCCTGCCCAGACACCCGCACCTGCCGCCGACTCACTCGCATAGACTAGATAGAAGGCGAATGGAATCTGGTTTGGAGTTTTTAGGTTTACAGCTGTGCTCCGGTGTTGTCACTGCTGAGATAGAGGGGTTAGCATTCCCCCAAATATTTCTGTTATGTGAATGGTCACCTTTTAACTGTTTTTTTCCCCCTCTCTCAATCGTAATATTTTTTCATATCTATCCTTATACTTCATAAACCTGAAAGAAAAGAAAAAACATTCCACGTTGTTATTTCAGATCTCTCATTTTGAATCTCAAAAGAAGTCTGTGTGATAGAGTTTTGGAAACTTTGGGGATCGCTTATTTATCTGGGAAATAAAGTTGTTTCTAAGGTATAGTTGAGCCTACCTTTGTATGACACCTTTGCTCATTGTTCAGGAGGGAAAAAAGAAAAAGGGAGTTGTCCTCAATTCAGAAAACTTATATGCCTATTAAAGCATTTAGACTCTTTACTTAGCAGCCTAGAATGCCTGCCAGCTAGAGACTGGCCTGAACACTCCTCTCAGTCTGACTGGATAGCAGGATATGTATCAGAATCACCTGGACAACTTTCTTTCTGATTCCTTTGTCCTACTTCTGGAGATGATTTATTGGTTCTAAGGTAGGACATGGGCATGTATGCTTTCAAAGGGGATCCCAGTGATTATGATGGGCATCTCTTGTTAGAGATTACTGTTGTAGTTACTCTTCACAAGAATTATCTAAAAATGCTTCTTTAGAACACAGATTCTGGGCCCCTATTCCAGAGCTAGAGAATGGGAATTCTCAGGGGCGCTGCCCAGGAGTCTGCATTTTAGCAAGAGACTTAGACGATTTCTTCATTTACTAACCTGGAAAACCACTGCCTTGGATTAAGCCAAATCTTAGAAATGCTGCTTATTTTCCTTTTGTGGTTCTGGCTTTTCTTAATTGCTTTTGCTGAGTGACAGTTATATGAAAAAGCATCATGAAATTGCTTGTAATTAAGAGAAATTTTTCTGAAGAATTGGTAACAAGAATAGTTAGCAGAGTTGTGTTTCTCCTAAGCAAATTGTTTTGCTTTTCTATATAAACAGTATGAATCATGTTACACTCTAGCAGCAGGAATCTCTGAGCCAAACTTGTGTCCTGCTTCTCTGTGGAGAAAGGCTTACTTGGAACTGTTTGAAGTTTTCTGCTTACATTGGAGTCAGAGCCACTCAAGGATCAAGCGGTTTTACAGACCTGTTTAATCCTTAGCTATTAAAAAGAAGTAGCCATCTGTCTGCCCTTTCTTAAAGTAGATAGTGAATTATTTCCTTCTCTATTCAGTGCTTCATCACAGGGGTGTGCATACATTATTGGCCCAAGGTGGAAGGAAAGGGTGGTAGTGAGATGCCCTTTCCGGGAGAACAAATGTACCAGATATGTTTGGAACATACATCTTTGAAAACAAATTAAGCCTTAACTACATTTTGCCAGTAGAGGACGTAAGGGTATACACAACTTGCATGAACCCAAACCCCCCATATATAACTTGCTGGCAAGTCACATATTCCAGGACTTCAACTGTGAGTTTTAGCTGTAAGATGAATTGTCATGCCGTCATGGCTTACTTTGAACTGACATCTATCTTACAGGATATTTCTTGACATGAACACAGATTGACAGGATGGCATGTGATGTGGCATTGTCTTAATTTGGTTAGCCCCTGATTTTTAATGCGTGGGTTATATTTTACTCCCAAAGCAAAATTCGGCAGCATCTCTGGAATACTACCTGAACATTTGTTGGGGGTACCATGTCGAAGAAACGCAAATGGGATGATGACTATGTTCGTTACTGGTTCACCTGTACAACGGAGGTTGATGGAACTCAGCGCCCACAATGTGTATTGTGTAACTCGGTATTTTCAAATGCTGACCTCAGACCATCAAAACTGTCTGACCACTTCAACAGACAGCATGGTGGGGTCGGTGGGCACGACCTCAATAGCCTGAAGCATATGCCCACACCATCTGACCAGAACCAAGCCGTGAAAGCACCTGGAGTTACATCTTCAGAGGATACCTTACTACAAGCATCCTATCAGTTTGCGTATTTATGTGCCAAAGAGAAGAATCCTCACACAATAGCTGAAAAATTAGTGAAACCTTGTGCATTGGAAATAGCACATATAGTTTTGGGGCCAGATGCACAAAAGAAGCTTCAGCAGGTCCCCTTATCAGATGATGTGATCCATTCAAGAATTGATGAAATGAGCAAGGATATCTTACAGCAAGTTCTAGAAGATATCAAAGCCAGTCCTCTTCAAGTGGGTATTCAGCTTGCTGAGACCACGGACATGGATGACTGCAGTCAGCTAATGGCATTTGTGCGATACATAAAAGAAAGAGAGATCGTAGAAGAATTCCTGTTCTGTGAACCATTGCAATTAACAATGAAAGGAAAGGATGTGTTCAATCTCTTCAGAGACTTCTTTTTGAAGCATAAGATAGCACTCGATGCATGTGGCTCTGTTTGTACTGATGGTGCGTCATCTATGTTAGGAGAAAATTCAGAATTTGTTGCTTGCGTGAAAAAAGAAATACCTCATATTGTGATCACACATTGCCTGTTGAACCCTCACGAACTTGTCACAAAGACATTGCCTGCAAAGCTGAGGGATGCTCTGTTTACTGTTGTAAGGGTAATAAATTTCATCAAGGGGCGAGCTCCGAATCATCGCCTGTTTCAGGCTTTTTTTGAAGAGATTGGAATTGAGTATAACGTCCTCCTTTTCCACACGGAAATGAGGTGGCTTTCCCGAGGCCAAATACTTACTCATATTTTTGAGATGTATGAAGAAATAAATCAGTTTCTTCACCACCAAAGCAGTAATTTAGTTAATGGCTTTGAAAATAAAGAGTTTAAAATTCACCTAGCCTACCTTGCAGATTTATTCAAACACCTCAATGAACTTGGCGCATCTATGCAAAGGACTGGGATGAATACAGTATCAGCTAGAGAGAAGTTATCTGCTTTTGTTAGGAAGTTTCCATTCTGGCTGAAGCGAATTGAGAAAAGAAATTTTACTAACTTTCCTTTTCTTGAAGAAATAATCGTTTCAGAGGATGAAGCAGGAAGCATTGCAGCTGAAATAACACTGCATCTGCAGCTGCTGAACAGCTCCTTCCATGGATATTTTTCTGTGGGAGATCTTGATGAAGCGAGTAAATGGATATTGGATCCATTTCTTTTTAACCTGGATTTTGTTGATGATGGTTATTTAATGAAAAATGATCTTGCTGAATTACGAGCTAGTGGCCAAATTTTAATGGAGTTTGAGACAATGAAGCTTGAGGATTTCTGGAGTGTGCAATTCACAGTGTTTCCAAACCTGGCAAAGACAGCTCTAGAAATCCTTATACCATTTGCCTCAACATACCTTTGTGAGTTGGGATTTTCAACACTTTTACATTTTAAAACAAAGTCCAGAAGCTGCTTTAACATGAGTGATGACATTCGTGTGGCTATTTCCAAAAAAGTTCCTCGTTTCTCAGACATCATTGAACAAAAGCTACAGCTACAGCAGAAATCACTGTAAACTGCTATGCTTTTTTAATGTATAAGTTTTAATACATTCTTAATTCTGCTGTAAAATTAAGCTACCAATTCTGTTTCTTTCCTTTTATGGTCTACTGAATCCTATGATTAAAAAATTTAGCATCTTTAATTTTTAATAAGAAGAATGCAAGCAGCAGGAAAGATGTAAGTACCACTACCTAGTTGATACATAGGATTCTTCTAAGTGTCTGTCTAACCCGTTGATGTGATACATTAGAAAAGACACCAAGCACTAGAATATCCAGCTAAATGGTGCAGCATTCTAAGGAATGGAGCCAAGAAAAAAAGAGACCTCCCATAACACCCAATTCATGTTAAGAGTAAAAGTCAAAGGACAAAATGACAAACTGAGGCTTCCCATGTCTCTGAGGGCTGTTATAGGCAAGTTAATGAAATCAGAAGATGATTATGAAATGTCCTAGTGCAGTGGTCGGCAAACCGCAGCTCTCAAGCCACATGCACCTCTTTGGCCCCTTGAGTGTGGCTCTTCCACAAAATACCACGTGCAGGCGCGCTCATACAGTACGATTGAAATTTCGTGGCCCATCCACAGAAATCGATTTTCGACCTGGGCATTAGAAGTGGCGTTAGAATACTCAAGGGGCCAAAGAGCCACATGTGGCTCTCGAGCCGCGGTTTGCCGACCACTGTTCTAGTGGGAGAAAGGATGATTCTAGTTTGTATTTATTTTTAAATGTGTTCTTTGGAGTTAGTCTCAAAGAGTGTCCAGTCTTCTAGCTACCATGCTCTAAATATGACATTAATAAATATCCTAATATCCTGTTAGTCAATCTTTGTCTTCTTTTAAATTACATCAGGACTCCAAGTCAAGGAGGCTGCTAAAAAGGCAATTCCAAAGCCTTACGCTAGAGATTCTGATTTAGCAGGTTTGGGATATAAGCAAGGATCCTCATTCTTAACCAGCTTCCCAGATATTCTGTGATGGAATTGGTCGCCTGGCCTCATCTTATTTCTTTTACACTTATTTTTCCTTTATCCCAGTTTTCTCTTTTGTTTTATATTTTCGTATATTTTTCTAACATAGTTTAAAACTTTTTAAAAATATATATTTTATTGATTTTTTTTTTTTTAAACAGAGAGGAAAGGAGAAGGATAGAGAGTTAGAAGCGTCAATGAGAGCGAAACATAGATTCACCTGCCTCTTGCACACTTCCTACTGGGGATGTGCCCACAACCAAGGTACATGTCCTTAACCAGAATCGAACCTGGGACCCTTGATTCTGTAGACCGACACTCTATCCACTGAGCCAAGCTGGTTAGGGCTGGATTAAAACTTAAACGGATCAGAGTATAAATAATAAATGAATTGACATGAAGACATTATAGTAATTAAGGGTCATCAAAAAGCCCTGTGAGCTTAAGTTGATGTACTCTTTCTAAATGATAATTTGGCAAAATAATTTTTAATTTAAATAAATTTACATTTTTATTTCAAACCTGTAGTGTTTTATCAAAGTACTGGATGCTCAAGGCTCAGGAAAAAAACAAGTCCTATAATGAAAAGCCTGGTTAGTCGGCCCTGGTTAGTATTGCTAAGTGGTGTCAGCCTGTACACCAAAGGGTCCTGGGTTGGATTCCTAGTCAAGGGCAGGTACCTGGGTTTCGGGTTCAATAGGAGTGTGGGAGGCAACCAATCAATGTCTCTCTCTTCCTCTCCCCCACCTTCCACTCTTTAAAAAAGTGGATGGAAAAATATCTTTGGGTGAGGATTAACAAAAAGAAAAGAAAAAAAAAGAAAAGCCTCAATCTCCTTCCCACCCAGTTGCCTTAACCATTTCTGCTTTACCTTTCTGTGGTTCCACCCATATAGCTAAGAAATATGTTTATACCAAACACATACGCCAGTTTTGATTTATCAGCTTTAGAATTTATATATTGACTGCTCTAGATAATAGGTAAGGATTGAATTTCTAAAGCATCCATCTCCTCTCCTGCTACTCTTAATTTTTTATTATTATTATGACACTAATTTTAGTTCCTCTATTGATTATTCATAGCTCTTTGAAGATTGTTCCCTCTAGGGATTTATCGCATGGGGATAAAGAATCGGGGACTTCCACAAAGTTTTATTTATGAGGTGGGTGATCACAGCATTTTATAATAGTGAAAACTTGGGGGAAGGAGGGAACTAGAAGGGAATGGAATGTGACTACCACTTGAAAACTGTAAATTTATATTGTCTACACAAAACTAAACATTATCACCATTCAGCAAAATACTTGTGTCAATAAATACATGCCTTCTTTCATTTTAAAATATAGTTACAAAGTATGTCTTTATTTTTCCTAGTGTAATCTAATGTCAAAAACAGTTGGGAAAATTTCCAAAGTTAATAAAAAAAAAAATCTGAATGAGTATGTATAATGCTTGATATGTTGGCATGATGAGGCTGGCTCTCAAAGTGTGAAAACTGAACATTTAAAAATTGGTTTCTACTGCAACTGAAACTAATGCTCATGCCAGGGTGAAGAGCCACTGCAGAGATGATACAGCAATAGGAAGCTGAAGAGGAAGAAGCAAGTCCCTCTCTACCCCTCCCTCTGGATTTACATTACCTCTCTTGCATCACTTATTTGCATAGCCTTACAGAAATCTAGGTGATGGAGAAAGGTACTCATTGGGATTATAATCTCAACATCTCAAAGCAGATTATAGAAAGTATAGAAGGATGGATTTGAAGATGAAAGACAATAATTTAACCAGCACATTCTACCCCTTTGGCTATTTTAGCATCCATTCAGCCCTTTCTATCCATATTTGAATTTCTATACAATAAACATAACTTTGTGGGGGGGTGTAAGGTGTAACTATTCTTTGTACAAATAAGGAGACACAAAGTCTCAACTCACTCAAATTTAATAGCAGTCCCGTTAATCTGTTACCTAAAAACCAGCCCCAACAACCAAGTTTGTTTTTGTTTTGAGGGGGGGCAGATGTAGAGGAGATCTCTAGGTATAAATCACCTCTCTGTTAAAATAAACAATGATAACAAACTGGTACAAACCACCCTGAAATTCTTTAGAAACTTGGTTACAAAACACCACCATTCATCAGGATGTATCATGCCTTAACCAGGCCAATTTCAGACCCCTTGGCATTACAGCACATGCCCAGAATGGTCAGTGACAATCTCAACTTCCAATTCAGTTGAACCATTGTTACATCCTCTGGTGAACCAAGATTTCCAAACCATGAGTTCAGACCTGCACCAAGGGGAAGCAAAAATTATTTAAGTTATTAGATACAATAGTCAAAGTCACTCCCACATCTAACACTTGATTCCTGGACCAATGCATTCTGTCTTGGAAATGAAACAAAACCATACTCGTCGGTTACCAACTCAAAGCACATATTGCATCCTACAAGATTGAACCTTATTCTGTTAGGTTATTTTTTTCCCAACAGCAAGTGTCTGATTCTTAAGTAGACCAATCTATCATTCAAACAAGACCAGGTTTTTCTGGGTGATGAAGTACATGACAAGACCAATAAATTACACAGGAAACAATTTGTTTCCACACTCTGTTATGGAATAAATGTGTCCACCCTAAAATTCGTATGATAAAACGTAACCCCCAATGAGATGGTATTTTGAGGAGGGGCCTTTGGAAGGTAATTAGGGTTAGATGAGGTCATGAGGATGGGACCCTGGCCGGATGAGATGAGTGCCTTCATTAGAGACAACAGAGAGCTTGCTGTCTCTCTGGAGTATAAAGGAGGTCATATGAACACAAGTTAAGAGAAGAGGTTTCAGAATGAAAGCTACTTTGCCATACCTTGATCTTGGATTTCCCAGCTTCTAAAACTATAGGAAATAATGTTTACTCAGTCTATGTATTTTGTTATGGCACTCTAAGCAGAATAGCACACACTCCTTTGCTAATCCCTGATGAGATGCAATTGGTACATGATACATGACAGTTGGCAAAAGTACTAAAAGCAATCCTTATCCAGGTTATGTGTCTTTTCCAGTGAGAGTGAATTGCTGCCCATTCCATGATAGAAGGGGTAGAATACAATTAGCTTGCTGCCAAGTGCCCATATCAAGGCTGAGTGTTGGTCTCTGCTCTCTGCTGTTAGCAGGTCAGGCACTCAGGTCAGTCTTGGTGAGGAGAAGTCCACGTTGATGACCCTGTGATAAGCCTCCATCCTTGCCAGCATGACCACTCTTTACAGGGGCCTGTTGAGCAATTGTTAGGAATGCTGGAGAAAGACTAATAGCTATGAAATATATCATCGTGTCCTCACAATTATTAAGAGCCTCCTCTGTTAAGTTCAGCAAAACCATCAGAAAGTCCCCAAACCAAAGTCACCTGTCACAGGAGACCCATATGTGCCTTAGTATTCCTGTCACTCTTGGTTATTTGCTAAGAGCAGTCCAGGTACAGTGATGAATTTCAGAGTGTAGTAGCTTGGACTCATGGGTAATTATATTTCCTATAGCTGTATGCCGGCACAGTACATTATTATGATTACACAGTGTCCTTTGATTTCAGAAGGAAGAGTTAGAAACATCAATAATGAGAGAGAATCAGTGATTGGCTACCTCCTGCTCACCCCACACTGGGGACTGAGCCTGCAACCCTGGCATATGCCCTGACCAGAAATTGAACTGTGATCTCCTGGTTCATAAGTCGATGCTCAACCACTAAGCCACACTGGCTGGGCTGTCTCTGAATTTGCAGCTACAAGAGATTTGAGATACCGTATTTTTCCGTGTATAAGATTCCCCCATGTATAAGACACCCCCCCCCCCCCTTGGCAATCCAAAATTAAGAAATCAACATTTTAAACATTTTGTTGGTTTTCCTCGAAAGGCCTTCTTTTTTGGCATCTTAAGGAGTTGTTCTTCCTGTTTTCTCCACTGTCTGATCATACACTCAGTGGGAGGAGGTCCAAATTGTCTCTATGCAGCTCCATTTCTCATGCTCTTTTGCATAGCTGATTATATACAGTTTGAATTTTGCAGAGTAAGACAGTTGCTTACTGGTTACTTGTCTTTTTATTTTTTGACATCTTTATGGGCTCAGAACACTCAGGTCCCTGTTGCATCTGCACACTCTTCTTTTCCACGTTCAATTATGGCATCAGCTGTTGTCAGCAACAATAAGGCTAGTGATTGGAGGAGGACTCTTTGACAAGGTATGGGCAGCTACGTACCCACGTGGCTCCCTCCTCGGCTGACTTCATGTATAAGATGCCCCTCGATTTTCAATCTAACGATTTTAGAAAAAAATAGCATCTTATACACGGAAAAATACAGTACTTTGAGGACTCCCCCACCCCATAGAATCTCTATTGCTCTCTGACTGGGACTTGAGCTGAGATATTAGAGAGTTGAGTGTGTCCTTTCTGTGTGCACACCAGGGCAGTCAGAAGGAGCCACCTGCCCCAGTCCTTGTAGTCATCATTGCTCCCAGCAGCCACTCGGTCCCTCAGGACACCTAGTTCAGGAGGCTTTTCATCACAGTGATTTATCAGTGCCACTGGATATCACATTTCCATGACAAGGAGCTCAACATTACATTTAAGTCTAAAGACAAACCCCTACACCTGAGAAAATGTCATTTGTGAGGATCTGTTTCCTGAGATTCCTGGTAAAAACTTCTGATCAGTCAATGTTCAGTCAGGAGACACAAACTTCTCCAGTCATAACAGCTAACAGATAAAAAATTTCTTTCTAGCTGCTAGCCACATTTCACATCTTCAGTTTCATCATGCCTCATTTTCTTAGTCTGGGATTTCTGCTTTTCTTCCAAGCCAAAAGGCAGGGTTAGACCTTTACTTCTAATATTTCCTCCTGAAATGATGTTAGGAAAGCCCTCGTTTCTCCACTCATCGAGAGACTGCTTGTTCTAAGCTTGATTCTGTAAAGCAGGAGCCTCCAGCCCTTCTCAGTGGGACTTTTCCTCAAATCAAACGTCTGTTCATGTCGGATCCTCACAGTTGAGTTGTGAAACCTCATCAAGAACTTATTGCATCAGATTCCAAAACGAGGTCTCCCCAACTGGGGGCCCTTCAAGTTACATCTGGAAACGAGCTGGATCTTTTCTGGGTCATTTCCCGTTGAATGTGAATCATGTCTATTTTGGTCTGACTTCGTTTGTACTGGGGCTCTAGCTGGCTCAGGGCTTTAACTCTCATGAAACCTTAGACCAGAAAAGCCTCTCAGAACTCCCTGGTTCTTTTTCTTCCCAGGAAAACTGCTCTGCCCAACTAAATATGTCCTCTAGAAGGAACCTGTGGCTGGGCCAGATCCGCACTCACAGCCCAACTCTGCCCCTAACTCCCTGTGAAACCCTGGGAAGATGGCCCGCCTCTGTGCCTTGGTTCCTTCAGCTGTACAATGGGAGAAATGTTTGTCCCAAACCTGGAAGATTGGAACAGCCTGCTCTTTGAAACGTGTGTTTTTTATTTATTTTTTAAAATATATTTTATTGATTTTTCTTACAGAGAGAGATAGAGAGCTAGAAACATCGATGAGAGAGAAACATCGACCAGCTGCCTCCTGTACACCCCCCACCAGGGATGTGCCCGCAACCAAGGTACATGCCCTTGACCGGAATCGAACCTGGGACCCTTCAGTCCGCAGACCAACCCTCTACTGCTGAGCCAAACCGGTTTCGGCAGAAATGTGTGTTTTTTAAATGCAAGTATATAATACTTGAGGGTTTATGATTACTAACTCTCTAAACTAGGGGTGTCGAACTCAATCAGAGAAGGGGCCAAAATCTAAAATCCAGCCTAAATCGCGGGCCGAATGGTTTACTGAACAGTCATAAACTGTCATTGTGATGGAAACGCAGCGGAGTGCAGTGATGACAGCGCGGTGCAGGCCACATTGCAAGGCCTGGCAGGACGGATTTGGCCCGCGGGCCTTGTGTTTGACACATGTGCTCTAAACTCTCTGCCATATCCGCAGATCCAGCTTATCCATAAGAGCAAAGGAAGAATGTCCAAGAAATGGAATACAGCATGAACTTTGTTTTAATCCTCACCTGAGGGTATTGCGTTTTTTTCTTAATTGATTTTTAGAAAAAGAGAGACACTTTTTAAAAAATTTTATAGAGGGAAGGGGTGTCCATAACTAATAGACTTTCATGGTTTTTAAAAAAATAAACTGTTCCAAAAGTCAAACAGTGAAAAATATCTCCCTCTTGCCACTGTGTTCCAGTTCCCCAGTCAGAGACAGTGTCTTGTATCGTGGTTTTTTTGTACACCCTCTGGAGCTTGATTATACTCCTACATCCATGTATTTGTGTGTTTTCCTCACCTCCTCTTCATGTAACCTGCATGGTATTAAATGAAGCACACTGTTTTCTCACTATCTTAAAAATAATTCCATAATAGTACATAGAGGTCTGCCTCTATTACTTAATTAGTCCTCTATTGCTAGACATTTTGACTGTTTACAGTCTTTTATCAGTTCAAACAAGGTTGCCAAGTCATCCTCATACTCCCAGGATAAGTTACAGGAAATAAAACAGCTATGTCAAAAATAAATCGTGTATGTTTTCATTTTTATAAATTTGCCAAGTTCAGCTGTCATCTTGCTGCATTTAAGTGACAACATTCACTCCAACATCAGCCTTTCTGTGGAATGGCAGCAAGTCCTCTCCATGTACAGCTGTCTCCAGTACTGCGATATTAGCGAGACTGCGCCTGGGAGGATCTCATGCTGGAGAGCCTCCAGCCCCAAAGCCCCTCGATGAAAGTAAATATTGACAGCGTGGGTTGTGACCATTAGCTGTTGGGAATGTTCAACAGCCATTTTAAACACGCTTTTATACCAAAATCAGAGTAAAGAAAATGTTGCAAAAAGGCCAACAGGAAGGTCTACATTTATTGTAAAAAGTATTACATAGGTCCTTTTTCCTCTTCTAGCCCGCTCCTATCCACCCCCCAAACACCCCCCAGGCCTTCACCACCCCATTGTCTGTGTCCACGTGTTATGCTTCCCATCCACTCTCCCCTGCCTTCCCTCCGAGGTTCATCAGTCAGAATCTCTACATTTTAATAATGGGTGCAAGACAAAATGATCTTGGACTTTATCTTGACTCACAACTATCCAGTCACTGAAGGTCTCTGGACCTTTGTCCTTGTGTGTGAAATGAAGACTACAGAAGAAGTTATTTCCCAGGACCCTTCCTGTTTTGAGACGCTGAAGATTCAGATGGAATGAAGGTCAGGGGCACTTGTCCTCCCAACCACACTGTATTCAAAAAGCAAGAGATGTTGCAAATCAGTACAGTATTCATATCTAAATCGGTGGTACAGTTGGGCAGTGATGAGTTGGTAAACAGGCTGAGGACTGAGTTGCGGGGAAGACAGCCTTGATTTGTAACATTTGCTAATTTGTAACAAAACTGGAAAACGCTGAAACCCGGTTTGACTCAATGGATAGAGGGTCGGCTTGGGGACTGAAAGGTCCCGGGTTCGATTCCGGTCAAGGGCATGTACCTTGGTTGCGGGCACATCCCCAGTAGGAGGTGTGCAAGAGGCAGCTGATCGATGACTTTCTATCATCGATGTTTCTAACTCTCTATCTCTCTCCCTTCCTCTCAGTACAAAATCAATAAAATATATATTTTTTAAAAAAACTGGGAAACCATCCACCCCTCATTCTTCTGTTTACTCCTCCAGGAGACATTTATTAAATGCTTGCTGGGTGCCTAGTGTGGCACCACTGCCTTTTCCTATACTTTTCATTAACCATTTTCTTACCAGCAAGAAGGAGCAGGCCAGAAATTTCAACATGTCACAGTGGAGCCCTCAGGGTAGCACATGGAGATTCCTAGAACTGGGCCAGAGTTGGTGAGGCCAGCAAACCCTTTTCTTCTGGGGAGGAGAAAGGGGAGGGTTGAGAGGCAGGGGCACCTGCCCACACTCTTATGTATGCGCACACATCTGGACAAAATCCACACCAAGGCTCACATACATATAACACTCTGAACGAGCCACTGCACAAACAGGTGCCCACAGATACCATGCACATACATACTGGTACGTCGTTATGCATACTCATGTACACATTAAGCATGTACCCAACGCACAGATATCCAGACACTACTGTGTACACCCAGCAACTGACTTACACGCCGGTCGCACACCAGGCTGCAAAAGTAGACACGTGGACGTGCAAGTAGTGGACGTGCATACATAGGCACTCACCCATGTACACACACACACACACACATCCGCGATTCTCACAAGTACACGCACAGTCAGTACACCGAGAAATGTACTCCATTGTAAGCGTCAAGCCCACCCGCACCCTCATATCTACAGCGATATCAATGCTCACGCGCAAGCAACACATACCCATACGCTTGCAAACGCCTGGTGACAATCACTTTGGTGCACACAAACCTCCGAATACACTGACAGGTTCTACACACGGAGAGAGGAGAGATGCATCGGTACCCCCAAGTGGCCACCAGCGCTTCAAGTTTTTTGCAAACCAGCTCGGAAGGGAGAGCCCTGTGCAGCGGGCCGGCCCACGTGACCGGGAAGGCGCTCCGCGGTGACGGGATGGGAAAAGTATGCCGGGGCGGGCGCGGGGCGGCTGCTGGGGCCGCGGGAGGCGGGAGGCGGGAGGAGGGAGGAGGGACGCGGAGCGAGGCCGACAGCCTGGTCGCTCCGGAGGCTCCCGGACGCGGGGCAGCGAGGGTGAGTGTCCTCCGGCTGCCCACTCCCTGGGGAAAGGGCGGGCGGGGAGTGGAGGGGAGGATGCGTGGGAGTCGGTGGGAGTGGGAGGACCGCGAACGCCCCTCCTTTGCAGGCCGGGCAGCCCTCGGATTCCTACCTCTTGACCTCCTCCTTCGGGAGTATATTTACTATGAATTCACCTTTCCTGAGCGCCTATAAGATTGTTTAAAATGACATGTGCCCCTGGTTCACCTGTGATAGTTTTGTACCTCTAGCGCCTATTCCGTGCCAGGCCCGACTCGCCCTCTGCAGCAGGCTGTTTCATCTCCATGACAACAGCTTCTCTGCCTCTGCAAAAGGGGAACCGGGCTGAGAGGGGTTAACGGCTTGCTCAGGGCTGAACACCTGGTAACTGGTGGCAAAGGGATTTGAGCCCTGGTGAGTCTGAGTCCAATACCCGAGCTAACAATCCTCGCTGACATTCATCGAGTGCATTACCTCATTTACTCTTTACAGCATTTAATTAAATGCATATTATACAGACCCGCAAACTAAGCTCAAAAGGTACTAAGCGGCAAGCTGAGATTTGCACCCAGTTCTAAACAACTCTTGTCACGCCCCATGCTCCCCCAAACTTTGTTCTTTCTCCATCCCCATCGCCACTGGCCCCATGGCAGGACTGGATGGCAGCTGAATGTCGCGGGCGCCCCCCCCCCCGCCCCCTCCCACCGTGTCTCCCACCCCAGGCCTCTCCCCTAACACCGTGGGTGCTTTGCACAACCTCAGTGTGGTCCTCCTCTGTTCTCTTACAACAAAACTCCTGCCCAGAGCCTTCAAGAGTCCCCTTCTTAAACTGGTTATCTCCCGGAGACACCCCCGCCCCTAAAATCCCTGCCACACTAAGCCAGTAGCAATAGTGTCAACAGTGTCCTATATATATCAACTCAAGGCTGGTCTCAGCGCTGTTTGAAGTCTGTCCTCTCCCATTCTCCCTTTCTACACCCCCACAGTTCTCCTCTGACTTACTCTGTTATCTGGCCATTATATCCATCATGCCCACTCTCTGCTGTCTACTGTCAGAGCATCCACACTTTCACAACTTCACTCCTGCCCTTCCTTCTTACTCCTCAAGTGCAGCACACTCTGTTTCTTCCAGAGTCTGCCTTCCCTCCAGCCCCTAACAGGGACACCAGTCTTGCATGCCTTCTAATCCTTCAACGTTAGGGTTACCTTTGGTTTTAAATGACATAAAACTAACAATGTTTATCGTAACAAATTCAGACACTTCAAAAAGGTAGAAAGTGAAAAGTAAAAGCCCATATACCTCCCAATTCTGAAAGGTAACCCCTTTAAACAAGATGGTGTGTCCTTTTGGAAATTTCACATATATGTATATATTTGAGTGTCTATCTTTTTTTTTTTTAACTCAAAGATAAGCATACTTTACATTCCATGCTGCAACTTGCCTCTTTCTCTCTGTGTATCTTGGTCATCTCTCCATATCTGCAGATACGGACTCACTTTGTTTTTATAACAGTGTCTTAGTGTGTCATTGTACCAAGGAATCGGGATTTGGTTCACAAGTCTGAGGTCATCTTTGAAGCTATTCTCCCTCCATTCAGCAAATTCCCCCAAGAAGTTACTTCTTTCTCTGCAAGTCCCTGCATTCCTCCCTATCTTGCTGTTCTCTCATCCTCATCTGCTGAGTGGACACAGATGACTGGACCTTCTTCTCCACCGTCCCAGTCTGTGATGATCCCGAATGTTCACTGCAGGTAATGGAGTGCATACGCTCTCAGCTCCCCGCACGCCCTCCTCAGGAAGGCCTGCCACTGGCTTTGCCGCTGTGAGATGAGCTCCTCTTACCATATGCCAAACCTTATTCTAGGAGCATTATAGCCTCATAACAACCTTCTAACGTAGCTACGGTCACTGCCATCCCCATTTTGGTGAGGACCAGGCTGAGGGAAAGAGGGTAAGTCATTTGTAAAAGGCCCCACAGCTAGTTCGTGGGATTTCAACCCAAGCAGCTATGCTCAGAGCAGAGGCAGTAGCTGCCATGTGGCTGTCGGGCACTTGAAATGTGGCTGGTCTGGCCCCAGCCAGTTTGGCTCAATGGATAGAGCTTCCACTTGTGGACTAAAGAGTCCTGTGTTCTGTTCCAGTCAAGGGCATGTACCTCCGTTGCAAGTTCGATCCCTAGTTTGGGTGCATGTGGCAGGCAACCAATCGATATGTCTCTCTCACATAAATGTTTCTCTCTCCCTCTCCCTTCTACTCTCTTTAAATATTATTGGGGGAGGAAATATCCTTGGGTGAGGATTAACAAAAAATTTTTTAAAGTAATAATAAAAAAGTAATGTGGCGAGTCTGAATTAAGATATGCTGCAGGTATAAAATACACACCAGGTTTCTAAGACTTAGTGTCAATTCAAGAATGTGAAATACCTCATTAATAATTTTTACATTGATTACATGTTGAAATGATGATGTTTGAGATATATTAGTCTACCATATTTTTTAATATATTTTATTGATTTTTTTTCTATTTTTTTATTAAATTATTATCTGTGTACATATTTTAACATTGCCCCCCCATACATACCTATTTTATTGATTTTTAATAGAGAGGAAGAGAGAGGGATAGTTAGAAACATCGATGAGAGAGAATCATTGATCAGCTGCCTCTTGCACACCCCCTACTGGGGTTGTGCCCGCAACCAAGGTACATGCACTTGACCAGAATCGAACGTGGGACCTTTCAGTCCACAGGCCAATGCTCTATCAACTGAGCCAAACCGGTTTCGGCCCAACATATATTTTTAAAATTAATTTCACCTACTTTTAAAAAAACCTTTTTAATGTGCCTATAAGATTGTTTAAAATGACATGTGACCTCATGTCATATGCCTGTTGGACAGCACTGCTCAAACACGGTCCCCAGCCCTCTGATCTGCTGCTTGGAGAAGCTGGACACAGAGCTCTGAACCGCCTCAGGCCTCCTTCCCTCAGCTCACATCTGGCCCATCAGCTTCCTTCTTCTCGCTCACTGCAGTGCTGGGCAGGTCCAAAGCTTGATGGCTTTGGCCTCAGCCACCCCGAAGCCTGACTTTGGGCCTCACTGCACAGGACACAGGGCCCAAAGGGGTGGGGTCTACGCCTTCCGCGTCACAGGCCGCATTGGCTGGTTCCCAAGGATTTGGGGTAATAATACAGTGGCCACCAGACTGACTGCAGGCGTGCTCTCGGGAGTGCCACTGGGACGAACCCTGTGAGGTCATGGCTCCTGAGACCTCACTAGGTCATGGTTTGGCCTTGGACCTCTTGTCTAGACTGAGCCAGAAATAGGGGTGGAAAGAGAGAAAACAAATATTTTCTGGGCCTTTTGACAAGCGAATCCCATGACTTCTAATGGTCTGCATTTTGACTCTGGATGCTGGAGTGTTACCAAAGAGGCATCCATGTGGGGACCCCAGGAAAGGGGTGTAGGTGAGCGCTGTGTGAGCCACTTCAGCAGCCGCTCTGTCCTCCAGGCAGAAAAAATATCCTTGGGTGAGGGTCTCAGCTCTTCAAGTGAAGCTAGACAGGGCTGTTTCCAATTTGCTTCCTGGAATCCGGGGAGGGCATGGGGTGTTTGTCATTATAGAATTTGCACTCCCATTAAAGCCAATTTTGGGAGCATTTCATCTGCAAGTAGGCCCCACCCCATTCCTACCACCAGACCTTTCTCCCCCCCAGTTGGGTCAGATTCAGGTATCCTCTCCTAATCACAACGAGACCTCCCTGTGAAATATTCCGGAGGGGGGGGAGGCCTAGTGTGAGGGCAGGGCTGTGTGCCGTTAGTTCAGCTGCAGTTGGCGGCAATTACAATATTAAAC
This sequence comes from Pipistrellus kuhlii, assembly GCF_014108245.1. NCBI lineage: Eukaryota > Metazoa > Chordata > Mammalia > Chiroptera > Vespertilionidae > Pipistrellus > Pipistrellus kuhlii. Next base: position 11,769,209 of record NW_023425584.1, read on the forward strand.
AAGGCCCTAACTTTTGTATCACGTTTTGCTTTCAACATCCATTATCTTGTTGGATTCTCAGAACAGCCCAGTAAGGCAGACCGGGTGAGTGTTATTATCTCCACCTGGTAGGTGAGGAGATAAGAGGAAATGACTTTTCTAAGTCACGTGACCAGTGAGTTACGGAGCTAGGACATGCCCCCAGTCTTCCCAATCCAAGCCCAGTCATCTCCCTGGGCTTCCCTCAGTCGCCAAGTGTGGCTTTGTTACCCGCAGGTTTACTGAAATCGTTGGATCCTGTTGCTCTTTATTTTATTTTATTTTTTATATATTTTATTGATTACAGAGAGGAAGAGAGAGGGATAGAGAGTCAAAAACATCAATCAGCTGCCTCCTGCACACCCCCTACTGGGGGTGCACCCACAACCAAGGTACATGCCCCTGACCGGAATCGAACCCAGGATCTTTCAGTCCGCAGGCCAACGCTCTATCCACTGAGCCAAACCGGTTGCTCCTTATATGAGTGACCATTTCACTCAAGGCTGGAGCAGCTATGAGCTGAGCACGTACTGCGTTTGGGGCAGGCACTGTGCTAGACTCTGGTGACATCACACAGCAAGACGGGCAGGGCCTCTGCTTTCTGGACCTTCCTCTCCAGGGGAAAGGCACAGGCAGTTCGCAAGCCAAGAAGCAAAGAAATCTCTAACCACGACTGGAGCCACGTGCTTTGAAAGGACAACCAGGGTGGTCTGAGCAACTCAGCAGGGCAAGACTCTCCGAGGAGAGGTTGTTAGACCTGAGGCTTGAAGGAGGAGGCAGGCAGCTGTCTGAGGGCTTTGGACAGAGGAGATTAGGAACAGGGGACATTTTAGGCAGAGTTCTCCCCAACTGCTGAGCATTTACTGCATCACACACCTCGCAAGAAGCTTTGGGTACATTGTCTCATTATTTTCTTTCTTTCTTTCTTTCTTTCTTTCTTTCTTTCTTTCTTTCTTCCTTTCTTTCTTCTTTTTTTTCTCTCTCATTATTTTCTATTCCAACTCCACGTGGTAGATTTAGTATTATTTCTGTTGGACAGTTGAGGACACTTAGTGGCTGGTTTCTGGTTTCTCTTAACCACCCCTACCTACCCATGTGTCACAGCCTGATAACCAGCAGGTCAATTGTATTCACGCATAATTTACCCCTCTGATCTGCAAGGTGAGATTATTCAGAACTCAGGCCTGGCAGCCTTGCTCAAGGCCCAGACGAGGGTCCCCAGAGTTTCTACTGGTAAACCATGTTCCCATAGAGTCAGCAAAAGACAGACCACCTTCTCATGTCAGTCTGGGTGGGGGGCCCTTGGGAAGGAACCGGGAGTAAGGTGCCCTGAGGGTAGGGGAAGTGGGAGAAGGAGGAAGGCTGCCTCCCTGCCAGCTCAGGCTGGGGCCCTTCGTGCCTAACGTTTTCCCAGAACATGTGTATTTATGAATCATTAGCTACTTAACGGAGAGATGCGTTAAGAGACCGGGGAAATTACAACCAGACGGAAGAACTCCATCCAAGCCCAGCACCTCATGATTCTGTGTTTGGGGTTTAACTGTGGAACGTTTTTCCCTGTGGCAGGAATGCTGTCATGCAGCCTCCCCGAACAAAGATAATGTTTAAAAGATGAGGAAGGACCAATACTTTTCTATAATCAGTTGAATGGATATTTATGGAGCACCTGCTATATATAAAATATTTACACACCCCTCCCAGGAGTCGGGGTGGGGGTCCTGCGCTGTGGGAGGTCAAAAGGAAGAAGGGGTTAGATCTGGGTTGGGTTAGAAACACACACACACACACACACACACACACACAAAAAAAAGCCAGGAAGGGAGGAAACTTCTTTATATCAGAGAATATGGGTGTCCTTTTTTATGTAGGCCACTGCCTTGATTTCCCTTTGCTGTGGATGTTCTCAAATACTCATCAAACAAGTATTTCTTGCACACCCACTGTGTGCAGAACAGTTGGAAGCCCCAGGATATAGCAGGTTAGCTGCGGTCCCGCTCCCAAGGGGCTTCCGTTTCCATGGGAGGCACATGGGAGAGGCAGCAGGCCCAGTAGGCAGGTGAACAGGAAATGCAGCCAACACAGGTGGGCCTGCAGGGCTGAAAGGACACGGGCAGGGAGCTGGGGTCCCAAGGGAGGGCTGCCCGGCAGGCCTTGGAAGAAGCGCTATTTAGGCTGAAACAAGGGATAAGGAGCTGCAGGCCAAAGGGTGGGGTCCAGGGTTTCAGAAAGAGGGGCAGGATGGAGCTTGGTTGGAGAAGGGGTGTCTGGAGGAGCTTTGAGAGAGGGGAGAAGCTGGGATTGGGGAGTGGGGAGGATCATTTAGGGCCACATCCTCAGAGATGCTGATACTGCTCTTTGCAGCCCCAGCCAGCGGAGTAAGACCATCCAGGAAGTGATGAGGCTGAGCTGTGCTTTTCAAGGATCCCTCCGCTTCAGCTGGGAGAGTGCGGGAGGGGAGGGAGGAGGTCCTTGCAAGGTCCAGGCGTGGACTGAGCTGATGGCCTCTGGGTGTGCTCTTGATTCAGCCCCTGGAAATACCTGCTAACACTCCAGAGAGGCTCCTGATGGAGAGTCAGAGCCCAGGAGGCGGCCCACCGCTCCCAGTCATCCTGGCTAAGCTCCAGTGCGCATCTGTCAGATAACAGGAGGTTCTCTCCAAGCACCGGGATCCTGAGGGAGGAAAAACATCAGCTTACATTTCCAAAGCCGAGCGTGTGTGTGTGTGTGTGTGTGTGTGTGTGTGTGTGTGTGTGTGTAAAATGATAAAATGCACACTATCAAAGAAATCTCCCTATTGCTCTCATAGCTTTGCCACACACTTCAAGGTCCCTTCTGTCATGTGGGATATTCAGGAGGGGAAAAATCAAAGAAACGCTGACATAATGGAAAGCATGTGGACATTAGGGTCAGCCAAACCCAAGTTCAAATATAACTCCTGCCATGAACTGGTTGTATAAACATGACCAAACTGGCCTCTCTGAGCTTCACATTCCTCTTCCATAAAACAGGAAAAAAACATCAGAAGGAGGGAGTAAGGTGCAGTGGGTAAAGGGTGGTCTTCAGAGCCCCTCAGACCCGGATTCCGATGCTGTCCCCACTGTTCCAATGGTGTGACTGCGGGCAAATCGTTTGAGTTCTCAGAGACTCTGTTTCTCCCTCTGAAAATGGGAATAATTCGTTTTCCACCTCCGTGGGGTTTATTGTAAACTTCACAGAAGAGAATTCAGGTAAAGAGGGTCACTCCAAGCCTCTGTCTCAGCTCCCCTGTCTGTCACTGAAGAGGCTGGAGGAGACCATTCCTTGGGGCCCTCCCCAAAGTTTGTGATTCTGAATTTCTTTTAAAAGCCCCTGGAGCTGAAACCGGTTTGGCTCAGTGGTAGAGCATCGGTCTGCGGACTGAAAGGTCCCAGGTTCGATTCCGGTCAAGGGCATGTACCTTGGTTGAGGGCACATCCCCGGTAGGGGGTGTGCAAGAGGTAGCTGATCGATGTTACTCTCTCATCGACGTTTCTAGCTCTCTATCTCTCTCCCTTCCTCTCTGTAAAAAATCAATAAAATATATATATATTAAAAGCCCCTGGAAAGATTAACCTCTCTGAATTCCTTCGGGCCATGGCACCCCACTCCAGGTTTTCTCACCCCTTCAGTATGATGAGTATGGGGAAGGGGGGGACAGACTAGAGGGTGGGGACACAGGCTGGGAGCGAGCTATTGGAGCCTTGTTTTTCTTGGAGGTGCCCTGGGGCCAAGGAGACTCTCCTGTCCCTCCCTCTAGGTTTGGAACCAGAACCTAGTCACCCCGCCTTTATTTCCAAAAGAGTTCCTGGCACCGGTGGGAACCTCCAGGCTCCAGCTCTGAGAAATCCCTCGCTCCCTGCTGGCTCCAGAGCCCCGCTCCTCCAACTGCCCTGGCCCAGCTGTCACTGAGCATTCCCCCTGCTGTTCACAGAGGCCGGCATGGGCATGGGCCGGACAGCAGGCCCTGCTCCCTCTGGCCCAGCATGTGTGGCTGAGAGTGGGGGTCAGAGAGAGGGGATGGGGACTGACGCCCATGGCTCCCCTCTCTCCTGCCTGTCTTCATCCAGCTGTTCACAGGACTCTCCCACTGCTTCCTTCCTTTCTCCCTTGTCCAAGGTGACAACTTCCTAACCCAGTTCAAACCTGCTGGGCTGATCAGTTACTCTGACTCATTTCCCAAGATTCTCAGCAAGTCAGCAAGGGAAGGAAATGGGGAGCCTGAGGCCTGGGGGGTGTCTGGGGCACTGTTTTCCAACAGCACATCATGAGTGTAACACTCCCCCAGCATTGGCTCCATCTGCCTACCCACCTCTGCTATCATTGATGCCACCCATGCGGAGTGTGCATGTTCCCAGCTACATCATCCCGCAACTTCATTTATTTATTTATTTTTAATATATTCTTATTGATTTCAGAGAGGAAGGGAGAGGGAGAGAGGTAGAAACATCAGTGATGAAAGAGCATCATCGCTGGCTGCCTCCTGCACACACCCCACCAGGGATCAAGTCCGCAACCTGGGCATGTGCCCCGACTGGGAATCAAACCATGACCTCCTGGTTCATAGGTCAACGCTCAGTCACTGAGCCACACTGGCCGGGCTGTGCCACATATTTGAAGGAAACCATGGATCATTTCTCTCTGTGCACAGCTCCCCCCAGCCAGCTGTCACTGGGCCATAAGTCCGGCTATTCCAGAGTTCGATGGTGTGATGATGAGTGCCACACCCCAAGACCCCTCCAAGGTATATTCTGGGCCCATGACTCAGCTCATCCATGTACACTGAGTGGTCAGACTATTATGATCTCTGAATGCATAATTATCTGGCCACTCTGTGTGTGTGTGTGTGTGTGTGTATTAGAGGCCCAGTTCATGAATTCATGCATAGGTGGGGTCCGGACAGCCTGGCCAGGGGGAGGGTACATGGGTGGCTGGATGACCTGTCTGCTGGTCAAACTCCTGGTTGAGGGGACAATTTGCATATTAGCCTTTTATTATATAGGATATACACTAAGTGGCCAGATTATTATGCGCTCAGAGATCATTATAATCTGGCCACTCAGTGTATAGACTCAAGACATTGTCCAGCTACTTGTATGTGATGTAGAATAGAGCAGGAGTCAGAAATATAGTTTCTCCCAGCTACCTCTCCCCCTCTCCCCCCTTCCCCCCAGTGCTTTTCCAACTGATCCCCAGTCTGCTCAGTGGGACTCACCTGCTCCCTGCTCTCTTGCCTCCTACAGGTGACCACCATGATCCCCTGGGTGCTCCTGGCCTGTGCGCTCCCTTGTGCGGCCGACCCTCTGCTTGGTGCCCTCGCCCGCAAGGATTTCCAGAAGGGCTCCCCTCAACTTATCTGCAGCCTACCTGGCCCCCAGGGTCCCCCCGGCCCTCCAGGAGCCCCAGGGCCCTCAGGAATGGTGGGAAGGATGGGCTTTCCCGGCAAAGATGGCCAGGATGGCCAGGACGGGGACCGGGGGGACAGCGGAGAGGAAGGTAAGAGTTTAGGGGACACGAATATAAATATTTTTTATATAATCACTGGCCAAAAATGTTGTTTTGAGAGAAATGCACATTTTATAAAACATGGGTCCTAAGGACCAAGAGGCACTCTACAGGAACCATTCTGCAGGGCGTGCTGTGATTGGCGTGTGCTTACTGTGGGCCAGGCACGCTTCTAAGCACTCACATGAGTATAGAAAGAGCGTTGTGGTTTCCTTTGAACAAAACACGGGTCTGCTGCCTTCTCTTTCCTCTTCACAGGATATTTTAGAGAAGTTTTCATATAGTGCACATAAATCTGCCTCATTTTTAAAAACTCCTTCGTAGAATTGCACGTTATGGATGGACCATCCTTTTTTAATCTTTTCCCTTTGGATGGGCAATGAGTCGTTGTTCCGGTGTTTGCTGTTGGAAGCGGCACTGCACTAACCGCCCTTGCACTTGAGGGCAGGGATCTGGGCACTAGGCAAGGGGTGCACTAAGATCAATGTTTTGAGGTCAAAGGCTTCTTCCAATTCCCTCCTTAACCCACGACCAGCACAGCCCATCAAAGTTCTGTTCTGTCAGACAAACCAGACTCTTCCTCAGAAGGCAGGAAGAGAAAAGGCTGTGGCCAGGCTGGCGTGCTCAGTGGTCATGGTTCAATTTCAGGTCAAAAACACATGCCTGGGCTATGGGCTCGATCCCCAGTAAGAGGCGTGCCAGAGGCAACTGATCCATGATCCTCTCTCATCCCTGATGTTTCTATCTCCCTTTCCCTTCCTCTCTGAAATGAATAAAATATATTTTTTTTAAAGAAAGAAAAAGATGTGAATTGTGTTAGTTTTGCCCTGATCTTCATTGATTCTGGAAGGTAAGCATTTCCGTTCCCGATTTCCTGGTTTCCAGATGGGACTGGGACACGTGCCCCAGCTTCCACCGTTAGGACTTGTACCCATTTCCAGGTGGCTCCATTGCCCACTTGTTCTTCCCATCACCAAAGGCCTGTGCTCCAAAGAGGGAGAGCCAGGGCCCGCAGCCTCTGCTGCTCTCTAAGGCCCCTTCTTAACACCAGCCGCTCTGTCTTCCAGGTCCACCCGGCCGGACAGGTAACCGGGGAAAGCCTGGACCTAAGGGCAAAGCCGGGGCCATCGGGAAGGCTGGCCCTCGCGGCCCCAAAGGGGTGAGTGGTGCCCCCGGGAAGCACGGCACACCGGGCAGGAAGGGGCCCAAGGGCAAGAAGGGCGAGCCGGGCCTCCCGGGCCCCTGCAGCTGCGGCAGTGGCCAGGCCAGGTCGGCCTTCTCGGTGGCCGTGACCAAGAGCTACCCACGGGAGCGGCTGCCCATCAAGTTCGACAAGATCCTGATGAACGAGGGCGGCCACTACAACACGTCCAGCGGCAAGTTCATCTGCAGCGTGCCGGGGATCTACTACTTCACCTACGACATCACGCTGGCCAACAAGCACCTGGCCATCGGCCTGGTGCACAACGGCCAGTACCGCATCCGGACCTTCGACGCCAACACGGGCAACCACGACGTGGCCTCGGGCTCCACCATCCTGGCCCTCAAGCAGGGAGACGAGGTCTGGCTGCAGATCTTCTACTCCGAGCAGAACGGGCTCTTCTACGACCCGTACTGGACCGATAGCCTCTTCACCGGCTTTCTCATCTACGCCGACCAGGAGGGCCCCAACGAGGTGTAGCCAGGCCGGCGCTCCGTCTCCGGGGAGGGCTCTCACTCCCGGTCCAGTGCTCACAGAGCGAGACCCCCGCACTGTCTGCTGGGGCCGGGAGTCGGGAGCTTCTGGACTCGGGCCGACCTCCTCTGCCCCCTTTTTCTCCATCATTAAATCCAAGCTTTTTTATTCATGCTCCCATTTCTCCATTCACTCGTGTGTGTGTGTGTGTGTGTGTGTGTGTGTGTGTTCTTTTTCTTTTTAGTACCTACTATGTGACAGGCACCAGGCTCTACTCTGGAAGGTACCACAGTGAACAAGACAGACAGAGGCTTTGGCCCCATGGGGCTTACATTCTAATGGGAGATACCACTGTACACATAAAAAAAGCAAGTCATGTAATTATCACGCCAGGGTGGAAATGCACACGCCATGGCCAAGAGTAAGCGGAATAACAGGAGCCAGGGAAGAGGTGGAGGATTGTTTTGGGATTCCATCTTGTCAGGTTTACTACATGCAATAAAGTCTACACATCTTACACGGACAAATGGGAGGGGTGTGTGTGTGTGTGTGTGTGTGCATACATCTGGGAGGGTCTTTCCATGCTGACTACTGAATTGGACTGTGACCAGGGGGAGGCAAATGAGGCACTCACCTAACGGGTGCCCCAAACCTCAGCAATCAATAGAAATAATATGGTAATGTAATATTTTAATACATTGAAAGTAATGCAAAAAAAAAATCTCTGTGGTGAAGAAACTATAGAAATTTTAAATAACGAGGGAAGTTTGGTAGCTGGAATTAGGACGAGGCAAGGGAGTCGGAGGCTGCAGCTGAAGTGTGGGACCCCTGGGCAGCCAGGCCCTCTGGTGGAAATTCTCTTTTCCTGTCCTGCCTGTCATCTCCCCTAATTCCACCAGGGGGAGCTTGCCTACTATGCAAACCTTCAGTGCTAGGGTTTACTGGCTGAAAGACCAGCTGGTCTCATCTCAAGGCTGTTTTCAGGGCCCAAAGACAAAAGAGAGGGAGGAAAGAGAGGGAGGGAGACATTCTGGCCCACTGTCTTATGTAACCATGACCTTTGTCTGGGGAAAGAACAAAAATTAAACACAAGAGCTGCGAAGCCGATTTGCCTCCGCGGAAAAAGCATTAGCCTGCGGACTGAAGGGGTCCCAGGTTCAATTCCCATCAAGGGCATGTACTTCGGTTCAGGCTTGATCCCTGGCCCTGGCTGGGGCACGTGAGGAGGCAACCAATCGATGTGCCTCTCTCACATGGATATTTCTCTGCCTCTCCCTCCCTCTCCCTTCCATTCTCTCTAAAAATCAGTGGGAAAATATCCTCAGATGAGGATTAACAAAAAATAAAAATAAACTCAAGAGCTGCATGTCTTCCTAGACTTTTCATTAAAGGGATTTTGCACATCTTCTAAGCTGCAGTCACAGCTGGTGGAGGGCAGGAATATGACGGCAGTTGTCAGGGAGACAAAAAACCTGGGTTCCAGCCTGAGCTCTGTCTTCAGGTTCCTTGGTCTGATTTGGCCAAGACTTTTCTGGTCTGGTGACCTCAGTTTCCCCAACTGTAAAATGAAGGATTGGCTCCGATGATCTCTGAACCCATTTTGGCACTAAACATTTACGTTCCTGTCTCCAAAGCAGAGCCAGGAAGAGCATTCCTGAAGCAGAAATGGAAACAGCCGGGCGAATGAGGCCAGCGTATTCTGAGGCCTTGAACTTTGACATTCGGCCCTCTGCTCCCACTGACGACTTTCACCAGATTGCTGGGCTAGAACTGAAGTCGTGACCAACTGTTAGTGGACATTAGCCATATGCTGCGTGTGACGTATATTGTTCCCATTCAGCTTCTCAACACCCCTGCTTCCCAGGTGGAGAACTCAGTCCTAGGAAGAATGCTACCGGGCACCTTGCTGGGAAAGGCATTGCTGGGATTGGAACCCTGCCTGCCCTGCTCTGTGTCCCCTGTAGGAGGGCAGCCATGAGGAGTGCTCTGACACCGAAGCTCCCCTGAGTGGTAGGAGGTTGGGCCCCAAACACTTTCCTCCGGCAAAGCATGGTCCTGCCTAGTGGATTAAGGATTTCCTGCCAGGTCAATGGACATCTCCTAAGCACTTGTGTGGCAAGGCCGGGGAAGGCACCTGTGGTCCCCAGACAGCTGGGGAGTCAGAATCCCCCAGAGCAGGTGGGGCTGCGACCAGGGGAGAGACAGCTGCATTGGCTCTGCCCCCTCAGCTTTCCGGGTGCAGCCTGTGACTCTGGTCCTGGCAGCTCCTCAGCCATCCCTGAGGTATGGCCTCCCCAACCCTTGGGCCCCGATAAACTGGAAACAGGAAAGACTTCCATTCTGCTCCTTAATGGGGTGGAGGGTGGGCCATGTGTGTGTTCCTTTTTCTTCATTCCCTGCCCCCCTTGCTGTCCACAGCTGCTCTGAGGCCCGGGTGGACATTGGAAATGGAGGCGCAACTCCTCAACCAGTGTCCTTGGCTGGAGGGGTGCGGTGCTTGCTCACCCCTAACAACCTTGCTGAAATTCCCCGCCATCCCCTCCTTCCTGCTTCAGAGACAGAAGCCTACACAGAAATTCTCAGAGAGGGCCCACAGATGGCTGTGGGCACATTGCCCTTTTTTAAAAAAGAGACATTTTTTCATCTTCTTTATCATGTTGTCTCGTTAAAAAGAAGAAGGAAGGGTTCCATTTCATCACTGGCATTTCTTTTCCTTGATGCCCCTGCAAGCCTGAAAGCACCATGCATCCCTTCCCTCCAGTAAGCGGTTTTCAAGCTGAGGCTGATAACGACCCAAAATGGCCTCCTAGAGGGCAACATTCATAGTCCACGTGGGGCTCCTTTGTCCCTTAACACTCATTAATGTATGAGCTTAATTACATGGAGATCAAGGGCATTGGAGGTGAGAGGCTAACGAGGGCATTAAATCCGGACCCACTTCTCAGCTGCCCCGGGGACTTGGCAGAACTGTGTGGGCAAATCGCTCCTGCAAAGCTTCCCATCCCCTGGTTGGAGTCCCGGTCCAGGCGTCCTACAACCAGAACCTGTTCGGAGGAGGATGGGCAGGGTCTGGGAGATCCACCTTCTATAAGCAACAGAGAGGATAGAGAAATGGGAATCCTGAGGGAGCCTGCCAACCCAGAGCAGTGATTTTTTTTTCACCTGGTGTGCTGCAAGAATTTTTAAAATGTGCAATACCTGACTATGTAGTCAGGGCTACTGGCCTTTTCCCTTAGATTGTCAAATAAAATTTTAAAAATGACAACAGCCAATAGAACAATAGCCGTCCATTAGTAGCCAGGAATTAATCAAAATTACACCTATTTTTTGTCAGATAGGCACATCTTTTGGTGTGCTGCAGAATTGCAGTTATTAATGTATGTCATGAGATGAAAAAGGTTGAAAATTGCTGTTGTAGAGGGCAGAACTTGAACAATTGGTGGGCTTCATCCAGAAGCCAAATTGGGCCAGTTTATTTGTTCAATAAATGTTATTAAGCCTCCACTATGTGCCAAGCACTGAGTCAGGCAGTGGGGATACTGGAATGAGCAAATCCTAGATCTGGTTTCCATCTTCCTAGAGCTTAAAGTGTAGCACAGGTGGCAGGCATTGGATGGATGACCACACCAGCAAAATGTCTGAGACAATGGTGCCGGGAGAAGGGCAAGGTGATTTGTCCTGGGAAGAGTATAGAGCAGAATTCTATAGGTGGAGTGACAACAAGAACTGGGAACTGCAGGCGGAGTGAGCCCAGGGAGCGAGGTGGGAAGGCGTTCCCAGGGCAGGAATAAAAGAGGACATCATCCTTAGCTGGTTTGGCTCAGTGGATAAAACATCCAACTGCAGACTGAAGGGTCCTGGGGCACATGCCCAGGTTATGGGCTCAGTTCCCAGTAGGGGGCATGCAGGAGGCAGTGATCAATGATTCTCATCATTGATGTTTCTATCTCTTCCTTCCTCTCTGAAATCAATAAAAAATATACTTTAAAATATATTTTTTAAATGTTAAAAGAGAACTTCAGAGACTGGTAGGTCAAACTAAAGACTTCTGTCTTGACCTTGCGAATAACGGAAAGGCATTGAATGATGTTATGTGGACAGGTGACAAAAGCAGATGGGTATTGAGATCACTCTACAGCCATAAAAGCATTTCAATCTCACCTAAAGAATAGCTTCCTAAGACAATGCTTGACCTTGAGAACATAATAACAATAAACATTTATTGGCCTCCGACTAGGTATGAAATGCCATGTGCTTCTCATGGCTTAATACTTGGCCGTGAGAACAACATATCAGGTAGGTGTGTTGCAATGAGGGAATACAGGTGAGGAAACGGAGGCTCAGAAAGGTGAGGGAATGGAGGCTCAGAAAGATCTAGAAAGCTATGTGAGGTCAGTTGGCGAAGTTGCAGAGCTCACATCCTAGTCCGTCTGACCCTAGAGGCTTGGGGGCCTCGCTCCTAATGATTGCAGCACCAGAAGCTACAAGGGACCACAGCCTTGCTCTGTGGGACCAAGAAAGTCGATACTTTTCCTGTCACCCTCTAAGTTCTTCTAGCTGGGCAATAATCAACTTAACAGACAGATTAACAGGAGAAAAATCACATGTTTACAGGCCTGCACGTGGGGAATTCACATAAGCATAAAAATTCCAAAGACAATGAGGCAACATGGGGTATATAAGACATTTTGGACAAAGGAGAAAGGGAAGGGGGTCTTAGATTTCAGAAGTAAGAATGGGCCCTTTAGCCCTGACTGGTTTGGCTCAGTGGATAGAGCGCAGGCCTGTGGACTCAATGGTCCCGGGTTCAATTCCGGTCAAGAGCATGTATCTTGGTTGCAGGCACATACCCAGTAGGGAGTGTACAGGAGGCAGCTGATTGGTGTATCTCTCTCATCGATGTTTCTGACTCTCTATCTCTCTCCCTTCCTCTCTGGGGAAAAAAAAAATCAATAAAATATATTAAAAATAACTTAAAACATTAAAAAATTTTTAAAAAGTGTGCCCTTTATAGGTAGTTGAGGAAGAGGTAAACATACATGGCAGGAAATTTCTTGCTAGGCAACTCTGGAACAATGGGACACAGTGGGTATCTAGCTAAAAGCCTAGAGTCTTCCTGGCTAATACTGGGATGAAGATTCTTAAAGTGATTAAGCAAAGGTTTTCCTTCCTAAAGCAGGTTTCTCTGTCTGAATCTCTCAGCAAGAAGGGAGGATCAAAGGTTCTTTCCGAGTCTTGCTTCTTCTTTTTTTAAATATATTTTATTGACTTTTTTTACAGAAAGGAAGGGAGAGTAATAGAGAGTTAGAAACATCAACGAGTAGGAGACCTCTATCAGCTGCCTCCTGTACACCCCCTACTGGGGATGTGCCCACAACCAAGGTACATGCCCTTAGACTGGAATTGAACCTGGGACCCTTCAGTCCGCAGGCCGACCCTTTATCCGCTGAGCCAAACCAGTCAGGGCCTGAGACTTGCTTCTTTAATGAACAGCTTACAAATCCTAAAAAGATAGTGTCAAGGTGGCAAAAATCGGGTTCCCTCCAGCACATTGGAATCACCTGGGTGGGATGTTAAACTGTAAATCCTCCTCGGCCAGTGTGGCTCAGTGGTTGAGCATCGGCCTATGAACCGGAGGTCATAGTTAGATTCCCAGTCAGGACACATGCTCAGGTTTTGGGCTCCATCCCAATAGGGGGCATGCAGGAGGCAGCTGATGGATGTTTCTGTCTCTCTATCCCTCTCCCTTCCTCTCTCTAAATTCAATAAAAGTATATAGATTTTTAAAATGTGAATCCTTCCCACCCCAAGGGATTCCGATACAATGAGCCTTGCTAGGGAGCCGCCTGGGCACTGGGAATTTTTGGAAACTCCCCAGGTCAGTCTATTGTGCTGCCAGGTTGAGACCCGCTAGCCCACAGCCCGGAAAAGCTCCAGGGAGGGCTGTTGAAGCAGAGAGCTATCCCTCTGGCTGGACTCAGTGGCCTCGAGTTCCCTTCCTGCTTGGATAGCCTGTGATTTTGTGATTCACCAGTTCTGCTTCCAGGAACCTTTCCCCCTAGGTGACTGGATTTCTGGCACTGACAGATGGAGGCTGAGGAGCCTGGGTAACTTTGCATTGGCTGCATTTCCGAGCCCTGCCAGCCACATTCCCGCTGGCTCAGACCCAGCCTGCAGACAAGCTGAGAGGAGGAAGAGAGTGGTTAGCCAATCCCGGTGAGCTCTGGTGGAGCTGGGTGCTGCTGGCTGTGGGTGCCCTTACCAGGGACTGATCCCACCTCCTTTGAGAGCAGCTGGAGCCTCTGACCAGCCCCACCTGTGACTCAAGACACGAACACTTATCTGACCCTTTCTGAGCTCAGTGGCTGCACAACCAAGGAAGTTGGAAAGAAATGAGGCAGTGGAGAGTGAAAACAATACCTCATGCTTGTAGGCTACTTTATGCCAGTTCCAGATGCTTCTGGAGCTATTATCACATTTATAATTTGGAATCTGATAGCCTCGTGATGACCTCCGGTGCCCTCTTCACAATATAAATAAGAAAGGGGGATGCCAGAGATTTGATGGTGAGACGGCAGGGCGGGGCGAGGATGAGCTCCCAACTCCGCCCCTTAGGGCGGAGTTATCCCTAGCCCTCAAAACCCCTGGTCTGGGAGAAATTCGCTCTCTTCCGCCATGCTGCCGGTGTGGGTGGGAGGAGCCCATGCTAGCATGGAGAAGGCTCTTTTGTTTATTGCATCAGACTCGGCTCCCTGGTGGTCCTTGGGGATCACGAAGTCTGGGCATAACAATGGCTGGTAGGAAGTCACGAAACTTGTGAGTGACAAGGCCTAGACTATGACACCCTCACAGATTTTGAGGCCCCTTTGTTCTCCAGATAACTCTACAAGATGGAGATTGGGAGGGGGAAGATGGAGAGGAGGGAGGGGGGAGGGGGAGGGGAATCTCACTGGCAAACGAAAACCAAATATCTGCACTACTGGCCATTCCTGCTATTACACCACCGCAGAGGGAAGGCAGGTGGGATGGAAATAATGCCAGGGATGTGAGTTCTAAATGGAAAAGCTGCATTTAGGACCATACGTGCTCAGTTCCTCAGAACTAGAGTTTGCCAGACAAGCCCAACTTTTTTTCCTTGACTCCTATGTCTCCGTTTCCTCATTCATTAAAGGAGGATAGTAATACTCACATTCTACTAGAGAATTAAGCAATAAGCCAGGTAAGGCGGTAGGCTACTCGATGGTCCCAATGACTATGGAGAGAAAATAAATTAGGAGAGAGAACGGGGCGCCCCAGTAGGGCGGTGTTACTGAAAAGCTGACACTTGAGTGAAGATCCTTCAGAAGGTGAGCTGAGCCTACCTCGGGGTGTTGTACATGTGTGTAGAGGGCGTATTTTAGGCACCGGGAACAAGTAAACAAATGCAAAGGCTGGAGGCAGGAGCTGCATGGTATGTTGGGCCTTGAGACCACAGTGGCTAGAGTGGGAGAGATAATGGTGGGCATTACGGACCAGGTATGGCAGCATGGACCATGGATCTGACGTTGGCTTTGACATGGAGACAGAGAGTGTTTTGAACAGAAGTTTTACCTTAAATGACCTTGGGCTTGGCTGGCCCAGCTCAGTGGTTGAGAGACCTACGACCCAGGAGATAAGGGGTCCCAGCCAGGGCACATACCTGGGTTGCGGGCTCCATCCCTGGTGTGGGGAGTGCAGGAGGCAGCCATCATTGGTGTTTCCACCCCTCTCTTTCCCTCTCTCTTCCTCTCTGAAATCAACAAAAATACATTAAAAAAAAAAAAAAATGACCTTGCCTGTAAACAGGAAATAAATTAAAGCTCCTGGTCCCCTGCAGAGGTGCCGCTTGGGTGGGCCAGTTGTAAATACATTTCGCAGTGATTAACATAATAAAGGGAATGAGATGGGAAATAGCTCTAGGGAAAGGTGCCTCCTTGAGCCTCAGTTACAGATTATAGTTAAGAAATAACCCTACAGAGCACTTTTCTTTCGAGTTTTTTTTTTTAACTGCCGAGCTCCGCTAGGCTTTAGCTCTGATGAGGTGACATGGAAATCTTAGCAGCTCCCCAAACTGGGAAATACAGCCCCTCTCCCCACCCCACCTCAACCCTGGGTCCAGACATTGCCACTGGTTTAATCCTCACACAGCCTTATGAGCTTCATTACATTTTAAATGACACCAAGGAAAAGAAATGCCTCCTTTTTTTAAAGGTTTTCCACGTAAAGACAAAAAGCACAACCTCTTCAAATGGGTTAATTTTTTAAGACACTGCCTCAGTACCAGCAATGTTCAAAAGTTAATGACAGAACTAAGGAAATTCCGAGTTACTCTACATCCATTTGACAGGGAGGACAATTGAGCCTCCTGCCGCAGTTTAGAAGGATAAAATCAGAGACTTGAACCCACAACCATTTGTTTCAGCCACAGCTCCCTCATTTTAGTAACTGGCAACCCCATCCAGTTAGGTGCTTAGTTCAAAAATGTCGGGATTTGTCCCTGCTCCACGGCATGGACACAGAGGGTTCATCTTAATCCTAAATCAGCGGGACCTTGGCAGATGGAACCTCCCACCACAACACCCATCTGTTGATATTTTTGTTCCAAAATCTCAATGTTGCTGATCTTTTTTAATCTTTAAAAAATGCATGACTTTGATATTCTACTCATGAACATCTCTATTCTATAAACATAGAAATAAAATATTTTTCTCCATCAAATCTTTGAATAATCTTGACGCCTAAGGGCACATGGTCTGGCCTGGAGGACTCATGGATGAAGTTTAACCGTTTGGATACGTGTTTCCAATCAGTCAACCGCAGCCTGCCGCTTGGCAGATACGGGTGACAGATGAAAAGGCACTTTCGGGGGCAGCACATTTCTGTGTCGCTGAAAGCAAGCCAGTGCCGATTTGTCAGATGAGAGAGAAACACCACTTCATTAGGCTGAACTGTTTGGAGAGGTAAGCAGACCTTTTTTGTATTGAAATCAAAGGATGTGCTTTTTACTGGCTGTTCATGATACATTCTTAAGAGGATTTTCAAACACCAGTTGAAAAGCAGTTATGACTTTTCACTCTGGTGGTGGTGAACTCAGTAATGCATTTCTTATTTATTTATACCTCAGATTCCTGTATATTTGCTAAGTATTATCTTTGTCTTGAATTTTTAAAAAATATATTTTATTGATTTTTAAAAATTTTTATTTATTTATTTTTTTTACAGAGAGAAAGGGAGAAGGATAGAGAGTTAGAAACATTGATGAGAGAGAAACACCGATCAGATGTCTCTTGCTCACCCCCTACTGGGGATGTGCCCGCAACCAAGGTACATGTCCTTGACCGGAATGGAACGTGGGACCTTTCAGTCTGCAGGCAACGCTCTTTCCACTGAGCCAAATCAGTTAGGGCCATTGTCTTGGATTTTATTGCTCTCTCTTCAAAGTCATCTTTCTCACCCAGCTTAGATGTTACGGTACAACATTATAATCACTGCCTTATAAAAATGGCCATAATGTCCTCCCTCTTTTTTCACCATCATTCCTCCCAGCAAAACCTTACTCTGGCCAAATACAACCCTCTCCTTTCTCCATTCACTTGTTCCCAACTGAAGCTTAAGAGAATACACAACTAGTCCTGTCTGATGTGGCTCAGTTGGTTGAATGTTGTCCCAGGTAATAAAAAGTTGCCAGTTCGATTCCCAGTCAGGGTACATGTCCAGGTTGTGGATTCAGTCCTGGACCATATGGGAGGCAACCAATTGATCTCTCTTCCTCTTTCTCCCCCTCTCTCTCTTCATCTTTCTCTCTCTCTTTCTCCCCAACACTCCTTCTTCCTTTTCTCTAAAATCAATGAAAACATATTTTTAAAAGAAAAAAAAGGAAGAGAATGCACAACTGTGCAGATCAGTCTCATTCATGTCTACAAATCTCAAATGGCACAAAATGTAGCCTGGTAATGTCTTCGCAAACTCCCAGCATCCTCACTGAAAAGTTCCCGAGGTGGGAGCCAACATGGTTGGTTCAAGGATCAAAGCTGATGGAGGGGAAGAGTGAGAGGAGATGATATCAGATCATACAGACCCTTGTAGGTCAGTGTAAGGACTCGACTTTTATGTTGGTGAGATGGGGCACCATTGGAGGGCTTTGAGTAGAGCAATGACAAAATCTGATTTAGATTTTAACGGACTCTCTCCAACTACTATTTTGAGAATAGACAGTAAAGGATAATGACAAAATCATGGAGATAGGGAGATGGGATATGATTAAAATAAACCGAGCAAGAGATGCTGTGATTTGGACCTAAGTGATTGTAGGGAAGATTAGAAGTGATCTGATTTTGCTATCTTTGAAGATGGAGCCAACAGAGTTTGCTGATGGTTCGGATGTGGCTTGTGATAATAAGTGCAGGGTCAATGAGGACACCAGTGTTTTGGCCTGAGCAGCTTTATGGCTGGAATTACCCTTTATGGAGATGGGAAAGACACTGGGAAGAGCAGGTTTGGTGGGTGGGAGTGGGAGGTGAGTAAATGAAGAGTTTATTGTTGGGCACAGTTGAGTTGGAGATAGCTTTTAGATATTTCTGTTAGTTTCCTGGGGCTGTTGGAACAAATTACCACAAACTTGGTGGCTTAAAATATTAGAAATGGATTTTCTCACAGTTCTAGAAGTCAAAAGTTTGAACCCTACCTGTCAGCAGGGCCATACTCTGGGGAAGGCTCCAGGGAATAAACTGTTCTTTGCCTCTTTCAGCTTCTGGTGGGTGGTGGCATCCTTGACTTGTGGCCACATTTGCCCTGTTTTCTGCCTTTTTAGTCATATTGCCTCTCTTCTACGAGGTAGGAGAGAATCAAGGGACTGGAGCTGGAAGCTAAGTGTCTTAGTCCATTTTGGCTTCTATAACAAAGTACCGTCATTGGGTGTCTTATAAATAACAGACATTTATAACTCTTAGTTCTGGAGGCTGGGAACTCCAGCAGAGTCAGTGTCTGTTAAAAGCCCACTTCCTGGTGATGTATATAGCCATCTTGCTGTGTCCTCACCTGGTGGAAGGGGGCAAGCAGGCTCTCTGAGGCCTCTTTTATGAGGGCACTAATCCTGAATTCATGATTACACCTCCCAAACTCCCCACCTCCAAATACCATCCCATTGGGGATTAAGTTTCAACAAATAAATTGGAGAGGGGCCCCAAAATTCACTCTATAGCACACCGAGGAGTTCAAGGATGTGGGGGACTTTGTTTTTTTATTTGTCTGGGGTCCAGAGGGAAAAACAAAAGGCTTCAGGAGATGGGGTCAGAATAGGAGAGGATGGTGGGCATGAGGGTTCAAGTCTGGGGGTGAGGGGAGGCCTAGGAGACCTGAGCTGAAGGGTTCAAGCACGTGTCTGTGGTCTCAAGGCAGATCATGAAGGTGAGACTGCGAGTGTTGGGGAGAGAGAGGAGTGGGTTTTTGCCTGGAGAATTTTATTCCCACATTTGATTCTTCAGCAAGTTGAAGGGCTCTAGGGCATGTGGTACTCTAATGGTTAGAGTCTAGACTGTGGAGTCAGATGTTCTTGGTTCAAATGTCTTCTCTTGGTGACCTCAGGCAAGTTACTCAATTTTTCTTTGTCTCCATTTTCCCCTCTGTAAAACAGGACCAAGAATAGTACCCACCTTCAAGGGACTTTGTGACTAATACGTGAGTTAATATGTGGAGGATGCTAGAAGAAAGCCCTTTATATAATAGGCCCTATTTGTTTTCCAGTCTTGATAAAACATATCCTAAATCTCCTCCTCTCTGCCTCCATTATTCCAACATGAGGCCAAGCCAGCATCATCACCTACCACCATCGCTGGGTGTTTTGTTTCTATTCCCCACTATCACACTGCAGCCAGAGTGATTATTTTGAAACTGCACATCGATCCATGTTACTCCTTGACTTAAAATATTCCTGTGAGCTCTCATCCATGGCATTTAGAATAAAGTCCCAAATCATTATTCCTGGATTACAATGTCCCTCACCATCTGGCCTTTCTCCCCACCTCATTTCCTCACCCACTAAAGTCCCACTTCACTCACCTTTCTCTTCTTTAACATGCCAAGCACACTGCTGCTTTGGGCCTTTGCACCAGCTGTTCCCTCCATCCCAGATTATTCTTCCCCCTAGTCCCGTGGTCGGCAAACTCATTAGTCAACAGAGCCAAATATCAACAGTACAACGATTGAAATTTCTTTGGAGAGCCAATTTTTTAAAAAAAACCTTAAACTTCTTCTAACACCACTTCTTCAAAATAGACTCACCCAGGCCGTGGTATTTTGTGGAAGAGCCACACTCAAGGGGCCAAAGAGCTGCATGTGGCTCTCGAGCTGCGGTTTGCTGACCACTGCCCTAGTCCGTGCCTGGCTAGGCTCTTCTTGTCCCTCAGATCTCAGGGGAGACCTTCCATGACCCCCACGTCATGTGGCTTCTTCTCATTCAGTTTGTTCATGACTATTTTATTTTATTTATTTATTTATTTATTTATTAAATATATTTTATTGATTTTGTACAGAGAGGAAGGGAGAGAGATACAGAGTTAGAAACATCGATGAGAGAGAGTCATCAATCAGCTGCCTCTTGTATACCCCCCACTGGGGATATGCCCGCAACCAAGGTACATGCCCTTGACCGGATCCTTCAGTCCCCAAGCCGACGCTCTATCCATTGAGCCAAACCGGTTTTGGCTATTCATGCCTATTTTAATTCTCTGTGTAGTACTTACTATCCTTTGCATTTTCTTGGTTTTGTTTATGTCTGTTCTACTTTAGAATTTTCCATAGGGAGAGGCTAAGACAAAGGTTTGGATATTAAAGGTTTATTTAGAAGATGTTGCCAAAAGAGGGGATGAGGGTACAAGGAGGGTGAGACAGGAAGTGTGCAAAGTCAATGTAAGGATATCATTGTCGGATAGGAGCAAACTTTCTCTACCTTCAAGGCTCTTTTGGCTGGCCTAATAACCAAACAGACATGAGACAGATTCGCAAGAGAAAATAACTAAATTTAAAACATACATGCTAGTATGTATGGGAACCCTGCATAAATGAGAGAGTGAGAGACAAACACACACAAGAGATTCAGAGACAAAAAGGGAACATGGGTACATAAGGCATTCTGAGCTAGGGATGAGGTAAGGTGCCTTGGGGATCATTGTAACATCATAAGAGCAGATATTTAGTAAATAGAAATTTCTCCTGCCATGGGTCAAGAAGAGATTATAGCCCTGGCACATGATTTCTTGAGATGACTTGCTCTGAACCCCACATTATCAACTTCACTATTGAGGGGAGGGGCTTTCTCCCTCCAGGACCTCTGGGAAGCACCCACAATGCCTCCCAGAGTTATCCTGTTGAGAGATGGGAGGCTGAAGCCTTTATCCACCTGCAGACATCCGCTGGTAGTGGGGGGCTGCTTCTGGGACATTCATTCCCTGACTTCCAGGCTGTGCTTGTCTGAGGGCCACGCTAGTTCCAGCTGCAAAGCTGCACTGGAGGTGGTTCTGGCAGCCAGAGGCCAGGCCCCGCTTCCCAACACAGCCGTGGCTAACTCAGGGGTAGGCTGAACCACAGGCTGGTGCTGTCTGTGGCCTGACCCATTTCTCCTGCTAGAGTGTAAGCTCTTGGTGAGTGAGACTGCCATTTCTGTTCACTATGTGTCCCAAGAGCCTAGCACAGAGTCTGGCAGGCAGTAACACCAGCAGACATTAGTTGAAGGAACTTAATCCTTTCATCACTCTGGGGTAGGTGCTGCTGTTGTCTTCATTTTTAGATGAGAAAATTAAGACTCCGTCTTCCTTACCTGTGTCGCTCAGCTCACTGGTGATATGGCTGGAAGGACACAGTCTGAGAAATGCATCCGACTCAGCTTTGAACGAAAAGAAATTACTTTGCTGGAGCTATCGTCACTGAGGAATATTATTCGACTCAGTCATCACATTCAGCATTAGCAGTGTAATGTTTTCAGGTACTTTTCAGAGAGTGCCTTACTTACATGGCGTAATGGCTTTCCTGTTGTATTAGACTGTCATTTAGATGATTAATAAGAATGGAAAATGCGAATGGATCAAAGGCCTTGCAGGGTAAGAGAAATCCTTGCATCTGGCCAGGCTTGATAGAAGGTTCCTGGAGGAAAATGGAGAGCACATGCTCCATTGACAGAGAGTCTCTATGAGATGATGTATTGCAGACCTGAAACCTATATAATTTTATTAATCAGTGTCACCCCAATAAATACAGAAATAAAATTAAAATTAAGAAGAGCGTCTTTTACAGCCCACAGCTGGTGCCTTACAGCAGGGTCAGCAAACCTGTTTGTGTAAAGGTGCCAATAATGAATAGGCTTTGTGAGCCATATCATCTCTGTAGCATTGTAGCATGAAAGTAGCCATGGACTGTGCAAATAAATGGGTGTGGCCGTGTTCCAATAAAACTTTATTTACAAAAACAGATGACAGCCCAGATTTGGCCTGCCTGCTGTCATTTGCCTTATGGGAAGGCAGTAGTCCAGATCGTCTGATTCTTCAAGAGAAGACAGAAATCAGGATTTTATGTGACATTTCCTAATTCTGAAAACATCGCATAGGCCGCTGGTTGGCGCTCACTAATTCAGCCACTTGCCCTGTTGCCTCGGAGGATGCCGAGGATGCTATGCTATCTCGGTTTGTGTAAGTGCACTCTATGATGTTTGCACAACAAAATCGCCTAACGATGTATTTATCAGAACGTGTCCTTCGTTAAGCAACTCAGGAGTGAGTGTAAGTGAGAACTCCAGCTTTCAATTGCTCAGAACTAAAATCTCCGTGTCTTCCTGATCTCCCTTTTTCACACTCACATCTGGTCCATCAGCAGAGCCTATCAGCTGTGACTTCCAAATATGTTCACAATCTGGCCCCATCTCACCTCCTCCACCATTTCCACAGGGAGCCTCAGCCTCCCTTGCCCCCCACTGTCTGTGTGCCCAGCCAAGGATACCACCAAGCTATTAACATGTGAGTGCCTGATGGTGGGAGGAGGGTGGGTGGCTTAGGATCTTAACATTTTAATCATGTTTTAGTAGCATCACAAGGAGAGTGATACCTGTGTAATCAAAACATTTCTTTCTTCAAATATGTGTTCATTGATTTCAGAAAAAGGGAGGGAGAGGGGGAAAGAGCTAGAAACATCGACGAGAGAGAATCATTGATTGGTTGCCTCCTGCTCGCCCCACACTGGGCATTGGGCCTGACCGGGAATAGAATCTCCTGGTTCATGGGTCGATGTTCAACACGGAACCACATCAGCCGGACAAAACATTTTTAAATAGACGATTGTCCAGCACCCTCTCCCACATCCCAGCCTCAGTCTCCCCAGGTGAACGGCTGCTACCTTAATCCTCAGCTCTTCAACCTTGGGTCTCTGCACACCCGGAAGCTTTGGAAGCCCTTCGGAGTTGGTGACCTCAGGGAGTCCTGGGGTCTGAGAAAAGCAGTGCCCTGCTGCTGACAGTCAGGACCTCCTCGCCTGAGGGGAAGGGTCCCATGGGCGGCCCCTCGGC
Source organism: Pipistrellus kuhlii (assembly GCF_014108245.1). Classification (NCBI taxonomy): domain Eukaryota; kingdom Metazoa; phylum Chordata; class Mammalia; order Chiroptera; family Vespertilionidae; genus Pipistrellus; species Pipistrellus kuhlii. The sequence continues at coordinate 11,791,987 of NW_023425584.1, forward strand.
AGGCTTGTCTGGCTGCTTTTTACTGTCCTGTCTCAGTTTCCTTCCTGTTCATTGTCAGAGGAGGGGAGCAGGCTCAGGGGCTTTGAAGTTAATGGCTGCTTTTATTTCCTCCTCCTGGAGTCTGGGCAGCTCTTAGGGTCTCACTCCATTGTTCCTCACAGAATCCTGGTCAGGCTGGAAGGCTCCTTATCACACACCTACCCCAGAGTTCACCCGCTAGGGCTGATGCTGGGTATGGCCACAGGCATTAAAATAAACAACAACAAAAAAAGGGCAATACAGGGAATATCTGGATTTATTACTTCTTTGGAAAGTCTAGCAGTCTGGCAATAAAGGGCCCAAATTCTGACCATCAGAGGGGCTGAGAAGTGGCTCCTCACTTTGGCTGCACCGTGAGCTCTCTGGCCACCATCTTCACCACCCTCTACTGTCCTTGGCACCTTGGTTGGCCCGGCCACTGGCCATCAAATGTGTGCTTGTATGTGCATGCGTATCTAGTTCATATAGTAACAGTAGAAATGCTGCACAAAACTTATACCACATCTACAACCCTATTTCCAAACAAGGGCACATTCTGACGTACTGCATGCTAGGCTTTCAATGCATCCTCTTGGAAGGACGCAATTCAACATGTAACAGAAGGCAGCAGCATTCTAAGAAACAGTTCATGGGAAGCAGTAAACCCAGCGCCAGGCCTTTCTACGTACGGGCCTGTGAACTAGCCCCTGGTAGAGGGAGATGTATTTTTTTATTTATTCCCTTTGAAACTTAAAAAAAAAAATTATTTTCTTTTTAAAAAAATATATTTTATTGATTTTTTACAGAGAGGAAGGGAGAGGGATAGAGAGTTAGAAACATCGATGAGAGAGACATAGATCAGTTGCCTTCTGCACATCTCCTACTGGGGATGTGCCCGCAACCAAGGTACATGCCCTTGACCGGAATCGAACCTGGAACCTTTCAGCCCGCAGGCTGATGCTCTATCCATTGAGCCAAACCGGTTTTGGCTCTTTTCTTTATTTATTAATTTTTAGAGAAGAGAGAGAGAGAGAGAGAGAGAGAGAGAGAGAGAGAGAGAGAGAGAGAGAGAAACATCTGTTTACTTATTTACGCATTCATTGGTTAACCAAACCTCAAAGAAACCTGGGTATATTGGGACAATGCTCTAACGAACTGAGCTTCCTGGCCAGGGCTCCTTCTGCAGCTTTTTTAATCTTATACTTTTTTTTTTAATTGAAAAAAAGTTTATAAATGTCCAACTTTATAAATGCCCTAGGCTTTGAGTTTTATTTTGTTAACATGTTGCTTTTTCTATTCTTCCTGCCTTGGTCCTCTCACCCAATCAGTGGAGTTATATCTCAAGAATTTCTGGTCAAGGATCATAAAGGACAGGGCCAATGCTCTCTTGGCTTTGCGGGAGACACAGGTAGGAACAGTTTAAAAGGATGGGCTTTACCAGAGTGGTAAACAAGGCTTACAGCGAAGTTTATGGCCCCAATGCTGTCCTTCTGTCCCCATAAACAGAGCCAGCCTTCATGCCTTTGGCCCTAATGGAGCAATGCAAGCCATTAAGACAGCAAGGAAAGACGACTCCAAGCGTCTGCCTCCACTTCCCCAAAAAGCTGAGTGCTTGAAGAATCCACATCATGACCTCCCGGTCACCAGGGATATTTGCAGCAGGGCAGTCACGGCAGCACAGGGCTGGAAACCACCTGAACGTCCAGCAAAGAAGATGGTTACACCCGTCACGATGGAGCTAGCCTAGGAGATGCAGCTAGAGGCGCAGCTCTGTGGGCACGGCTGTGAAGTGACTAAGAGGAAAAAACAAGGTGTTTTTGGTTTCTTAGGATATATTCCTAGAAGTGGGGTCACTGGGTCAAATGATAGTCCCATATTTAATTTTTTGAGGAAACTCCATACTGTTTTCCATGATGGTTGCACCAGTCTGCATCCCCACCAGCAGTGTACAAGGGTTTTCTTTTTTTCCACATCCTCCCCAGCACTTGTCATTTGTTGATTTGTTGATGGCAGCCATTCTGACAGGTATGAAGTGATATATCATTGTTGTTGTTTTTTAAAAAAATATATATTTTATTGATTTTTTACAGAGAGAAAGAGAGGTATAGAGAGTTAGAAACATCGATGAGAGAGAATCATCCATCAGCTGCCTCTTGCACATCCCCTACTAGGGATGTGCCCACAACCAAGGTACATGTCCTTGACCGGAATCAAACCTGGGACCTCTCAGGCCAATGTTCTAGCTGGTTTCCACAAGTTGGTGATCTAGCTTCATTTGTTGCATGTATCTGTCCAATTTTCCCAACACTTTATTGAAGAGACTCTCTTGACTCCATTGTATGCTCTTGCCTCCTTCATCAAATATTAATTGAGCATAATGGTTTGGGTCGATTTCTGGGTTCTCTGTTCTGTCCCATTGATGTATATGCCTGTTCTTGTGCCAGTACTAGGCTGTTTTGATTACGGTGGCTTTGTAGTATAACTTGAAATCTGGTATTGCGAGTCTTCCAACTTCGTTTTTCTTTCTCAAGATTGCTGCAGCTATTGGGAGTCTTTTTATTTTGAAGTATTTGTTCTAGCTCTGTGACATATGCCGTTGGTACTTTAATAGTGGGTTGCATTGAATATGTAGATTTCCTAGGGTAGTATGAACACTTTAATGATATTGATTCTACCAAGCCATAAACATGGTATGTTCTTCCACTTGTTTATATCTTCTTCTATCTCTTTTTTTTCAACGTCCTGTAGTTTTCTGAGAACAATTCTTTTGCCTCCTTGGTTAAGTTTATTCCTAAGTATCTTGATTTTTTTGTTGCAATGATAAATGGGATTGTTTGTTTAGTTTCTCTTTCTGATAATTCATTATTGGTATATAAAAACACCATTGATTTTTGGGTATTGATTTTGTATCCCTCATTTTCTCATTTGTTTTAATTTCCAGATGCAGAATAGTTGGAGTAAATGACACATATTTTAACTTTTTGAGTTACATTGTCTTTCAGAAAGATGGTATTACAATAATTTATATTCCCAACAATACTGTGTATTTGTCAACCCTGCATTTTATGCTTATAGAAATCTTTGCCAAAGCTGTACCCCACTCTTTCTAAAATTACTTTTAGTGCCTTTGCTATTGAGTTTGAGCATTTAAAAAAATTCATTCTTGCCGAAACCAGTTTGGCTCAGTGGATAGAGCTGCGGTCTGCGGACTGAAAGGTCCCAGGTTCGATTCCGGTCAAGGGCATGTACATTGGTTGCAAGCACATTCCCGTTAGGGAGTGTGCAGGAGGCAACTGGTCGATGTTTCTCTTTCATCGACGTTTCTAGCTCTCTATCCCTCTCCTTTCCTTTCTGTGGAAAATCAATAAAATATATTTTTTTAAAAATTCATTCTTCCATGGCGGGTGGGTTCATCTATTTCTGCATTTGGAATGTTAGTGTTTTATGTTTTGATTTATAAGATTTATATAATAAGATTTATATTTGCCACATTCGTTAAAAACATTCTTCAATTTGACATTTGCCTTTTTGATGATATTTGATATGTCTGTCTTCCATATTTATTCAAATATGTATATTCATCCTGCCTATGGTTTTTTCCTATGCCTTCATATCTGGGCCTTCTCCTCTTAAATAACTCACCTATTTTCTTTTCATTGTCTTGTGACTTTCATTGTTTAGTTCTTTGGGTTTGATAAGGTTAATTCATATACAGTAGCCCCTCCCTTACCCACAGGGGATTACATTCCAAAACCCCAGTGGATGCCTGAAATTGTAGATACTACTGAATCCTACAATATATAGACTATATTTTTTTCTCATACATACATACCTACAATAAAGTTTAACTTATAAATTAGGCACAATAAAAGATTAATGATAACTAATAATAAAATAGAATAATTATAATAATATCCTATAATAAAAGTTACATGAATGTCATCTGCCTCTCAAAGTATCTTACTGTACTATACATACCGGGCGGCTACACTAGACAAAGGGATGATTCACATCTGGGCGGGATGGAGTGGGATGGCGTGAAATTCCATCACATTACTCGGAACAGTGAGCAATTTAAAACTTATAAATTGTTTCTTTCTGGAATTTTCCATAAAGTATTTTTGGATTGTAGGTAACTGAAACCATGGATAAAGGGGAACCACTGTATTAGGATCCACCAAATGGAAGCCCACCCATATCAGAAAACTAAACCTAAGTCAACCTGAACTTACAGAGAAACACTTCCAAGGAAACCTAACATATGCCAGTCACAAACCTCCAATTCAGCTTTAGCTTGCTTACCTTATTCTAGAAAATAGGACCTGCTAGCCTTATCATGAAATCTCAGTCTCCTAGGCAATCACTCGTTGCCTCTTTTAACATTCCGTAAGACTGGCCCTTGCCCCAAATCCCATGGGTCCAGTGCTCCATTGCTTGTGAGGTGTAGTTCTCCCCACAAACCATGATTGTTTTCCCTTGAATAAAGGACATTAAAGTCATTACTAACTTGTTTAGTTTTGACATTGGACAGCATCATATATTGATGTTGGTAATGGTTTAAATAAATTCTTGATTTTGTGTTTCTCCTTTCCCAATTACTTTCCCCAGCCTGACTTATTGAAGAATGTATCCCTTTTACCACAAAAGTATCCCACTCCATCCCGCCCAGATGTGAATGCCACATTTACCAGGTAATTTTAAAGTTAGCTGTATATGTTTCTAAGCTTTCAATTATTCCACTGATGTTCATTCATCTATACTTGAATCAACACCATTGATTTCAATATTTGCAATATTTGCAATATGTTTTAGGATTTGGTAATATAAGTCTATCCTCCTATTTTTAAAATATTGTTGCCTTTCTCACAGATATTCTTCCATTTGAATGTTAGAAAGTTATGTCATCCCTTTCCTATCTACCTTCTACCATTAGAATTTGATTGAAAGAGTTAATTTGGATGAAGTTGTTATTTTTACTTCTATTTCTTCAAGCCTTTCTCGGGTTTCAACTTTTTTTTTTTTTAAATACATTTTATTGATTTTTTTTTTTTACAGAGAGGAAGAGAGAGGGATAGAGAGTTAGAAACATCGATGAGAGAGAATCATCCATCAGCTGCCTCTTGCACACTCCCTACTGGGGGTGTGCCCGCAACCCAGGTACATGCCCTTGACCAGAATCAAACCTGGGACCTTTCAGTCTGCAGGCTGACACTCTCTATCAATTGAGCCAAACCGGTTTCGGCGGGTTTCAACTTTTATAATTTCTTCATGAAGAGTCTGCCCTTTATAGGAGGTTTATTCCTAGGTATTTTACACTTTCATGAGAGTTCCTTATTTTTCTTTTTACATTAAAACGGCTGTTTAAGCTCCCATTGAAGCTTACCAAAGGTGACTTTAAATTTCTTTCCAGGTGGGTATCTGCTTGCAGGAAACCAGTCAGAAACTAAAGGCTCTTCAGTAGCAGCTATTGACTGAGAGTTCGTTCTATACTGCCAATGGCGATTATCCCTTCCCGCGAAATTGTCCTGTAGTGATAGCTATCTGCAGCATTTCACACAGGAGGGTTCCCAGGCTGAGAACAGTGAGGAACTTGGCAAGAACCACCCAGTTGGTAGGTGGATCTGAAACAGATCTGTGACTCTCCGAGTATCACAAAGAACAATCAGCCTGAGGGCGCTGAGGCTGTGCCATCAGAGGTCCGATTCAAAGGGGCGCTTTTCCTAAAACAACCACGTTAAAAAGGCAATGCTTCCCACCACCGGACCCTCCAGAGGGCGGGTTCTTCTTCGGTGTCCCGGGCCGATGCGTACTCTGCAGTAGCACAGTGAATACTGGCTGATTTACTGAGACTCTTAGAATCAGGGACTCCTAGGTAACTATTGTGGCTTTTCTCCGCCTTTCCCAACTGTCCGTTTGGAAATTTACCTCCCCACCGCAGGACAGGTCTCCCTCCCATCCCCCCAAAAGTCAACAAGGAAAGGAAGGAAGGAGAGAGGGAAAGAAATAGAAAAGAGAGGATAGAGAAAGAGGGAAAGAGAAGGAAGGAAGGAAGGGAGGGAGGGAGGGAGGAAAAAAAAGAAGGAAAGAAGGAAGGGAGGGAGGGAGGAAGGGAAAGGAAAGACAGATAAACAGACAGAAAGAGAGAGAAAGGAAGGAAGAAGAGAAAAAGAAAGAAAAAGAAAGAGGGAGGGAGAGAAGGAAGAGAGAGAGAGAGAAAGAGAGAATGAAAGAAAGAAAGAGAAAAAGGAAAAAAGAACAAGTGGAACCGACCGACGCCCGGCTTCCTAGAGCAGCGCACGCGGAGCCAGGACTGTCTGGGGCTCTGCCCGCGGGCTCCACGCGTGGTGCGCGCAGGTGGCGCCGCGCTCCCCGCGCTCCCCACGCGGCCCCGCGGGGTCCCAGGAGGCCTCTCCCCGGGAGTCCCCGCCGAGGTGCGGGCGGGCTGCGCCCGGGCGGGGAGGAGGGGGCAGGAAGCGGAGCCAGCGCCGGCGAGAGAAACTCTCCGGTTCCCAGCCCCCCGCCCCGCGGGGCGCGGGCTGCGGCGCATGCGCGCGGCCGGCCCCGTTCCCCGGCGGAGAGGGAGCGGGGCGGCCGGAGCGGAGCCGCGGCGGGAGGAGCGCACGCGGGGGCGCGGCGGCGGGGCGAGCGGGCGGCGCAGGCGGCGGCGGGAGCGCGGAGCGCGGGGCGCTTGGGCTCAGCCGCGCGCGGGCCGCCGGGGTCCCTCCGCCTCGGCCCGGGAGGGGCTCGGCGCCGCAGCACCCCGCGCCCGGAGAGGGATGCGTGAGTGTCTCGCCCCGGCTCGAGGGCAGGATGTGGGAGCAGGACAAAGGCTGGGCGGCGGGGGAGGAGTTGGGAGCTGCGAGCCGGTGGCCGCTACGGGAGCCCCAGCCTCCTCCTCGGCTGAGCTAGCGACGTGGGCAACTTGGCTGTGCAACTTTTGCAAAAGGGAAAGATAAAAATTCTGCAAGCTGTTGTTGCACAGCTCCAGGTCTCCCCCCCACCTCCCCAGGTCCCACCAACCGAGGGGAAGGGACACCGCAAACCCCGGGACTGGGGGCGCCCGCCAGCTCCGCCGGGGTGGACAGGAGGGGTCCCCGGCGGGGGCAGCGGGGATAGGGCTGCCCGGGGCGGGGCAGGACGGGGAGCGGCGTCTGAGGGAACCCGTGTCCACGCAGGGAGCGCCCTGGGAGCCCAGTAGCCTCGGATCGCGGCGCCGAAGACGCGAGTATGGACGAGCCGTGGTGGGAAGGGCGCGTCGCCTCGGATGTCCACTGCGCCCTGCGCGAGAAGGTCAGTCTCCCCGCCCGCGTGGCTCCCTGGCTGGGGGTGCAAAGCCTCTTTCGCCCGGACTCTGTTTACGGAGGTTCCCCCAAGGGCCTTTCTTTGCTCCGGTTGCCTTTCTTTGCTCCAGTTTACAGATGAGGAAAGGAAAGACAGAAGCCTCACCTGAGCCTTCTCCCGGGGAGTTTGGGTGGGAGAGGCGCCTGGTAAGTTGGTGTTTCTGGTTCGCCGCCCAGAGCTCCCAGCCAGCCAAAAGCCGACACAGTAACTGCGCTCTAGAAGGTGATGTTTCCCATAGGATTGCCACCGGAGGTTATTTTCAAAGGTGACTGAATGAATGAATGGGCTTAAAAGTATTTCATGGTGAGATTTAAAAAACATGTATCTAGCAAGTCTTGCATAGGATAAATGATGCTGATTTCCCATTGACTGTCGCGATGTAGCAGCTCTTGCAGGGGCTGCTGGGCGGAGGAGGAGGGCAAAAGGTGGAAAAATGGGGGACATCTGTAATACTGTCGACAATAAACAAGTTAAAGGCAATTACTTAAAAAAAAAAAGTTAAGTAAAAGTAGTGATTCAGTATAAAGAAGGACTGAAGAAGCTTGAAGACCTCCTGATCTCAGGGAGTGGCTGTGAATCTAAGAGGATGCGAGGAGAAAACAAAAATTCCCCTGCCAGTTGGCCTCTGGGGGCCGGTGGGGGCAGGTGAAATGTGATCCCTGTACTCCCCTCACCTCAAAGACACAAGTGCGCTGGGGAGGGGGAGGCTGAGGAGGGGAGACTTCCAGGTAAGGAGGCTGGAGGCATGGCCTATGTGTCTTGCCTACCACCCCTGGGGTCTGGGATGAGACTGGGGCTGGTGTGAAATGGAGGGGATGGTTTCCTACGGCTGGCTGCGTGCAAAGTAGCACAGGCGAGAGGGCTTAAAGCAACAGGAATGTGTGCTCCCCCAGTCCTGGAAGCTAGAAGTCCAATGGCCATGCCATGCTAGTCCTCAGCGTTCCTTTGCAGACCTATCACTGCAGTGGCTGACTCTGTTGCCACGTGGCATTCTATCTATGTCTGTGTTCTCTTCTTAGAAGGACACCAATCATTGGGATAGGGTCCCTTTTAATCCAGCATGACTTTGTCTTAATTTAACGGATTACTGTACATCTGAAAAGACCTGTTTCCAAATACGGTCACATTTTGAGGTTCCGCATAGGCATGAATTTGGGGGACGCCATTCACCCCAGTATAGGGAGGGAGAGGTCTTCTCAGTGGGGCCTCTGGTTCCCCACACAAACAGACCCCACATTCAGTGCATTTGCACCTGGTGTCCATGAGATTCTGCTTAAAAAGTCCCCAGCCCTCCAGGGATTTTTCCTCATTTGGAAGTAGCTGTCTTTCAGCCAACTTATTTTTTCTTATTTTCTGGACCTACTAAGTCCATCTCTGTCTTGTGCTGCTCGTCCAGGCTGTAACTTTCCTTTGCTTCTTTCTCTTGGGCTTTTCCCTGGAGTAGAATGGACAAGGGGTAGCATATTCTGGGCATCTGGAGAAGCAATCCGGTCTTGGCAGTTCAGTTAAAAAGCGGGGGGCAGTGGGGCGGTAGACCAGGCAGTCATGGTCCTTTTTTAGAGATGGTGGCTAAACGGATTAGTGAGGGCTGGCCTGGAAACTGGGCGTCCTTGTTTATCACGGGCTCGGGTGGCTGCTGAGAGAGTGGGAGGAATGACTTTGACCTCCTCTGCCCTGATCCAGCAGGAAGGATTTCTAAGAACGGTATATAAAAACTCCACCAGCTCAGTTACCTGAGAATCCTGTCTTTTGTGTGTAAGTGAGTGTGTGCTTATCTCTCCTCCAGCCACTCAAAGGAGCAAGGCGGGCAGGTCTCATTGGCTGCGCCTCACCCTTGCCATGGCACCACCAGATCCGTTCACTCTCTCGAGGGAAGGACGGGCTTGTTCAGGTTAGAAATAGAAAACGAACTTGGGGTTGATGGTCAGGGCCCCCGGTGATCTGAAGCTGGTCCTACGGGGTAAATCCTGGGTTTCTTTGGTTATGATGTCTTACTTCCCCAGTCTATTGACTGTTTTTCTCCTTCATTGCTTCTCCTTGTTCGAAGAAGATGCTTCTTGAGAAACATTGGCTTAATGGAGAGAAAAGTGAAGACTAGGGGGAAGCCAGGATCCACACCAGCCTCACCTTTCTTTTTTTTTTTTTTTTTTTTTTTTTTTTTTTTTTTTTTTTTTTTTTTAAATATTTATATTTTATTGATTTTGTACAGAGAGGAAGGGAGAGAGATAGAGAGTTAGAAACATCGATGAGAGAGAGTCATCGATCAGCTGCCTCCTGCACACCCCCCACTGGAGATGTGCCCACAACCAAGGCACATGCCCTTGACCGGAATCGAACCCGGGACCCTTCAGTCCCCAAGCTGATGCTCTATCCATTGAGCCAAACCGGCTTCGGCGAGCCTCACCTTTCTTAAGGAATGAGGGCTGCTGGACTTTTACGTTTCCCAGAGGAATTTGGTTCTGCTCCCCTACCTTACCTCCCACCCCCTCCCACACAGATCCCTTTTCCTTGAATAAGTCAAGCACATTCGTGTCTCAGGGCCTTTGCACTGGCTGTTTCCCTGTACTTGGAGTCTACTTCCCTCTAATTCTGTCCCTCTTTGTCAGTCTATCACATCATCCTGATTTATTATTTTATTTTTTTAAGTATATTTTATTGATTTTTACGGAGAGGGACGGAGAGTTAGAAACATCGATGAGAGAGAAACATCCTCCTGCACACTCCTCTACTTAGGGATGTGCCCTCAACCAAGGTACATGCCCTTGACCGGTATCGAACCTGGGACCTTTCAGTCCCCACACCGATGTTCTATCCACTGAACCAAACCGGGTTCGGCAACCTGATAATCTTCTGGGGCCACAGGTTTCTCCTCCTCCATTGGGTGTTTACCTTCTCCCAGGATTGGAGCCACAGAAGACCTTGGGGCCTTCTCCCCCTGCCCAGATTTGAGCTTTGCAGATTTGTGCTTTTCCTATTCCTGAAGTGTACTTCCTTGCACACCTAAATAACTTCAGCTGTGTGAGACCACATTTCTTGAACCAGCAGACAGATGAGTGACATTTTTACTGATTTGCGACTGAATTTATACAAAGATCTTCCAAAACACCGCCAACGAAAAACAACATTTAGTGGCGATAATGTGAGTGGCTACTGTCTATTGAGCATTTACTATATTTCAGGAAGGGTGCCAAGCACCGGAATATGTATTATATCGCTTACTCCTCAGTGCTGGGATTGACCCTGATTTATAGGTCAGAAACGTTAAGACCCAGAGGGTGTGAGTTTGAACATAAATTTATTTAAAAGAACATCCATTTTATCATAGAATAGAGGTACGAGGCAGGGAACACGAGCTGCCATGGGTGACTATAGGGTCTGTGTTTCAGTTTATTGCAATGGTTTTACTCGAGCTGGGTTCTAAAAAAAACCATCCTGAGAAACTAGAGCTCTGGGCACTGGGAGGGGCTGATTGCACGGCTTTTCTTATTGGTCCTGGTGGGTCCCAGCGCCTCACCTGTGTGTCCTGTGTCTCACCTTGAAATGATTTGGCCTTTACTGTTGCCTGTCCCGGTGGTGGACATGGTGGGGTGTTCTGACTTGCAACCTTGGGGCCTCCTTCTGTTGCCTGTACTCTCTATTTCTTTTAATGTGTTCTTTTTTTAAAAAATTTCTTTATTGATTAAGTTGTTACACATGTGTCCTTATTCCCCCATTACACCCGGAATCCTCCCACTCATGCCCTCACCCCCCTGTTGTCTGTGTCTATTGGTAAGGCTTCTATGCATGTACACAAGTCCTTTGGTTGATCTCTCCCCCCTTACCCCCACCATCCCCTACCTTCCCTCAATGGTCTGATCGATGTTTCTCTGTCTCTGGATCTATTTTTTGTTCATCAGTTTAGGTTGTTCATTATATTCCATAAATGAGTGAGGTCATGTGATATTTATCTTTCTCTGCCTGGCTTATTTCACTTAGCATAATGCTCTCCAGTTCCATCCATGCTGTTGCAAATGGTAAGAACTCCTTTTTTACTGCAGCGTAGTATTCCATTGTGTAGATGTACCGTGGTTTTTTAATCCACTGATCTGCTGATAGTCACTTAGGCTGTTTCCAAATCCTAGCTATTGTAAATTGTGCTGCTATGAACATAGGGGTGCATATATCCTTTCTGATAGGTGTTTCTAGTTTCTTGGGATATATTCCTAAAGTGGGATCACTAGGTCAAATAGGAGTTCCATTTTTAGTTTTTTGAGGAAACTCCATACTGTCCTTCACAGTGGCTGCACCAGTCTGCATTCCTAACCTGAGGATTATTTTTCTGTTGATTTTCAGAAAAGGGTAGAAGGGAGGGGGAGAGACACACATAGAGAAACATTGATGTGAGAGAGAAACATCCATTGGTTGCTTCCTGCACTCACCCAACCGGGGCTGGAGATCGAGCCTGCAACCAACGTATGTGCCCTTGACCAGAATCAAACCCGAGACCCTTTGATCCACAGCCTGACGCTCTAACCTCTGAGCCAAACTGGCCAGGGCTTGCCTGAACTTTTGACAACTAGATGTGATAGAATCTCGTTCCAGCTTCACCCCTTGCCCACATTATTTTCTAGTGACCTCTAAAGCTTGCACATCCTTTTATTTCTCCCAACGTTAACATTTTTTCTTCTCACTCTTCCCTTTAAATACCTTGAATTTCCTCCTTACAAGGCTGAACATCTGACTCCTTATAGAAAGTGGCAACCCAGATCTACGCTCGAGGATTGGCCTAGGTCAGTGGTTGGCAAACTCATTAGTCAACAGAGCCAAATATCAACAGGACAACGATTAAAATTTCTTTGGAGAGCCAAAATTTTTAAACTTAAACTTCTTCTGAGGCCACTTCTTCAACATAGACTCGCCCAGGCCGTGGTATTTTGTGGAAGAGCCACACTCAAGGGGCCAAAGAGCCGTATGTGGCTCGCGAGCCGCAGTTTGCCGACCACGGGCCTAGGTCTTCCTGGATTGATTTTTCTATTCCCTTTCCCTCCTTTTGGATTTATGCACCCCCAGGGGGCAGTTCTTTCCAAATCATAAGATACACCAGCTCTACCCATAAGAAAGCATTCCAGGCACTGGAGATGGCATGCGTTTGCCCCGCTTAGTTCCAGGAATGTGTCATCCGGGCTTTTCAAACCCAAATGCTGGCTTTGACAAACCCTCACCTACTGACAGGCCTTATGTTTGTGGTGCTCACGTGGCCTGAAGCACCTGGCCCTCCAGGTCTTCCTGGAGATGAAGACGGGGCTTCTGGTATAAAGAGACGTTTCTTGCTGTCCAACTTACTGAGATGGTCTGGACGGTCCCTGGAGGTGGGTACAGACAGGGTGGAAGATTGGTGAGAAATGGTGCTGGGAGGCTGGAAGAGATATCATGATTCAAGGTGGCGAGTAGCTTGGAGACTCCCCGGCTCCCACGCTTCACCACTGAGGACAAAACTGAACCAGAACTTGGCATCTTCTATTGAGTTCTTCGTCTTCGAAAATAAAAGTGCTCAGTGTGCCCACAACGCTCAGCCAAGACTTGGCCTCGGTGTGTCTTATCTATAGAAGAAGCAAATGATCTCGGAGCCTTACTTTCATCTGCAACCTGGGACAGTGGTCCCTGCCCCACCTGCCTCCCAGCTGTCCCAGGAGAAAGGGGTGTGGGAGCTCGTCAACCTCGGGGGCCTCTGGGTTGTCACTGGAGAAGGGGCTTGGCGGGCGCTCTGGTTGGCTGGGGCAGCCTGTCTCTCTAAGGGCAGGACTTTAGAGGCTTTGAGCTGGCACGGTGCCCTCGCCCTTGACTTGCTCTTTGTCTTCCTAAACCACACAGCCCCTTGGGTGAGGGGCGTGCAGCCAGCCATTCTCCAGTGTGTGTGAGCACCTGGCAGGAGGAGGTGACACTGTGGTTCTGCTCTTTTCTCTCTTTTTGTTTCTCCTTTTATTAAACACACACACAAGTGTGTTTTCTTGCTTGTTTGCTCAGGAAACTACAAAAGTGAATACCAGCGAACAGGAGAGCGTAAATCTCCCCCACTTGGAAGGAATCTCTGCTGGCATTTTGGCATAGGTTCTTGTGTGTGTGTGTGTGTGTGTGTGTGTGTGTGTGTGTGTGTTCATAGTACTTTTTTTTTTTTAATATATTTTATTGATTTTGTACAGAGAGGAAGAGAGAGAGATAGAGAGTTAGAAAACATCGATGAGAGAGAGAGTCATCGATCAGCTGCTTCTTGCACACCCCCTACTGGGGATATGCCCGCAACCAAGGTACATGCCCTTGACCAGAATCGAACCCGGGACCTTTCAGTCCCCAAGCCGATGCTCTATCCATTGAGCCAAACCAGTTTCGGCTGTTCATAGTACTTTTTTAAAAAAAATTTAAATTATTTATTAAAGTATTACATATGTCTCCCTTTTCCCCCATTGATCTTTCCCTGGTCCCTCCTAGCCCCCCCCCCCCTTCCCCTCCCAGGACTTGCGCTCACCCCCCTGGTGTCTGTGTCCATTGGTTATACTTATGTGCATGCATACAAGTCCTTTGGTTGCTCTCTAACACCCCTCCCACCTTCCCTCTGAGGTTTGACCGTCTGTTCAATGCTTCTATGTCTCTGGATCCATTTTTTTAAAATATATTTTATTGATTTTTTACAGAGAGTAAGAGAGAAGGATAGAGAGTTAGAAACATCGATGACAGAGAATCATCGATCAGCTGCCTCTTGCACACCCTCTACTGGGGATGTGCCCGCAACCAAGGCACATGCCCTTGACCGGAATCGAACCTGGGACCTTTCAGTCTGCAAGCCGATGCTCTATCCACTGAGCCAAACCGGTTTCGGCACTGGATCCATTTTTGTTCATCAGTTTATGTTGTTCATTATATCCCACAAATGAGTGAGGTCATTTGATATTTATCCTCCTTTGACTGGTTTATTTCTCTTAGCATAATGCTCTCCAGGTCCATCCATGCTGTTGCAAATGGTAAGAGTTCCTTCTTTTTTACAGCAGCATAATATTCCATTGTGTATCAGGGGTCTTCAAACTACGGCCCGCGGGCCACATGCGGCCCGCAGAGGAGTCTGATCCGGCCCGCCAGGTTTTTTGGGCAGTGAGGTGTTACAGTAGGAATTAGTAGGTCATATAGTCCGGCCCTCCAGCTCTCTGAGGGACCGTGATCTGGCCCCCACTTTAAAAAGTTTGAGGACGCCTGGGTAGATGTACCACAGTTTTTTAATCCATTTATCTGCTGATAAGCACTTAGGCTGTTTCTAAGTCTTAGCTATGGTGAATTGTGCTGCTATGAACATTGGGGTGCATATATCCTTTCTGGTTGGTGTTCATCACAGTATATTTTTATTTTGGATTTTTTTTTTTTATTTTATTTTTTTTAGTAACACTGGAAAGTATCTTGCTCAGAACACTGTTTATTTCGCAGTATACCACGCACCCATTTTCATATCATTCTTCTCCACACAATTCCTAATTGTCAGACATTGGTGGAACATTAGAAACGATTGTCTATTGAGAATACATAATTCAAGAACCTGGTTTAAAAAAAAAAAATCAAGCTCTGTACATTGTGAATAGGCTTCCTTGCCCCTCCTGTCCCATCCCCCTAGTTTTCCTCCCTGAAAGTTCCCATTATCCTAATTTCTTGTGAATCTTCCCGGAGTTATTCTCTAATATAAAGAATGTGCCCTAGCCGGCTTGACTCAGTGGATAGAGCATTGGCCTGGGGACTGTAGGGTCCTGGGTTCGATTCCAGTCAAGAGCACATGCCCAGGTTGGAGGCTCAATCCCCAGTAGGGGGTGTGCAGGAGGCAGCTGATCAGTGATTCTCTCTTGTCATTGATGTTTCTATCTTTCTCTCGCTCTCCCTCTCTGAAATCAATAAAAATATTTTTTTAATTTAATAAAAAAGGAAACACAAATGTGCATGTTCTAATACATATATTAGTATAATTTACACACTTCCTTTTTACCATTTGGTTTTGTTTAATGTTTACATTTTAATAATTTAAATAGTTTATATGAAACCACCAAATAGAAGCTCCATGACCAGGAGGGATTTTTAAAAAATCTTTTCTATTCATTGTAACCATAAAGGTATATAGTAGGTACTAAGTAAATTTGTATTTAATGAATGAATGGCATATTTCTTTTTGCTCATTTTCTTTCTAAACATATCTATTTTATTTTACGAAAATGCCATCTTAGCATATTATAACTTAATTTGTTCCGAACTGTGTATACTAAATAGCTTTCTATGTCGGTAATTATTCTTCTACAATATCCTGCATAATGTTTGAGTGTATGGATACACTAGGATCTGATTAACCCATCTTGTTGGACATTTAGGTGGAGCTGCTTATTATTTTAACTGAAGTATAATTTATATGCAGTCCAATGCACAGATGTTAAGTGTGCATGCAGTTTAGAGTGTACAGTGAGTGTTGACAAATGTCTGCTCTCATGTAACTACCATCGTAATCAAGGAAGAGAACCTTGCCATCCACCTGCAGAATTCTCAGTGCCCCTGTCCATCTCTTACCCATCCTGCTCCTGGCCCCAGGCAGTCTGGCTCTGCTTTTTGTCTCTGTAGGCTAGATTTTTAGAGGAAGAGGAAGGGAGAGGGAGGGAGGAACATCGATGTGAGAGAGAAACATTGATTGGTTGCCTCTCACACACACTCTACTGGGGATCGAATCCCAAATCTGGGCATGTGCCCTGACCGGGAATTGAACTAGGGACCTTTAGGTCAGCGTTTTTCAACCGCTGTTCCGCGGCACACTGTTGCCTGGTGTGCTGTAGGTGCAGACAAGACAAGAATTTTATAATTTTTCACTATTTTGTTTACTTAATATTTCATAATAAAGTAATTATAAAATACTTTCTTTGTGTTTATTTGATTCCTATTCAAGAGAATTACTTTATATATAGTCAATATAGGCACAGAGTTAAATTTTTAAACATTTTCTAATGGTGGTGTGCCTCGTGATTTTTTTCATGAAACAAGTGTGCCTTTGCCCAAAAAAGGTTGAAAAACACTGCTTTAGGTGCATGGGCTGATGCTGAACCAACTGAGCCACACCAGCCAGGCCTGGGTAAAGGCTCTTTTGAACTAACAACTATGCCATTATTATACCTAACGATATTAACAGTAATTAATTTTCCCCAGTAGTCTCAAAATTGGTTTTTATCGTTAGTTTGTTCAGTGATGGTCCAGATAAGGTCCCATGTGTTCCATTCTTAAAAACTTAATCTTAAGTCTTTTGTGCTCTAATGATCTCCTTGCTTCTCGTCCCCTTAAAAAGTTTGTTTTTCATGATTTTTGGAGAAACCAGGTCATTTGTCCTATCCTTGATTTGGCATCTTATTTCTTCAAGGTATCATTGAACTTGAGTTCACTATTAACATTTGGCATATATACGTCTGTGCTCTTGCCGGATTTTAACCTGTGCTTGTTCTCTGGCTGTCAGCTCAGACATCACTTCCTCGAAGGTGCCTTCCCCAAGTCCCAGACAAGGTCAAGGTGGGGCCCCTTGTTACAGGTTCCAGACCACCCTGGGTTGCTCCTTTAGCACTCAGCACAATTTAGTAATTATTCACTTATAAATACGATGATTTCATTTGGATCCCGTTTCCCAGACCCGTGAGGGGCAGGCAGGGGTTGCATCTTCCCAGGTCTAAGCAGCTTTGCATATGAGCAAATCCCCCCCCCCCCCCCCCCCCCAGCATCCGTATGTGCACATCATGAACACCTTATCTGAGCTCTGTGCCTTACAGCCTGCACATTGCCTTCCTGTACTTCACTGTCGAAATAGTTCTTGCATGTGGGGTAGGCAGGATGGCTGCCAGCCACTCCATCCTTCTGATAGAGAAATGGCCTCCAAGGCCCCAGGACTTGGCCAGGGTCCCCCTATTCCCGTGGGAGAGCTGGAGCCTTGGCATTGTGCCGTCCAGAGCTGATTTGCGACAAGCAGTCAGAGATATTGCAAGCAGCCTTGAAGTCAGTGATGGTGTAACACGAACTTCCCCTTCAGTGGGGCCGGCACTCTGAGCAGCTACTGAGGAGGTGAGAAGGCCCGTGGAGAGGGCGAGGAGTGTTAAGCTGCTGGCCCTGAGCTGAAATCTCTTGTTGGCCTCTCCTTTTGTGACAACTTTCTGTTTTTGAAGCAATTTCAAACTTATGGAAGAGCTTGCAAGTGTAGTACACAATTGTGAACATTTTAACACATTCACCTTCCTATTCTCTTTTTCTGTCTTTGTGTTTTGTCCCCCTGAAATGGGGCAGACATACCCACTACCCCTTAATACTTCCAGAGTTCATTTTGCATGGTTACTCTTTTTTTTATATATAGTTTATTGATACTTAATATATTTTATTGATTTTTTACAGAGAGGAAGAGAGAGGGATAGACAGTTAGAAACATCAATGAGAGAGAAACATCGATCAGCTGTCTCTTGCACCCCCCACACTGGGGATGTGCCTGCAACCGAGGTACATGCCCTTGGCCGGAATCGAACCTGGGACCTTTCAGTCCGCAGGCTGACGCTCTATCCACTGAGCCAAACTGGTTTTGGCTAGTTTATTGATATTTAAAAGAGAGGAAGGAGAGGGAGAGAGAGAGAAACATAAATGTGACAGTGCAACATCAGTCGGCTGCCTCCTGCATTCCCCCTGCCAGGGATCGAACTTGCAACCAGGACACATACCCTTGACCAGGAATGGAACTGGCAACCTCCAGTTCCAACCAACTGAGCCACACCAGTCAGGGCTCGTGGTTACTCTTAAGCTGGGGCATGAAGTAGTTTCTGGAGGAATTTTGGTCAGACCACTACCAATATCTTCCCAGGTGTTAGGAGGCCATTTTTGGGGTAGGTGGGGGGTGGAAGGGGTTCAGCATTCTGGTCAGGAAGGAGGAAGCCTAAGGGTATTGCTGGCTGTGAGTCTGCAGAAGGCAGAGTTCTGGTTGATTTCCTTAGACCGCTCTGTGGCTTAGCTGGCAGCCTCTTTCTCCAGCAGCCATTTCCTGAGCCCCATATGTCACCTGTAGACCCATGGGATCCTCCACCAGGACTGGGGGCCTCCATGATAGAAATGACTACTGTCCACATTCATGGGTGCTTGCTTGACATACATTCCCTTCCACTAATGAAGTCCTCAGACAACCTACTCTAGTAGGCACTGTAATTATCACCAAGCTGCAGATGGGACTTGCTAAATTGACTAGCCTCACAGGGTGATCTGATCATAAATTACTAACTGAGCACTCAAGTTATGGTGGGTAGTCATGCTCCAGGCATGTTACTTTTTAGTAAAAGGTTTATCTTTGTCTTAAGCAAGCCCTGTCCATTGTGTTTCTGTTTATCTATGTTACCACACTTCAAGAGAGCACTTACTCCTGTTAACTGCCTTGTAATCCAACCCCCCACCACCATCTGGCTTTCCCCCATCTCCATGTCACTTTTTTTAAATTATATTTTTATTGACATCAGAGGGAAGAGGGAGAGAGAGATAGAAACATCAGTGATGAAAGAGAATCACTGATTGATTGGCTGCATCCTGCACAGCTCCTACTGGGGATCGAGCCTCAACCCAGGCATCTGCCCTGACCAGGAGTTGAACCATGACTTCTTGGCTTATCAGTCAAGGCTCAACCACTTAGCCACACCAGCCAGGCTCCATGTAATCTTCTTTATGTCCCTTCCTTAATTTCACATGCATAAAAGAGGCTGCAAAACTGTTAATGTCTGGGTCATTTGAGACCTTGCTCCCTGGCATCCTATACCAGCGTTTTTCAACCGCTGTTCCGCGGCACACTAGTGTGCCGCGAGATGTTGCCTGGTGTGCCGTAGGTGCAGACAAGACAAGAATTTTATAATTTTTCACTATTTTGTTTACTTAATATTTCATAATAAAGTAATTATAAAATACTTTCTTTGTGTTTATTTGATTCCTATTCAAGAGAATTACTTTATATATAGTCAATATAGGCACAGAGTTAAATTTTTTAAACATTTTCTAATGGTGGTGTGCCTCGTGATTTTTTTCATGAAACAAGTGTGCCTTTGCCCAAAAAAGGTTGAAAAACACTGTCCTATACAATAAAAGGCTAATATGCAAATTTTCCCCTTGACCGGGAGTCCAACTAGGAGTTTGACCAGGGTGCAGGGCTGGCCCCGGGTGGGGCTGGCCTGCCAACAGCCCCTCCCCTAGGCCTGTCCCACCTTTGATGGCCTCCTACCCTGATTGGGGTGGAGCCAGCCTGCCAACTGCTTGGAGTACCCCCCTTCCCCCCTCGCCAGCCCAGCCCTATCAGCCCCGATTGGAGTGGGCCAGCTAGATCCCACTTGTACATGAATTCGTGCACTGAGCCTCTAGTATCCTATCTAATAAAAGAGTAACATGCAGCCAGGACTGGTTTGGCTCAGTGGATAGGGCGTCGGCCTGCGGACTGAAAGGTCCTGGGTTCAATTCTGGTCAAGGGCATGTACCTTGGTTGCGGGCACATCCCCAGTAGGGGGTGTGCAAGAGGCAGCTGATCGATGATTCTCTCTCATCAATGTTTCTAACTCTCCCTCTCTCTTCCTCTCTGTGAAAAATCAATAAAATATTTTTTAAAAATTAAAAAAAAAAAAAAAAAAAAGAGTAACATGCAGATTGATCATCACTCCAACACACAATAGCTGCACCCACGTGGTCAAAGATCCTGCCCCCATGTGGACACAAGGTGGCCACCACAAGATGGCCAGCAGGGGAGGGCAGCTGGGAGGCACCAGGCCTGCAAGGAAGGACAGTTGGAGGCGATCAACCCTGCAGGGGAGGGCAGTTAGGGGTGACCAGGCCAACAGAAGATGGAAGTTGGGGACAAATAGGCTGGCAGGGGAGCAGTTAGACATCAATCAGGCTGGCATGGGAGTGGTTAGGGGTGATCAGGAAGGCAGGCAGGCGAGCAGTTGGGAGCCAGCAGGCCTGGATTGGGAGAGGGATGTCCGACTGCTGGTTTAAACAGGCAGTCGAGCCGGGACCGGTTTGGCTCAATGGATAGAGCATCGGCTTGGGGACTGAAAGGTCCCGGGTTCGATTCCGGTCAAGGGCATGTACCTTGGTTGCGGGCATATCCCCAGTGGTGGGTGTGCAAGAGGCAGCTGATCGATGACTCTCTCTCTCTCATCGATGTTTCTAACTCTCTATCTCTCTCCCTTCCTCTGTATAAAATCAATAAAATATAATAAATAAATAAATAAATAAATAAATAAATAAAACAGGCAATCGGACATCCCTCGAGGGGTACCAGATTGGACAGTATGCAGGTGGGGCTGAGACACACACCCCCAGCCCCATGCACGAATTTTGTGCACCGGACCTCTAGTGTTTTATAAATGCTAATAGAACTTCAAGTAAAGAAATAAATAATGTATACAAGGCCACACAGCTCATAGAGGGCAAGGTCAGGATTTGAACCCGGGCTCATAACCACTGTACCAATAGTGACCTCCAGTTGCCAAGGGAAGTATGAAAAGCTCCAAAGAGGAGGTGCTGTGTGAGCTGCGAACAAAGGATAAGCAGGAGCTGGCTGGTCAGAGAGAGGTGTGGAGGAGGTTCATCCACCAGGCCCAGGGCAGCCGCTGACGGTTACACAGCAGCGACCTTCGGGCAGCAGTCTGGTGAGTGGCCAGGAGAGGGAGACGGGTCTCCCTGGGTGTCTGCACTGATCCTCAGAGCCCATGGAGGAGGGTGTGAGGAGGGAGGGAGGGAGAGATCACTGGGAAATGGCCTTGGCCTTGGAGACTGAGTGTTGGCAGTGAACCAGAGTCATGGCATCTGAGCCAGGGCAGGAACTAGGGAGACTCCAGAGTTTCAGGAAGTAGGGTCAAATGGACCAGCTAACAAAAGGAGTGCAAAATTTTAGGTTTCTCGCTAGTTGGAGCAAAATGATTTTTCCATTGCGGAGCATGATGAGCTTTAGTGAGCTTTGCTCTTAGAAAACTCCTTCGGGCAGTTGCTCATTTCTGCGTCAGTTGTGCCGTCTCGGTTCAGTGCGTGCGCTCCATGATGTTACACAACGACAGAACAGCCTAACGCACCTTTCTCAGAACCTAAGCTATGCTGACTATAAATTTTGAACAGAACCTTCGCAGAGCTTGTAGTCAAGCATCAGGCTTGTAAAGAACAGACAGGAGCCCAGGAAGTCCGACTCGGTAAATCAGGAAATAGGGAGTGAAGGAGATGCCTCACACTGGATGGCTTAAAAAACAGTGGTCTGCAAACTGCGGCTCGAGAGCCACATGCAGCTCTTTGGCCCCTTGAGCATGGCCCTTCCACAAAAAATAATACCAGCGCCTGCACGTACAGTGCGGTTGAAACTTAGTGGCCCATGCGCAGAAGTCGGTTATTGGCTCTCAAGAGAAATTTCAATCGTTGTACCATTGATATTTGGCCCCGTGGACTAATGAGTTTGCCGACCACTGGCTTAAAACAACCAAAGTTTATTCTGTCCCAGTTCTGGAGGCTAGAAGTTCAAAATCAGGGCCATGCTCCCTTCAAAGGCCTTCCTGGCCTCTTCTAGCATCTGGTGGTCACTGGCAGTCCTTGGCTTGTAGCCGCATCACTCCTTTTCTCTGCCTCTATCCTCATGTGGCCTTCTCCCTGTGTCTGTCTTTGCTTTGTCTTTCCTCTGAATGTCTGCATCTGTTTTCCCTTTGTATAGGGACATCAGTCATTGGTTTAGGACCTCATTTCAACCCTATTGTATCTGTGATGATCCTATTTCTAAATAAGGTGATATTCTGAGGTCCTGGGAAGACGTGAGTTTTTTTTTGTGGGGGGGGCACTGTCCAATTTAATAGGGGGGTAGAGGGAAGCTTCCATTTTCTTTTTTAAAATATATTTTATTGCCCTAACCGGTTTGGCTCAGTGGATAGAGCGTCGGCCTGAGGACTGAAGGGTCCCGGGTTTGATTCCCGTCAAGGGCACGTGCCTTGGTTGCGGGCACATCCCCAGTAGGGGGTGTGCTGGAGGCAGCTGATCGATGATTCTCTCTCATCGATGTTTCTAGCTCTCTATCCCTCTCTCTTCCTCTCTTTAAAAAGTCAATAAAACATATTTTAAAATATATATTTTATCCCTCTCTCTTCCTCTCTGTAAAAAGTCAATAAAATATATTTAAAAATATATATTTTATTAATTTTTTTACAGAGAAGAAGGGAGAGGGAGCGAGAGCTAGAAACATCGATGAGAGAGAAACATTGATCAGCTGCCTCCTGCACACTCCCTACTGTGCCTGCAACCAAGGTACATGCCCTTGACCGGAATCGAACCCGGGACCTTTCAGTCCTCAGGCCGACGCTCTATCCACTGAGCCAAACCCGTTTCCACTGAGCCAAACCCGTTTCGGCGGAAGCTTCCATTTTCCCATAAATTCCCAGGAGACTCCAGTGCCTGAGGTCAACTGACTACAGTTAAAGAAAGCCTGGACCCTGGATCCCCAGGGGAACAGAATCCCAGCTGGAGTGATTAGTGGATGGTGGTGGTGGTTCCTGTACTCACCTGGTTGGGGTGCATGGTAGCATCAAGGTGCCCGGGGAGGCAACATCAGAGGGAATCTGGACATTGGGGATGGGAGTCAAATGTGTGGGATAAACAGCTTTCGAGGCCACAACTTAGGAAGGATGACCGGGAAGGAAAGGAGGAAAGATCCAAGGGAACCAGCCTGGAAGGGTGACCCCTGCCCTAGATAACAACGGGGAGGAGAAAGGGGGCGTGAGAGAACGAGGGGCAGGCCCAGCAGAGAAGCTGTGCGGATGTGGTCATATTAGGACATCGCTGAAGTGATGAACTTGGGTGGGGAGGGTTGCAAAAAGGCCGTGTGTTGTCCACGGAGGCATTGTGGGGGCACAGTGGCATGGGTGGGAGGGGGACTCCCGATGGGGTGGGCACACGTGTCTTTGGGCACAGTTGAATGCCTGGCAGAGGCTCTGGCTCCTGGGAATGAGGTGTGTCTGGAGCCGGGCCCCCTTCCCTTTGCTGAGTTCAGGGGGCTGGTGAGAGAGATGTGGTTGGTGGCTTGGGGCGACCTTTCTCTCTCTCTGCTTAGAGGAAGCTTCAGGCCGGACGTCAGCAGAAGGGGATGTCACTGGCATTTTTTACTTCGTGTTGAAATAGTGTACCCCAGAGATGTTGATTCTTTACTGGAAATGTTCCCCGGGTTTATGAAGCAATGGGCACAGAGGGGAAGGGGGGGGGGGGGGGAGTGATCCTCCGGCCTTGCAGGGACTCCCAGGTCTGAGGTGTGTACTCCCGTGGCCTCTGGGGAACCCACCTGCCCCCTCCCCTCTCTTTTTCCCTTTCAATTTGCAAGTCTCCACTTCCTGTTGGTCACCTTGGTTACCTGTGGTGTTGCTTCACGACTTGCTACTCTTTGTTCTCAGGCAGACTCAGCCCTGGAGCTGTTTCCCAAGCAGCTAGCTGGCCGGGTGCCTGGAGGCCCAGCCTCCCTTGGGAGGCCGCAGCGGGCAGCAGTGAAGGATGAGCGTGGCTGTGGCGGTGGTGGGATGCACCGAGAAGGAGGGCACGGTGGTTTTCTCTCTATGGCTGGGGTGGGAGAGCAGCTCGGCTCCGCTGTGCGCCTTGCACCGTTTATGGAATGGCTGTCACACCCCAGGCCTGGCCAGCTCCTCTGAAGTCCAAGTTCAGGATTTGCCACCGACTTGCAATGTGACCATGGCTGTTGCACTTCTGTGTCTCAGTTTCCTGGGTCAAAGCAGAGCCTGTGTGTGAAGAGCACACGCTGAATTCCCCCCCTTCTGTCCTACAACAGTGACAGGCCGGGGTCTCTGCCCAGCAGTCCTGGCTGTGGGCTCGGGTCTTTTGATCTGTACTTGGGCTGGCCTGGCCAATACTCCCAGCCACAATGAGCCCAGCACAGGTGTGGAGTGTTGGCCACCTCTGCCAAGGTCCACACGGCAGGGAGGGGGGCAGTGGTATCCTCGGAAGCCCTCCAGGAGGCCCCTCCCCCTCTGTCTGTAGCTGGCTTTGGGGTTTCGTGTGGGTCGTGATTCACCCGTCCTTGGCTGTTCCTCCCAGACCATCCTCTTTCTGCTCTGGACCTCCCAGCGAGAGAGAGAGAGATCTTGGGCAGCAAGAAGAGTGCTTTATTTTTATTTTTGTTTTTTTAATCTTCACCTGAGGATATTTATTCCATTGATGTTTAGAGAGAGTAGAAGGGAGGGAAAGAGGAGGGGGGAACGTTGACGTGAGACACATCGATTGGTTGCCTCCTACACATGCTCCAACAGGGGCCAGGGATCGAACCTGCAACCGAGGTACATGCCCTTGGCCAGGAATTTCATCCGTGGCCCTTCCGTTCAGAGGCTGGTGCTCTAACTACTGAGCAACTGGCCAGGGCAAGAAGAGTGGTTCTGGAAGGACTCTAGCCTGTCTTGACTCCCATCACCTTCCTTTCCCCCAGAACAGCTCCTCTGGTTTCCCTTTCATGGGGCCAGTTTTCCCCACCCTGTGGGTTACCCTGGGGAAGGCTGCAGGGCTGGGTGAGAGACAGCTGGGTAGGGGGGAGGGGAAGAGGGCATAGCGGGCCACAGGCAGAGGGAGGATCCCCCCTGGTGGTGTATACTCAGGTCACACCTGTGTTCCTCCCACAAAATACTCCATTTCATAGGTAGTCGTCAGTCAGTAGCCCTAACTGTGCTGGTTCCGGGGGTACAGCCAGGACCAGGAGAGAGAAGTGGAGGTCACATTCTGGGGGGAGTGGAAAGAACAGTTAATAAACAGGAAGACACTTTGGTCATCATGAACTGCTGGCTCTGGGGCGATATGGGTGCTGATGAGCGGCCCGAACAGAGACCCAAAGGAAGAGAGACAGCCCAGGTGTCCAGAATGGGGGTCTGGTGAAATCATGGCACAGCCGGACGGTGAAGCGCGAGGCAGCTGTTGAAACGTCGTTCCCCTGTGTCCCTCCCCTTCCTTGTACATTGCGAGCCCGTCCTGTTTGCCCAGAGAAGCATCTGAAGAATCCACATAACATGTGACAGTCCTTCTCTCTGCGTGAGGGGACAGAAGTGATGGTTGTTATTTGCTACTTTTGAAAATCTGCCAGCTGAACACATCATTTATATTGTAATTCGTAAAAAGAAAAAGACTCCCGTATTTCCGGGCGGAACCGAGTCTTGTGGGTCTGACGGATGGGTGTTTAGGATGGATGCTTCGCGCAGTGGGGCGGTTCCCCTCCCAGGGTTAACTTTGTGGGAGGGGTGACGTGGGCTTGCAGGGAATCTCGGATACATTCTGAGTTTGGCCTTACTACCGTGCGTGCATATCTAGTCCCTCTCTCTCTCCATTTTTCCTTTCAAACTGGAAGCACAGTCATTGACATAATAAAGTGGTTATACAGTGAATATTTTTTTTAAATATATTTTATGGATTTTTTTTTGCCCCCCTCCCTCCCTCCCATACTACAGTGAATATTTTTTTTTTTTAAAAATCCAGACAGTGTTGAAAAGCATGAGAGTAAAAAAAATCACACGAGGCCCCAGTGCTCTGAGATAACCGATGCTAACATTCCAGTGTGTATCCAATAATTTTTCTACCCTGTTATTATTTTTAAAAAACGAAATAGACGGCTGCTATCACAAAAGATGAATCTCCCCCCAGCCACTCCCACCCCTGAACTCCATCAGGGTCATCTGCTCACCTGGGAGCACATGCTCTCTCCGGTGTGACTCCGGTGATAAAGGCCTGAAGCCTGGGAAGGAGTCAGGAGACCTCGGCCCATCCACCCCCCCACCCCTCCACCCCTCTTCATCTGTGCCCGCCCCGCAGCCTCATGCTGGCCACACTGAAGCTGACCCTGGCCCTGCTGAGAGGAAGGTCACCTTGCCTGGCTGGTTCCTGCCCCCTTCCCGCCCGCTGGCTGCTGAGTGCCTGCCAAGTGCCTGCCTGATCCGGGCGGGCGAGCAGGCTGCTCTTTTGTTTCCGGAATCCAGGCTGCTCAGCAGAAGGGGCTGCTTCGTGCGCCCGGCTGCCTTGGCCCTCCAGCTGACTCGGGTCAAGAGTGCTTTGAGGGGAAGGCGGCTGCCTAGAGC
Source organism: Pipistrellus kuhlii (assembly GCF_014108245.1). NCBI lineage: Eukaryota > Metazoa > Chordata > Mammalia > Chiroptera > Vespertilionidae > Pipistrellus > Pipistrellus kuhlii. Next base: position 11,818,464 of record NW_023425584.1, read on the forward strand.
AAAGCCCTTGTAATGAATGCCTTCCCCCCTAATTGGGTTAGGGAGGGAGCCAGCTGGACGCTCCAACAAAACAGGACCAGCGTGCTGGCGTCCCACGTGGCTGTCCATGTGCCAAAGCATCGCCCTCCTCTGAGAGCCTGGAAGAACCGAGGCTCGCAGCTCCTACTCCCTCCGGCTTGGGAGCGCTGCGGAGGGGAGAGGCAGGGTTCCCTGCCTGCGGGGGTCCCCGGGCCCCGCTGTGCACCTCCAGGGAGAAAGGGTGGTCCCACCAGACAAAGCAGGTTCCTCCGAGAGCCTGCGAGAGGCAGAAAACTCAACTTACCTGAGGTCTCATTGCCCAGCTTGAGGGAAAGGCCGCTAATGCTTGCCGAGTGCTTCCAAATAACTTCACATTTATGGCAGCATGGCCCCCGTTTTCCAGGCAAAGACACTGGGGCTCGGAATTCACATGCCCAGGCTAGTAAATAGTGGAGTTGAGATTCCAACACGGAAATGCCTGTCTCGACTATCTCTGCCAAGCTGCCCCTCCACCCCCCATATGTTGGGGAGGAGGGTATTTGGTACAGGAAGGATGCCCCTGTATTCTTTTTTTTTTTTTTAATAGACTTTGTTTCTAGGTTCACAGCAGTATTGAGCAGAAGGTACAGGGATTTTCCATACACCCCCTGCCCCCACACCTGCAGAGCCCCCCCCGTTATCAACATCCCCCCACCAGAGAGGTACCTTTGTTGCAATCGATGAACCTACATGGACACATCATCGTCTCTAAGTTTACCTGAGGGCTCACTCTGGGCTGTGCACATCCTGTGGGTCTGCACAAATGTTGGCTGGCATGCACCCTTCTTTTGGCATCATCCAGAGAAGTTTCCCTCCCTAAAAGTCCTTTGTGCCCTGCCTGTTCACCACCCCCCCCACCTCGCCCAGCTTCAGACCACTGACCTTTCTGCTGTCTGCATCCTTTCTAGAACGTCCTATAACTGGGATCCTAGAGGATGTAACCGTTTCAGATTGGCTTCTCCCACTTGGGAACACATTTCCTTTGTGCCTTTTCATGGTTATTTATTCTTTTTCCCTGGTGCCAACATTTGGGCATTTTTTTGAGAGCACCTGCCTCTGTGCCAGGCATATCCTGGACACTAGATATGTAGGCACAACATGGGCATGGCCCCTGGTCTCCAGAGCTAGCGGTAAGCAGGGAGAGAAACGTTAAGTAAATATTTGGCATTGGAGAACAGCGTGCTGAGAGAGAGAACAAAGGGGCCTAATTGGGAGTGAGGAGGGGTCAGAACGCTGCTCTTAGGAAGAAAGATAATTAAACCAGCACCTGAGGGAAGAGCAGAAATGGGGAGGAAGAGCGTCCTAGGCGGCTGTCTGGCTCTCAGAATCCTGCTTACCCCTGAGACTAGCCTTTCCAGGAAGCCCTGCTTGCTCACTCCTCCTTGACATGCATCGCTGCCCCTTCTAGAGGTCCATGGCTCTTGCTTCTGTGCACCAGAGGCTTCCGGTGAGAATCTGCTCAAGCCTTTCCCCAGGGAAGCGTTCAGAGGGAAGACGGACAGTGTGTTGTTGCTTTGAGCTCTGTCCCCCGGCTGCTACCAAGGAAAATCCAGAAGGAGTTCAGCTCGGCTGAGCTGAGTGGGGAGGGGAGTCAGGATGTTTGTTGCATATCGGACTGATGCTTCGGGGCTTCGGCCTGCTCGAGGAGGGCAGTGCAGCCAGGCCGAAGGTCACTCGGCTGATTTCCAGGAGCTGCTGGGACGAAACCCAGGAATCTGTGATTGTGGTTGCTGCTTGTCTGGAGCCTTAAAGCCTTCGGGGCTTAGAGGAAACACACCAGTAGCCTGCAAGCTCGTGGAGGTGGGGAGGCGGACTGCTGTTGGGAGAAGCTGCAGCCCCACATCGGCTGCTGCTGCTACTAGCTGTCTGGCCGTGATCCAGGAGGAGGCTGGCCAAGAGATCGTGCATGGCCACTCTGCGCCTGCTCTAAACCCTTCGATGGCTCCCTGTTACCTTCAGGACAGGACAGATGACCCTGCCAACCTCCTAGCCTGCTTTGTGCAGGCATACCCCACCTGTCTGGTTGTTCCAAGCGCTCTAGATTCCCAGGTGGGACACCTGTGTGGCTTTGCAGGCCTGCTTGTCCTGCTGAGCTTTCTTTCCTTCCTGCATCCTCGACACGTCAAGTCCTAGAGGGCCTTCCAAAACTTGGCTGGGTAGATCTTCTTTCCTTGGAGTCCCCACTGACCTGCTGCTCTCTGCAGACCGCCACACCCTCCTCTGTGCGCCCAGGCCCTGGGTACTCACCACTGCACGGCAGTCCCGCTTCCCTCCCTCCTCCGTCCCCTCCCTCCTTTCAGTTCCTCGGCGATAGTTATCGGGCACCTCTCCATGTTTCAGTCACACCAGGGTGATGGGAGTTTGAAGTCTCAAGGTTGCTGGATAAATTCATCAAATATTGAAAGATGAAGAATACCCAAAGAAGTCAACCCACAGAATGGGAGAAAATGCTTGGAAATCGTATATCAATAAGAAGTTAGGCTGGGCCAGCACCGGTTTGGCTCAGTGGATAGAGCGTCGGCCTGCGGACTGAAAGGTCCCAGGTTCGATTCCGGTCAAGGGCATGTACCTTGGTTGCGGGCACATCCCCAGTAGGGGGTGTGCAGGAGGCAGCTGGTCGATGATTCTCTCTCATCGACGTTTCTAACTCTCTATCCCTCTCTCTTCCTCTCTGTGAAAAATCAATAAAATATATTTAAAAAAAAAAAAAAAAAAAAAAAAAAAAAAGAAGTTAGGCTGGGATAAACGCCTCTCTCCATGCTTATAAAAGAAATGAGTAAATAAATAAAAGGTTGAAAATAAAAAGAAGGATCCACTGAAAGACTCCCAGTCTCTGGTCTGTTGCTAGTGAAGCAGAGCCGGCAGGAGGCGGGGGAGCGCTGTTCCAGGACCATTTCAAACTCAGGTTCTTCCTATGCAAACACAAGGCGAGGAGCTAATGAATTCAGGCTCTGAGCACTTTCCCTGGCAGAGTTCTGGGGTGCCGAGAGGGCTGTGCCCTGGCCTCAGGCTCTCGGGGGGCACAGCCAGGAGAGGAGAGATCCCAGCATGCATCTCAACCCCAGCCTCACTTTCCCAGGGTAGACCTCCCAGTCCTCAGAGAAGGCGGGAGTTCTCACCGTGGCCCAAGCTTTCCTTCCTCGTGTGGACCAGCGTGGCATTCTGTCATTGTCTTAGTAGCTCACCATCTCTCCTGCTGGGCCATAAACTCTGCAAGTGGGTGATGTGTCCGTCTTACCTTTTCCTAGCAGCTTTACTGAGATATCATTCACATACCATGGAAGGTACCCCTTTAAAGTCTACAGCTCAGGGCTTTTTGTACGTGAGTATTTGGGAGTTCTTTGTACTGTTATTTTTTTTTTAAATATATTTTTATTGATTTTTTACAGAGAGGAAGGGAGAGAGATAGAGAGCCAGAAACGTCGATGAGAGAGAAACATCGACCAGCTGCCTCCTGCACACCTCCCACTGGGGATGTGCCCGCAACCCAGGTACATGCCCTTGACCGGAATCGAACCTGGGACCTTTCAGTCCGCAGACCGACGCTCTACCACTGAGCCAAACCGGTTTCGACTGTACTGTTATTTTAACAACTGTTGTATGTTGAATTTTTCATATATATATATATATATATATATATATATATATATATATATATTTGGTTTCAGAGGAGAGAGAGAGAGAGACACATCAGTGATGAAAGAGAATCATTGATTGGCTGCCTCCTGCACGGATTCCCACTGGGGATTGAGCCCGCAACCCGGGCATGTGCCCTTAAATGGAATTGAACTCAGTACCCTTCAGTCCACAGTCCCACGCTCTATCCACTGAGCCAAACCGGCTAGGGCTGTATATTGAATTTTTTAAAAATTGTCTCTCACAATCCCAGCCACAGAGGGAACCAAGCCGTGGACCCTGAGAGGTTCCTGTGTGCTGGGTGCTTTATATGCATGTTTCATTTCAACCTCAGCTGCTGAGGAGGAAACGGGGTGAAGACAGGTGACCGGGGGGGGGGGGGGGGCACAGCTTGGTTGAGCAGCAGAACCTGAATTCCCATGTGGGTCTCCTACATTCTGTTGTGGCCTGTGTGTCTCCAGGAGTTATCCTTTCCCTGGGGGTGGAGCCGGCTGCCTCCTCACTGGTGCCTGGCACTTTCTGAACCTGTGCTCCGTGAGGGCAGGTGGGGCTCCATCCAGGAGTTCCTAGAATAGAAGGGCTGCCATCCTGGGACACGAAGGAACGCGAACAGGGTATGGAGGGTATGGGTGCTCTTTAACCAGCGGGAAGGCAGGCTGTACTCTCCCCTTTCTGGGACATCCAGGCTCTCGGGAGGCAGCCCTGACCACCCCTCTGCCCTGCCCGTTCCAGGAACTGAAGCTGCCTGCCTTCCGAGCCCACTCCCCGCTCCTGAAGAGCCGGCGGTTCTTTGTGGACATCTTGACGCTGCTGAGCAGCCACTGCCAGCTCTGCCCCGCAGCCCGGCACCTGGCAGTCTACCTGCTGGACCACTTCCTAGATCGCTACAACATCACCACATCCAAGCAGCTGTACGCCGTGGCCGTCTCCTGCCTCCTGCTCGCAAGTACGTGGAAACCGCTTCTTCCCCTGGGCTGCTTCCTCCTCCTCCTCCTCCTCCTCCTCCTCCTCCTCCTCCTCCTCCTCCTCCTCCATGAGCCTGGGTGCTCCCAGATCTTTGTTCGCTTCCATGGCCTGGGCACGGCTCCCCTGCTCATCCCAGCTGAATGGGAGCTAACGTTATTAGTAATAATCATCAGCATTTTCTTTAGCATCTGTAATGTACCAGGCTCAGTGATCAGGATTTTAGCATCTTGATCTTTTATTATTTTTTTAGTTCATTTTTTATCCTCACCCGAGGATAATGTGATTTTTATTGATTTAAGAAAGAAAGGAGGGGTGGGGGAGAGAGAAACATCAATGTGAGAAAGAGACATCAATCGGTTGCTTTCCATATGTGTTTCAATGGGGGATTGAACCTACAACAACAACTGAGCCACCAGTCCAGGGACCGGGCCATATACTTTTAATTAACACCACTTCCTTATTAAACAGCGAGTTTCGGGGAGGGAAAGGAGTGTGAGACATAGTAAGACCTCAAAAACATAGTAGTATATATGTATGGGGTAAATGAAATAACGGAACAAGGGTTTCTTTAAAGCTGGGCTTCCAGCCTTAACCGGTTTGGCTCAGTGGATAGAGTAGGGGTGTCGAACTCAATCAGAGAAGGGGCCAAAATCTAAAATCCAGCCTAAATCGCGGGCCGAATGGTTTACTGAACAGTCATAAACTGTCATTGTGATGGAAACGCAGCGGAGTGCAGTGATGACTGCGCGGTGCAGGCCACATTGCAAGGCCTGGCGGGACGGATTTGGCCCGCGGGCCTTGTGTTTGACACATGTGGGATAGAGTGTCGGCCTGCAGACTGAAAGGTCCCAAGTTCAATTCTGGTCAAAGGCATGTACCTTGGTTACAGGCACATCCCCAGTAGGGGGTGTGCAGGAGGCAGCTGATCGATGTTTCTCTCTCACCGATGTTTCTGACTATCCCTCTCCCTTCCTCTCTGTAAAAAATCAATAAAAAATATTAAAAAAAAGAAAGAAAGAAAAAGCCGGGTTTTCACACTTCTCCAGGTTGCCCTTAATATAGATAAAGGTGGCTGACAGGAGCAAAATGCCCCGAGGTGGCCAGCGGCCGTCATGACACTCCTTGGACACCTAGTATTTTCTCCTTAAAATTCAATCCGATTTTACCGTTCCCACCACACTATGTTACTGTCCTGTTTTATTATCTGCGCGCCATCCCCCTCCCTTGGGTCCTGCTGTTGCCGTAAGAAGACGGCACCTGGTTTCTCCTGAGGCTCTGCCTGCTCCCGGCAGCCTGCCACGAACCCCCGTGGGCACGGGCACCCAGGCCTTTCAAAAACTGCGTCTTGTTTTCCACACCGGCACCTCCCCCTGCAGGTGTTCATCGTCCCTCCAGCCATGCTGGGTTCACAGCTCCGGGTTTGCGATCCCCTCTGCCATGGGCTGGCTGGGTTTCCCCGGTCACACACAGGAGCCAGCCTGGCGGAGCCCGCTCTGCTGGCCGCCTGAGAGTCCCCGTCCACATGCAGGTCCCTTTGGGCTCGGGAGGAGAGGTGGGAGACATCCCTGTCAGCCGAGGGCAGAAGAGGCATCACATTTCAGGCGGCCCGGAGAAGCCTGCGCCCTGGCCTTTGGCCTGCTGCGGGCTGTGATCTGTGGGCTGCATCCAGGCCCGCCGGGGGCAGGGGACTTAGGTTTCCATGGGGCCACTCGGGCTCTCCCCCAGCGACTGTCTGGGGAGCGGGGACAGGAGGCGCACACTGGAGACTTCTTTGTGCAGCTGGGGCCGTGGCTGACGGAGGGGGCCCTGCAGACAGAGAGGCAGACGCCCCCACCCACACGTCTGAGGGCAGCAGCCAGCCTGGGGCGGCGGGACGGGAGTTTTCAGGACACCTGCCATATGCTCAGAGGCCCCAGGGAAGAAAAGTTTCCATGACAGCCTGAAATCCTATTCACTCCTCCCTGCCCTCTCCCCAGGCCGACTGTGAGCCCCAAGGGGGGGTCACCTTGCCGCAAGGCGTTTGAAGTTCTGCGAACTCTATACCCCATAATTCCCAGATAGATAAGAGGAGCCACCGTTCTTCCTGCCCCACCTGTCAGCTCTCAGGTTTTTTGAGAGTTGCTTCCAGACAAGGGCCTTTGCACAGATGGAACCTTTTCACCTTCCCCCAGGCCCATCTGCCCCATAAAGCAGGGATGGTCCAGTCCCCATATCTACAGGCCTACGGGAGGAAGTGGGAAGAGAAACGGCCTATAGGTTGTTCCAGGGTGGATCAGTGGCAAAGCCACCTCGTTGTCATGTCTGAGTTCATTGTTTGGGTTTCCCCTACTTAATTCAGGACAGACTAGCTATAAATATAGTATAAGTCGAGTGGACTCCTTGAATCTTTCATCTCATACGGCACCCCTCTCCCAACTCTATTTGTTGTTGTTTAAAAGGATCATTTGAGCCTAGCCAGCGTGGCTCAGTGATTGAGCATCAACCTATGAACCAGGAGGTCATGGTTCGATTCCTTAGCCAGGGCATATGCCGGGGTTATGGGCTCAACCCTCTATAGGGACCTTCCTATGTAGGAGGAAGCTGATCGATGTTTCTTTCTCTCCCTCCCTCTTCCTTCCTCTCTGAAATCAATATATATATATAGTACCTGCGAATTTGCTTCGTTGCCTACCTGCATACCCACTCCTGTGCCAATCACTTTATACACGTATCACATGGAATCCTCACAAGCAGCCTGTGTGGTCGTGGTGTCATCTCCTCATTCTATAGGTTCAGAGAGGCTGAATAACTTGCCCAAGGCCACACAGCTCAGAGCTTTATTTTTATTAATTGATGTAAAATTCAGACCACAACATAAAGTTCACCATTTTAAACCATTTCAGAGTGTATAGTTCTGTGGCATTTAGTACATTCATATGGTTGTGCACCTGTCACCTCTGTCTCATTACAAAGCGAGGTGACCAGATGTCCCGCTTTTGGTGAGACAGTCCTGATTTTTAACAATTTAAAAGTTCTTTCCAAAAATTGAGACTTTTTTAAAACGCCACGGGATGCGGGACAAATTGTTAAAAATCGGGACTGTCCCCCCAAAAGTGGGACGTCTGGTCACCTTACCCCAAGGGAACCCTCGGACTCATTAGGCAGCCACTTCCTGTTCCTTCCCAATCCCTGGCAACCACTCATCTGTTATCTGCCCGTGCAGATTTGCCTATTCTGCAGGTTCCACATAAAAGGAATCATACAGCCGAAACCGGTTTGGCTCAATGGATAGAGCGTAGGCTTGGGGACTGAAAGGTCCCGGGTTCGATTCCGGTCAAGGGCATGTACCTTGGTTGCGGGCATATCCCCAGTAGGGGGTGTGCAAGAGGCAGCTGATTGATGACTCTCTCATCGATGTTTCTAACTATCTCTCTCCCTTCCTCTCTGTACAAAATCAATAAAATATATTTAAAAAAAAAAAAAAAAAAGGAATCATACAATATGTGGCCTTTTGTGTCTGGCTTCTTTCCCTTGATGTTTTCAGGGTTATCCGTATTGCAGAGGTGGAACTATTGGACCCAGGGGTGTGTGCACTTAAAATTTTGATAGCTAGCGCTAAAATGCCTTGCAGAGGTTGCGACAAAACCGACACTTGATGAGATCCCTTTTTTTTTTTCTTCTTCTTAAATTCAACTTAATTTTGGGGAGATGTGGAGCCATGCCTTCCACCCAAACAGCAAACTGTCAGAAGAGGGGTGCTGTCCCTTCCGCACCCTGGCCCCTCCCCGGCGTCCACGGGTGGCGTTTCTCCTGTGCTCCCCTGGGGAGCATATTCCCCTTCTGCCTGCCTGCCCCGTCCGGTCTGCGATGTCCAGGCCAGGAATCCACTCCCAGACCAGCTCTGAAGGCTTCTGAAACCAGAATGTATGATAAAGAGAAACATCACATGACCTCACTCATTTATGGATAATAAAGAACATTATAAACTGATGAACCAAAAAATAGCTATAGAGACAGTAAAGTAATAAGCAGACTATAAAATTACAGCGGGGAGGGTAGGGAGATCTGGGAGAGATAAGAGATCAACCGAAGGACTTGTATACATGCATATAAGTACAACCAATGGACACAAAACTCTGGGGAGGGTGGGTATGTATGGGGGGGGGGTGGGCAATGGTAAAATATGTACACAGACAATAATTTAATAAAATTAAAAAAAAAAAAAGTACGTATGATAGCCACATCTCGTAGGGTGGGTCAGCGAAAGCCATTGCCTGCCGGGTGCTTGTGTGCTGGATCTGTCTTTCTCCCAGGAACCCACCTTCCCGCCCCAGGACCACCCCCTGCACCTCTCCTTTTCCCCTCTGTCCCCCGGCTTTGATCATCTGATAGCTTGCCTCTGAGAAGCAGCTTCTTTGACAGTTGAGTGGAGGTGTAGGATGGAACTACCGGGTGGAGATTTCAGAAACTTGAAAGTAGTCTTAATCCCTCCTGGTGGAAAGGATGAAGGAGGGCACTGCTTTCCTTCCCCAGGGAGGGTAAGCCCACCGGCCCTCCAGGCAGGGGTGCTCAGGGTGCCTCCGGTGCACTGATTGTAAGCAGCACTTGAAAATGGGGCAAGTGGACTGGGTGGCCTTTTCCAGGAGTGTATTTCGGACCGAGCGTGAGATTTGCTTGCAGGATTAACCCCAAATCTGCAAGGACATGTGGCTGTCCCCATGCAGGAGATAAAATTTTAACTCTCGTAAGAGTGCCCTCCTCAAGGAATACTTTTCTCCTAGGCCACGGTTTCACGTTTCCAAAGTCAGGATAGGGCTTACGTTGAATGCATGCGTGTAACGTGCCAATTGTCTATTGTTTTCCCTGAGAGCTGCTGCAACACTGTTGGGCACCTTCTCCTCACTGGCATCTCGGTGGTCACTCAGCACAGGGCGGGGTGGTCCATCACGTGACGGCCACGCTGCACAGATCCGGGCCCTGGGCTGCAGGGTCACAGCACAGCGGGCGAGGACATGGTGATTTTCCAGTTCCTGTTTCCATCTCTGCAGACTGGCAGGCCTGGAGTTATTTTGGGGGGTGGGGAGGATTTTGTGTGTGTGCCTGTCAGACAGCTGGCCGGGCTGGAAACTCAGAAATTGTGCAGTTTATGTTAGCAAGTCTGCTGCCCAGACCTGTTTGTCCAGAGCCTGGGCTCTGGGCTCTCAGGGTGGTGGTTTTTTGTGTGTTTTTTTGTTGTTGTTTTTGTGTGTGTAGGGGGATGGAGGTCTTAACCTGCATGAGTTCATTGTAGATGCAGTGTTCAGGAGCCCTTGACCCCACACAGGTAAATCATTCAAGAGCACTTATTCGGCCTCTGCTATATGCCAGACGCTGTGCTCAGTGAATGGAAGGAATGTACACAGTCTTGGTCAACCAAGAGGATTCATTTCACACCCATGTACCTACTCCGCGCTGAGCCTGCAGACAGTGGAGCACATCACAGGCCAAGTCCCCGTCCGAAAGAAGCAGCCTTCCAGCCAGGCATTGCCCGCAGGCCTCTGGGTCCAGGCCAAGAATAGGGTAATTGCCCTTCTAAGAAAAACCCAAGTGTCCTTCCTGTTGGGAGAACAGCCTGGCTCACCCAGGTTAGCGGGGAGACGGCTGGAACGCTGACGTCAGGCACCTGCCTGCTCTTCGTGCTGCCTGCAGTGCGGCTGCTGGCGCCGGGGGTTTGTTTTTTTGTTTTTTTGTTTTTGTTTTTGTTTTTTATCAGCACAGAAGTCTTTATTTTTCCCCACTTATGCCATGAATTCATAGGGAATGAGTTCCAGCAGCTCAGGCTTCCTTTCCATTGGTTCTCACAAAGGGTGTTTGTTTTTGTTTGTTTTTTATTCGCTTTAACCTTGAAGTCTCTCCGTAGTGCATGCTTGTGTCTTGTAGGACCTTCTCCCCCGTTCAGGCACGCCCAGGATTGCTTCTGTCCCTTCTCCTGCTCTTGCTGATGTGGAGGAGGACCCTGGCGTCCTCATTCGTTAGGTTCTTTGTTCCCTGGGAGACCCACGGTGGAGAGGTCACTGCCCAGGTCACGACAGCCCACCCTTCGCCGGGCACCCACTGCCCCATCGGCACTGGTTGTGATGGTCGCAGCAAGGCAGCCTCGGCTGCGTTAAAGCCCCTCTCAGGCCCGAAGGAAGCACACCAGCCTGTTGCACCCTGGGAGGCGAGGGGAGGGGTTGTTTTTAGGGTAGCTGTGTTTGCCTGGATTCTCGAGGCTGTCTTCAAGGAGCATGCCTCTCCCTGCCTCCTCAGCCGTCGTGTTAATTATAAGCATTTCAGTGTCTAGACAGGAAGTTTCTTCTTTGTCACTGACAAGTTGGGTTTCTGGAACTCGTCTAGGAAAGTCTGAGACCTCCTGACCTGTGGGCACTTGTAAAGCAGATTTGTGCCAGGATCGTCTTGGGCTAAGGGCAGACCCACGTTCCAGAACCTTCTTTCGGAGTCACTATGCCAGTTCTGGCTTCTACGGTCCCAACAGTTGCTTCTTGCCTCCTGAAAAGTTTGAACTCCTTTTTCTCAGTGGGAGATTACTATTTATGCCGTGTAGAAAATTGGAATATATAAAAAATATGAAAAAGAAAAATTAGTTGTAAGATCATTACATTTTTAAATATATAATCAGAGTTTAAGGGAGGAGGACGGATTCTGGCCTCGGTGATCATGGAATGGCTAATATTTAATGCGTGTTTATGTGCCAGGCACAGTCTGAGTTCTTTGCATGGATTTACTTATTTTATTCCCCAAAACAATTCCACGTGGTAAGCAATATTATTCCCCCCCCCCCCCCCTGTTGACAGGAGGAAACTGAGACCCAGTAAGTTAGATTACTGGCCCCAGGGTGCACTGCTAGGATGGCGAATCAGGAGCTGTCCCTGAGTCTTTTTTTTATTTTATTTTAATGTGTTTTTATTGATTTCAGAGAGAGGATGGGAGAGGGAGAGAGAGATGGAAACAACAATGATGAGAGAGAATCATTGATTTCCTGCCTCCTGCATGCCCCACCCTGGGGATCGACCCCACAACCAGGGTATGTGCCCTGACCAGGAATGGAAACCATGACCTCTAGTTCATGGGTCAATGTTCAACCACTGAGCCACGCTGGCCTGGCAGAAAATATATACCATATATTTCATTGTATTTTTAAAAAAAATATGTTATTAATTTTTTTACAGAGAGGAAGGGAGAAGGATAGAGAATTAGAAACATCAATGAGCTGCCTCCTGCACACCTCCCACTGGGGATGTGCCTGCAACCCAAGGTACATGCCCTTGACCGGAATCGAACCTGGGACCTTTCAGTCCACAGGCCGATGCTCTCTCTATCCACTGAGCCAAACCAGTCAGAGCTTCATTGTATTTTTTAAAGTATTGCTTTATTTGTTTGCAAGACTGATTTCTCCCCCCTCCTCTTACTGTCCGGACTGTCCCTGAGCCTTTGTTCTCAGCCACTGTACCACAGGGGCCGTTGCCGTAGCAGGTCACTTCCTGATAGGGCCGCACCGGGAGGACTTGGCCAGCAGTGGAGAGGTTGCTGGGGGTCCCCGGCTCTGCTTTCTGAGCCCCGCGTTCGCTGACCTGGATGAAAACTTAAGTCCTCAGGACCTGGTCCCATGTCTGGAGCGGTACCCCTTCTAACCTCACGGGAATGGCCAAGATTGCCTCTTCTCTTCCTTTTCCTCTCCCAGCAGAGGCTGGAGAAAAGGGGGCCCTGGACCTGTGATGCCCACGCCTTTGGCACTGCCCAGAGGACTTGCTCTCTGCTCTTCCTGGATACACAGCCCCGTCTAGGCCAGAGCAGCCCCCTCAGAGCTGGGCGTGAACATTCGGCCCAGCAGTGACTTTCCTTACAGGAGGATGCATCTTGGGAATCTGGGACACTGTCTCCGCACAGAGCCCTGACCCTACCTACCCTGGCTCCAATGCCAGCTGTTTATGTGACAGGTGCTTGGAGCCAAACCTGAAACCCAGGTTGTACCCTGACGAATTGCACCTGCAACCTTCCCGTTTATGAGACCACACTCCAACCAACCTGCCGGAAACCAATCACTGTCTCACTAATAGAAAGGGGTTGGTCAACCTTGAAGCTCTGAAAGGTCAGAGCCAACCACCCCTTATCTAATTGAGACTATGGTAACTGAAGCAACTTCCCCATCTTATAATCATGTAAATCCTTACTGATATGATAATCTGCTTATTACCTGCCTAAGGGTTATGGGAGTTTCCCAAAGCTGCTTAAGGGTAATGGGTGTATCCCATAGCCTCGATAAAAGGGATAGCTAGGCCAGAGCCTAATGGTAGTCTTCCCACTAGAGGTTGACTCCCACCTGGCCCCCCATTTGTCCCAAATTAACTCTTTTCCAGTCTCCCTATTCATTTTAGTGTGCAGCCTCCTCCAGAAACCAGACCCTGAGTGGGTCGGTTAAGGGATCCCAAACCAACCGAGCCACACAGGCCAGGGCTCACGGCCCCTGTTTTTAGGCAGCCGGTGAAATTATCTGGGTCCCGTGTACAGCGGAGCACAGAGGAGCCAGCGATTTGGCGGGGCCGCCATGGGAAGTCACCGCACCAATTGCTGCATCCTGAGACAGGGAAGCCCTCAAAGCCAGTGTGTGCGGCCCAGCTGGCTGAGTGCGACCTCTGACCCGGGAGGCATTTTTACAGCTTCCTCTGGAAGGAAATAGTGGCCTGCCACCTCATCTGTAGTCTTTTTCCAACGTTGTACTCAGGAATTGATCCAACCTGTCAGAAATGGGCATTCGTTCATTCATTCATTATCTGTCAAGGACTGCTGTGTCCCAGATTCCAGAGATACAGCCTCAAACAGGACAGCCCTACTTTTTATTTATTTTTGTTTGTTTGTTTTTAATATATATTTTTTATTGATTTTTTACAAGAGGAAAGGAGAGGGATAGAGAGTTAGAAACCTGAATGAGAGAGAATCATCGACCAGCTGCCTCCTGCACACCTCCCAGTGGGGATGTGCCCGCAACCCAGGCACATGCCCTTGACCGGAATCGAACCCGGGACCTTTCAGTCTGCAGGCTGACGCTCTATCCATTGAGCCAAACCAGTTTCGGCAGGACAGCCCTACTGTTAAGAGGAAGGAGGAAGGCACAGTAAGGGAGCCTTTTCTTAGTTTCCCAAGGAGGGCAGGGAGCTGAGCCTGGGATTGGAGGCTCGTTTCTCCAGGACACTCCATAACTTCCAGGTCCCTGGGGTGGCCAGAAATCTCGGTCATTCCTGGATCAGGTGCTTCAGGGCAGAGTGGAGATGCTCCCTGCTCCCCACTCCTTTGGTCTTCACAGCTTTTTGCCTTCCATGAAGACCGCCATGAAAATGCTCTCGTAGCTGGAGGTTTTGCTTGCTCTGTCCCTGGCTTTCTCTCTCTCCCCCACTTCAAATCCTGTCTATAAACTGAACTGTCTGTGCCTGTGACTGATGGCTCAGTGGGTGCTGAACTGAGCAGAGGTTTATAGTAGTTACAGCAGAGCTGGATCCTAGGTTGCTGAGCACACTCCTCTCAGCACACCGAGCCCTGGTGCCATCCTCACCACAATTCTGTCTACTTCTGTTCACATTGCACAGCCCCAGAGGTGGAGACTTGCCCCAGACCACACAGCTGGTGGGTGGCCAGCCTCCTAGAGCCCAGATGCTCATCCTCAGAGTGCACTCTGTCCCTCTGTGCTGCATCGCAGAGTAAAACAGCCTTTTGGAGGGAGCTGGCCTCAGAGTGGTTTCCTGGCTTCCCCACCAGATTGTTCAAAATCTGTCTCTCTTGTTTGCCCTCTGATAACTACAGAAATCCAAAGAGTTGTTTTGTTTTTGTGTGTGTTTTAAAATATATTTTTATTGACTTCAGAGAAAGCAAGGGAGAGGGAGAGAGAGAGAGAAATGTCATTGATGAGAATCATCCATCAGTTGCCTTCTGCCTGCCCTCCTTTTGGGGATTGAGCCAGAAACCAGGCCCCAACCAGGAATGGAACCGCAACTTCCTAGTTCATAGGTTGGAACTCAACCACTGAGCTACACTGGCATGGCTGGTTCTGTTTTTTTAACGAAAAGGCTGGTTTGGGCAGAGTTGGGTATTCTTTACTGTAGGAAGTATACCAGTGGAGACTCACTCTTCAGCTTCATTTCTCTCATTGGAAACGAGGCCCTGTTGATCATGCAGCCCCTTAGTGGACAAGTTCTGGGATTGAATGACTTTACAGCCCAAGCAGAGGGCAAGGTGAAGACAAGAGTATTTGTGGGGAGCAGGGCAGTTACATGGGGAGGGGCTGCAACTGGTCTGACACCTCATCCCTGGGATTTCCTTGTGGAGAAACTGGGATTTCAGGGATCCTGGTGACTATATTAGAGATGTCCTACATGTGGTTTAGAAAACTCTGGGCTTTTGGAGCCATTTATTCATTCCCTTAAAAACCCAGAAAACGCAGATTTTTAAAGTATTAACTTTATGCCAGAGGCTGTGCTAGATGAAGGGGATCTGGGATGTTCTACAAGACAGATGTGGCCCCACCCTCGTGGAGCAGACAGCCAGACTTATTTTAACGTCGTCCCTTACCAGCCAGCTGGATGAGGGGGCCATCTGTCTTTCTGAGCTTCTGATTGATGTGGAAAACACTGCCAGCCCCCGGGGTTGTTACCAGGATGCACAGTGTGCTGTGTGGGGCATACAAACAAGTCCTCTGAGGTGTCCCCTCCCTGGGGCTGCTGGGGTTTCAGCTGCCTGCGGGCTGTGGTGGAGCCTGGCCTGCAGCTGCCCTGCCCTGGGCAGCTCACATCCTGGTGTGTGGACTCTCTGCCTCTTTTTTTTTTTTTAATTTCAGAAAGGAAGGGAGAGAGATAGAAACCTCTATGATGATTGGCTGCCTCCTGCGTGCCCTCTACTGGGGGGTTAAGCCCGCAGTCCGCAATCAGACCATCTAAAATAAAAAAAATAAAAAAAATAAAAAGACAAGACCAGTTTTCTGGTCTTGTATTTTTATTTTTACTTTTTACACAAGACCCTTGGCCTGGATTCATCCAGAGTCAGTTACATGAAAAACAGAGAATGGGACTAGAGACATTCGCAAAGTAAAACAGCCTTTTTGAGGGGGCTGGCCTCGGAGTAGTTTCCTGGCTTCCCCATCAGATTGCTAAAAATCTGTCTTGTCTGCCGAAGGTATGAGCAGTAACCCCTTTGGGATGATTAGGAAGCACCCCTCTGCCCTCTGATAACTACAGAAATCCAAAGAGTTGTTTGTTTTTATGTGTGTTTTTTAAAAATATTTTTTCATTGATTTCAGAGAGAGTAAGAGAGAGGGAGATAGAAATGTCAGTGATGAGAATCATCCATCATCCAAGACCCTATGTGAGCTTCGTTGGATCCTATATCTTTAAAAAAAAAAAAAAAAAAAAGTTATGCTCTGGCTCAGTGGATAGAGCATCGGCCTGTGGATTGAAGGGTCCTAGGTTCAATTCCGGTCAGGGGCATGTACCTTGGTTGCGGGCACATCCCCAGTAGAAGGTGTGCAGGAGGCAGCTGATCAATGTTTCTCTTTCATGTTTCTGACTCTCTATCCCTCTCCCTTCCTCTCTATAAAAAATCAATAAGACATTTAAAAAAAAAAAGTTATAAAAGACATTTGGGACCCTTGCAGAAAGTCAAATATAAATTGAATATTAGGAAATGTTATTGTATTAATGCTGATGTTCTTAGGATTGCTAATAGCATTATAATCACGTAGGAAAATGACCTTAGGATAGATGCTAAAGTCACATCTGCAAAGTCACTAGAAATGATTGAGCAGAACCAGTATTTGCATACACACACACACACACACACCAATCAATCAGTGAATTGGGTTGAAGGGTCATCTCAATTCCTAAACCTTATCTGTGGATTTGAAAATTTTCCAAATACACCCAACAAGTTGAAGATGGTCTTTGGCTCCTGTCTGACTTGGAAAGATAGTCTTCTGCCCCCCATGCTGCCCTGGGGGGCTGCCTGCAGACTTCCAGGCATCTGTGCCGTGTGTCTTGTCGGTCAGGGCAGGCAGTTGAGTGGCGGCTCTGGGGACAAAGGACTGGCCCCACTCACAGTCCTGGGAGAAGGGGAGGGGATGTGTGCTAGGCACATGCAACTCCAGGAAACCCATAAACTTTTCTGGCCGTGAATTGCTTGGTGCTGGGGAGTCATCACTAAGCTGGGGGCGGCTGGCCGGCAGTTAAGAGCAGGGGCTGTGAGGTCGCTCCCAAATGTGGAGCGGAGTTCTCAGAGCGTTGTCTCTGTGTCTCTGAACAGAACCTGCCTGGGAGGATCCAGTGGGTGTGGAGCACAAAGCACAGTGCCCAGCCCAGCCTAGACTCCAGCCCAGGACCCCGGGCAGCCCTGCGTGCTGGGCAGGAAGGCTCTTTCCACTCCACATGGCCACTCCATCTGCATCCAGGCATGCTCCTAGGTGGGAAGGGAAGGCCTGTGGCGTTCAGTGTGTTAGGTTCAGAGCCAGAACACTGTGGATTCAGACCCCCCCCCCACACACACACACACACCCTGCCTGTCTCTGGCCTGTAGCGTGGTGGGTCCTCAGGAAGCAGCAGGTGCAGTCAGGCTCATCAGTAATCATGGCCCTTTCCATTCCAGGGTAATCCTCTCGGGCCTGGTGGCTGGGGAGCAGGCAGAGCTCTGAAAGGTCTGCAAAGCACCGGGGGCCCGGAGGACACTAATCTGATTGAGCGCATCTGCCAGGCGGAATAGATTGCTGCCAGCAGTGCCACCCCCAGCATAGGGCCCGTTTCTGCTGGGACCGTGACCTTCACCGCGCCACCTTCTGCTGCTGGGAAGAAAAGAACTCCTGTGTGTGGAGTGCCTGTGAATAGTTCAGGACAGGGTTCAGGAAAACCTTTACAATTTTGCAAAAGAATTTTTAAAAAATATATATTTATATATAGTTTCTTTTTAAATTGCACAAAAGATACATGATCATAAGAAAAAAAGGTAGGGAATACAGATAGAGCTCATTAGAGGACAATTCAAATGGCTTAAAATTTCACTACCCAGAGACAGCCCTTCCTCTCTCAGTGAACACTCATTGGGTACCTCCTGGGTGTGGGGGACTGTGCTGGGACCTGGGGCCCAGCAGGGAATGGGTGGAACATGGTTCCTGTCCTCATGAGGCTTAGACCTGCTGCTCAGGGTTATTAATGCTCAATTAGCGTCTGATTGTGAGAAGAGCCTTGGTGACATCCAGTGGCCTCTGAACTGAGCTCTGGAGCCTGGCCAGTGTGGCTTAGTGGTTGAGCATCCAAGCACGAGGAGGTCACAGTTCGATTCCCCAGTCAGGGCACATGCCTGGATTTCAGGCTTGATCCCCAGTCGGGGACATACGGATGATCTCTCTCATCATTGATGCGTTTCTCTCTCTCCCTTTCCTGTCTTTGAAAACCAATAAAGACTAGTATTATTATTTATTTATTTATTTATTTAATGAACTGAGTTCTGAAGGACCCATGATAAGGCAGGTGAGGGGACCAACACTCCCGGCTGGAGGAGAGTCTGCGTTCCATGTGGCTGGATCCTGTGCTTGGGATGGAGGCCATGGGGCTGAGGCCAGGCCCCACCCTGGGATTTCGGTTGTACTAGAGCACATGTGTCAAACACAAGGCCCGCGGGCCAAATCCGTCCCGCCAGGCCTTACAATGTGGCCCGCACCGCGCTGTCATCACTGCACTCCGCTGCGTTTCCATCACAATGACAGTTTATGACTGTTCAGTAAACCATTCGGCCCGCGATTTAGGCTGGATTTTAGATTTTGGCCCCTTCTCTGATTGAGTTCGACACCCCTATACTAGAGGCTCTTCCCCTTGGGTGGCGTTGCCCTTTCCTTTGCCTGCTTGAGTGGCCCCTTCATGTCCGGGAAGGGAAGGTGTGCGTTGGATGGAGATGGGGTGTAAGCCAAGTAAAAAGCTGTCGGTAGTCTTCTTGATCCTCCCGTGTTGTACATTCCACTCCCTCGGCTCCTCCATGCCCAAGACCAGAGGTGGGTGTCACACCACCTTCGTCCATTTAGTGGGTGCTGACGGGCTTGCCAGGAAGATGGGCACCCGGGCTTCTCTGTGACATCGCTGGGGCCCTGCTGAGGACTTGTCGCTTCTGCTGCAGGGCAGCCTGTGGTGGGGGTTCCCTCCTCCTCTCCCCTGAGAGACACGGGAGCCCCGTGAGAACTGGGTTGGCGGCGCTGGCGGTTGTGCACAGGTGTGCAGCACGTTGGCTGCTCCTGCCCTGGCCGGCGTGTGCTGGAGCGCAGCTGCGTCTTCTACCGCTCGCTCCGCAGCTGCTCTGCGCCCAGTGAGGTTGGGCTTGGGGGCCAGAGCGGGGCTTCCTGTCTGGTGGGGGGCCGGGCAGAACGTGGGGACTGTGGTCAAGGAAAGCTTCCAGGAGGCAGTGACACTGAAGGTGGAGAACGAGGCCAGGTTGGCTGAGTGAGGAGGGGATGGGGAAGGGTGCTCCAGACCGAGGGCTGTGTAGACGAGGCTCCGAGGCAAGGAGAGCCTGGTGCCTTCAGAGAATTGCAGTGACAGAGGCCCCGGCCAGGTGTGTTCGGTTTCCCCAGGGCGAGGGGTGTGAGACTGGGAGGTCCCCAGCAGCCCCATCTGCAGAGCCTCCCCCATGGAGGCTGCCAGTTCCCGCCCACGGCCCCAGCACCTCAACCCTCAGTGGGCCTGACCCCCCACGTGCCACCGGCTGCTTCTCTGTCCGGAGGATGCCCGCCAGGGGTTCCCTGGCCCCAGGCTCAGGTTGTACATTGTTTCTGAGAACTCCTTGTAGGGATCGGCTCCGGGCGACCCCACTGGTGATGCATTTGATGAAGGACCCTTTGGGGCTTCTTCCCTCTCCTGTCTTCTCCCACCCACGAGTCTTTCCGAGGCTCCTCTCCCACATGCTCTGTTCCTGAGAGGACCCCAAATAAAAATCCACTGATGAACCTTAAACTCAGTACTACACAACGGGGAACTGTCGAAGGGCTTTTCCACATCTGGGGAGCGGTGGGGGGAGGGCAGGGTCAGACTTGCAGAGTCGTTGTGACTATGGCCTGACCCTCTAAGCAGTCCTGGGGGGAATCAGTTATGACCAGACAGGAGAGCCCACCTCATTCCTCAGGCCCTCGCTGTTGCTGACTGCTAGTGAGGATCTTCTGTGTCCCATGTGCTGTTCTGATCATTTGGAATGCGTTTTGTCCTTGTCTCTGAGGTCTGGTTTCCACTTTATGGATGAGAGAACTGAGGCACAGAGAGGGTGAGACACCTGTGCCTGGTCACACAGCTGGACATAGTGGCTTGGGGTTGTGAGCCCAGGTTTGACAGGTCCAGTGTCTATGTTCGTCCTCCCTCCGCCTCGGGGCCTTTCGGTTTTCCGTCCTCTCTGCCGGCACCCGTCCAGGCACTTGACATTGGACCTTTACTAAATTCCTGGGTGCAGGCTGTGGTCCGGTGACCTCTTCTCCTCCCACAGGTAAATTCGAGGACAAGGAAGACCACGTGCCCAAGCTGGAGCAGATAAACAGTACGAGGATCCTGAGCAGCCAGAACTTCAGCCTCACCAAGAAGGAGCTGCTGAGCACGGAGCTGCTGCTGCTGGCAGCCTTCAACTGGAACCTCTGCCTGCCCACGCCCGCCCACTTCCTGGACTACTACCTCCTGGCCTCCGTCAGCCAGAAGGACCAGCACTGCCACAGCTGGCCCACCACCTGCGCCCGCAAGACCAAAGAGTGCCTCAAGGAGTACGCCCACTACTTCCTAGAGGTCACCCTGCAAGGTGGGCCCGGTGTGGGGACCTGTGGCCCCTCCTCCACCACCCAGGGGCCAGGATCAGGTGGCACCAAGAGGCATGCATGTCCATCCAGAGAGTTGTTGTTGTTGTTGTTGTTTTTAAATATATTTTATTGATTTTTAAAAAAATATATTTTATTGATTTTTTACAGAGAGGAAGGGAGAGGGATAGTGAGTTAGAAACATAAATGAGAGAGAAACATTGATCAGCTGCCTCCTGCACGCCCCCACTGGGGATGTGCCCACAACCAAGGTGCATGCCCTTGACTAGAATCGAACCTGGGACCTTTCAGTCCACAGGCTGATGCTCTATCCACTGGGCCAAACCGGTTTTGGCATCCAGAGTTCTTACCGACTAGAGCCCATCCACCCAGATCACTCCCACTTTGCAAGGGATAAACAGGAAAGGAACAAGGGTTCACCCAATGTTACCAGTCATGTGTAAAAGAGAAATAGCAGCTTATTACAGGCCACTGGTATTCTACAACCTTCTGGTCGCCTGTTAATGTTTCTATGGTAACCTGCAACTTGCAGATGATCTAAATAGGACAGATGTGCAGATAATCAGTCTGGAAGAGCTGTATCACATAGATGGTGGGGGAGGGGGCTGTGTTTACATCTGCTCTAGCAATTCAGTTACCTGGTTTAGGGACTTAAATTCACATCTCACTCTTCCTAGTGTCTTAAAGTCTAGGTATTAGGTGAAATACAGGGTCAGAAAGACAGCTAAGCCAAAACCGGTTTGGCTCAGTGGATAGAGCATCAGCCGGCTGACTGGAAGGTCCCAGGTTCAATTCCGGTCAAGGGCATGTACCTTGGTTGCGGGCACATCCCCAGTGGGGGGTGTGCAGGAGGCAGCTGACCGATGTTTCTCTCTCGTCAATGTTTCTAACTCTCTATTCCTCTCTCTTCCTCTCTGTGAAAAATCAATAAAATATATATATTAAAAAAAAAAAAAGAAAAAGAAAGAAAGACAGCTGATACAGCCACCCAGTAACCCACCACAAACCAACATGGGTCATGTGTCACAGTATCAGGAGGTGTGATACCCAGCATTAACTGAGTGCTTACTGTGTACCTGGCACCTTACTTGAGTGCTCTGCCTACATCATCTCATTCGAACCTCCCAACAACTCCACATAAAAGTCATTTCTGCTATTCCATTCCCTCAACTGATGCTCAAGAGGTGAAGGAACTTACCTCGGGTCATTACTAACATTTGAACCTGGGGAGTCTTACTCTGCGACTGACTGTACCTGTAACCGTAAGACCACCTTGACTAATTTCGTACTAAAACAGGCAAGTATTGAAATCACTGAAAATCACAAACAACTTAAGGCAGCCTGACAAGGCACCGATAACCAAGTGTCATCCAGGAACATGGTAGGGATTTCAACAGTTTGCCTCTGCACATCAGTGGTAAGGCCATGTCACAAAATATCTCAGTGGGATGTTAAGCTTTCTCAGATATTCTCATGAGGTCTTCGTGCACCAGAGCATCACAGGGTACACCTTACGTGGTCTGTTTTTATTTGTTAGTCATACTTCAGTAAAGCCAATTTGAGTGAGGAATAGCAAACTGCTGTAGTCACTCATTCTTACATTGTTTATTCAACATAACGTTTATTGAGTGCCTTCTGGGATCCAGGCTTTGTTGTTTAATAATTAGCTTCTGAAATGGCATCCCATTCACCCATAACAACCAAAGAAAGGACAAATGTTTTGTAGCCCAATAGCAAACCCCTTGCAGCCCCAAGAAGCCCTGGACCACATTTTGAAAATCACTGCTCTAGGCTGACATCAGAAATTCCAGACTGAGAGCCAGGGTGCTTAAGATTTAAGAACTTGATGCTGTTCTCACTTTTTCATCGTGTGTGTGTGTGTGTGTGTGTGTGTGTGTGTGTGTGTGTGTAGGGGGGGTAGGGCACACAGCAGGGAATAGTCTTGAACCTAATTGTCTACCGATTTAGGGGGCACAAGGCAGGCAGGGCACCGGGCTTCCAGGCTTGGCTTTACAATGCAAACTGCCTCTGATTCCCTTTCAGACCATATTTTCTACAAATTCCAGCCTTCTGTGGTCGCCGCGGCCTGCGTCGGGGCCTCTAGAATTTGCCTTCAGCTTTCTCCCTACTGGACCAGAGACCTGCAGAGGATCTCAAACTACTCCCTGGAACATCTCAGCACGTGCATAGAAATCCTGCTGGTGTAAGTTCCCCTTCTCCCTGCTACCGTGTTTCCCCGAAAATAAGACATCCTCCGAAAATAAGACCTAGCGCAACTTTGGGAGAAAAGATTAATATAAGACACTGTCTTATTTTCGGGGAAACAGGGTAGTGTCTCACGTAACGTGGGCCATGGTGAATCCTGATAGAATTGGGGTTGGGGAGTTGGCCCTTCTTACTTGGGTTAGCTTTAGGGTTTGCAGGTTTAAGGTCCAGGAGTGAGGGAGAAGAGGGGTTGTGTGTATGCCCTTCTGCTTGTCTGGGCTCTTTGATCTGAGTCCCAGTGTGTCTGTCACTCATCCTTACGGATGATCAACATTCAGGGACTCTCATTATAAGTTGCTTTCTCTGATGTGGCCACAAAGCTGACCACAGCTAAGCCCAGAATGGCTTAACGTAAGAGGCCACCGCTTCCTTGCAAGGATCCCCGGGAATCCGGGGGAGAACACTTGCAGTGTGTCGGAGAAGATGCTTTTAATGGCATTGTAGACCTGGCACCGTGAAACTGACATCAGAGTGGACGAGCTCAGTGGTGACGTCAGGACAGAGAGGACCGAAAGGTCCGACCTGGCTGCACCCAGTCCCTCTTGCACCTTGCAGGTGGCAGCATCTCCTACGTGCACAGTCCCACTGAACCCAGGGCCAGGTCCCTAAGAGTCACCTCTTGGTCTCCTCGTGTGGGAAGCTTTGCCGGTGGCTGCCCTTGTCTCATTCCTTTGAAATGTCAGTCCCTCTTGCCCCGGGCCTTGTTTTAAAACCTGGCCTTCTATTTTATTTTATTTTGTTTTGTTTTGTTTTGTTTTGTTTTTAATGTTTTTATTGATTTTTTAGAGAGAGAGAAAGGGAGAGGGACCCAGAGAGAGAAACATCAATCGATTGCCTCAAGCAATATTGGGGATCGAGCCTGCAACCCAGGCGTGTGCCCTGATTGGAACGGAACCAGTAACCTTGTGCACAGGGCAGCACCCAATCAATCAAGCCACACTGGCCAGGGCTAAAGCCAGAGAAGCGGTCTGGTCTGAGTGCTGCCAGGTGCTCTGGATTCTTAGCTGCCAGCCCTGCCTCTTTGTGGCTGTCACACTGGGACGGCCCCCTTCTCAGACCTGCTACAGCCCCTGTTGGCTCCTTTATGATGGAGAAACTAAGGCCTCGTGGGCAACTTGCTTGGGGTCAGCTAGCTCAGGAGTGGCCTGGCGGGGACGGGGCTGCCGGAAGGGCCTTGAAGGCAGAGGCGGTGCTCATCTAAGCACCGGGGGTCTGCCCTCTCGGCGGGCCCTGTGCCAGGTGTGCGGGGTGAGCAGGGGCAGAAGGTCACTCTCGGCACGGTGTGGGGGCCAGATGGTAACCCGGAAGTTATCCCCTGGGGTGTGAGGTGGGGCAATGCAGGGGCTGTAGGACAGCAAGGCTTGTTTTTTGAGGGGTCAGGAGAGGTTTTTGTCAGATGTAGATCCACACTGAGGTCTGAGGTCTGGGGTTAGTCGGGACAGTCACTGAGGCAAGGCTGGAGGCAGTGAGCACGGCTGGGCAAGGCCTGGCGGGAACAGCACGCAGATCCCACTCAGCAAGGCGAGTAGAGGCCCTCGGGTGTCTGCCTCTACCCACCGAGTCTCACCCAGGCCCTTCCCTTCCAGAGCCTATGACAATGTCCTCAAGGATGCCGTCGCGGTCAAGAGCCAGGCGTTGGCCATGGTGCCCGGCACATCCCCAGCCCCCACCCAGATGCTGTTTCAGCCCCCCGCCTACCCCGCCCTCGGCCAGCCGACGCCCTTGGCCCTGGCCCAGTTCCAGACGCCCGTGCAGGACCTGTGCTTGGCCTATCGGGACTCGCTGCAGGCCCACTGCTCCGGCAGCCTGCTCTCCGGGGGCACGAGTTCGTCCCTCCACTCCCCGTACCCCTCCCTCCAGCCTCTGGACGTGTGCCCCGTGCCCCTGCCGGCCTCGCTCAGCATGCAGATGGCCGTCACAGCCGAGCCCAGGCACTGCCTCGCCACCGCCTACAGGAGGAGCTACTTCAGCGGGAGCCACGCGTTCCCCACAGGCTGTTTCGACAGATAGGGGGGCCCTGGAGACCCGGGCAGAGGAAGAAGACGACGCTGATGAGGGGAAGCTCAGGGGAGCCAGGGGACTGGGAGGCCATCCCCGCAGAGACTCATTGCCCTCGACCAGAGAGGGTCTGGCGCTCTTCATAAGGAAAACGGACCCAGAGCAAAACGGTCCATGAGATACCTCACCCAAGAGCACTCCCCTGGAAAACGCCTTTCACACGTGCCTGGGTGCAGGGGCGAGGCTCAGGGCCGTCGCCTGGAGCAGGGCCCGGAGAATGGAGAAACCCAGCCAGAGGCAGAGGGTCTGGGAGCTGGATGCAGACACCAGTCCGCAGGCATGTCCCGTGTTTAGCATCAGCGACTCCTTGACTCGTTGCCGGTGGCAGCTACACCACTGAAGAAGGGGCAGCCAGACATGTTCTTGGGACCCTGGTAGCTGTCAGATCGGGTGCTTTTGTCTCCCTGGCTCCATGCTGGGGCCTGTGTGTGTGTGTGTGTGTGTGTGTGTGTGAGATGCCCAAGCGTCTGCCTCCTGAGGCATGGTCCGCGGCTGTCTCACCTCCACTGTCGAAGCTAAAACCTTATTCGCCCTTTAGGACATTTCACATGCTGCTGCTTCCCGAAGTGACCTAGCCTTCTGTTCAGTAAGAAGTCTTGTTTACATACTGTATCAGGGATTTTGTGATACTTGAAAATTCCTCGGGAGAAAAACAATGCTGATTGCCGCACTGCCTGTCCCCACGCCCGGGTTGTTCCTTTTACCCCCGGCTGCTGACTGACCCCAAGGGTCATCACAGAGCTCCCTTTGCAGAAGCGTAGGGCTGGGGAGAGCCACTTTCCTGTCTCTGGGTTCCAGAAGAGTCCACAGCCTGGATGCTGTGTTCACCTGTAGGACTTCCATAACCACCCAGGGGTAAAAGGC
The DNA here is from genome assembly GCF_014108245.1 of Pipistrellus kuhlii. NCBI lineage: Eukaryota > Metazoa > Chordata > Mammalia > Chiroptera > Vespertilionidae > Pipistrellus > Pipistrellus kuhlii. The sequence continues at coordinate 11,844,136 of NW_023425584.1, forward strand.
TGAAAGGTAGACTAAGGTTTAAGCCCACATCCTCACCTCCTCCTACCTGCTTCTAGTGCGTGAGGTTAACCCAGCCTCAGCCTTGAGTGTGGCTAATAGCAAAGGGTAATGATGTGGAACGTGTACTTAATGCCAGCTGGATTTGGGGGGTGGGGGTGGGAGTGGGAGCGTGAAGGATGCCACAGTGACAGGCACATGATCGGTTGGATCAGAAGCCCTTATTGGGGTGTCGACCGCGAGGGGCTCTCAGGACCATTCTGATGGCCATGTGCAATATGTGTTTCTTCCGACTCATGGCTTGTACTCATCACGGTTGTGTGTGGTTTTTTTGTTGGATTGGGATCGGGGAACACGTTGTTCACCCAACAGAACTGGGAGGTGCAAAGGACCCCCGAAGCGTTTGTTTTTGTTTTTTAAGAAGAACCCATGTCGGGTTTGTTGACTCACTTGCACGCTGCAGAGTCTGGAGCTGGTCCGAAGGTGATGTTCCAAGCAGGACAGGCCTCCACGTGGAAGCGAGTCGAGAAGAGACTGGACGTGGGTATGGCGCTGCCACGTTGTCACACTCGCATAGGACACTGCACATTCGTTTGTTTTTTTCTCCTTTTCCTTCGCCAACCTCCTATTTATGTGCGACTGGTTTGGATTCCAAGTTGTTGTGTCTAAACTGCGGCTGGAGGCTTGTGAGGGGTCCCCAGAAAAAAGGTCTCCCAATAAACACATCACCTGCTCTAGGTCTCCGAGTTCTCTTCCTGGATGTCTTCTCTCAGCCAGCTGCGCCCAGCCCCCTTCCACTTTAGCCCCAGGGTGTCTGGCTCATGCTGAGAGCTTGTGGGGGATGGGCCAAGGCGGAGCTGGCTCCTGTGGGGCTGGTGGGTCTGGCCCTCTGGGGACTTGGGCAGCTGACGTGAATAAGGCTTGACACCCCAGCTCCGCCATGGAATCGGTCAGGGTTCTCCAGAGAAACAGAATCCCTGACCAGTATGTGAGAGAGATATTTACTTTAAGGAATTGGCTCAGCCTTGCAAATGCCTGGCTTACATTCGATGTCAAGGTTGTACTCTCCCCTGTCCTCCCGGTTCCACGTCCATCTCTCCAACGCCACCTGTTCTCACATCCGGATTATCTTGGTTTCAGTGATTCTCAGCAGGGCTCATGTTTGCTCCCTGGGGGACACGTGACAGCGTCTGGAGTATTTTGTTGGTTGTCATCATTGGAGAAGGAGCATGGCTGGCAGTTAGCAAGTAGAGGTCAGGGATGATGCTCAACATCTTACAATGCCCAGGACAGCCCCCACAACAAAGAATTATCAGGCCCAAAATGGCAGGAGTGCCAAGGTTGAAAAACTTTAACCTCTATGTCACCTCCCAAAGAGGTCTCTTGTAATACCCCCCAATCACTCTGTCATTATCCCCTTTTAATTTTCTTCCTGGCTGCAAAAGCTTCTGAAATGATCATGTTAGAAATGTTTACTTGACTGATGGTTGTGTCCTATGTTATCTAGCACCAATAGAATATATAGAGTATCACTGCCTGTTGATGTCAGCACTAATCATAGCAGCTGGCTTCTTTTTTTTTTAAATTTAAATTCTTTATTGTTTAAAGTATCACATGGGTCTCCTTTTCTTCCCATTTGACCTCTCCCCAGCTGCTCCCAACCCCACAGCACATGCCTCTCACCCCTCCCCCCGCCCCGCCTTCCCTCATAAGTTGGGCAGCTGGTATTATTGAGCATTTGTTGTGCTAGGGACTTTGCTGGCTTTTTTCTGTAATCATCCCAGTTATCCTACAAGGCAGGGACTTTTTTGGCTGTATTTTACAGGTCAGAAAGCGGGGCAAGGAGAGGTTATTTGCCTGAGGACGGCAGTGGTGAGGGAAGGAGCCATCATTCACACCCAGGCAGTCAGGAGCTGCCCCGTGTTGCCTCAGGGGTTTTGAATGAGTGAAAGACTCCGTAGCAGTCCCACTTGCCCAGTGGGAAGACATGACAGAATAATGAACATGGGTTCATAAAAGAGAGGGGTTGTCTGGCGTTCATGCTCCTTCGTTAGAGTGGCAGGCATTCTCTCAGAGCGTGCTCACCAGCGGACGGAAATGCAGAAACATCGGTTCTTGCACACCTGCCACAGGCTGGTCCATGGGTCTGCCCCAATGGGCTCTGATCTGGGAAGGGTTCCCCGTCTATGAAGGTAGAGATCTGGGACCGGCTTAGGGAATCCCGGGCACCGAGTACCTGGAAAGGAAGTTTACCAGCCCCCATCACCTCATTCTCTGTTCTGCAGGGAAGACCTTGTGGCCTGGATTTCAGCAGAAAGACCGTAGCATTGACAGGAGTCTCAAGTCCAAATGCTCACCAGGACCAGGCAGGCAACATAGTGGGTCACAGGTGGGGAGTTTTGAAGCCATTGGCCGTGCAGAGCAGGGGTGGGGAATGTCCAGCCCTCAGGCCGTATAAGGCCCTCAAAATCATTTGGCCTGGCCCTGCCAAGACATTAGGAGTAAATTGATTAAATGTTGGACCAGCCGAAACTGGTTTGGCTCAGTGGATAGAGCATCGGCCTGCGGACTGAAAGATCCCAGGTTCGATTCCGGTTAAGGGCATGTACCTTGGTTGCGAGCACATCCCCAGTGGGGGGTGTACAGGAGGAAGCTGATCGATGACTCTCTCGTCGATGTTTCTAGCTGTCTATCCCTCTCCCTTCCTCTCTGTAAAATATCAATAAAATATTTAAAATAAAATAAAATAAATGTTGGACCAAATATAGCAGGCTAACTTTTAAGTTGATAATTTTGTATGACCCACGAATTACATTTATAAATATCCAGGTGGCCCTTGACAGAAAAGAGGTTACCCTACCCCTAATCTAGAGGATACGGCTTCTACTTAGCTGTGGCCAATAATACCTTTCAGGGATATAAGCTTTGAGTTGCCCAAGCCTCAGATTTCCAGAAAAACTGGAAGTCTGCACTTTCTAAGAAATCTAAATTTTTAATTTAAAATTTAAATTTAAAAAACATTTTAACGCGATAGAAGATCAACATAATATATTGTAGGTCAGAGTGGTTCTTGGCTGGAAGCTTGCTACATCCAGCACCAAATTGACAAGAACGTTGGGCCCGAGAAGTGGAAGGTGGCCTGAGTTTGCTCTTAGCTAGTTGACCTTGAGAGATATCACCTCTCCACTCTGAACCTCTGTCTCATTGTCAGTCAGGAAGGTCATCAGCCTTCACTTAAGGTTTACAGTAAGAACACATGGAATATATGGCATCATTATGCAACAGTGAGTTCTATGAGACATGAATAAATGGGCTCCTCCTTTTGGGGGCTCAGGTGAGCCTCTGAGCTTCATCTCCTTCCAACCCAGCTCTAGCTTTGAAGGAAGATGAACTCGAGTGGTCAGCCATCTACTGGGCCAGCTGTGCCCAACTGCTTTAAGCCCCTGACCTTGCCAGAGACACAACAGGCAGTATATGTGGGGAGTCGGGCCTTCTGCTCCTCCATAGCTGTATGGACGGAGGCAGGTCATTTCCCTTTTCTGGGTCTGTTTTTCCATCTGCAGAATGGAATGGTTGAAACTGGAACAGTCTCAAGGTCACGCCTGGTTGAGGAGCAATTCACAATGATAGCTCCCTGGCCTTTGTACCTTAAAGAGCTTGATTCAGCGGGTCTAGGGTAGGGGTTGGGCTATCTTTTTAACACATGCACAGCCAGGTTTGCTCTAAAAGCTCTGACCCTGTATGTATCCATCCTCCCATTGAATCAACAAAGGAGGGCCCTTACCAGTAATGCCTGTTTACTGAGCACTTACTATGTTCTAGACCCTGTACATGACACTTTCCTCCTGCTCTCTTATTCCCCTACTCTTATTTTGCCCTCACAACACCGGGAACTAGAGTTTACACCATTTTCCAGACGAGGATACTGAGGTTCAGGGAGGCTCAAGGTCTCACCATGGGCAAGTGGTAGGAGTGAGAGTTTCACACTTAGATATGCCTGACAGGCGAGCAACATGGCCTCCAATGCCTTGTTACCCCCAAATAGCACATACACACCAGCACCAAGGCCCAATCACCTAGGATTTCACAGCTTGATCCCTTTACGGACCTCCACCCCCACTCCCCCCCAAAATACACTTGCATCTTGGTGTCCATAGGCAGCAGGTGGGTGGTGGAGTGCCACCTAGTGGTGATCTATAAAAATGCTTTGGGCAGTTCCCTGTTCCGTTAGATGTCAGGAGGAATGTGGTTGCCCTGGCAGAGTGGAAGAGATGGCTCCCAAGGTCAGGGTGGAGGTCATAAAGAGCCTGGGTTAAGGCTCCCTGCACTGAGTGGAGAGTCACTACAAAATCTTGGAACAGCACAGCAAAATGATGACGCTCCTCTAACTTCGGAAGCCACTAGCGTGGATTTTTGCCCTTTATCCTTGCAAATCCTCTGTTAGCCAAGGGAAGGTCAGATTAGTCCACTTGACACATGGACAAGATAGGACTCTGAGCCACCCAGTGGCTTGCCCATGTGCCTCACAAGTAATGGAAGAGGCATTCCTAAACCTTTCATCACACCGGCTCGAGAATGAGGGTGGTGATAACGGAGATGATGGTTGTGGTGGCAGCAGCTACTTGCTAGTTACTGAGTGTAGCATGATCGCTTTATCAGGTAAGTACATTTATTATCCCCATTTATGGGTGAGGGAATTGAGGCTCTAAGAAATGGATGAACTTACCCAAAGGTGACACAGCTTCTGGGTGCCACAGGAGGGATTCGAACTCTGGCAATGTGATGTCATCATCGAAGATCTTAACCACCGTCCCTTCTACTCGCTCTCTGCCACGATGTGAGCAAAATGGACACTTTTGTCACTTCACTCCATTTACCCTCGTGAGCTGGACTCAGAAACTAGCCTTCATCAGCCAGCGATGTCCAACTGCACATTACTCACAGAGAGTCCCTCTTCGCTGTGTGATCTCAGATGAATTTCTTTCCCTCTCAGAGCCTTGGTTGCCATATCTGTGAAACAGAGTATAAACGAGGTGAGCTCTGAGGTCCTGCTAGTCCATGAGTGTGTGAATCTATAACAACACAGACGTGAGAATTTCTTCCCTGCCAATAATTTGAATTTGTTCTTGAATCAGTTTCCATGGTAAAAACAATCTCTCTCAATTTTTAGCCCAATCATGGTTAACTCGCTGTTATTTATGTAGAGACTTATTATCCAAGGTCATTATGAGTAATTATTCAGTCTGGAGGGGAAATGTCCGCACTGCTAGTTTAATTTAATGCTTACCTAGTTCAGTTAATTAACAATAAGGCTTGGCAAAATGATGGAATTCATGGGGTCCTGGCGGTGGGTGAGTTGGGGAGGCTGAGTGCTGTTCTTGGAAAGATAAACAAGCTTCAGGGTGGAATGAGGGAGGATGCAAGGGGTGAACTGTCAGTGGGGTAGGCCGTGCCCTCTGTCCAGGCCGAAGTCGGCCCCTGAGATTACAGGCTGTAGACTACACGGGCTGCAAGGATGTTAGGCCAAGTAGCACTTACTAAGCACCTGATGTGTGCACAGACCCTTAGTTCTTATGCCCCATGTGTGAGACTTCTATATTGAAGGTAATTTAGATAATTCACTTTTTTTTTTTTTACTTAGGTTTTAAATATATATATTTTATTGCTTTTAGAGAGGAAGGGAAAAGAAGAGGTAGAAATATCAGAGATAAGCCCTAGCTGGTTTGGCTCAGTGGATAGAGCGTCCACCTGCAGACTGAAGGGTCCTGGGTTCCATTCCTGTCAAGGGTACATGCCTGGGTTGCTGGCTCAATCCCAGTAGGGGGCGTGCAAGAGGCAGCCAATCAAAGATTCTCTCTCATCATTGATGTTTTTCTCTCTTTCTCTCCCTGCCTTCCTTTCTGAAATCAATAAAAAATATATATATTAAAAAGAAAAGAAAAGAAATATCAATGATAAGAGAGAATCATCCTCCTGCCTCCTGCATGCCCCCCTGCTGGGGATCGAGCCTGCAACCCCGGCATGTGCCCTGACCCCGAATCCAACCGTGACCTCCTGGTTCATAGGTCAGTGCCCAACCACTGAGCAACACCAGCTGGGCAGTAATTCATCTCGTTCACGGTAGTTATTTAGTAAAACGTTATTTAGTAAAATAGTTCCTTATCCACAGTTCCCCTTTCCACGGTTTTGGTGACCCCATGGCCCACCACCTCCAAAAATAGTCAATGAAAAATTCCAGAAGTAAACAATTCTTGTTTTAAACTGCGGGCCATCCATCCTGAGTAGCTTGCTGAGATCTCGCGAGACCCACTGGCTGCGGCCACAACGTGAATCGTCCCTTCTACACCCCGTGACGTCGCTGCACGCGCCCGCCCTTCCCGCAGCCGCCGGGAGGCATCCTGGTGACCAGGTCTTCCGTGTCCGGAGCGCAGGACTTCTGCCCAAGGACTCTTTATTTTACTTCACAACGGCCCCGGAGCTCAGGAGGAGTGTTGCTGGCAGTTTGGACGTGACACAGAGGTTACGTGTCGTCAGGAGGTCTGACGTAGCCTAAGGCTCGACATCACTCCCCGCATCTCGTCATGGCAGTGCGTCATGTCGTCATGGCAGCGCGTCATGTCGTCATGGCAGCGCATCATGTCGTCATGGCAGCGCGTCACATCATGCTGCATCGTCACGAGCAGGGTGAGTCCAGTCCACAATGAGAAATTTTTAGAGGAAGAGACACCACATTCACGTAACTTGTATTACAGTCTATTATTGTAAGGGTTCTATTGTTATTAATTTCTTGCTGTGCCTAGTTTACCAATTAAACTTTTTAAAGAGCAATTTTATTTTATTTTGATTTTTAATCCTCACCCAAGGATATTTTCCCATTGATTTTTAGAGAAAGTGGAAGAGAGATGGAAAGACAGAGAGAAACATCGATGTGAGAGAAATGGGGAGGAGCCTGTGACCGAGGAACATTCCCTTGACCAGAATCGGTCTGCAGGCCGATGCTCTATCCACTTTAATTTATTTAGGGCATAAATAAAATGTTATGTATAGGGATAAAGCAGAACATCTAGGTTCGGTACTTGACAGTCTCAGGCATCATCTAGGTTCGGTACTTGACAGTCTCAGGCATCTACTTGGAATAAGGTGGGGGACTGTAATTCTCTCTTCAGTGGTCTTGCAATATTATTCATTGGGAAATTCCCGCTTGACGCTACTGTAACTTTACATCTCTCTCACCCTGTTCACAAAGGGAGGTCTTGGCTCAGAGCTGTGAGCAGGCAGGAGAACCAAGCTGGTCGCCAACATCGCCCGGTTTCAGTGTTTTTAAATAGTTTTCTTTATAGCAGATGACAGTGGCTTTTCATGTGTAGAAGTGACATACAGTTTTCACTGTAGTAAAAATGGGTGAATTGTCGTGCAGAAAAATACGGGGTTAAAAAGAGATCAAGGCGGTACCCAGCTGTGGCGACACTTCCGGAAGGTGGGAGGGGATGCAGGGCCCTTCCGTGCCCTGGGTTAGGGGTTGTCTTGCTCGAGGCCAGCAGGCCTCTTTTCCACTCCCAGGGCCTGGCAGACGCCGTCACCAGGCAGGAACATCTGCTCAGTCCAGATGCTGCCTCGGAACCCTCTCTGACTCAGGGCTGCAGGCACCCACCAGGGGGTCGGAGTGACCCTCTGACCACCTTCCCCATCCACCACTGCCTCTCAGTTTCTCCCAGGCACCGCTGCCCAGCTACTAGTCCAAACCATGACATTCCAGTCCTTTCCTGTCATTCTCATTGCCCCTTGGCAACTCACAGGCTGTCATTTTTCCTCAGTCTCTCACCAGTTCTCCTGGCCCCCCTTTGTACCAGTAGGTAAACTGAGGCCCAAAGGAATGACTCCAGAGGAAATTAGCAGCAAAGCCAGGGATGTGCGGTGCAGCCTGTAGCAGAGCAGCAATGCCATTCCTTCCCTCCCTTCTTCCCTCTCCCCACACACCAATTCTGATATGCTTGTCCAGTGGCCCATCGCAGAGTCAGTGTGTCACCCCTCCCAGGTGGCATTTGTCTCCTTAGGGGATTATCTCCACCCACACGATGGGTGGCAGAGTGGGGTGTGGGGTCCACAGTAGGGTGCTCCTTTGGCCTCTTGCAGAGGCTCAGAGGTATCCACACACAGAAGATTCCTTCTGGCATGACACAAATCCCACAGGGATCTTGGGGCCAAGGTCTGGCCTGTGCACCCATCCTCAAGGGTTTCCCACCCCCACCCAGCCAGAAACTACCCCCAGGACTCCAGAAAACAAAGACACAGAGGATCTGGAGTGAGCGGAATGTCCACCCTTGGACCAGCTTTATTGGAGGCTCTGGAGCCCCTCGGAGCCCCGCCTGCTTGCTCAGGCCAGCCTCTTGCTCACACGCTCATAGGTCACGCCTCCGATGGTGGAGATCTGAAAGAAACAGCGGGACAGAGGGCATCAATGCAGGGATCCCTGGGTGACGGTGGGGCACAGCTGACAGAAGACCAGCCCCCAGGCTCAACCCGGAGTAGAAATGACTCAGTTGCACTGCTTCTCCGGGCCTGTTTTTCAAGTTGCTAACACGAATCACTGCGCAGACTCAATGTAGCAAAGGTGCTAAGCAGATGACTCTTTGCAGGTAACTTTCCACCTGTTTGTTCATTTCAGTTCACCAGGCCAGTCACTTCCCTTGCATTACCCCACTGAAACCTCGCAGCAGCTCTGCAAGGTGGCCCCCATTGTACCGATGGGAAAACTGAAGTTTAAAGAAGTCGAGTCATCCCTCTAAGGCACATGTGTCAAACACAAGGCCCGAGGGCCAAATCCGTCCCGCCAGGCCTTGCAATGTGGCCCGCACCGCGCTGTCATCACTGCACTCTGCTGCGTTTCCATCACAATGACAGTTTATGACTGTTCAGTAAACCATTCGGCCCGCAATTTAGGCTGGATTTTAGATTTTGGCCCCTTCTCTGATTGAGTTCGACACCCCTACTCTAAGGTCAAGAGGCCACCCTCAACCTCTGCACCATTTGGGGTTTGTGGGGCACCCATGCCCGGTGATGGGCAGGTGTGGCCCCTGCCCTCGGGAAGCATAAGGTTTTGTGAAAGAGGCAGGCAAGAGGATACTGTTCAGTGAAGCCCCTGTGTGCGGTGCAGGGCTCAAGGCCACGGAGACATGCTGTCCTAAGATGTGCATGTCGGCGGTTGTTCTTCACAGGAAAGCAGCAAGCTTTCCTCTTAACTTCACCTCCATTTCTCTCCCTTGGGGAACATGGTGGAGCCCCGGGTTTGGGGGAGTGGGTGCTAGAAATGGAAGTGAGATGAAGGGCATCCCAGGACAGCATTTCAACCTGTGTTTACAGAGCACCGAGTATGGGAGGGGTCAGTCCACAGGTGTTGGCCCTGCCAGGATTTTAAAAAACAGCTGAAACTGGTTTGGCTCAGTGGATAGAAGGGACTCAGCGGACTGAAAGGTCCCAGGTTTGATTCCGGTCAAGGACATGTACCTTGGTTGCAGGCACATCCCCAGTAGGGGGCGTGCAAGAGGCAGCTGATCGATGATTCTCTCTCATCAGTGTTTCTAACTTTCTATCCCTCTCTTCCTCTCTGTAAAAAATCAATAAAATATATATTTTTTAAAATTTCATTAGTTGTCAACATTGAATCTGGATATTTCACAAAGAAGTGCACATTTCCAGCCTCTCTAGAAAAATCAGAAGATCTAGCCGGAGCAGCATGTTGGTCCTGGCAGGGTTCTCCAGGACTTCCCCTCACTGACCCTGGAGGAAGGTCCCACAGGCTTCCAGACTTGGGCACCAGAGTCACAAATCCCAGCTTCATCATAAAAGCTATGTGCCCTCCAGCTAATCACTTAGCCTCCCCAGGCCTCAGTCTCCTCACCTGTAAAATGGGGATAAGAATCCCTACCTTCCAGGGTTATTGTGAAGATCAAATGAGAGCACAAGGCCTGGCACACAGGAAGTTCTTATAAAGCCAGGCGCTCTGGAGGCTGGCCTCTCAGGGGCCCTGGTGGGGGGGGCAGAAAAACACTCCAGACCTCCCGGGATCCAGCAGGACTACTTCTTGTTCACATGGCAGGACACTCACCTCCACCAGCTTGCCGCCCACGATCTCCGAGGTCTGGTGATAGTTGGGGAAGTCCACCACCACCTTCCCGCCCTCCATCTGCACAGTCGCCTGGAAAGGAAGCATAGCACTGAGTGTGAGTGGGCGGAGCCCTGCAAATGCAGGCCAGACCCTCAGGGCTGAAGGTCCTCTCTGCAGCCCCGGCAGTCCTCTCTGGGAATTCGTGTGCCTTACATAAACCAAAGGTGCAGATCACCTGCACAACTCACTCAGCCTTGCTGTGCCTCAGTGGTACATCACTAAAATGAGCTAGTAACTATACCTACTTCATAGAGTTATTGTGAGGAGTAAGTGGCTTAATGTGGCACATGTCAAGTGTTTACTGGTACAACATGTCAGGCACTGTGTGTTGTGATCATCATGATGAGGGTGATGTTGTCCAAGGGTGTTGCTTGCCGATTGTGACTGTAAACAACCTAACTATCCAATCTAGCCTACCCACTGGGAAACAGCCTAAATATCTAGTCATGAGTGAGTGTCAAATAAATGACAGCATTTCCATACCATAGGATACCGTGCGGCTATTAAAAAGAATAAGACAAATTGATATGTACCACAAACACAGAAAAATATTATGAGAGATTGTTAAATTTTTAAAAGAGCCGAGTGGCAGGATATGAATATAATGACTACTTCTTGTTCACATGGCAGCTTGAAGAGCAAAGTACTCATGGGCATAGTTAGGGGGGCTCCGAAGGGGACCCAGAATGGGTAGAAGACCTGAGGGACCTGAAGGACTAGTCTGGGCAGGATGGGAACAGCCATCCAGCCGCCTTTCACTTCTTTGCTACCTAAGAGTGCAGTTTCAGGCCCAGGTGAGGCTGATTCTAGGGTCTACTTCAATTCTAGGCTACCCGAAGGCAGCATAAAATGTAGTTATGCTTTCTGGAGCCAGACTGCCTGGGTGTGAAGGCCGGCCCCTGCTGTGTGATTGGGCACGCTATTGAACCCCAGGGCTCAGACCAACTTCCCCATCCATAAACCCAGCTAATAATTGTGAAGTATTCAGCAAGTGTCTGGAGGCTAGACTAGAGAAAGACACCTCAGGTTGAGGAGCAGCCCCATGGGACATAGTTGAGACCCAGAAGTTAGCTGGAGGCCTGAGGAAAAAGGGAGGAGTGGCCAGTGGCCTCTCACCTTGAACTTCTTGCCTCCCATGGTCTCCATGTCGCACTCCTTGCCAATGGTGAACTTGTTGGTCATGGAGTGACCCCCGGGGTAGTGCTGGGACCAGGTGAAGTTCTGCCCATCCTGCTGGACCTCCGTGATGATCTTGAAATTACGGCCCTTTTCAATCGCATCGCTGGGGAGCCCTGGCCCAGGGGGACAAGCAGAAGGGCCATGTCAGAGCTGCTTACAACATGGGGCTTTGGGAAAGAGCCCCCCTCCATGGGGGCAGGCTACCCTGACAGTTGCAAGCACAAATTTCAGTTCTACCATGAGCCATTGCAGCTTGGGCAAGTACCTCTCCAAACCTCAGTGTTTCCATCCACAAAATGGATATAATAAGGCCCATTTTCCAGGGCTGGTGCAAGGATTAAAATATGTCGCATAAACTCCTGCCATGTAGTTTATACTTAATAAATAATAGCAGTTCTTCTGATAGTGACATAGTAACATAATTATCACAGAAACTTGCCAAGCTCACAAAGTTCTAGAATGAAGGGGACCTTCAAGACTATCTTCACCGATTAGGAAATGTGGACTCACAGCGGGAAAGGGGCCTTCCGGCATCTCAGTCGAGGTGCCCGGCAGCACCAGGTCTAGAACTGGGACTGGCTCCCTTCTCATTCCTCACTAGTCTGCTGCAGGGGAGGCCAAGTCACTGGGCCTCAGGGCCACTCCCAGCAATTGACGCAGAAGGGCTTTGGTCTCCCCAAGGCCCCAGGGCACATGAGCACTGCTCTGGGGGCCTCTCTTGTCACCAGGATGAAGGCACTGGTCCCTGACAACTGCACTGCCTCAGTCTTAGAGCACCAGGATTTCTGCAGGATTGTCAATCCCACTGTCTCATTGGTTCCTCACAACCTGTGCTGCAAATTGAGCAAATAAGAGGCGTGGGGTCCTTGATCTCTCTGCCCACAGAGCCTAACACAGCAAGAGGCCTTTGTTTGTTGAATGACTGAATGAAGAAGGAGCTTATCAAACTGAGTCTAAGTAACTCCTTGGTCACCTTTTACAAGACATGATGTGGGGACATCACTCATCATCTCATCATAACGTCCTGGGTGCTAATATCCTCTGCCAGAGACTTACCGTGATCTTGGGCAAGAGCAGTGGTGGCCCTTCAGGAACAGTGAGTTGGCCTTTGCCAACACAGTAGGTGCTCAATAAATGTTGGAATGAATAAACCAATCAAGTCTCTCCTTCACCCGTTTCTAGCTGTATAACCTTGGACTAGTGACTCCACTTCTCTGGGCCTCAAGTTTTCTATCCGTAAATTGGAGATACTAATATTCCCTAAGGGTTTTAAAGCCAAAGAGTCTATTTGGTTCTTATTAGCCTGAGAACGTGGAACAAAGGCTCAATAAATGAAGGAGTAATTGAATGAGTAAATGAAGTTCTGTCCCATTCTATCCCAGGAATTTGGGTTCCTGGAGCAATGCTAGCTGTTACAGACCAGCCCAGGAAGATGTTCTTAGGACCCCACTCACCGAGGCGCTTCATGAACTCGTCATAGTTCTTCTCACTCTCGATCTCGTACTTGCCGTTGAAGGCCATGCTGCCGGGAGACCTGGAGGCCAGGGAGCAAGGGGTGAGGAATAAGGTTCGTGGTGCTGAAGGGTCTGGTGGCCCAGCTTATAAACCCTCCCAGATGCTGAGGCTCAGCCCCTGAGTCACCCCACTTCTTCCTCCTGCCCCTGAAGAGGAAGTGTTTGATGTTTTATGATTTGGGCAAGGCCTGGAGGAGCAGAGCCCTGAGGTTATTCACCCAGAGAAGTGCTGGCTGCAGTCCCATTGCTATTGTAGTGCCATTGCTAGTCCCAGCAGAACCCGGTCCAGCACTGCCACAGGGCCTGGGGTGTCATCCATTCTGCCCATCCCTCCCTGCATTCACCCAGACCCTGCCCTCCATCCATGTTCATCATCTCTCATTTACTCTTTCACCTTCCCATTCACCGACCAAAGTGCACGGTGCACCTCCTGCATGGACCAGCAGTGCTAAAACACAGATATACACTCTTCCCAGGTGCCTGGTGCATCTCTGTGTAGAAGGCATTTGATATAGGCCTTAAAGGAACAATAGGATTTTTTTTTTCCCCAGAGAGGAAGGGAGAGGCAGAGGAGATAGAAACATCAATGATGAGAGTGAACCATTGATTGGCTGTCCCCTCCTGCCCCTTACTGGGAATCAAGCCTGCAACCTGGGCATGTGCCCTTGACCTGAAAAGAACCTGGGATCTTTCAGTCTACAGGATGACGCTCCATCCACTGAGCCACACTGGCTAGGGCACAACAATAGGATATGGATGTTAGGACAAGCAGTAAGATTGGAGGAAGCTAAGAATATAGGAAAACAACATAGCAGGATAATGGAACAGTGTGAGGAAGGGCCAGGTTGAAAGGAAACAATGAATTTGGCTGTAGCAAAGAGTACTTGAAAAAGAATTGATACAAGCCCAGCCAGTGTGGCTCAGTTGGTTGAGCACTGTCCCATCTACCAGGAGGTCACTGGTTCCCCATTAGGGCAACCAGTAGGGGGCATACAGGAGGCAGCCAATCGATGTTTCTTTCTCATCAATATTTCTATCTCTCTTCCTGAAATCAATAAAAACATGGGGATAAAAAGAAAGAATAGATACAAGAAGGGCGCAGAGAACACAGCAGGGTAAAGCAGCAGCCCATGGACCCAGGGAGCCAACCTGGAGGTGCAAGGGTGTGTGAAGACCCACTGTGTGACAGTCATGGACGAGGAGCTTAATGAACTTTGCATTGTTCAAGCTTCACAACTGTGAGGGCTAGGAGTTTAGATCCCTGAGTTCTGGTTCCTGTTCTGTCTCTAGCACCAGTTCACACACACGTGGGGACTCCATCATCCCAGTGTAACTCCCGCCCTGCCTCTAACTCTCTCATGGGACTGACCTCTGGACCCAACAGACTGACAGTGCAAATCCTGAAGCACTCTATGAAGCCTCTCCTTCTTATTATTAATTAGGAACATTTTTCAAGTCTGTCTCTCTTTCCAGAGTCAGCTCTCCATGAATACCCATCATTTCTATAGAATTCGCCACAGTTGCTAACCCTCAGACCTGGGAATCAGTGATTTCTAAACTGATGAAACCAGTTTTGCCACATTTTGCCAGTCTTCAGTCTCCAATCTTGGAATTTCTTACCCCCAACCAGGATTATTATTTTTTAAAACAAAAAACATAGGACTGTCTATTGCTCCGAATTATGAAATGTTAATTTATATAATATAGCATCAGAAAATCCATGATGATAATTATGATGAGTGTGTGTGTGTGTGTGTGTGTGTGTGTGTGGTGATTTATGTGTGTTTATGTGGTTTTTTTAAATTATATTTTTGTTGATTTCAGAGAGGAAGGGAGAGGGAGAGATAAAAACATCAATAATGAGAGAGAAACATCATTGATTAACTGTCTCCTGCACATCCCTCACTGGGGATCAATCCCATAACCTGGGCATACATGCTGATTGGGAATCAAACTGTGACCTCCTGGTTCATAGATCAGTGCTCAACCACTGAGCCACACTGGCCTGGATTTTTTTTTATATATATATCATATCTTTCTTAATAGCTCCAGAATACTTTATTGTATGTATGTTTTATAACTTATATAGCTATTGCTGAATCTGTAGGTTGTTTCCAATCTTTTTCTATCATAAATCTGAGATAAACATTCTCATTCACACCCCTTTTGTACATGTCAGATTATTTACTAAGATTATTTGCTAAGAATGAATTCCTAGATATGAAGATCTGAGAACAGAGGGGTTTTGTATCTTAAATGTTTATATGTATTACTCTACTGCCTTCCTGAAGGTATTAACAGATTATGTTCCCACCTATAACATATGACACTTTCCCCTTATCTATAATAATAAAAGCGTAATATACTAATTAGACCAGATAGCCGAACAACCTTCCAGACATCATTCCAGACGAAGTGGCGAGGGTCGAAGCAGAGGGGTTAGGGGAGATCAGGCAGGCAGGCAAGCAGTTAGGAGCCAACGTTCCCAGATTGGCAGTTAGACATCTCCAGAGGGATCCCAGATTGCAAATGTGCAGGCTAGGCTGAGGGACTCCCTGCCCACCCTCCTGCATGAATTTTGTGCACTGGGCCTCTAGTTTATAATAATGATGGAATAGCAATGACACTAATAGCTAACATTTATCGAGTGTTTAGTATGCATTGGGCACAATGCTGAGTGTTTTATATGCATTATCTCATTTAATCTTCAAAACAACTCTATGAAGTAGGTACTATTGTTGTCTCCATTTTGCCAAGGAGGAAACTGAGGTTCGGAGAAGCTAAATAACTTGCCCCAAATCACAGAGCTCCTGTGTATAGTTCATATTTACTACCAAAACAACTTTCGACATCATTTAAGGACATTTCCAAACATTTTCCATAATCCCATTACCCTAGCACCATTACTTTATTTTGCCTGTTCTCTTCCTCCTTCTTTCATTCTTTTCTCTCCTCTATCATCCTTGCTTTCTTTCTCATTGACTCTAATTATATAACATATATCTTTATATATAATATACATATTATATATAAAGATATATAATAGCCATAATCTCCATGCAAATGCAATATTTCATTCTATTTTGTTTTGCATAGCAAAACTGAGGAAAAAAGAACACAGTCCCATGTTTCTGAAAAGCTGCCATCTTGGCTGTTAGAAATGGCTACTTAATGTTTGTTCTTGGACTTTTTAGGGCAGATCCTAGCTTACCCCATTAATGCTAGGCCACAGTGAGCTTTTTATACGCAGAGGATTTTTTTTAAGCATTTCCTTGAGCTAAAGCCCCAGGTTGGGATTACAAAGTTACAAGATCTGGAACATTCATACAGCTCTTAACATATTTTGCCAAATTGGAACTAAATTGATTTATGCACAGCTTGCCTGGGACGCAGAGTTTAAAACATACTTTCCCCAAACATTCTGTCTAGTGCCATCACAAATTGTGCCATCTTTAGAATCTATTTCTTTTCTTTTTAACAACCTTTATGGAGAAAAGGGTTTCAAATTTTCTGATTATAAATGTAATAGATGCTCACAGTAGAAAATTAGGGAGAAGCAAAACACAAATAAAGTTAAGGCTACCTAAAATCCCACTACAATTGTTTTTTTGTTTGTTTCTTTGTTTCTTTGTTTTTAAATTTTTGTTGCTCCATATAGACCAATTTTTTTTATATCTTATTGATATTTTACAGAGAGGAAGAGAGAGGGACAGAGAGCTAGAGACATCGATGAGAGAGAATCATCGATCAGCTGCCTCCTGCACACCCCCCACTGGGGATGTGCCTGAAACCAAGGTACATGCCCTTGACCGGAATCGAACTCGGGACCCTCCAATCCGCAGGCCGACGCTCTATCCACTGAGCCAAACCTGTTTCAGCTACAATTGTTTTCAATTGTGAAGTTAATTCATACTCAAATGTGTAAAAAGACAAAAGCTCAAAACGGGTCAAGTAAAGGTAAAAGCCCCATATTCCGTTGCATCTCATTTCCCAGAACCAGCAGCTGTTAAATTCAGTATATATAATCTTTTAGACATTTCCCATATGCACACAAACATATTCGTAACTATCTTTTTTTTTTTTTAACAAAATTGAACCCAAAGATACTATTTTGTCTTGATCCTTCCCACCCCACCCCCTTTTGCAGTATATTATAGACATTATGAATCTTATTTCTTCATGAAACCTATCCCATTCATTATTAAAGGGGACTTTCCAATGGAGAAATACACTAATAGCATATATTATGTCATCCTTGTCTAGGCATGGGAAAACAGTAAAGCATTTGCCATTTTCCTGTAAAACTTGGAGGAAAACAATTTAACAGAGGTAACTGGAATGAAAGTTAGATATAAGATGACAATCAGTGAGTAAGCTAGAGAGGTTTAGGGGGTGGAGTGCAGTTTTCTGAAATCCCCGGGGGCAGGTGGTTCTAGTCTTGGAGCAAGTGTGCACTTGGTAAATCCTACCTTTGAGCTTTGGCCTGTCTGGATTGACTGTGCACCTTCCATCTGTCTTTTCAAATTTGAACTGATCTTACAAATGCCCCCTTGTAAGGGAGCCTTCCTTGATTACTCCAACCTATAGATGGACCCTTTCAGGAATCCCCCTAGTGTGTACTTTCCACTTGTAATGGCTCAAAGAAACCTAGGCTTTAGAGTCTCATGTATTAGCTCCGAGACTTCAGACACGCAACCTTCATTTATTCAACATGTTACCTGAGCACCTCCTGTGCAGTAGGCAGACACCAAGTATTTGTCCTCAAGTCTTGTGAAAGACCCAGCCTGGTAAACGAGCAAAAACAACATGGTGTGATAAATGGGGTAAAGGCCATAATGATGTGGGAAGGAGACATCATCCTGACCACCTCCTAAGGGTCAGGGAAGGCCAACCTGAAAGGAACTGACAAATAAGCCAAGGCCTTAATGTGCTCGTTATTAAGTGAGGATAAAAATACCTGTCATCCAGCCGGGACCGGTTTGGCTCAATGGATAGAGCGTCGGCTTGGGGACTGAAAGGTCCCGGGTTCGATTCCGGTCAAGGGCATGTACCTTGGTTGCGGGCATATCCCCGGTAGGGGGTGTGCAAGAGGCAGCTGATCGATGACTCTCTCTCATCGATGTTTCTAACTCTCTATCTCTCCCTTCCTCTCTGTACAAAATCAATAAAATATATTAAA
Source organism: Pipistrellus kuhlii (assembly GCF_014108245.1). Classification (NCBI taxonomy): domain Eukaryota; kingdom Metazoa; phylum Chordata; class Mammalia; order Chiroptera; family Vespertilionidae; genus Pipistrellus; species Pipistrellus kuhlii. The sequence continues at coordinate 11,862,170 of NW_023425584.1, forward strand.
AAAAAAAAAATACCTGTCATCCAGAGTTTAAATGAGGATGAAACAAGAATATGTAAATAAGGTGCTTAGCACTGAATCTAGTATTTCAGTGACTGGTACTGTTATCCTTACTCGTTGGCAATTTGTCCAGCCCATCTACCTATTGTTTTTGAATCAGTATTTTATTGTAGCATTAATTTACTCCTTCACAAAGTGTGCCTTTCATCTCCCTTTATTAGGTTGTAATCCCTTCAAGGAGAGAGGCTCCGTTTCATACTTCGTATGGAGGTGAACCTGGCCGGCACTGAGATGCTGCTGATTTTGTTTTATGGGTTCAGATCAGTCTGGAATAGACCATGAGGCTGTGTTCCTCCAAGCATGTTTTCATTGTACACGGCTGAAGGTGCAGGAGGGGAGGGTGTGTGAACAATGGAAATCCCTGGGCCCTGATCCAGAAACTCAGATTCCATAGGTGTGGGTGGGGCTCTGGAGCCTGCGTTTGACAAGTTTCCCAGTGGGTATGCTGCATACTTACCTTGAGAAGCTCCAGGCCAGGGGACGTTAGCAAGAGCTGGCCGGGTGGACCAGATGGCCTCGCCAGGCCCCCATGTAATGCCCTATTCATTGACTTTCTGTTGAACGGCCAGAACTGGCTTCTTTCTAGTAGCTATCAACCAAGGTCATTGTCAGTGGCAGATAGGAGTGGTGGGGGTGTGGAAAGGACAACATTGGTACCAGAACACCTGAGACAGCTCCTCTCCCCTTTAACGGAGTCTCTGTTTGAAGCTGCCCCCCAGCCCTCCTCTTACTCACACCCAGTCCCTCTTGAACTGGGGTTCACCTATTAATTCAGGCTCATTGAGAACTTTCCAAGAAGGGTAAATGAACTCACAGCGAGGTTTTATGGGGCAATTGAACCAATAGAGTAACTACCTTAGTGGAGATAAAGAAGGGCCCAAGGCTAGCCCTCCTGGTCCAACCACTCCCCCCACCCCACTCTGGTTCCTGCCTCAAATTGGCCACCATTATTCTGGGAGTGACTAGTGAAGGGTGGGAAATGCAGGTGCTTGAGTCCATTATTGGAGGAGAAGCCCTGGGCCCAATTTCCTAACCAGGCCTTGCATGAAGTACAGGATTGGTCAGTGTTGTAGATTCCTGGATCAAACCCTCTTCCTCTTTTTCCCTCAGTTAAGAATCTGAAATACTAATTGAGGTTGATCCTAGAATGTCAAGACTAAGTTGAACCTCTGAGGGCAATTTATTCCATGATGATTCCCCTCTTTTTATCAGAGTCTAAGAAATTTACTATTTTCATAGAAAGTCTAGTTGGCACTTCGTTTATCCATAATTAGAAATAATTTGAAATTAGAAGACATAGGGACTCTGAGGCCAGACTGCCCGGATTTGGATCCCAGCTCTGCCACTTGCTGGCTGTGTGACCTTGGGCAAGTTATTTATTTTCCTGTGTCTCAGTTTTCTAATCTGCAAAATGGGGATAACAATTGTGTCTACCTTAAAGGGTTGTTATGACTATGAAATGAATTAATTTTTGTAAAGAATTTTCCAGAGCTTGGTATGGGGTATGCAAGAGTGTGTTAAGTGTCCAAGGTCACAAACTTGTCATTGATGAAGCTCAGATTTGAATTCAGTTCTCCCTGACCTCAAGTGGTACTTCCTACTATAATGAAAACCAGTGCCAGACTCTGGCTCTAATGCCAGAGTTATAACCCAGACATGCATGCATGCATGCATTCATTCATTCATTCCCTAACACATAGCCTAGTGCTCAACAAAAGACAGCGCCCACCCCACTAGATAGAGCTTCCAGCCTCACAGCTCATCCCCTTTCTCCCAGTTTACCCCCTATTCTTACCCATCCATGGATGCATCACTTCCTCTGCCAGGACCCTCAGTGTTCTTGGGCCACCTTAGCTTCCCAGTTTCCTTCCATCTTTGGACAAAAAAATTTATTATTATTTTTTTTACCTTTTGCTTCTGGACTGTTGATTACAACCACAAGAAAAGTCACAATGGGGTCATGACACCACTACAAATTCATGGTCCTCCCTTAATCAGGTTTTTATTTTAATTTTTTTAATTTTTCTTTTTTCTTTTCTTTAGTCAGGATTTTTTTTGTTTTGTTTTGTTTGGCTCAGTGGATGGAGCATCGGCCCGTGGACTGAGGGGTCCCGGGTTCGACTCCGGTCAAGGGCTGATCGATGATTCTTTCTCATTGATGTTTCTAACTCTCTATTCCTCTTTCTTCCTCTCTGTAAATAATCAATTAAAAAAAGAAAAGAAAAAAGAAACATCAATGATGAGAGAGAATCATTGATTGGCTGCCTCCTGCATGCCCTTTACTGGGGATGGGGCCCTCAACCCAGGCCTGTGCCCTGACTGGGAATCAAACCCTGACATCCTGGTTCATAGGTCAATGCTCAATTACTGAGCCACACTGGCCAGGGCCATAGCAACAATTTACCAGTCCCCTATTGTTGGACAGTTAGTTTAGGTAGGAAAAATAGTACACACGAGTGGCAAACACCAAAATGTGGAGAAAATAAAGAAAAGTATTATTCAAAACTATTATTAGCATGAATAGTGTTATTTGAGGTGAGTGGTATAAGGCTGAAGTTCCTGTGGACGTACATGGGTCATAAACTAGTAGAGCACGGTGACCTTCAATACTCCTCCATCCTTACAGCCCTCCACTCAAATCCCAGGTTGTCCAGTTATTGGAAAGGTCACTTAACCGCTACACTAGGCAGAATGGGACTAACAATTCAACCCACCTTTGAGGGTCAGAGGAGGATTGGATAACTGGTACAAGAAAGTCCCATGTCCACCAGTCCAGTGCTGGCTGGGACCATCACCAGGAGGAAGCGGGAGGTAGCTCCAACAGCACTCAAGCATCCACATCTCCATCCAAACTTACACCCGGAGTAGCCCATGACTCTCAGAAAATCTTGCTTCAGCCGAGACCGGTTTGACTCAATGGATAGAGCGTTGGCTTGGGGACTGAAGGGTCGGGTCCCGGGTTCGATTCCGGTCAAGGCCATGTACCTTGGTTGCGGGCATATCCCCATTAGGGGGTGTGCAAGAGGCAGCTGATCGATAACTCTCTCTCATCGATGTTTCTAACTCTCTATCTCTCTCCCTTCCTCTCTGTAAAAAATCAATAAAATATATTTAAAAAAAAAATCTTGCTTCAGGCCAAAGCCAGATGTCAAAAGGTCTTCATCCAGTTACTTGTGCAATCACTCACCCATCCTTCTCCTGCCATTAGCTACCTGTGATGAATTCCTGTGGCAGCCACAAGAATCACTCCTAATGAATTTCTAATGAACTCATTTGTTGTTAATGTGGTGTGTAATTTCGTAGGACACTCAATATAATTTAGCCTTATTAAGTCTCTAGTTATTGGGAACCACTGTTGCTCTAAGCTCATAAGCAGGAGCAAAGTAATTATCCAGAGCAGGCAGCAAAATTATGGAAAGCGCCAGCCATTCCAAGGTGGCTGGGAAGTGGCTGTTCCTATTATTTCTCCTTGGAGTGTACAGAAAAGAACTGGCTGTGCAGGTCCCTGACTTTATATCCTGTAATGTAAGGGCTGCGCAGGCTGCAGCCCTCGTGTTGGGATTTTAAAGGCCCCTCCAAAGGGGATCATGCCCCCAAATGGTCTCCATTTGCCTACTGCTTGAGTCTGAAATTCCACCATAGCGAAGCATTTTTTTTGCATTGGAGACAGGTGGCTGGTTAAAAGGTGACCTATGCCAAACCTCAGAGTTCACAGATAAGCAGTCACAGATAAGTTATCTCATCTGATCATCACAGCATCCCAATTATTGTCATTATATCTCTGACAGATAAGGAGATTGAGGTGAAGTCCAAGGTTACTGGGTGCCAAGACTAGGAGCAGAACCCCTATCTCCGGGCCTGGCCAGGTAGCTCAGTCAGTTAGAGATCATCCCCACATTCCAAGGTTGCAAGTTCAATCTCTGGTCAGGGCACATACAAGAAGCAACCAATGAATGCCTAAATTAGTGGAACAACAAATGGCTGTTCCTATTTATTTGAACAACAAATAATGTTTCTCTCTTTAAAATAGGGGTGTCGAACTCAATCAGAGAAGGGGCCAAAATCTAAAATCCAGCCTAAATCGCGGGCCGAATGGTTTACTGAACAGTCATAAACTGTCATTGTGATGGAAACGCAGCGGAGTGCAGTGATGACAGCGCGGTGCGGGCCACATTGCAAGGCCTGGCTGGACGGATTTGGCCTGCGGGCCTTGTGTTTGACACATGTGCTTTAAAAGCAGTAAATAAATAAAATTAATCTATTATTTATCTTACCGCTCAGATATAACTATTGTTTAACAGTTGATACACACACAAACACACACACACACACACACACACACACACACTCTAGAGGCCCAGCACACAAAATTGTGCGAGACTCAAAACCGCTGTGCCACCTTGGGATCCCAGATCTGCCACACCACATGACTCATTAATGTGCCTCCTGGTGACCGATCATTCGGTTGTTATGGCATTATGGCCAATGGCCTTTTATAATATAGCTATACTTCCAGACATTATTATATGCACATATAAATATACATACAAACATTTAATTCAAAATAGGGTCATACTATATGTGCTATTTTAGAAAAAAAAATTTTTATTAAACTTGGAAACATGAAATTGCTGAAAGGTGAATTTACATTGTGAAATGGTCAATAAAAGCTAATTGAACAAGAATATCCTTGAGCCAGAACCGGTTTGGCTCAGTGGATAGAGCGTCGGTCTGAGGACTAAAGGGTCCCAGGTTCGATTCCGGTCAAGGGCATGTACATTGGTTGCAGGCACATCCCCGGTGGGGGGTGTGCAGGAGTCAGCTGGTGGATGTTTCTCTCTCATCAATGTTTCTAGCTCTCTATCCCTCTCCCTTCCTCTCTGTAAAAAATCAATAAAATATATATATTTTTAAAAAGAATATCCTTGATAACTTTTCTGGCTCAAGTAACCTCATACACCAGACAGAAAGGAAGTCTGCTTATTGCTGTCTTATCTCTTATTTATCAATTTTATTTAGGAGTTTAGTATGAGAAGACCAATGGAAGGAAGATGAAGTCCTAAAAGCAGTCACATGGCCCCAACAGTGAGGATGCGTGGATAGGCCCTGGGAGTTTAGAGGTAAGCCCAAGTCCCCCCATATGACCTTGCCCACCTCCCCAGCCTCATTTTCTGTCTCCTTCACTCTCCCTGTTGCAAACTCATTATCATTGGCTTTCTCATACTCACTCTGCTATTCTGCACCTCCTTGCCTGTACACATGGTTTTCTCTGTACCTAGAATGCCCAGAGGTATAAAATGGTGAAATTTCACTTTCATGTAATGTTTAATTCAATAGTTTGTAAAGAAAACAAAAGAACTTCTTGAAGGGCAGAGTGGTTTGTTTGTTTTTTTTAATATATTTTATTGATTTTATACAGAGAGGAAGGGAGAGAGATAGAGAGTTAGAAACATCGATGAGAGAGTCATCGATCAGCTGCCTCTTGCACACCCCCTACCAGGGATATGCCCGCAACCAAGGTACATGCCCTTGACCGGAATCGAACCCAGGACCCTTCAGCCCCCAAGCCGACGCTCTATCCATTGAGCCAAACCGGTCCCGGCCAGAGTGGGTTTTGTGTCAATATGGAAGGAGGTTTTCTTCCCCTTTGAGGGCAGAAACAAACTTACCACAGTCAGGAACTGACCTCCTGCCTCCTGGGCCCTGGCCTGGTCTGCAAGTCCCTCTTTCCCAACCCTCTGCAGAACTGGACTTCCAGAGGTGGAGAGGGAAGACCCAAACTGACGCATTACATTGGTCAAACATGCCTTTAAGGGACTGGCCAGCATGGCTCAGTGGTTGAGCATCTACTTATGAACTGGGAGATCACAGTTCAATTACTGGCCAGGGCACATGCCTGGATTGTGGGCTCAACCCCCAGTGTGGGGCATGCAATGATTCTCTCTCATCATTGATGTTTCTCTCTCTCTATCCCTCTCCCTTCCTCTCTGGGGAAAAATTTAAAAAAAAAATAAATAAATATATATATATATATATATATATATATATATATATATATATATATATATATATTACAAACACACACAAATATATTTATATGTGTGTGTATGTATGTATTTTCATTTTAAAAATGCCTTCTTTAGGGCCTGCCTTCTTCCCACCTTTCCACTCTGCTTAATTATGTATCCTTGCTGAAACCGGTTTGGCTCAGTGGATAGAGCATCAGCCTGCGGACTGAGAGGTCCCAGGTTTGATTCTGGTCAAGGGCATGTACATTGGTTGTGGGCACATCCCCAGTAGGAGGTGTGCAGGAGGCAGCTGGTCAATGTTCCTCTCTCATCAACGTTTCTACCGTGTTTCCCCGAAAATAGACATCCTCCGAAAATAAGACCTAGCGCATGGAAAGATAAGACATCCCCTGAAAATAAGACCTAGCACAACTTTGGGAGAAAAAATTAATATAAGACACTGTCTTATTTTCGGGGAAACAGGGTAGCTCTCTATCCCTCTCCCTTCCTCTCTGTAAAAAAAAATCAATAAAATATATATATATATTTTAAATTATGTATTCTCATTGTCACAAAAAATGGCTGCAGCATTTCCATACCCCACATTCAGACACTAACAATACAGTGACAGATAAATGCATCTTCGCTTCTGGGGTGGCTTTCCTAAGAATAAGGAAGGAAGAAATCCATGGCAGCCGTCTTTGGGAATGATCCATCACAACAGCAGTGTACATTGAACATGAGGGTGGGTGTATCTGAGTGTGTGCCTTTTCGTTTGTATGTGTGTATTAAGGAGTGTGGGTTTGGGTATGTGGTAACGTGTAAGTGCGTGAGTCAGTTTACGCATGCATGCCATGCCTGTATATGTGCACATATGCACAATGCAGATGGGCAAGTATGTATGGAGGGATGTGCAAATACACGTGATATGTGTGCAGATGTGTGCAGATGAGACTATCTACCTGAGCCAGGGGCTTGTGCATGCCTCAGCCTTGTGTAGGTCTCATGTGTGCATGCATGGTGGAGAAACTTGATGGAGTTGAGCTGCCCTTGCTGTGACCTTCTTGAATAGAGACTCTGAGAATACAAAACCTGGCCAAGGTAACAATCTGATCCTTACTAGAACCTTCTTCTTGACAGGGAGACCTTGGGTTTCAAGCGAGGCAGAAGACTCACCCCTTATCATAACCCCACTAAGACCACAGAGCTGGCATTGGAGGGAGAGACCTTCCACACACACCCCTGCCCCCAGCCTGAAGCCCCAAACAGCTTCGCTGTTACACCCTCTTTCTTCATCAGCTCCATACCAGCCCCACCCAACGGGCAATAAACCTCAGGACAGGATATCAGAGAGAGCAGGAAGTTCAAGGCTTCTAGGAGGGCGAGGCTTCCTGCCTTAGGAGGCCCTGAACCCTTCCTTCTCTGTAGCATTGCCAGTAAAGACATTATGCCAGCTGGGACAGGAAGCAGGGAGAAAAGACAAGGATGTGCCGTCACTGACCATCCTCTACTGAAGTCCGTTCAGTCCCACTGTGAGCTCTGAAGCAAGGACTCCTGAGGGTCCTTTTACAGATGAGGAAAAGGGTATTCGGGGAGGGACAGAGACTTCCCTACAGTTATACCCCTTATAAAGAGCAGAGGTGGGCCCAGCCAGCGTGGCTCAGTGGCTGAGTGTCGACTATAAACCAGGAGGTCACAGTTTGTTTTCCTGGTCAGGGCACATTCGGGCTCAATTCCCAGTGTGGGGCATGCAAGAGGCAACTGATCAATGATTCTCTCTCATTATTGATGTTTCTATCTCTCTCCCTCTCACGTGCTTTCTGAAATCAATAAAAATACACATTTTTAAAAAAAGAGCAGAGCCGAAGCCGGTTTGGCTCAGTGGTAGAGCGTCGGTCTGCAGACTGAAGGGTCCCGGGTTCGATTCCGGTCAAGGGCATTGGTTGCGGGCACATCCCTAGTGGGGGGTGTGCAGGAGGCGGCTGGTTGATGTTTCTCTCTCATCGACATTTCTAGCTCTCTATCTTTCTCCCTTCCTCTCTGTAAAAAAATCAATAAAAATATATTTTTAAAAATAAATAAATAAAAAATAAAAAAGAGCAGAGATGGGACATAGCCGGTTTGGCTCAGGGGATAGAGCATCAGCCCATGGATTCAATTCCGGTCAAGGGCATGTACCTTGGCTGCAGGCTTGATCCCCAGCCCTTGTTGGGCATGTGCAGGAGGCAACCAATCGAAGTGTCTCTCTCACAACAATGTTTCTCTCTCTGTCTCTCCCCCTCCTTTCCACTCTTTCTAAAAGTCAATGGAAAAATATCCTGCAGTGAGGATTAACAACAACAAAGCAGTGTTGGGATTTGAACTGCAGTCTGCCTGACTCTAGAGCCCACACTCAGTCCCTGTCACCAAACAGGAACACAGATGTTGAGACACTTGAAAAACTAAATAACTGCTCACCCTCCAATACATGACCTTGTCAAACAAAAGCACAGTTCATGGTCAATGGGAGGCCAAGGTATTATGCTGGAATTACTTTTTCCACAGCCCATCAGATCATCTTTCAACATTGATTAAAGCCATTCAGGGGCTACTGATGGCTATGAGGATGAAGTTCAAAGCCAAGCTCCTGACTATGGTTCATAAAGCCCCAAATGGTGTGGTCACTGCCCACCACCCTTGTCTTTGCTTCAGCCACATGGGCCTTCTCTTCATTCCTTCAGGGTACTTATGTCTGTATATGCTCCACTCTGCCTTGGGCCTTTGCACCTGCTCTTCCCTCTACTTAGCTTGCTCTCAGCTTTTATGTTGCTTCCTCTCTTAAGGAAAGATTCATTTTGTTCTTTTGGGTTTAGGTCTGATAACGGTGTTTTGATCATCTTTTTATTTTTAAAGAATCCTTTTCTTTCAGAGATTCCTATTAGAGTATTTACAGATGAAATAATATGTGATTTGTTTCAAAATATTTGGGTAGCTCCTGGCCAGCGTGGCTCAGTGGTTGAGCATCAACCTATGAACCAGGAAGTCTCGGTTCGATTCCCCATCATCTCTCCCTCCCTCCCTCCCTCTCTCCCTCCCTTTCTCCTTCCCTCCATCTTTCCCTTCACCTCTAAAATCAATGTAAATATACTTTTTAAAAAAAACAAGTTGTTCAAAAAATAAGATAATAATTGGGTAGGGATGAAATGGTGTATACATGAAACTGAATGGCTGGGTGATGGGTGCATGGGTTCATTATAACATTCTCTCTAGTTTCCTGTGTGTTTGAATTCTTCCATAAGAAATTTTAAGAGATTGTTCAAGAATTAAAGGGAAAAGCAGTCACTTGCTCAGAAAAGCCTTTCCCACCCTGGAGGCTAGGTCAGATTTACTTTGGGAATGGCAGTGATGTTATGTTGTTGGGTAGTGGTAGGTTCACAGTATCTGTCTACTTGCCCACCCTCCCCCCACCCTAGACAGCAGATAGCAGAGTCTCCATCTACCTAAATCCCTGCTTCTGTCCCAGAGCACATGTGGTGAACAAATATATCGCCCTAGTGTACCACCCTAGCCGGTTTTGCTCAGTGGATAGAGTGTTGGTGTGCAGACCAAAGGGTTCCAGGTTCAATTCCAGTCAAGGGCACATACCTTGGTTGCAGGCCCCTCCTCAGCCCAGCCCCAGCCACATGCAGGAGGCAATCAGTTGATGTGTATCTCTCACATTGATGTTTCTCGGTCTTTCCCTCTCTCTTCCATTCTCTGTAAAAAAAAGATCAATGTAAATATATCCTTAGGTGACAAAACAAAACACAGAAGAAGAAAGACAAAGGACCCAAAAGCAAATTCGGCATAAATTGTGAACAAGCATCTCATAGGGAGAAAAAATAAAGAAGAAAAGTTTATCAATGAGTAAATGAATGAAGAGTTCAGGGAAAGCTCACTAGAGCGATACCCCAGCAGGTAGCACAGACAAACCACACCCAGCACAACCCACCTCTGGTTTCCAGTCCAGATGCGGGACCTCGGAGCGCCCTCTGGTGGCGAATTCTGTTACCTGGCCTGGGGAGGCTTGGGCGGGGCGGGGCCCAGGGGAGGCGGGGCTGTCCCTTTCCCCCCCCTCTATCAGCTCTAGGGCCTGCCACTTTTTCTAGAAGTGTCCTGCCTTCGTGGGAATCCAGCTTAATGATAAAACAATGAGGCACTCACAACAAGTCACAAAGAGACTGTTGAAAGGAGGAAAAGAGCTCTTGAAACCATTGTCTATCATTTGAGTCACAGAAAAGATGTAAAAACCCCCTGTTTACCGGCTGCTGCGTCAGCCATGGTTTGAGTCCAGATTCGAATCTGTAATAAATTCTAGCATGCTTAATAAAAATTAAAAAAAATTAAAAAGATGTAAAAACCCCTAAAAAAAAGTGTCCTCCTCTCTGTGGCCTGGGACATCCTTGCATTTGTCCCAGATGACCTTGCACCCTGTCCTGCCTCCCCATCACCACGGCCTCTGCCTGTGAGCCTCGCCAAGGCACGATGTGGGAAGGGCTATGGAGACCATCTAATCGTTCTCTCGTTTGTCTATTCAAGAAATAATTACTGAGGGCTTACTATATGCCAGACACATGGGCCCTGGGGATGTGGAAATGAATAACAGACAAGGTGCCTGTCTTCTAGGAATTGAGACTCCAGGGGAAGAGAGACAAACAACAAGGAAACGAGGTCGTTCAGGTGATCAAGAAAGAGTACAGTGAAGACTACACAACAGGCTGATGTGTCAGTGTTTGGGGAAGTAATTTTCAGACTGGATGGGCAGAGCATTCCTATCTGAAAAAGGAACATCTTTATATAGACACCTTAATGCTGTAGACACAGCCAGGCCTGGGGATAGTGGATAGAGGAGCTGCGGGTAAAAGTTGGGGGCTGGGGACCTTATACGCTGCTTGAAGGCCATGCCAAGAGTTTGGATTTGATAACGACAGCCAGGAAAGCCATTGGGAGGGCTTTGAGCATGAAGATGGCATGATCTCATTTGCATTTTTATTTATTTGTGTGGGTTTTTTGTAATTGATGAGAGAGAGAGAGAGAGAGAGAGAAACATCACCAATGTGAGAACATCAATTGTTTGGCCTTTCTGGTTTGGCTCAGTGGATAGAGCATCAGCCTGTGGACTGAAGGGTCCCAAGTTCAGTTCTGATCAAGGGCACATGCCCAGGTTGCCGGCTCAACCCCAGTAGGGGGTGTGCAGAAGGCAGCCAATCAATAATTTTCTCTCATCATTAATGTTTCTATCTCCCTCTCCCTTCTTCTCTGAAATCAATAAAAATATTTTTTTAAAAAAACTGTTTACCTTCTGCACTTGCCCAGTGTAGATTCAACTTACAACCTGGGTATATACCCTGACCAGGAATTGAACCCGCAATCCTACCGAGTCAGGGATGATTTGTGTTTTTAATATGTCATGCCTCTGCTTTGTAGAGAATATTTTTTTTAATATATTTTATTGATTTTGTACAGAGAGGAAGGGAGAGAGATAGAGAGTTAGAAACATCGATGAGAGATAGACATCGATCAGCTGCCTCTTGCACACTCCCTACTGGGGATATGCCCGCAACCAAGGTACATGCCCTTGACCAGAATCGAACCCGGGACCTTTCAGTCCCCAAGCCGACGCTCTATCCATTGAGCCAAACCGGTCTTGGCATGTAGAGAATAAATGATAAGGAAGATGAGGGTGTAAGCAGGGAAGCCAGCCAGATGGTGACTCCTGGTGTCCAGATACAAAGAGATAGTGGCTAACCCAGGGTGGGAAGGAGTCAAGTTCTGGTGCATCTTAGAAGCCTGAGGGAAGGCACCTGGATTGTCTGGGAGGGAATGGGGAGAGCAAGATCAGGCTGGGGGTGGGCCCTCTGATGGCTTAGAGGAGGGACAAAGGACCCTAGACTCCATTGCAGAGGCCCCAGGGATGAATCTAGGGTGTGTTCAGAGACCAGGGACCTGGGGGCTCTAGATGCTTTCAGCCTTGTGTAGGTCTCTTCTTTACCCATCCATCTGAGCCTCTCTCTCTCTCTCTCTCTCTCTCTCTCTCTCTCTCTCTCTCTCTCTCTCTCTCTTTCCTCTCTCCTCTCTCCTCTCTCCTCTCTCCTTCTCCCTCTTTTAAACACACACACACACACACACACACACACACACACATTATTGAATTCAGAGAGGAAAGGAGGGAGAGAGATAGAAACATCAGTGATGAGAGAGAATCATTGATCAGTTGCTTCTTGCACACCTCCTACTGGGGATCAAGCCCGAAACCTGGGCATGTGCCCTGACCAAGAATTGAACTATGACCTCCTTGATTATATGTCAACATTCAACCATGAAGCCACACTGTCCGGGTCCCTCTCGCTCTTATTTTCTCTCTTGTCCTTACCTCTTTGGCTCCTTCCCCATCCCCTATCTGCAGCCTTATCACAAGGAGGCCTCCAGCAGAGACAGAGGGTCTCCAGGGACAGAGCAAGAGGCCCTGACTGGAGAGTGTGTCCTCCTCTTCCCATTGGTCCTGCGGGAGCCAAGCCCCTACCCCCACCTCCCAGACCTGTGGTTCTCAACTGGATGTGACTTTGTCTCCTTGTGGCATTTGGCAATATCTGGAGACATTTTTGATTGTCATCACTGGGGAGGGAGTGTGAGTGGAGACCAGAGATGCTGCTTAACACCCCAGGAGACACAGGGCAGCCCACAACAAACAATGGTCTGGCCCCAAATGTCAGTAGTGCTGTGGTTGAGACCCTGCCCAGGCTCTGCCATCAGAGCAGGAAGGGCCTGTCCTCTTCCTTGTGGTCCCACTGTCATTACTGCCATTTGTCAGGCAGGAGTTATGTGGCTGCCCTGTACCTGCATCAGCTCCTCAGTCTTCCCAGCCACCAAGGGAGGGAGGGAGGATTACTGACCCTTGCAATGAGAGGTGGAGCTGGGATTCAGACTCACAATGCCTGCACCTTTACCACTTCCTCTGTAGTGAAGGGATTTCACAGGGTGTGACCTTGTTGTTAGCAATGGGACATTTTATTTCAAATGAAGTCTTCCTGAGAAGTCCACTGTGTGGGAGATGAAGTAGGACTTGCTAAGGTCAAAGCAGGGTAGAAGCGTACTACCCAAGAACCCCACCCCCACTCCCATCCTCCAAAGCTGTCTCTCCCCCTGGCAGGGCCAGGAGTAGGGCTGCCCAGGTTGACACTGCAAAGCTGCAGGGGAGGCCGCACCACCTGGGGATACTGATAGGGCTAAGGCAGAATACCGTGAAGGCAGGGCTGCAAAAATGTTTCCTCCAGGGCGGAAATGTGCAGGGCTTAGCAGACAGGTATGAAGACTAATGAATGAGGTCTGGAGCGGGAAGGGGGTGTGGAGTGGCTGTGAATGCCTTCCCTGTCCTAAGATTTGGGAAATAGGAAATTGGATTTGACTGGGAGATATCTTGTCCCTCCCACTCTTTGCAACTCGATAATGACTCAAAAATGGAGCTGTCAGCCTCCATTGAAAACTTAACTTGAGGTTCCTGTACATGCCAGTCCCCAGGAGAGCCTCCGGGAGTTAGGGAACCAACTGTGCCTCTTTCCCAGCACCCATCAAGGTTCCCTTCTGGGTCCTCCTGCTCTTCACCTTAACCTAATATTACCTGGATTCATATGTTTGGGGAGAGAAGGGCTATAGAAGATAGAGTCTTGACATCACCCTTGGGGAAGGTTTGGAGCTAGAATTGGCAGAAGGAGCCATATTGGGAATGTCTCTTCTCCAGGCCCACCCTGAGAGCTGGATCACTCCCCAGCCCCCTTCCTCAAGCCTGGAGGACCTACAAAGACCTGTAATGGTCCGTAATGGGGGACAGCTGGTACTGTCTTTTCTCTCAGCAGAGGGTTCCCCAGATGCCCTGGAGCCTGGGAGTCTTCCAGTTGTGTATTAATCATCCTGGCGGGCCAGCTCCCGACTCCATTTTGTGTAACTGGACCCTAGCCCTAACCCATCTAATCAGGTCAGCCAAGGTAGTGGCACCACCCCCCCTCCCTATAAAACCTATCGATATGTTAAATTCTCTCTCTCTCTCTCTCCCGCCATGCCGTCGCCCGTGTAAGTGGGACTGAGCTCGGACTAGTCCGAAATAAATACAGGCTTTCTGCAATTGCATCGGATTCGGCTCCCTGGTAGTCTTTGGGGTTTATGACACTTTGGCACAGCAATCCCCTCTACCTTCGCCCCATCATGGCCTCTGCCCCAATCCCCAGCTACAGAGAAGGACACTAATGCCAGAGCCGCCACCCTCCCTTCCAGCAGGAAGTGGTCACCAGGGCTGGAGGCCTGGGAATTCATCTGCAGGGATCCCTTGGGGCATGTACCACCCAGAGGAGGGCAGGGGGGGCGGGAAGCATCAGTGTGTACACTGTCATGCCTCCAGAAATGTGTACCATCATAGACCTATTAAAGAAAACAAAGAAAGAATCATTTTGGGGCTTGGCACTAAAGCCCCTAGAGGAGGAGAGGAGGCCTCGCCAGCTGCAAACACAAAGAATGGGCTGTGACTACAGAGGGCCTCTGGTCTGGGTCTCAGAAAGTTGAAATTCTGGCCAAAACAGGTTTGGCTCAGTGGATAGAGCGTCGGTTTGTGGACTGAAGGGTCCCAGGTTCGATTCTGGTCAAGGGCATGTACCTTGGTTGCGGGCACATCCCCAGTAGGGAGTGTGCAAGAGGCAGCTGTTCTATGTTTCTCTCTCATAGATGTTTCTGAGTCTCTATCCCTCTCCCTTCCTCTCTGTAAAAAAATCAATAAAATATATTTATTTTTTTTTTTAAAGGAAAGTTGAAATTCTGTTTCCCAGGAAAGCCTCTGCCCATGCATTTGTTCACACAGAAGACATATTTCTTGAGCTCTTACTTTGTGCCCAGCACAGGCCAAGGTCTTTGCTTCCCTGGAACAAACAGCCCTATGGGGTGGGGGAGTAGGGGGAGGTGAACGCCCAAACAGGGAAACTGGTCAATAATGCAAAGTGATAAGTGCCAGGCCTACAATGCAAAGTGGTAAGTGCCAGGCCTGGAATCCACTAAAGAGATATCATGGTCCCACCAGAGGGATCAGGGAAGGCCTTCTAGAGGAAGTGATGTAGAAACTCGGGTCTGAAGAATGCATCACAGCCAGGCAGGGCTGGGGGTGCAGTGATGAGGGCTGGGGTGCAGTGATGAGGGCTGGGGTGCAGTGAGGAGGGCTGGGGTGCAGTGAGGAGGGCTGGGGATGCAGTGAGGAGGGCTGAGGGTACAGTGAGGAAGGCTGGAGGTGCAGTGAGGAGGTTGGGGGTGCAGTGAGGAGGGCTGAGGTGCAGTGAGGAGGACTGGGAGTGTAGTGAGGAGAACTGGGGGTGCAGTGAGGAGGGCTGGGGGTACAGTGAGGAGGCTGGGGGTATAGTGAGGAAGCTAGGGTGCAGTGAGGAGGGCTGGGATGCAGTGAGGAGGGCTGGGGGTGCAGTGAGTGTTGTGGGGTCAAACCCTGGGTTCAAAATAAGACCACTGGAGGCTGATGATTGATTTAAAAAAGCAGGCAAGGATTTATTGAAAAACTGGCCAGGACGGCCGGCCTCGGGAGCACCACATGCAGGTGGGCCCCACATGACCGCACTGATCCAGGTGTGGGCAATCCCTTTTAAAGCTTCAAACCACAGGAATTTCCCTTTGTTCTAAATTCTAAAGGCTAGGAACATTGGAATGTGGCCCTATCTTGCCCATAATACAAAAGCAGAACTCAGAGGTTAATCTCTAAAGGTTATCTCTAGTTTCTACCCCTGAAGCTACTGAGTCAGTGGGAGTCAATCGCCTGTAACTACCCTATTGTTTAAGTAAGTAATCGAAGGTCAAAGTCAGAATAGTGGGGTTAAAATTCAAACAGCAGTTTTTACCAAAGTATGGTTGCTATCATATTTCAGTGAGGACGGTGTTCCAGGCAGAGGGAGTCCCTGGTGTGAGGCCCAGCTCTGGGACTCAGAGAGCACCAAGGTTTCTGACGGGATCCAGGAGACAAAGGCATTTTTCTCCAGCTGCTTTTGAACCTTCAGGCAGCTCCAGCAGAGCGGGGCACATCCGCCTCCTTTGGCCTTCCTGTGAGTGCTCATGTCTGCCTGAGGGGCGAATGAGTCTCTCGGACCAGGGACGTGTCTCTGTGGCTGCCTCCCCCGCTAGATGGCCCAGGGCCAGCGACAGGGTAGAGGCTCCATGTCTGCTGGATGGTTTTGTTGCAAGTTCATGATCTCCCACAGAGAGGACAGACATCCAGGCACAATGACTCATTCGCTCATCAGATATTTGTTGAGCATCTACTGTGCGTCAGATGTGGCTGAGCACTGGGGATTTAAAGGAGAGCAAGCTAACAAGGTTCCTGCTGGGATGGAGCTGACATTCCACTGGGGGAGACACTGTGGGCGGAATATCAGATAGGATGACAGCAGGAAAGAGAAGGAAACGGGACTTGTGCTAAGAGGGTGGGAGGAGGTAGGGGGGTAGCCCGGGAGCCTGCTAGGGATGTGGACCTGCAGGAAGTGCAGAAGGTCAGATGAGGGCTGGAGCCAGGGCACCCTATAGAGATGGAGAAATAGAAAGAAAACCACTGCGGGCCGGAGGGCCAGGAATGAGGGTATGGGGTCCAGAGGGTGTGGGGGAGGAGAGAGGGGAGAGAGATGAACCCGATGCCACAGAACCCTGTGGGCAAGGGAAGGTTTTGGATTTTTTTTTTTCCCCAAGTCAACTAGGAAACCTAAGTCTAAGCAAGGATGTGGCAGGGATCTATCTGCACTTTTAAAAACTCATGGTGCCCTAGCCAGTTTGGCTCAATGGATAGAGCGTCGGCCTGTGGACTAAAGGGTCCCAGGTTCGATTCTGGCCAAAGGCACATGCCCAGATTGCAGGCTCGATCCCCAGTAGGGAACGCGCAGGAAGCAACTGATTAATGATTCTCTCTCATCAGTGATGTTTCTATCTCTCTCTCCCTCTTCCTTTCTCTCTGAAATCAATAAAGAAATGTATTTTAAAATAATAATAATAATTTAAAAATTAAAAATCATAGTAGCTCCAAACAAAGAATGCTATGGCTCTCCTCCTTCCCCTGATGGATAGATTCAGGTTATATTTTCAAGGACTTTTCAAAACAACCTGCTAGTATATTGGACATGGGTTCAAGGGAAGGAAGAGTCCTGAAAGGTTAATTACTCTGTTTCCTCATCTGCAAAATACTAGCAAAAGTCCGGATGACTGTAGACCACAGATGAAGCTACGGTATGAATGGAATGACATTATTCTTCGTGTTGTAGCTGGTGTGTGTGTGTGTGTGTGTGTGTGTGTGTGTGTCCAGAGTGGGATTAAGGATGAAACATGGCACCATCCCCTCTCCCCACGCAATCCTTTCCAGGTAACATTTGTGTTACTGTATTTCTCCCTTACCCTCCAAAGCAGCCCTGAGTATTGAAGAGGGAGGAAAAGGTCCTTGGGTTTTTAAATCAACTTTTTATTATTATGATTAATCCTCACCAGAAGATATTTTTCCATTGATTTTTTAGAGAGATTAGGAGGGAGAAGGAGAGACACACACAGAAAGAGAAACATGGATGTGAGAGATACATCAATTGGTGGCCTCCCACACAAGTCCTGGTAAGGGCCAAGGATCGAGCCTGCAACCGAGGTATGTCCTCTTGACTGGAATTGAACCAGAGACCCTTCAGTCCATGGGCCAGCACTCTATCCACTGAGCCAAACAAGCTAAAACACCTCTTTTTCCAAATAACTTCTATCAGCCACAGGCAAAGAACCATCAATCCATACAGTCATTCAGTTAACCTTTATTAAGCATTCCCATGTGCCTGGCACTATGTTAAGAGCTTTATACATTAATTATAGATGTTATATCCATCAACTCTTTACAAGAACTCTATGCAGTGATGTTATTATTTATTTTCCAGATGAGGAAACTGAGGCACAGGGTAAAAAGGCCTGCCATCTGTTCTCTGCAGACTTGTAGACCAGTAAGGCCTAAAATCCAAGCCAGTAAGTCCAACCACACTCTGGACAGAACCCACTGTATGCCCCTTAGACATCTTATATTCAACAGCTCAAGGGAATTTGTCTCTCTTCCCCAGAAGTCTGTTCCCTGGCTCCTCATTTCTCCAACCCCCACCTGGCCATTTGCCTGTGATTCCTGCCCCTCCCTGGAAGATCTAATCAAACTCCAAAGCCCTCCTTATCTTTGGAAACTCCACCAAGCCAGTCCTCTCCCTACCTCCCACCCCCCAGCATTTATTTATCCCCACTCCACTGCATCCTTCCTGCAGTGGCTCCTCACCGTCCTATATCAGGGATGAAGTACATACTGAAACCACTTCTGGAATCTCCAGTTCCACCTCTGCTTCTCTCTATGGGTTGCTGGTGTTGGGGTTCAGAGTTATTCACCCTCAAGGTATTCTTCTGTGGTATGTGGATTGTTTTGAGCTAAGGGTAATTTTAGCTTCAGGCTCAAGAGAAACTTTCGCCCATCCCTTTAACTACCTAGAAGAATTTGAATTAGAGGCCTTGCTCATAATAAGAAATTACCAGGGATAACATTTTTGGCCCACCTATATGGCAAGGCAAACTTTTGTTGACTGATTATCTGCTCTTTTTATCTTTCTGCAGTGGCTCTTAGAAGCCTCAGAGCACCTTACCTCATCCCTAGCTCAGGGTGTTATACTTCCATGTTCGCTTTTTATCTCTGAATTTCTCCTGCATGTTTGTCTTGGACTCCCATGCATGCAGGCTTCTCATACATATGTGTGTATTAAATTTGGTTCTTTTCTCTTGCTAATCTGCCACATGGCTGTTTGATTATTAGATCAGCCAAACGAGCCTTGAGGATAGAGGAAAGTTTGCTCCTGGCTATCGCAGCATCACTATGTGAAGGACTCTGTAGGAAGTTTTGTTTTAAAAAATATATATATATTTTATTGATTTTTTACAGAGAGGAAGGGAGAGGGATAGAGAGTTAGAAACATTGATGAGAGAGAATCATAAATCAACTGCTTCTTGCACACCCCCTACTGGGGATGTGCCCGCAACCAAGGTACATGCCCTTGCCCTTGACCGGAATCGAACCTGGGACCTTTCAGTCCACAGGCCGACACTCTATCCACTGAGCTAAACCGGTTTCGGCAGGACTCTGTAGGAAGTTTTTATCAAATAGTGGTTCTGTCTGTCTGAGCTGCTCAGTAGGATGGCAGGATAACAAAGATGAAGATTTGGTGATCAGGCTGCTAGGGTCCAAATCTTGGCTCTTCTAAGTGTTACCGGAGTGATGGGGCAAATTACTCAACCGCTCTGAATCTCAGTTTTGCCGTGTAAATTGGGGGTATAGTACCTACCTCCCAGGGTTGCCTTGAGAATGAAATAATGCATTGCAAGCAACACTGTAGCAGACCGTCAGAACTCTCTGATGTAATTTGAGCTCGAGGGAGCAAGAAAGTCCCACCTATTCTGGTGCTCTCTCCTCTGAGACAAGCCATTATGTAGACTTGACAGTGTGTGACATAATAAATAAATAACAAATAGGATAATGCATGTACAGCAGTTAGCAGTACCCCAATAATGGTTGGCTGTATTTTTAGCCAGGGTTCCTGTAACACACTTGAGTCCTGCAAAGTGGTATTGTGGGCAGGAACCCTGGATTCTCTGTGAGTGACTCACAAAGATTCCTTTTCTCTGCTGTTCAGTTGTCACATCTGTACTAAAGGTCGCTCAAGGGGCTCCACTGAGCCCCCAATCACCCGGATTCTGAGTCCTGCCTGGTCTTTGTCATCCCTGACCCACCTGACACCTTTTCCAAGGAAGCCCACTTTCCAAGGAAGGAGGCAAGACTTCTTTTGGGTCTCTCCAGCTCTGCTCCCCGGGCCTCGTCAAGGCTGACTGACTTTGTGACTCATCCCTTCTGGGGTCCCTGTGTTTCCTGCTCCCAGTGGGTGCTAATGGGTTAATCAGACACACTAATGGAACTGACAGGAACTCAGCCTTAGCTCCCTAATGGGTCTCCCGTCAGCCCCCAATGTAACTCGATGCCTTCACCCTGGAAAAAGGCACTTAGGGATTTCCTGTCAGCTCCAATCTGCTGGCTCCTGACATCTTCAAAGGCAGAAGGCTGGAGAGGGAGGGAGGGCTGACAGAAGTGGGGACAGGGTGGGAGGGGCCCTGAACCAGCAGGCAGGACTTCCACGCTCCCTCACCTCAGCTCTGCCACTGACTTGCTGTGTGCGTGTGCACAAATTCCCCTCTCTGGGCCTCAGTTTCCTCATTTGTAACGTGTATCATCTAAGTACTTACATTATCTGACTGAGTCTCACAGAGGCAACCCTGAGGGAGGAGCAGCAGTTTAGAGAAGTGATGTGACCTGCCCAAGGTCACCCAGCTAGAAAGCCACAGAAGCCTGGATTCAAACCCGCCCTCCTCCCTCCCAGAGACCACCTAGTAATTATAGCAGAGCACTGATCCCCACAGTAACCCCTCCTTTTGCATGAACGAATGAATGGATGAGTGAACGGGCAGATTATACACACCTGGACTGAGTGGCATGGCTGAGTGACAGACATCCCAGCTTTAAAACGTTTCCCATCTTCACCTTGTGTGTGTGTCTCCAAGTGGGAAAAGGCAGGAGCATTCTCTTTGTGTGCCAGGTGCCGTACCAATGGCCCATGTGGCTATCTGCTCTGCACGGAGGTGGGGGGGGGGGGGGGCGCCGAGCAGTGGAGTGACCCCAGGGAGCCTCCTGGTAGCTGTGGGCTCTCCCCCGGGGGTCTCTGCTATCTTGTGAGAGCGTGTCTCTGGCTGGCTGCCCACCCACTCGCTAGCCAGAGCTTCTGAGCTCATCAATCACCCCGTGCACTCTGTCAGGCTATGTCTCAGAGGAAGACAAGCCAGCTGAAGACCCAGGCTCAGGAGGCAATCGAAGAAGACTCTAGGGGTGGAGGGAAGGCCCAGAAGACAGCAGGGACTGGATCGATGCCCGCTCCACATAATGAGGGTCGATTAGAGGAGGAGGCAGGGGCAGGGTTCCCATTGGGAAAGCAGTGGGGTGAGGAGGAGAGGTGGAGACAATGGCTGGTGTGGGCGGGGCGTCTTCCTGTTGCAACGGAAATTCAGTCTCCCCCGGAGCCCTGGCTGCTCCCGCAGCCCCAGGGAACAGCCTGACAGCTCTGGGGAAGCCAACAGCTTATGGCAGCTGATTCATCACAAGCTCACCGCCCTCCCGCAGTGCTCAGCTCCCCCAGGCCCGGCTTCCCAGCACCCCCTGCCTCCCTACTACTGTGGGCAGGGTGGGTAGCAGGAGCGGATGGGGCATCTGTCTTCACACTCCCTCTCCTTTCTTAGATCTGAGCCTCTTGGGATTGGAATGTGAGCTGTCTCCCCAGAGAGATTCTACTGGAAGTCGAGATGTCTGAGTCAAAGCCTCCTTAGAGATCTTCTAGTCCAGAGAGGCAAATTGGCTGCTTTTGTTTTGCCTTTCAGTCTGAAAAGGAAAGGAAAAAAAGATTGCTTCTCGGCCTTTTGGCTAAGAACAAGTGTAGAAAAAAAAAAATGATAGAAAAGAATTACTTGCCAGCATCAGAACAGAAATAGATTGCACATAAAAATATGTTTTTGGCTTTCCTTTAAAAATGCAAAGATTTGCAAAACCGGTTTGGCTCAGTGGATAGAGTGTTGACCTGCGGACCGAAAGGTCCCGGGTTCGATTCCGGTCAAGGGCATGTACCTTGGTTGCAGGCACATCCCCAGAGGGGGTGTGCAAGAGGCAGCTGATCGATGCTTCTCTCTCATCGATGTTTCTAACTCTCTATCCCTCTCTCTTCCTCTCTGTAAAAATTCAATAAAATATATGTTTAAAAAATAAAATAAAAATGCAAAGATTTGATAATTCTGAGCTGGCTTTTCCAGAGCTGGGTTGAGGCTGCTCCAGACAGAGCCCACCACACCCACCTCAGCCCTCCTCATTACTGCACAGGCTTTGAGTTTTCCATCTCCCTTATTCTGAACTCCTCACTGGGGAAACTGAGGCCCACAGTGTGCAAGGAATGAGAGCCAGGCGTGACAGTTAGCCTGGGACTGAGAGAACCTCCTGGTTTCATATCCCAGGGCTGCCTCTTAAAGAGATATGTGATTTTGGGCAAGTAACCAAAGAACCCCTCAGAGCTTTGGTTTTCTCATCTGTGAAATGGACATAATGGCCGTGCAACTAGTGAGGAATAAAGTACATATTCACATTACACATTTTGCACCATCAAGGAAGATACTCTTAATTTTGGCTAGGTAATACATGTGGTAATAGATATTTTCCACTTAACATTCACACACACACACACACACACACACACACACACACACAACTACTCCAGAACTTAATGGCTGAAAACAACAATGTGTTATTGTCTTTTGCAGTTTTGTATGTTGACTCTGTTCACACAGGTGGTTCTCACCTAGGGCACCTGGTGTTGTGGTCATTTGCATGAAGGTACAGTCATTTGCATGCTTGACTGGGGCTGAAATTCCCACGATGGCTCACTCATGTGGCTGGCTAGGACATTCGCTCTCAGCTGGAGCTCAGATGATGTGGCTTCGGCTTCACGCCCACCATTAGTGGCTGGGGTCTGAGAGAGAGTGTTCCAGAGCAAGCAATCCAAGAAGTATGATGTCACTGCATGACCTTTTATGGCTTAGCCTTAAAGGTCACATAATGTCACTTGCACCATTCTTTATTTCTCTAAGCAGATGCAAACCCCCTCAAATCAAACAGGAGGGAACATAGTCCCACCTCTCAAAGAACTTGGGGTCATGTTTTAAAATTACCACAACATGCCTGTAAACTGCAAATAAGTCTCTCTTCCACCCCATTTCCTTGGGGCTGAATTACTCTCCTGGCAGCAGCTGCTACTGACCAATTCCTGGTGTATCTTCCCAGAGGGAAGTCCACACGTACATGGGGTGAAAGCTTTACATACACAGATATCCCTACCCTCTGCTCAGGTTATCCCCACACTCTTCCAGCCTAAGAACAAAGTGGATTCTGACATCCTCTCAGATGAACCATTTACCTATGAACTCTTATTTGCTCTCTGAAATTAAATGCAGGAGTCAGCGATTCCAGTAAGGGTGGCATCCCTTGCTTTCTGAACCCTCACTATCGAAACTCAGAAACCAAACAGATTTGGATAGCAAGAGATGCTTGTCTAATATACATAAAACACCCCCCCCCCCCCAATGTGAGCATTCTGGACACACTGTTCTGTCCCTTGCATTTTTCACTTAATTAATTTTGAAGATCAGCCTGTTTCTGCACATACAGATGGGTCTCATTCCCTGTAAGAGCACAGAGAATTTCATTGTTCAAATACACCATCATTTGTTTAATCAAATCACCTCCTATTGCCTACTTTTTTGTGTGGTGTCGTGTGTAAACCCCCCCCCCCCCACCACCCCACCCAGTCTTCTGCTAATTGCAATGCATACTTCAGTGAATAGCCTGCCTGGAAGTCTTCATGCACTTGTGTAAGATTATCTGTGTGATAAATTCCTAGAGGCGGAATTTTGGATCAAAGGGAAGGGTTCCCCAAGCCATCTCTACGACATCCTGGCAGGACAGGCTCAGACTCCACGTCTTCTTTTGTGCTCTGGCCTGGCTCTAGCCCCTGCTCATGCTGTCACCTGTGGGATCCTGCCTGATTCCAGAGCAGCAGGTGGCAGCTGCTTCCCAGTTGGTTACATAGGGGTCTGCAGGGGAGAGGAGATTGAGGACTCCGCAGGGACAGAGATGATAGCCTTTGCAAAAGGAGCTGGGGGTGGGGGTCGGGGGAGAGACACAGACCACATCCCACTTAATTGCCTCCTGATTTTTAGCAGCAGCTGCATCTTTTTCTCTCAGACCCCAAGCAGTTGCTGAGGAACTTCAGGCTGCTCCCACTCGCTTTAAAGAAGAAAGAGAGAGAGAGAGAGAGAGAGAGAGAGAGAGAGAGAGAGAGAGAGAGAGAGAGAGAGAGAGAGAGAGAGAGAGAGAGAGAGAGAGAGAGGGAGAGAGAGAGAGCGCGCGCGCGCGAGCGCTTGCTTCTTGTGGCAGATCAACACCAAGCTGTGCTGAGCTGTCTGTAGAAGCTTCCAGATGCCCAAAGGCCAACAGAAGGAGACACCATCAGGAGCCCCAGTTGCCCTTTCCTGCTTTGCAAGTATTACAGGATGCCCATAACCACCGCATTCTACTCCTGTGCTGGACACACACTGAACCAGGGATAAGGAAGCTCAATTCTGGCCTTGCAGTGTATGCCTTCCATTGCCGTTCATAGCACAATTGCCTCTGTGTGCCCTGCTTTTTTTTATGAGGAGCTGTATAACACAATGGGTATGCTGGTCATTTACTATTTGCCTTTAGATCCATTCCCTGTCCTTCACCCTGCTGGGCTCAACGTTGAAGGGGCTGAACTACATTTCCCAGACTCCCCCAACCACTGGCTTCCTATTAAGTGTGGCCAATGGGAGATACGGCAAATTAGAGGCTGGGGTGGGGAGAATACAGGATGTAGTCCTCCCACCCCACCCCCTCATACCAACAATCCTGCAGTCTCTGGCAGAGACTCTGGAAGATGGCTTCTTCCTCCAGTGTCCCAGTTCTCAGCAGGCGGCTGTGGCTCTTGGGCTGCAGTGACTCCAACCTGTTCCTTGGTCCCTTCAGTCCTAGGGAAATGGTGTTTTTCTGCAATTGTTAATCTCTACCCCTACCCCTTGCTTGGTTTTAATCTCTTCTAGTCCCTCTTCAGCTAGTTCCCCATATTAAATTCCTTCTCTTGAACTCTCTGGTGTAGGTTTTGAGGTCCTATGTGGGTGAGAATGTGGAATGCCTGGATGCAAATTCCAGTACTACCACTTACTATTGTAAGACTCTGAGCAAGTCTACCACTCCAAATCCCAGTCAGTGGACAGGCTGGAGACCGCAGTGGGGCTGCTGCAGCTTCCATGCTGGCTGCTGGGAACCAAGTGGTTTGGCCTGCCTGCCACCATATCCCTTACCCCATCCAGCTTATTCTTGCAAATGGGAAGCCACGCCAGCCAGCAGGCTGCCCCCCCCCCCCCCCCCCCCCCCGTTAGAACGAAAGGGATGAGAGTGTCTTCTGGGAGGGAGAAGAGTGGTTGGGGAAGGAGCATGAGACCATTGTCACCCTCTTCATTGGCATGACCATTCATTGAGCTCTTCTTCTGGTGGCAGATACTGTGCTCAGAGCTTTACAAGTCAAATGACTTCAGATTCTTGTAGCTGCCGGTAAAGGAAGCTCAACTAATTGACTTAAGAAATATGCTAATCAATTGGGTCATGGGACTGGGAAGTCCAGGAGTGGATTTGGCTCCCAGCAATGCATGGTGATAAATATATCATCATCATCATCATCATCATCATCATCATCATCACCATCATCTTGATTCTATATTCCTGTAAGAACTGACTTCACCCACTGATAGATGGGCTCTCTCTTTTCCAGCTCAGTAACTCCAGGAAGGAGAGTCCCTTTCCCATGGTAGACTTTGGCCTGCAAAGTCTTGAGCTCATTCTAGAGACCAATTGCTGTTGCCAAGAGGGGGGATATCATGATCGTCTGGGCATGCTCAGTGTCTCGTCCCTGTGGCCAGGAAGAGACCTAGGCTCTGTGACTAAAAGTCTCAAAAGAGTGCATAGAATGTTGTGGATCTCAAAGAAAGGAGTGCTATGAAGACAATACAAAAAGAAAGAGTATAGGAATGAATTCATGATTCTGTCACATATATGCATTACTTTAGTTTTTATTTTTTAAAAATTTTTTTATTGATTTTCCACAGAGAGGAAGAGAGAGGGATGGAGAACTAAACACATCGATGAGAGAGAAACATCGACCAGCTCCTGCACCCACCACCGGGGATGTGCCCGCAACCAATGTACATGCCCTTAACCAGAATCAAACCCGGGACCCTTCAGTCCGCAGACCGACGCTCTATCCACTGAGCCAAACCGGTTTATGCATTACTTTCATTGGTACTATTGTTGGCCTTATTTTGCAGAGGAGAGAAATGGAGAGGTTGAGTAAGAAGGTCACACTTGCCATGGCCAGTGTTTTCCAATGGTTAGTGTTGGCTCATACACCAAAGGGTTGTGGGTTTGATTCCAAATCAAGGGCACATACCTGAGTTGCACGTTGGATCCCTGGCCCCAGTCAGGGCTCATGCGGGAGACAACCAATCTGTGTCTCTATCATATCAATGTTTCTCTTTCTCTCTTTCCCCGCCTCCCCCCTTCCTTCCCTTCCACTGGAAATCAATGGGAAAAATATCATCTGGTGAGGATTAACAACAACAACAAAAACAAAAGAAAGAAAGTCATACTTAATTGCCCGGCCAGGATTAGGACCCAGGATTGCCCAACCTGAAAATCCCTGCTTTTATCCAGGGTAGTCCCTGCCCTGACAGGCCCCGCAGAGCTCAAAGACACATGGGGAATGGGAGGAATCCTGCAGGAATCTGGAGTGGGAGAGACAATGGAAGACTTTGCCCTGGGCTCTGGCTCCACTGGCTTATTGTCCTTATTCCTTATAGGAAGGTCCAGGGTTTCTCTGTGAGCAGGGAGCTCACCAATAATTTGTTCACAACACTCTGTCACACCACTTTAACTCGGGACCCTGGCCGGGGATCATCCAGCTTGTTTTTCCTCTGTGGGCACGAGTCAGGCTTTTCCCGGGCCTCAGGTTCAGGGCTGAGCTGCATTGCTTGCTATCTGCGTTTTTGTACACAGAAGAAGCGGCCCTCCTCAAAGCCAGCTTGTCAAACGTGGCCAGCCACCCAGTTCCCTGATGGGAGGCCCGGCACCTCCCCCAGCCCGCTGCTGTGACAGGCCACAGCCTCTCCCACCTGGCATCGTGTCTCCTGCTGCTCCTTGTTCCTGCATGGAATGCATTTCCTCTACCCTCTGCCCAGCTGGCTCCTCATCCCGTGGAATCCAGCTCAGGGGTCAGTTCACTCAGAAAGCTTCTGTGACATACCTCTCTCCCCTTTTCTAAGAGCACTAATCACATTCTGGTAAACATTCTTTTCACTGTCTCTTTTCCTCACCACGCCCTAAGATCTTTGAGGATAAGAACTCCATTTCTGAACACAGTTGGTGCTCCATTAAATGAGTGTGGAATTAACAAATGAATGCATCAAGGGACATTCCCTTTTGCAGGCTAAGCCACAGACCAGGGTTGCCTAGGGTGTACTGGGGATGCAGGCAGGCCAGGAATACAGCCAGGATCCTTGAGGCTACATGGGCAAATTCCTCTGATTTCAGACAGAGGCCCGGGTCATTGCTGGCTTCTCTACACCCTATAAAAAGTAAAGTAGAATTTATTTTAAAAAAACTTTTTTTTAGAAAATATATTTTATTGATTTTTTACAGAGAGGAAGGGAGAGAGATAGCTAGAAATGTGGATGAGAGAGAAACATCTACCAGCTGCCTCTTGCACACCCCCTACTGGGGATGTGCCCGCAACCCAGGTACATGCCCTTGACCGGAATCGAACCTGGGACCTTTCGGTCCGCAGGCCGACGCTCTGCCACTGAGCCAAACCGGTTTCGGCAAAAAAGCAAAGTAGAATTTAGTTCTTAGGTAAATTGTACAGTAAATCATAGACGTGTGTGGAATATTGGAGTCATGGAAGCTGATGTTGGGGTGGGGAGGAGGGTTGCTTAGGTAACTGATTTCGTGGAGGAAAAGCCTTTCCTCTACTCTATTAGGTTCTGTTAATTGAGGGTCTGCAGATTAAACTAACAGTGGATGGATCGGCAAGAAAAAAAGGCAGATTTAATTACGTACATGCAGGAGCTTATAGAAAAATGTGACTCAGTAAGGTGGTTAGAATTGGGGGTTTATATACTATCAAGCGGGGGGGGGGGGGGGGAGGGAGAAGGGCGCTTAAGGGAAAACAAATGACTTTTATGAAAGCTAATTGTGCCCTGGCTGGTTTGACTCAGTGGCTGGAGTGTCGGTTTGCGGACTGAGGGTCCCAGGTTCGATTCCGGTCAGAGGCATGTGCCCAGGTTGCGGGCTTGATTCCTAGTGGGGGGCATGCAGGAGGCAGCCAATCAGTGATTCTCTCTCATCATTGATGTTTCTATCTCTCTTTCCCTCTCCCTTCCTCTGAAATCAATAAAAATATATTTTAATAATGATTAAAAAAAAAAAAAAAAAAAGAAAGCTCATTGGGCCCTTAGGAGAATAGGTGGGAGATATGGTAGTTTTATGATAATGTCTGTTCAGGCTGGTGATTCTAGTCTCTAGTCAGTCTTCCCAAGTTGCTCCTCAGGGAGGGCATTTAAGGACAGTTGAGTTCTTTTGGGGAATCTGTGCTTTTAGGCAGATAACAGATATCAGGAGCTCAAATTCCTTCTCAAAATAATTTTTGTGCCAATGTGGCATATTCTGGATCCCTTCATCAAAAGTTTAGGAATTTGCCCTAACTGGTTTGGCCCAGTGGAGAGAGTTTCGGCCTGCAGATTGAAGGGTTCTAGGTTCGATTCTGGTCAAGGGCATGTATCTTGGTTGTGGGCACTTCCTCAGTGGGAGGTGTGCAGGAGGCAGCTGATCAATGTTTCTCTCTGATCAATGTTTCTGATTCTCTATCCCTCTCCCTTCCTCTCTGTAAAAAAAGAATAATAATAAAAATAAAAAAATACATTTTTTAAAAAGTTTAGGAATTTGATACTTTATTAGTTAAAGCTGGATCTAGGAGCTCAAGCCATTCTGGTCTCTCCCTACCCCTGCCCCCCCCCCCCCAATCAATTAATGGATCAATCTGTTCCCCTCTCCCTCCCTTTCCATGCTGTCTTCTTCTGTGATGGCTCCTCCCATATCATGGCCAGATGGTCTCCAGCCCCTCCAGCTGTGCACCAAGCCAGTGGCTGGCAACCTCTCTTTTCCCAAGAATTCTAGCAAAATTCCTTGGGTTTGGTCTCATTGGGCTCTGCAAGGGAAGAAATTGGCTGATCAGCCAGGCCAGGCCTGGCACATGTGCCCACCCTGGAGCCAAGCGGGTGGAAAGGCCGGGTCAGCTTCACCCAAACCACGCAGACTGAGAGCACAGGAGGGGTGGTTTCCAGGGGGATAGCTAGGGTGCTGCTAACAGAAGGAGCGCAACAGAGTCTAAGCAAGGGGAAACCACAGATGTCCTTCATGCAGAGAGAGAGAGACGTCTGCAGGATGAGAAAAGCTGAATCATAGAGCTGCGTAATCACCGCCTCAGAAGGCTGGAACAGAAAGACTCCTTAAAAGTGGGCTCGAGCCCCATCCCGTCCCTGACTGATGCTCAGGTCCCAGGCAGCCTGAGGGATCAGGGGAAGGTCCCGTGTTATTCCCTCTCTCTCTCCTCGCTGCTCTTCTGCCGGGAGATTCTGGGTCACAGCTGCCCACCAGAGGCCTCGTTTATGCTCCTTTCCAACAAGCTCTGGGCTCTGGCCATCTGCCAGGCTGGCGGTCAGCCACATCATCCAGGAGCCATACACTCCCTCTTTGATAAAGAGGCCTCGTCAGAAATACATCCGGGGCGCTTGGAGAGCTAAAAGCAAGGCAGGAAGCAGCCCAGCCTGAGCCTGGGGCTCAGAGCCCTCCTCTGGCCTAGGATGCCTTTCCCTGTCTTCCCTCCACGGCCCCTCCCCTCCAACCACAAACCAGAGCTCGCTGTTCAGACCTGCTGACACACTGCTGAGGCCTGGGGCCTTTACAGTTCTCCCAAGTGAAAGCTGGAAGCTGGAGGGAAGGACAGTTAACCTAAACAAAGCCTTACAGCACGGAAAGGCCAGGCCGTACCCTCTCCCCCATCCTCTGCTGAACTGCAGAGGCTCCGAGGCTGAGCCGGGACTGAAAAGTGTCCCTGTGGTTCCTGCCATCCTTCCTTCCTTCCTTCCTGTCCTCCTTCCCTCTTCACTTCTCCCTCCACAGAATGTTCTAGCAGAAAGGTTTAAAAACACCCACTCTAGAGGTTGCAGACTGGCGGCTCACTGTTCAGAACATACTGTATTTGGCTCTCCCACGGTTTAAGAAAAATTTGAGCCAACATTTTAAAAATTGGGAGCTTTCACATGAAAATTCATGTGTCCAACTTCTTTAGAAAGTTTGTAAGATCTGTTAATACTGGGCCTGCATGTCCACCTGGCACCAATTGCGATGCCCACTGAGACCAAGTGCCAGTTAACATTTTAATTCACCCTTGGCATTTTTGTTTTTATTACTTTAGGTCAGGGGTGGGGAACATCTGACCCGCAGGGTCATATAAGGCCCCTGAAGTCATTTGGTCTGGCCCTGCCAAGGGATTAGGCAGTGATTTAATTAAATGTCTGACCAAATATAGCAGGCTTTTATATACACACACACACACACACACACACACACACACTCTAGGTGCCCAGTGCACAAATTCATGCACCTTGAAAGGATCTGTGGGCCTCGAGGCTGCTGTAGGCACAGGGGAGGGTCTCGACACATCCTATGCACCCCCACCTGTTAAGTGAACTCACAACTATAGTATTAGCTATCATTATTGCTAATATTTCTTTCAACTCTGAGAGTCTACTGTGAACAGATTCACACATTCTGATGTGTACATGACAGGCAAGGCTTAGTATATAGTCTGGGGTGTTTGCAGGGGGTGAGGCTGTGAACCAGAAATAGGACTCTTTAAGAGTGGAACTTCATTCTGTGGTGAGGCAAGGAGGGGAAGCTGCATGCCAGCAGAATGGCTTTGCTTAAAACTTTCTTAACATGGCCTTGAACTAAACTTATGGCCTTACTTTCCACATCTATACAATGGAGTCCTGCAAACTCCTACTTCCCAGGGTTGCTTTGAAGATTAAATGACATAATTCATTTAAGGCATTCATCCGGTGTCTTGCATGTAGAAAAAAAGCACTGAATTAACTATATTCATCACCATCATTCTGGGTTAAGGGGTTCTTTCTGAAGATCCTAAAGTCCCTGCACATACCAAGCCTCAGTGGTCACCCTTCTGTGTTCCGGAGATTTATTTTTTACACATTCAGGTTCCCCTCTTAGGCTCTAAGGCTCTTGGAGATAAGAATTGGCAGCCACAACAGATAGTGGAATGAAGAGCATGAACCAAGAGCAATGAGTTCTAGCCTACACTCTGACAGCAACTGGCAGGCATGTTTCTGCTCTGGATCTTAACATTTCATTTGGACGAAAATATAGCTAAGAATTATTCAGCCACTCCCCTGCACTGAGCACTGTTAAAAAATGATTAAAGAGCTGAAACTGGTTTGGCTCAGTGGATAGAACGTCGTCCTGCAGACTGAAAGGTCCCGGGTTCAATTCCGGTCAAGGGCATGTACCTTGGTTGCGGGCATATCCCCAGTAGGGGGTGTGCAAGAGGCAGCTGATTGATGATTCTCTCTCATCAATGTTTCTAACTCTCTATCCTTCTCTCTTCCTCTCTGTAAAAAATCAATAAAATATATTTTAAAAAAAGATTTTCATTACTTTAAAAAAATGATTAAAGAAGGAAATTTAGGCAATATAAACAAACTATATTTAATACTTCATGAAGTAGGCAGTCTCCATTCCCAAGGATCCAGAGAACCTGGAAAGGGGACAAAAGGCAGGAAGCTTTCATAGAATAAAGAATGAGGAACAGGGAAGAGAAAGCTAGAAAATGAATAAGGAAGAAGGAAGTAAGTACAGAGCACTGAGGTAGCTTGGGGCTAGGGGATTGACTGACTAGATATACTGCATATCTGGTCAGGCAGAGTATTTTCAGGATAAGAAGTCACCTAAGTTTTGGTCTGCTGACTTGACACTCCATGCAAGGGTGGCTCCGTCTAGAGCCTTGAGGTGTATTTAAACAGCACACTATGCTGACCTTTATATGACTGTTCTCATTTAACCATGGGATAACTTTGTAAAGTACTTGGTTTTGTTATCCCATTTTACAGATGAAGAAACCGAGGCTCAGAGAGGAAACCAGCCTGACTCCAGATCAACCAGGCAGTAGAGATGAAGCTAGTTTTGGCCCCAGAGCCTATGTATTACATCACTAAGCTGCCCTGATTTAACACAATGATTTCTAAGAACTCAAAATCCTAGGAAAACGAATCTAGCTCTGGATAGTTTTAGTCCCCCCACTGTCTCACTGTCTTACCCATCTCATATCCATCTTACTCCTACCTCTAACTTCAGCACTCCGGTGCTTCTCTTGGGTTTCCTTTCCTATTCCAGCAAAAGAGGTACTTGCACAAAAAGCCTTCATTTCATTTGCTCTTTCAGGCCCTGGAGAAATGAACTACCTTCTGTTCATAGAGCTAAATATCTCTCTCTTAGACTGATGGCTTCTTAACAGTTACTGAAATAATTTACCTAAAGGGGCCTTTTGTTGTGTGGCATTCGAATAAACAAGCTTGATCTAATCCCAGAGTGATGCTAGAGTGCCATTTATTCCACAAACGTTTAACAAATGCCAGCAATGTGCTAGACACAGCCCTAGCTGCTGGGCCAGTGTGGGTCCGGGTTACTCTCTAGTGGAGGAAGGGGGAAGGATGAAACCAAGGAGTACACACATAAACAGTGTCAGGTTAGGATAGATGTCAGGAGACAATAATGCCGGGCAAGTGATGGAGAGTGAAGAGATGTGGCTGGTGTAGAGAGTGATCCCGGAGCAGTTGCCATGCAGCATCAGTCACGTGGCTGTCTGTGAGTTTCACCTCCACCGTTTTCTTCGTTCCTCAGATTTCCAAAAAGAAAGTATTATCATCCTTACTTTCCTGAGGAGAAATGAGGCTTCTAAAAGTTAAATAACCCGCCCAAGTTGCAAAGCTTAATTAAAAATGGCTGGCTGAGCCGAAACCGGTTTGGCTCAGCAGTAGAGCGTCAGCCTGCGGACTGAAGTGTCCCAGGTTCAATTCCGGTCAAGGGCATGTATGTTGGTTGCAGGCACAGCCCCGGAGGGGGGTGTGCAAGAGGCAGCTGGTGGATGTTTCTCTCTCATTGACGTTTCTAGCTCTCTCTATCTCTCTCTCCCTTTCTCTCTGCAAAAAAATCAATAAAATATATTATTAAAATAATAATAATAGTAATAATAATTTAAAAAAATAAAAATGGCTGGCTGGGATTCGAACCACAGCCTTCCTGCCAAGTCTGTTTCCTTCCCTGGCATTGTGTTAACTTCATTGTAAAATGAGTGGGTTAGATGAAGAGGACTCCAAAAAGTCTTTCCTCTAAAATCATATCTGTACAAAGAATGCACAAAGGTGATCTGGCAGCAACTGATGCCTCTAAGTGTAGGTGCTCTGGCTATTTTCTCTCTGGACAAAAGCTGGGAGGACCAGGCTTACTTATTCTCTGCGTGCCCACTGGGGTTTCAAAGAAAGCCCGTCAGTGGTTTAGCAGCTGCTGGAACGGTAGTGACCTTTTTTTGTACCTACATCATAATTCATTTTCTCCCCTGCCTCATCCTACTTCCCTCCCTTCCCACAGCTGTTGGTCCTGAAAGTATCCACAGTAAAATTCCTGCATGCAGATCTCTCAGAGTCTACCTCCCAGAGAAACCAGGTCTCAATCAGCACAGTAATAGCGGTGTGGTATCTGTGGAGGGATTGCTGATATTTGGGCCATGAATTTGCCATCTGCGGTCTAGAGAAATTATACACCAACTTTTCCTATAATGACCCCTGGTACCTAAACTGAGAGATGAAAAACAGCCCAGCTACTGCCCTGCTTCTAGGACACTACATTCCCATCTGCACCGAGCATCTGGTGCTGTCGTCCTTAAGCAGAGGCCAAGCGTGAGAGCCAACGGAAAGCCCACAGTTCACTGACCTCAGATGGTTCTCTCAAGCTTCTGCCATGCTCAAAAGACTGCCAGGTTGCTCTGAGTTCCCTGGTGTGACAGCAGGCCCCAAGGAGCTTTGGAAGGGCGGAAAACAATCTGACACTGACAGAAGATACAGCCTGTGGAGGAGGGGACTCCAGGCAGTGCAAGTCAGAAGCCAGGGGCTTCTCTGCTGAGTGGCACGGAGAGGGTAGAAGGCAAGTCTCTGGTTGTACACCTTTGCTGGGTGTGTCTGTGTTCCGTGTGCAAGCAATAGGTACCTTATAAGTATTACCTAATTTAATTTGTACAACCCCTTATGTGTCAGGAACTCTGATCCTGTTTTCTTTTTTAAAAAAAATATTTTATTGATTTTTTACAGAGAGGAAGGAAGAGGGATAGAGAGTTAGAAACATCGATCAGCTGCCTCCTGCACACCCCCTACTGGGGATGTGCCCGCAACCAAGGTACATGCCCTTGACCGGAATCGAACCTGGGACCCTTCAGTCCACAGACCGACGCTCTATCCACTGAGCCAAACCAGTTTCAGCTGATCCTGTTTTCAATGAGAACTAGCTCACCCAAGTTTGCATAACTAGTAAATGGAGCTGTTGGAATTCAAACCAAGGACTTTCTGACTCTAATGTCTACCTTCCTTTCCTACTACTCCCATACTGGCCCCAGTTGTGATTGCAAACCTAGAAGCTCTAATGCTTCCGACTATCCGAGCTGGATGGGCCCTTTAGAAGCGATACGATTCAGGAACATGGTTAGTAGCTGCTAAGCTGTGTGCCATTGCTGCTGACCCACTGGTGATCCATGATTAGAAGACTGTTGAGAAAAATTCTGAGGCTGATTCTCAAGAGTCCCTGATCAATTAGTGACATCTGCCATGACCAGCGTACGTGTGGCAGAATGTAGGTCTGGTCTTAGTCGTCCCAGAACTGATCTGACCTCCTTGCTTCACAAATGGAAAAACTACAGCCCAAAAAAGTGACGAGACTCAAGTAAGATACAAATTTGGTTGGATTTTTCCCTTTGTCTCCTGAGGTCAGTCTGCTTTTTTTTTTTTTTTTTTTTTTTTAAGTTTTTAATGGAAGTTGTATATAATGTTTACTTTATTCCTGCATCTTCTCAACTGTTTCTTCCTTGTATCTTCCCTTTTCTTTTCCTACTTGGCAAGATTTGGCTTTACATTCAAGGACTTTTTTGTGGTCTTTGTCTAGCTTTAGTCTAGTGATAATCACCTTAACTGGGGTGAATGCCCACATTAATGGTTGTACCATTAGCTTTCTCCCGTTACACTTGTTCAATGTAGATGACATATTTCTTCTTGTAAACCTGGACTACTTTGCTAATTTGCTGCCCATTGTAATTGCTCAAGCAACCTGAACTTCATCATCCTTTCGGATGGGCATGGATCTAACATTATACTTCTGTCTCAGCTTTTTTGAAAGAGGAGATGACATACTCTTCCTGCGAATGTGGGAAGGTGCATTGAAATGCCT
Source organism: Pipistrellus kuhlii (assembly GCF_014108245.1). Classification (NCBI taxonomy): domain Eukaryota; kingdom Metazoa; phylum Chordata; class Mammalia; order Chiroptera; family Vespertilionidae; genus Pipistrellus; species Pipistrellus kuhlii. The sequence continues at coordinate 11,897,603 of NW_023425584.1, forward strand.
TTTACGGGTCTTGCTCTGGTCAGAAGTCTCACAGGGATTGAACTTCATTTTGACCGCTGGTGCTCCCTATGATGGCCATAAGAGAGAAGAGCTCAGTCTGCCTTTTGTGACCTGCCTCAGATCCTGGCAAAGGGACTATTTGCTGTACTAATTAAACTCACAAATACCCACTTTGGGTGGCATTCAAATTGGTTGTGAGGCCCGGGCCAGATAGCTCAGCTGGTTGGAGCATTGTCTTGATGTTCCAAGGTTGTGGGTTTGGTCCCTGGTCAGGACACATAGAAGAAGCAACCAACGAATGCATACATGGGTAGAACATCAAGTCAGTCTCTTTCTCTCTCTCTCTCTCTCTCTCTCTCTCTCTCTCTCTCTCTCTCTCTCTCTCTCAAATAAATAAATAATTTTACAGCATTGGTGGTGAGCACTTGGAGTCAGGGTCTCTGAGCCACCTAGTGCTCTCTGATCATTGGACTGGGATTAGAGTCCTCGGAGGGAAAGCCATGAGCTCATAAAGAAACTGAAAGAACTGTTCTGAACCACCCGCGTCTGGACCTGAGGGCCCACTGGAATTGCTAAGCCAAGGCCACGGCCCGCCCAACTAGCATTTCACCTTTGGGGCTCATTTCTCATTTGTCAACCAGGTTTATGTAAGATATAGGGAAATTCCCAGAGGCTTGAACAAAACCAATGTTTAGTCTGTGGCATTGACTTAAAGAAAATATTTGTTTTATATTCTGGTTTGCTCTGTGAATGATTTTTACTTCACTGTCTCAAGGGGAAACAGTTTTTGCTACCTCCACCCTCCTATAGACAGAGAAAGGGAAAGATGCCATAAAGACTTATCACAAATCAGATGGGCACTGATTTGAGCAAGGAAACAGATTAATCCACCAAAAAAAGCATTCATTGATGCTGAATTGGCAATGTAATGAGTTCCTATCACAATGCCTGTAGAAGCTCAAAGAATGTTTGCACAAATGAATGAATGAGTGAATGAATGAATGACTCAGTTACAGGGCACCTCCTCAAATAAGCTTTGCTTGACAACCTATTTAAAGTAGCTAACTTTTCCCTTCCTCCTAGTCACTTTCTATCTTAAAAACCCATTAAATTTGTTTGTGGCAGGTACCACTATCTGAAATGATCTCTCTAAAACTGACCCTATCTAATAAAAGAGTGATATGCAAATTGACCATCACTCTAACACACAAGATGGCTGCCCTCATGTAGACACAAGATGCCAGCAGGGGAAGCGCGCTGTTGGGAGGGACCAGGCCTGCAAGGGAGGGCAGTTGGAGGCAATGAAGCCTGCAGGGGAGGGCAGTTAGGGGTAACCAGGCTGGCAGAGGAGGGAAGTTGAGGGTAATCAGGCCTGCAGGGAAGGGCAGTTGCGGGGGACCCAAACCTGCAGGGGAGAGCAGTTGGAAGGGACCAGGCCTGCAGGGGAGGACAGTTAGGGGTGACTGGTTGGCAGGGGAGGGCAGTTGGAAGGGACCAGGCCTGATGGGGAGTGAAGTTAGGGGTAACCAAGCCTGCAGGGGAGTGATTAGGGGGTGATCAGGCTGGCAGGCAGGTGAGCAGTTGGGAGCCAGCAGTCCTGAATTGTCAGAGGGATGTCCGACTGTCCGTTTAGGCCAGATCCTACTAAACGAGCAGTCGGACATCCCTCAAGGGGTCCCATATTGGAGAGGGTGCAGGCTGGGGTGAGGGACATTCCCTCCCCATGCACAAATTTTGTGCACCAGGTCACTAGTTTGTTTATATTCTGCCTCCCTTCATTATAATGTTAGCCTTGTGAGGGTCCAGTCCTTGTCTGGATTGTAAACCACTGTATGCTCAGTAACCAGAATGGTGCCTGGCACATGGTTGGATTTTATGAATACTGGATGAATGAATGACTGAATGAGGAACTGAGTTCTTGAGAAGCTATGTGGTAAAACATAGGTCTTATTAATTTGTATTATTTTAACAACTTTATTGAGATATAATTCAAATAACAGTAGTTAATTTAAAGTATATGGTTCAGTGCTTTTTTTGTATACTCAGAGAACTCAGCAACCATTACAAAAATCAATTTTAGAATATTTTCATTATCCCAAAAAGAAATCTTTACCCATTAGTAGTCCCTAACCATTTCTTCCCTACTGTTCCCAGCCCTAGGCAATCACTGATCTACTTTCCGTCTCTATAGATTTGCCTAATTTGGACATTTCATATAGACAAAATCATGCAATATGTAGTCCTTTGGGCCTGGCTTCTTTCAGATAGAATAATCCAGGTTATTGCATGCATCAGTACTTTATTTCTTTTTATTGTCAAATAATATTCTCTGCTGTAACCTGGATGAACCAGGTTGAGATGCCTTTGGTGGCAGTTGTGGTGGTGGTAGATTTGGTGGCAGTGGGGTGGCTATATGGATTTGGTAATAATGGGAGCAGTTTTGGAGGCGTTGAAGCTACAATGATTTTTGGCAAATAAGAATTACTCTTAAAATTTTGGATCCATGAGAGGTGGAAACGTTAGAGGCAGAAGCTCTGCCCCTGTTCTCAGGATACATTTTTTCCTGTTGATTCTGTCCTTTTTGGCTTCCGCATGTGTCTGCCTGTCCAAGGCCCTGCGTTGGCCACCTCAGGGAGTTGAGGGCCAGGCCTAACAAGACTGTATCCTAGCTACCTTGGAGAAAGGGAAAGGACCTTGATGAGAGATGAGCTAGAAATAGCAGGGAGCAGGCACACATGAGCAGAGGCCACAGCTGCCTTTGTATCCCAGCTGGAGAATGCTCCTTGGAAAAAGCTAGAGCCTTATTAGGATTGTCTTTAGACTGAGATGACAGAAAGAGAGAGCTTGACTAAAGAAAGGAAACAAATGTGTTGAACACCTGCTGCAAGGTGTGATGCATCATGGCGAGTTGTTTCATGTACATTAGGCCATCCAATCTTCATAATATTCTTGAGGGTAGGAGTTATTAACCCCCATGGCAGATGGAAGAACTGGGGACCAGAGGGTTAGTGAAGGAGCCAGAATGTAATCTGAAGACTGCCTCCAAAGCCCGTTCTTTCCCAGGGTACTTGGCATCTCTCTGAGGGTTGGTGCTCTGACCATGTTGCTTGGATACACAGATCAGCCCTATCTGGTCAGGCATTAGCCCTAGTCTCCCGAAGTTGAATTGTGGGTGTGGCTGCTCCACAAATCATTAATTAAACCATCAATCAAGACTTTCAAATTTGGAGTTCCACTGCCTGAGTTTGAAACTGGACTTTGCCATCGACTAGCTTGGTATATTTTGAGCCTTTTAAGCTTAAGTGACCACTTGACTTTTCAATGCCCCAGTTTGCTCATCTGTGAAATGGGGATTAGCGGGTTGTAAGAATTTAGTGAGTGAATATATATGAAGTGCTCAGCACAATCCCTGACCCATAGTTGGCATTCTATAAGGCTTAGGTATTGAGTGCCTATGATTCTTTCTCATCGCTGTCATCTCAGTCTAAAGACAATCCTAATAAGGCTCTAGCTTTTTCCAAGGAACATTCTCCAGCTGGGATACGAAGGCAGCTATGGTCTCCGCTCACGTGTGCCTGCTCCCTGCTATTTCTAGCTCATCTCTCATCAAGGTCCTTTCCCTTTCTCCAAGGTAGCTAGGATTCTATCTTTCCCATTCCCTTCCTCTCTGAAATCAATTAAAAAAAAAAAAAAAGATTAGGTATTAAGTGCCTATTTCATGCCAGACCTGGGGCTTGGGTTTGGAGATGAGCAAAAGCAGGTCTGGACTTTGTTCTTTTTTGTCTAGTGCAAGGGGAATCAACAAATAAATAATCACTTAAATAAATAGAAGAAGCTACTAGTATGTGAATGATTCACAGTTCCTATGCCTAGGTAGGAAATTGTGACCTGAAAGATGAACGAGGAGACACTAAAGAGACAAGGAGGAGGGCGCAGGGCTCCAGGCTGAATGAAAGGCAAGTTCCCTGGGCTCAGAAGATACTAACTAGATCATCTGGGTTCTGAACTCATCTGAGCTGTGTGCCAGTTTCCATGAATTCAAAGGCAAAGTCACATCTTAAAAGTTGGTCACTGGCCCAGTTGGCTCAGTGGTTGAGCGTCAACCTATGAACCAGGTCACAGTTCTATCCCAATCAGGGTACATGCTTAGGTTTCAGTAGGGGCATGCAGGAGGCAACTGATTGATGATTCTCTGTCATCATTGATGTTTCTCTCTTTCCTTCTCCCTTCCTCTCTGAAATCATAAAAATATATATGTTTTTTAAAAGTTGATCATTGGACCAAAGCCTTCGCAAACACCATGAGTGGTTCTACCAAACAAAGATTCTTGTGGGGTAGTAACAAAGATGATTAATACTGGGTCAGAGGCAAGTGAGTAGTTAAAAAAGTGAGCCTAGGTCTGCAACTTTTGATGGATTTCAGGTCACCTGTGGAGACTTTTCAGTACAGCTAGGGCCGCATTCTGAGAAGTCCTGAGTTGGTGATCTTATGTGGGGCTAATGATCTTCATTTTCTCATGCTTAGTAAGCAATGGAAACTATAGAATTCTCACTTTGAATTCTGGCTCCACCACCTACTATCTGGGTGGACTTAAGCTAGTTTTTTAACCTCTCTTAGCCTCAGTTTTCTTTTCTTTTTTGTTTTCTAGAGAGTGGAAGGGAGGGGAGAGACACAGAAAGAGAAACATTGATGTGAGAATCATCACATCCTGCCCCAACCAGGGCCAGGAATCAAGCCTGCAACCGAGGTATGTGCCCTTGACTGGAATTGGACCTGGGATCCTTCAGTTCGCAGGCCAGTGCTCTATCCTCTGAGCCAAACCAGCTAGGGAAGCCTCCTATATATATGATGAACAAGTCTGACCCCCTAGGTTGCCTGTGGACTAAATGATACTGTTGTTTGCAAAAGCATCTAGCAAAGTAACAGTCATTATAGTCACAAAGCCCAATATGACTAAAAGACATGATTATCATGGCCTCCCCTTATACTTGTGGCTTTAAAATGCCAGCTTCCCCAATCCCTGCAAATCTGCACCTTCGGGACTGGAATTGGAGAAGGTGAATACTGAGCAGATTTTCCCTCAGCTTTAGAAGTCAGGAAGTTCCCCCTAAGGGCTAAGCTCTGAAAGCTCAAAGCTGGGAGGTGGACAAGTCAGAAATCAATTGTAACTCAGGCATAGGGAGGGGTTTGGTTTTAAATCCCGTCAGTTAGAAAAGCCCCTGGCAGCCTTGGACAGCTCCCATCCCATTCTGTTCTTGGATTTGGGAAAAGGTAATCACTGTTGAAGTGATAGGAGTACTTAAAAAAGAAATCAACTGAGGCCGGTTTGGCTCAGTGGATGGAGTGTCGGCCTGCGGACTTGGGGGGGTCCTGGGTTCGATTCCGGTCAAGGACATGTGCCTTGGTTGTGGGCGCATCCCCAGTGGGGGGTGTGCAGGAGGCAGCTGATTGATGATTCTCTCTCATAATGTTTCTAGCTATCTTCTCTCTTCCTCTTTGTGAAAAGGCAATAAAATATTCAAAAAAGAAAAAAGAAAAAAGAAATCAAACACATTTGACTTCATCTTGCATGAATATGGAAGAGGGATTTCTCTCTAACCAGCCCTTCTCATTTTTCCTTCTGATGGGAAATGTCAGGAAGCTCTGGCTACTATCTAATAAACTGAGCCCAGGTGAAGGCCCCAGCACCCCATGTCCAGTGAAGGCCAGGCTCTTATTCAGTTTCCTGCTTCCTCCTCCCTCATGGTTTCATTTGCATCCTTCCAGGAAGAGCCTGAAATTCTAAAACACATACACACACAAACTCAAAAATCATTTAATTTATAGCTAAATGCAAACTGCAATCACTTCCTGGGACAGTTATGGGGAGGTAGATATAAAGGAGAACAGGCTTTAGGTTGACCAAAATGAGCCACCCCAAGGTATGCCTCAACAATGGTATTCAGATGACTTTGAGCTAAAGGCAGTTTTAGCCTCAGATTCAGGAGAATCTTAACTACCTAGAAGAACTTGAGTCAGGAGCCTAGCCTATAATAAAAGATTATCGGAGATAACCTTTTTTGACCTATGATATGGAAGGGCAACGTGTTTTTTATTTGTTATTTTTATTGATTTCAGAGAGGAAGGGAGAAGGAGAGACAGAAACATCAATGATGAGAGAAAAATCACTGATCAGCTGCCTCCTGCACACCCCCAAATGGGGATCAAGCCCGAAACCCAGGCATGTGCCATTGACTGGAATCCAACCTGGGACCCTCAGTACTCGGGTAAGACACTCTATCCACTGACCCAAACCAGTTAGGGCAGGGCAGTTTTATTTACTAACCATCTGCTCTTATCATTCTGCAGTTATCATTCTGCAATGACCTTTTAAAAGCCCCCAAGGCGCATTCCTAGCTCAGAGTATATACATCAATTCCCTTCCTAGCTCTGAGTCTCTCCTGCAAATGGGTACAATTCATTATAATAATGTATTTTATTTGAAAGATTCCAACATGTCATCTGTATAAAACTGACCAATGAGCTATTTTATAATATTTTTATCCTGAGTATTTAAGATCTGGTATGCATTTTATATTTACAACATGTCTCCATGTGGACCAGCTACATTTCATGTGTTCAATAACCACATGAGGCTGGCAGCCACTGTGTTGGGCAGCATAGCTTTGGAGGGTGCAGCAGCAAAGCTATAGAGAGACAGAAATTACAACACTTCCCCTCCTTTCCCTTATCTGAATCTTTTAAAAATGCAAAATCAAGCTATGAAAGCGTCTTTCAAATTCACTTTCCTGTCTTTGGATTGTCTTTTTTTTTTTTTCAAGTACTCAGTTCCTAGGCTGACACAGAGGAAGGCCTTGGGCTCTGGGTGAGCCTGGAATGGAAGTGGGATGTAAATTTTCTCCTTTTGTCCGATTACCGGCAGTTCCATCAGGATAATACTTTCTAACTTTGGAATAATAAAAACCACTTATTAAGTGTCAGGCACTGTGCTCAGTGATTTATATGCATTACTTCATTTAATCCTCACAATGACCCTATGAAATAGGTTCTATTATTATGCTATTTTTTTATTATTATGCTATTTTCACAAATGGAGATTCAGAGAAGGTAAGTAACTTGTCCAAAGTCACACAGCAGGGAAACAGGCAGGATGAGATCTCATTGAACCTGAAGTCAATGCCAATACTAAAGAGTGATTATGCCATTCTTGATCATCAGAGAATTGCAGTTATGTCTCAAATCCTCCTGACTTCCAGTTGATGCATTCAACTACTCTCTGCAGCTGCAGGTTTCCCCGTTTAAAAGGGAATAATAGTCATTTTACAGAGTAATTTTGAAAATTAAATGAGCTAATTTACTTACAAATCTGTACGGGAAATGGAAGTGTTTTGTCTCACTACAGGAGCTCTATTCTGGCCTTTCACCAGAGACTCTGATTACTGTAAATCTCGGGGACCTTTCTGACAGTCCCAGGAAATGTGACTTCAGTGCTTGGCACCAAAGGCCAGTAAGTTAGAAAATGTGGGAGGAGACCAGTGGACCCTGCGTTCTCCTGTATAGAGGGGTGCAGTGAATACTGGGCCTGGGGGCAGGGCACCCCTGTGCCAGTCGGGCTGTCCCTCAGAGGGGCTGAGCAACCTCAGGCAAATCCCGCCTCCTATGTAAACGGAGGGGATAGTACCAGAGAAATCTGAATTCCTTCCTAGCCCTGACCTTTCCCTCTGAAGCTGAGGACTGCCCCACCCTCCCCAGCCACACACACACACACACACACACACACACACACACACACACACACAGTTTTAGAGGCCCAGTGTGTCAGCCACGTGACTGCCAAAGCACGCCGTGCTCTGTTCCCCAGTGGGTGGAAAACGCAGAGGTGGCCTTATGAATGAATACTGAGCAAAAACCACCACGGTGAGCCTTCAGAGAGAAGTCACTATGGTGACCAAAGCAGAGAGGACGAGTGTGAGCTGCAAGAGCCCTCCAAGGTCTCTTGTCTTTCATTCCAGAACTCTGCCGGCTCCCGGAACAGTGTGCTCCGCTGAGTGAAGTGCCTCAAGGTCAAGGGAACAAAGGGAGGACGACAACTAAATTGGCTTGTCTGTTCCCTTCTTTGTCAGCATCCACAGACCTGGGTGGAGTAGGCCGAGTGGAAGGATTTTTAATTTGAACAGAGAAGGGGGTCACTTCTTGAGGGTTCAGGGAAGGTGGTGTTGCGGGGAGGGCGGGAGCACCCCTATCTCCAGTGTCACGCCATGGAGATAGCCAAGACCCTGGCCTCCGCTGCAGCAGGAGAGATCCTTATGAATCATTTAGAGTCCTTGAAAAACTCTTCTGGGACTCGCTGCTTGCCTTTACCCAGCAAACACACCAGGGCAAAAAAAAAAAAAAAGATGTGACTCCAAGGAGAACACAAACAGCAGGCTGGTACAGTCTCTGGGTTCTAGGGTGGGGACTCTCTTGTCCCTCCTCCCCATCAGATGCCCAGCAACCCCATCAGTCCTGGGGCTCCTCACACCTGCCCTTGTTTGGAAAGCCTCCTTTTACAAGATTACCCAGGCCCCCTTTTTTAAAAAAAATGGATATTATTGATTTCAGAGAGGAACAGAGAGGAAGAGATAGATAAAAACATCAATGATGAGAGAGAATCATTGATTGGCTGCCTCTTGCATATCCCATGCTGGGAATTGAGCTCCTAACCCTGAGCATGTGCCCTGACCTGGAATGGAACTGTGACCTCCCGGTTCATAGATCAATGCTCAACCACTGAACCATGCCACACCGGCAAGGCCCATACCCCATTTATTCAATTGTTTATATGTTTCTGTTTTAAAAATATATATATTTTATTGATTTTCCATAGAGAGGGAGAGGGATAGAGAGTTAGAAACATCGATGAGAGAGAATCATCCATCAGCTGCCTCCTACTGGGGATGTGCCAGAAACCAAGGTGCATGCCCTTGACTGGAATCGAACCTGGGACCCTTCAGTCCGCAGACCGACGCTCTATCCACTGAGCCAAACCGGTTAGGGCTGTTTATATATATTTCTTTGATGAAGTCATAATTTAAACATTTTCCCTTGAGAAATACATGTTCATTGTAGAAAAATGAGAAAATTAGGAAAACTGGGACATGTAGGTGGGCAAAAAGAAAAGAAAACCCACAGTGATCCAAGCCCTTGGAAATGACTATTCACTAATTGAGTCATTTGTTTATGAATTCTACAAACATTTTGAAGGCCTACTGTAGGCCAGGCACTGTGCTACCTGTGAGAGGTGCAATAATAAACAAGACCAAACAAGGGGCTTTTTTCTGGGTATAGGTATACACACATTCCTTAAAAAAAAAAAAAGAAAAGAAAAGAAAAGAAAAAGAAAAAACTCTGCTGTTTTTTAAACAAATACAAATAAAACAGACAGTAGAAATCTGGTTTAAAAAAATAAAAGAACCAAAACAGCTTAAAACTGCACACTCGGGTTATTTTTGTATTTGCATATGTAGCAACTATACTGTCAGCGGAACAACGAGGATGTAAACACTTAAAGAGACACTTGGAAATGGACAGCTATGAAGTAGATGCTAAGACCAGTCCTTGGTCCTCAGCTTCTGGCTCAGAATTTACATACCAGGATGAATCAAGTCATCTCCACGCTCCCACCCAGGCTTCCAGACTTTTGGGAGGGGTAAGAAGAATAGGTACTACCTCACAGTCATGATCTAATTTAAGGTAACCTTCACAACAACTAATTGAGGTAGAGATGATTCTTCTTCTTCTCCTATTACAGATGAAAAAAATGAAGCAGAGAGAAACAATTCTGTCAAAATGATCTTGAGTTTGTGGATTTTCAAGGATGGTTCTCAGATCACATGTACCTCTTCAGCTGAGGTTTCCACCCATTTTTCAGAGGCTGTCAGAGCAAATGATTGCCTTCCCAGTGAAAACACAGGAGCTCTTTGTCATCACTGAGCAAATAGGGTTTAAGCTCTGGTACCTCTTCTTACTTCCTGTGTGACCTTGGGCGACTTAATTAACATGCCACAGTCTGAATTGGTGATAATTATATGATGTGCCTCATAGGGATTTAATAAGGTTTAATTGATTTAATACCTGATACAAAGTAAGCACTTGATCAATATTGGATGTTACTTCTTGTCCCAGCGCAATGCTAAGGAAGCTATAAAATAAAGTCCTTACTTTAGTTCTAATAATTTAATAGCTACCACATTTGAAATGATGAGAGAACTCAACTGAGAGGAATGTCAAGTTAATAAACATTCTTAGAGCTTTTTTGAGAGGGTGAGCTCTAACAGGGGTGGTCAGACTCTTAAGGTGAGGTTTAATCTGTGGGTTTAGGTTTAGAAGGCAGGACAAAAAATGCACACTGATATTCATTTACCCAAGGATCCTGTCCCAGGGGATGGCTAAGGAAATATAAGAAACAGCACAAAGATCAAAGTTGTCGGAGTACATTCTTTGGAGACTGGCAGGTCCAGTTCCCATCCTAATCCAGTCTACAGCTTTGAAAGCTTTCTCTGACCAATCTGAGGCTTTCTTTGCTTGCTCCATGATTGTAAGGATCATTGTTCATTTCTGCAAGACACAGCATGAAGCCTGGCTAACTACCATGACTTGCCCAGGACTGCCCCATTTTTAACACCAAACATCCTGCATCTCAGAAAACTCCTCAGTCCCAGGCAACCCAAGATGGTCAACCTAGAACCACTCCCTCCAAAGTTGTGCTCACAGGGTCCATTTTGAAGGAACCGTGTTGACATGTCTGTTGAGACTATACAAAGAGAGGGAAAGCATGTGAAAGAACACTTAGACTGTGGAGGAATGTGTTTTAGGGGAGTGCCCACCTTTCATAGGCTTGACTCTCTTAGGCCAGTGACGGGCAAACTCTTAATCAACAGAGCCAAATATCAATAGTACAACAATTCAAATTTCTTTTGAGCCAATTTTTAAAAACTTAAACTTCTTCTAACGCCACTTCTTCAAAATAGAATCATCCAGGCTGTGGTATTTTGTAGAAGAGCCACACTCAAGGGGCCAAAGAGCCACATGTGGCTCTTGAGCCACAATTTGCCACCTAGGCTCATCTGGCTGCTGTATCTGCCTGGTACAGAGCAGGTGCTCACTAAATGGTTCAATCAATGATGGCTCTCCTTATAGGGATTGTCCTCAATAGAGGAATTTGCCTTTGAAATATGATGGTCTTTCCCACCAAGAGCGCTGAAGTGAAGATCTGTTACCAGGGGGTAGATAGTATGAGCTATAAGGTATTTAACATCTTATGGATAAGTATGTAGTGGGGGCATTTGAGAAAAATTTCTGAAATACATATTTTAAAAAATGTTTAAATTGTGTGATGATCAGCTTTCAATGATCCCCGCCTTTTGGTATTCATACATACCCTTGTATAATGTTCTCCCCATGTGTGTAGGCTGGACTTAGTGACTTGCTTCTGAACAGAATAGTGTCAGTGAGGGGATGTCTCTACTGAGATTAGGCTATAAAAGACTGGCTTCTTGCTTTCTTGCACCATTTCTTCCTAGCTCTTATCCTATGCTCATTCTGCTGAAGCAAACTGTAGTGAACTATTCTATGGAGAGGCACATGTGTCTAGAAGCTGAGGTCAGCCCCTAACCAACAGCCACTGATGGACTGAATCCTGCCAAGAATCATGTGAATGAGCTTTGGAATGGCCCCTTCTCTTTTTAAGCTTTCAGATGAGACTGCAGCCCCTGCTGGCATCTTGATTCTAGGAGAGAGAGAGAGAGAGAGAGAGAGAGAGAGAGAGAGAGAGAGAGGCCCTGACCCTAAGCAGAGGACCCAGTTAAGCCAGGCCTAGATTTCTGCTCACAGACACAGTGATAAAATAAATGCTAGCTTTTACCAGCATACTTTTTTTTTGTTGCTTTTTTTTGTACTTTATACAAATGAGTGCACACAGTATGTAAAAAATAGCTTTTTAGCAGATTCTCAGTGAGATCCCTTGATACATTGAGAACCACTGAGACACATGGAAAGAGAGCCAGTGATTGACATGTTTGCCAGTAGTTATCCATCACAGTCTTGGTCTGGGAATAAGTGACTGATTTTAGAAGAGAAATAATGGTTACCTGGACAGAAATATGTTAGGATGGGACAAGTAATTCACTCAGCCACCACTCACAGCACTGTGCTCTGAGTCTTGAGTCTCTGGTCCCCATGCTACTCTCTGTCTGTAATTTGATTTCCCGAGAGACCAGGCCCAGAAAAATAAAACAAAAGAAAAAAACCCCACTAAGTCACAATTACAGATATTTATCCTTTTATGAACCAATACCCCAGTATTTGGGTTTTTACTTGGCTTTTCACAAGTTTGGTTATTGGAAGTCAGAACCCTGGAGTATGGTCAACCCCAGATGATGCAATGATAAAATGGAATTTCTAGATCTAGTTGCTAACAATTATGAAGCTACACTTATGATGATTTAGAGTCTATATTAAGCATTTTATATATGTTACATAACTTATAAACAAACACATCAACCTGATAGGATGCTAGTTAAGCTATTTTAAGCTATTTTATAAATGAGGAAACAGTTTAAACAACTTGCCTAAGACTGCATTCTGCCCATATTATACAGCTAGTCAGAGGCTGACTGAGAGTCACATACAGATTCATTCATTAATTTCCACTCTGAGTTTTTAGTCACTAAACTTTGTTATCTTCCACAGAGCTTGAGATCAAAGTCTACTGTGACAGTGAAGATGTGTTTGAGTAGTCAGCTGGATTCCTTATCTCTGCCATTCATCTATCCCTCCACCCAGCCACCCATCCATTCCTGTAGTCATCTTCTTTTTAAAAAAATATATATTTTATTGATTTTTTTACAGAGAGGAAGGGAGAGAGATAGTTAAGAACATCGATGAGAGTCATCAATCAGCTGCCTCTTGCACGTCCCCTACTGGGGATGTGCCCGCAACCAAGGTACATGCCCTCGACCAGAATCGAACCTGGGACCCTTCAGTCTGCAGGCTGATGCTCTACCCACTGAGCCAAACTGTTTTTTGCTGCAGTCATCTTCTAATCAACCAACTATCCATCTGCTATAGTCTGAATATTTGTGTCCCTCCAAAATTTATTTGTTGAAATCCTAACCCCTAAGGTGATAATATTAGGAGGTGGGGCATATGGGAGGTGATTAGGTCATAAAGACAGGGCCTTCTTGAATGAGATTAATATCTTTTAAAAAATACATATATTTTTTATTGATTTCAGAGAGGAAGGGAGAAAGAAACATAAAGGTTGAGAGAGGAATTATCAATTGACTGCCTTCTGTATGCTCCTTCTGGGGATCAAGCCCACAACCTGGGCATGTGCCTTGACTGGGAATCAAACCATAGCCTCCTGGTTCATAGGTTGATACTCAAACCCTGAGCCACACCAGCTGGGCAGGATTCAAACTCTTTTTAAAAAATATCTTTTTATTGATTTCAGAGAAGGGAGAGAGAGAGAGATAGAAACATCAGTAATGAGAGAGAAGGATTCAGACTTTTAATGTCTGCACCTTCACCACTTCCTCCCTAGTGAAAGGATTTCATAGGGTGTGACCTTATTGTGAGCAATCAGACATTTTATTTCAAATGAAGTCTCCCTGGGAAGTCCACTGTGTGGGTGATGAAGTAGGACTTCCTAAGGTCAGAGCAGAGTGTAAGAGTTTCCATGAACCCCCCACCCCCACTCCCACTCTCATCCTCCCTCAGGAGCCTCCAAGAAAGCTCCCTTGCCCATTTTTGCCATGTGAGTATACAAAGAGAAGTCTGCAGCCTGAAAAAAGACATTCATTTCACCATGCTGGTGTCCTGATCCTGCACTTCCAGCCTGCTGAATTGTAAGAAATAAATTTCTGTTGTTAATAAGCCATCAGATCTGTGGTATTTGGTTCTAGCATTCTGAAGAAACTAAGACACCATCCAACCACCCATCCAATCTTCCAGCCAGCCAGCCAGCCACAAATACCATGGAGCTATCCATTCCACTAATACCATTGGGCCTTGCTGATTTAATGCCAGGAGGAAGCTGAATACAGAAGTGACCAGAATACAACAAAACTTATGAAAGCTAGGTTTTCACTGGATTTAGAATTCCTTGAGGATAGTATCTCTTGTTTTTGTATCTGTAGGGCATAAAATATGATTGGCTCCTGTCTTCCTTTTCAATCTTATCTTACCCACTTATTCAATTACACTGGTCTCCTTTCCATTTCTGGAATAAGACCTCTTTTGCCTCAAGACTTTTGCAATTGCTGTTCCTTTTGACCCAAATATTCATCAAGCAATACTAATAGCTGGCTCCTTCTTATCCTTTGCAACTTACTAAAATGTATTGTCCTCAGAGGGGCGTTTTCTGACTACTTTATCTAAAATAGATGCTCTCTTCCCCCTCCCCAGCTACTCCCTATCACCTCACCGTTTATTTCTTTTAAGGCATTGGTCACAATCCACAATAATGTTGTTTATTCTTTATTTTCTAACTTCCTAACCATAAAAATAAGTCCAGGGAGGCCAGGTACTAAGAGTTTCATTTGGGTCGAAACCGGTTTGGCTCAGTGGTAGATCGTCGATCTGTGGACTGAAAGGTCCTGGGTTCGATTCCGGTCAAGGGCATGTATTATACATTGGTTGCGGGCACATCTCTGGTAGGGGGTGTGCAAGAGGCAGCTGGTTGATGTTACTCTCTCATCGACGTTTCTAGCTCTCTATCTCTCTCCTTTCCTCTCTGTAAAAAGATCAATAAAATATATTTAAAAAAAAGTTTCATGGGGGGGGGGGAAGGGCAATGGTAAGATATATACACAGATAATAATTAAAAAAAAAAAAGTCTTTCATACCCTTCCCCCCCTGCATGACTTCTGCCTTCCTAGTCCAGTAACAGACACATAGTAGTAGGACTTCAATGTTTATTTGTTGAATAAATGGATAAAAAAATCATGACCATATAAAGAGATCTTGAGAGGTAGAGTAGGAACTGAGAGGGCCTTGAAAGACAAGCAAAAGAAGGTACACTTGATGGGAACACAGGAAGCTAGTAGAAGTTCTTGAATGAAAAAAATGATTTAGGGGGTTAACTTGGTATGCCACAATCTGCCATAAATCCTTAATTTAAATAATTCACTGCAGTGTCTTGCAATGAATCACTACAAGAGGTATTTGGAATCTAGGACCTGAGCTGTATTTTTCTCCCTGTGTTTAATTAATTGATAATGGTGAACTATAAAGTGATCATAGTGAAGACCCTGTAAGGTGGAATCCACATCTATTTACTGCAGCGAGGCCTGCAGGAGAGAAGTTATTTGTTCAGTAACTGAGTGAAACAATCATGCACTTAGAAAGTTAGATAGGATTTGCTACTAGCCATCTGCATGACCCTTAAGAAGATCCTTAACCTGGCTAAGGTCAGTTTATCTGTAAAGAAAAAGAAGACTTAGCGCAGGCATTTAAATGAAAGCTTATGAGAAAATCTGTGGCAGAGTAAATTCATTTCCTTCTGTTACTCTGGAGATGCTGAACCTGCCCTGACAGGGATTTCCTACTGGCCTTTTCTCAACAGTCTTGTGGCTTGAAAATAGAGCATATGGTGATATTTACTTTTTGCTATTTTCAGTTTTTCCAGTGTAAAGCTGGAATTGTGACTCTGCAACTTAACTAGCTGAGTGACCTTGGGCACCCCAGTTTCTTTATCTATAAAATAGATATAATAATAGTACCTGCCTCATAGGAATATTGTAAGTATTACATGTGATGGTACACTAAGTGTCTGTACTAGTGCCTGGTACATAGTAGGTTCTCAAATGTTAGCTATAATCCTTTAGGATTTTATTTTACTCTCCTTAATGCGGGCAACTTTTCTCCTCTCCCTTCTGTAGGTATTCTCAGTGCCTTCAATCTCTTCTGGAGAGAACGCTGACTCTGAAGGGCAATTTGGAAGAAATGGATTCAGAAGCTTCTTCCAGACATCCAAACCAAGAGCCTTAAAGTAAGAATAGAATAGTAGGAGCATTATGACACCGAAGAGGGAGACTTTTTTTGTATCAGTGGCATAGGAGAGGACAGGAAAGAAAAAACTGTTCAGGACTCAGGCGCACCCATTTTCTAGTGATTTTGGGAGAACAAGCAATATTGGCGTGGGAGCCTCAAAGACTGCTTTCAGGAACTTTCATTAGCTTAATCTATTGTGCTTTTTATTAGCATTTTCCTAGAAAGTGAAGTCAAGGAAAACATTCCTGGGGTGGGGCTGGACTAGTTACCATAAGGTTATAGTTTTGCATATCATTTTATCTCCAGCACCTAGCATGGTGCCTAGCATACCAGGGACTCAAAACGTGTTTGCAGAATTCTTTTCAAACTTTAGTTGTCTTTCCCAAGGAAACTTGTGCCCACAAGCAGCCGCACGCAGGTCCGAGCCTAGAAATAACATTTATTCTAAAGACCACTGCGCAGTGATTCTTGGGAAGCAGTTCCCCTCCCTTATTCGCTCGCTTCTCCCCTTAACTCGCCTTTGAAAGAACTGGCTCGCCACGTGATTCCCTCCTTTCTCCCTTCTCTGAAAGCCTGGCTGATAAAGGGCAGGAGTGCAGGCCAACCATAACACTTTATTTCCTCTCCTAGCCAATAGTGAGGAGCTCTAAGTATATGGCTCAGGTTTTTTTACTTTCTCCGCCCACTTTGGGCCCGCCCCCCACTCCCATTGGACACTTGACAACTCTCCCGGCCAATGAGAAGTTCCTACTCTACATGGGAGGGATGGACTGACTAGATAACAGACGTCCTGCCCTGGCCAATGGCATATCAGAAGCGAGGGAGGAGTGGAGGACGCGGCCAATGGCGCGGTGCCAATAACGAGCATCAGTGGAAGGGCGGGACGAAACAGTTCGCGGGAGGGAGGGGAAGGCCCAGGGAACCAAGCAGCGCTGCCGCCACCGCCGCCGCCGCAACCGGAGTTGGAGGAGGGAGAAGCCAGGAAGAAAATGGCGGCCGTGGCTGCAGAGGCGGCGGCGACTGCAGCGTCCCCCGGGGAGGGGGGCGCCGGCGAGGCCGAGCCGGAGATGGAGCCCATCCCCGGCAGCGAGGCCGGCACTGACACGCTCCCGGTCACGGCCACCGAAGCATCTGTGCCGGACGGCGAGGCCGACGGACAGCCGTCCGCTCCTCAGGCCGGCGAGCCGCCGCTCTCGCCGCCGCGAGAGCTCGCCGCCCGCAGCCCCGAGGCGGCGGGGCCGAAGCCGGAGGCTGAGGAGAAGCTGCCCGCCCAGGTGGCTGAGGAGGCGGCGGCGGCAGCTGCCGCGCCTCAGGAAGGGCCCGACCTCCCCGCTTCCCCCGCGCCAGCGCCCGAGCAGCCCCCGGCTCCCGAGGAGCGCCCGGAGCCGCCGCCGCCGCCCCAGCCCGCAGCCCCGGCGCTGCTGCCGCCGGCGGGCGGGGACTCCGCGGTGTCGCAACTCATCCCCGGCTCGGAGGTGCGGGTCACGCTGGACCACATCATCGAGGACGCGCTCGTCGTGTCGTTCCGCCTCGGGGAGAAGCTCTTCTCCGGGGTCCTCATGGACCTGTCCAAAAGGTACCGCGCCCATCCCCAGCACGCCCCCGGGGCGCCGGGGCTGCTCGCTCCCCCGGAGGGAGGGAGGGAGCCGGGGCGGCCCCGTCACCCCTGCCCGCCCGCGCCCCGTGCCCGCACCGCCCTCGGTTCCCGCGTGGTTCGCGCGGCCCGGAGAGGGCGGTCCCCGCCCCAGGTGAGCGCCCGCGGGGCAGGTGTGCGGCCCGGAGGGGGCGAGGGGCCAGATGGGGCTGCAGATCTACTTCCCCCGCTCCCCCCCCCACCCCCCCCAGGCTGCATTCGCGCGGCTCAGCCACTCCAGGGCGGGGGGCTTCGTTCCTGCAAAACGCAAAGGGTTTTTGCAGAGAACCGGGTGCCTGGCCGCGGGGATGGCTTGTGAGCCACTTGTGTTCTCAAATCAAACTGGAACTTCAGTAAGGGTGGAGACAGGGATGTGCGCATTGGGGTTCCCAGAAGGTTACCCGTCTCTCCCCGCAGGGGCAGAGCATGGGTTTAAAGCGAGCCCTCTGACCGTTATTCTTACAGTTAGAACCGATTCCCCTAAGATAATTGTTCAACGGGAAACACATTTGGCTAATGATGATGATAGCGCTAAGGAAAGTCTAACGAAGAGAATGGAATTTTTAAAAACCGTGACTATCAAGGTGGTGTGGTGTGTGTTCGCATACCGACTTCTAATGCTGTGTAGATATATAGTATCAAATAAGTTCACGCACAAGTCTGTCTTAGCCAGTACATTTTCGTCTTTTGACTTTAAATATTGCTTTAAATAGGTAAGGAAGGCCGAAACCGGTTTGGCTCATGGATAGAGCGTCGGCTTGCGGACTAAAGGGTCCCAGGTTCGATTCCTGTCAAGGGCATGTATATGGGTTGCGGGCACTTCCCCAGTGCGGGGTGTGCAGGAGGCAGCCGGTCGATGTTCTCTCTCATTGATGTTTCTGACTCTATCCCTCTCCCTTCCTCTCTGTGAAAAATCAATAAAAAAATATTTAAAAAAATGTTTTAAATAGGTAAGGAAGATAGTCTGTAGAGTTGAGGTAACCTTTTCACTCTTTTCACTCTTCTTTTGCAGATATGAAGTGCAGACTCCCATTCCCGGCTCTCCATTCTGTTTTCCTGCAACAGCACACACACTGATTGGTATCTCACCTGTTTGGAATTGGCTTATTTTAGTATGTTTTAATTTTAACTCCTTGCCCCCCTCCCATTAAGGTGCAAGAGTCCTTTCCCATTTGGGGGGCAAAATCTATTCAAAATACATTTCAAAGTATGATATTTGGGGCAAAAAAAATGGGAAACCTTTACAGTTATTTTTACGAAAAATTGGGAGTCTTTACAATTATTTCTGCACGTTTTTTAATCCCAAGTTTTTGTTTTCTTTTTTCTTTTGTAATTTTGACTTTAGAACTTTTGCCCTTTGGTTTTCATAGTTAGGAAACAAAATAAGACTAGTGTGCTTTCTACTGATGTATTTAATAACGAAAGAGACTCAGCTGTGTGTATGCTATTGAATCAAACAGAAGTGAAGGCCGGTGATTGTGTGAGAATCTGGATTTCAAATCTGCAAAAGGAAGGTGTGAAAAGGTAAGTTTCTAGAAATGGAATGGATAGTGTTTTCCTTTTTTGAGGTGCTCATTTTATTGTTTTACTTTTAAAAATTTATTTGGTAGAGAATTGCAATTTTTTGGATTTTGGTATAATTTGCTAATTAGTACTTTAAAAAAATTCATTTAGAGGTGATTATTTTATTTTTTCAATTATATTTTATTTTTTACAGAGAGGAAGAGAGAGGGATAGAGAGTCAGAAACATCATGAGAGAGAAACATCAATCAGCTGCCTCCTGCACACTCCGCACTTGGCAACCAAGGTACATGCTCCTGACCGGAATCAAACCTGCACCGGTGAGTCTGCAGGCAGACAATCTGTCCACTGAGCCAAACAGGTTAGGGCTAATTACTACTTTTTTCTTTTTTTTAATATATTTTATTGACTTTGTACAGAGAGGAAGGGAGAGAGATAGAGAGTTAGAAACATCGATGAGAGTCATCGATCAGCTGCCTCTTGCACACCCCCCACTGGGGATATGCCCACAACCAAGGTACATGCCCTTGACCGGAATCGAACCCGGGACCCTTCAGTCCCCAAGCTGACGCTCTATCCATTGAGCCAAACCGGTTTCGGCTAATTAGTACTTCTTTAAGCAGCAGTTTCTTTTGTTGGGGAAGCTGTTTTTATTTATTTATTTATTTTTAAAAATACATTTTATTGATTTTTTTTTTTTTTTTTAACAGAGAGGACGGAGAGTTATAGGGATAGAGAGTTAGAAATATCAACGAGAAATAACGATTCAGCTGCCTCCTACACACTCCCTACTGGGGATGTGCATGCAACCAAGGTTCATGCCCTGACCTGAATCGAACCTGGGACCCTTCAGTCCGAAGGCTGACCTCTATCCACTGAGCCAAACCGGCTAGGGCGAAGCTGTTTTTATTAACCTTTTACATTTTAGTGTTTTGAAGTGAAAATGTAAAAGGATAATCTTATGTATATTTTATTTTATTTTTTAATATATTTTATTGATTATTTACAGAGAGGAAAGGAGAGAGATAGAGAGCTTAGAAACGTCGATGAGAGAGTATCATCGATCAGCTGCCTCTTGCATACCCCCTACTGGGGATGTGCCCACAAACAAGGTACATGCCCTTGACCGGAATCTAACCCAGGACCTTTCAGTCAGCAGACTGATGCTCTACCGCCGAGCCAAACCAGTTTCGGCTTAATGTATATTTTAAAAGCCATTAAAGGAAACCAATTTTTGATTAAACATTATTTATTGAGCACATCTGTGTGTAAGACACCCTCCCAGGTATTCCTCTGTTGCACTTCACAGGTGTTGTGGTTTTTACCAACTGAGGGCAAAACCTTTCACCAGCCACACCAGCCAAGGGGATTGAGTTCTTTCACAGGCACTTGCAGGATGATCCAGGAGATACCCTTTATAGACTACCAAGACCATGACCTTAGTAATCAGTTGCTTTAAAAATAGTTCGTGTCCTTTTTGAATTGGCCATTGAATTAAACCTTTAGGTATAAATAAGAGTTTCCTATTTAATCAGGCATTGTACTACATGCTTTATTTAATCTTTAGAATTCATTCATCTAGGAGAAAATTGAGGTTCATTTAATTTTACTAGTCATTTAGCTTATAAATGGTAGAGAAAGGATTCAAGTGTAGGTCGATCTGGATCTAAACAGCCTACTTCCATGTTAAAGTTAGTTGGGCTGGCAAAATTTCTTTTAAGTAATAAGTAAAGAATTGTATATTTCTGAAATTTAGTACTTGATTTCAGTAGAAGTATGGGTAATCCATAGACTATGGTTGTTACAGCCGAGTATAGATTTTAATTTTTAAAAAATATGTTTTTGTTGACTTCAGTGAGGAAGGGAGAGGAAGAGAGAGAGAATCACTGATCGGGAATCAAACTATGACCTCTTGGTTCATAACGGGTCTATGCTCAACCACTGAACCACGCCGGCCGGACCAAGCAGATGCTTTAGTCGACTAATCGCCATGGAGTCTTCTTCCTAGAGATGCCCCGTTGAAGTTTTGGTTCTTGCCTGTACAGTGAGGTCTACTGAGTGCTTTTGTGTACTTTTCTGAGGTCTGAAAAAAGGGCCAATTATTACTTTTACTAATGATTTTATTCTAATATGCATGGTACAGAGATGTCTTAAAGGTTGGAAGAGTTGTTTGAAAGTGAACGTAGAGTACAGAATTTCACATACACATGGATTTAAAAAAAAAAAAAAATATATATATATATTATTGATATTTTACAGAGAGGAAGGGAGAGGGATAGAGAGCTAGAAACATTGATGAGAGAGAAACATCGACCAGCTGCCTCCTGCACACCCCTTACCGGGGATGTGCCTGCAACCAAGGCACATGCCCCTGACCAGAATCGAACCCGGGACTTCCAATCCGCAGGCCGACGCTCTATCCACTGAGCCAAACCGGTTTCGGCGATGGATTGATTTTTGTTAACCATTTGACATTCTTCACTTTTCTGTATACATTATTTTTTGGTCTTATTTTTAGAGTGAGTTGATTGAAGAACACCTCTTTGGGGAGAATCTCTTTATGGAAAAGTGAGCAGAACACATGTAATTAAGCGGAAAGGAAAGGAAGTGGTACTAAATAATAGCTCAGTCTGGACAGTGTCCGGCTTCTTGGGTTCTAGTATTGGCCTCTGGTAATTAACACTGACTTAGGGCAAACCTGTGAGCTCCAGCCTCCAGTTCTTCTGAGGCTAAATCATTTTGACTTTCAGCAGTTCTCTTAAGCACAATCAAGCAAGCAAGCATACTATTCCTCAGTTTATATACATGTGTGAAGTGAATGGAGTGACCAGTTGGTCTGGTTTTCCTGTCTCATCCTGGATTGATTGTTACTTCTTCCTTCTTTCGTTCTTTAGTGGTAGGTTGCTTTAGTCAATAAGTGACCCTAAAATTAAGGGTATTTGTTATTTATTGGTTGATTGATTTTTTTTACAGAGAGGAAGGAAGAGGGATAGAGAGCTAGAAACATCGATCAGCTGCCTCCTGCACACCCCTACTGGGAATATGCCTGCAACCAAGGCTCTTGACTGGAATCGAACCTGGGACCCTTGAATCCTTAGGCCAGACGCTCTATCCACTGAGCCAAACTGGTCAGGGCAAAGTAAGGGTGTTTGAATATCTGGTTAGAACAGATTTTATGTATCATAGTATTTATTTGAAACTTTATAAGTGCCTTTATGGTGAGCCATGCATTCTCTAGTTTACTCTGGGCTCCTTCACTATTTTATACCCAGCCTTCTTAGGTAGATTAAATTACTTGATTACTTCTGAATTTGTTATCAATGTCTAATGACAGTAGTGTAATACTAGCAGATAAAAATAATCAGCTAACCACACTTTTAATTTGGTTTTCCTATTTCCTTTTCTTCCTTAACATTATACTTAAAAAAAATTTTTCCCCCAGGACATACTTTATGCTTTTGAAATTTTGACAGGTACATTTTGTTCATTTAGCATTCTAAAATAAGCATTCCTTCAAGTTACTAAGCTATCTTAATGATTATTTTAGGATAGAGGAATAAATTAGTGATTGTACCATCATTTAAAATTTTTTATGAATGTATTACCCTTGCTTTGATATTTTTCAACCATTAGCTAAATTTGTGTCATCATCATATGTCCATCTCCTCTGGGTTATTTTGAAGAAATCCTAATCATACCACTTTACTATAAATATTTTAGTATAGATCTCCAAAAAGATAAGGACTTTAAAAACTGAAATTGTATTGCTATTACCACACCTAAAATAACAGCAATTCCTTTGTATCATATCCAGTTAGGGTTAAATTTCACAGACCAGTTTTAAAATTAACATATCAGTCAACATCTGTTTTGTTTACATCAGGATCTAAGTAACAATTATACATTGCAATTGGTTGGTAAATTTCATAAGATTTCTGCAGTTCTGTCACTACTCTTATTCGCTTTAGTTTTTTTTGGTAAATCATAGTTTGGTAGAATTTTTCACATTCTGCATTTTCTTTCTGATGCACTTCCATAATGTTTTAAAATATTTCTTTTCCCTCAGGAGCGAACTGAAGGGACAACAACCATAGTCCTGGGAGGGTCACTTTTGAAACCCTTGTTTTGAGTCATTAGAAATGGTGTGGAAGTCTCTTGTCTACTGGCAAACTTTTAGACTATCCCTTAAATTACACCTCCAACTGTAGTAATTACAAACAGAAAAATGTAACCAGTCAAGATCATCTACAAAGGCAAGAGTTTTCTCAGCCTTTTCAACAGGGACAGTATTTTCCTGGCACCTATAGTTTCTGTCTATGCAGAGCGATCATTAAAACTGTTTAGTACTGTTTTCCATATCTTTTTTTTTTTAAATATATATTTTATTGATTTTTTACAGAGAGGAAGGGAGAGAGAGAGATGTGCCCGCAACCAAGGTACATGCCCTTGACCAGAATCCAACCTGGGACCGTTCAGTCCGCAGACTGACACTCTACTGCTGAGCCAAACCTGTTTCGGCTGTTTTCCATATCTTAATAAGTAATTATAAAATATATAAAATCCTGAAAAACCTTTCTGAGTTCCATTTTTTGGACCTGATATAAAATAAGGGATCATGAAATAAATGCTAATGCTTAAAAGTCCTTGTGCATTTTAATTTTGTGATACATGTTTATTAAAGGTTATAGTTCAGAATTGGAAGATTACAACATTTTACAGATGTTGACTTTCTGTGTGTATATATGGGATTTTGTTGCATAAAAAAAGAATTGAGGTACTTTCTTTAGAAAACTTCAGGTTTCTCTAAGTTCTTAAAGCGTAAAGCGATTTGTAGAAAATTAACTTGTTATTTAAGAAAATATAAACCAAGACAATGATTTTTTTTCGTTACAGAGACCATGAAACCTATGGTGCAATAGCCCTACCTTTGGTGGGAAAAATTCTGGTGAAGCAGTGAGTAGTAGTATCAGTAGCTTACGCTAAGCATCCAGGTTGAGAATTTAGGCCCTCAAGTAGTATGCTTGAATGATTATGTTGAGTTGTACATATTTGAAACACTTAAATATTTGTTGGTGATCATTCTGCTCATATCTCGAGGTTGAGAAAGGCCTCACATAGTAAAATAGCATGGAGGAAAGTGCTGATCACTCTGGCCCAGACACTGTAGGGACACTAGTACCATGCTAGTATATATATATGTACTGTATTGAGAGTGTTGGACTGAAATGATTTTTTGGAAGTGATTAGTTGTTGGACATTAAAAACCTAGTTTGAATCTGAGTGTAAAGAATCCTGTAATATTGTGGCATTAAATTGTATAACTAAATTTTATAAAGTGGATAACTAGATGTGTTACACCAACTGTGTCAGGCATGTTTTATTGGACTTAGGATTTTTAGTGAGGTTAATTTTCAACCTTTTTGTGTGCAAATAAGACTATACTTCACTGTGTATTGTGCTCTTGATGCAACTAAGCTTAATCTTCCTAAGATTAAACTTTTCTTGTGTGGGTCTTTTTATTTTTATTTTTTTAAAATATATTTTATTGATTTTGTACAGAGAGGAAGGGAGAGAGATAGAGAGTTAGAAACATCGATGAGAGAGAGTCATCGATCAGCTGCCTCTTGCACACCCCCTACTGGGGATCTGCCCACAACCAAGGTACATGCCCTTGACCGGAATCGAACCCGGGATCTTTCAGTCCCCAAGCCGACGCTCTATCCATTGAGCCAAACCGGTCCCGGCGGTGTGTGGGTCTTTTTAAAAGGTGGTTGTAGCATGTGATCATCTTCTCTGTTAAGATATTTTCACATTGATAGAGAATGAATGATGTCCTTAGTGGTTATTTGTGCCTATAAAGTGTATCCTTATTTCTTTATATTTATTCACCCTGTTCTCCTTAAATGCCCAAACTTAGGCACACATTACCAGAAGAACACAGCTTATCCTAGAGACAGATCTTGCAAGAAAGTGAGTGGAGGTTAAGTTACATTCTGGGTGGATTTAATATAGAGTGCTTTTGCTAAACACTTTTGGGTAGTAGGCCTCAAAACAAATACACGTAAGATTTCTGAGCTCTCCTCTCCATCACCTTGCATTTTAAAAAATATATATTTTATTGAATTTTTTTTTTTTTTTTTTTTTTTTTTTTTTTTACAGAGAAGAAGGGAGAGGGATAGAGAGTTAGAAACATCGATGAGAGAAAAACATCTATCAGCTGCCTCCTGCACACCCCCTAATGGGGATGTGCCTGCAACCAAGGTACATGCCCTTGACCGGAATCGAACCTGTGACCCTGGAGTCCGCAGGCCGATGCTCTATTCACTGAGCCAAACCAGTTAGGGCTCACCTTGCATTTTTTAACAAGGTGATTCTCAGATCATATTTGGAGATAATTTTTTTGGGGGGGGGTTTGAGGGATTGTTTTGCCAAAATAGTAGAATGATAAATTTGTTAAACCAGTTTTAAAAGTTACTGGTTAATTTCAAATGGGTGTAATCACAAAAAAGCAATACATTTGGGGATTTTAAAGACTACTTGGGTGGCAGATGTAATCCTTATTACAAAACTGGTAACTAAACTTGCAAATAGTTTCTTAAGTCTGGTTGCCCACTAGAAATTTCAGGAGACCATAATTTTTACCTCTTTACCTTTGGACCAATTTTGTATGGTCACTTTACTGCAGAATAATGTTTTTCAGCTTTTGAAAGCTTGCACCTCTTATAATAATTGAGTACACTTTTCTGCATATTCCCAGCATCTAAGACGGTTGCCAAGCTTTACTTTCTGTAGTTAATAGTAGCTACTATGTATTTCCCACTTTATTTTTTTAGCCTCATGCAAGGTTATGTTTTCATTGATATTTGATTGTGAGAGAGAAACACTGATTGGCTGGCTTCCTCCATGGTTTTGAGGGGATGGAACCTGCAATCTAGGTATGTGCCCTGACCAGGAATCCAACTCAACCCTTTGATGTACCACATGCTCCAGCCAACCGAGCCACCAGGACATTGCTGTATTTCCCACGCTTAAGCAGGCATCGGGCCAAGTACTTTGTATACATTGTTTTGAACTTAAATTCTAATCTCATTTCACAGGTAAAGAAATATTTAAGTAAATTGCCTAAAATAGATGGCAGACATTATGTGTATTGACAGTAATTTTTTTTATTTTTATGATAGACTGCTCTCTAAGGTTTGAAAACAATCTTGTTCTAATACATTTAACTATATTTAATCACTACCATTTTAGCTCATGATTTCGGTGGGGCTGTTACTTTGGTAAGTAGAAATGATAGAGCTCCCTGTTCCTCACTGAGCCAGGGAACAGCTGCTGCTTTGAAGATGTGAATTGCTCTTCAGTTCAGTTTAGTGACCTCTTTGGGCATTTTGCAAATGGGGTTTCTTCTTCATATATGGTCCTGGATCTTAGATTAGGTATCCTTCGTTTTGCCTTGGTTGGCCTGGCCCTGGCAACAGTGGAGTCCCACTTGTTCATGAGAACAGTCAGATTTGGAGCACAAGATCAGAACTAAGTGCTGGGTGATTGAATTGGGAAAGGATTTTACAGACTAAAATACATTAAGTTGCTGGACAACCTGTTTATTGTAAAATAGGAAAAGTGACATAAATTGATTACATTCCATTTTTTAAAAAGTTCATCTCTTGACATACTTAGACTTCTGTGTGATGGTCCCTACTGGACAGAATAACAAAAGAAATATTGAAAGTACATAAAAGTCATAATGGAAACATAGGAAACTTAAAACTGCTTATAATCAAGGGAATTCTGTTCAAGTGTTTTAAAACTGATGAATATTTACATTAATAATTAAAAAGGTCCTTTAGCATTTCTGGGAAAATGTCAAGTATGTTGCTCTAAGTGATGTACAAAATGTGAGTCAAAATGAGTCTG
This sequence comes from Pipistrellus kuhlii, assembly GCF_014108245.1. Classification (NCBI taxonomy): domain Eukaryota; kingdom Metazoa; phylum Chordata; class Mammalia; order Chiroptera; family Vespertilionidae; genus Pipistrellus; species Pipistrellus kuhlii. Next base: position 11,924,704 of record NW_023425584.1, read on the forward strand.
CTTCGAAAAACATTTTGCTATTTTTGTGGCTATTATCATTTTTGTGTGGCTATTTTAAAATGTTATGATTTGAACACCATACAGATGTTGTTATTATTTTTACTTTCAAAAAGACTGAAGCATAAAGTGTTTTCTCTATAGTTTCCTTTAATTATCAAGGTAAGTTTTTAAAGAGGATCATTAGAAGGTACATGATTGGGAGCTTGAAAGCTAAATTATTAGAGTTTAACCTCTTTTCCCCCACCTTCCAAAGCTCCATGTGATTTTATGAGGATTGAATAGACTTTTTAAAAGATTGAGTACATTTTTATGGTTAGAGAGATGTTTTGTAAGAACTTTATGCTGCTATCTTCCCCACCCATTAATTTAAAAAGGTATTACTTGGTATTTTGTTAATTGGTGTATGCTTTGTGTTTATGTTGCTAAAATCATCCTCCTTTCTCACCTTGTAGTGCCTATAGACATTGCAGATTGCCCTTGTAATACCTGGGGCTATAATTAATAAAATCTAATTTTAATTTTACTATAGTATAGTTCTTATATATTGTGCTTACTGTGTATTAGGCCCTGTGGTAAGCTATTATGTATATTCTTTAATTTTGATGACAGTTCTATCAAGTTACTTAATTGCAATTTCAAAATCCTAAAGCTCTGAGAACTGAAATTTTTGTTACTTTTTTGGTGGCAAAACCTATCATGACCGGAAGTTATGTGAGGCTATTAGATCTATTTGTCCCATTTAGTGTGGTTTTTCATTTCACTAGTGAAATATTCATATGCTTGATAATAGGGTGCTTATTATCTTTTGCAAACTAGAAAAAATCATGAATTGTGAAGCCTGTCTACATCCATGGAATTCAGAAAAGAACATGTGGACAGCTGCTCTTCCCCGCCCTTAGTGGGGAAGCGGGGTGGAGGAGAGGATGAGGGGTGGCAGTAGTTAGGAACCTGACGGGGATTGTTGCTTAGATTCATATCCCTGCCCTGCTGCTTACCAGCAGCGTGTCCTTAGGAAGATAACTCACCCTCTATTTAGTTTAACTATAAAATAGGGATAGAAATAGCACTTTAGTAGGGTGGTTGTGATTCTCAGTTAATTTATATGAGTACATATTTAGAATAGTGTATGCCAAACTGATGTATAAGTGTTTAGTTAACTATTATGAAGTGCTTCTAAGTGGTAGAACTAGGATAAATGTGAGAACATCTAATATAGTCACTTAAAATGGGTTGGCTTGAATAGCCAATCAACCTAGATCCTGTTGTATTGTGGGCTGTAGTATAATTTGCATTTTTAAAATATCTTAAAAGAACATATAGAAACTTCAGGTAATACTGGCAAAATATAACTCAAATTAATAAGGAAGGATGATGTTTATATTTTACTAGGGATGAGATAAGTAGGGGTTGCTTGCAAATGGTAGGTGGGAGGTGCTTCTCAGTAGTTCTTCTCACTAACCCCCGGGGCAGATGGCTTTATGAAGAAATTTTGGTCTTTGTCATGAAGAGAAAGTTAAAACTTTATTAGGGAAATTGAGTTCTTACAGTCTTTCTGCTTCCTCCATGCTTTTAAAACTTAATCGAAAATAGCTCCCTTTTGAGAATGACACATTTCAAAATTAGTGAAAGGAAATTTTTTGTGCTCTTTGTACTTATTAAATGATTTGACCAGGGTAGTAGAGTTGAGCTTAAAGTTTTTTTTTTTTAAATATATTTTTATTGATTTCAGAGAGAAAGGGAGATAGAAGAAACATCAATGATGAGAGAGAATCATCGATTGGCTGCCTCCTACTAGGGATCGAGCCCACAACCCAGACATATGCCCTTAACTGGAATCGAACCCGGGATCCTTCAGGCCACAGGCCGATGCACTATCTATTGAGCCAACCAGCTAGGGCTGAGCTTACATTTTTTAAAAGTGATTTAGACACTTTCAATACCTTTACTGACCTTGTCTTGTTGAGATTAGTATTCTTCTTCCATCACAATTACCCAGCCTTATAACACATGCCTCTATTTCTCCCAGATGGATTACCTTTCTTTTTATTGCTTCTTTTATTGCTTCTTTAATCCTGTCTGTCTCCTATGGAGGAGGGAATTTATTTATTATTATTTTTTAAAATATATTTTATTGATTTTTTTACAGAGAGGAGGGAGAGAGATAGAGAGCTAGAAACATCGATGAGAGAGAAACATCGACCAGTTGCCTCTTGCACACCCCCTACCGGGGATGTGCCCGCAACCAAGGTACATGCCCTTGACCAGAATCGAACCCGGGACCTTTCAGTCCGCAGACCGACGCTCTACCACTGAGCCAAACCAGTTTCAGCTAGGAGGGAATTTAATATGCTTAAAATGTTTTGGTGGAACTAAGGTCAATTAAATGTAAGATTATACTTTTTAAAAAAACTCAATTAAAATTTTTCATTTTTAATCATTTCAGATATTATGAACTCCAACTAGATCCACTAATTTTTTATATTTTGCCACATTTGCTTTATCACTCTTTATATAAACATTGTTTCCTTGAACTCTTTGAAATTAGATTACATACATCCTTTTTTAAAATTTATTATTTTTTTGTTAATCCTTACCTGAGGATATTTTTTCCATTGATTTTTTTTTTCTTTTTCTTTTCCCCCCAGAGGTGGAGGGAGGGAGGAAGGAGAGGCAAACAGATAGATAGATAGATAGGCAGGCAGGCAGGCAGGCAGGCAGACAGACAGACAGACAGACAGATAGATAGACATCATGTGAGAGATTGGTTGCCCTGGCACTAGTTCTGGCAGGGGCCATGGTCTAGGATTCAGACCTGCAACTTAGATATGTGCCCTTGATGGAGAACGCAATGAAACTGAGTCCCTTTGGTGTGCAGACTGTGCTCTAACCATTGCTCATACCAGCCAGGGCCATCTTCTTCCTTTACCCCATAATACTTGAGCATTTACTGTATTTCCTAAGATCAAAGATAATCTCATACATAACCACAATATAGTTTTCAAATTCAGGAAGCATTGATAGAGTACTTTTTATCTAAAATAATTAAATTTGCAGCCCATATTTAATTATTTTGTCAAATTTTGCAATGCCCTTTAAAACTTTTCCCCCCTCCTGTAAATGATCATTGCATTTAGTTGCAATATCAAATAGAGCATTTGTAATAGGGACTATTCCTCAATTGAGGTTTTTCTTATATTTGCTCACAAGGGGTTCAGGTTCAGACAGTGTTGTGTTCTCATCTGCAGGCACATGATAGTCTTTTTTCTCATTGGGGATGCTCACTTGGATTCTCCCTCAGGTCAAGGTGTTCCGTCATTCCCCAGTGTAGTTACTATTATCTTTCTTGCACTAACAATTCCTTTACTATGAAAATATACTGCTTCTCACTGAACTTAAAAAGTTTAGTAAATGTTAAGCACATTTACATTGTTGTGAAACAGATCTCCAGAACTTTTTAACTTGCGAAACTAAAACTCTAGCCAATAAACAGCTCCCCATTTCTTCCTCTATCTAGCCCCTGGCAACCATCATTCTACTTTTCTCATTCTATGAATTTAACTACTTTAGATAATTTAAATTGAATTATGTAGTATCTGCCGAAACTGGTTTGGTTCAGTGGATAGAGTGTTAGCCTGCAGACTGAAAGGTGCCAGGTTTAATTTCGGTCAAGGGCATGTACCTGGGGTGTGCAAGAGACAGCTGATCGATAACTCTCATCAATGTTTCTAATTCTATCCCTCTTTCTTCCTCTCTGTAAAAAAATCAATAAAATATATTAATATATATATATATATATATATATATATATATATATATTTAAAAAAATAAATTGAATTATATAGTATCTGTTTTATTGTGACAGATTTATTTCCCTTAGCATAATGTTCTCAAGGTTCATCCATGTATCATGTGACAGGATTTTTAAGGTTGAGTAATATTGCATATTTATATACATACTAGTGGCCTGGTACACAAAATTTGTGATGGAGGGTTCTCCTCAGTCTGGCCTGCATCCTTTCGCAATCTGATACCCCTTCTGGGATGACTCCCGATCGTACAGGAACCTGGCGTAAACCAGCAATCAGACATCCCTCTCACAATCCAATACCGCTGGCTCCTAACTGCTCACCTGCCTGCCTGATTGCCCCTAACCACCTCTGCCTCAGCCCCTGCTGTGGAAGGACATATGAAATGATGTCAGGCTGTCAGGTCTAATTAGTATATTATGCTTTTATTATTATTGATTTGGTTTCTCTGTTCCTTTAGCGAGCACTTAGGTTGTTTCTGCCTTTGGCTATTGTGAATAATGCTGCTATGAACTTGTGCAAATATCTCTTTGAGACCTTTTTTTAATTATTTTGGGTATTTACTCAGGAGTGGATGCCTGGTTTCTATTTTTTAATTTTTTTGAGGTATAGATTTACATTTTTATTTTGAAAATTTTTCTATTGCAAATGGATGTGTATGGAATTTCATTTGTGTGGACGTTAACTTGGGCATAACCAGTCTCAGAGATGAAATGTGAACCAAAATAGCTTGCTTCAGTTTTCCTTCCTTCATGGTTTAACTTGCTAATTTAAGGAATTATCCTTGAAATGAAATAAACCTGGATATTATTTAAGTTAATTGAATATAATTTTTTGTTGTTGTTTACTGTAGATTCTTTAAGGCAGATGTGTCAAACACAAGGCCCGCGGGCCAAATCCGTCCCGCCAGGCCTTGCAATGTGGCCCGCACCACGCTGTCATCACTGCACTCCGCTGCATTTCCATCACAATGACAGTTTATGACTGTTCAGTAAACCATTCGGCCCACGATTTAGGCTGGATTTTAGATTTTGGCCCCTTCTCTGATTGAGTTCGACACCTCTACTTTAAGGGAAAAGAAGTTTGGGAGCGAGTTTTCTTTTTGTCTTCTGTTGATCTTTTATTGGAGAGAGGTTTTGTCTAGCCAGAACACTGAGGCCTGTCTCTGTGACCCTTCTGACCTTTTTTTCCTGAGCATTGAATTCCTCAGGACCTCTGTTTGTGTACCTAAAGTTTGCAGTGCCTTTTTTGTTGTTGCTTTAGAGTGTATAATATTTTAAAAAGAATCCCCTGCAGTTGGAGTGTGGCAACAATCAGAATTAGAATCAAGCATACTATAAAATTATTGGAAACAGGAAGGAAAACAACTCATCTCTAAGTGAGAGATGAGTTACTTGATGTTGCTGTGAAGTTGATGGTTACGAACACTATCAGCATTAAAAAAAGTTACAGAATAAGAGGTAGGAATTATCAATCTGTCTGGCTTTTAAAAAATTGAGTAGTTAACATTTTTAGTTTTCTTTGAGGTATTCCTTTGGAAATGGAGCTTGGATGATGGTTATGAGCTTCACTTCAAGAAGGGATACCTATTTAGGTATAGGATTGACTGGAAATGCTAGAAATCTGACCAAGAACCTTAATTTTGTAAAGTTTCTCAGTGAACAAACACAGGTTTCATTTAGTCAAAGCTAGAATCATCGGTAAAATTCATATGTCAAGTGGAACACAAATAATAGAAAATATCCTTTTACTTCCTATAATAGTCACATCATGAATTCTGGTTTAAATACTCCACATTTACATTTGTTTCACCTTTACATATGGTGAGGATTCTTTTTCACAGTGATTTTTCTCTTCATTTTTTTTAACTTGATCAGAGATCTTTATTCTGATCCCTGTCATTCATTAAGCAACCAACACAAATCATTTTCCTTTTCTCTGCCTCAAGCAGCAGCAGTTGCATTCAGACAGAAATGGAAGACACAGCCATGGAAAACTTTGTAGAGAAAAACAGGTTATTCTGGCTTTAGGTAGAGTTAGAACAGGAAAATATATATGCGACTTTCCAAGGACTCTGTCCTTCAAAGCTGAGGCCTGCAGAGGGCTAGCTGAAAGATGCAGGTAAAGGCTCACAAAAGTGTCCCGCTCAGTATTCAATCCAAAATATCTTCCAGAAAACCAAATTCACTAACAGCTTCTATAGCTTTACCCAGATCTCCCCTCTGGAGGGTTTTCCTCTTCCCTTGTTGAGCACAGCAGTAGGCATCTTTTGCAATAGCCTCCTCAAACAGTTCTGCGGCTCATGCCGGAATGGGGATGGCTTTCTGTCCCAGGTGCCACACCACGCTATGGGGCCACTGCCTCCCCACTGAACCCCGATCCCTCTTCGTGGGGGCGCCCTGCTCACTGCAGCCGCGCCTGCACCTCTGCCCAGCGTGCTGCACAAGGCCCCCCCTCTATAGTGATTTTCTCTTGCCCTGTCTCAGAATAACTGTTAAGCTCAAGTATTTTCCCTCCTCAAAATTTTGGCCCTTTACTGGAATCAAAACCAGGACCATTTGGTCCACAGGCCAACGCTCTATCCACTGAACATACTGGGTAGAGCTCTTTTTTAGTTTTTTTTTTAATTTATTTTTTAGAGGAAGGAAGAGAAATATCTTTTTGTTGTTCCACTTATTTATGCACGCATTGGTACCTCAGATAAGTTGTAATGTTTTATGTAGTTCTACATTAAAATCCAAAATCACCTCTCTGTTCTGGCATTTTGAAAAATTGGTTATTGAGCACAGATCCTCCTATATAATAAAGAGGTAGTATGCAAATTGATCACCATTCCAACACACAAGATGGCTGCCCCCAAAGGGACACAAAATGGCCACCACAAGATGGCCAATAGGGGAGGGCAGTTGTGGGCAATCTGGCCAGCAGGAGAGGGCAATTGGAAGGGACCAGGCCTGCAGGGGTGACCAGGCTGGCAGGAGAGTGCATTAGGGGCAATTGTGCCAGCAGGGGAGCATTTAGGCATCATTCAGGCTGGCAGGAGTGTGCTTGGGGTGATCAGGCTGACAGCAGTTGGGTCAATCAGGCAGGCAGGTGAGCAAGGTTGGGAGCCAGCAGTCCTGGATTGTGAGAGGAGTCCCAGATTGGAGAGGGTGCAGGCTGGGCACTATCCCAGTGCATGAATTTCATGCATCAGGCCTCTAGAATAGGGGTGTCGAACTCAATCAGAGAAGGGGCCAAAATCTAAAATCCAGCCTAAATCGTGGGCCGAATGGTTTACTGAACAGTCATAAACTGTCATTGTGATGGAAACGCAGCGGAGTGCAGTGATGACAGCGCGGTGCGGGCCACATTGCAAGGCCTGGCGGGACGGATTTGGCCCGCGGGCCTTGTGTTTGACACATGTGCTCTAGAATATAAGAAAAAGCTAAATGTTCTAAGTGCCTTGCAGTTAGTAGTCAGGAAGCAAATAGATACCAGCTGTAATGCTAGAATAAAAACCCACTTTTGCAAAGTTTGATGTTTTGAGAAGGGTGTCCTTTGTGGACTCGCCCAAACCCAAACTTGTCCCACCTTTGGTAAAAAAAAAAAGTCTGTCTGCTTCCCTTTGTGGTTTCTAAGTATTTGCTATAAGTTGTTGGTTTGTGGTAGCCAAGCTAATAAAGAGTTTAGGAAGAAAACTATTTACATGTTAGATCCAGATATCCTGGTAATGTTGGCTCATTCTATATCTTTGCCTGGTTTTAGGAATATCTACAGCCTAATTATTAGTTATTTAATGTCAAGAAGTTTTCCCACAAAAGGTATTTTGAACCTTTTGGAGAATCTGAGAACCAAAGACTAGGAAAACAGACAAATATAAAACATTTGCATCTAATGTCAGATTCTGTGTGACTACCTGAAGAAAATTCTTGGGTTCTAAGCATCTCTGCCTTAAAGGATTGGCATTATAATTGATAATTGTATTGTGTTTAATGCTGTTTAACTCAAATAGTGTTTAAAATTAACATGTACATATTTGATAGTGTAGCTATTTCTATGTGCAGGAATCTGTGCATAGCGAACTTAGTTTTAAGCATTTAAAAAAAAAGTAAATTGTTGAGATTATATTTTTAAAAATATATATATTTTATTGATTTTTTACAGAGAGGAAGGGAGAGAGAGAGAGAGAGAGCTTGAAACATCGATGAGAGAGAAACATCGACCAGCTGCCTCCTACACACCCCCTACTGTGGATATGCCTGCAACCAACATACATGTCCTTGACTGGAATCGAACCTGGGACCTTTCAGTCCGCAGACTGACGCTCTACTGCTGAGCCAAACTGGTTTCGGCAAGTTTTAAGCATTCTTGATGTTTAGCCCAGGCAGATTAAGCCACAGTTACTTCTAATTCTACATAAGAAACACGGTTATTGACCCTGCTTTATTAGAAATTGAGAATAGTATAAAGATTTGTGTCCCATGCAATTGCTTTGCAAACTGGGTCTGGACCTGTAAGTTTTGAAATCCATTTGATGCATGTGACTAGCGTGAAAGCAAATTAAAATAGACCACGATAGAAAAAATTATTCTGTATCACATAATACAAGGGTAAGTAGTTAGTGATACTTTTACTTGAATGTGTATATTTATGTATGTATAGTTGGCAATCATTTTATATATAAATAAGCTTTGGGTTATGATGTGAAAATATAGGGTGGGGCAAAAGGAGGTTTACAGTTGTATGGAAAAGACAATATAAGAATAAACTTTGTTTCAATAATTAATAAATAATATAAGAATAAACTTCCCTAGACTCAAAACTATAAGCCTATTTTTGCCCCACTCTGTATTTCTTAATGTGCGATTTGATTTTAAAAAGGTAGGTAGGGATCCACAGTTCTGTATCTGTCTGCTTTCATAATACTAAATTTCTACTATTTTTGTAGGGAAGTGCTGTGATGAAGGGCTTAAGAGTTGGAATATAAGAGCAAAAAAGGGACAACTATTTTTGAACTTTAGTGATTAATAAAGTAGAAATGGGATTTTACAGATTCAATATTTTTTGGGTAGCTAAGGCTGAATTTGTTTTGTGAAGTTTTTGAAAGCTGTCCTAACCAGAGGTAGATGTATATTACAATTTTATAATTGAATTTGCTTGTACATATTACGTATATTTGAGTGAACATAAATCAGATGTTCCATACTAAGATATCTCGTATCCTTTCTGATTCAAGACTGAAAAGGTCTATTCTAAATAAGTTCAACTATTGTGGCATTGGTTAGAAAGACCATTATAAAATGAGGAGGAGGGCTTTGGGATTTTGGGGCAGGAGGTGGTAAGTGGTTTTTTTATTTTTCTTTAATATGAAATAGTTTTCAGGAAAGTTCATGCAATTACTCCATTATTAGGTATTGTTTATTAAATTGTGTTATAGCCATTAATTAAATGGCTTTCTTTTTCTTTCATTTCTTTCAAAGGTTTGGGCCCCACGGGATTCCTGTGACAGTATTTCCCAAAAGGGAATATAAGGATAAACCTGAAGCCATGCAGCTCCAAAGTGATACATTCCAAGAAGGGACAGAAGTCAAGTGTGAAGTGAATGGTGCTGTTCCCAACGACCCTTCTCCTGTCCCGCCACCTGAGCCGAGCCTGGCTGAAAGCCTGTGGACTTCCAAACCACCACCACTCTTCCATGAAGGAGCACCTTACCCTCCCCCTTTGTTTATCAGGGACACATATAACCAATCAATACCTCAGCCGCCGCCTCGGAAAATTAAGCGACCCAAACGGAAAATGTACAGGGAAGAATCTACTTCAATAATGAATGCTATTAAACTACGTCCCAGGCAGGTCCTATGTGACAAATGTAAAAACAGTGTTGTTGCTGAAAAAAAGGAAATTAGAAAAGGTAGTAGTGCAAGTGACTCTTCTAAATATGAAGATAGAAAACGGAGAAATGAAAGCATAACTACTGTGAACAAAAAACTGAAAGCTGACCATAAAGTGGATGGGAAAAACCAAAATGAAAGCCAGAAAAGAAATGCTGTGGTTAAGGTTTCAAATATTGCTCACAGCAGAGGCAGAGTAGTCAAAGTTCCTGCTCAGGCGAATACATCAAAAGCTCAGTTAAGTACTAAAAAAGTGCTCCAGAGTAAGAACATGGATCATGCAAAAGCTCGGGAAGTGTTAAAAATTGCCAAAGAAAAGGCACAAAAGAAGCAAAGTGAAACCTCTGCGTCCAGAAATGCACATTCAAAAGTCCACTTCACTCGTCGCTATCAGAACCCTAGCTCAGGTTCCCTTCCACCCCGGGTTCGTTTAAAACCACAAAGGTACCGGAATGAAGAAAATGACTCTTCTCTGAAGACGGGACTTGAGAAAATGCGGAGTGGCAAGCTGGCACCCAAGCCCCAGTCCCGTTGCACCTCTACCCGCTCAGCAGGTGAGGCCCCTTCAGAAAATCAGAGTCCCTCAAAAGGCCCTGAAGAGGCCAACGGTGAGGTTCAGGACACAAACGAAGTGCTTGTGCCCAGTGAGCAGGAACCACAGACATTGGGCAAAAAGGGCAGCAAAAGCAATATCTCTGTTTACATGACCCTAAATCAAAAGAAATCTGACTCTTCCAGTGCTTCAGTGTGTAGCATTGATAGCACAGATGATTTGAAATCCTCCAACTCTGAGTGTAGTTCTTCTGAAAGCTTTGATTTTCCTCCAGGCAGTATGCATGCACCTTCCACCTCCTCCACATCCTCTTCTTCAAAGGAAGAGAGAAAGCTCAGTAATTCCTTGAAAATGAAAGTCTTTTCCAAAAACGTCTCTAAATGCATCACACCAGATGGCAGGACCATATGTGTAGGGGACATTGTTTGGGCCAAGATATATGGCTTCCCTTGGTGGCCAGCCCGTATTCTTACTATAACTGTGAGCCGGAAAGATAACGGCCTCTTAGTTCGACAGGAGGCCCGTATTTCCTGGTTCGGGTCTCCAACAACATCTTTCCTTGCTCTATCGCAACTGTCCCCTTTTTTAGAAAACTTCCAGTCACGCTTTAATAAGAAGAGAAAGGGCCTGTATCGCAAGGCTATCACAGAGGCAGCTAAGGCTGCCAAGCAGCTGACCCCGGAAGTACGGGCTCTGTTGACACAATTTGAAACGTGAACACGGACAGTAAGGTAGGCAAGAACCATTGAAAGGTACCACAGGTTTTTCTAGTCTAGTTAGGAGGAACTTCTACGAAATAGCCTGGCCAAATTGGAGAGAGAAATGGAACTCGATTGGCTGCTTTTTAAAAAAAATAAAAACTTACCTTATAGCCATTTTTAGTCTGAGAAGCTAAACTGAAGAAATCAAATTTTGTCTTAAGGTTGTGAGATTTTAGTAGTATTTTTCAGTTTTAAAGTCTAAAACCATCCTAAGGCACAGGAGCCATAGCCTCAACTGAAAATGAATTCTTGCAGGGATTATTGCCATTTGTACCTAGTACTGTGTGTATGTGTGCATATATACACAAATATTGGTGTGTATATACATACATACTATATATAATTATAATCTAGCCTGTCACTGTGTGACACACGTTGCATATTTGGGATTGTAGTAAGGGCTGCTGAGCTGGGGGAAGTAGTGTGGATATTGAATGACTACTTGTTTTTAAATTATTGAACACTTAACCTTCCTATGTGCATAATGGTGCAAGAGCTGATATTTAGGTGTTTGACAAACTGAGACGCTTGCTATTCAGTTTCGGACTGGGGAAATAGCTCAGTGTTGGGATTAAGATTGCCAAGGTTGGGTAGGTTTGAATCATCACTCTCTCTCCTTTGTTCAATGAGGATTTAACAGAAAATTTCCAACTTCTGGTTTGGGAGTTCAGCTAGGTTTGTTTATCTTTGGATATGTAAATAGTTGGTTGCTAAATTTGGTCAGATTACTCCTGACTGGCTGTTCCTAAATTCTTAGGATACGTCCTGATGAATTACACTTTGTGAATTAATTGTCATATGTGTAATTATTGCCTTTTGGATGTACCTAATTTGATAACTTAAAAAAAATATTTCCATTTAAGGTATCTGTTTGCAGGTCAGAAAATGAGAAAATGTAATTGTGTAATGCTCTGAAATGTAAAAAAAAAAAAAAGCTGTAAATAAAATGAACTAAATCCAAATTATTTGTGTGTGTTTCTCAAAAAGCTTTGAAAATTTTTAAGATGGTAGAAAATTAATCTTTGTAACTGTGTAGAGGAGGTGAAAAAAATCAAACATTTCTTATTTGCCCTATCAGAGAATATAACATCTGAGCATAGATAATAATCTTTAAATGAAATATTGTAGTATAGAGGTCTAATATGCTTCTAGATTTGAGACCCTTCTGCCATTTTCTTCTAAATGTATGGGTTTTAATTTTTCATTTCTAGCCTTAGTATTTCATCATGTGCTTGATTTTTTTTTTTTTTTTTAAATTGGGTAATTACCACCAGTCTCTTATCCTTGCTCCAGAGTCTCAGGTATCATTGCTTTTGGGGCCGGTAACTTAGCTCATCGGTTTTCTAAATGGTCCATATGGCCCTAAGATTCGATTTGTTTATTTTCCATTTTTAGCTTTGTATTGTTAGTGAAAAATATATTGCCTATGAAGGCAAGTTTATCCCAAGATGATGTTTTCATACTTTTTGGTGTCTAACTTTTAAATTTTGGTATTATGTCAATTTGACACTTTGGGAAACGAAATTTTTAAGGAGCAACTTTTCATGGATTTCTGTTAATCCATTTTGAAATACCTTTGTTACTATGGAATCAATAATGAAAAGATTAATGTTGATTTAAAATCCATAGTTTTCATGTTAGCTTCTTTAAGGTTATGGACTTCTGATTTATGTACTGATTTATGCAAAAGAAAGAATTTCTTCTGGGGAACTGAGTCAATGCTTTTTGATTATAATAAACACACAATTGAAAAGAACAAGATGTTTCACTTGAATAGAACATATTCTTTCCTGCAAACAGAAACAACTATTTATAATTTATTTTTGATAACAGGTTGAAAGAAGTTCACATCGTGATTGAAGGGTTTTAAGGAAGTATCTCAAAAGATTTTCCGAGTATTTGTTTCAGATTAATGAACTTGTTCAGATATTGAAAGTTTGATTATTCAAGGTTCAGATTTAAACAAGGGAGCAAAAAGTCACCTGAAATATGTAATTCCAAGGCTTCAATATAATGATCCCAGGTGAGTTTCTTCTTAACATGGTAGTTTTGACAGTGATATTGCTAATATAGTCAAGTGCTTTGGCACATAGACTTTTGTGGCAAAAACCAAATTTGGTTTTAGAAGCCATAGGGAAAAGAGAAAATGGTACTCAAGTAAATTGGTTGAGTACAAAAAGAATACTCCATTCTTCTGAGGAAAGGCTTGAAGCTAATCACAAATGTGCATGATCTCCAATCATGCCCTTACAAACTGGCAGTCTGGCCATTGCATCTGAAGTTTCAATAGGGAGATGAATTTTAAAGACTTTCTGAACACTAATCCAATAGTTGCATTTTAATGTTCGGTTCAAATAGAAATTTCTTAAGCAGTTAAATTTGTAGATGGAGATAGAGTAGAATTGGGTGATTGCAACCCCTTTTTCTTTTCACTTGTTAAAATGAGACATTTACTTGTAAGGAAGTAACCAAATGGGTAGTTTTTCTCCTTGTAGAGAGAGAGAACTAGGAGCGGGCCAGATCTGCAGTGGTCTTAGTAAAAACGGCTAACCCAGGATAAGAGATGTAAAAGCCAAAGATGAAATTATTTCTAGAAATGCTCCAAAATTTAGTGTCAAGAGTTTTTTTCCTTTTTATTTTTCTAGGATTTATAGGCCAGAAAGCTGACTTCATTTGGAAAGAATATCTATTCAACCTATTTAGAGAATTAGAAACAGATATCTAAATGAAGTAAAGTAGAATTCACTAATCTGAAGTCCATTTTCATGGTTTGATAATGTGTCCTGATGTGGTTTCGATGGGAAAATTTATAAATAGTAATTTTAGATTAGTGCTAAGTAAAATAGACAGGACTATAGATATAAAGAACTACAGACAAAGAATATGGAACTGTTAAATCAAGTATATTTTAGTGGGTGAGTTTCTAATTTAAAAAATACTGAGTTGCCACCTCTCTGAGGTTGTACTTCATATTGGTTTTGTGGAAGGAAAGATACACATTTACATTATACATCCTTTATATAGGATAACTGAATTGAGATTTGGAAATACTTTAAGAAATCTTTAATTTGGATCTAAAATTAGCTTTTTAAATTGTGATTTTTTTCTATCATTCTGCATTAGTTCACTTTTGTTAAATGGTCATAGCAGAGACTGGCAAATGTCTAGAAAAGTTAATATTTTGATTCAGAATGTTGTTTTGATTGGGCCAGATGTAGGACAGTGAAGACTTTTTTTTTTTTTTTTTTTTTTTTTTTTTGGCGTGGGAAATTCAGGGTTTGCTTTGGGATTGTATTAATATGGTTGCTATTGAAATGCCTGATAGGGAATTCAGAAATAGAACAAGAGGCTGGTGTCATCCATGCTTTGCTAGGAGAAAATAAAACTGCTAAGCTGCCCTGGCTGCTTTGGCTCAGTGGTTATAAATCATTGGCCTGTGGACTGAGGGGTTGTGGGTTCGATTTTGCTTAAGGATATTTACTTTGGTTGCAGGCTTGATTTCTGGCCCCGTCAGGACAGGTGCAGGAAGCAACCAATCGATTTGAGAGACACATAGATGTTTCTCTGTCTCTTCCCTTCCCCTCCACTCTGAAAAAAATCACTGGAAAAACAACAAAATCAGCTAAGCTGCATTAATTTTGCCTAGCTCTGACTTAAGTTAATAGGCTCTTCATATTCTTTATCTATAGTCTGTGTGCAATTACCGTATTTCTTCAACAAAGTGAATAAAGAAAATGAAAGCTTTAGCAATTAATATGCCATTTAATTTTATTTTTATTTTTTTTTGTATTTAAACTATTACATATAATAGTACATATGTCTCTTTTTTTTCTTGTTATGCCATTTTAAATGAAAGAATAGTAAGTTTAAAGTTGGACATCTAGGTGGTCAATATATTTTTAGTTTTCTAGGATGTCTTGGTGTCTTTATCATGGATAGTTGACACAGATCAGAAGAGAAACAGTTAAACTCTTTTTAGGTGAATTAGTGGGACTGCATTTATCCATTACTCTTAAGAGTAGGTTTTTAGATTAAAACCATCCTCTCGCACTGACAAAATATTGTTTTTGATACTTAAAAAAAAAGATTTTTATTGATTTCAGAGAGGGGTCGGGGAGAGAAACAGAAACATCGATGTGAGAGACTCATTGATTCGCTGCCTCCTGCATGACCCACATGGGATCCAGCCTGCAACCTACGCATGTGCCCCTACCGGGAATTGAACTATACCTCCTGGTTCATAGGTCGATGCTCAACCACTGAGCCACATTGGCTGGGCTTGGACACCTTTATGAATATGGAAACGATTTGTTAATTACATTAGTTTCCAAACTTAATTTTACATATCATCATAATTGCCTCATTTTCAAATTTGTGCACTTTAAATTTTTTTTTTTTTATGTCAGTAAAACTAATGGAAAACTTACGTGCCTGAAGCAGGTAGAGAATTAGAACACAACTCTAAGATCTTATGTACCACACTTTGGTAGGAAACACTAATTTTTATATTATATCTTTAAGTCCATCTTGGGATGAATTGAATAAAATTTTCATGCATCTAATTAATCTCTGAAAAAACTAATGGCCAAACTTGAATTTTTTTCTTATAGATTCCTATGTTCTGGCACAAATTAAAGATTGGCTTCAGGGAGGTGTAAAGTAAAAGAAGAAACTATAGACTCAAATGGTATCAGGATTTATCAAAATACTGAATTTGTGAGTCAAAATTCTCATTTTCCAACTGAATGAGATGTTTGTAATATATGTTGTCTGACTTATAGGCCTTATTCTGTTGGACACTTAATTATAAAAGTTTTTTTTTTTTTTTTTTTTTTAAAAACTGATGTTGATAACAGGCTAGTTTAAAAATGCCTGGTCTTAAAACTTGGTTTAAACATGAATTAAGTATTTTTTTCAATTTTCTTTGTGTCATAAGAATGAGACAGTTGACCCCCCCCTTTTTTTTTTAAAATATAATTTTCAACAGAGAGGAAGGGATAGGGATAGAGAGCTAGAAACGTCGATGAGAGAAACATCCACCAACCACCTCCTGCACACCCCCTGCCGGGGATGAGCCCACAACCAATGCACATGCCCTTGACCGGAATCAAACCTGGGACTGACGCTCTACCGCTGAGCCAAACCGGTTTCGCTTAGATATCTAAGTCTTGACCAGAGATCATGATTTAAAACTTTTTTTTCTATCCTGTAGTCAGTCTTTAGAAGGAAAACAAGACATTCCATAGCTAAAGTGTTAGGCTGTTATAATTTCCCCCCCCTTTTTATATAAACTAAAAAACTTGTAATTATAATGCATATCAATCTTTAGCCAGGGCTTTTTAAAAAGAATAAAGATAATTTTGTAATCCTGTGTCCCTCAGTTCCCTCCACACAGAGGTTCACCTAAAAGCTTTTGAACCGTCCAGAAGGAGCAATCCCTTCCCGGTAAAACCCAGAAGAATGTTGGGGAGAATGTTGTAGAAATGTGAGGGTCATCCTGTGAGTGTAAAAGATGGAAATGGGTAGTTATGACGGTATAACTGACTGATGCAGGTGAGTCTGAGCGTTCATTAACATTTTGGCGCCGGTGGTGCTTGACATCAGGCTATTATTATTTTTTAAAAAATATATTTTATTGATTTTTCACAGAGAGGAAGAGAGAGATAGAGAGTTAGAAACATCGATGAGAGAGAATCATCAATCAGCTGCCTCTTGCACACCCCCTACTGGGGATGTGCCCGCAACCAAGGCACATGCCCTTGCCCGGAATCGAACCTGGGACCTTTCAGTCCGCAGGCCGACGCTCTATCCACTGAGCCAAACCAGTCCCGGCCAGGCTATTATTGATGAAAGGCAATCTCATCCACTTTCCAGGCACACGGTTGGAAGTACAGTCTCGAGCCAGATTTCCTAGATGCAAAGGCTGCCTTGGGTCTGTCACAAGCTGTGTAATCTTAGGCAGGGTACTCAATGTCATTGTCTGTGAAACAGGGAAAATAGTACTTCCTCATAATAGTACTTCCTCATTAGACCAATAAAGTGCCTGGTAGAAGACCTATATAAATACTTACTATCATTACCACAACCACCACTTACTGTGCATGGGATAAAAATTTCTTTCGGGTAGTTGTTTTTGTTAATCTTTAACTGAGAATATTTTTTCATTGATTTTTAGAGAGAGCAAAAGGGAGGGAGGAAGGGGGAGAAAGAAAAATCACATGTGAGAAACGCATTGATTAGTTGCCTCCTGCGCGCATGTACGCACCCTGACTGGGGTAGGGTTCAAACCTGCAGCCCAGGTAATTGCCTTTGACTGAGAATTGAACCTGAGACCTTTTGGTGCTTGGACTGACACTAACCATTGAGAAACATCAGATAGAGCTCAGGTAGCTTTTAATATCCCTCAACATACTGAATATAACTGGAAAAAAATGTTATAGCAACATTATATGAAAATAATAATCATAATGTGATCATCCACAAATATCTATACGTAGGTATGAATTATTTCCAGCAGGCATGTGGAGGGCAGCTGGGTTGGAGGTCATGGGACTTGTGAAGGGAGAAGTGCATT
Organism: Pipistrellus kuhlii; assembly: GCF_014108245.1. NCBI lineage: Eukaryota > Metazoa > Chordata > Mammalia > Chiroptera > Vespertilionidae > Pipistrellus > Pipistrellus kuhlii. The sequence goes on from NW_023425584.1 coordinate 11,942,271, forward strand.
AACATTTCAACGCTTGCCCCATTCATTTACGGGTCACATAAATCCAAGGAGTCTGTTACTTGCTGTTTTCTTCTTTTATATCAAGCACGGGGCCTGCCATAGCAGAGATGATGGTCTATGTGTGAGTGAGGAAGACACTGATGTGTACTAAGGTCTAGTCACCATTTTCAGAAGCGAGGCTGGAGTGAGCAGGTGGGGCCCAGCGGAGTAGAGGTCCTCCTAGGAGGTTTCCAAAAGTATTAGGACCACAAAGCTACCCTCGTCGGCACTGAGTAGTGTAAACTAGTTGATTTGAACAGATGCTGTGTTCCCCTGGGACCCTGGTGTTTCATTATTTTATTTAATACTTTGCGTAATGGTGAAAAGTGGATATTAATTTGAACGTTTCCTCTCATCTCCCCACCCCCCTTCATTTTTTATTGCTATTTGTATGATTGAGTAGGAGCCATTTCCCTTTTCTAGGAGGGAAATACTCCACATTCCAAGGTCTTGATCTGTGGCCACATTCTCTCTGTAGTTTTTACTCATGGCTCGTTTTTGAGATGCTGATTACAAAACTGTGATTTTCCTTCACAATTTAGCTTTTAGCAGGAAATCTGGCTGGGAATAGCACATCTAGATGTGACTCCTAATGTTCTGGTTAGAAAAATACTAAGGCTAGAAGCCAGAATGTCTTATTGTATTGTTGCTTTTATCTGTTTGTTCATGTTGAAGCATATTACATTGTATTAAGAGAAAATTCATGTTGAGTGTTCAGCAAGATGATAGGTGCATGTTTGTAATCTTAATTCTTTAGCTTTTCATTCTGGGCTTTGCTCTAAGAGTGTGACCTTCTCTGCTTCTTTCATGCACTCCAGAAAGGAGACTGAGTGCTTCCTTACCCTGTTCTGAGTTGTCCTTTTACATCTCTGCCGCCTCCCAGGAACCGTTGCCTTACATTGTTGCATGTAAGCTTTGACTTAATGAACAAAGTAAGTAATTCCCCTGAAATGGCTTTCAGGAGGGTGTCCCTCCATTTCCTGTATCACAGTCAGGGCTCCCTGGCTTTTTCTAATGGATTTTGTAGGTATGGTCAGTATCTAAAGAAGAACCTTGAGACCCCAAAAGCACCGAGGGAGGGAAAACTTCATCTTCAACATTCACACAAAAGCCTGTGTGTGTGTGGTGGTGGAGTGTGTGTGTGGAAGCAATGCACAGGAAAGGATGGTAGTTCTTTGATGCAGATTCTTAACTTTTGCCTAGAATGGAAAAGAAGGTTCTTTGGAATGATTGTTCAGACCTAAAAGGTGTTACTTATGGAGGGAGGTGTTGAAAAGAAATGCTCTTGTGCATTCAGATTCCTTTTCTTCTTGATGTGACTGCTGTTGGGCTACCGTAGTATATTTAAGTTTTCCTGTGAACAAAAGGGTAAAAATAATCTCATTGTTAAGCCTCATTAAAGGAAATTGTTCTCCATTAAAATTCAGAATTATGTTTATAGATCAGGTGTATGAAATTTATCCTTTTCAATGTCAGAAAAGCCTTTTTAAAAGTTTTGACATGCTTCTTGTTTAACTTAGCATTTAAAAAATATTGTAAGGACCAAACATTCTCTAACTCGACCCCAGAGTTAACTATAGTAATTTGATAGATCTGTTAATACTTAAAGTAGGGAATTAAGCAGACAAGCAGATATGTTTAAAAAATAAGGCTTGAAATAGCAATTTTTTATTTGAATTAGGCTTAGTATTTGAAGTCTCTGTTCGGAATGCCTAAGTGAGAAAGCTTATCTTGTTAAACTTGTTTTAAGCAGATACTGAGTCATTGATTCAGGTCCCTGAATAGTATGCACAAATGGTCATTGGCATTAAAAGAGAAAGGGGTTTAGGCACGTTTTGGTCATTCTGCAAAACAGGGTCTCATTAATGTTGTAATGCGGAAGGTATGGAGACTCCAGCCCTCGTTGAATGCTAAGATCAGGACTATGCCAATACGAGGCTAATACAAGTTTTGTCAGGAACAGTAAGTGCTAGTTAGCATTGGAGGGCAGCTTCTCGGTGCACCTGAAGGCAGTTTGCTGCTGAATTGTCTTGGGCCGGAGAGCCCTCACCTGGCCAAGGCTGGTGTTTACACACCTTGTCAGTTTTCCTTGGTTTAGAACCAAAGCTTCACATTTGTGAAGCCAGTAAGTTATGTAGAATAAATTATGAAAATTCAACTGAATTTTGATATTTTAAATTTTTTTCGAACTCAAATGACTTCTCTACTTTTGTTAACTTGGTTTTTTCTACCATAGGTCTCAACAAATGGCAGCTATTACATCAGACAGTGGCGAACCCTGCTGCTCCCTTACAGTGTCTGACAGACCACTGTGGATTCAGACCGGGAGCATTGACGTTAACAGTGAGACGGGCAGGTCTGTCTGTGTTCAGCCCTGCCACAGAGTGAAGAGGGCACCATGTCATCACTTGACCATTTCCAAAGTAGATGAGGCTAGCTGTAAATGGATTCATTAGTTCTTTTTCCTTAGCCTTCATTGGTAGCTGCGTATCCCTTATGAAGGTGATCGTTTTAATGAGTCATATTAACTTTTCATATCGTATTACCTGCTGTGCTAAAAAGTAGAGCCAGTCTCCTTCGAGCTTCCAGGAATTGAGAAGAATTTTTCCTATGGTGATAGAAGTTGGGTGTCAGATTATAGATTTATGCCAAATAGCAACCGAGCCTCTCTGGATGGTCAAATAGTGGATTCCTTTATCTTTTCACTATCTCATCCTTTATTTGTCACCTTTAAATTCATTACTCTTAACTTCGTAGTCATATACTTACATATATTAATCTCAAAATTATCATTTACAACTCAGTGGGTGGTAAGGGTGTGGCAATGTAGTTGTAATCTACTTAAGCACATTAATAAAAACCTTGGGTAACGCTCAAAAGGCTTATTTTGGGCTCTTAAACAGGAGGAAAGGTTTAGGGATTCCATTGTGCTGCTTTTGAATTTGCGATTTTGTTTTTCTGAATAAAGGCTATTCATTGGGCTGTATCACTGCATAAGCTGTAATTTGCAAGGAGGGTAGAATGGCATATTTTGGATCAGAGGGTTGAGGTTGGGAAATTATGGATTCTTACCAGTATAGGGGTAGCAGCTACCCTTAAAATGAGCTCTTGAGGAAATAGCATCTTTGTTTGCACCTCATATGAATAGTAAGATCTGCTACAATTCTTGACTTTCCTGCCAACTTGAATAGGCCTCACTCAGATTGAAGCCAACTATTGACAGTTGTAAATAGGAAATGGAAATGTACATAGGATTGGCTACTTTTTTCTCCTTAAATATATAAAAAGGATATTTACTACCAAAGTTCTGAGAATTATATTAGTATAATTCTAAATATTTATTAGTATTATATTAGCAATTATACTAATATTAAACTAATATCTTAGTCTTAGAAAATAATCACTGCTCTTAGCTAAATGTGAACTTGTATTAATCATCTGGTCCTTCAGAAACAAGGACTACACTCACCTTCCACTCTGTTGTGTGTTGTGTTTATGGCTAGAAGTAATTTTTCATTGTTTCGGAAGATAGAATGCCTGGTGGAATTTATTTATAGGCTTTAATCCCGTAAATGAATGAAGCATGGCAACCATTGGAAATTAACATAGAAAAAGAGTTCTAGTAAAGAGTGGGAAAGGTGCCTGTGAAATGTTTGGAAGTTAAATATTGGGAAGAATGGAGAGTTTCCTTTTCTTTTTGCATTCTGTATTTGTTTTGTCTGTTATCCCACTGAAAATACCACATCTTTGGTTTAAAAATACATTTGACCAAAAAACTCATTGTTCTCTCCACAGATCACCTCTTTTGCAAGTCAAATTCTCATTGGTACTGGGGATTGTAGAGGATTTCAGTGGTTTTTTTCCACTTCTGCTATTAAAGGCGGGTTGGCATGTTAGGTATTTTGGTCACGGTATTGGGTAGTAATTTTCATAAGCCTTGTCCTTCCTAATGTTCTGTTCAGAGTCCTGCTTTTTGTAGGAGGACTGGTCAGTCTAACCAGTGTGCACAAGTTGTCTTCTAGAACAAAATGGTGCTCTTGATGTCTCTGATGTTCGTGTCTACCTCTGGGGAGTCACCCCTCACTCTTTTTTTTGCGCTTTGCACATGCGTGGACAGTGATCTGCAGTGGATTCTGACAGAGCCAGGTTTTGTAGATACATAGTTCTAAAGTCTGTAGGTAGCCTGTGCTAAAGCCAGGCTGCTGGTGCTTCACCGCAGTGCACAGCAGCTAAGCTGGCTCACAACGCTTCGTGTTGTAACTGTGAATGGCGGTGTAAAGAACAAAGCTACCGTTCCTTCTTCAGAAATTTTCCAGTGCAGATTGGCAATGTGAAGAGGACAACCATTTTATTTCTGTTGGAAAGAACACGAATGCTTCTGCTGGTTTAGAGTGGCAGTAATTTGTTTTCTCAAAAATTGGTCAAATTTAACTGATTTAAAATAAAAAATCAGTTGTGATCTCCATCTATATAGGACTTAATTAAACAAGGACATCACTTTTCTTATATAATTACTTGTGCTTAACTACATTTTCTTCCTTTTCTTTACTATATTTCAGCACAAAGACATTAGCAGGCTGCTGGTTTCATGGACCTGTACCACAATGACACAGAGAACACCAGAGCACCAGGACTGAATGAAATTGGAGACAGATTTTTAAAGCTGCATAAGAAGTAAATGTTCAGGCAGTGGTTAAAACCAACAGTCTCTAAAGGGCACCTGTAAATTGTGCTATATAAAACCGAAGAAAAGGTATTAGGGGGAATGTTTTCTAAAACAAACTTTTGCAATAAATTATGCATGAGTTGAGGAGAAAAGTGGACAGACCTAAAAGGCATGGGATGATGGCAGAAATGCTGAATTATCTTTCATACTAAAACTTTCTTTCCCCAAGGTTTATGTTACTCAGTTCAGATATGAGCAAAGGTATTTCTAAAATGACTCGCCTGTGGAACCAGTGGTCACAAGCTGAGGCCAGTGTTTCCCTTCAGGGCGCCCCTGGGAACGACAGGAAAGATTAATATCATCCTAAAAGGATGGCAAGGTACCCCTACCCCGAAAATTTGGATGTTTCTTTCTTTGATAAAGCAGGGCTGTATTTCCTTAATACATATTAAGATGTCTTTATTTGCCACCAGTATTTAACATTTTGTGTACATTTTCATAATCCCATTCTTCTAAATTCTGAGTCAGAGTAGATAGGCTAGCGTTGATCTCAGAGTGATGTATACTCTGAGAGCTAGTCCTGAAATCTGAGCTGGAAAGGCGTTTACTCTTCCTATCATTACTGATTTTATTTAGATCCCAAAAGGTGAAAAGTCTAAATTCTGATGTGGTGCTCTCCCCCCAGAGAGCTGCTCCTCCTGTGTCAGTGCAAGAAATTCTCACAGGTGTCAGGTGTGGCTTATCCATGGGGAACTAGCAGCAGAAAGATGGTGTCAGGCTGTTCATGAATTCTTATCTTTGGAAAATACGTATTATAAAAAGAAACCTTTTTCTTTTTTAATGAGCGGAGATAACCAGATTGACCTGTTAGTGCTACATTTTTAAGGTATTTTATATTTGATGGTGCCGTACTTTCAATAATAATAAAAACTGAACTTTTTTAGTGGCAATACCAATTTATTTTTTAAACCAGAAAGATAATCCTTATTGATTACTTAAAAAACAAAAAAGCCAAAAAACAATTCACTTAAAGCAGCATAACTAAGCATTTGGCTTAAGTGTTCAAACTTTACATAATCTTACTGTTTAGGTTTGGAATTATTAACTCCACACTCAGGATTAATAAAAGGTTCTGGGGGGAGTTTTAGAACATTTAATATACCTAAGGACTTGTTTCACAACTCAAAGAAGAAAAGGTAGGCACTCTTGTTTCTGTGAGTTTAATGCAAATCGTAATTGCACTGTAAGTAAAAAAGTTGATTGAATTCTAAAATTGTCTTTTTGGAAAAGTATTTATCGTGAAGTCATTATTCATATGATGAAATCTGAAAAAGCTCAGGAACTATGCCAGCAGGGAGTCCAAGATTACAGGCCTCAGTGGCACCAGACTCTCTGCCCATCTTGTCTTAGCTGTATGACCACCAGCAGTACCTTCCAGACTCCCTTCCAGAACCAGACAACTCCTGCCATGTGAGTTGTATAATCAAGAGTTTTAAGTAAGCTTTAGCATTATTTGTGCAGAGTGATGGAAATGATAAAAGGCAAAAAAAAAAAATAAATAAATAAATAAATAAAAATTTGAGAGATCAGGCTTTAAGGATCTTTTTTTCTCATAAATTCTCAAAAGGTGTTTTGTTATAAACCAGATTTTCATTTAAAAAAAACAAAACTTGGTGGTATTTAAAATCTAGGACATACCATGTTGCTATTTCACTTTCATTGCTTTAGTTGCTTAATATTTAAGCTATGCTTCATGCTACCTTTGTATTTCAAATCTTCAGAAGCCTATTTCATTTTGTAGACTTGAATGACAACTTTGTTTCTCATCTAAAGTATGCTGAGACATAAATGTTAAGAATGTTGTGTAACATCCAATAAAGTCTGATATTTTTAAAAATTTATTTATAAACTATTTACTTTATAGAAGTCAGGTTTTAAAGGTTATTTTTTACTCAGTGTTGAAATTCAACCGCTAGTTGTGGAGCTGTTTTAAGTAGCATCGCTTCCTTAGGAGAACCTGCAAGTTTTTAGTCACTGGAAGGATTTTATGGGACTTACTTTATGTCTAAGCCTGGAGGAATGTGAATGATGGAAACAAATATCTACTGGTGGGTTGGTTGGTTGTTTAAAGGAGTCCTGCCCTTATGGATAATTGGTCGCTTCTTTAATAAGCCCAGCACATCCAATGTGAAAGTGAAGTCAAGTGTTTGCTCAGAAACACTAAGCTGTTAGGGAAAAAGTAGCCTCTTAAAACCTACCAGACAATTGAAGTTTTTCAGTACTGACCCAAAAACTTAGGTCAGTGTGTGTATTTTTCCCCTTTGTGTAAAGCAATCCTTTGGAAGGCTGCCAGTTTTTCCAGAGTATACCTGGAGTCTTTAATTGCAAACATTCTCCCATTTCACCTTATCTAAATGAGTGTAGAAAGGAGGCCACTGGAATCTGGTAATATCTTTTCTTCCTCAAGTTTCTCATTAATGATAAGAGAGCTAGAGAGAAGCAGGGAAGGTAAATAAGCCATGAGCTCAGTATCTGGAAGGCCTACATGAGACCTCTTCCTCCTACCTCCATACCATGGTATCCACCTAATGGTGTCATGACGTGTGCCAGTATGTTTACAGACACAACTCCTACAAAATACAGGGAATGAGGGATGCAACCCATGGACACACTTAAGATAAGGAAATATAAGTTCATATTCGTGTCCAGGAATCATGTGTGGACTGTATCGGCACCTCCCTGGGCATGTCACTGTGGCTAGAAGCCGTTTTACTGCTTTTATAGTTCATTTTTCTCTTTCAAGTAATGATTCCTCCTTCAGTACTCAAATGGAGCATGCTGTGTTTTTAAAGCATACTTTGTCTAGTGATGAGTGTCTTGCCAAATCTCTGCTTATTCACAATGAAATTTCATGGCCTAACAACTCCTTTGCTTAGATATCAAGAAGGTAATGAACCTGGACTGAAAGAAGATACAACTTAGGAAAACTGCCAGAGGAAGGAAGAGCTGGCCAAACACAGAGGCTAGGACATTGTCCTTAAGAACACTTCTGGGTTAGCCCTTTCATTCCCTCGTGAGGCATGTGAGAAGAAGCTTCTAACACTGGTGATATTAAGAGAAAGATGACATGGGTTCTAATCTTAGTTCTATCTTCCTGACAGAAGAACCAGGCCTGGCCGCGCTGGCCAGAATGGGGTGTAGAAAAGTGTCTCACTCAAGCCCTTCAGTTTCTACTTAGCCAAGGCCCAAAACATGAGACAAAGGAATCTTTCCTTGAGCAAAATGTTCTACAATCTTGTGTTTTTGAATTCTAAGCTCAGCCCCTGACTCATGTGGATCCTAAGTCAAAGCAGAACCCTGTGCTCTGAAGATGAACTGATCAGCAGCGTGTCCAGCAAGAAGAGGTGGAGGGAGACGAATGTGTCTGGCCGCAGAAGAGCATAGCTGGCCTTCAGAAAGAGACCACCTAACAGAAGGCAGTGACAGGCAGTCCCTCACGTGTTTAAATGCAGCTGCTTTCACGCCTGTGGGCTGGAAAAGCGTTTACAGCAGAAGCTGTAGCTGTAGCTCCAGCCTTTGATGCCAGCACCACCAACGGCAGAGTCCAATACAAGTGCTACACAGCCCGAGCCAGTTATCAGACCTTTCCTTCCAGTCGACTTCGTGAGGCAAATAGCTTTCTATTTTGGGACCATCAAATCACCCGACAAGTCTTGTCTTCATCTGTCGTGATACCTGAGCTTAGCAGCCCAGTGCCCGATAGGAGTTCCCATTGAGAGAGGCCATGTTTTTTAGCCAGCCAGAAATGAGTAGCTGGGACTGAGTCACAGCCACAGATTGTTAGCAGTGGGGCAGCAAGCCCTGCTTTTAGCTAAGGGGAAAGGAACCGTGAGCTTCCAGTTTCCCCTTGAGTGAAAGGAAAAAGGTGGGGCATCTTACTTCTAGCTCTGGCTGACAGAACCCGTGTGACGGAACCTATACCTAGATGGTGGATGCCAGAGGGTTGGAAAATGGGAAGAAAACTATTTTTGTTGTGGAATATTTCACTTACAGAGGTACAGCAGGATAACAACCTCATGTACCCATCCCTAGCTTCAATCAGCTAGTAGCCAGGAAGACTGAAATTTCTGATGCTTTGAAATATAGTCACTAGTTTTCATAACCTACTTTTATAACTAGTTTGCCCCTTGAAAGGGCAGTTATATGCTCTGTGGCTATTTTTTACCACTCGACTTCGGCTGGCTAGTAGCAAGTCATCCATTTCCTATTGTAGGCTCGGCAGCTTTCGCCCAACACAGGAAGTGCCTGGAAAGATCGCCTTCCTCCTCTGTACAGCTTTAATTGTGCAGTTCCCTGAAGGAACAGGTTTTCCAGTCACTTCTGGTAGAACGTGCACACGTTTCCTTTTTTAAAGGATTTAGATGACAGGAGGACAGTCTGTGACTTTTGTGGTGCAGAGGGGGCAGCCTGAAAGATAAGTTGCTCAAATTTCTCCAAGGAAGTTTTTCTAAGGTGGCAGATATGTACCAAGTACACAACATAGACTGATAGGCGTGTTAGAGAAGTCGGGGAGGGATGAGTTAGGGAGGCGAGAAGGGAAGTGGTCACAGAAAACATGAATGGCAGCCACTTTGGCTGCAGGTTCACAAGCAGCACCCATGAGACCGCTGCAGCTCTAGGCTTTCCCTTCATTTCAGGGGCAAGCTTAAGGGAGTTGAAGTTTGGCTAAGCCAGTTTATAAAGGACAGAATTTACAGATCTGCTTTCCTGGGGGCGGGTCAGGGCTTTAGTCAGGTTTAAATTTAACACCTGCGGCCTGTTCCCCTGAATCTAATCAAATAGTAAAATGCACTGAAAAAGTCCAGGTCTGCTCTTCCTGAATCTGCCTGGATTTTAGCTTATGATCTGTTTGAAGGTGTTCGGCAATCATCTAAGGTCAACTCAGACACCAGAGGCACACCACACTAATCCCCAGGCCTAGCAACATTTCCTGGGAGCTGTGCCCTACTTAAACTACACAAAATATTAGAAATACACTTGGCATTTATGAATTAAACAAAACTGTGACTTTGACAATACCTGAGCAATCTGAAGGTCCAAAGTGTGAGGGCTCGTCATTTTACTGAAGCTCAGATGTGGGCCCAGGGCTGTGATGTTCAGGTCATTAGCTAGTAGGTTCAGCCACTCCCTGGGCTCCATATCCTCACCCAGAGTGACGGTCTATTCCTATAAGTACAATAACGTAAAACCACAGGACATTGGGGGGTGGGGTTCATGGAGCAAGAGGATAGAAATAACCCAGATGCACTGCTTGTGATGGAAAGGAAACACATGCAGAAAGTTGGTTATAGAAAGAGGCTGGATTTCAAGAACAGAACTTCAGACCCAAGATGTGAAGACAACTACAGAAACCACCAGCTGGTGTGAACTTGTAGGAACAGTCCCACTTTTCCGGTAAGCCTTGTACAGAGGCTCTAGTGGATGGAAAAGCTGCTCCATGAAAGTTGGAGAGGTGATGAGAGAGTGCAGACATAGAGGACATGAGATTCAATGTAAATGTGATCTAGGAGAAAGTGGGGAAGCTGACACTGGAGGACAAGTTGGGGATTTTTGAAAGTCAAGACAAATCCTTACAAATATCTAAGGTGCAAAGTTTAAAAAGCAGAAGATATGCTTATAAGCCAGTTTGAACAGTCAATATGTGAGGACATTGTACGTGGCTACACAGGATGGGCTCACTAAGGGGCTTTCTTTACAAACATTTTTTAAATACTTTATTGTTTAAAGTATTACATGAGCCTCCTTCTCCCTCTCTCCCCCCCATTGATTTCTCCCCAGCCACTCCCAAGTCCAAGCCCTTACCCCCATTACTGTCCATTGGTTTTGTTTGTATGCATGCATACAAGTTAAGCTGCGATTACTGAATTCACTATTGAGAAATCCTAGATGAGCCCTCCAAAGTGGTCAGAACTACACACCTATGCAAACAAAATCCTGCAGAAGCTGAACTCGGCTCTGATGAGGTCAAGACAACAGGTTGTCTCACTACCTCCCACCACATTCTCTGGGAGGTGACTAGTAGCACATAAACCTAAGCTGATATTTGAATAACTTGCTAGTCTTAAAATTTTGAGAATAACTAGTTGCTACTTATCTTGAGATAACATATTTGTTAGCAGCAAAGGAGACATTTTAAAACAGGTACTGAATAAAGAGCACAGAATGAACACGCTGTAGTGAGCTCACATAGACCACTTATTGAGCAATGTCCTTTCAGACTATAAGTTTCTAGTAGAGCAGCAGTGCTATTTTGAATGTAAATATGGCCCTTACCTTCTAGGAGCTCCTGGTCTATTCATGGAAGCAGATAGGTTAAAACATGTCTTTGAGCCTCCAAAAACACTCTAGAAGGAGAACCAAATTTTGACCAACAGCATTGGAATAAAAATACATACAATGTCACAGTGTGATTACCTTAAAAGTAAATTTTGGCATACTTGTTTTGGTTGGAGGAAGGCATCACTGAACTTTAAATCATACTTTAGCAACAGAAGGCAAACAGGCCACCTTCCTTCCTTACACTAATATCTACTTTTCAACAGTTTAAAGGTTCTTCTATGGCCAAATGTTTTCAAAGTGTTTGAATTTACCTTTTCCCCAAGATTCTGGAAGTAGAGAAATAATAGTGGTACATAAAAACCTCTAGGCTTAAGCAAACTTCATTTCTTTCCATGTACATGGCCCACTCACTAGAGGCATTTAATGTGGGTCCTGTACGATTTCAAGAGAGTAGGGCAGGGGGAGCGTAAAAAAGCAACACCTATACACCCTGCAGGAAGAGTAGTGTCTTCACCAGGACTGTTTCTAGGCAAACGATTCCTATTTCTTGGAGCTCAGCTAGTCCTTCAGGAATCTCAGTCCCAACCTGTGCTTAGTCTCAGCCATTGAACTCAAAGTCTAAGCAAAACAGAATCCATAATATTTTCATAGTAATATGGGATTATCTCTTTTTCACCACCATTCTGTCATGAGCAATGCAGAATTTTCCAGACTGCAGGATGTGATACTGTGACAATATGATAATCTATCATGTCTCATGTTAAAGAGCTTTGCAAATATGTAGAATGCCACTCTTACTAAAATGTGCTTTGTTTTGGAAGATATTTTTCTAGGAATATTTATGTTAATATGAAATGTATTTAAATTCTAACATATATTAACAGAGACAATCCACACGAGCCAAAATATTCTTTAAATGTTTTTGAGTGGAAAGGGTTCTGAGAACAACTCCAGCCTGACATGGCCCCACAAGAAGCACTTGCCACTGATGCTGCACCACCAGTTTTATGTTTCCCTACATACGCAGGATTTCTCACATCTTTTGGGGAAAATTTACCATAAAAGAATAAAACAAAATTAGCAATGTTCTTTCTCCCTCTCCCATAGTAAATTCTATGGAGAATTTCTTTTCAATCTGGGATATAAGCTTAGCAAATTAAAGTCAATACTGCACATAATTCTGCTAACTATCCATAAAGCAATAGCCTAAAGGGTTTTGAGAAGAGATCAAAGAGCGAGCACAATCCTTAATTTGGGAATGGGACTACTGCATGTCAGTTATACATGCACTTCATTTCTGAGATGAAACATGGCACTGCCTTTGTCACAAACCAGCAAAACTGGAAGCTTTCATCAGCATCAACTAATAAATAAAAACCCAAATAAACACCTACCTTTGAAAACTCTGGGTTCATGTAGTCTTAAAAGAATATTTTATTCTGGCACTCACATATTCCTGAATGAAGCTATTTTAAGTTGAAAATAAGAAATGCTTGGTCAAAAAAGTGATTTTATAACATCTGTGCAAAGTTGGGGAGGGCTAAAGCTTGAGGTCGTTTCTGAAGTCAAGTACATGGTAGAATGGCCAACTTTTTCCAAGGTCATCCTCAAGGTGACAACTAAGACTTAAGGCAAATCTGTGGAATCCAGAAACAATGAACTGAACACTGCTCCCAGAGCCAGAGAGAAGCCTTCTGCTTCAGCTGTCATGAGGACAAAATGCACAGGCTCAGACTGTCACAGAAAGCATTTATTACCACAGAGGAAATCAGGAGTCCACGCTGCGCAGCCTGGGCAGTGCGTGTGATTGGGAGAGGGGGCAGGAGGCAGGACCCCCGTCAGTCATATCTGGGCAGTCTCTGACCAGCAGGTTTGCTCGGTCCAGGAGATCAGGCGTCTGGCTTGTATGTTTGTCTGGCTCAGGAGGTCAGCCTTAAGGCTCCTCCTGGATACAACAAAGGACAACAGCTGCACAGACACCAACTTAAAATGGAAATCAAATTAGGCTCGTTACATCAGGATACACTTCACCCTGATCATCACACACAAGGAGAGGTGCACTGGGGTCTACTGGATGGCCTCTCTGAGATAAGATGCTTTTAGAACGTAAACATTGGCAGGGCCTTTCCCCTTGCTACCAGCAAGCAGCACACAATTTACTAGCCAGCTTTAAAAGTTACTGTTATCTCTGTTATCTGTTATTATTTGGATTTTGAACAAAATTGATGGAGTAGGAGCCAGTAGAGGAATCCTGTTTGATCTGAAAATTTTCTGTGGAGAGTCCAAAAGGTCGGAGAACCAAGTTCCCAAGATCTTTTAGTTTACCTGCAATGTAAAAGCAAAAAACGCAAATAAATATGGGGAAAGAACAGAAGTAGGAAGTCCCCATTGAACTTGCCTTATTACAAAATATAAAGAGCATCTCTTGGTAGTTACAAAACTCCTGCTTTTAAAATGGTGAAGCCTCAGTCCCCCCGCTCCCCGGAGTGCAGTCACTTCAATGCCGTCCACCCTGGAAGCTGCGTGTACATGAGCGGGAGGGAGCCCAGCTGGCTCCTGGGACAGCAACGCTTCCTGTCCAAACTGGCCAGACCCATCGAAGGACAGACTCTGGGGTGAGTGGTGGCCGAATCACCTGCTCCCAGGTAAACAAGGGCACCCTGCCAATCCCCACTGCCTGGCGGTGGGACACAGGCCTCTCCATGTCTGTTCTCTAAGAAACAGCAGCAGCCACCTGCTGAAGCTAATTCCACTTAGCAGATTTCTACAATTTCAAAATCAACAGCCTCCTACTTTTCTACAGAAGGCCTCACCTGGATTCCACACCAAACTCATCGCTTACGGGGAAGGGGTGATCTCGTTCATTTGCACAAGCTTGTCAACCTCAACAGTCCAGCCTTCTCTCCCCGAGTTCTAGGCTTTATCAACTACCAGTGACTTCCTGTCCTAAAGCCAGAACTGAGACACATGGTGTAACCAAGGGATTTTATGCTGATTCTACATACAAAGAAGTTATGGAGTTTGTATATCAATAGTTGAGGGAATTTCTAGAACATTTGAGAGATTCTTAGAGATTTATGGGGCAAAGGGATGGAATATTTCAAACCTGGAGTGTTAGAAAATATTGGCTAGGATGAGTGAGAAAACAGTTTCAATCCTTTCTAAAACTGTTCTTAATTTTTCTTGCAGGTCTGCTTCCAATGGAGATGAGAATGGGGGTAAGAGGGAAAGAAACCCCAATCACCAGAGGGTCTTCCCATCTTATCCCTGTTAGCAGCTTTGTCCCTCTGAGGCCTCCCCTCTTGAAGTAAAGCCCAGGTAAAGAACATAAAGATGCCTGCCCTTCAAATGTCCAGGCCTGTACTAATAACTCCTGGAAAGAACTTTTGGTTTCATTCTAAGATCTATCCCTCTGAAGCTCACCACATTCTGAGAAAGCTCCAGGAATGCAGGGCAACCATTCTCCAGGCAGGCTTCCCACACACAAACCTGGAAGACATACTCAGTGCTTCTCTTTAAGGAGCATCACTGGTGTGGAACCCTCCCTGCACACAGGGGACAGCACAGAGCATGGTCTTGGCAGAGAAACACAGGGATGGGGACAACAAGCAGAGACAAGATGGGGCATCCTTAGGAAAGTGTCACCCAGAACTTGGGCAGTCTGTCTTGGCGTTGAGGAGAGGGAGGAAATGAATATTTTAAGGAGCCAAATAAAATGTCCCTGCTGGCATAATCGGCGGCTCCTCTGACAGTGCGTGAGCATGCGTATTGAGAGTCCCAGAAGGGCAGTTCCACTTGGAGGAACCCTGTCCAGGGCCACTCCCTGGGTGGAGGGGGCACTGCAGGCCCCTCCTCAGGGAGGCAGGAGTGAGCAGTGTGTCAGTGGGCGGAAAGGGAGGGGAGAGGGCACATGGCATCAGGTTTAGGTTCCACAAGCCAGGCCCAGCGTCTGTGGTTCTCGTGTCATAGGGAAGTCCACTGACGGTTTAAGTGCTGAGCTTTGGGGTTGTTAGTGCTGTGACAAAGTAGAGAATGAACCAGAGAGGCTGGAGTGGCTGACAGAAAGGCAGTGCTGCATTGTGGGAAAGAGGCCATTTATTCACTGACCAAACATCTGAATGTCTACGATGTTGGGTAAAGCAACTCAGAATCCAGAGTAGGGCCAGTGGAACACTAGGCAACAGTGCAAAACTTTCTGGATGGACCAACAAGTTTCTAGCATCTGAAAAGTTCACCTTTTGCTGTTTAAGATGATGGCAGAGAAGCACCTTCAGTGACGATCATGCTCCTAAAGAGATGCACAATCACCCACAATTTTCCTGCTGCTTAGAGGCAGGTTGGACACTCAGAAAAAAGGCAGCTTCCTTGTGCCTAAGGCAGGATCACTTGCCAAACTGGCCTATGTGCCACACTTTTCACTGGTGGCCAAATTCTACCCCCACTCCGCCACCCGGGCAGTCATCAGTTAGGTTTCCTTACTACCCCTGTAGCAAACCTGGCACCTTCACTCGGCCTGGCTTTGGGGAGCTCTGGCCAGGACATCTATTTCCACCTCACCACATCACTGACCCCATGCCTGAGCTCCTTCAGACCTCAGATTCCCTGCCTTTCATGGCCCTGAGGTTGATCTGCCCAGAGAAAGGGACAACAGCAAACACTCCCGTTGTGACCACTTTCCTCAAATAGGAAGCCAATCGGATTGTCCTGTGCTCAGCAAAGACTGTGGCACTGGGGCTGAGGCCACCAGATCCCCACTCCTGTTCTGATGACATTTATAAAAGACAGGCTTGGAAGGGAGGGCAGAGTATGTTTACCCATTCCGAATTTCAGTTAGGATTTTTCCCCCTAAGGAGGGGGTATATAGGTCTAACAAAAGAAAGTCAAGTCACAGAGAGAAAAGAAAACCCCCAAAATGCTCATTTTGTTCAATAACCACATAACTTCCTAACACTGAGCAGTTTTTTAAATCTTTAACTACCAGCGCTCCAGCAAAAGCCACCATTCCTACAGAAACTTGCACAAAAAATCGTGCCAACTCTATGGCAAAAGCTTGCTCCGCTTTTAAGAAAGTGACACTATCTTGCACTCAGAATGACCACCCTCCAAGGATCTCACGGCACACGATCAGCCACGACACCCGTAACAAGGAGGGGAGAACACTAGACAACTCTTGTGGGGCTCAGTCTGTACAGTGATTTCTCCCCTCCAGGCTCTCCCATGGCAGGTAACACCCACAAGCAATACTTTATTCATGACCCTGACATTCCTGACGAAAAAAGAATCCAGCTATTAATCTATTCATATGTAACAACAAACTATTACTTAAGAACTTAAACTGCTTAAGATGGGAGATTTCATTACAGAAGCAACTGAAGGAATTAATTCAACTTGAATATTTCACATGGAGGGAAAAATATAAGTAAAACCCAAAGCCATGGAGACAGGGCTCATTAGAATTTACAGTGACGGGGACAGAGGGAAGTTTTGATGCCAGCTGCCACTGACGACACAATCGGGCTCAGTTTGCACTCATTCCTTTACGTTTTGCACAAAGCCTGGAGAGCGCTGCCTCGTTGTCTTTCCTATGTCCAATGTGGTCGTCCATAAAGCCATCTCTTTCAGCAGGAAGTCTAGCTCAGCTAAATGCACATAGATTTTTATTTATTTATTTTTGGCAAAAATAAAGAAAGCAGCATTGTTAGGAGAGAAACACTTTTTTTTTTTTTTTTTTTTTTTTTTTTTAAAGAGTATCTCTAAAATAACTTTTCTGCTCAAATATGGTGTAAAAGTTTAATTAAATAAGTAAATTAGAGAAAGAGCCTTTTGGGGAAAAACTGGGGAAGGCTCTAGAAATTGCCTGTCTGAAGCAGCTCCCCCTGGAGCCTGTGTCCAGCCAGCAGGGTTGGAGGGCTGTGGATTGCCTGGGCTAATGGGTTAGCTCTCCTGTCAGAGTGAACTATGGGGAAATTTGTTCTCATTCTCTGGATCCTGACACTTACAGCTCATAAAAGGCCAAGTTCAATTTATTGTAAAAGTTGTTTTCTTTAGGCACATGTGACTGCAATATATTAAATGTAAGTTACGTGACAGATTTAGGAACTATTCCTAAGGAAGACCTTATACTTGATCTTGAGTAGGGAAACATCAGGTTATAAGCAGAATATGCTGAGCATACTGTTGCATGAGAGGGGTTTCTCTGAATCCAACTATAAAATACTCTGGCAAACAAGAGAAGTAACTAAAACATGGATCAAAAGAATCCATTTGCCCTACCCTCCACTCACAGCCTTCCCCCACCTCCCCATTTACTCCTAAATCCCTACCTTCTCACGTCTCCTCAAAGAGACTCAATGCATTTTCAAAACAGAAATTCCATTGATCCTGCCATGGTACTGGCGGGTAGTGACAGCATCTTAATGAACTGAAAGCCTTAGGCTGTTCACTCAGTGAAAAAACGCCACTGTCTTCATGACACTCATGATCTGAAGTGCAGGTTGTTGGTATCCCAGGTTGGGAACTGTGTTTGCATTCTTTTAGGCAGGGAAAATGTCCAAGAAAAGTAAACAGCAGTTTGGGGTTTTGAGAAGCTGACCCCCACTGTAAACCAGTGCCCCTCCTGGAGTGAAACAGCTAAGAGCTCACTAGCCCCACGGAACTGCCGCCCACAACAAACGAAAGGCCCAGAAGTCGTTTCAAACTGTTGTGTTTCCCTTGAATAAAAATACTTCTGTCCCTGGGACCTGTGCTTCCCAGATACCGATGGTCAAGAGAAGTAAGAGAAACAAACTTACCTAACATCTCTTCCTTCATTCTTTCATTTCGTTCTTCAATTTGCTTAGGTAATCTCTGCGGGAAAAGAGGAGAAACCGGGGTTGGTAAAAGATCCCTCGGCTTTATTTTGAATTTGAGAAACATTAAAAACAAATGTGAATGTGAGATAAAATACAGATATGTGATATTAAACAAAAAAACAAGTCTTTGTGGGTGAGCCACATGAAGATAGTTTTATTTAGCTCACTGCTCTACATCCAGTTCTTGGCAACAGTGGCCCAAGAAAAACCTCAATAAAGATGTGGTGACCATGTACCTTGGTTGCGGGCAGATCCCCAGTAGGGGGTGTGCAGGAGGCAGCTGATCGATGACTCTCTCATCGATGTTTCTAGCTCTCTATCTCTCTCCCTTCCTCTCTGTACAAAATTAATAAAATACAATATATTAAAAAAAAAAAAAAAAAAGATGTGGTGACCAAACATATACACAAAAGAGTGTCTGAAAGAATACCTGCCAGAATTTTACAATGGTATGTATACTTAGGTGTTGGGATTATGGGTGATATTTAATTTTTTTTGCTCATTTATATATTTTTTACCTTGAAGTCCTTTCTTTATAGAATCTAATTTACTGAGAAAATCCGATTGATAATGGATGTTTTCTACCTTCGCACTATTGGCATTTTGGACTAGGACATCCTTTGTTACGGGGGTTGTCTTGTGCACTGTGGGATGTGGAGAGCAATCCTGGCCTGCCACTTAAGATGTCAATAGTACCATTCCAGTCATGATGTCTCCAGACACGGCCAAATGTCCCTGGGAACCAGATCATTCCTAACTGAGAACCACTGATCTGGGTTAGAGTCTCTTTTGGACCCTTTTAGCTCTGTAATTGGCCCCAAGTACTCTGGGATTCCAGTAATAACTCTATTATAAGAATTAAAAATAAATTCTTTATGCATATAACTACTAGCATAAAAGGCTTCCTTTCACAGAAGGCTTAAAACTAATATGACAAGGATAAAGGCTACCAAGAATTTGGCCAAGGTTTTAAGTATTATGTTTCCTCATGTCAAAGTTAGTTGATCTTACCACCATTCAGAGATATGTTAAAAGTCAAATAAAGAACACTGGTTTCAAATTGCTTATGTATTTTAATTATCCAAACCAGGCTGTCTTCCATTACTCCATTTCTAGATAAATAAGAGAATGTTATTATGGAAGGAAGTATGTATAAAAACAGCAAAACAAAACTCACACCACCTAGGATATTAATGCAAAAAGATCAGTCAACATTTCTCAGGTTGCTCAGTAGAATAATCATTCCAAGAGAGGTGGGAAATTCTGCAGAGCAGGGCAGACAGGAAATAGAAACAAGGGAAGGAATCGGCAGAAGGCAGTATGGAGCAGGGGGCAAGCAGTGGGATGGGAGAGCTCCAGACAGATGGCGCATGCAGGTGTTCAAGAACCCACTATGTCCGCATCTTCCATTTTTTAAAAAATATGCTTTTATTGATGTCAGAGAGGAAGGAAGAGGGAGAGAGAGAAACATCAATGATGAGAGAGAATCATCAACCGGCTGCCTCCTGCACCCTCCCCACTGGGAATCGAGCCCACACCCCAGGCATGTGCCCTGACAGGCATGGAACTATAATCCTGGTTCATAGGTCAATGCTCAACCACTGAGCCACACTGGCCAGGACTTCCTATTTATTTTCAAGAAGAGTATGCTTTGATTTTTATCTAATCAAATCTTCCCGTTTTTCAATATTGGCAAGTGGCCTCAATTAAAAACAAACAAAAACCTGGCTTAAACAAAACATGTCTGTAGATCCCCACCTCCTGTCTGCTGGCCCATGCTCCCCCGGGCGTGCTGGGGTGCAAGACAGGCCCCTCCACCCGAACGGCTCTCTGCAGAGGGTGGCAGTGAAGAGAGCTATTTAGTTGAAGTCAGGTTTCTCAAATTGATTTGAACACCCATTATTATGGGGTAATAACGTGTGCACATCCAATTCAATAGTACATCCTTTAGAATATATGCTGCTGCTCTATGCATTAGGGACAATCAGAGTGGTTTTAAAGGTAAAGTACAAACCGGAGTTATTTTTAAAGTGGGGAAGCAGTAAGGTTTAGCTAATTTACAACTGACATGAAAATTAGCCCAGCCAGCGTGGTTCAGTGATTGAGTGTTGACCTATGAACCAGGAAGTCACGGTATGATTCCTAGTCAGAAAACCTGGGGGCTTGATCCCCAGTGTGGATCATGCAGAAGGCAGCTGATCAATGATTCTTTATCACTGATGTTTCTCTCGCTCTCCCTTCCTCTCTGAAATCAATAAAAATATATTTAAAAAATTATAACACCTAGAAGCAAAAGGAATGCAGTGTTGGAGATAAGACTAGAAGTCATTTAAAAAAGGACAAGAAGATTAGTTTAGGATATATTCAATTGCAAATGTGTTAGGCCTATATGACAATAAATAGAAACTTGGTGACTGAATAAGAAAAAGGATGGATAGAAAACCAGAAATTCCTTACCTATAACACTAAGACTCCCTTTGGTCTGAACTGTACTACAGTGGACAAGAGTGTCCTAGTCCAACAATGAAGTAAGATTTCTGTCAACCCTAGAGACGGAAGGTTTATACAGGTAACACATTGAGGATGGAGTTTAAATGGCACATGGTGAGTCTCTGGCTACCACTTTCAAGTTCTGTTGCCCATATATTGTGATAAGGCTCCTCAAAAGAATAGAAATGGAATGCAGTTGTGTCCCAAGGATTATTTAAGACTCACTGAGTAGCAACACGAGGAAAAGAAGAAAAGAATGAGGCTTACCATACAAGCTTCCCTGGCTTGGTGCACTGATGGGTCTTTTTCTAGAATGGACTTGTAGTCTTCCAGGGCTTCATCGAGCTTGTCAGTGCTCTCGTACAGCTCCGCTCTCCTCAGCAGGGCCCTGATGTAACTGGGGTTTAGCTGAATGGCTGTAAAAGGAGAGGAGGTAACTGTTACCATGGGGAAAAGGGCCTATACATACTCGGCCTATCCATAAGAGTCTACAGACGCAAGCGGGATGGTTTCTGTTTTGGACATGTGTCAGTTAACTGGTTATCAACCATCATTCAGGGTCTAAAGAAAGAGCCATTTGTCCAAGGCTATACCTGGGGCCAGCAAGCTTTTTCTGGAAAGAAAGACTGAAGATTTCAGGCTTTGCAGGACAGACATTCTGTCACAGTTACTCAACTCTGCTAGTGTAGCATGAAGCAACCAGATAGTGCCTTGAGCCAACAAGGTGAGTTCCCATAAACCTTACTGATGCTGAGATTCACACTTCACATAATTTCCATGTGTCACAAAATATTATTTCTCATGGATATTGGTTTAACCAACCCAAACACAAATCTGGAAAACAGTCTTCCCCTTCCTCTCATTTTCCTGACGTGGCTCCTCCTCTTTGGACCACAGCTGGGAATGACTGTTGCCCACTGTACACCCTGCTAACCAAGCTTACAAGGCATTTCTGTCATTTGGTTACAGAGAGAGGAACTCTGAAAAACAGCAGTTTGTTCCTAAATTTAAATTTTTCAAAGCCACACATCACACACAGATTAAGGTTCAATTCCTTCTTCCAAACAAAACTACATTCAGAATTAGTTCCTGCCCACGATAGTAATAGATCAGAAGTAGTTAGCTACATTCTAATGTAGCAATAGTTTAATTCAGGTACTAAAAAAGAAATTAAGAAATACAAAGAAAAGAAAGCCCCAGTAGAGGGGATGATGAATTAATGTAAAAAAAAAAATAAAAAAAAAATAGGAGAACTCATGCTTACTATGAGAGTTGGATTAAACAGCCTAAGATTCTTTCTAATCCTATGGTTTTCTCAAAGAAATTATTATCTAAAGAGAGGAAAACAAAAATACAAATTATGTAAAGTAATAATTAGCTAGTATTAATAAATCTCATGAGTAGTAAGATGCAAGGAAAAGGGATTATGTATGTTCTCCACACCAAGCTGGTTAGAAAGGTAAGAAAAACTGGTCTATCAAAAATTTTTTTGACTGGCTTATTTCAATTAGCATAATGCTCTCCAGTGAAATAAACCAGTCAGTGAAAGAAAAACACCACATGATCTCATTCACTCATGGATAATAAAGAACATTATAAACTGATGAACAAAAATAGATACAGCCGAAACCGGTTTGGCTCAGTGGGTAGAGCATCAGCTTGCAGACTGAAAGGTCCCAGGTTTGATTCTGGTCAAGGGCATGTACCTTGGTTGTGGGCACATCCCCGGTGGGGGTTGTGCAGGAGGCAACTGATCAATATTTCAGACTCTCTATCCCTCTTTATATATTTAAAAAATATATAAATATATTTAAATATATCTAAAAAAAAAAGATACAGAGGCAGAGAAGCATCAAATAGACTGTCAAACAACAGTGGGAAGGCTGGAGAGGGTTGGGAGGTGGGGGAAGGTAAGAGCTCAACCGAAGGACTTGTATACATGTATATAAGCATAACCAATGGACGCAAGACACTGGGAGGGGGGTGAGGGCATGTGCTGGGGGTAGGGGAGGCTGGAGGAAGGTCAACTGGGGGTGGGGGGTGGGGAAGGAGACATATAGATTACTATTTGTAATACTTTAAACAATGAAAAAAAGGAAAATAAAGATAAAATTTTTTGAAAACAAAACAATAGTGATCCTAAGTTTAGGTATCTCTAAGTTGGTGGGATGGAAAGACCCTGATAGAACGCAGATAAAAAGTGGCAAAGTCTTGATTCAGTGTTGTGGAACCTGAAAGGGTAATAAAAATGATGGCAAATAGGTTTAGAAGAATTATTACATCTGAAGAGTACCAATTCCCGACAGAAATTGCCCCTTACCCCCGCAACCCCAAACACACAGATCCAGATGCCCTGATAGCAGCTAGGAATCTTCAGTTTCAATTTCAAAGTAAAGTATTTTGGACACTATAGGAAGTAAATTCTGTTTCAGCAGATGCTGCTGCCAAGGTAGCTCTGAATTTTTCTTCACATATCCTACCTAATAAAGAGGGAATATGCAAATTGACCATCACCCTATCACAAAGATGGCTGTACCCAAACTTCCCAAAAGGAGCCTTAAAGAGCAGCAGCAGGACCTGAGGCTACACCTCCCTCGCCCCTGTGGGGCTTGACAGGGATTCTCAGGCCACGCCCCCCACCCACGAGGCTTGACAGGGGACCTCAAGGTGCACTTCCCATCCTGATGCTGGGCTAGGGGACCTCAGGCTGCGCCCCCACCCAGCAGGGTTTGAAGGGGGACCTCAAGGTGCACCCCCAGTGCCGGGTTGGGGGAATTCAGGCCGCGCCTCCGCCCAGCGGGGCTTGATGGGGGACCTCGGGCCATGCCCCCCACCCAACGAGGCTTGACAGGCAATCTCAGGCTGTGTCTCCCACCTGGCAGGGCTTGACAGAGGACCTCAAGGCACGCATCCCTGCCCTGGGCTGGGGGACCTCGGGCCCCGCCCCCTACCCCCCACCCTGTCCTGGTGCCGGGCCAGGGGACTTGAGGCTAAGCCCCCTACCACAGGCAAGGGTGGGACTGGCTGTATCTGGATCTAGCCCAATGGGAGAGGGTTGACCAGGTCTGGGTCTCATGCAATTTTGAGGTGCATGTGGGTGGGCGGGACTTGACTCTGGGTCCCATGGTGAGCCCCAGACTGACAGGAGGAAGGTTTTCATATACATTTTACTAATTTTCTTTCATCACTGACACTTCTATTATAGAGAAAGGGCAAATAGCAATATTAATTTATTTCCTCTAATTAATCCCCTTTTAATGTGCATGAATTTCATGCACCGGGTCACTAGTTTGTTTATAAGCCAGGATAAACAGACTCAGCTATCAATCCAAGAGCACACTTACACTGAGGTGACTACTACATAACACCTCTGAGAAGGGCTAAACCATAAAGCTACTTCTTCAAAGGCCTCAGAGGAAGGGGCACAGGTACAGTTCACACCCAACCCACAGCCTCTGTCTCTGCTGGTCTGGCTGAGGTGAGGCTCTTAATGTTAACATGTAACAAGACCAAAAAATTGTACCTTTGCTGCAGTCACTGATGGCCATCTCTTTCTTGTCCTAAAAGGAAATATAAGATTAATATGTGTCACCCTGGTTCTATCTTAATGGTCCAAAGGCTCAATGACAAAGCTGATCATTAATAATTGCTTATGGAGATACAGAATGCTCTTCAAAGAAAACACACAAAAACATGCAACTTATTTCCAAGCTAAAATTCAAATATAGTGACTTGAAAGTCTTCTGGCAACAAAATATTCGAGTAGCTTCTTCCTAAATATTTTAAAGATTGTCGTCATGGACCTATTTGATTTGCAAGATGCCCTATGTCAGAATGCTGATACTGAGAAAACTTTGTGACCAATAAACAGGGCAAATGACTAAAATATGGATAACTGAATTAATAACCCTCCTCTTTGGCTAACTGACCCAAAGTAGTATCTTCTAGAAAGTATACAAATGCTATGTCTACAATAACACAGTGTGGCTTGTCATGCAGTTTCAGCTAAAACCTCAATTCATCCACTGATGAAACAAAGATACACAACCACCTACCAAATGAGACGCCTCACTGACTGAGCTGCTGAATCTAGAAGCATGGCACAGCGGACAGAACACCAATGTCGAATGAACCTGACTCTTGTTCCAGCTCTGACACCAACCTGCTGTTTACCTCCCAGTTCTAAAAGGTCTATTTCCCCCAACTGTATTATTCTACATTACAGAAATGTTAGTTCAAATAAATGTTAACAATTCTGTAATAGCTACTGTAGCAAATACTAAATATTTTGCAGAGTATTTTAGAGCAATGTCTACCAAATTGAATTTTAGGATTTAATTAAAAACAGTTCCAGGATGGGGAGTGAAGGCTGAATGGGTGCAGGGTATCCTTCTGGGGTCATGAAAAAGTTCTGGTACCAAATGGTGATAGTTGCATAACACTTATAAATGTATTTAATGGAACTAAATATAAGGTTTAAAAAGATTAAAATGGTCAATTAAAAAATATTTTTTATTGATTTCAGAGAGGAAGGGAGAGAGAGAAAGAAACATCAATGATGAGAGAGAATCATTGATTGGTTGCCTCCTGCACGTCCCCTACTGGAGATCGAGCCTGCAACCCAGGCATGTGCCCTTGACAGGAATCCAAGGCAGAACCCTTCAGTTCACAAGCCATTGCTCTATCCACTGAGCCAAACCAGCTAGGGCTAAACAGTCTATTTTATGCCAGGTGCCTTTTACCCACAATAAACACAGAAGGTTCCAGAGTCATCTGGAAAACAATGCATTATATCTCTTCCAATGTTCATTATAGCAATTCACATATCAAAAGGTCAAAGAAGTCTTGTAGTAACGCAATCTGTGTAACTTTGTACAAGTCAGTTTTTCCCCAATACATTAGCTTTCTATAAATCTAGGACTCTCAATTTCATATCTGAAAAAGGAGAGGCTCTTTACAATGCATGTGCACATCTGTGGTGATGTATTCTTTGTGCCCCTTAGTAAGCATTAAGCTGCAGTGCGTCTTAGGAACAGCTGGCTTTTGCAGATGAGGGATGGTGGCCTTTTACTGCAGAATCCTCTGCTTCAGGCTCAGAGTCTGCTAAGAGCTCAGGGGACCCAGGTGTTGCCTGCTGCTTAGAGTGATAATCTGCAAAGCGGGGCATGTGGGGAAAAAATTAGAACTTCTTTATCACCCTTTCATAACTTCTATTAGTCTATATACATATATAAGTCAATGCACATAATATATAAGGATGGTAGTTTTAAAAAACTTTTAGGGTTCTGTCTCTCTTGTGGAGGCAGGCAGAGACGTGACACTCGGCCCTCACCCGTCTGTCTTTTCTCTCTCCAGACATGAAATGTAAAGTTTGGCCGGACACACTCAGTCAGGGATGCTGAGCCTGCAAACTTGCTTTTCAGAAATTCTTCTTAAAGCAGTGAACCCATCACCTCTGAATAAACTCAGAATATGGTCCTAATTGTTAAAATGCATTAATCCTGGACATTTTCAAGTTACCAACTTTTGAATCTTCTTAAAAATATCAAAGAGTGCAACTGAAAAGAACAAAACCACCAACCCCCACCCACCCTGGAAAAGCTATCCTTTGTAAAGAAAATGGTCACAGAGCAACTTTCTCCTGAGTTCTCCTTACATGTGACCAAGACCACACATCGCCCTGACTCAGAACCAGTTGATTATACTAGCCCGAGCCTAGCAATACCAATAACTTGGCAACTGTGGAAACAAAGAATCCCCAGTCCCAGGAGCCAGATGGGCATGGTGCATTTTGTTTGACATTGAAGGTGCCCTCCATTCCATTTAGCAATGACAACTTCCAGTCTGAGAACAGGACAGATGTCTCCGAGGAGCAAAAGCGAAATAGAGTTTTCCAAGCTAAGTGTAAACTCCGTTAGGTGTGAATCCTGATCGACGATAGAATATATTAGTGAGTAATGTTTAAATATACCTAATTATTTTATTTCCCCAAATATGTCTGTTTATATACTCTAGAATTATTCTCTAATGCCACATGAATCACCCCCAAAACTTACTTCACTTTGGAGACTGAATCCAATAATAAAGCAAACAAGTTCTGGTTTTAAAGAAACAACACCATTCTGCACATCTAAACTACCCTGGATTTCCCTTCTCCCCGCCCCCACCCTTTGTAAACTTGGTTATCCAAAGAGACTTCCATAGCGGCACTTGTGTGTTTCAGGCAACGTCAATGAGAAAGTGACGTGAATAGCTGACCTAAGCAAATAAAAGGACCACTCTGCCCAAGCAAGGGCCTGCTTCGTGGTTGCTTATAGATATGTTAAATAACCACTCTTTGTGCTTTGGACACAAGTAGCCATAGTTAAACAAGTGTAGTGTTTTTAAACAACTCTTATTTCAATCCAGCAAAATCTACTATGTTGACTAAACAGGAAATCAGACAAATCTAACTTTTAATACCAACATGGTTCAAAAGAAATACAACTACCGGTACACTCTTTTCTATTCTACATTCACGTGCTACACCAGGTTCTCAAGCCTTTAGAAATGCAAAATGTTCCTGAACTTTCCCTGACACCTATCTTGTTGTTAAGGGCACCACTCATTCCAACTGGTGGGCATCTCTCCCCACGTCATACTTTCAACAGGAAAATCAGACCCTCTGGAAGAAGCATGTTGAAATCCCAAGTTTTAGCCAGTGCTTCCCTTGGGTCTTTATCTAGAATCCCCGAGCCTAAAACAAAACAAGCTGCTGTAGCTGTTCCAAGCCACGCACCTCTAAGGGCTTTGCTTCATGAACCTTCCCTAGTTTGGTGGAAACTCTGCCAGCCTTCTTTCTGTAAAGTGTTCACTCAGCCATCTTAATGAGGAATGCTAACAGTAATCTGACTCAAGTTTTAAGACAATATGTTTCTATCTTTCTTGTGCCCTTTATATCGGAGATATATGAGCAGGAAAAGGGAGACACCAACGTTAAGGCCCTATGTGAGTTTTTGGAGAAACGCTATCCTACAAATACACGGCAAGTCCACGTGCATCTTAAAAAAAGAAAAGGTCAATGTCACATACCTGTTTCATCCTCGCAGCAGCTCTGTTTGAAAACAGAATAGACCTGTCTTTCTGGAAGCAGGATGGGCACGTTTGAAGGGCTTGGCTGTAAGAACTTTCAGCTTCTATGTAATCTGAGGATAAAGTAAAAGGCGAGAGGTTATTATTTTACTCCCGAAAGACTGTGTTCCATTGGATCTCAGAGTGCAAAGTCTTCCAGTCACAGGACAAAGGGCTCCAACAGAAAACTCCAAATGTTCAGCTTCCATTTGGCTTCTCAATTTAGTGAGGAACTTGGAAAGGGGTTTGAGAACTGGACAGATGAAACAGACTGAAGCCTGGGATTAAATGCCTGTTGACTAAAGACCTTAAAAGAGAAAGTGGTAACACATTTATATATTCATTGTCACATACAGAACGACAATCAGAGTCCTAAAGGAAAATTGTCTATTCACGTCTTTCTCAGGTTAGAAATAGTTAATAATAAAATACAAAGAGATATGTTTTCAAAATTATAATAGAACTATTAGTTCTCTTAGAACAACATAAGTGATGACTGATTAAACCAGGATGTAAGAAACACATCTTTAATCCAAGAAATAACTAAGGAGAAATGTTACTATGCCTAGATTTTTAAGGCATCTACCCTTTTAAGATGTGGCCAAGGCTATCATAAGATCAAACAGCTGCCCAAAGTATCGGAATGAGCCCGACTTATTCCTAAGCTACGGAGGAAACCCAGAAGGACATAAGGAGCATCTCTCTGCTTACAGTATCCAAAGAAAAGGCACATGGAAGCGCAGCCCAAGTACAAGCAGGATTCTCCCTGGGCCTGCCGGAACCGCGGCTGGCTTTTATAGGCTATGCAAAGTGAGGACTCGGGCCCTGGGTTTGCAGCAGTGCAGCAAAGAGCCTGTTAACATTCCAGTTAGAGATCTCCAAAGCCACAGCTGAAGAGTTTTCCTCCCAATTTCTGGATTTATAGAGATTGGATTATAGAAAAGAAGAATTCTGCCTGTGCCAAGAGACACATGGTAACTGGTCACTGTCAGCTGAGAACGATTTGAACCTGGTAAAAAACAATACTGCAAATGCTGGAAGGCAGAATGTATTGAGAGCCGTTTATTTGCTAGTTGTTTCCAAATGTTCTTTGGGGCTTTCTCCAGACTGTACGAAAGAAAGAGGAGTTAAGAATGAGAAGATATCAGTGCTGAAACAGTTCTCTCTTACCTCCTTTCTTAAATTGCTCATTTCCCTCCTCCTTCAGTCTAGTGCTCTCTTCTCTTCTTTTCTAAGAGATCAGAAAAACAAACAAACAAACAAATAAATAAAGTAAGAGATCAGAGATATACAGAATTTGTCACAATATTATTTTAAGTGAACAAAAGGTCAGCTTTCTTTACATATTAGGCTATTTAATAGGCAGCAGCTGGACTTAAAATTACACACACACACACACACACACTTTGATTTCAGAAAGGAAGGGAGAGGGACAAAAATAAGTGCTGGAGAGGATGTGGAGAAAAACCCCTCTTATACTGCTGGTATAAATTGGTGCAGCCACTATGGAAAACAACATGAAGGTTCTTTAAAAAATATGACCCAGCAAGCTTCTGGGATCTATCCCCCAAATTTGAAAACATTTATTCATGTACCTCTATGTTCACTGCAACACTTACAATAGCCAAGACATGAAAACAACCTAAGTGTCCGTTGATGGATGACTGGATAAAGAAGATGTGGTACATATATACAATGAATACTTCTGAGGCATGAAAAAGTTGAAACACTGCCATCTGCAACAACATGGATGAACCTTAAGAGTATTATGCTAAGTGAAATAAGTCAGATGGATTCATGTGGGATATAAAACAAAAATAAACTCATACTTACAATGGAATGCCAGTTACGAGAAGGGAAGAGAGGTAGGGGGAGGGCAAAGTGAGTAAAGGGGGCGAAATATATGGTAAGGGAAGGACACTAGACTTTGGGGGGTAAGCATGCAAGAGTACACAGATGTTGAATTATAATGCTGTACATGTGAAATATAACATTTATATAATATTATTAACCAATGTTACCCCAAGAAATTTAATTTTAAAATTATAAAACAATTTAAATTAAGGTAAAAGTAAAACCCTATAATTATTAGCAAATTCAGTCCATTAATTTTAAATTAACACACACACACACCATATATCATTGTCGAATAAAGTGAAATGAAAAGTTGGTTTCACATTAGAAATATATCAATGCAAGGTAACATGTTAAGTTAAGAGAGAAGATATGCTCTCATGAATAAATGCACCATAGGTCTTACAGGTCTTTAATATATTATTTATTTTTCTTTTAATCTTTATTGTTGAAAGTATTACACAGGTCTTCCTTTTAAATATATTTTTAAGTTACTTTAAAAACACAAATTCTTTAGAGGCAATTCATCAAGTTAATGGAGTTTAATGTCCATCCTTTAATTTCGATCTCCTCTACTTTAACTCTAATTTGAAGCTACTTTTTGATTTAAATCTGTTCTCCAGTGCCAACTTGTCAGGAATGTTTTGACCACAGATGAATCACTCAGCCTACCAGGCTAGGCTCTTGTGTGAGTGCGTGTGTGTTGAGTTTAACTGTTCGTTAGTAAATGTAGAACATGAAGACCCCAATGGGCAAAGCCTAGATCCAAGGCATGCCCAGAAGGAATTACTGATTAAGAGCCAACCTGAGCAGCCAGCCAGCCCAAGAAAAGCTCCCAGTGTCTTCAAAACTAGGATCAAGAGTTGAACTGGCAGAAAGACTCCGTAACATATTTCTATGGCCAATTATTCTCAGGAAGGAATTTCATTTTTTTGGCTTGACCAATCATAACTCGGTGACCTATTAAGCAGTAAACACTGGAAAGAAGCTACTGCTTCCACAGATTGTGTAAAGTGAGGACTAATGCAATTATCAATATCACGCTGAACATCTCCTTGGAAACAGCTAAAAATACACTCTGAAGAGAAAGCTGCACCATTTCCCAGCTGTGCCAAGAGACTGACTTGATTCTAGTACAAAGACGAGGGTTTATTCTGCTGCTGGAACAGCTTTTCCCGAAAGGATGGCATGCGTACTATGTAATGGTACTGGAATCCAAGGACAGATTTTATATGTATGTGCCTTATTTAACATGCTAAGTGCCAGGGGCAGTCACACATAAATGACTGCTGATACTCTGCAGCATTATCAGATGCAAATCAGTCCAAGCCCTGGTCTAATGTGGTCAGGAGACTCTCACAGGCCTCAACAATGCCTTTTAGCACATTCCAGAGGCCTCACAGAGAAACATCTGCTCTAGGATTCCATTCCATCACAGTGGGAATCAAAGAACTTTACAGGGCTCTGTACTCCTCACTCCTCCCCATCACTGAAAACTCAGGGGAAAGAGCGGCATCATTCTGCACTGTACAATCATCACAGGAGCTGTCCGGGAAAACCCCCAAAAGACAGTGCCCTTGATAAATGCAGTCTATTTCAATAGTTATTACTACAACTTCAAACTTTTCAGCCTGGTATTTAAAGTTCAATACAACACACACCAGTATAGCATTTCACTGCTTAAAATCTGCTGTCACATACATGACTCATTTGCTTCTACGAGGAGGACATGGACGTATTTAACTATCCATTTTACAGGTAAGCAATCAAGGTTCAGAAATCACTTGTTCTTTATACTATTATACATCAAACCTCTATTACAACCTACTCAACTTTACCCCCTGCTACCTTAAACTGAAGCATCCATCTTATATAAAAACTGCTGTCTGAAATTTTAACCCTGCTATGTGGCTTCTGTAAATGCTTGCTTGCTTAAATAATAGGGAAAATAAGACTATTCCCGCTTCAGAGAGGCCATTAAACCTTCCCCGGACCATGTTATCAGTGCTGGCACAAGGCCAGGCCTCTGGTTGAGATCTCAATGTCCCAGCAGATAGAGGCTCTTTAAAAAAAAAAAAAAAAAAAAAAAAAAAAAAAAATATATATATATATATATATATATATATATATATATTTTTTTTTTTTTAAATTGATTTTTTTACAGAGAGGAAAGGAGAGGGATAGAGAGCCAGAAACATCGATGAGAGATAAACATCGACCAGCTGCCTCCTGCACAGCCCCCACCGGGGATGTGCCCGCAACCAATGTACCTGCCCTTGACTGGAATCGAACCCTGGACCCTTCAGTTTGCAGGCCAACGCTCTACCACTGAGCCAAACCGGTTTCAGCCATAGGGGCTCTTTAAGAACTTGCAAAGGGGGCCCCATATTTGGGAGACAAAGAAGGTAAAAACTTACAGATAGGGAAAGTTCCTCCCTGTTGGGGTCCAGAATTTGAGACATTTTATTCTGGGCCCATGCGTAATAAATGTAACTCCATATCTCTAAGTGTTGCTTGGTTCTTCTCTGGTTTTCTATAACAGCACAAGTCCTCTCTTCTAGACAGTCTGATTTCTTTGCTGTCTCTCAAAACTCACCATGCTTAATCTTCAGTCCATTCTTTTGTTTATTCAAGCAATGCCCTTGTTTCTCTTCCGTATCTTCCCCGACTGTCCAAACCAAATTTCCTAAGTCTAGTACAAAACCTATCTCCTCTCAAGGACCACCTTTCACTTCCTTCCCACATGATCTTCCTTTGAATGCAGCCTGCACATAATGTCTCTACTCTGGACATTCAATTCTGCCTCAAAAATTTTTTTAAATTATAAAAAACTAAAAAAGAATTTGTTATGGTACTTAAGGCTTAAATAATTTCATGGGTTGTAAAACAGTGCACACTCCTTAGACCTGGGCAAGAGGGGCCCTGTGAAGGCCTTCTGACCACAACCTGCCTCCCATGGACCCTTTTCCGACTATGCTCCCGGAAGTCCTGCCTACATCTCCCCAGTCTACTTCCAGGATCTACAGGGCCTTTGCCTGGGTCTGCCTGCATGCTTTAGATCAGTGAATAAAGCTGACTTAAAGAACTTTATAGGGCTCTGTACTGCTCACTCATCATTAACTTGGAGCTTACAAGTGTATATGCCTCTTATCACTATTCGATAAAATATATAAAAATAACCTTTGAGGCAGAATTGAATTCCCAAATCACACATACACACACACACACACACACACACACACACACACTATTTTAAAAAAAATATATTTTATTGATTTTACACAGAGAGGAATTGAGAGGGACAGAGAGTTAGAAACGTCGATGAGAGAGAAACATCGACCAGCTGCCTCTTGCACAAGCCCCACTGGGGATGTGCTCACAACCAAGGTACATGCCCTTGACCGGAATCGAACTCGGGACCTTTCAGTCCGCAGGCCGACGCTCTATTCACTGAGCCAAACCGGTCCCAGCAGATATATTTTTTACAGTCTGCATTCTAAGGAAGACTATTAAATTTATTTTAAAATATTCTCTTAAATAAATCTGCAGTGAGCATGTATTTAATAGACAATGGGGAGAAAGCCACGAGATTCACACCAGCAAGTTCCATGTTGTAAATCTATTGGCGGCTTTCTGCTGCCCCCTGCAGCTTTGTAAAGCAATTGCTACAAATGAAACATTTAAGTCGAGCATAGTCACCCAGAGACCAATCACATCCAGGTAAACAAAGGGTTGAAAAAAATACACACCGGTTAAAGGGCTGGGAAATGGAGGCACATGCAACAACTTTCTGCTTGAGTCTAGGTGGGATGGAAAGCTATACACTGAAAGGCCAAGGGAAACCAGCCCCACAAGTTATTCTGAAAGGGAATTCTTCACCATTAAAAAATAAACAAATGCTCAAGTCTTGCTTTCTTTGAAATTGGACAGAGTTACTTTCCACATACAGACACATCTGTTCTTCCCACAAATCCCTCAGGAGCCCTCTGGGAAACCTGGCGGGAAGATCTCTGGATTTAAGCTTTAGTTGGAACCTGACTCTTTTTTTTTTTTTTTTTTTTTTTTTAATAAGTTTTTATTGTTCATATTATTACAAATGTTCCTTTCCCCCCACCCACCATTGCTCTCCTCCACCAGGTTCCCATCCCACCCTCTGCCCTTTCCCCTCTCCCCATTGTCCTCATCCATAGGTGCACAGTTTATGTTCAGTCTCTTCCCACGCCCCCCTCTCCCCTTTACCCCAAGAATCGTCAGTTCACTCCCCTTCCATACCTCTGATTCTATTATATTCAACAGTTAATATTGTTCATCAGATTTTTTTAATTTCCTTGGTTTTTAGATTCACTTGTTGATAGTTATGTATTTGTTGTTCATAATTTTTATCTTTGTTTACTTTCTCTTCTGAAAGAACCCCCTTCAGCAATTCATATAATTCTGGTTTGGTGGTGATGAACTCCTTTAGCTTTTTTTTATTAGTGAAGCTCTTTATCTGGCCTTCGATTCTGAGTGATAGCTTTGCTGGGTAGATTATTTTTGGCTGTAGGTTCTTGCTATTCATCACCTTGAATATTTCTTGCCATTCCCTTCTGGCCTGCATGGTTTCTGTTGAGAAGTCAGCTGACAATCGTATAGGTGCTCCTTTGTAGGTTACTACCTTCTTTGCTCTTGCTTCTTTTAATATTCTCTCTTTGTCTTTTGCTCTTGGAATTTTAATAATGATGTGTCTCGGTGTGGTCCTCTTTGGATTCCTTTTGTTTGGAGTTCTGTGCGCTTCCTGGACTTGTAAGTCTAATTCTTTCACCAGGTAGGGGAAGTTTTCTGTCACTATTTCTTTCAGTATGTTTTCCATATCTTGCTCTCTCTCATCTTCTGGGACCCCCATAATTCTGATGTTGGTTCGCTTGAAGTTGTCCCAGAGGTTTCTTACATTATCTTCAATTTTCTGGATTCTCTTGCCTTCTAGCTTCTGTGGAGGAGTGTCTTCTGGCTCTTTATGTTCCAAATCTTTGACTTGATTCTTGCGATCTTCCCTTCTGTTTTTAGGACTCAGTAAAATATTTTTTATTTCAGACAATGTATTCTTTATTTCTTGTTGATCCCTTATCATTTCTTGTTGACTCCTTATTAATTCTAGTTGATCTCTTTTCATATCCTCGTAGCCCTTATCCATCTTTTCTAAGAAATTCTTGAAAAAACTTATAAGCGTAGATTTGAACTCTATATCCAGACGCTTTTTGTCCTCCATTTCTTTCGTTTGTGATCTATTTTGTTGTCGCATTTCGCTGTTACAGATGGGACGGGGTTTCAGGGTGGAGCCTGCAGCTTTGGCTTCTGTCAGCCCCGCCCTATACGGGTCCTTCAGTGCTCGCTGCTGCCGGCGCCTCTGAGAGAAAGGTGCCCTCGATTTTCGCCTGCTGCCAAACAGTCTATGCTCTCCCCCAATGAGCCCGGTATTGGGGTTCAGTTCAGTTGGAAGTGGAGTTGGAGGTGGCGTTCACAGCAGTCTGGAGCCCCAGTCTCCTTCCCGTCAGGGCGATCCCGCGGCACAGCCGACCGTCCCTTCTCTGCGTGCAATGTGCGCGCCTCCAGGACCTCCTTTCGCCTCTCCCCGGGGTTCTGCCTTACAGCCCAGCTCCCTATGGCTGAGCCTGAGTCCCCGGGGTCTGGCCCAGAACCGGGGATCAGAGCAGTCGGGGGCCCAGCACAGTCGGAGCTTTTCTCTCCTTTCCGCTCAGGAACGCCCGCCAGGCACTCGGCCTCCCTCCTCTCCGGCTCCGTCCTCTCCGCGCGCCGCGTCTCTGCGTCTCCGTACCTTGGCTTTTCCAGCTCTTCCGCACCTCCTTCTGGTTTTCTCCTTGCTTCTCGCTGTAGAATTTCCAGTCAGTCAACCTTCCTGTAGTTCTGGGCAATGTCCGTTTTATATTTTAGTTGTATTTTATTGAAATTGTTGTGTGCGGCTGCGGCTAGGTGTTCACCTGGGCGCAGCCATCTTGGATCCCTGGAACCTGACTCTTATTGTCTTTTTCTGAGGAAAGATGATTGATCTATGAGGAGTTAATCTTGAAAAAAATATTCCTTTGTTTTTTAACTCAGAAAATTCTATTTCCAAAACCTCAATTTAATAGAAATAAATTTCCTTATTTTGGTATTGCTTAAATTCCACACAGTAAGTCCTCTTTAGACACTGAGCACATATGACAGTTAAAAGAAAAAAATCCTATTAGAAAACTGTTCTTCTGATGTTGGATGCAGTCAATATAACTGTTAGATCATTACTTCGCTCTGGAAGTTAGACATCTGTATCAATCTGGCTCTCTGGCTCCCAAGTGTGGCCACAGAAATGACCTGGGGATGTAGACAAAGGGGAACGCCGGCTGCACCCCACCAACCTGCGGTCCCTGCTCAAGGCTTTGCACGGCTACAAAGATTCCTGTGATTCTTAGGCACAATGAAGTTTGAGAAGCACTGAAGGACACTTTACCTCTCCCATCAGCAGGTAATCTAAATATATTAACTTCCAAATGTTTTGGAGTAAACAAGCCTTATTTCTCCTGGTTTAAACCCAGGCACAGAAATCTAAGGTCCCTTCAGTTCTTAAATTCTAGGACTTCATTTAATCACTTGTCAATAGCATTCATAAACCTAATTCTGGTAAACTCTAAGAAATTAATAAGACAACCTTAGTTCCAAAGAATGCCCATTAGGAATGAAATAAAAGGGAAACAATAAATCAAAGATTTTCCTATGAGGTTAACAGAACATGCATGCCACTACAGAAAAGTTATTGAAAACTTTCTGGAACCAACCAGGAGAATATTCTCTGTAAACACGCCACTCTTACGGCATTGATGACATTATAAAAGCAATGCAATGAGGTGAGGCAGCAGAAACATGGAATCAGAAGGACTTAGGAAAAATGAAACCATAGGATTTAGGAAAAATAAAAGAAGGAAGAGAATGGATATAAAATTTCTGTTATAAACCAATACTGCAATAATGGTTCCTGATTAAAAATAAAATAGCCTTAAAGGAAAGAATAATCCTTTACTTTTTCAGAGCCTAAGGAAAATGTTTTAAAATCCCAGAAGCCATGTGCTCTGGGTCCATGTTCACCAAGTAAGACTTTTGTATTCCTTACTTACATGGATCTTTGTTATGTATCTACTATGTGTAAATGAATACCTTACAATGAATACCTTACGCAAACAATTGGCACTATGAAGCAAACCCATGAAAATGACTAAATCTGCATTTTGCTTTCAGATTAACTTCATCTCTACTCTGGCTTATCCACCTGTTTCCTGTTGGAATAAGCTTGAAATTCCTTATCACAACTCAGTGTTCCATAATCAGACCCTCACTTACTTCATCACCTCACCCTCCTCCTCAACCACAACTCCAGCTACTGGCCTGGCCCTTTAATACCTTGCATGCCAAGAGTGTACCAAGCTTATAGTTACCTTAGAGCCTTTCTTTACATGTTTGTTAACACATCTGACTCCTTTTCCCCTCCAAGTCTGTATTGAAATGCCCTTTCCCCAGACTGGCCTTTCCTGATCTGGAATAGTCCTTCCCATCCTCCCAACCCTCATCACTTCATCTTATCTTTTCCATACCTCCCAACTAGAAAAGTACTTATGAGTGAAAAGAAGCCCTCTTCATCTTCACCACTGTATCCCTATGGGCCTCACACAATGCCTGGCCTGTGGAGAAATGCAAATACTGCTTGAATAAATGTGTGAGATAAAAATCTCTATACGGGCAATTACTGGCCCTCATGAGAAAGATAACCATATGGTCCATTCAATACTATTTAATGAAGAAAGACTATGTGCAGGGCCCCATGACTGTGCCCTGAAACTGTTAGTGTGCATACGAATTCCACAGGAAACCCCACTGAGGCCTAAGAACTCTATTGTGACAAGTAGCCGATAAAAGGCGAGTCTCTTGAAGGATATCCTATAGGTCCCAGTACTATAAGCATCTTATGTCATAAGGTTATAGCAACAACTTTCATCTCCTACCAGATCTGTCCTCTACCTCAGCCAAGCCTTCCAGAATCCTTATTTGCTTCACACATCTACTATATCGCAAATATCAGCTAAAATCCCACTCCTCTGGGTCATCATGTCTACATTTAGGCTTTCACACAGTTAAGATTTGAATAAAAACACACATACACAGTGCTTTATGTTAAGAGATTTTGCCTGTTTTTATCAAATCTTAACTGCTGTCCTCTTCCTTAATTATTCCTCAGGGTTTAGGAGCTCTGCTGAAAACTCACACTCTTGCGCCTAGATTATCTTCTTAGCCACCAGGCAAGTTGAGTCAGCTTGAATAACAGACTTAGGCTATTAACCAGATGCGTAAGGTGTACAAATGGTTAAGGGCTCATGCTCTACCGACTGAGCTAGCGGGTGCCTCAGACTTTGGCTAATGGTACTTAATTCTACCCAAGAGAAACATTCAGCAATACATAGATGTTATGTCAACACTTCTTCCCCAATCCTCAAAGGTCAGTTTTATGTGCTTTCGGTAAAATGTCCATCTTGGTTGTCAAGAATCAATCTTTATTTACATTCTAAAAATGGAATAACTTGCAACTCCAACTCCACAAGGACCACCAGCTGATGTCCTAAAATTTAACTCAACTCTGACACTACCTACTAGGAAACAGCATCAGATCCCACAGGTTAAGGGGCTCAGTGCCCCCAAGACTGGCCCCTCTCCACGCCCACTTGAGATGCTAACTTTAGAAGCAGGCTGCCACCTCTGCTTTTGACCTCCTGGCTCCAAAGTGGAGGTTCCCATGACCTAATCCTCAGTTTCAATGAATTTGCTAGAGAGGCTCACAGAAGTCAGGGACACAGTTTCCTCACTAGATAACTGGTTTACTATAAAGGATGTAACCCAGGAACAGTTAGTGAAGAGATGTATAAAGCAAGATATGTGGGAAGGGGAACATTTATGCCCTTGAGTGTGTCACCCTTCTAGCACTTCCATGTGTTTATCAACTCAGTTCTCTGAATCCCATCTTTTTGGATTTTTAAAAAAATATATATTTTATTGAATTTTTACAGAGAGGAAGAGTTAGAAACATTGATGAGAGAGAAATCATCGATCAGCTGCCTCTTGTACACCCCCTACTGGGGATGTGCCCGCAACCAAGGTACATGCCCTTGACCGGAATTGAACCTGGAACCTTTCAGTCTACAGGCCGATGCTCTATCCACTGAGCCAAACCGGTTTCAGCTTTTTTTGGATTTTCAATGGAGGCTTCATTGTGTAACAATGACAGACCAAATCTTGGGTCATCAGCCATTAACTCAACCTTCAGCCCCTCTCCCCTTTCAAGAGGCAGGGGTCAGGTGGCACTGAAAGCTCCAAACTGATAACCAGACCTCATCCTCAGGGGCTTTCCAAAAGTCACCTGTTAACACTGACTTAAGTGTGGTTGAAAGGGGCTTGTTAACAATAAAATACACCTTTATCCCTTATCACTTAGGGTAGGGGTGTCGAACTCAATCAGAGAAGGGGCCAAAATCTAAAATCCAGCCTAAATCGCGGGCCGAATGGTTTACTGAACAGTCATAAACTGTCATTGTGATGGAAACGCAGCGGAGTGCAGTGATGACAGCGCGGTGCGGGCCACATTGCAAGGCCTGGCGGGACGGATTTGGCCCGCGGGCCTTGTGTTTGACACATGTGACTTAGGAAATCCCAAGGCTTTTAGGTACTTGGTGCCAAGGACTGGACAATAACTAAATATATATTTATTACAAATCATATTGTCACCCCTGCTTAATTCATTTAACACTACATTACAGGCATTTTCCCATGTCATTTCTAAGATTGAGCTCCTTCTTAATGACTTCATTGCACACTACTGCATAAATATGCCAA
Organism: Pipistrellus kuhlii; assembly: GCF_014108245.1. Classification (NCBI taxonomy): domain Eukaryota; kingdom Metazoa; phylum Chordata; class Mammalia; order Chiroptera; family Vespertilionidae; genus Pipistrellus; species Pipistrellus kuhlii. The sequence continues at coordinate 11,981,523 of NW_023425584.1, forward strand.
AAATATTTAGAATGATACCCTCTAACATTTCTAGTTTTCCAAAATTATGCTGCAATACATCTTTATATATACATCTGTTCATATCTCTAATAACTTCCTTAAAATAAATGACAAAAGGAGAATTAGAAGTTTAAAGCTGTGCTGTCCAATAGGTATTCACTAGCCACATGTGACTATTTTAATTAACTAAAATAAAAAATTGGAAAATTCACATTTCAAGTGCTCATCCAGATGACTGTTGTTTTCTAATTAAATTTATTGGATGACAATTGTCAGATGACTGTTAAAATGCAGTAGCCGATGGCCAGTGACCGAACTGGATAGTGTAAAAATAGAACATTCTCGTCATTGCAGAAGGTTCTATTGATAGCCTGGTCTAAAGAAAAGTTCATATAAAACATGATACCTATATCCCATAAAACTGATGTAGCAATGTTAACTCCCAACATGAGTTCCTATATCTTCTTCTTGTCAATATCAGATCAATGTTCTCATCTAATACATGAGATATAATGTTTAATTTACATATATATTATTAAAGTCTTTTCACATTTTTGGGCCATTTGTGCTTATTTTTGTTGTTGGGTTATTTGAAATTTGTCCATTTTAAGAGTCAAGTTTAAAGATATCCTGTTCCCAAAAACCTATAAAACCTAACCTATGTGTAGCCAAGAGACATTTCTTCAACTGTTTTGCTGATTTCCTAATAATTATTTCACAGATATTTATCAAAACAGTGTAAAAATAGCTAACAGAGTAGTACTACAGTTAGCTAAAGGCTGTCTGCACTCTCACAGGTTGTTTTCTTACAGTGAAGTTAATGGTTTATATTCTATAAAGTAATGGCTATCACTACTATATCACTTCTAGGGGATATTGTTATAAACTTTCAAATTAGCTATGAAAACATATGGGATGATAAAAAGTATATGAAATGTTTGTTTTTTAAGTGATTATATTTATACAAAACACTGGAACAGGAAAAACCAACCCATGGATACGAGTCAGAACAGTGGTTCCGCTGGTGGGTGAGGGTTGGGAGATGGAATGAGTGGTCAAGCACATAAAGGGAGTTTCTGGCATGATGGAAGTGTTTTTTGTTTGTTTGTTTGTTTGTTTAATGTTTTTATTGATTTTGATAGAGAAAGGGAGAGAGAAAGAAAGATAGAAACATTGATCAGCTGCCTCCCGCACACCCCTGGCCGGGGACTGAGCCTAACTCAGGCACTGCCAGACCAGGAATGGAACCAGGGACTTCCTGGTGTACAGATCAACATTCAACCACTGAGCCACACCAGCCAGACAGAAATGTTCTCTTTCTTTAAAAAAAAAATAAAAATATTTTATTGATTTTTGTACAGAGAGGAAGGGAGAGAGATAGAGAGCTAGAAACGTTGATGAGAGAGAAACATCAACCAGCTGCCTCCTGCACACCCCCCACCAGGGATGTGCCCGCAACCAAGGTACATGCCCTTGACCGGAATCGAACCTGGGACCTTTCAGTCCGCAGACTGACGCTCTACCGCTGAGCCAAACCGGTTTTGGCTGAAATGTTCTCTTTCTTGATAGGGGTGTGAGTGATATACAGCTGTCAAAACTCAATGGACTGTACACGACAGAACATAAACAGTTTCACTATATGTAAATTGCATTAAATTTTTAAAAGTTTAAAAAGTATGTGCTGTTTAAAAAATATAATTGATAGGCAATAAAAATTTCAAATATTTCTAGAACTTAAAATGTGATTTCCTGGCCGAGGGACACAAAAAATTTTGCAAATTGGAAACGGGGTGCAGACTATGTATAACACTTGGGCCAAACCACTCAACTGTCAAACCAACAACACTAGAAAATTCACTGTAATATCAGGGCAAAATATAGTAAGGCATCAGAAAATTGCTACCATTTAAACATACATATTTTTCTAAAGTCTACACCAGTGATATGGAAACCGACCCACGCATTCACTTTCTGGAAAATCATCTCTCTAATGTTATCAAATAGCACTTGGTTTAATTTTCTGAGCCATTTCTGCTGAGGTAGTTTATGAACTTGGCTCATTTTTGCTCTTTATCCTTCTCTACTAGTGGCATACACAGCACAAAAGCTAACACATGAATGTTAAAACCAATAGATTTAATATCTCGGCCCATTACCAATCTATCATAACCTGTTCGACAAGTGAGCTCCTCAGAGTCTCAACTACAGGTTTTTTGTTGTTGTTGTTATAAACTTTCATCCTCACCGAGCACAATTTTTTCACTGATTTTTAGAGAGTGGGAGGGAGGGTGGGAGGAAGGAAGGAGGGAGGAGAAAGGAGGAAAAGAGGGAGGGAAGAGAGAAATGCTGATGTAAGATAGACACATGGATTGGTTCTCTCCCACATGCCTAGTTGCCTACTGCACACCAAAGCCAGGGAATGAACCTGCATGCCCATGAGAGGGAATCGACGCTCTATCACTGAGCCACACTGGCCAAGGCTAAACTGCAAGTCTTATTCAAGTCCTGTGCAGACAAGCTCAGGTATCTTCTTAAAACTTAAATTCTTTCCTGTTTATAAAGTATTACATATATCTCCCCTTTCCCCCAAGCTCAGATATTATGGTAGCTCTTCAAAGGACCTTGCTCATGAGATCAGAAGGATACATGGAGGACACTAAGAGGAGGGGGCCCAGAGGTAAAGAAGCAGGAAGGTGTACATTTTATTAGTGTATTGGCTTTGTAGGAAAACAGCTCATTTTGTTATTAAATTCTACATTATATTTTCTTTGGTATCAAACCGATCTGGGTTTGAGAATCAATTCTGCCATTAGATGCATCATCTTGGGCCAGTTACTTTACCACTGAACTGTTCTCTTACAAAGGACGCTAACGGTATTTGTTTCTAAGGCGTGCTGCGAAGATTAAATGAAAACACAAGTAACATTTTTAGCTCAGCGGCTGGCACATTATAGGTGCTTAACAAATTATAGCTACTATCATACACAATTCTGTTTCTTGAGAACGCTATGTAAATGATACAGGCCCCAGTAACTCCCCTCTGTAACCAAACCACCACCAGGATATTCAGGCAGTCATTTTTTACTAACAAGGTACCAATATGAATGGGCAGCATTCCATAACTTTGAAGTCTAACTATGCTCATTATAAGAATTTCAGCAGCCAACTATAGATAAGGTCACACACACACAAAAAAGCCAAAAGGTTAGAAAATAATTTCACAAGATGAATATAAGAAATCAAAGGTCTCAAAAGAAAGGAAATTTTTTGCTAAGCAGATACACTCTATGCTTCCCTGTCATGCTACTGATTTATCTCAGACGCATCACTACTAAAGCAATAAAGACACAGATGAGCAAGTTATTCTTAACCACACATGACGTGGTATATGACAGTCAGCCCCACTTAATCATTTTAAAAAGCACTTTACGTGGCAGACTCATGCACAATAAATACTTACCTGTTTCTCTTCATCTGGCATGTTTTTTTCCAGTTCTATTAGGTATTCTTCGTCGAGTTCAGAGGAATTCACATCATCCTCAGGTTTGTCCTCAACCGTGTCCACTCCTGGCTCCTCCTTCTCAAAGGAGGCACTGCAGTCATGGAAGTGCTCCTCTTCTCCCTGGTCCTCCTGGGGCTGGGCCTCCACAGCCTGTGGCGGCTTGCTCTGGGGCTGGGGGTCACTGGGATTAGAAACTGAAGGACTAGCACATTCTGCTTCCTGGGGATCTGTAACTTGCAAACCACTGAGCAGGTCCTCGGGAGCCCTACCGTTTTCTGACTTCTCCTCCATGCTGAATCAGTGAGGGAGGTGAAGCTGGTTCTGGAAAAAACAGAACACACGTTGGGCAACGGTGCGTATATTCAAACACAACCCTATCACACCCAAACAAACTTCTCCCCCAGAGCTCAAAACACACTCTCGCTTCCTTTTGTTAGAATTTATTATGTAGTATCGTACCCCCAGGAATAATGCCAAATACCATTCTGATTTCCCTTCCAGAACTTCTTATAAGCAACAGTAGAGACCGATTTGAATGTGACTTCTACTTTCCAATGCTCGGAAGTTGTCCAATAGCAAAAGAAAGGCAGAAGCTAGAACAATGGCAAGATAAATGAAGTGACCCAAAGCTTATTCAGAATGAAAACCCAGGTCCTAAATAAGAACTACACCCTGACTTTCCAGCACTACCGCACAAAGGTCAAGAATAAATTTCTGGGGTCAACCATTTTGGGCTCCCTCCCTTGCAGCAGGAAGTTCGTATCCCCGCCCCTCCACAAATTTTGTTTTCTTCCCCTCCCCAAAAGAGTAAGTTTCTTATGGAACTCAAAATGCAATCCATGTCCAGTGATCACCAACTTCACCCCAAATCCGAGAGAGACAGAGCCCACGCAGTTTACAGCGGAAGGGGAGCCCTGGCACAGGTGGTCCAAAGGAGGATCCCCGTGGGGGTCAAAATCATGCGCTAAATAAGAATGGTTCCCCACCCTGGCTGCACAACCAAACACCTGGTACGCTTTAGCTCAGATTTCACACACCACAGCTTCTGATTTATTGGTTTCGCTGGGTTAGCATAGGGCATAGGTAATTTTTTTTTTTTTAAAGGCGTCCCAGGTGATTCTAATGTGCAACCAACTGACAACCACCGTGGGAGAAGCTGAGTCAGACCAACACGGCCCCAGCCTTACGGCAGCAGAAAAATTACACCAACGACCCCGGGGTCGCGGCAAGAACCCGGATTCGCTCCAGCTCGTCCCAAGCAAACTTAAAACAGCAATATCTCAACAGGGAGACTGCGCCTCCACCGCAGCGTTTCGTCTCTCCCCGCTCCCGAGTCTACGGGAAGAACGCAGCAGTGTGAGGTCCCTGTTTTAAGAAGGGGCCGCCCCGCGCTTCCCAACAGTTCGCCGCCCCGGCTGCGTCCCTCTCCGACACTAAAAACACCCAACGGGCTACTCACCGCTTCACGCTTCCTCTCTTCACCTTCCTAGCCTCCGAGAACCCTCTACTTCCGCTTAGTCAAGTACACTTCCGTCGGCGCCGACCAATGGCGTCGCTTTTTGCAGAGCATCCTGGGAAATGTAGTGGAACGGCGCTGCGTGACGTCATTGTACGGCCCGGGAGTACCAGGGGCGGTGGCCATCTTGTGTTACGGCAAGACTCCGCGTTAGCGCATGGGGGGGAAAAAGGCGTTTCTCTTCTTCCTTTGCTCCGACTGCTCTCATGCCGGCAATGTATAGCAAAAACCTTATAAAAAAATGGAGTTTTCCCTCTAATGGTCTGTAAAGTGTGCTTTCAAGGCCCCTCTATATCAAAAACGGTTCTCATAATAATAATACTACCATTTGCCTTATCCATAGTCCTCTCGTGACTGTACAGTGTTTTCCAGAGGCTCCATGGACTGGATGCAGACCGAGCTATGAGAATCCAGCTGTCTTCTATTAAGCCAAAGATTTTCAAGCATGTAAAACAATGAGACTCTTTTCACTACATGTGTTTTGCTTTGGAAAATAGTTATTTATAAAAAGATTATTTACGTTTGCATACAATGGGTGTAGTGTTAACTTTAAAAAATGTTAGCATTTATTAACTCATTTAAGTTTTAATTTCTAATACAGCAAACACTGATAGGCATAACCCACATAAAAGCTTTCTGTGCTCCTCAATAATATTTAAGATTGTGATGAGGTCCTGGAACCAAACCGGAACTGTGGACCTACACATTCACTCAAAGAAATGTTTGTTAGACACCAGACCTTGTGCTGGGAATTCAGAGTTGAGATAGCCCTTAAGGTAGCTAGTCAGGTAACCAGCAATGACAGGTGAGAATTAAGTATGTTTCTGTAATTCATTGCAAAGAGCTGAAGGGGCTTTTTCAGGAAGAAAGCAAACTTGTTTTTTGAATTTATGTCTAAATGAGGTTCTATTTTTGTGCAAGTCAAAAGCTTTAATGAACTAAACATAAACATTAAAAATGTATTAAAGATTTGAAACTAATTTTAATTTTTAAATGTAGCAGGAACTTTACAAATGTAAGTGGTTAGACCTCTTATGACTTATAAGAAGTGCTGTTAATTAAATGTTGGTGACTTTAGGAGCAAAATAAATAATATCCAAAAGTTCATCCATGTTCCAGAGAGGCGGAAGAGGCAGGCCCAAGAAGAAGGTGGAACCTATCTGACTTTTGGATTCCCTAGCACATTGAACCCACAGCTGTTCCCTGGGGCTGGGCAGTGAGACACACACACTGTGTCCCCCTCTCTTGAACAGGATGGATGACTTGCCTAGAAACTTCAACAGAAACAGATACCAGGAAACAGAACAGAAACAGAAAGCAAGTGTGCACAATACAGCTGGAGAGCTCAGAAGGCAGAGAGAGGGGAGTTTGGATCCAAGAAACACCCAAAACGCCACGAGAAAGTAGTGAGTGCAAAGAGCTGTGGGTACCAGCACCTGGCTCACTGGCCTCTGGGCTGCTGGGGTTCGTCTTCTTTGGGTCCCTTTGCAGGTGCCACGGAATGCCAAAGGCTCAGAAACAGCCGCAGTAAAACCCTGAACCACAGAAGTAGTAATTGGTAAAAACTCACCGTGCACCCACCAGAGCACTCAAACCAAAACACAGGCTGAGGTGCAGGGAGGGCCCCTGGTTACAAAGAAGCTTATATAGTGAAGGAGGGAGCAGCGGCTGTTTGTTCTCCGCAGCAATTGGCAATGAGCTAAACTAATGACTAAACTGGTTTTATCCGCTCAGGGAACCCGCAAGGCTGCTCTCCATTTGCTTTTCACGTTAACAATAAGTAGCAGAATGCTGCTAAAGTATAGACCCGTGGTCGGCAAACTGCGGCTTGCGAGCCACATGTGGCACTTTGGTTCCTTGAGTGTGGCTCTTCCACAAAATACCACGGCCTGGGCGAGTTTATTTTGAAGAAGTGGCGTTAGAAGAAGTTTGAGTTAAAAAAACTTGGCTCTCAAAAGAAATTTCCATCGTTGTACTGTTGATACTTGGCTCTGTTGACCAATGAGTTTGCCGACCACTATACTATAGACTAGGGGTGTCGAACTCAATCAGAGAAGGGGCCAAAATCTAAAATCCAGCCTAAATCGCGGGCCGAATGGTTTACTGAACAGTCATAAACTGTCATTGTGATGGAAACGCAGCGGAGTGCAGTGATGACAGCGCGGTGCGGGCCACATTGCAAGGCCTGGCGGGACGGATTTGGCCCGCGGGCCTTGTGTTTGACACATGTGCTATAGACCATAGAGCAAGACACATACTTTTACAGATGGAAGCCCAGAGATTTCGTCTCTTAGCACTCACGGCTGCTCTAAAAGGAAGAAAGGTCTCTCATGTAGAGGGTGGCTCTGTGGTTATTGCCCAGGGTAGAGACCACGTGTGTCTTGTCTACAGTTGCAAATGAACTACCTCTTAGCACATGGATGGGTGATCTTTAGGGAATTATGGCCCAGACCCTGGCCATTCAGTGCTCTGGTGAGTTGCATAGATTTCGAGACTTCTGGAATGACCTTATAGGATTCTTGTAAATGGTGTCATGGCTTATCTAAAACACAGAAAGGAACGTGCTTAAAAAAGAAAAAAATGCCTCCCTATTAACACCACTCAGTAAGTGCTCAATAAACGTTTGCTGTCATTGTAATCTTTATTACTCACGAAGGCCTCCATTACAGTATTACCATCATTCTGACCAATTATTAATAGGTAGGAATTTAATTATTATTAGTGCTACTAATGATAATTAACAATATTATTAACAGTGATATATTTGTGCAACTTTCTTTTTTTTAATTAAATATATTTTATTGATTTTACACAGAGAGGAATTGAGAGGGACAGAGAGTTAGAAACATCGATGAGAGAGAAACATTGACCAGCTGCTTCTTGCACACCCCCCACTGGGGATGTGCCCGCAACCAAGGTACATGCCCTTGACCGGAATCGAACCTGGGACCTTTCATTCCGCAGGCCGACGCTCTATCCATTGAGCCAAACTGGTCCTGGCTATTTGTGCAACTTTCATTCACATCCCCATAGACAGGAGACTGAGCACCTAAGTGTGTGGAAAGGAGGGGGAAGCTGAACATGAATGAATAAGTAAGGAATGGATGCTAGTCATCATATTAGACCCTGTGGTGGGTACAGCAGTAAATCCGGAGAGTAGTGAAGGAGCCATTTTCTCTTTGCTTTTCTTTCTGGGGGAGCAGCGGGCAATTTCTTAAAAAATAAAAAAATAAAAAAATATATATACAGAGAGAGAGAGAGAGAGAGAGAGAGAGAGAGAGAGAGAGAGAGGGAGGAAGGGAGGCAGAAGGATAGAGTTAGAAACATTGATGAGAGAGAAACATCAATCAGCCACCTCCTGCACACCCCCTACCTGGGATGTGCCCGCACCCAAGGTACATGCCCTTGACCGGAATCAAACCTGGGACCCTTAATTCCTCAGGCCAACGCTCTACCCACTGAGCCAAACCGGTCAGGGCCAGCAGGTGATTTCTTAGTGTTACAATCAGTAAGGAGCTGCCCACCCGGTCTGTGGCCAGCTCTCCCGGGAGCAGGGCAGGGACTAGGGAGAGGTGAGCAGGTGACAGCCTGGTGGGAAGTGGTGGAGGATACAAGAGAAGGGCCTTCTATGCAAGGTGGCCCTCTGGGTCACGGCAGGACAGCGGGATTGCTGCCCAGGATGGGGGTTAAGAGTGAAGGCAGTCAGACGGTCTGAGTTTGCCCTGCTTTTAGCAGCTGTGTGATCTGGTCTCGGACAGGTCACTGAACCTTGATGTCTCCTTTGTAAAGTTTCACGAGGCTTATGTGGGATAATGAACCTGAACCTGGCACTCTCTTTACCTGGGAAGAAATTGCTTTGTAGGGAATGTGCAGGCAGAGATGGAGATCACTCCTGCCTCCCCAGTGACTTATTCCGCCCACACTGTGCTAAACTTTTGGGAGGTTCTGTGCTTTTATGCTCCCTGGATATTTAATAAATCTTTGCTACACTGGCTCAGTTCTTTCTGTGCCCAGAGTGGATATATTAATTCCACGAGGCTTACTGAGCCTGGCTTTGGGAATACAGGTTTATACTCTGGGACCATTCTTCATCTTCCCCCAGAGTTGGGGTACCTGAACTTGCCACAGCAGGCCAATATCCAACAGCCAGAGACGCCAAAAGGTTCCTGAGGGTGAGATGAATATAAAATACATAATTTAGATGTAGAGCCTGTATAGTGTTTCTCAGAGATGCTATTGCTCTTTATTCTTTCCCAGTTCCAATCCTCAAACTGAGATTTCTCACAGGAGACACAATCAAGAGTTAACATTCTGAGTATTTAAATATCTATGTTTCTGTTTTCTCTGAGATCAGCATGTTCACTAGCAGTAAGATATGAGCCATAGATCTAATTTCAAGTCATTAGTAGCACCATTAAAAACAGTAAGAGAAGAAAAATTAATTTACATGATATTTTAGTTAACCCAATATGTGCAAAATATTATCACTTAAACATGTAATCAATACAACAGTTAATAGAATATTTTACATTCTCTTTTTCATACTAAGTTGTTGGGATCACGTGTGCTTTTACTGTTAAAGCACATCTCAATCTGGACATTAAGTTTCCATTGAAAATATTTAAATCTACATTCAGATTTCATAACATTTATAATTAGAAAATTTCATAACATTTATAATTAGATTCATATATCCAAGTTTCAAAAAAATGTACTTCCCAATGACTGAATCAAATATTAGTTTTTAAACGTGTTTAATTTATTAAAATTTTTTTTTTTTTATTGAATTTTAGGGAGAGAAACATTGATGCAAAAGTGAAACATCAATTGATGCCTCTTGCACGCCCCCTACTGGAGATGGAACCTGCAACACAGGCGTGTGCCCTGACTGGAATCGAACAGGAAACCTTTCCGTGCACAAGAGGATGCCCAACCAACCGAGCCACACCAGCCAAGGCTAACTATAAGTGTAATTTAATTAAAATTAAATAAAATGAGAAGTTTAAGTCCATGGTTGCACTAGCCACATGTTAAATGCCCAATCACTGCATAAAGCTGGTGTCTACTGCATTAGACGGCATAGACTCAGACTTTCTGGAACAACAGCTGATGAACATTCTTAGAGAAGTACTGTGTGTCAGGGGCCGTGCTCATTATGTAAAGGGTGTGCTCACTATTGTAACTCTTACCCACAATAACCCTGGCCTCCCCGCTTTCACCCTTGCTTCCTCTCATCCCTTCACCATTCAGTAACCAGCCCGATCCCTTACCAACACAAATACCAAACAAGTCTTAACCACTTTCATTGACTTCCCGCTCTGATTGGAATAAAATCTAAAATTCCTTATCACGACCCCTATGGCAATCTGGTCTCTGCTTACCTCTCTGACCTCACCTCGTACCCCCTTTCCCTCTTGGACACGATGCTCCTCTTTGTTCCTGAAGCACAATCTCTCCTCCACCTCCAGACCTTGTGCTGTTTCCTCTCCTGCTGCTGTGAGCAGCTCTTCCCATGGTCTGCTCATTCTCGTTCTTCAGATCTCACTTTAGTATCATTTACGCAGCCCACTCTATTATGTCACCCTGTCCATTTCCTCTGTGTCTGTTATCACGTCGGTAACAATCTGGAGTATTTCTTAACTTGATTATTATAATTCCCTCTACTAGGCTGTAAGAGCCACAAGGATTCAGAACTTGTCTTGCTTCAATATTCAAATGTTGCATAAATGGGTGCCATTGTTGGGTGTTATTATTACAAATTATAAGGTGGAGGCTCAGAGAGGTTAAACGTTTTCTCCAAGGTCACACAGCTAATAGAACAGACCAAGGACATAATGCCAGGTCTAACCACAAAGTATGCTTTTCTAAAGAACAAAAGAGGTGGCAGATAGAATAACCTTAACTGCAAGAAGGAGAAGTGGCCTTTGAAAGTGATCTATAGCTATACAAATGTATATGGATATACACTTGGCAGGAAAATCCTGCAGTTTGTCAGTGTCAGGCAAGTGGCTCAGAGCTGGGTAAAAGATGCAACCTTTGATGCTGGTGACGGATGGGTAAAGGTACCATACTCATGGAGACTGACAATCTTGGAGGCAGTCAGCCAAAAGCCTGCCAAGGCAAGCATCCTGCACCCACCAGCCTGACTGCTCAACCCCCCTCAGCCCTCACAGACTAAGGAAAAAGTGCCCCAGCCACAAATGGAATGACTGAGATTCATCAAGTACACGAAACAATTTATTCTGAGTTAGGTCATACTTCTGACCCTTACTTTTCTGTATTAAAGGGCAACGCCCATTTTAAAGCATAAAGCATTGTGGTGATGTACAAACCTTTGCAAGTTCAGGCAGTGGGCCGATTTTGGTCCAGCAAGGGGCAAGGGCAGGCGTCAGAAGGAAAAAGGGACCAGCTGGGTGGGAAGCAGGGTGCCGGCTGTTTTCATCTGCCATCCCTCTCTCTGAATCCTGCCAGCCTCCCTTTGAAGGGGGAGAACTTCTTTTCACTCCAGAAAGGAGATTGGTCTGTCATCCTCTGTTTGGGTCAAAGCAGAGGCAATGGGTATTTGGGGACTAAGTAACCTATAAATTCCTCAGCCAGCCAGGAAAAAGGGCAGCTTCCATGGCGCAGAACAAACACTCTCTCCAACAAAAACATCCATGAGTATTTCCATAAATCCTTGGGGAAACTGATAGAAATACCTGTTCGTTTAGGGGCCATCTTTCCTGGCCAAGCTGACTATCTGTGTCTTGGGTTCAGGATTGAAAGCATTCTGTAACATGCCAAACATCACTTGAGGTTCTTTCTAAAATATAATTTAAGAAATAAGGTATTTGTAGACCGTTACTTTGCTATTTAAAACCTTCATGATGGTTTTAAAGACATCCCTCCTCAGCAGATGTCTTGGTTGAGTACATATTTAATAAGTATTCACAGATATTTTAAAGGCACTGTTAGGAAGGAAACTGACTTTCCTGTCATTTGTCCAATTATCCCTGCGTTTAGAGGTTGCAGAGAAAATGACTTGTTAATCCATGACTTTTTTTTTTTTTTAAACAATGGCTCACATTTTCCTAAGACAATTGAAGCTATATTATCCATGGTGAAATCTCATTCTATCTCGTGTTCTTAAGCAAGTTCATCCAAGTGCACTTAAGGTGCATTTTCCTCTTTGTTATTGAATTTTGCACTAGCTCAATCCCAATCTGGCACCAGCAATTATATGGCTGTAGCAGGACACTTATCTGGAAGTAATAGAGGAACATCAGCATTTCTGGGAAATGGGGCTAAAATGGAATAATTTAATAACACTCTACATTTGCTTAGCACTTCAGAAGCTGACCTCATGTAAGTGAATATGCATACACTCTGCTATTGAGTGCGCTTCAAGTAGATCACGTTGGTTCTCCTAGCAGCTCTGAGCTAGACAAAGCATGTGTGGTACCCATTTTACAGAAGAGAAAACCGGGAGCTGAAGGGACTTGTTCAGGATGAGAGCTAGTGGCAGAGTTTCATGTACAGCCAGAGGGGCAGAGAGATCTCCTAGCCCAGTAGGTGGTCTCACTTGTCCCAAGAGTTCCTTTGGCCATGAAACCTATGGACCCTTTTAAGAAAAATGATTTTCAATACGTTTTTAATTGATTTCTGAGAGAAGGGAGAGGGAGAGAGGATAGAAACATCAAAAATGAGAGAGAATCATTGATTGGCTGCCTCCTGCATGTCTCCTACTGGGGATTGAGCCTGAAACCCTGGCATGTGCCCTGACTGAAAATCGAGCAGTGACCTCCTGGTTCATGAGTTGATGCTCAACCACTGAGCCACACTGGCCGGGCCAGAAAAAAAATTTTTTTTCCTGTGTGTGCATAAAACAAAACACACAGGATTATGAGGAAAATAAATTATAATGCAATAAGTTACTCAAATATTTAAAAATGTGACATAAATCACATTTTTTGAGATACATGTACATATAATCACATTAAATATGGTAGGTGTATTAAATACCATACTTTTGAGGTAGTGATGATCAAAAAACACTATTTTAATATATCTGAGCTACTATAATATGCTAAAAAATAATTTCTTTTGATGAAAAGTCACAGGTTCTGCTAAGATTACTGTGATCTGCTGCCTACAGTCAGAAGGAAATGCTCAATTTTAACTAGAGGTTAGTGAAAACAAGAATATGACATTTTTTTCATCATCCAAATTTTTCATCACCCTCCCTTTTGAATTTTATCTATGGCCTTGTGGGGGTCTGTAGACCCCCAAATTAAAGAACTCCTTATCTAGTCTAATTCCTCATAAAACAAATGAGAACACTGAGGGGCAGAGCAGGAAAGTGATTTGTCTAGGAATACTTAGCAGTGCACTAGTAATAGCAGGCATTAAACTAGAACCAGGGTTGGAAAGACCTTTCTCCAAGGCGGTTATGAAAAAAATCAAGGCAGTAATCTATGTGATGCTTAGCACAGAATCACACATGCGGTAGCGTCAGGCGGAAACAGCGATCACACACAGCAGACACACAGAGACAGGTCTTCCTGGAAATCTCCTTAAAAGAGAGACAAAGTCACCTGTATGCACCTTTTGCCCTTGCTCCTTTCCCCCTCCTGCCTGGAAGAGGGACATTGTAGCCACATGAGAAGGGATACGGCCTCTCCTGACACTATGAACCGGCCACACTATCTGTTCCTTAACTGCCTACAAGTGACAGAAACAAAAAAAATCTTCTGACTCGTCCAAACCACTGCTACTTGTATCTGCTAAGAGCAGCCAAACTCACGCCTTGACCGACACACACACCTCCTCCTGGCCGGGTGACGACGCCTCTCTGAGCCTCTCAGCTATAAGAGCAACAGTTAGGGTTTCTTGGCGAGGATTCAAGGAAGCAAAGGATGCACCGCAGTGCCCGGCATATTAAATGCAGATGTTGTTATTGCTGTCTCAGTGCATTGCTGTTCAACGCACAGCACATTTCTACCACATTGGCTCACAGCTTCAAAACCCCCACACAGCACCAAACATGGCAACTCAGCCTGGATCAAATGCCTGTCACAGAAAGGAATAGCTTATGAAAATGCTGAAGGAGACAAAACACCTAATAATTAGTGGCTACCAACCAGACACATGGAAGCAATTAGGAGGCTTATGTAAATGCAGGGGACTGAGGCCACTTCTCGTTTATGCCAAGATTTCTGCATGAGCCCCGGAGATATTTCTTCTGCCACTGAGCTGACTTCACAGGGAGGGTGTGGGATCAGGAGTGAGTGCAGAGGCTGTGGGAGGCTGCAAAGGACCCTCAGACTTCAAAGCCCCGCCCCTTACTTCCTGCTCCAGTGGCCACTCTGCTGTGGACTTCAGCCACCAGAGCTGGGGACCCAGGGGGTGGGGGTGGTGGTGGTGGTGGTGGTGGTGGTGGTGGTGGTGGTGGCGGTGGCGGTGGCGCAGGCATGTGTACGCCTACGGGCCTAAGATGGGGTCAAAGGGTAAAGAGGGAGTGGAGGTTCCTACAGACGCATCTGGCCTACAGTCTGGTCATAGGATGGAGCTATTGCCCCACAGGCCCTTTTCCTTCCCCTCGCACTGAGACTGGGGACAACCGGGCAGCTGGTGCCTGCAAAGTAGGCTTCGGCGGGGGGAGGGGGGAGGGGGAGAAGGGGCGACGACTCTCACACTCAGGGATGGGCTGCTGCTTTAGATGTACAGGGCAGGTTAAAATCCGTCACCCCTTTCAGTTACTATCCTCTTACCGTCACCTTTTAAAAGAACACCATTTACAAACTTCAGGGGGAAGAATAGGACTAACTTGGAACCTGTCACCACTCCCCAGAGATGACATTAACAACAGTGTGCTGTGTGTCCTTCCGGGAGATTTCCATGCCCTGTCTGCTATGGACTGAACTGTGTCTCCCCCCAAAATCGTGTGTTAAAACCCGAACTCCCAATGTGACTGTGTTTGGAGATCAAGCCTATGAGGACTAAAGAGGGTTAAAGGAGATTATAAGGGTGGGGCCCTAATCTAACAGGTCTGATGCCCTTACAAGAAGAGGAAGAGTCCTAGCTGGTTTGGCTCAGTGGGTAGAGTGTCAGGCTGTCTCAGGTGCAGTTCCAGTCAGGTGCACATGCTTGGGTTGTGGGCTCGATCCCCAGTAGGGGGCATGCAGGAAGCAGCCAATCAATGCTTCTCTCTCAAAGATGTTTCAATCTCTCTCTCCCTCTCCCTTCCTCTCTGAAATAAAAAAAAAATAAAAAAAATAAAAAAAATATATGTACACACATACAAGAAGAAGAGGAAGAGGCACCAGGGATACACACTCACAGAGAAAAGGCCACGTGAAGCCGAAACAGGTTTAGCTCAGCGGATAGAGTATCGGCCTGCGGACTGAAAGGTCCCAGGTTTGATTCTCGTCAAGGGCATGTACCTTGGTGCGGGCACATCCCCAGTAGGGGGTGTGCAGGAGGCAGCTGATCAGTATTTCTCTCTCATCAATATTTCTAACCACCTGTCTTTCTCTCTGTGAAAAATCAATAAAGTATATTAAAAAAAAAAAAAAGAAAAAAAAAAAAAGAAAAAAAAAGAGAAAAGGCCACGTGAGGACACAGTGAGAAGGCAGCCACCTGCAAGCTAAGGAGAGAGGCCTTGTAGCAACCAAGCCAGCTGACATTTTGGTCGTAAGACATCCGGAACTGTGAGAAAATAAATTTCCGTTCTCTAAGCCACCCAGCCTGTGATATTTTGTTGTGGCAGCCTGACTCAATATGCTGACTTAATTGTATAAGTACACGATTAATATTCTTAATTATGTAAGTACATGAGCAGGACTGTTTCTCAAAATACTACATTGTGCTTAACCTATCTTTCCCTTCCTCCTTTTACCAGGCAGGCAGGCAGCTTTTCCAATTCCTTAGCTCAGGGGTGGCTAACGTGCCCCCTCTGGAGGGTGAGGTGGGACTGGGGAGGCCGTGAGACTGACAGGCATGCTTCTTCTTGTCCGCCCATCCCTGCCCCTGCTGGGGGATTCTGAGGAGTCACACAGCTCCCCAGTCACCCTCAGGGTCAGCGCGAGAGGCCCTGGACCAGCTCCTGTCTCCTCAGCTCTAATGTCCAAACTGGAGGCCTCTCGGGCCCACTCCCCTTGCTCCATTCCCATGACACAGTGACAGGGTGGGGGTGAACAGAGGCTGGTACAACCTGAGTTCTTAGCTAGAACTTGCCCACAGCCTGTATTTCTCAAGGTTTGATGGGTTACAGTTTCCAAGAAGTAACAGCAGTAATTGAAGAGAGTACTTCAGTCATTAGCATATTCTCACTGTGATTTTTGCTATTTCTGTGGTTTTCTATTATTGACATAAATCTTAAAATATTTTAATCCTTTTCTACTTAATAAGATGTACATTAAAAGGAGAATTTTATGTCATCTGCATGATACCAGTGCCACTTGCTCTAAAGAGAAGTTCTCGGGGACTCTTTCCCCTCCCCACGGGGGGAGTCTGTTCTGTGGGACTCTTCCCTCTCCCCACAGGGGAGTCTGTGCTGTGATTCTTTCCCCCTCCCCAAGTGGGAGTGAGTCTGTAGTTGTTCTTCAATAAATTCCCACCTTTGCTACAAAAAAAAAAAAAAGTTCTCAGTAAAATTAAATATAATGAAAGCAGGATTATTAAATTTGAGCTCTGAGCCTAGTTGCAGGCAGGACCCTCCAGTAAAAAGATGACAACCCGCTTTACTGCGGTGGTCTGAAACAGAGCCCGCACCATCGCTGAGGTGGCCTCTATTGGAAACGTTTTAAATCTTGTCTCTTCTGATAAAATTGGGGCTCGAAGAGGTGCCCACATTTATCCCCCAGCTCTGCGGAGTCCCTGGCCCAGCTCTGGTAGCCCAGGTAGGAAAATGCAACCTGAATTTCACCTTCCCCACAGTCCCACAGCTCTCCGGGGGAGGGACTCAGAGGCAGGCTCACCTCCCAGTCCCAGGAAGGAGGTGGGTAGAGCCAGCCCTCAGTGTTAGTGCACTTCCTGCCTCATGGACTTGCCTCCTCCTGAAGAGAGCCAGGGCCAGTGATGTAGAGACCCTCGGCATTGGAAAGGCTGTGAGTATGGGGTCTCCCCACCGGTGGGGGCTGAGGCCTGCTGAGATATGGATTCGTTCCCTATTGTTGCTGAAACAAATCACTACAAACTGAGAGGCATAAACAGCTCAAATGTATTCCCGGACAGTTCTGGAGGCAGGGAGCCTGAAAGCAGGTTCCCCGAGTTCAAGTCAGGGTGACAGCAGGTCCTTCTGGCAGCTCCAGGGGGGCATCTGTTTCCTCACCTCTCCCAGCATCCAGACACCGTCGCTATCCTTGGGCTCCTGGCCCCGTTTCCACATCTTTATCTTTATTTTTGTAAACATGGAACGGATCACGAATTTGTGTGTCATCCTTGCCCAAGGGTCATGCCACTCTTCTCTGCATCTTTACAGTCAGCCACGCAGCATCTTCAAAGGTTTTTCTTTCCATCCTTCTGGGTCTGTCGTCACTTACCACCCTTTGGCTGTCTCTGCCTTGGCTTGTGTCCCTCTTGTTAGAGTGACACTGTGATCACATCATGTCCACTGGGATAACCCGGGATAATCTGATCACCTCCAGCTAGATCTTTAATTTGATCACATGTGCAAAGTTCACTTTTGCCAGAAAAGGTGACATTTCAAGGCCAGGGATTAGGTGGTGGACATTTTTGGAGGCCATTATTCAGCCTACTGCAGACCATAGTAAGTTTCATGTAAAGTCCAGGAGGAGAAGTAACCTGTCTGTCTGGTCACCACTGACTTACCAATGACTTGCACGTTGCTGGACATGGGGTCCCCGGATCATAAAACAGGAGTGTATTTCTAGTATCACGTGAGCTCACTCATCCAGGGGAAATGATGAACAACAAATACTGCTGATGAACAAGAACAGCACGGATCAGACTGTCGGACCTCAGAGGGAAGGTTGGGGGAGGGGGGAGGTGTGTGTGAGGATAAAGGGGAGAGATCAACCAAAGGACTTGTGTGCATGCATATGAGCCTAACCAGTGGTCATGGACAACAGGGGGGGTGGGGGTATGAGTGAGGAAGGGTTTGGGGTGGGAATGGGGGGGTTAATGAGGACAAATATATGATACCTTAATCAATAAAGTAACTAAAAAATAAAATAAAACAGTAGCTCGACTCATGAAAGCTGTACTACACTCTTCCAAGATGTTACCTTCTACCTACGGTTTAGGAGGTCCCCAGATCCCCTGAAGCCAACACACAACTCCAAGTTTTCTTAGTCCAGATTTCTAGAACGTCTGGCTGCGGCTGAGACACCAATAGGGGGCTCCGAGGAAGTGGACGGAGCAAGCTGAATGGCAAAGCGACTTTGCTCCTAGTCGCCTAGGCGCGACGGCCAGCAGGTGGCGCCCGGGTCCGCCTTAAAGCACCTGCTCAGCGAAGGGGGCGTGGAGCGGCCTCGGTCTCGGACACTGCGGTGTCTGAGGACTGTTTCCCAGTCTCGGCACGTACGGGGGAAGGGCGCCACGCTCCGGGAGGCGAGGGGCAGCTCCGAGAGCCTGCGTCTTCGTTGCTGGAGACGCCGCTGTGGCGCCCGCCCGCTGAGCCCCGGGAGAGACCCGCGCCCCCCCCCCCCCCCCCCCCTCCGCGGGGACCCGCGATCAGAGCTGCTGGCGGTGGAAGAAAACAAGCTGAACACCAAATGTGCACGAGCCTGCAAAAGGAGGAAACTGAAACCTCCCGGCGTGGTTTAAAAGGCAGGAAAGCAATTGCTGCTTGAGCTCTGGGAACAGGCTCCCTGAGCTGCTTACAACACTCGCCCCGGGGGGAGGGAGAAAGCAGCTTTTCCATCTCAGTGTGGGGCCACGTGGGTCCCTGGAGGGGGTCTCGAGGGGGAGTAAAACGGGGTGCTTTTCCTGAGGGGTGCATGCTCAAGTACAGCGGTCTAAGGACCACCTGGAATCAGCAGGGGAAGGAGGAGGCCGCCTCACCCTGCATGCTGCAGCAGAGGCTCTCTCACCAGTCCTGCTCTGCAAGAGCCTGAGGAGAGGGGGGGGGGGGGGGGGGGGAGGGGGAGGAGGGGGAGGGGGAGGAGGAGGAGGGGGTGAGCTGGAGCTGCATTAGCTGTATGCACTGGCCCTCTCCACACCTGGCGGGGTCAGCATGCACACACAGGAAGCATGTCAGTACCGATTCACCCTTCCGATGGGGATCCATGGGACCTTGGGGTGGTGCCACTGGATGGGTTTTTGTGCTGTTCACTCATGTTCTATCCCCAACCCCCACCGCGTTCCCTTCATTCAGCAGGCGGCAGGCTTTGTGCTTCCAAGTCTCGGGTGAGGTGTGAACAGAGGGCATTCAGGGTGTCAGCAGGTAAAAGGTTTCCTGGCTTTTGTTTTTTAAAGCCCCAGACCGGAGAGAGGGCAGAGCTGGGTTGGTGGGAGAGGAGAAGGGCCCTGAAGAAACAGGAAGGTGAGAAGAGCTTCCTTCCACACACAGAGACTTATCCAGGCTCGGAGTGTGCAGAGCAAGGTCGGTTGGCTCTTTGATTCAAACCCTTGCCTCTTCCACCTGGAAAGCCCTATCGTCTGGACTATTAAACTTTTCTAAGCCTAAAAATGAGACACTACGAATGCCTACCTCATTGATGTGCCCTAACATTATGGCTTTAGTCCCAAGGTTCTGAGATATTGATCCTTGTTATGGGCTGATTTGTGTCGTTCCTCATCCCCCCCCCCCCCCCCCCCCCCCCCCCCCCCCCCCCCCGATTCATATGTTGAAGTGCTGGACCCCCGTACCTCAGAATGCGGTTGCATTTGGAGCCAGGGTCTTTAAGGAGGGAAGGGGTGTAAAATGAGGGCTTTAGGGTGGGCCCTAATCCAATAAGCTTATTGTCCTCAGAGGAGGACATCTGGACGCAGACACACACAGGAAAGGTTATGAGGTCACCCGCTGAAGACGTCCATCTATCAGCCACGGAAAGAGGCCTCAAAGAATCAACTCTGCCGACACCTTGATCTGGGACTTGGAGCCTCAACTGTGAAAAAACCAATTACTGTGGTGGAAGCCATCAGCCCACAGATGCTCTAGCAAACTAACACAACGCTAAACAAACTTTGGAGGGCCTCAAGGTTGACCAGGAGAAAGCTGCCTGTCCTAATTTAAAATATTTTTAGGCTTAAAAAAGAAGGAGATCCTGCCATTTGCAACAACGGGATGAACCTGTGAGGGCATTATACCGAGTGAAATAAGCCAGACACAGAAAGACAAATACTGCATGACCCCACTTACACGTGGAATCTAAACACATTGACTCATAGAAGCAGAGAGTAGGTGGGTGCCAGGGGCCGTGCTGTCAAAGGTACAAAGTTTCCATCATGTGAGACAAATAGGTTCTAGAGACCTAACACACAGCAGGTGACGATGGTTAACAGCACCGGATAGCAAACCTGAGATCTGCTGAGAGAGTAGAACTTAAACATTCTCACCACAAAAAAGGTAACTATGTTAGGTGATGGATATAATTGGTTTGAGTGTGGTAGTGCCATTTTATAAAACATCGCATTGTTTTATAACCTTAAATATATACAATTTTTATTGATCAATGATGGTACCTCAGGAAAGCTGGGGGAAAACAATGAAACCACAAAGCATATCCTTTCTGGCCCCATTTTCTATTTTTTTCCTCTCATGCCCTCTGTCTACTTTGCAACTCAAGGCCAGTAGGTGCCAGACCTTAAATCTTGCCCTGCATTTCACCAGCTCTGTAGAGAGAGAACAAACACTTGTTGGGTACCAATTCGGTACTAGGGTAACGGTTATGGAAGTGAATTCCAGGGTCAGACCAGGTAGAAATCTTAAGTCTTCCTTTCGTTTCTAGTTACCTGTTATGGTATAACAAACTCATAACTTTTACTAAATTTCATGTTTACTCTTAGTGTAGGTCGATCACCTCTTTGAGTAATATGCTTCTTCACACTGTAGGACACAAAATTCCTATACTGTCATGAGCTTGTGTCTTTTTTCTTCAAGGTAGGCCCTGAGTCCTAAAACACTGGAATCTGGTTAAAAACAACAAAAAACCCTACCAAATTTATTTTGTCTTTTTATTCAGATTTCTAAACTTTTGATGTCAAAGTAAATAATTGCATAATTAATACATCTGTTAATAGCTACTGTTTGTCAGATGCTATCGTAGTGACTGGCATGGTGTTTCACCCTCATGCTTTTATTTGACCCTCCAAATGTTCCTATGAAGTGGGTGCTATTATCATCCTTATTTATTAGTTAAGGGAAGTGAGGTTTAGACCCAGGTCACGAGATCCCAAAGTCACACAGCTACTAAAAGGCAGAGGTGGGATTTGAGCCCAGATCTGGAGGGTTAAGTTATCACACCTTCCTGAACCACTCACCTCTTTGATTGGCAGATGTGTCCTTGTGCCTCAGTGACAGCAAATGACTCGGCAGTGCCTGGGTGGCCGGAGAGAACAAAGTAGGCTGCCTTGCTGCCAGCTAGAGGTCAGAGTAGAGAGGACCTGTTTGCCCCAACGGCTCTTGATGAACTGTGGGCCCTGCTGGGCTTGACCAGGGGGCGATGACCTGAGAGGTCAGGGTAATGCGGGGTCTGGCCGGGGGGTAGATCGGGAACCCAGCACTTTTTGGGGATGCGAGCCACTGCCTGGTACACCTCCCTTCTGGAAAGAGGCAGATCCCTCTGCTGCGTGTGTGGCCTCCAAATACCAGTAATGCGTGAGGTCATCAGAACCGAGTGGCTCAGGAAATGCCTTTGGTGCCTGTGGCTTCGGATATCTGAGGTCCAAATTATAACTTGCATCTGCCTAGTGATTTACTGCTCGGGATTTATACCACCATGACCTCACTGACTCCTTTTGGCGTCCCGGTGGACTGTGATGGTCAAATCCATTTGACAGATGGGGAAACAGACCGGAAGAGGCAAGGTGAGCGCTCAAGGTCACAAAGAGTGCCAAGTTGGACCGAGGCCCCACTGATGCCCAGTCCTATTCACTTGTGCGAGCCCAGTAGTTTTCAAACCGCTCTGTGTGGAGTTCTAGGTGCCTGGGCAGGCCAGAGGCAGGGACTGAGGAGGAGGTGGAGAAAGGAGAGAAAGAAGTGGCCCACTTCGCGCAGGGCCACACCTGTATCAGGATTCTGTGTCAGGCTGGTTTGAAAGATTTGCGCCGCTAACAAAGTATTTTCAGAGAACTACCCAAGCTTCTTCCTCCTTGGGAATTGGATTCAGGCTCCTCTTTCTCTACAGGAGCAAGAAGAGACCTGCTTCCCATTAGATGAAGCACTCAACTCCAAGATGGCAACACACGGGACTGTAAAAGGTACTGGGTCCAGTTTAGTGTGATGGGGTCACGTTATTCATCTCAGTCTCCCCCTCTGCAAAAACGAGGGCTTGGCCTACATATTTCTGAAAATCCACTTTGGCTTAAGTAACTGGGCTGTCAGATTTAGCTAATCAGATCTTAAACAGGGCGAGTCACCTGAAATCACATGAAAATGTTGTAGATTTTTTTGTATGTGCATTTTTCTGTATCTACAGTATTCATCAGAGTCTAAAAGCAGACTGCAATACAGAACCTCTAGTTTCCCAGGACTTTTTTCTTTTCTTCTTTTTCCTTTCTTTCTTTCTTTCTTTTCTTTCTTTCTTTTTTCTTTTGGCAGAACTGCTGGAAAACCTTTTTTGGGGAAGGGGGTGCTCAAGTAGTAAGAATGATGTGAGAAAACTATTTGCGTAAAGGAAACAAGGGCGACATATAAAGGTAAGCAGAGCTAAAAAAAACGGGGGAATGGATATTCCTCTCATGCTTTTTTTTTTTTTTTTTTTTTTTAATTGCAGGTAGGAAAAATGCTCCCTATCCTTTATTCTTCTAGCAAACTGGAGGCTTTTAGACTAGTAAAGATGCTGGAATCAATTCCATCATTACACAGGTGGAAACCGAGACCTAGAGCAGGGATGTGACTCTGGAGGTCATACAGGAATAGGACTAATGCCAGAACCGAGGCTACCTTCTCTGTGTGACTTTCCTCAGTGCTTCTTTCCCAGCAGCCGCCAGGTAGAAGAGCTCAGGAGGGACTTTGTGCCCAGGTGTGTGGCTTGGCCACATGGATCCATAATTACCCAGAAAACTCTGCAGTCTGGATTTTTTCAGAGTCTGTGGGCACAGGCAGACAATGGAGTGTTTGGCCTAGGGCTGCCGGGAGGAGGTTAAGGAAACCAGCCCATTTCTCTGCCAGGGTTCCATCCCTCCCAGGTGCCAGACCCACCTAGGGTCCTGCCCAGGCCTGGGGTCCTAGCGGTCAGGGCCAGGCCAGACATTGCCAGCAGGAGGAGTTAGACATTGCTGAGCCAAAAGCAGACAGGCAGGATTTATGGGACAAGTCCCAGGGGTCACTTGCAGCCACTGGGTCAGATCTGTTTAGCTCTAGTGGGTGGGGGTAGGGCAGTAATGGCAAAGGCAGAAGTGGATTCCAGGGGCCCCCACCACTATTCCCCACAGCATGGCCCGAGGGGCTGGGTCACACCAGCCCCTGCCTGCCACCCCCTCCCCCCACCTCATCACACATTACTCACAGCCGCACAGGAGAAATGATCTTTAATGTCCGACTTTGTTTCCAACTCCGCCAAAGTGCCAAAGTGCCAGCGTTCAGTGTAGTTCGAAGAGGGGCTTGAGAGGTACGAAGTCACGAGACGAACAAGGCTCCCGCTGCCTCCTGGGCGCGCACTCGCTCTGCCCCCCACCCCACCCCACACACACATGCACACCACACGTACACACACGCACGGACACACACACACACACACACACGCACGTGTACCCACAGTTAAATACATGTACAGAGGGCCTCATTTATATATATATATATACACAGAGAGAGAGAGAGAGAGAGAGAGAGAGAGAGAGAGAGAGAGAGAGAGAGAGAGGCGTAACCCCGGTCGGCGTCGGGTCCCCAGGCTCTCGGCATGCGCGGCCCAGCTCTGCGCCGTACCTGGCACCCATGCCCCTGCCAGAAAAGCAGCTGCCCCTCTCCCAACCCCCCTCCCCCCGTTTCCCCCTCCCCGGGGCCCGGCTCCCCCAGGCGCCGGCGATGCCCTCCCTCCGCCCCTTCCCCCGCCAGGATTCCCTTCCCCGGGACAGGGAGCCAGCCCTACGACGGCGCGGGCGCCAGGGGCATGTTGGTTTTGAAGCCGGGCTGCCCGTTGGCCACGTCGGCCTCGGGCTCGCAGCCGCCGCTGCTGGCGTCCCCCTCGGTCCCGGGGCTCTCGGGCTCGGCCAGGAGCTGGAAGGTGAAGAGCGAGCCCGAGTCGCGGCGGCCGCGGGGGCCCGGGGGCTCGGGCAGGCCCAGCAGCGCGCCGGGCGCCTTCCACCCGGGGTAGGCGCCCAGCTCCAGGGCCGGCGGCGCCCCGCGGCCCAGGCAGCCGGGGCTGGGCGAGGCGGAGGGCAGGGTCCGCTGGCTGCCGCTCAGGCAGCTGCCGCCGTCGTCCAGCGAGTCCTTGCGCGACTGCGAGCGCTCCAGCGAGCCGGCCCGCGCCCACGGCCGGTAGGTGTAGGCGCAGCGGCCCAGGCGGCGGCGGCGGCGGCGGCGGCGGCGGCGGGCGCGGCACTGGCAGCCCAGGATGCGCAGGAAGGCGCGCTTGAACTCCTTGCTGGAGCACGGGTAGATGATGGGGTTGAGGCAGCTGTTGAAGTAGCCCAGCCAGAACACCACCTTGAACACGGTGTCGGGGGGCTTCAGGGTGGAGAACAGGGAGCCTGCAGGGGAAGGGGTGGGGGGCACAGGCAGAGAGACAGACAGCGGTTTGTGAGTAGTCACACCCTCCACGGGCGCCACCTGGGCATCCTTCCCCTCCTTCTCCCCCTCTCCCCACCTCAGGATCCTCCCTCCATCCGGAATGCTAGCCTTTCCGTCTCAAAAGGAATGAATGCTCCATTCACCTTTAGGGCCAATATCGACCCCCCCCCCCCTCTTCGCCCATGAAAGCTTTCCTCCTCTAGCTCAGCAGCACCTAAGCTCCTAATAGCTCTAGATTTCCTGGGGCAACGCTCACCAGTTTCTGCTAAAATGCTATTAGCCACCCGCAATTGCACGCTTCTTTTGGGTCAGAGGCACTCTGCTGGGCCTTTCACTTGTATTGTTTTATCCATCACAGAACACCATGAAGTAGATGCTCATTTATTTCCATGGCAAATATGAGATACATTACAGACCTTCCCGTGAAAGGTAAAACATTAAAAGCAAAATATGACAATGAAAAGGAAGATCTTGTTGACCTGGGGATGAAGGAAAATGACCCAAAAAGGTAAACTGCAAAAAAAGGGTGGGAGAACGTATTTACAATGTCTAATAAGACAGGTAAAGGGTTGATATTTACAAGAAAAGGACGAAACGGCATTCCCAGTAGAAACATGGACAAAGAAAATGACCAGGAAATGTACAAAATAGGAAACCTGAGGGTTAATGAGCACATGACAAAGAAGCTCAAAGTATTAGGTAGTCCAATAGATTAAAATGAAAACCATAAAGAAATATAATTTATATCTGTTAGGCTGGCAAAAACTAGGACGATGGGCAGCACCAAGCGTAGGTGGGCTGTAGGGACATGGGGAGCCTTCTGCGTGGCCGGTGCGGGCAGAGACTGTGAAGCCTGGAGAAGACTCTAGCACCACGTGATCCAATTAAGTCTACACACACCTCCTAACCCAGCAGCTCTGCTCTAGGGCCTAGATCTCAAAAGAGTCTTTACATACGTCCATAAGGGACATGTATGAATGTGCTCAGGGCAGTGCTGTTGTGGTGATAGGGAGTTGGAGAAAACCTGGGTCCCTCACAAGGAATTATGGGACGGCAGAGTGGGGTAGATGCACAGCATGGAGACTGTGTGGCACGTAGAGGCCCCGGTTGACAAGTCCATATCACAATATGGGAAGGTCTTACATACATTGTTCTTTGTGAAAAAAGAAAAGAAAAAAGTAGGAGACAATGAGATTTATAACAATACTACTAAGTAACATGTCAAACAACCACACACATTTTGCAAAATTACTTTCAAATTAAAAAACCCCCCACACATATTAAACACAAAATGAATGATCAAAGGTGGAGGCAGAGGGAAATGGGAATGAGGAATGGGAATGAAATAAGAATGATGCTAACCCAGACCTGTGATGATGAGATGGTATGAACCACTCCAGTGAAGGAGGCTGATAATGGGGGAGGCTATACACATGTGGCTGCAGGGAATATATGCGAAGTCTCTGTACCTTCTTGACAATTTGGGTGTGAACCTGAAATTGCTCCTAAAAATAAAGCCTATAAAGAGAACCTCACTTACTTAAACTAAAAAAGCAACACATGCTGAATTTTAAAAGATTACACATTGCACAAAAACACTTTAGAATATAGAGTTCAAATAGAGGGGACCAGAGTTACCAGTAATAGTTTTGTTTTTATCCTCTTAGGATATTTTTTAAAGTGGAGTCATACACATACTTTTCCCAAAATTGCTTTCTTTGCTTAGAATACATATAAGACACTCTCCCAAGTCAGGACATAATGGTGCTGCACCACTCCCACCCTCTCCTTCCTGTGAATTACAGCCTACTGTCTGGATACACAGTAGTTTACCCCTTTCCAAATGATAGCCAAATAGGTGATTTCCAATTTTCAGCTGTTACAAACTGCAGTCAGGAAAAGCCTCTTGCATTTTGATTTCTGCACGTTTTAGTGTTTCTGTAGAATTAATTCCTATCCTAGTAATCACGAGGCCAGTTCCACACTCAAGCAAAAGCACTGACAGCCAGCAGACTGCCTTCTGAACTGGTGGGTGGCAGCGGTTGGCTCTCGCATCGGCTGTGTGTGAGTACCAGGGGCCTGCCACCTCTGCATTAACACAACCAAATGATGATTATTTCTGTAAATCACTGTGGTGGAAACCTGCTTCCAGGAAGCCTGTGCGTGAGACCTCTGTGTGGGGACTCGATGTATCATTTGGGTAAGCTGCTTTCCCTTTCCAGGCCTCAGGGTCCCTCCTTTGGGTGAGCCGTTTGATCTAGGTCCTCTCTGGCCTTAGAGTCAGTCTGTGAGGTCTGAGATGGAAGCCCTGTCCACCCCTGCAGGGGTGAGTCAGTTTCTCTGGACTCACCACACAGGGGCAGTGTAGGGCAGGGACTGGGCCAGCTGGTGCCTGGGATTCCTTGCATATTTCCGCCCCTTTCCTCCTCCCTCTCCCCCTAGCAGCATCGTAGTTACTGGGAATAGGGGCCCTGTTTGCCACACTGGCCACCCTGGTGGGAGCCAAAAAGCCTAGTTAATTGAGGAAGGTGCTGAGCCTCTTTGGCGTGAAAGAGGATGGGTGGCAAGGATCTTTTCTGCTGGGCATCCAAACAGACCTTAGGGGAGTAAATAGCAACAGGAACTGAAGGTTCCTGGAAGCCTGCTCTCTGCTGGAAGTCAGCGCTCTGCTGGCTCTGTGACAGGGCCACAAACTCACTGTGCGTGTCCCTGAGCCTGGCTCCACTTCTCTCGCTTATGACATGGTCCAGGCTCCCTGCCCTGTGACTTAGAATCCTGGCTTGCCAGGGCTGGGTAACCTTCCTTCACAGAAGCTCTGTGAGGATAGGTGACTTGCTCAAGGGCAGTCAGCTGGGAAATGGCAGAATGACCATCAAATCTATTTAAGTTGTTCAGTTGGTTCCACAAACGCTTATTGGAGCATTGGGGTTAGTGGCTAAGGATCTGTTTAAAGGCCACAGGTAGGCAGATCTGGCTCCCAGTTGCGTGGCTTTGGAGAAGCTACATGACCTGGTGTGGCTGTTGCCTGGAAAATAGGGAGGGCGACAGTTCTGTGCATGGATGAGATGAGCTTATTGGGCTTGGTCAGTGCCAGGCATGTTGAGAGCACTCCTGTGCAGCTATTCTGACTGCTTCCAACACAACTACTATTACCACTGCCATCCCTGCCAGTATTACTGCTACAAAGATGAGGAAGGAGGCCAAGAGGTTGAGATCTGTGCTGACCACATATTGGGACTCTTACTTCACTGCTCTTTATTTAAGAACATATTTTTATTGATTTCAGAGAGGAAGTGAGAGGGAGAGACATAAACACCGATGAGAAAGAATCTTGGGTCAGCTGTTTCCTGCATAGAGCCCGCAACCCGGACAGGTGCCCTGACCAAAAATGGAACTGTGATCTCCTGGTTCATAAGTCAACATTAAACCACTGACCCACACCAGCCACACACGCTCTTTTCAATATAGGCCCATAGATGGGTCCCACCCAGGTGGGTTTTTAAAAAAAAAATATATATTTTATTGATTTTTTTCAGAGAGGAAGGGCGAGAGATAGAGAGCTAGAAACGTTGATGAGAGAGAAACATCGACCAGCTGCCTCCTGCACACCCCCTACCTTGGGATGTGCCCGCAACCAACGTACATGCCCCTGACCGGAATCGAACTTGGGACCTTTCAGTCCGCAGACCGACGCTCTACCACTGAGCCAAACCGGTTCGGCAACTCAGGTGGTTCTTGAACCAGCTGGAATTGTATGTGACTTTCACCTATTTTTCTTGGGGGAGAATCCACAGCTGTCACCATGGGCTTGAAGGAGTCAGCAACCCTAGAATGGTTAGACCTCACTCGTCTATGGTTTCCAAGCATCAGTTACTGCCCTTGGACCACCTGTTTTTACTGCCTTTCTTTAAGTCAGGTTACTTAAAAAAAAATTAATCCTCACCCAAGGGTATTTTTCCCATTGATTTTTAGAGAGAATGGAAGGGAGAGAGAGAGGGAGCAGGACAGAGAAATATCTATCTATCTATCTATCTATCTTTCTATCTATCTGGAGGGTAAGAGAGAAGGAGAGTAAGACACACACACACACACACACACACACATTGGTTGCTCTCGCATATGCCCAAATTGGGGCCAGGGATTGAACCCGCAACGCTTCAATTTGCGAGCTGACACTCTAACCACTGAGCATACTGGCCAAGGCCGAGTTAGCTCACTTTTGATATCTAAATTTTAAAAATACTTAAGGAAGCTTTTATCACTATTTAAAAACCTGTACCGTTTGTTATAAATAGAATGTCGTGGTAGAGACAGTGGTGGGTCCAAGGTCTGCTCTTTTTCAAA
Organism: Pipistrellus kuhlii; assembly: GCF_014108245.1. Classification (NCBI taxonomy): domain Eukaryota; kingdom Metazoa; phylum Chordata; class Mammalia; order Chiroptera; family Vespertilionidae; genus Pipistrellus; species Pipistrellus kuhlii. The sequence goes on from NW_023425584.1 coordinate 12,010,719, forward strand.
AAGGGAGATTAGCTAGGGTTGGAGGGTGTTGAAGACTTGCTGCCCTAAATTGAGGGAATTCCTCTTTGAGGAGCCTGAATGGTTGAAAGAGAAGTGAACTTGGAATACCGTCCTCACTGACACATAGTAGGGGCTAAATAAGCAATTGCTCAATGACTGACTGACTGAGTGTATAATTCACAGACTCTTGTGCCAAATCTAGCTGTCATTTCAAGTTATTCTGCACACCACTCAACTCTGTACTGAACCTGAGGAGCAGTGTAGGCCCAGTCCTGGGAAACCACTAGCCGGAGGCAGCCATGGCTCCATTTTGATGCCTCCTGTAGCTTCTTACTGAGGCTTTAAAAGCAGATCAAATGAGGCAACACTTCTGAAAGGGCTTGGAGGGATTGCAAGCTGGACACCTGAATGGGATGAGGAGGAGGAGTTTGAGGGGGATGGATAAAGCCGAAAGCAGATGGTGTACTTGGGCCTTCCCTGCTTTAAGGCGATTTAGAGGGATTTTGAAGTTCAAGGATCAAAAGCTAAGGCTGAGCAGGATTGGCACAGGGAGAAGCATTTCTCAGCTGGACGTGGTCCCAGCAAGTCATCCTTAAGGTGCCATTCATCAAATCTGAACAGGGAACACAAGGTCTCTGTGAACCTCCTCTCTTCAAAACCATGGGGCATGTTTGTAGAATAGTAGATACCATTTAACAAGCTCACTCTGTGCCAGCCACTGGGCTAAATGCTTAATAACCATCATTTTCCAGTTATTCCTTCAACAGTCACTGTTCCAAAGGCAGCCAGGCAAGACAGTGCCTTGCTCTAGGGGGCGCCATTCTACACTGTATTCTCCATACTATAGTAGGCTGTCCATCCTGCATGTGTCCGCTGGAGGCCATCACTGGTGTGTGTGTGTGTGTGTGTGTGTGTGTGTGTGTGTGTGTGTGAGAGATGTGGGGAGGAGAATGGAAGGTAACCTTCTCGAGGTCCCGGAGCTAGTTAGTAGGTAATTGAGTTAAAATTTGTTAGCATGGGCAGCCTCTCAATCACTATTAATACAGCTCATGGGAAAGTACAATTTGTATGCTGACATGTATAAAGGCTGGAAGTACATACATGGAAGGAAACCAACAATTTTATCCTTGGGTGCTGAAATTACGGGGTAATTTCCCTTCTGTTGTGGTTTTCAGTCTTTTTCTAAATGTTCTCCATAAACATGAATTACTTTTTTAATTGGTAAAAATCCAATGAATATTATTTAAAGAAACAGTCCTGGCCAGTGTGGCTCAATTGATTGGGCATCATCCACGCATCGAAAGGTTGCTGATTTGATTCCTGATCAGGGCACATGACTTGGTTGTGGGCTGAGTCCCCAATAGGGGGGATATCCAGAAGGCAGCTGATGGATGTTTCTCTTTCTTTCCCTCTCCATTTCTCTCTCTCTCTCAAATTAATAGCAATATTAAAAAAACAACACCCAAAACAAAAGATACTTAAAAAAAAAAAGATACCATGTTTATTGGGGTCCTTGTCATGCATTAGCCAACTTTATGTTCTATTTCATGTAATTCCCATAACAGCAAAGTGGATTATCCCTACTGCAAAGAAGGAAGATGAAACAGAGGCCCAGGTGGAGGGCCACACTGCCCAAGGTTCTGTGCAGGTAAGAGAGGGTTTAAAATGAGATCTTTCGTTGTTAAACTCAGCAGCCTCCTCTGTTAGTTGTTACTGTGCTTATGGAGCCTTACTGTGGGGCAGAAAGGGGCCCTTTTAATTCTTTATGTAAACCTACATCCATAGGCCTTTATTAAACACTGGATGCAGGAATGACTGTGGGAGGGCTTAGAGTCTGTAGTGAGGCATGAGGACCTAATGCATCATTTATCTGGTCCACACAGGGTTGGGTGGTTTGTAACATCCCTCTGGACTCTGACATTCTGGGACTTTAGGCTTATAAACTTGACTTGACTTATTTCATAGTCAGCATCAGATAAGCCGATGACTGCAGCGCAGCCAGTGGGTGGTGAAACTGTTTGATCAGCTTGTCAATAGAGTGGAACTCCTTTGCAATGTCTGTCTGTCTGTCTGTCTGTCTGTTTCTCTCTCTCTCTCTCTCTCTCTCTCTCAAAAATACACTATTATTGATTTTTAGAGAGGGAGGGAGGAAGGGAGAGGGATATAGAAACATTGATGTTAAAGAGAAACACTCCTCCCGCCTCCCCCAACAGAGGACCAAACCTGCAACCAGGGCTGTGCCCTGACCAGCAATTGAATCGGTGACTTTTTGTTTTTTTTTAAAATATATATTTTATTGATTTTTTACAGAGAGGAAGGGAGAGAGAAAGAGAGAGCTAGAAACGTCGACCAGTTGCACACCCCCTACCGGGGATGTGCCCGCAACCAAGGTACATGCCCTTGATCAGAATCAAACCCGGGACCCTTCAGTCCGCAGACCGACGCTCTATCACTGAGCCAAACCGGTTTGGGCATGAATCGGTGACTTTTTGGTACAGTGACCATACTCAACCAACTGAGCCACACTGGCCAGGGCCAATGTCTCTCTTCTTAGGGGCACTGGCTATACCTATAGCTAAGCCAAGCCTTCCAGTTTAGCTCAATAAAAACTCAAAAAAAATTAAAAACAGTTGCTGATTCTTTCAGCACCAGCTTTATTAAGGGGTGGGGGGTGGGAGGGAAGGGTGTTCCTTGGATTTGGAAATTCCCTTCAAGGTTTGAATGAGATCATAAAACTATCCACCAGATACAATATTTTTGGGGCCAACAGGCCCAAGTGAAGTTTTAAAGGAAAAGCTGAAAACAGTAAGAATCACCAGAGGCACCATTTCCAGTGAACTAGGAGCCAGTTATGAGGCGCTATGTCTACAACCTTTGCTCACACCATCTCCCAGCAGCCCTGCTTTATCGTGTCTCATTGCACAGACGAGGACATTTAGGTTTAGGAGACAACGCCACATGTCTAGTAAGTGGGAGAGCTAGGACTAAAATCCATCTCTGAAGTCTGCTTCATTGTTTATAAGAAAAAAGAAGCTTCTATTTACTTCCTTAAGCACCAGGTAATTTCTCCCTCAACTGGGAACAATCTCTCTTTTTGCTGAATTGTCACAGCACTTAATCTCCCTCTGCCTTGAATTACAGTTGCTTAGGGCTATGCCTCACGTCCCCTGATTAGACTGTGAACTTCTAGGAAAGAGAATTCATGTCTGATTTGTCTCTCTCTCCCAGAGACTGACATAGGACAGGCACGCAGCCAACCTGTGTTACGTGAATAACAGTGGGGGGAAAAGAACTGAAATATGTTCTCCCCTGGCTACTCAGGGTGAGGTCCCTGAAGAAGCAGCATGGATACCACCTGGGTGTTTATTAAAAATGCTGAATCTCTGTGATCCAGTAACTCAGAATCTGCCTTTTAACAAGATCTCAAAGTGAGAAGCATGGCCTTAGCCATGTTTTCTGGGTGTCTTGGGATTCATGGATGAGCAAAGGCTGGGCTGAGAGCCACCTCACCATGGGACTGACCGACCCCCTTGCCTCCAACACTCCAGTGGCTTCTAGAGTTTATAGGATAAAGTTCAAACTGCCTAGGCTGGAATTTAAGACCTGCTCAACTTGGCTGCAATGGCCCGATTCTTTGCAACATGAGTTCACTTTCTGGCTCCTTTCCCTTTAGTCACGCTGTCCTCTAGTGTGAGAAGCCCTTTCCTTTCCCCTCCTCCTCTCTACCCTTCCCAGCCTGGCCCAAATGCCTCTTCCCATAACCACAGCCCACGATGCACAGCTTCCTCTGAAGCGTGAAAGCAGGAGGAAGGGATGTGCAGGCCTCAAAGACCTGCCAAAGTCCAGATGACCCGCACACCTTACCTCAGCGTTTTTCAACCGCTGTTCTACGGCACACTAGTGTGCCGCGAGATGTTGCCTGGTGTGCCGTAGGTGCAGACAAGACAAGAATTTTATAATTTTTCACTATTTTGTTTACTTAATATTTCATAATAAAGTAATTATAAAATACTTTCTTTGTGTTTATTTGATTCCTATTTAAGAGAATTACTTTATATATAGTCAATATAGGCACAGAGTTAAATTTTTTTAACATTTTCTAATGGTGGTGTGCCTCGTGATTTTTTTCATGAAACAAGTGTGCCTTTGCCCAAAAAAGGTTGAAAAACACTGCCTTACCTAATGTAATGCTCAATTCCCTGTTTACAGATGTGAAAACTGAGTCTCTGAATGTACAGAACTCATCCAAGGACACACAACTATTGAATGGTAGAGCTGGGATTCAAACCCAAATATGCCTGGTCCCAAACTTGGACAGTTTCCACAACAAACAATATGTCTAGAGGCCAAGAATTTTGAATCACTGTACCCCAGTGGTTCCTTTTTTTTTTTTTTAAAGACTTTAAAAAAAATTTTAATGGATTTTTTACAGAGAGGAAGGGAGAGTGATAGAGTTAGAAACATCGATGAGAGAGAAACATTGATCAGTTGCCTCCTGCACACCCCCTACTGGGGATATGCATGCAACTAAGGTACATGCCCTTGACTGGAATCAAACTCAGGACCCTTCAGTCCGCAGGCCGATGCTCTATCCACTGAGCCAAACCAGTCAGGGACCCAGTGGTTCTTTCTTAACAATATTTATTATGCAAATAGTTTAGCATCATATAATTTCAGGGTCTCACAAACCTGCTGAATCCCATTCATGGTACACCCATGAGGTGTACGGTTACCAGATTAAGGGTCTCTTGATGTTCTTGTCACAGATTTCTATCATAACAGCTATTGGACTTACTAAGATTCTATTTCCGTTGTTTACAAGTTCCTTGAGGCTAGGGCTGATCTTACTTGTCTTGGTATGTCCAGCACCTAATGCAGAGCTTGGCTTATAGTGAAGGTCTGAAAAGATTTGTTGAGCACATGATCTCCTTTTCATTTGTTGTGTGCATAGTAGGTGCTGAATAAACAGTTGTGGAGTGACCTCTTGTATTTTCCCCTCCTTTTATTTATTTATTTATTTATTTAAAGTGTGACACAAGCCAATGCCCAGTGTGGCTCCCATCTCCTTCCTGAAAGCTTTCCTGACTGTTCCAGGCCTCTTCTCCTTTATTTCCCATAAAAACAGAGTCTGCAGCAGATGGGTTAACACGAAAGGTTATTGTTAAGGGATATGATGCTTGACTTTTTAGGCAGACAGTGTCCACTCTCCTTAAAGATGGGGTCTGGCTTTGCTAGCATGGCTCAGTGGTTGAGCATTGACCTATGAAGCAGGAGGTCACAGTTCGATTCTTAGTCAGGGCGCATGCCTGGGTTGTGGGCTGGATACCCAGTGTGGGGCATGCAGGAGGCAGTGATCAATGATTCTCTCTCATCATTGATGTTTCTATTTCTCTCTCCATCTCCCTTCCTCTCTGAAATCAATAAAAATATAAATTAAAATTAAAGATGTGATCTGTGTCCTATATTTCTAGCACAGGGAGGGCTGAGCATATGGTCAGTGCAATCAATTGATAGACCTATTCTGTCTTCCAGAAGGGAAGCTACCTCCCGGTCGAGGCCCAGAGGTGAGAGCCAGATGGGGTGGAGTGGTGTCTGTAGCACTTAAGGGTCTACATGATGCCAAATGGAGAGTGTTCCATGCCTTGACCTCACTGAAAATAGCAATTTCCCTGAAGAACACTTTCAGAATTTGAGCATTGGTGGGGCCTCCGTGAAGGAAGCTGTAACACTTCATAAAGGGGCATAAAGAAGATATGCATAAAGGAGAGACTTAGTCTGCTTTAGTACAGGAAGTCTCTACCTAAGATGACTTCAGTTTTTCTCAAACTAATTTGGAAATTGAAGACAACCTCATTAAAATTACAACAGGAGGTTGTTTCTTGGGTGGGTGGAGGGGAACCTAAATGATCCAAAGTTAAGTATATGGAAGAATATGGAATATGAAAGAATAATCATGAAAAAAACCCCAGCAAGGTCAATTAAAATAAATAAGAATAGTGGAGGTGGTATTAAGAAGATGGGTTGGTCCACCCTTACAGATATTAAAACCCATTATAAAATCCAGTAACTAAAAAAATACTAGAGCAGGAAGTGCAAGAAGAGGCAGATAGATCAATGAAATTATACAGTTTGTAAAGACAACCATATATCCATGAGAATTTTATATGCCATTTCAATGTTTGTGGGAAAGAAGAGATTATTCTATCAACACTGTTGGACCAACAGGCTAGCCCAAGCATGTCAAACTCGTGGCCTGTGGGCCGCATGCCTCGTTTATTTGGCCCACATTAGCCTTTGATATGGTCGGGCTAGTCTTTTAGAAAAAATAAAGGTGGAGTTCTACTTTATTTCTTATATCAAAATAAGCCCATATGGACCCAAGGTTTTGAGCATAAAAATTATTAAAATATTAGAAAGTCTGAGTGCATAATTTTATTATTTTGAAATAGGAAAGACCCTTTTAAGTATGACAGAAGCTTAGAGTCTGTAAAGAGAAGTATTGGTGAGTTTGCCTGAACATTTCTGTAAATTGCAAACTTCAAAAGCAAAGCTAAAAGAAGAACTGAGAGAAATATTTGTAATTTAAACAACAGTAAAAGGAATAATATTTCTAATACACAAAGCTCTGTTTCAAATCAAGAAGAAAAACAACTTAATACAAAACAAAGCAAATAATATGGATAAGCAAAGACGTACAATGAACAGCCAATGAATGAATAAAAACACAATAAAATTCTTTCAGAAAATAAATAATGCCAATTAAAAAGTGGCAAACTATTCTAGATCTCTTAGTTTGGGAGATCTTAAAAAAAAAAACACAACTAAAATTGAGAATACCCAGATATTGGAATTAGATGGTAGCATAAAGGTTTATTAACTTATGGGGGGAAATCATAACCAAAGTGAAGTGGGGTGCAGGTAGGGGTGGTCCTACAGTGGCTAGGGCAAGGCCTGTGTGATACCGAGGAATTGAGAAGGAACTGGCCAGGCAGAGCGGGTGCAGGGGCGGGTATTCTAGGCAGAGGATCAGAATGTGCATAGAGCTCTATGTATGAAAGAAGTTCGTGTATTCCTGGGAGTGAGGGAAGTCAAAGTATACAAGAGAGATGGGGAAAACGGCAAAATAAAATGAAATCTAAAAACATTCTATGTGCTGAATTTGGCAAAGGTGTGGGAAAACAGAGTATTATCCATTCTGGGTAGGGGTAGAAAATTGGTTTTATCTAATAAAATGAAAATGTGCACAGCTTTGATCTAAGTACCTTCACACCCAGGAATTTATCCCACAGCAGCACTCTTAAAAGGGAGCAAAGATAAAAACACAAGGAACTGCAGTGAGGTTCCCCCCCGAATGGGAAATCGCCTAAATTCCAACATAGGGGATTGTAAAATAAACCTGCAGCATTCAAATGAAACACCACCATACATCTCTTACAACAGTAAGCTATTCCACATGGATGATGTCCATGACAGAAGTAAAAAAAAAAAAGGAAATTTCAGGAGAGAATGACATATTCCTACCCGAAGCAAATTTCAGTATAATCTGATTTTTGTAAAAAAACATTGTGTGTTAGTATGTTCATAGAAAAAAAAAAATCACCAAACTGTTCATAGTAGTTACCTCTGAGGGATGGCTTCATGATAAGATTTCACACTTTGTATTTGAAATTTTTTTTGCAATGAACAATCATTGATGAGAGAGAGAAAGAGAGAGACAGAGAGAGAGACAGAGAGAGAGCGAGAGAGAGAAGGAGAGAGAGAGAGAGAGAGAGAGAGAGAGAGAGAGAGAGAGAGAGAGAGAGAGCGCGAGCGCACACATAGGAAGAAAAGAACCAGTATAGGCTAGAGGCTAGTAGCTGGTCCATCTTTAGGCCCGATCACCACCCAGGGCCCTCATTTCCTCATGTATGAGACAAAGGGGCATTAGCCACTAGGGCCCCCTCCTTTTCAGACTGTAAGCTTTGTATTCATCCCATTACAGAGGCAGAATGGAAATTAGGGAGAAGATATAAATGCACCTGCAGCCAGAGTGCCTTTGAGCCTAGATCTGGAACAAACATCACACATCACTTGATCTTTCCTTCTGAGGCAGCAGATGAACCCGCGGGCTGGCCGAGAGGCCCAGTGTCTTTGGATGAAAGGCTCCACGAGGGAACCTGGACAATTACTGGCCTTGGCGAATGGGAAGGTATGACGCCTAGGCTGGGCCACTTAGCCGCTTAGGCTCCGCGCAATGCCTTTGATCCCCTCTCTCAGCAGTGGTCCACAGGCTTCCCTGGACTCATCCCTCTGCTCTGTCCTTTGGCGGCTGGTAATCAAAACGGTGCCCTACATCCAAACTGGCTGGCCAGGTTCAGTTTGGCCTGGGACCCCGGACAGCTCTGCGCCTTCTTTTTACTTATCCGGCCTCATCTGGACATACTCCTACCTGAGGGGGCCACACCGGGGGGTCATGCCCTCCTTGACACGCACAGCCCTCAACGTTTCTGGACCACAGTGTGAGAGATGCCAGCCGGCTCTCTGGGGTGTCTTGTCTTCTTACCAGAGCCCTCTCCTGCCTGTCTGAACCCCGAGAGCCAGGCGCGTGGCTGGTGTCTTGAATATCCTTTAATGAAATGATTAGTCTGTTCTGTTGCATACGTGCCGCTCTGCAGGTTTTGCAAAGCGGGACTTCCTCCTGCTTCTCAGCCCTGTCCATGGCATGCCATAAAACCACCCTGAAATGCTGCCTTTCTCCCAGCTCCCAGGCTCCTCACACTTGGAGAGGGGCTGTGGGACAGAGCGGGCCGGGCTGGCTGTGGCCACAGGACAATGTTCAGCATTCCTGCCTGTGCTGTTTATACATGTATAGCTCCCACATCAGCTGGGGCCTTCCTGCTCTTGAAAGCGAGGCGAGATTATCCTGAGTGTCCCTTCCATAGCCCTGGCGAGTCCGGACCCTCGGTGGAGTCTGTAGAGTGGGGCAGAGGACTCTCTTCATTCCTGCCTCTCCTCCGGCTCCAGTCCCTGGCCAGCCCGCTTGCTTCTAGCACCTGAGGCAATGAGCCCTCCTCTTCCTTTCCCATAGCAAACCCGCTCCTCCTACGTGGCTCCAGAGTTCCACATTCTTACTGTGTGTGTGTGTGTGTGTGTGTGTGTGTGTGTGTGTGTCGGGGGGGGGGGGCGGGGGGACGGGACGGGAGAAAGAATGTTTAACAGAAATTCTTCCATCATCTACAGACAGGCAATGCCAAGAACAAAAGTGAGAGGATAGGGCAAAGGGTAAGTTTTCATAGAATGGAGAAAAACAGAGTGCAAAAGAGATTTGAACCAGGAAATAAAAGGACAGGACAGCCCCCTTTTCCTCATCACTCCTCCCTGTGCTTCCGAAAAGGATGTGGTAGCTGCATGCAAAAGGAGACCCTTCTAAAGGTGGCCCTGCATGGGGGGTGGAGGCCAGGGCAACTTAGGCTCCAGCCAGGGAGCTGCGGGCACGCTTCCTGTGTGCTTCCCGGTGGTCTGGCAATTCACTCCAGTGCGCTAATTGCTCTGTGCACCTCCTTCCTTTGCAGGCTGGGAGAGATGTTCCACCCCCATTCTGAAGTGTCACTGAGCCCGGTGGATCATTATGAAAAACGGCCCCGTTACTCTCAGAAGCCTGTTCTCACGCCAAGGAGGGCTCCCAGAAAAACCTGCCAGGCATAGCAGCAGATGGACGGGCAAAGCTCTGGCTCTGGCTCTGGCGCTTCCTCCCCCTGCTGTCCTAATCCAGGGCTTGTAACAGGAGGGTGTGGGTAGGATCGGTGGAGGCTTGACTGATCTGGGACGAGGCTTTCCAAATCGCTAAGGAGAAGAATGCAGGGGGAGATAATAGAAAACAGAGTGTGAAGAAGCGCGTTTGGCAGGAGGATCCCAGCCTTGTTCTTCAGCGGCTGGTCAAGTGCACCGATGGGGCAGGTCAGTGCTGGCCCGTCCATCTGCTCTTGCCGGGGTGGTAGAGGACAGCACGACCTAAGGTACCTCCTCTCCACACACAAACGCACCATGATAGGGCTCGGCCATGTTATTTCAGTCTCTTCTGAGCTGGCTCCTTACGCTCTAGGATAGTTTGAAAGGACAATCTGGTCAAACCAGCATTTTACTGGCTTTATTACTCCTGCTTTTAGTATTAGATTCAATGATCTTGATGTGTCAATCCTCTAGCAAGCACAGGAGTACTTAATGGTGTCTGTGAAGCCCTGAGAAATAAAGGTCATTTATGTGCATTTTCTGTGTAGCTGCTTCATAGCTCCCATCAGATTCGCAAAGGGGCCCATGGACAAAAAAAGAAAAGAAAAGAAAAGAAAAAAAAGGTTAAGAAGCATTCATTGAAAGAAAATGTTTCAATCAGGAACTGGATTGAATGCATGCTCTAAAGAGTGTGAATAAGCTATGAGGTCTGGCCTTCCTTTCTCTAATGAATAATAAAAATTAATAGTGCTCAATGTTGGTGATGATGTAAGTGAATGAGTTGGCAGTCATACCTTGATTGTGGGAGTATAAACTGGGATGCTTTCTGAAGTAATATGACTCAGAGACCTTACCTTGAAATTACAATTCTAAGAATTTGTCTTAATGGCTAAGGGCACTGGCTCTGGAGTCATTATTTATGTCACCGTGGGCAAGTTACTTAAGCTCTCTAGGCCTCAGTTTCCTCAACTGTAAAATGGAGGTAATATCCTTTATCCATAGGATTGGGGGGGGGGGTGTTAAACTAGATAATACATGTTAAGCACTTAGTATAGTGCCTGAGACACAATATATACTAAATGTTCATTATGATTAAATATAAAAGTTTTGTTGCCACATGACTTATCGTAACTAAAAATTGGAAACAACCCCAAATACCTACCCAACATCAGTGACTGGTTTAATGATCCATACACCTCAACCACTAAATATCAAATTAGTTAATGTGATTAGTTAAAATATTAATAAATTATCAAAAGACAGCATAGTATGCCGTCATATAGAAAAATGGTTGAAGAAATAAACATTTAATATTTCAGTGGTTATGTTTGAGGGATGGCTTTTTCTTTTTGATTTTCTGTATCTTCTATGTTTTCTACAATGAGTGAACATAACTTGTAGCAATAAGACAAAACTAACCCAGTAAAAGTTACTTTTTAGAAATAGGATGACTAATCTGAGTTGAGAAACACTATGTGGCTTTGAGTAATCCTATCCGTGCAGGTCCCTCTTTTCATGTGAAAGCTGTCCCTTCTCTCCTTGAGACAAAGGGAAACTCAAAGGAAAGGGCGGAGGTGAAAGTGCTTTGCGAAGGTGAGGTACGTGGCAGGCGCAGGAAAGCAGGGGTTCTTAACCTCAGAGATTGTCTGCGTTGCAGGAGGACCCGAGGCCCAGCCATCTGGACGTGGAAAACCTGCCTCAGGCCCTGGGCAGGTTGTGATAGACTCTGGGGACCTTGGTATGGATGGCAGATGAAAGGTACAGCGACTTTCAGCTACAAAAATTGGTCTGCAGTCGGGATCCCGGGTTTAATCTCTGTGAAACTGATGGGGGAGTGTGGCCATGCTTACTAATGAGACAGCAGCGATGTAATTGATCAAATCAGTTCCCTTCCTGATGCAAAGCCAAAGAACCCAGAGACAGCTTGGGGCTTGGAAGAGCTTCCAGAAAGCTGGGAACGCGAATCACTCCCCCAGAGATGTTAACATGGTTAATCTAGATTGCCGTGCTAATTGCTGGCTCTTTCCTCAGTAACTGATGACATGGTGCTGCACAGGGGCTCCGTGCCCTTCACGTGGCCAGACTCTGGGTTGGGTGATTTAAATTGTGCTCATTAGCTTCTTTCCTGGATTTATAGCAAGCGTTAAACCTCATCCAGGCTTACAGAGCCCTTGCTTGCTGGAAGGAAGCAAAGTTCTAGCCGGATGCCCTATTTCATGTATGAATAGCCTTACTGTTAATTTGAAAGTCATTGTATTAAAAAAGAATGGAGAAGGGAAATCATTAGAAGAAATGTGGCCTATTGCAGCAGCCAAATGTGGAGGCCAACATTTTAAATGCACTTCGTCTAGATCAAAGGAAGACAAGCAGGAGAGAGGCTGCTGTTGTTGAGGGAAAAGAGCAGGGGAGCCGGGCGCAGACAGTGCTGGTTCCAAGCTCAGCGCTGGTCTCAAGCTCAGCGCTGGTCCCTTAGGAGCCCTGAGAACGTGGGCCAATTATTTTCCCGTTCTGAGCTATGGATTGCTTATCCATCCAATGGAGAGACTGCTACCACCATTAAAGAGTGGTCAAGATTAAATAAGATAACACACGGAAACACCTCACTCAGGGCCCGGGGCACAAAAAACGCTCAGTAAATATTAGTACTCTGCCGGCATCTTGCCCCCTGAACAAAGCCCCTAAATCATGTTGTCGTTCTGTGACACTGGATTTCTAGACTATACTTCCAGACGAAGGCGACTGGTAGTCTTTCCAGAATTTGCACCGTATGTCAAGTTTGAAAAAAGCATGGTCAACATTATTCTATAATCTTTAATGCGAGGACCCTATTTTCATTATACGCATCTCGGAAAGCAAAGCTTGAATCTTCTTGGCTGGTGGTATAAGAGAATCTGATTGCAGAGGGCATGTGACTTTCCGTTTAGAAAAAGGGGTCATGGGTTAAGCCAGACTGAACAAAAATGATTTACAGAATGTCACTCTGGCAAAACACACTTGGAAGCCAGGGACTGACCCGAAGGGGCAGGAAGGATGCTTTGGGGATGTGGGTAATCTTTTCTTTCCTGCTCCGGGGCTGCTTACAGGGATGTGTTCACTTTGTGGAAACAGATTGGGCCTTACCCTTATGATAGGTGCACTTTTCTGTATTGATGTCAGGTTTTAATAAAAAGTTTAAAGAAAATAAGTGGCACACACTTGACACATGCACACATTCAGTATGATGGGACAAGGCCTGCAGATGTCTCCTGTCAACTTCCTCAGGAAGGTGGAGAATTCTCTGTAAACCCTAGATCACGCTTTTCCCTGAATGGTCTACATTTTTATAGGTAAGAAGAGAGTACAACCCCAGCCCCCCATCACCTGTCTCCGGGGTCACTGCTACAGCCTCCTGAGTGGCCTCCCTGACTCCCCTTGCGAGCTTCTACAATGCATTCTCTTTATCCACAGAGGTCTTTAAAGGATGTAAATCAGATGATATTATTTCCCTTTCTAAAGCCCTCCAGTGACTTTTATCCCATTTAGTGAATTCTCTAAGCTCTTTATCCTGACCTACAAGGCTGCACGAAATGTCCATGCTATCTTTCTTCCTGACATCATCCATCACCTTGCTTCATGCCAGCACTCCACCTGCCATTCTTCCTGCTCCACCAGGCCAAGCACATCCCTATACTGGGGCCCTTGGCTTCACTATTTTGCTGCCTGCAATGCTTTTACCCCAGATCCCTGCATGGCTGGCTCCTTCTAGTCACTCATGCTTCCATCTGTGATCTTAAAGAACCCTTTCCTCTCAATGTTCTTGTGCTTTTCCATGATCTTCCCTATCCCATCCCTCTCCTGTGAACCATCTTCTTTTATTTCTGCTACTAGAGGCCCAGTGCATGAATTCGTGCACGGATGGGGTCCCTCGGCCTGGCTGGCAATCGAGGCCTATTGGGGGCTGCCTCACTGGGGGGAGAGACCCCTGGAGGTGGATGGCCAGCCCTCTGATTGGGGACTCTTGGGGGGCCAGCTGGGAGGGGGAGAGAAAGGAGGAGATTGACAAGCAGGCAGGAGGGATCACAGGAGGCTGGCTGGCCATGGGAGGTTGGCTATGAGAGCACACTGACCACCAGGGGGCAGCTCCTGTGTTGATCATCTGCCCCCTGGTGGTCAGTGTGTGTCATAGTGACTGGTTGACCAGTCGTTCTGATTGGTTGGTCCTAACCGTCACTTAGGCTTTCCTGTATATAGACTAGAGGCCTGGAGCATGAAATTTGTGCATGGGGGGGTGGGGGTGTCCCTCAGCCTGGCCTGCACCCTCTCCAATCTGGGACCCTTCAGGGGATGCCCGACTGCCAGTTTAGACCCCTTAGTATACACGTACTATTTGTTCCTTTTTCCCAAGATTGAAAGCCTTATGAAGGTGGAGGCTTTGCCTGTCTTGTTCACTCTCGTATTAACAATGCCTAAATCGGCAGTCGACATCCCTCTCACAATCCAGGATTGCTGGCTCCTAACTGCTTACCTGCCTTCCTGCCTGACTGCTCCTAACCTTCTGCCTGCCGGCCTGATTGCCCCTAACTGCCCTCCCCTGCTGGCCTGATCGCCCACAACTACCTTCCCCTGCCGGCCATCTTATAGTGGCCATTTTGTGGTGGCCATCTCATGGCAGCCATCCTGTGCCAACATTGCGCTGTATCACCTAGGCTTTATTATATAGGATAGTACCTAGAATGACTTATATCACCTTGTCAGTATAAACATGTACTATTTGTTCCTTTTCCCCATTCCCCCAAGACTGAGAGCCTTATGAAGGTGGAGGCTTTGCCTGTTTTGTTCACTCTTGTATTACAATGCCTAAAGGAATGCCCAACACATTGTGGGTACTCAGTAGATATCTGGCTGTGTGATCTTATAAGCCTCTCAACCTCTGAACTTCAGTGTCCATCTCTGTGAAACTAGACTGACATAAGCCTCTCCATCTATCCCCAGAGTTGTTGTAAAGGTTACAGGAGACAATGGATGTGAGGCCTTCACACAGTGCCCAGATGTGCTCCCAGGGTGCCAAATGCTGGCTGTGCTCATCTTATACCAACCGGAGGCCTCTGACTCATTTGTCAGGAACAAACAATCGTGTTTTATTCTGACAAAACTGCAACATGGCGTGTCGAGAGACCAGGTTCCCCAACGTTGTTCTGGCGTGTCTTTGGCGAGGGCTGGCCCTTCTCTGTGTGCTGAGTAATTACCGACTGATTAACAGAGACCTTGTGCCACTTCGATCATTCTTCAAAAGGGAGGGCAGATGGAATCTGTACCCAGAAGAATGAGTAGCCTGTAGGACACTGCATCCCAGTCGGGCATGTAAAAAATGAAGACACAGGCGCAAAACCCTCAGGCCAGTGAGAGAGCAAGCTGCCAAGGCTATGGCTGGAACAAATGGGGCCATTTGCTTCTGGGGCATCCTGAGTAGGTAAATGTCTTTAGAAGTGTCTTGTTAAAAAAATGGGGAAAAAAAAAAAACTGCTAGAAAGGTTCAGGGGGAACAGAACTTTAAGGAGTTCACAGAGGCAAAAGTGATCTCTGTAAGATGTCAGTGTAAATAAATGGGCAAATCTTGGGTAAAGAACCTCAAGGAAGGATAAAGAGCTAACTGATTAGAAAGGACAAAAAACCCCAGAAAGATAAAAGTGGGGAGCAAGAGTCAGAGAGAGAGAGAGAATGAGAGCCGATTGTGGTTGTCAGTCAGTCACCAGGTAATAACATCCTGATTGGAAGGACACCATCGCAGAATTTTAGCTACAAAATGAGAAGTGTTTGTTCCATTGTGTTCCTCTGCATTTTATCTCCCACTGCCTCGTGATCTAGGGAAGAAAGGACTGAAAAAAAATTGGGGAAAAAATCAAATGAAAAGCAAATCTCTTCTCTTCTCTGACCCCTGGGAACAAAATCCCCCTAAGTAGGTCACAGGCAGTGTCCTCAATCATCTCGGCAAGGACAGGTACAGAAGCATAAAAGCATTTCCAGGGGCTACTCATTCTTCCAGGTACAGATTCCATCTGCCCTGCCTTTTGAAGAATGATCAAAGTGGCACAAAGGTCTCTGTTAATCAGTCGGTAATTATTCAGCATACAGAGAAGGGCTAGCCCTCACCAAAGACACGTCAGAACAACGTTGGGAACCTGGTCTCTTGACACGCCATGTTGCAGTTTTGTCAGAATAAAACACGATTGTTTGTTCCTGACAAATGAGTCAGAGGCCTCTGGTTGGTATAAGATGAGCACAGCCAGCATTTGGCACCCTGGGAGCACAGTTCCAGGTTAGGGAGAGGCGATGACAGGTGACGGAGACAGGACATCTTCCAAGTAGTGGCTTTTAATCAGGTGGAGGTAGGGGGTTGGAGAGCTTTATGTCTGGGGCCCCGCTGGCCTGGAAACCAGAGGAAATAGCCCTGAGGGAGTAGTTGCAACCCCAGAGAGTTCAGGGCTGGGCAAAGTTTAAGCTTGTTTTCCTGGGGAGACCATACGAGGTCTATTAACAAAGTATTTGATTACCCTCAGGTAGTTTATTTTTTTTGAAAAAACAACAACAACAACAACACACACACACACACACACACACACACTAACAAAACTTGCTCTCTATCCTAGTTCTCTTTACTTCCTCCAGAGACTCTTTCAATGTATGCTTTTATTTTAATAAAGACCTTTAAAATTGATTGTTAATCATGCACTGTGTACGAGTTGTTGTGTGACCACATGTTTTCAATTCTGTTGGGTATTTAGCAGGAGTGGGATTGCTGGGTCAGAAGGCAACTCTATGTTTAACTTTTTGGGGAACTGCCAGACTGTTTTTCCAAAGTGGCTGCATCATTTTGCATTGCCACAAAGAATACGCTTGCTTGTTTTTTTAATAAGAAAGAACATATTCACGGGATCAGAGGATGCACTTATCCTCTCGAGACATCACCTACCACGTCTGGAGCATCTGAGAAACCCTGACATTCATGGTGATGAGGATATTCCAAATCCGTGCCATCCGGCCTAGCTGCTAGCCCCATGTGGCTACTGAAATGGGACTTCTATGACTGAGGGAGGGAATCTTAAATGTTGTTTAATTTTAATGAGTTTACACTGGATTCACCTCATACGACTAGTGGCTACCGTGTTGGACACACAACACTGACGCTGTCCGGGGTGTGAACACTCACAGTGCCCTAAAGACACCTTTAGATGCCAGGGTGTGACCTTCCTCTGGCCGGCCCCTTGCAGCTCCACAGCAGCGTTTGCCACAGAATCACAAAGAAGGCAGTCAGAAACACACCACACTGAAATTCAGGCAACTCCCAATTTTTTCAGGGATGTGTTTGGAAATTTACACTTCGGGCACCTCCTCTATGCTTTCAGCTCACCAGGGAGAGAGAACCGTCATTATGGTTTGATTTCTTAAATCACAAGAGTAACACACGTTCACTGAAGCAAGCATGAGCAGAAAATAATGGCCATCGGTACTACTCTGATATCGTGAGTGTGTGTGTGTGTGTGTGTGTGTGTACATAGAATTGATTGATGTTTCAGCTTTGGGGGCAGGAACAAAAAAAGGCTCTGGAAGCAATCATATTCCTTCCTCACAATCCCTCCTCATAGTTCCTGGGATAAGATTTTGTTCACGTAGAGTTCTCACTTTGTGCCAGGCCTGTGGTAGGTGAGACCCAGTGTTATGGGGAGGCAGGCATCAAAACCCCCTCCCAGTCAGTGTGACCACCTTCTGAGAGGGACAGAAGAGGGCAGGGAAAGACAGGAGAGCAGCAGTCTTCGGTGGGGAGTGGTGGAAGACCACAATGGGACGTGACACCTGCGCTGGGCTTTGGAATTGGGAGAATTCATGGCACAGAGAAGGGGTTGAGGGAAGAGCATGTGCAAGGTCTTAGGGCATGAATGAGCCAGATGTATTCAGGGAAGGGGAACCGCTCTCGTGTGGGTCACGTGTGGCTTATCTGCTTTATTGCCATTTAGTTCTCCCATTAGCCTGATAAGATGTCACCCCCATTTTACAGGCAGGAAGTGGAAGCTGAGAGTGTAATTTGCTAAAGGCCACACCACTTGTGAGGGTTGGGGCTGGGATTCCAGGTTGTTGAGCACAGACCTCAGTCCTGAGGGATGAGGTAGGTTGAAGCCCAATTGCCACGAGACTTTTCTGCCATGTCCAGGAATTGAGAAGTGGCCATGGGAGTTCAAGCAGGGTCTGTGTTTTAGGAAGCTCATTGTGGCAGCAATGCAAAGACAGGTTTGGAGAGAGCTCAACCCACAGGTCAGCAGTTTACCTGGGACTGAACCACTCTACACAGTGACACTACTACTCACACACACTCACACTTTCACACTCACACATACACACTCACACACATACACACACACACTCACACACACACACTTTCACACTCATTCACACATACACACATGCTCATCTACACTCAAACGCACAGAATACACACACACACACACACACACACACACACACACACACACTCACGGCTTCAAAGATAGAGCCTCTGGGAATCCAGCCCTTTGTGTTTCTCTCTCTTCCCAAATGGAGATCCATGCCAGCAGCTGGAGTTCTGTCTACTCCAGAGCACGGTGACGGAGACTGGGGCAGCTTAGATACATCACTTTCTCATGGCCTGTTTCCTCTTCCGTCAAATGAAATTCCTGGAATGTTCATCTCTAAATGCCCTTTCCGTCTTTAAAACTGGCTGGCTCCTAAGAGCAGTGGGAACTATTACAGTATTTCACTCTGGACATATACTATGGCTTTTGGGGAGCTAAGAGAGTTACAGACTGGCTGCCTCCAAGTTAAAGACTCTCAGCATTTCCTGCACAAAGCCAGGGCCCTGGCGCTCTGGGCATCACTGAAGACAGGTCAGAATCTGCCTTTGTTTTCAGACTGTGGCAATGGCAGCAAATAACCTGATTAGGACCTGGGAGCAGCTTGCCCAGTGAAAGTTAATTTAATTAGGGGCTTATTAGTTGTTATAACTACTTTTTAATGAAGCTTTATCACATTCAAGTACGCAGATCCCAAACAATTGTATTAAATGTTGGCAAACGACCCATTAGTCTTTGATTTCACTTCTTTTTTGCACCTTTCCCAACTATTCTGATATTCAAATGCCTGTAAATTTTTTTCATCTTCAAAGCCAGGTGCAACTTTGAAGTCATATTTTCTTTTTTAAGATCTCATTCCCCATTTCTCTGCTCTTCCTGCCCATTGGAGTTGTTTGGAAGCTATGTGGAGGATGGGGAAAGGCTCCCTGTTGGCCGTTCATATTCCCTAATATTTCCACCATTAATCATTCTCAACCTGCACAATTTTGAGGACTTAGGGCCCCTGGTTGAAATGCTGATGTAAACACAGAAAACCATTAACACTTTGGTGAGGATTAGCGCATCACATTAGCTAATAGTATGCCAAATAAATGAGACTTCAAGAGAATCAATTCTGGATTGTGTAGTTTTGATAGTGGTGTGTAAAGCAAGTTGGGAAAAAAACAAGAGTTAACTAGTTTATGCTATCCACCAGACACTGAGCTAGATATTTTTATGTTTATTATCTCATCTCATTCTCAAGTGACCATGATATGAATGTATTCATATAACTGATTTATAGATGTGAAACAGGAGCATAGAGAGGTTGAGTCAGCTTAAAAGTCACACAGCCAGTAAGACAGAGTAGTGATTAGAAGTCCCAAAACGTGAGGCAAAGGCTAGGAGAGGGTTTCAGCGAGGGAAGCCTTGGCCTCTAGGGGGCAGTATTAGGACACTAGCGGTTAAGTACCCTGAGGGATTATCTGTGGGCAGGTGAACCCCAGGACAGGTTCCTGAGGAGCACTAAGGACAAACCTGGCAGGGCTCAGAGTTTGGTCCCAGCAGGGCTGAATGTCTGTATTCTGTCTCTCATCATCAATGGGCAGTGTGACATCATCTTTATGAGGATCCTGGTTCCAGCCCTTTGTGTAGGTATGGCCCTAGGTAAGCTGTTTAAGCTCTCTCAGCTGTGCTGTTCCCATCTTGGTCTCTCACATTCTTGTTGGGAAAGCTCAAGGATATCTCTCAAGCACCCAGCGCAAGCAGAATGCTGGAAGTAGTGGCTCCTGCCCTTCTGCCTTGGTGAGCTGTGTTGGCTACGGCGGAAAGACCTTGGGGAACAGGAGACCAGCCCACAGGGAACATGGGATCTGGTCTTATTGGGCTAGTGGTTCTTAAACTTGAGTTTGCATCAGAATCACATTTAGGGTTCAGGAGAAGCCAGATTGCCATGGAGCACTCCAGTTTCTGATCCAGGAGGTCTGTGGTGGAACCTAAGAATTATCATCGCTAACAAGCTCGGGGGGAATTTTTCTTAAAAATATATTTTATTGATTTTGTACAGAGAGGAAGGGAGAGAGATAGAGAGTCAGAAACATCGATGAAAGAGAGTCATCGATCAGCTGCCTCCTGCACATCCCCCACTGGGGATGTGCCCGCAACCAAGGTACATGCCCTTGACCGGAATCGAACCCGGGACCCTTCAGTCCCCAAGCCGACGCTCTATCCATTGAGCCAAACCGGTTTCGGCTCGGGGGGAATTTTGATGCTGCTGGGTTGGGGACCACACTTGGAGACCCACAGGGTAAGGATGTTCCTAGTGAGTGCTCTCTGGCCACCACAGTGGCTCCGATCCCTCGGGCGGCCATGGGCAGCAATTACTCTGAGTCCACTGAGCCTGGGGTGATTCAGAGGAGCGGGGCTCTGGCCTCTCTCCTCTTCCCCATTTTTCACTCCTCTTCTGCAGTTTCTTGAGCCTTTGGGAGCCAGTCCTTGCAAACAGGGGCCCAAAATGTTTACTTCGTTATGAGACCTTATTTGTTTTTTGCCATGCCAGCCCTGTGCCTGCTTAGGCTGAAGGGATATTTGTGATTTACTAGTAAATGAAAGTGATGATGCCATTTGTTCTTCACAGAGAGCAATGAGAGTTGGACTCTGAGTAGCAACTTCCAGTTAATCTATTAGCCTGAAAATTTACATTTTTAATAAGTTTACCACTGATTTAATGAATAGGATGTTCTTAGACATGCAGAAGAAACAGTCCCTGCCTTCTATTTCTTTTATTTTTTTAAACCAGGAAGAGGCAGCTCACTGGATACTAGTGAAAGAATATTATATGTGAAAAGTGTCTAGTATGATATCTTATAAATGAAAGAATTACATTTTGTTCTTAGGTTTATAGAACAAATATTTCTGAGCCCTTATGAAATAGTGACCCCAGGCTTCATGTTAGGGTTTCTCTACTTTGATCGCTATTGATGTCTCGAGCCAAGATGATTCTTTTTCTGGGGGACTTCCCTGTGCATTATAGGAGGTTCAGCTATGTCCCTGGCTTCTGCCACTGCCAGTAGCACACCTTCGTGATGACAATAAAAAATGTCCCCTGGAGCATAGGGGGTGGGGAAGGAAAATCACGCTTGACTGATAACCATTGCTTTACTCAAGTAAACTTATTTCATCTTCACAATGACCCAGTGAAATGTTATTTGTCGAATTGTAGAGAGGAGGAAAAGGAGGAACAGAGAGGTTGAACAATTTGCTGAAGACCATACAGCTAGTAAGGAGCAGGAGTAGAATTTGAGTTCAGGACATACATAATCTAAAGCCTTAGTCTCGACCACTCTTCTCCTTGCTTCTGAGAGAACATATTTAAGGTGCAGAGGACAGAGTCCATTTAATTACATGCATTCTGGGGGTTGCCTCGGAGAAGGAGAGAGAGGACTGGGAAGAGGAGTGGGGCTTTAGATGTATTTGTAACATTTTATTTCTTAGAAGAAAAAGGATATGTAGCAAATCCAGGCACATGTTAACATTTGTAAAATCTGGGTGGGGGAATCTTGGGCATCTCTCTTAAATTATTATTATTTTTGGAAATGACTGAGATATCTCATAATTAAATGTCAAAACAATTTTAAGAAGAGAGAAACATGAGTAGAAATGTAGGTTAAAATCTTCTGATATTTTCTGAGCATGTGACTATCATACTCAGCACTCTATTTATTTAGTTTTTTATTCTTTTTGTCTTTCTTAACAGAGGGGTTGCTAACCTTTAAAAAAAAATCTTTTTTTAAATTGATATCAGAGAGGAAGGGAGAGGGAGAGGGAGAGGGAGAGATAGAAACATCAATGATGAGAGATCATCATTGATCAGCTACCTCCTGCACACCTTCACTCCCCGCTACTGGGGACCAAGCCCACAACCTGGGCATGTGCCCTGACCAGGAATTGAACCCTGACCTCCTGATTCATAGGTCGATGCTCACCCACTGAGCCACACCAGCTGTGTGGGACCTCTAACCTTTTAATGAGAAGAAATCGGTCCAGTTTTTGTTTTCCCCAAAGGTATAGCCCATTCATAGAATTAATCATCATCACAATATCAGATACTTATTAAATATTGCCTCTGAAGTCAATAATGTATTCAAGGCTTCACATGTATTAACAGTTGATGTTTATGAGACATGTAGTTATATTTGGCACCTGGCTGAGTCCTTTTCATTCATTTTTAAAATTTATTTCCCACTACGATCCTATGAACAGATGAGTTCAGCTGCATTTTACAGATGAATTAACTGAGGCTTAGAGAAATGAGCTTCAGGGCCAGGACTTCTGACCTGGATTTGTCTTATTTCTATGTCCCTGTTCTTGCTAGTACTCCAAGCTGCCACTCAGACAGGAGTCATGAAGGTCTAACGAGAATGTCCCAGGGAAGGGAAGGGAAGGTGCCAGTCCTTCCCTGGGCAGCAGTGACAGAGACAGGTGGCAGAGAAGGCTTTCCTGGTCAGGTTCTGAGAATTCCTGGGTGATCCTAGGACCCTGGTTTAATGTCAACTTGATCTCCAGCCCCTGTGGCAGTGGGTCAAAGTTCACCCCGTTCCTGTCTTGTCCTAGATGTCAGTTCCAACACCTCTAGATTTAGTACAGTCTGAAAATAACCCTGCCTTTCTTTCCAGGGCAGCTGTTCAAGGTCAGGATTAAATTATGCCCCTGACTGACCAGGGCCCATCGACTGTCTCTCATCAAAACTCCTTCCCCGGCAGAATGCTCTCAATGGGCCATCTCCCTGATTCTTGAATGGTGCTCAATTCAATTTTTAATTCGTGAGGCTGGCATCTTCCAGAGCCAACTTGAATATTTCAACTAAAATGTGGTGCACTCGCCATGCCCTTGTCTAAATATAGGCTGCCCACTGCGTTCCCAGGATCCGCACAGGCCCCCACCGTAGGGTAGGGCAAACTCGGATGCCCAGAGGCATTCCTCCTTATGAACTTATCCTCTGAATGCTGTACACTTGATTGTTTTCCAGCCCTTTCTTTTATATTGTTATGGTTTTTAATCGGGATGTCAGCCCCGGAGCCTTGAACCACTGATGTGGACCGCGGTGGGCCTGGCAGCCCTGAGAAAGATCAAATGCGTTTACACACCATGGGTGACTGCTTTTTGTTCTCAGATCTGGGGTAAAATACACACATTCCAAGGCCGCTGCTGCTCTGGCTCCCCTGCTGGACGGGTGTTGTATTCCAAGAAGGCAGCTTGCTAGCCTTGAACTTGGGAAGCTGACAACCAAGTCAGTTGGAAGGATTTGAAACTTCCCAGCCATCTTATCACCTCGGAGGGGAAGCTGACTGGTCATGCAGATGCCTGGGGCCTCAGGCCAAGAGGAACTATCTGTATAAAAAGCAGTTTCATTGGCTGTGCTGAGACACACTAATGGGAGTGTGAACTGCCACACCCTTCCCAGAGGGTTGTCTGAGGCCTTTCACAGAGGCTACCTCTTGACCTAGCCATTCATACCCTAAGGAGATCCTAAAGGGCAGGTGCACAAAATATATTAAAAACGTGTGTAAGAACCTTTGTCACAGCTGAAAACTCAAAACAAATGTGCACCAAGAGGGGATGGATCAACTTAACCTCATTCACAAACATTTCACCCATCAAGTTGGCAAAGATTGAAAGTCTGATAACCTACTCTTGGTGAATGTGTGGGCACTCTCAAATGTTCGTTATGGATATTTAAATATCTATGGAGAACAATTTAAATATATATATATATATATATATATATATATATATATATATATATTATTGATTTTTTTACAAAGAGGAAGGGAAAGAGATAGAGAGCTAGAAACGTCGATGAGAGAGAAACATCGACCAACTGCCTTCTATGGAGAACAATTTGGCAATATTTATAAAAATAAAAAAGTTACCTCAAAATAGTCCACTTCCATAATTTTATCTTACAGATAATATGGGAAGTGAAGCATGTACAAATGCTTGCAATGGAATACTATGCAGCTGTGAAAAAGAAGACTCTCTTACCCTTTGAGACAGCATGGAGGGACCTGCTAAGGGAAATAAGCCAGAGAGAGAAAGACAAATATCATACGATCTCACTTATATGTGGAATCTAATGAACAAAATAACTGACAAACAAAACAGATCCAGAATGCCCTAGCCAGTTTGGCTTGGTGGATAGAGCATCAGCTCACAGACTAAAGGGTGCCAGGTTTGATTCCAGTCAAAGGCATGTACTTTGGTTGCAGATGCCTTCCTGGCCAGAGTTGGGGTGTGTGCAGGAGGCAACCAATCGGTGTGTTTCTCTTACATTAATATTTCTATCTTCCCTTCTCTCTAAAAGGTCACCAACCAAACAACAACAACAACAAAAATAGATCCAGAGACATGAAAGTATAGAACAGACTGATGAATCTCAGAGGGATGGGGAGAGAGGAGGGGGAAGAGATTAACCAAATAACTTATATGCATATATGCATAACCCATGAACAAGAATGCAGTGAAGGCCTGGGGCAGGATGGAAGGAGTCAATGAGGGAGAAAGAGGGACCTCTGTAATACTTTCAAAAACAAAAATAAATTTAAAAACATGTTTGCTACAGTATTGTTTGTAATAGCAAATTATTTGAAATAACATAAATATAAAAGGTCTATTTGAAAAAAATTAGAATGGAATACCATGTAGCTATTAAAAAGAATGAGATTGCTCTATTTATATTGAAATGAAAAGATTGCCAAAATACATTATTCAGTTAAAAAAGCAAGGTACAGAAGAATGTTTATAGTGTTATTTCCATTAAAAAAAGAACATATAAATATATGTCTGTATGCATAGAATATCACAGACAAGATGTGCAAGAAACTGGTAATAATAGTTGTCTCTTGGTGGGGGTGAAATTGAATGGCTGGGGCCCAGTGAGTGAGAGGGACACTCTTTTCACCCCCCACTTGGGCCTTGTGGATATGATGCTTTGTGTATGTCCCACCTATTTACATAAGTGGGTTGTCATAAGTGGTTAAGTACATAATGATATCTTCTATCATGGAATGAAATGCAACAATAAAAATATGTTAAAAAGTAAATGAAGACATTCCAATTTATTGAAATGTCAAGAAATCCATGCTTGATGCTTAGTAATAAAAGCACTAGATGATCTGGCTTGTGTATATGCACACACATGCATATATGGAACATTCTGGGAAGTTCTATAGGAAAATATTAAACATAGTTATATAGAGGATAGGATTTGTGTGATTTTTCCTTTCTTTTTTGTATCTTGTTGTGTGTGAATTATTTTTTTGCTATCAAGAGAGAAAATTTCTCATTTAAAAATTATAAAAACAAAAGTCAACAAACAACATCTTTTTGAACTAGGGGAGTAGGCAGGGCTATACCCAGCAGAAGGGGTCAAAGTAATTTTCAAGTGTTCCAGAGCTGGTGATCACATAGCAGGACATGTGTGTATGTGTTTCAATCAACTAAAATTATATTAAATGTGTGTCAAGATTAAAAAAGACTAAGGATGCCCATCCTGAGTGGCTCAGTGGTTGAGAGTCAACAGGAGGTCATGGTTCAATTCCTGATCAAGGCATATGCCTGGGTTGTGGGCTCAATCCTCAGTGTGGGGTGAGCAGGAGGCAACCAATCAATGATTCTCATCATTGATGTTTCTATCTCTCTCTCCCTCTCTCTTCATCTCTGAAAGCAATAAAAATACATTAAAAAAATGACTAAGGACAACTACCTTTTCTTTCTTGGTCCTTGATTCCCCCCCACCCCCCTAAACATAATGTAATAGTCTCAATTATAATTGTATTGGGACCCAATTTATATTCTATCACATTTTCTTAATCACAAATAGAATATTTGTTTATTGTAACATATGAAATAAGGCAGAGGTATGTACAATAGAAAAAGTTAATCTACTCTTGCTCATTTCATTTTATCCCCTGAGGTGACTAAGTCAATAGCTTTTAAGAATAGGTTGATTACATATACTCTTTTTAAAAAAAATATATTTTATTGATTTTTTACAGAGAGGAAGGGATAGAGATAGAGAGTTAGAAACATCGATGAGAGAGAGACATCAATCAGTTGCCTCTTGCACACCCCCTACTGGGGATGTGCCCGCAACCAAGGTACATGCCCCTGACCGGAATCGAACCTGGGACCCTTCAGTACACAGACCGACGCTCTATCTACTGAACCAAACCGGTTTCGGCTGATTACATATACTCTATGAATTACTTTTTAAATGTAAATATGATGAGTAATCCTTCTAAATGATAGTTTAGTAGACACATCTAACATACGTGTTTCATTTTACAATATTTTAAATTCCTTATGTAGTAAAATTGAACATAATTAGGCTAAACCTGAAATATCAAATATTTCTTGCCCCAGTGCTTCCACTTCTATGAAATTATCCTGAATACGTGGGTACAGACATTGTTTATAGTAATAAAAGGTTAAAAATAGCCCAAGTGCCAATGAATTGGGAAATTGGTAAGTAAAATAGAATACTCCACTAAGTGAATTACTATATAGCCACAAATAGGAAAGCAGTAACTCTAAACATTCTGACAGTGATGTCCAAGATATGCTGCTGAGTATAAAATGTAACTTTCACTGTCATGCTTATAAAATCCCATTTGCAAAAATAAACAGGGTAGAAATACATATATTCCATGCACATACACACTCATATATATACATACTTGCATGTCTATGTTTACAAATACGTAAATAGGATGTTTCTGGAAGTAATCTGGTAACAGTGTTTGTTTCTGGAGAAAAAAGATGCAGAATGGCAATGGACCAGGGTCTTGGGAGGGCAGAAGAATTGTTTTCATTGCTTTTTTTTTCTGGTTTAAATAAATCTATGCATTATTTTTAATAAAGAAAGTAAAATCCTCACAAGCAGTCATGCAAAAACAGTTGCAAAGTACGATGGCATAGTCCAAGTTCCCTGAGGTCCAAAGACTGTATTTTTGGGGGGAAAAAAAAAGAAAGAAAGAAAGAAAGAAAGAAAGAAAGAAAGAAAGAAAGAAAGAAAGAAAGGAAAAAAGAGAGAAAACCTCACTGCCTGAAGCACAGCTTCATAATGTCAGAGGCAGGGTTCTTATTCTGGGGATCCTTAAACTTGGATGGGAAAAATTACCTTAAAAAACAACAACAACCCAAAACTAATCTTTGGCAGAAAGTGAGCATTTTCTTCAATAAGAATGTAGGCTACAAGCCATAGTAGAATTAGCAGAATTTTTCACCAATATAAATCAGATTTATGATATCACATTACTTTTTTTTTTGCAGGTATCTCGAAATATTTCCACTTTCACAACTTAAAACTGCAGAAGTTATTTATTTGACTTGCTACTAGATCTTTGTTTACTTAATATGTTAATAACTAAGAATATTGTTTCTCTTTATAATAAATTTGCCTCTACAATATCATAATAACTAGTTCCACCTAATTGGTTTTCTTTGAAGTCCTATGCATCTTATGACTGTTGTGCAAAGGGGCTTCTCCAGATTGCCAAAGGGGCTCATGGAACTCTTTGTTAAGATCAATTCTGAAGGGTTGGGGACAAGAAGTTCTGATGGACATGGTGAGGGTGTACCTGCAAGCAAAAGAGGAGGCCCTATCAGTTTCTTTTGTTGCCAGGGGCAATTTATGGCCTGAATATAGAAATTGGAGGTATATTTTTTGTTATAGTTGGTGAAACCTCCACCCCCAACCCCCTACCAGCTGTCTCCCTGGATCCCTGCCCAGCCCTGTGCTGGTGCTATGATGCCTGGGGCCCAAGCCTGTGAACGACGGTGAGCCCGGCTTGTCCTTGGTCCCATGTGAACCTCCTTGTGGGGCTGGGCCAGGGTGCCTCTAAGCAATGCATGTTTGCCTGACAGGAAACTATTTTAAGGAATTTCAAAAAGCGTACAAGACCAAGCCCCACATGCATCCCAAATTCAGGGGAACAAGTCACCGAGGACCTCTATTATGAAAAAAGTTAAACGGGGCTCGGTGAGGAATGGTCCACTTGCATGTGCTAGGACATTCTGTTTCTGAACATTTTGGCCCGAACTGTTTATTGGTGCAACTTTTATAGCACAATTTGTGTACTCACACCAGAGAGGGGCACTTGAGTGTTCAAAGGGGGCTCCAATGTGCCGTGGGTAGGTGTGGTCACGAGTGGGCTGTTGACAGAGTTCTAAGAACATTAGCCTAGCAGTAGGGGCTGTGCCCTGACTCATGCTCTGTCATTCCAGGAGGGAGCATGATGGACAGGGTGAGATGCCCTCCCCCTACAGCCATTTCAGCCTTATAAGTCATTAAGACACACCTCGCTTCCTTTTCCTTCCCCCAATTCTTGTGCAGCCCTCCTCCTTTCCATCCCCCCTACATTCCTGAGATGCTCATCATTCTGATCACACCATTTTCCTCGTGTTGAAACGATCCATTCCTTCATTTATTCATTCACGAAGTATATAGGGTCAGCTAACCACGGGTTCAGATCCCAGGGTAACCAGGGTAAATTAATTGAAGATTTAAAAACGTCAAACTAGCATTTACAATAACTCCTACTTCCCACAAAAACCCATACATCCATTCTCCTTAAATTGATGTTCATTTCATTCTCTGGATTGTGGCAGCTGTGGGTGCCAGGTTCCCTCCCTCCCCATCTCAGGCTCCTTTCAATGGGCTGCCAGCGGTGTCAAGCACGGAACAAGTCACTTACCCCCTCTGAGCCCATTTCCTTTATAACATGGGAGTAACACTTATATCTATCTGATGGGCTGCTGGGATGTTCAAAAGTAGGGTATACCTATGTTCATAGCAGCACAATTCACCATAGCTAATATTTAGAAACAGCCTAAGGGCTCATTAGCAGATGAGTGGATTAAAAAACTGTGGTACATCTGCACAATGGAATACTACGTTGTCGTAAAAAAAAAAGGAGCTCTTACCATTTGCAACAACATGGATGGATATGGAGAGCATTATGCTAAGTGAAATACGTCAGGCAGAGAAAGATAAATATCAAATGATCTCACTCACTTGTGGAATATAATGAACAACATAAACTGGTGAACAAAAACAGATTCAGAGACAGAGAAACATTAATCAGAATGTCAAACCCCAGGGAAGGTAGGGGACGGTGGGGGTAAGGGGGAGAGGTCAATCAAAGGACTTATATGCATGCATATAAGCCTAATCAATGGACACAGACAACAGGGGGGTGGAGGCATAAATGGGGGTTGGGGAGTAAGGGGGGAATAAGGACACATAAGTAATACTTTAATCAATAAAGAAATTTTAAAAAAGTTGAGTACACACTAACTTATTCAAATGCCATATTCACCAAGTTGGGTACACACTAACTTATTCAAGTGCCATATTCACCAAGAGTCACTTAGGTACATATCTTTGGGCTGGGGGGACAAGAAGATGTGTCAAACCTGGACCCTGCCCTCCAGAGGTCTGCAGCCAGGTAACTGTTAAAGGTGTGCACATCAGTCCTGGTCCCCATGAACAAATGTGGAAAGTTCCATAGGGTATAAAAGGAGTGATCACTGCCTAGAAAGGGAGTAGGAGCCAGGAAAGACCATACAGAGGTGTCCACATAACTGGGGGTTTACAGGTAGGCAGGACTGGGATCTTCAGCGAGTACAGGTAGAGCATTCCTGGCAGAGGGAACAGTCTGAACAAAGGCACCAGGGAAGGAAAATACAAGCAAGCTGTATTGTGAAATGCAAATAATTCCATTGGAGTTAGAGTATGCTCTTAATTCTGCCAAACTCACAGTGCTGTGCATTCACTTATTCCTTTAGCTTTGGTGACCAGGGTTAGGCAGTGAGGAAAAATGTGGTCACTGCTTATGAGAAGATCATAGTTTAGAGATGAGACAGGGAAGTGCATCAGACATGAGGTTGCCAGAGAGAGCCATCCCTGTGGTGTTTGGGTGTGGACCCCTACTGAGCCTCAAACCCCCTCTCTTCATGGGGTCCTCCAAGGCCCTGGGAGGGAACCCAGCATAGTTTCTCACGATTGTATGATTTTGCGAAGATTTCAAAAGTAAGATCTATTACTACAATTATTAGGATCACAGTCTATTTCCATTCTGACCCTCCTCTGCCAGATTTCCCCTCATGTGGGTGTTAGTATAGGAGCCATGGGCATTTGGAGGAACTAGCTGAGAGTTAAGGTACATTTCATTTGTGTTCTGTTGAATACACATATGTGGTTTGCAAATTTTTCTTTCTGTATAACTCGGTTGTCATGAGCCAGACTTAGGGCATGGCGGACAAACAGCTTCTAGAAATACTCTCTTGTCCATGATGCCGATCCACCTGGTCTTGTGGCATTGAGTGGTCGGACTCCAGACTGGTCCCTGATAGGGGAGTCCTGTGGTGCTGGGACCGCACAGATGTGGATGACAGAGGTGAAATGTATGCAGCCAGAAATGAAACTGCAAAAAAAGTCTTCCAAATTTGATGTTTTCCCAAATTTCATAAAAATCTTAAAAATGTTATGTGAGATTGCTAGTAAGTTATGAAGCTGAGGAAAGTCTGGAGTATTCTATATAATAAAAGTCCAGTGACCATAATGGAAAAACGACCAGAACGACTGCTCGACTAGTCACTATGAGGTGCACCGACCTCCTCTTGGCCTCTTTTCCCGGCTGTTAGGCTCCCATCGCCTGATGGCAAATGGGGAATGGGGGTGGGTGGCAGCGAGATGGCCCTGATCATAGGCTAGGCCTAGGGACCATACCCGCCAGGCCTCTAGTCTATATAATAAAAGCCTTAGCAACCATTATGGTGGAACGACCAGAATGACCGGTTGCTATGATGTGCACTGACCACCAGGGTGCAGACACTCAATGCAAAAGCTTCCCCCCTGGTGGTCAGTGCACTTCAACAGGAGCCTCTCCCGCCTCCACAGCAGCGCTAAAGAGCAGTGAGCACAGTGGTAAGGAACAGAGAGCAGGCAGCAGTAAGGAGTGAGGGGTCCCAGACTGTGAGAGGGCACAGGCCGGGCTGAGGCCCCCCTCCTCCCGCAGTGTACGAATTTCTGCACTGGGCCTCTAGTTCATAATAAAAGAGAAAATTTGATTTCTCTTGCTAGGGGAAGGAAGACTCAGTTATTTTTATATTCTCTGGTTTCTCAGCAGGATACTGTGCCTCTTGGTGGCTGAACTATAGGTAGCTCCTTACCCTTCCTTTCCTCCTTCTCAGAGTAGGATCTGGTTTCCCCAGTTCCTTCATGGGGTTCCTTAAAGGGGCTCAGAGCCCCATCCCTAGGGTATCCCTAGTGATGAACTCTTAGCATTACCTGGTTACCTAGACAATCTAGGTTCTATCACTAGTCAGCTGGGTAGCCTGAGGCAAATCCCTCAGTCTCTCTGAGTGTCAGCTTCCTCATCTATAAAATGGGGACAATAATAGTGCCCGCTTCATAGGCCTCTGGGGAAGAGTGAGTGAGAGAATGCATAGAGAGCACCCCTGCCTGGTGTAGCACAATGAGCCTGGCACGTGGCCGACCTAATAAATGGTAACTGTTAGTGTTATTATTATCAGACGTGGTCGGGAGCACAGTGGCTGTGGAAACCCCCTGCAGAAATGGCAGAAAGCAATTTCCCAGTGTGGCCTGGAGGCCATCAGTTATTTTTATGAGCCACGCACATGCTCAGGTAAAGGCCTCTCCTGCATTACAGATCTTAATAGGCCCATCTGTGATGTCACCGCAGTCACACACAACCCGCTGGCATGGCTGTGGCCTGCTTTGCTCCAGCAGGACTGGATGTCTCCACAAACGGCCCCTCATCCTATTGTACCTGACAAGCATCAGCTCCCCCTCCCCACCCTCTGCCCCAGTCCTCTGAATCTCACGGCAAAGCTGAGGCTATGATTCATCCTTTCTCTCCTTTCTTTTCTTCTTTCTACCCTGCCCCTCGCTTCTTCCCACAAATACTCGTTGTATGCAGCCACCATAGTGTTTTCCAGGACTCCAGGACTTTAGGAGACTCATAGTAAAAATTCAAAATATATATTTTTTTGAGGGGACATAGAGTTACCAACTTTTTGTTTTGTAAGTAAGGCATTAAACACACACACACACACACACACACACACACACACACACACAATGACTTTCGCCACCACTTATTACCATCCTTTCTAAAAAAAACATAATGGTTCCATTAAAAAAACCTGCTATTTCAGAGCCCAAAATAGAATAAAAGAACAGTCATGGTATATTGAATACATTTGGAAAAACACAGAATTTTTATAATTTTTTCTCTCTCGTTTCATCATGAGCAGCAAAAATTTTATCACCCACGGGCACCAGACCTCAGATAAATGTTTGGGAAGCACTGTGATTACAAAAGGAATGATATAATGACTGTTTATTCAGTGCCAACTGTGGAGTCTGGTAGACTTTATGATTTACTGGCTGTGTGACCTTGGGCAAGTTACCAAACCTCTCTGAACTCTTGTTCCCTTGCCTAAAAATACATAGATGTTGCTCTGCAGAGGAGCTGTAAGAATACAGCACCCGCTACACTGACAATGCTGCTTCCACAGAGCTCATTTTCCTCCCCTTCTCCAAGGAGGCTTTTCCCTCCTGCCAGCCTTCCTGCCTTCCACCATGTGGACTAGTCCAAGACTCTGGGCAGGATTAAGATGCTTATGGCTGTACCAGGGGAGGCTTAATCAAGTTTTCTGGTCCCATCATGGGGTTCTGATTCCAGGCATGGGAGAGGGCGGGAGACTGATGTTAGCTATGCTGGCTACATAAGATTCACCTGTAGGAACTTGTTAAAAATCAAGATTCTCGGGCCCATCAGCAGAGATTCTGATAGGACAGGTCTGCAGATGGCGGTCCAAGAAACTTTACTTTTAAAAACAGCTGATGTTTCTGATGAGCAGCTCAGTTAGCTGTTGATCATGACTCTCTGGCTTTTGGGTTGGGACACTCTGACCCCTCAACCCATAAGTGTATCTGGCAGATCATTCCTAGTATGGTGCCTTATGGGCCCTCATGAATGGGGTCCGAAGATGATCCTGGGAGGAATTCTCTTGGCTGTGTGTTTCATCCCCTCCCCCCCCCCCCCCCCCCCCCCCCCCTTCTGATCTTCCCCATCTCAACAAATGGTCCCTCTATCATCTGGAAATCTCAGACACATTTCTTTTTCTTTCTTCTTTTTTTTAAAAATATATTTTATTGATTTTTTTTTGCCCCTCTCCCTCCCTCCCACACATCCCCTCCCTCCCCAGAGTTTTGTGTCCATTGGTTGTACTTATATGCATGTATAAAAGTCATTCGGTTGATCTATTATCTCCCCCAGATCTTCCTCCCCTCCCCGCTGTAATTTGACAGTCTACCTGTTGATATACTGTCTCTATATCTATCTTTTGGTTCATCAGTTTATAATGCTCTTTATTATCCACAAATGAGTGAGGTCATGTGGTGTTTCTCTTTCATTGATTGGCTTATTTCACTCAGCATGATGTTCTCCAATTCCATCCAGGTTGCTGCAAATGATGAGAATTCCTTCTTTTTTATGGCAGCATAGTATTCCATTGTGTAGATGTACCATAGTTTTTGGATCCAATCATCTGCTGACGGACACTTAGGCTGTTTCCAAATTCTGGCTATTGTAGATTGTGCTGCTATGAACATAGGGGTGCATATATCCTTTCTGATTGGTGTTTCTAGTTTCTTGGGATATATTCCTAGAAGTGGGATTACTGGGTCAAATGGGAGTTCCATTTTCAGTTTTTTGAGGAAACTCCACACTGTTCAGACACATTTCTTGCTCTCACAAACCCTCCTATATCAAAACTAACCCACCCCCAAGTCTTTGAACTGCCTACTTCTCTCCATTCCCACACACCAGCTTGGTCTAAGTCACAACAAGGTCTCACTGGGATTGTGGCCCCCTAACTGCTCTGTCTCTGGTCTATGTTCTACATGCTGGCCCAAGTTGTCTTTTTAAAGACATGATTCAGATTCTGTCTCTTGTCTGCTTTAAATCCTTCAATAGTGGCCAATGCAACTTAGATAAAATCTGAAGTTTTTATGGGACTTAAAAGTTCCTGCATGACATGGCCTCTGCTCACACCTCCAGCCTCCAATTGTACCCGTCTCCCCTCCATTCTCTGGGCTCTGTTAGTTTCCTACAAATCCTACCTCAGGAATTACAGGTGTGTCCTTCCTTCTGCCTACACTCCTCTCCTTCACTGAATTAGCTCCTCCGAACTGTCCAGGATTCTCCCTAAATGTCACTCAGGGACCCCTATGATACACTGATTCCCATTATAGACTTCAAATAGCATCTCACCCCATTTCTTCAAGTCACTTATCACAATAGTGGGCATGCAAAAAATACATACTTATTAAGTGAAGTGAATGAATGAATGATTAAATATATGTAGAGCTAGAACCCTCTAGGACTAGAGGAAGGGCCAGGTGCCACTTTTTTCCTTTGGGCTGGGGTGATGAAAGGCCCATCCTTGAAACACTCACATCCTATACAGTGCAAGAGGTGTGCAGAAGATCTAGCTAGATATTCCGGGGTGTTGGATGAACTTCTCTGATGTTTTACGGGAGTGAGTGAAGAGTGGGAGAAAGGTATGGCTTTGTAACAGAAGTACAATAACACACTTTTGACAGGTGGCTCTGGGTTTCCTGGAGACCAATTGCTATGAGAGAAGGTTGGAACCACAGAGCAGAAAGGACAGACATCTCCTGGGTGCAGTGGAACAGGTATGTGCCTGCTCTGACAGACCTAGATTCAACTCTTAGCACCATCAGTTACTTGCTGTGTGACCCTGAACAGGAAGACTAACCTCTCCGAGCTCCAGGATGTTCCTCTATAGAGAGGGAGCAATTACTCTCCCCTATCAGGATTAATGAGATAATGTCTGTTGAGGGCCTAGCAAAATGTCTGGTTTATAAGATGTGTTCCATGTTAGTATGATGCCACTAGGCTGTAATTCTCCTGCAAGCAGGAGCCATGTTTATTTTTGGCTCAACCACCCAGTAATTAACATAATGTTTGGTACCTAGTAGGTGCTTTAGAAAGTCTTTATTAATAATTTCATTAATGGTCGAATGTATTTTCCTTCTGTAGGATTTCCCTCTTGCAGGAAGGATTCCCTGTATGTGAAAATTTCTCCTAACTCAAATCAACTGCTTTCCTTGTGAGCAACTCAAATCCGTGTGTTTTGAAACTTCTGAGCTGGAGGATTAGTTGTGTTTGTCGGGGAGGCTTTGTCCTGAGTCACCTTTGAGACCCCTACCTCCTGTATGCTCCTGTGGGAGGTGGGGATTCATCAGCCCCACTTGGAATGAGAAGACTGGAGAAACAAATCAATGGAGGGAGGAATTCCTATTTGGTTCCAGTGCTATAGAGAACACAACTGCTTCTTTGAAATAGACCTTCATTTATTTGAAGGGGAAAGCAGTTAGTTCAATAAGGGCTTCCTGGGGCCTTTCAGCATTTTAAAAGATGGAAGAAAGATTTGGAGCAAGGCAAGGTTCCAGTGTTTTCTAAACAACACACTAAACCCAGCTACTAGTTGGCTGCTCAGCACTTCCTGCTACCCCCCTTCCAATCCCATCCTTTCCCCCAGTGGATTGCACTTCCCTCAATAGCCCAGTCACTTCTTGAGACCCTGTCCAGGCCCTCCCCAGGCAGGTGGGAGCTGACCTTCATGATAATACTGGGCAGGTGAAGATTCCTTGAACATCTTGTACATGACCCAAATGAGTAGAAATGCTGCTCTATTATATTCCAATTATTTCCTGACTCTCCATGGCCTGATTCCAGGGACCAAATAAAGAGGTCCTTGTTTGGTGGAGTCCATTCCTGCTCCAGAGTAAGTGAGAGCTGGTCCCTGGCCCTACTTGGTCTGAGGCCACAGGAAAAGGGTGGGGAGGAGGTAGGGAGGGTGTTGCAGGTGGGGAGGGCTCCACAGGAGATGAGAGGCAGCCCAACCCTGCTTCCAAAAATAAAAATAAGGGAGGAGGGTAAACAAATGGGGCTCCTAACTAGGACCCTGCAGGGGGCATGGTTATTTTCCCTCTTTCCCAAGAGGAATACCAAACCCTTCTCTCCCACGGAGAAGACAAACACAGCTATGGAAATCTCCTGCCATCCAGGCCCTTATCGCCAACTGGAAGTTACTCCTACCTGCACTTGTGTTTGCCAACCACTGTCCTCTCAGATCTGCTTTTTCTCCTTATGAGTAGAAAGTCTTTCATGGAAAATTTAGAGTTTGGAACCTTCTTCAGATTCCAGAGGAGTTATTGTTTCTACATCATGCTACTCTTATTTGGGTGTTATTTGAACTCAGAGAAAGTAGAAATCCACATCTATGGCTTGCTTGGATGCTCTTGCTGAATTATTAAGAACATGTTAATTAAGCACCTTCTCTATTTGAAGCACTTGTGTACCTTTTCAAACCCAAAGCCTGGAGTCCATATTCCTCATCTGCTAAGGCGAGGGGGCTGGAGGAGAGGATGTGGATGGGGTCAGTTCAGGGGCAGCTCACTCGGACCTCTCTGGGAGATAATGGCATGGATGCTCAGAAAGTTTTCATGGCAAGGATAGGAGAGAGGAGCTTTGAGAGCATCATGGTGTCGAGCACATCTCACTTTCTGTGGTGTGGAAGCTGTTACGGGGATGTCTCAGAAAGGCATCAACAGAAAGGGGGAAAGTGGGGAGGGTGGGAGTAAGAAGCAACTGAGGGTGGTCCTGAAGAGCAGGAGCCAGAGAGCAGCCATATCATCCTACACCGCCCTGTGGTTGGAGAAGGACAAGGCTTCACACTGTGTAAAACCATGGCCTCCAGCAGGCTGGATAGGGTCCCAGCAGTGGCTTTCCAAGCCTGGTTGGCGGGCCACCTTTTCAGAATCACCACCTGGGCTCCTGGGATTCATCTGATCTACTGAGTCAGAGTGTCGGTGGGTTAGGCCTAAGAAGCTGAATGTTTTATCAGGTTCCACAGATGATTCTGATGTTTATTAACGCTTTCGAGCCCTTGATCTCGAACCCTGTGGTTCTTTGAAAGTGAGCTCTGAAGCCCACTGAGGTAAGGCAACAATCCTAAAGTCACATGATGGCGAAGCTCACATGAGAACTAGATGGCTCCTGATCCTCAGAGCAATGCATAAAAAAACTAGACTCCTCCTGACTCCCAGAGCATTCCGACATGCCATGCCGGCAGCCTCTTCACCTATTTGGAGCTGTTTCCCTTCCCCACTACTGTGAGCGCCTGCCCCTTTGATCCATCCCTGCATCCTGCTGGGGCCTCCTTCCTGAGGATGCTGTGGTCATAGCCTCCAGTGAGCAGGAGTAGAAAGGCCCAGTTCTTTTCTGAGCCTTTAGTAACAGGTGTGGGGACTGGCAAATGAGTAGAGAAGGAGGAAATACACAGTTACAGCTGATGGGTGACTTGGGTTGGGTTTGTAGTACCAACAGCTAACTTTCCTTGAGCATTTGCTGTGCACCAGACACCGCATTAAATCCCTTCCATGCATTAGTGCAAACCCCGTGGAGCAAATCGTAAACAGGTCTATTTTGCAGATGAAGAAACTCAGGCTCACAGAAGAGCTGTCTTTGCCCAGGTCGCTTAGCTAATGATACGTGGCCAAATCACTTCCACATACAAATAGGAGCTTTGAATGGCCCAAATGCAGTGTGAATCGTCATTCACTTTAACCTGACAAGTCTGCGAAAGGACCTTGAGACCTTGGGAAAGAACAGAAAGCTTCTCTGCAGTGGGATGTGATCACTCGAGCTTAACCCTTTCCTCTGAAAACACTGAAAACAGTCATGACGGCATTAGCCGGGCTTTAGAAATGATAACATGGAGAGTAGGTTAAACAGTCTTTTCCCTTTATCTTTTTTAAAGGGCAATTCCTGATATCAGTTTGCTTTCTTTCCATTTGCCTCTGTCTTTTAAAGCAGCATGTCTTCAGAATTGTAGTCACTTGAGGAATTTGGTCGTGTAAGGTTCTAACTGAGCCTCTGGTGTGACTGCAGGCATGTGTGGTCCATGACATATAGCAGCTGCTACGTCTTCTGATACCACGGCACATGACTTTGCCGTGATCGCCTCCCTCCATTCATTTTTCTGGAGCGTCCCCCAGAGATAGGAGAAGAAATCAAAGCAGATCAGTGCCTCAGAGGAGGGGACAAGTGTTTCCCAGCCCGTGTGGATAGCATATCACACTCTGCTCTAGGTTTGCCTCTTAACCAGACCTCTTCTTCCTTAGAAGAAATCAGTCAGGTAGCCTTTGAATAACTCAGTAGGACCACCAAAATAAAAAAAAGTAAAAAAATAAAAAATAAAAAAATAAAATAAGATGGACGTGTTTTTATAGGAGGGGAAGGACTCAATTTCATCCTAGCAGGATTTGGTGTCTGGCAGTTAATGGTGAGGGACGACTATAATTCAATTCTGGTCATTTCATAAATTACCAGAATTAGGAGCATTTTTGGGTGAAAACTGAGACTATGTGATCCTTAGGTCATCTTCCTTTTCTTTCAAATCTCAGGCTTTAGATAACTTAAAGGCAAGTTGGGGCTGTGTGACTGTAAAATGATCTTATTAACTCATAATGAAGCCGTGCCGGGAGGAGGGGGAGCACGCAGCCTCTGCAAAGCTCTAGAGCAGCATGGGGCTCTCTGCAAAGAGCCCTGGAAATGCTGAATGAAAACCGCCTTTCTGTGTACGAGCTGCCTCCCTGCTCTCCAGTGCCGCGTCTGCGGTAACTACAAACTACTTTGTATGCTGCATTCGTGGGGCTGCCTTAGCTGACACATGATTACTACTGAAATAACGCCGGTGTGATGTTCAAGTCCAGTGGCATTTTTAATTATTAAACTGAGGCTGCTGAATGAATCATTCCGCATACCAGATTTTCCTCCTGTGGCTCTATTTCAAGCGGCTAGTATCTTAGCGTGTTCCACTAACACCTGAGTTGGTTCTTAGCCAGCTATCCAATCTGCAAAGCCGTTGCAGAACAAACAGTATTCTTTAATCTCCAAACACTCACAGACTGAAAAAAAACAAACAACAACCACACCAACCGGCCCCCCCCACCCCCCAAAAGAAAACTTTGCAGTAAACTCATCAGTAAAGCCAAGATCAGAAAATGCCCACAGCCCCTCCACCAAGCCCCCAACTCACCAAGTGGTAGAGCAATGAAGAAGGGTAGCCAACACAAGATGAACATCCCGACCACGATGCCCAAGGTCTTGGCTGCTTTCTTTTCCCGGGAGAACTTAAAAAGTTTGACAGCTATGGAACTCCTGGGGTTGTGGCCCTTGGCCTTGGTACTGCTGAGAGTGTCCTCGTGAAAGTTCTTGGAGTGGATCCTCAGGGTCAGCTCCTTGGAGTTGGACATCTCCCTCATGACCCCGGCCTCCAGGTTCTTGGTGGTCCTCTTGGCAACGATGTAGACCCGGCAGTACATGACCAGAATGACCGCCAGCGGGATGTAGAAGGAGCCCAGCGAGGAGAAGAGGGCGTAGAAGGGTTCTTCGGTGACCCCGCATTCCTTGTCATCGTTGGGTGCTGGCTCCTTCCACCCGAGGAGAGGCCCGATGGAGATGACTGTGGACAAGACCCAGACACTGAGGAGCGCCAAGATGGCCTTCCTTCGGGTGACGAGCGTGGGGTACTGCAGCGAATGGCGCACCCCGATGTAGCGATCGATGGAGATGGCGCACAGGCTCAGGATGGAGGCGGTGCAGCACAGGACGTCCACCGCGGCCCAGATGTCACAGAAGATCCGGCCCAGCACCCAGTAGCCCAGCACCTCCAGGGCAGCCGAGAAGGGCAGCACGGTGAAGCTTAGCAGCAGGTCGGCGATGGCCAGGTTGACGATGAAGTAGTTGGTGGGTGTCCGCAGGTGACGGTTGCAGGCCACAGACAAGATGACTAAGATGTTGCCTACGATGGCAAAGATGATGAAGGCGCCCAGCACCATGCCCACGGAGATGGCCCTGGTGATGTCCAGCTGGGGCAGTCTGGAGCTGTTGGAGGTCTGGTTGGGGCCAGTGAAGTTGGCATTTTTCAACTCTCCCCAGTGGGCAGGTGCTGATGTGTTGTGGCCGGTGTCCAGGTCGGGATTCATCTTAGAGTCCGCCCTCCATAGCCAGGGGGTGGACAGGGCTGGAAGGGCTGCGGGGAAGGCTCCTCAGCTGCCCTGAAACTTTGCCTCCCCTGCGGTGGGCTTCTTCCCAGAGGCACCCTCCTGGCGAGGAGGCATCTCCCCTAGCAGCCGGCAGTGCGTCTCCTGCACCGCGCTGCTCCTCGCTCGCCTGTGCCTGTCAGAGGGAGGAGGAGAGGGGAGAGGCGGCAGCTCCAAGTTAATGGTCCACGTCAGGCGCGCCGGCCGGCTCGCGAGGGAGCGGGGAGCGGAGCCACGGGAGGAGGGGCGCGGGCTCCGGCGGGCTCGCCCACTGCGGGTCGGCGGGCAGCAGCGTCTCCGCCCAGCCAGCGCCGAGGAGGGTCCGCTTTCAATGAGCCGCCTCTGGGCTGACTGCACGCTGGTGACATCAGGCGGGGGAGCCCGGCGCCCTGACTCCGCGCGGCACTAGGGGGCAATGCGGGTCCAGCCAAGGCGCCCGCAGCCCCGACGCCGCCACCCAGGTTAGCTAGCTGTGCCCCCACCACCCCACGGCAAGCCTGGTGTGTGTATGTGTGCGAGTGGGGGTGGGGATGAGGGGGTGGGCAAAAAGAACAACTTGAGCGTGGGAATTCCCCTACGCCCCATCCCCAGGGGGCACGCTGAGGCTCTTTTCCCTCCTATTTACTCATTTTAAAAAGTGGGGTGGGGGTGCTTACCTTTAAATAGGATGGCGTCTGGAGTCAACCCCCAGAATTAGCGGGATATGCAACTTGTGTGGCACCTGAAAGAGGAAGAATGCCTAGGTTAGGCGGGTGGGAAGGACTTGAGTCAGATCTGAGACCAACCTCCATCCTTTACCTCTCCATGAAAATAAAGCCAAGGCTTCTCTTCATTCATTCATTCAACCATTCACTTATTCACTCAGACACGCACTCATTCATTCAACAGATTAACTAAGTGCCCACCGCCTGCCCTGGGTTCTGTTCTAGGTGCTGTGGGCATAGCAATTGAACCAATGATAGACAAAGACCCCTAGGAGCTTACATCCTAGTGGAAGGAGACAGTCATTAAAAAAGCAAGCAAATGAGGGGTGTCCTATGCTGACAGATATCACGGAGAAAATATGGCAAGTAGGGGGGAAATGGAATGGGGTGTGTATAGGGGGGTGGCATTTTAAATTTTGAATGGGTGCTCAGGATGTCACTGAAATGATATTTGAGTCAAGACCTGAAAGAAATGAGGAACAAGCTAGTAGTGAGTTATCTGGGTGTGAGGATGGTGATGGTGGGGATAAGAGACCTCTTGGCATCAGGGCACAGGACTTGGGGAATCTAGATTAATTGTTGGTCTCCTCTCCCCCTCCCCCGCCTTTCTGCCTTGTGCTAGTATAATCACCATGCCATACATTAGACCCCTAGATCTTATTCATCTTATAACTGGAAGTTTGTACCCTTTGACCAACATCTTCCCATCCTACTCTCCTAACCCCTGGTAACCACCACTCAATTTTGTTTCTATGAACTCAGCTTTTTTAGATTCTACAAATAGGTGATCTCATACAGCATGTCTGTTTTGGGGGTCTAACTTACTTTACTTAGCATAATGCCCTCAAGTTTCATCTATGTTGTTGCAAATGGCAGGATTTCCTTCTTTCATGGCTGAATGAAATTTCACTGTGTATATACACCATATCTTCTTTATCTACACATCAGTTGATGAACACTTAGGTTGTTTCCATATCTTGGCTATTGTGAATAATGATGCAATGAACATGCGGTACAGTTCTGAGTTGCTATTTTCATTTGTTTTGGACATATATCCAGAAGTGGGGTTGTTGAATCATATGGTAATTCTGTTTTTAATTGGCACTTACATGTGGTTTTTCATAGGATTATTCCAATGTAAATTTGAGATAGGGGGTGGATTGATTGTTATAGAAGGCACAGTCTTCCAAATAGTCAATTTTGGGACCCCACATTTATTGAGCTCTTACTGATAGCCAGCCAAGCACTTACGAATTCCCCTTTATTCTTCTCAACAACCCTTTTGAGAGAAGTAAAACCATTCTCCATTGACTGGTGAGAAAACCATGATTTAGAGAGCATATGTATATTCCTGAGGTCACATGACCAGTATACATGTGACAGATTCATAAGCAGTCACAGCTGGAGACTGAAAAGTAAAGCCTCATGCTTTCTTTTACTCCTGTCTGCAAGCCTGCATCTAGGGTTTCCTACCTCCACTATAACTTGATATTCAGGGCTAGGAAACCAGGAAATCACTCAGGGTGACTGACATTTAGGCTCCACAACCTAGAGCAGTGGTTCTCAACCTGTTTAATGCCACAACCCTTTAATACAGTTCCTTATGTTGTGGTGACCCCCAACCATGAAATTATTTTCGCTGTTACTTAATAACTGTAATTTTGCTACTGTTATGAATCTTAATGTAAATATTTGTGTTTTCCGATGGTCTTAGGCTCTACAGCAGTGGTTCTCAACCTGTGGGTCGCTATTCAGGGTCACCTACAATCATTGGAAAACAGTACGATTCATAACAGTAGCAAAATTATAGTTATGAAGTAGCAACAAAAATAATTTTATGGTTGGGGGTCACCACAACATGAGGAACTATAGTAAAGGGTCGCAGCATTAGAAAGGTTGAGAACCACTGACCTAGAGGAAGGTTCTAAATTTCTTTTTATTTAATTTACACATATATTTGGGGGCAGGGGTTAGGTGGTTATTATACACCTAAGGTTTTAATATTTTATCATAAAAATGCACAAAACACACAATTTCAAGGGATTCCATGAGATTAAGATATCTGAAGTGGAGACAGCTCTGAAATTTTTCTATTTTAATTAAACTGGCTTAATTTTTTTTAATATTTTAAAATAAGAGATTCACAGATGTATGGTGACTTTACTCTTCAAGAACTATTAGAACCTCACTTGCCCATTTTCCATTTTGGAGGAGGCCCAGGAGGCAGTGGCAAGTGGTATGCTCCCACAGCTAGTCAGGTGCAGAGCTGGTCATCAAACAGGGCTTCCGGGTCTCACAGAGCTGTGCTCCTGCCTCTGCCCCAGAGGGAAGCCACATAGGACAGCTACTCATGACTTACACAGCAGGGTGTGAGACTGGGACAACTCTCTGCCAAGGGTCTTTATGAAGAGGAGAGATTGACTTTGGTCCTGGGTGGCTTAAACTGGTTTATTCCCAAGCAGGAGTGGGAGGAGGTAGAGAATGCCAGTAAATTGGGCATAAGCTGGCAATTAACACAAAGGCAGGGATGTGGGAGAGGAGGAGTGGGACAGAATGGAGAGCAAGCCCTGAGCCCACATTTCGATGGTGGTGGCCCATTTCCCACTTCCCTGGGCACTAATCTCACCAGCTATTGAACATCCAGCAACACACCATTGAATTCTTAGAGGCTGTGTCTACATAATCACAGTAACCAGCTGCAGTGTGAAAGCTCAGCCCATCAGGTATTTTCCTGGGGTGGCAAAAGGCTAGGAAAAGAAAAAGAGCAAATCTGAGATTCAGAGTTGGTTTATACTTGTTTGAAAGAGAAAAGTGTATTACTTAGATGAGACCTTATGTCTTCATTCAAGTGTCAGGATGTGGAAGAGATTATTGAGCCATATCCAGAGGTTCAAAACCCTTGTAGATTTCAGACATGTTGTCATTTACCGGTGTCTTTCTTGAAGACAAAACAAACATCCCACCGCAAGGCAAACAGGTATTAGCTTTAATAGCAGCCATGTACCAGGACACCACTAAAGCAACCTTTGCTAATGGCCCTTTCCTTGCTGTTCCTCCCCTCTCTTCACTGGAGATGCGTCTTAACTCCGCCTGGCTGATATTTGACCGATGGAATTGACCGTTTGTTTAGGTGTCATGGGGATACAGATGATATTTTATTTTCTTGGCACTCCCTGGGGCAAAGCCAAGCACAGAGCTCTGACTCACTTGAGGCTTGGGGAAGAAGAACCTTTTCATTATCGGTGATTACATTAGAATCTTCTGATGTTGCAAACTCCCATTTCTGAGAGCCCTCTAGGTGAAGCTGCCACTGAGTTTGACCTCTGGAGAGACCAAGACGATGGGAGACTCAGAGATCTGCTTTGAGGGTGTATGGGAGGAGAACTCTCACATGAGATCATGCAGTGTTTTTTTTTTAAAAAAATATATTTTATTGATTTTTTACAGAGAGGAAGGGAGAAAGATAG
The DNA here is from genome assembly GCF_014108245.1 of Pipistrellus kuhlii. NCBI lineage: Eukaryota > Metazoa > Chordata > Mammalia > Chiroptera > Vespertilionidae > Pipistrellus > Pipistrellus kuhlii. The sequence goes on from NW_023425584.1 coordinate 12,055,165, forward strand.
AGAGCTAGAAACGTTGATGAGAGAAACATCGACCAGCTGCCTCTTGCACACCCCCTACCGGGGATGTGCCTGCAACCAATGTACATGCCCTTGACCGGAATCGAACCTGGGACCTTTCAGTGCGCAGACCGACGCTCTACCACTGAGCCAAACCAGTTTCGGCGAGATCATGCAGTTTTGATGGTTCTCCCTCTCTAGCTCTCTCCAGGTTTGCAGCTATATACAGGGCATCTACTCTGTGCCAGGCACCATGCTAGGAGATGTGGGTGAATCAAAGATTAATTAAATCAAACCTACAGTTTAGCACTGATCTAGGTGCCATGGGCAATGAATAAGATGGTAGAGCACCCGCCAGAGAGTACCTTCAATGTGCCAGGCACTGTGCTAGGTAGGTACTCTGTGTGCATTTATGCAAATCTCCACAACAATGTAAGGCAGGAATTACCCCTATTTTACAAATGAGGAAACTGAGGCTTGGAGAGGTCCTTTGGCATGGCCAAGCTTATTCAGTGAGTAAGCAGCATTGGTATTCAAAGCATTGTTGTCAGGCTCCAAAGCTTGCATCCCTCTCTCTGCAGCAGACTGAGATTAAAAAAAAAAAAAAAAAAAAAAAAAAAAAAAGGCAGCAGCAGGCTCAGTGTTCGCCTTGAAGGAAATTACAGCAGAAGACAGAATGTGATCAGGTTCCTGAGTGAGGCAGAGGTCAGGGAGCGGACGGCAAGGCAGAGCTGGCCAGGTGAGAAGGTCCTGCCGAGGAGCTTCTCAGGTCGGGCTTCCTGGCCAACACCCCGTCTGCTGAGAATTTGAGAGCCGACTTGGAATCTAATTCCGCCTCTCTCATTTAATAGCTACTAATGTGACCTTGGGCAGGAGAGTAAAGTGATTAAGAGCCTGAACTTTGGCATCCAACAGATCTAGATTTATGTTCCAGTTCCACTAATTTATTAGCTGTGCGTCCTTGGGCAAGTCATCTATCTAATCACTCGGAGCCCCACTCGCCTCATCTGTAAAATGAAGATCGAAATAGTCCCTGCCTCATGAGGTGAGAATTAAATGCAATAATGTGTGTCATGTGCCCAGCACAGAGTAATAGTAATAATATCAGCTAAGGGTTATTAAGTGTTGGCTAGATGCTAGGCATTGTGCCCCAAATGCCTTATGGCCATGATCTGATTTAATCCTCACAATAATATTATGAGGTAGATGCTATTATTATCAACATTTATAGATGAGGAAACTGAGTCTCAGAATGGTTGCCCATTCACACCTTGGGAAGAGCCCTGAATTGGAGGTCTGGGGTGTGAGGGCACAGTAGTGTGGAATGTGAAAAACCTGCTAACTCGGGAGCTGGAGAAAGGGGTCTATTCTCGCTTGGGCCCCAGCGGCTCCTCTGGTGGGTGGGACAAAATAAATAGGTTGCCCAAACCAACCTGTGGTGCTGCATAGTCGAGGGGCCAGGAGGGAGAGAGTGCCATTTCCTTGAATGACTCTGGCTGTCCCTTTATGGCCATGGGCTTTGCCCAACACTCTGCCCAGGAATCTATGGTGACCCCAAAATTGATCTAGGAAGGGTCTCTAGGCTATGATCTGATTTGGAGCTGGGTGGGTAGTAGTGTCTGCAGCATGTTCTCCACAAGACAGATGTCTTTGTTTATATCAAAGACTGAGGGCAGGGAGCTGATGGAGGTTTTACTGGCACTAAAGCTCTCCCAAGTTGCCTCTGTATTGCTGCTGCCAGAATGTACTTTCTAATCACACTGTTGAAACCATTAAAGGTTAAAGTAAGACATAACAAAACAAAACTTATGGCAATAGGCTCTTTACAATTGACTTTTGAAGGCTATACTGTTGTAGTTAGGATCATAGATTTCAGAAATGTCAGAATCAGAAGGACCCTAGAGATTGCCTAGTCCAGGGCTCAGCAAACTATAGTCCTTGGAACAAATCCAGGTTTGTGCCTTTTTTTTTTTTTTGTAAATAAAGTTTTATTGGAACACCATACCCATTTGCTTACACATTTCCTATGGGTATTTTTTATGTTACAATGACAGAGTTGAGTGGCAGCAACAGAGGCCCCATGCCCGGCAAAGCCTAAAATATTTGTTCTCTAACCCTTCATAGAAATCCTTTGTTGACTTTGGGCTAGTCAATCCCTCTTATTTTACATGTGGGGACACAAAGCCCAGAAAGGAGGAGGGATTTGCCTAAGGCAAAACCAGTGTGAGTAGCCTGGGATTTTGATTCCACCAATGTGACTTTTTTTTTTTTCTTTTTTTTTTTTTTTTTCTTTTTTTTTCCTGTCATCTATTTCTGCAGCCAGGAGCAGGCTCTGAGTTTGAATTACAGCTTTAGTTGACTAGACATATGATCATGGGCAAGCTACATGAACTCTTTTAGACCTGGAGATAATGCATTCTATTTTCTTGAGATAAGGCACATACGAAGTGATTGTGACAATTAAAGGAGCCTGTAATGCTTAGGCTGAGATCTGGCTCACACAAAACATTCAACCCGAAGTAGCTACTGTTATTGTACTGATGTCCTCTGTAATCTTATATGCATCAATCTAATCCCTCCCACTCCATATTTCATGAAGGAAAGGGCTATTCCTTACCAGTGGTTCTTTAACTTTTTAGGTCCTAGATCTTACTGAGAACCTACTGAAAGCTATGGACACATGGCTTTACTCCACCCTTTTCCTGAATTTCTGACAGGGGCTTCCTTATTGCCAAGATCCTGGCAGGCCCCTTGATGAGTTGATCTTCACCCTGTTATTTCTTATTTTTGTTTGCTGGGCCTCTCTCCTGCTAATTTCAGGAGCTTCCTTATTGCCAAGATCCTGGCAGGCCCCTTGATGACTTGATCTTCACCCTGTTACTTCTTATTTTTGTTTGCTGGGCCTCTCTCCTGCTAATTTCATTTGGTGTCACTTCTTCCAATCCTGGGCCACAGAACTAACTCACTGTTTCCCCATTCATCATGCAGTAGAACTTGAACTGAATAAAGTGAATGTCCTCCTGGAGTTTGTGGTCTAAGATGAATAACAGAATGTGCATCTGAGGATGCATGGAGCATTGTGTGAGACATTGAACATGGATGCAAGTTAAATAAGGAAACAAAATACGTGACACAGGTCTCAAATTTCTCCATACTCCCTCTTCTTCCTCTCTTGTGGCCCTCTGAACCAAACCATCCAAACCTTTTGGAAGATTCTCCCTTGTGGTGGCCACCAAGTTCAGAAAGGTGACAGGAAGTGGTGGAAATCACTTTTTCCTTGGGGGCATCTAAAAATGGTATCTGGATAAAGTGTTAAAATTCAGCTTCAGAGAGGACAGACTAGAGTAGGGGTGTCGAACTCAATCAGAGAAGGGGCCAAAATCTAAAATCCAGCCTAAATCGCGGGCTGAATGGTTTACTGAACAGTCATAAACTGTCATTGTGATGGAAACGCAGCAGAGTGCAGTGATGACAGCGCGGTGCGGGCCACATTGCAAGGCCTGGCGGGACGGATTTGGCCCGCGGGCCTTGTGTTTGACACATGTGGACTAGAGCAAGGCAAGAAAGTGATGTCAGAGGGTGACTTCTGCCTTTTCATATCTTCTCTGGCAGAGATGACAGGGTAGGACCCTGGATGGGGGTGGGCATGCTTGGGAACTGGTGTGTACATTACTGCAGGGCACATGGGCATGGAAAAGGAGGGCAGAGGGTGAGAAAGGCAATTTTCTTTGCCCATATCCTTCGTGTACTGAGGAATTCTGGGACAGGAAATGCCCAGTGTTTCTCAGTTGTTTACTGGATGCCAACCTGGTAGATTTGGGAGTCCTGAAAAAATGAAGGGAGGAGAAGGAGGAACCTTGGTTTTTCTGCCTCTTTGGGGACTGCCCTGTTAAGTGCTTGGGGGGTTGAGTTTGGGGAAGGTTGTGTGAAAACTTCTAGACAGGAGCAGCCTGGTATAATGGCAGTTAGCTGTATGCTGTGAATACAAGTTCCTGGAGGGGCCTCCAAATATCTACCTGCCCTTTGGGGTGCTATCCATTGAGAGGTAGGCACTATCTCTGCCCAGTCCCTATTTTATGACTGAGTGCAGTCATGCATCAGGCATTGTGCTAAGCTAATTCCCACGCAACATCTCATTTAATCCTCCAAAAGCACTTTTGAGGAAGACATTGTTGGCTTCAATTTGCAGGTGAGGCGACTGAGGACAAGATTAATTACATATCCATGATTACCCCGAGTTGGGATTAGGGCAGAGACAGTTTGACTCAAAATCAATACTTTTTATCTCCCAGATACTATCCAAATTTGGCTGTAGGCTGCCCTCTTAGCTAAACAAAATTACAGGAATTACTGGGCAAACTTCAGCTAGGTATGTGGATTCAGAGGCAGAAATTGTTTTGGGCTGTATGTGCAAACATGGGCCCTTCTCTAGAGTGGGGTCCAAGGATTCCATCTCTCCTCCTTACCCCTCCTTGGGAAGCTCAAGTGAGCTTGAGGAATATCAAATCTTCCTAGAAGAAAAGTGAAAGACCTGACCTCATAATGTCTTCAAGAACTGAAAAGGCTGTTGATCCCATGATGATAACCAATTGTTGAGAGAGAGAGAGAGAGAGAGAGAGAGAGAGAGAGAGAGAGAGAGGATATATAGAGTGCAAACTCAGTATGAGAGATGCTAGTCAGACCTAAGGAACTAGCTTATTAAACATCAGACCAATTTCTAGTTTCTGGCACTTCCTAGCTTTCTGACCTTGGGCAAGTTACTTCATTTATTTAAGCTTCAGTCTGTTTATCTGTTACATGGATATTTTAATGATATTTACCCCACTGAGTTGTTGTCAGGATTCAATGGGACTTTGGCACTTAGAAACCTCCCAATAGATGTTATCATTGAATTATGTGTAATTATAAAAACATAAAACAGATTCTCAGAATCTGGGGTATTGAGGTAAAGATTTTCCTAGTTGACCTCTCAGTGAATCTTCTAACCCTTTATTTGCCAATTGATATAATTGATTCCTTTTTAAAAAATATATAAATAGTGACTGGAAAAATAACAATAATACCAATAACAATAGCTACCATTTGTTGAGAATCCTACTGTGTGCTAGGTTTGTATTATAGTCTTCACACACTATCTCATTTTAACACAAGAACCTAGATAGGCAGAAATATTTTATCTGGCCTTTGAGATGCAATTCTTGAAATGGCCTCTGCCATACCCACAGAGCCTGAGCTTGCTGGAAATATTTCTTCTTGCAGAGAACTCCTGGCAAGATTAGATACAAAACCAGTGCCAATGTGGGTGAGCTTGGGGGTGGGGGGTGGGGGGTGGGCAGTGAGCTCTCTGTGCAGAGGGAAAGGGAAACAGCTTGGTTCAGCAGGTGGCAGGCTCCCAGCCTATAATTCTTGGTCCCTGGTACAATTAGCGTCAACAGGAATTTTCCTTGTGAATCAGACTAAAGAGACTCACAGACTATTTACCATTCATGCCCTAGAAAGGCAGGGAAGGAAGGGGACACCTGAGAACCTCCATCTCTCCCTAATACCTCAGAGAGGCCCAGATCCATGAGTAGGGGAAGAAGAGGTAGGGAAAGGGGCAGAGAACAGACTCCAGTGAATATACATTTTCAATTGAATTCCAGGGCTTGAGTGAAGAAATGGAAAAAAAGAAAGAAAAAAAAAAGGCCTAGCATAGTATGTAATGGATAGATAGTAGGTACTCAATAAATACTTACTAGATAGTACATGAATGAATGAATGATAGTCTTAACTGAAAGTCAAAATAAAACAAAATTAGTGAAATGTTTGCCTTTCAATGAGCTTTCTCTTTTGAGGCCCCCCCCCCTTTTTTTTGGGGGGGGCGGTTGTTTTTGGCTGAGCCTGTGTGATCCTAACTGCTTATCTATCCCTGAAACCAGAGCTTCCCAGAGGCAAAACTGTGTAGGAGGAGGTTTGCTTTCCTTGATTTTGTTTGTCTTTTTTGTCTCTCTTCTCTATCATTTCTTTAATCTTTCTATTATTACAGCACATTTTATGTTGGGGATCCATTCTCCTCTATTACATGGATATTTTAATAATATTTAAATATCCATGTAATAATATTTAAATATCCATGTAAATATCTCCTCTATGAAAGCCTCCCTTCCTTTCAACTCTAACTCTTGCCCAAGGTCCCAATGCCTCCATGTTGCCGCCTCCACTCACTGCTGAATCCTGAACTTTTCTAACCCCCTGTTCCTGGTCAAATTCAACCAGTTCAATGCCCTACCTTCTGAAGGCCTGTGTTAGGACAACTCTTCAAAGTGATAGCTTCCTCCCAACAATGGATCATGACCATCTGTTGCCTCCCATCTTCTCTTTCTTAGCCAAAATTGTGTTGCTCCAATGAGCTGGTGAAACCTTTGTATTAGGGATCATCCTCTATGGAGCCCAAGAAGCATGGATGATGGGAAGAGGTTTCTAATAATCAGCAAATATCTACTGAGCCCCATGTTAGGGTCTGAGGGACATATAGAGATAAAGAGTGTTTTTCTCCCTCAAGGATCTTTATGGAGGTGTCATGGACTCACATTTAACAACAATGTGGTAATTAAATAACACTCCTAGACACTTGGTTGCTTGTCCAACAAATGATGCTAACCACCAAGTGCTGTGAGTGTAAATTAGATTTCATGTATAATGCACTTTGTATTTTGCTGGACACACAGTAGGCACACTCAGTCATGGTAATTCTTCTTCCCTCTAATGAGGGAGGGATTTTCAGGGCTGGAGTAGGTGAGCTGGCTTCCATTGAGGAGGGGTGTTCTCTTTGTGGTTCTGGGGATATTCAACTTGACTCCATAAATGCACCTGCTTATATTCAGAATTGATTTTTGTTTGAAAACAGTTACTCTCTTTGCATTCAAGTGGGTCTCCTAGGATCCAGCTGAACCACACTCTTACTTGCTGTGTGTACTCAGAAGAGAGGCATTCAGAAGGGACTGTGGAAATTGTGTAGCCCATCCTTCATTTCATAGATGGGGAAAGTGAGGCCAGGCAAGTGACTTGACCATGGTCACTCAGAGCCAGAACCAGAATGGAAGCCCCTAATGTTCAGCTCAATACTCTCAAATATAAATATATTTAATTTAACTATATTTTTTACATTATTTAAACATTAAGCAAATGAAAATAGCTTTAAAAAAAAGTATGGAAGTAAATTGTGCTTTTGGTAAAACTAGGGAAAGTTATAGAGAATAAAAGGGAATCACTCTTTGTTCTACTGTCCAGAGAGAGCATCACTATAAACTGCAAATGTTTTCTAGACTTTCCACATTCACACATACATGCACACACATGCACCCATGCACACATACAAATGCATCTTGTTTGGGCCCATCACCTCCATTCAGCCTCCATTGGTACTCACAGCTGTCTTCTGAGTCCCACCTTTCAGACACAGGCTCATTCCCTCCTACGGCTCTAGGGTCAAACCCTAATTCAATCATAGCCAATGAGAGCTCAGAACTTCTTTGCCACGAGATCTGAAGATGAGGGGAAGTAGGATTTGGAGCAGGGTCTGAGGCATTCCATCCACCATGTGATCACTGTGAGGTTACCTGTATGAATGTGGAGCTGAACAGAGCTGACTGATAGTGCCTGTCCTTCCCACTCACTCCCACAGGAGTAATTCCCATGAGGATAACTCCAGTGCTTTAGAGTAGCTGCGTGCCAATGACCAGTGGATCCAATTCTTAGCAGAAGGACTTTGAGCAAGTCACTTAATCTCTGAGCACAGTATTCCTCATCTGTAAAGTGGAATACTACCTGGGAGGTCATAGTGAAGAAAATATGCTACTAGTTCTATCAATCCCGACAATAACAACTACATTTATAGCTGCCTCTGTTGATTGTTTGCTGTGGTCAGGACTTATGACAAACAGTTTAATATATTGTTTCATTTAGTCTCCATACCCACAGAGAGTGGAAGGGGGATCTGCTCTGGCTGTTTGTGTAAAGGTAAAGGATTAAAATGCAGTACCTGATTCCAGCTGTCCCAATTTCTGTCTCAGTTCAACCTCCCTTGGTACTGTCCCCTGAGTTCCCCACCTAACTGATCCCTTCGCCTGTTTGGTAGCAGGATCTTGATGATTTTCAGGTCCTCTTGGCTGGGGGCCATCTTGCCCTTTGCAGGGAACAGGATTCTGATTCCGAACTAGAGAGTGGGGAGCCCCTGCAGGGTTGTCACTGAGAGGGAGGGGACATTGATCAGAGTCCTCTCTGTCTGCAGTGCTCCCCTCCTGGCTTATGCCCCACTGTTCCCTAGGTAACCATGGGGATGCTGTTCAGATTTATGGCCTGCTGCTCCTGAGTAAGTACCTGACTGGTTTTGTCTGAGACAGATGGTGTCTGGCTCCCAGATGACTCATTAGGAGGGGAACAGACACCCATGGGTGGCACAGAAGGAAGAAAACCCCCTCCTTCTCACCTCCCACAAGCAGAGAGACTGAGAGTAATTTCTCCATCACAAGGCTCTTCCAAAGGCAGATATTCAAGGCTCCCATATTATGGTTGAGGGCACTGAGGCCCTATTTCATGTACTCCTTCACTTATTGCACAAACATTTGTTGAGCTTTGTGCCAGGCTGTGTTAAGACTAAGCGGAAAATACAAATGTGGGAAAAACATAGACACTGTCATCAACAATACTATTGATTATGAGGGGAATAAGTCATCGAACAGGGAACTATCACCAGGGTGAGATTTAAAGTGTGGGGCAGCGCCAAGAGTGAGTGTGTCAATCATTTGTGTTCAAATGGGTTCAACTTTATTTTATTCTTTCAGCATCTACCAGGTGCTGAAGACAGTTGAGATGAACAGGAAATCCCTTAGGGAGCTTTTAGAAAGATGCTGGATTTTCCTCAAGGTTGATTTTAAGAAAGATGAATGATTCAGAATTGAAATTACATAGTGGGTTCATTAGTTCATGCTGGCATTTAGCAAGTCTTTATTTTAAAAGTATTGTTCCTATTGGAATTCTATTTGGCCTGTTTGGCTGGTTCTGGAGGCTGGAGGGGATGAACCACCTGGGAAGTCCCCTCACTTTCTCCCCAGGAAGTCAAGCTGGCTACTCTAAGGCAGAGAAAAGGGATTTCACTGAGTCCTTTCAGAGAGCAAACTATGTTTGGTCTCCACCTGGGAGCCTATTGGAGTAACACATCTATTTTATATATTGTGAATAATTCTACATTAGTGTGACTACTTAAAAAATACCAATATGTCCATATATAATTTTTCTGCTTCTGAGTAGTCACTTTGAGAGGCAATAAACTTGTTTCAATAATCCAATTAAACTGTATTTCCCCTCCTCTTTTAATATTGTTCTCAAACCAATATATGTTCTTGGGAACATTATGGTGGAGTCAAGCACTCATTGTTTGAGAGCAGATGTGATTTTTAGAAGCAATCAATAGTCCTTATGAAGGCACACAGCCCTCCCTCATCCTTGCCTGTCTCTCCCAGATTTTTTCCATGATGTCCCTGAGCTATTTTAAATGGCTTGGGGCTAACTCCTTACCTTCCAGGGCTATGGTCAGTGGGGGACATGGCAGAGGGAAAGAAATAAGAAAAGCCAGGACATTTCTCTCATCACCCCTACACACCCTTATCTCTGTTTCTTGGGGGCTATTTCTGGTAAAGATTCATCATTTCCATGGTTCCTTTTCCACTAGAAAAATCATACACATATAATATATAGAAATAATCCTATATAATAAAAGCATAGTATGCAAATTGTCCCCTCAACCGTGAGTTGTCCAGGAGTTCAACCAGAGGGTGGGGCTGGCTGGGGGAAGGGAGGGAGGCCCTGGCCAGTAGCCAACAGCCACTAGGGACCCTACCAGTGTATGAATTTTGTGCACTGGGCCTCTATACATATAAAAATATATATCAATGGTTTACTATATATATACCAGCAAGAACTTGCTATAAAATAAAAGATTTCACTCACAATAGCAACCAAATATGCAAAACCCAGGAATATATTTTTTAAAAAAAGTAAAGGATGACCCTGGCTGATGTGGCTCAGTTGGTTGTGCATTATCCCATGCACCAAAAGGTCACATTTGATTACAGGTCAGGGCACATGCCTGGGTTGCAGATCTCCAGTAGGGGGCATGCAGGAGGCAGCCAATTGATGTTTCTTTATCGCGCCCCCCCCTCCCCCCGCCCCCGGCCTCGTTTTCTCCCCCCTTCCTCTTCTCTAAAATCAATAAAATCATATTTTAAAAAGAGAAATGTAAAGGAAGTATATGGAGAAACTGACTCATTTTTAGTAAAGAGTATGAAAGAAGACAAATAAATGGAAAGACATATTATACTTCTGAAAATAATGGAATCTATTTAAGGCAATGCCATAAAAATATATCAATGGGATTTGGAGGAAATGTAACAAAATGATTCCAACATGCTTCTGGAAGAATACATGCTTAATACCAAACAAATTTAGAAAAAGAAGGGTTATGTGGAGGTAACTGCCTACAAATTAAAATGCTTGATAATATTATGGGCCCAGGATTAGGCTGGCAGATTATTAAAATATATCACCTAAAACCAGATCCCACCTATGCACCAGAACTAATATGTGACATTTCCATTCTTCACAAATGGCATCAATTTTGGATATTAAAAAAAAAAAAAGTTAGACCCTTACTTTTCACCTTACATAAAATATAAATTCCAGATAAATTAGAGATTTAAATGTAAACATCTAAATTATAAAACTTCTAGAAGAAAGGACAGGTGCATAGTTTTAGCTTCTTAGGATTAGGGAAGTATTTTAACATTGCTATCAACATCAGAAACCACAGAAGAAATGATTATGAATATAAATAAAAATGTGAAACTTGTACGTAACTTATCACATTATTAAGCTAAAACACAAAGGATATATTAAAACATATTTTCAACTTACATTAATAATAGATATTAATATTCTAGATAATTAAAGAATCTTTCTAGACCAATCATGAAAAGAAGAGTAAGTTCCAAATAAAAACGTGGAAAGTAAAAGAATGGATAAATCTTAAATAAAATATGTACAACATCAATAATCATATAAAGCTTTGTATAGTAATAAAATAAATGCAAATTATACAACAATGATATCGAGATTTTACCTATTGCGTAGATAGAAAGGAACAAAAGTAAGTATGAAAAATCAGAAAAGGGAAAAGGAAAATTGATTGTCTCACACGGAGTTGGTAGGTGTGTAAATTGGCACTTTTTAAAAGGGCCCTTAAGAAAAGGCGTCAAAAGATTCTAAAATATGTATAGCATTAACCTAGCAATCCCACTTGTTGGAATTTATCTTAAGAAAATAAGCAAACAAATGTGCAAAGATCAGCTTATCACAGTTTTTCCGTAAAAGCAAATTCACACACACATATACACTCACACCTAATTGGAAATGTCAGGGTAGATGTCTACCAATAGGAAACTAGATAATATATTATAGTACATCCCCATGAAGAATGCTATGCAGCCATTTAAATGACAAAGATGTCAACTCATGACATAGCATATTTTCCATGACATTCTGTCCATGAAATATTGAAAGTAAAAAAACGAGAGTGCTAAACTATATAAATAGTTAAAGCCATTTTATAATTATGTAAATGTTTAGATGATTAGAAAGAGGTAACAAGCATATATACAAATACATTTGCTGGGCTTATATTTGAATAAGTAGAAGGTTTATAGGTGATTGTACACTTTTTCATATTTTCTAAAAGTTTCATTTGCTTTTATAAACAATAGACATGTAATCAACTGTCCATGTTTCCCTCCAAAAATTATTTTGAAAGGGCAAAGTCAATTGGAGCCAAATCTGTTAAGTAATGTAGGTGTCAAGATGGAAGGCTTTTTCATATAGATGTCTACTAACACTGTACTTATCCATTTCCCCACAAACGTTTGGCCTATTTTCCCTCTTCTGCTAGAAATACTCCTTCCAAGATGCCTTTCTCCTCTTAATAATCACAATCCTCTCTACCTATGCAAGTTCTACTCAGCCTTGGAGGGTTGGCCAAGTCTCTGTGGCTCTCTCCCCATCCTTGCAGCCAGATCTGCTTGCTCCTTCCTCAGTGTTCCCACAGTGCGGTGGACACAGCTCCAGCACAACCAGATGTCGCTGTTTCCTGGGAATGTCCTGTCCTATTCTCTTCCCTTTACAGGGGAATCAAGCTGGAGTTTTACAGGTTGGGATAAAGGTGGGGAAGCGCCACCTGAAAGAATGGAAGGCATCAAGTTGCAGGAGTGCTCAGTGTGCTCACATCCATGCAGGTCCAGGTGCAGAAGGTAGGGAGGGGACCAAATCTGTCTTGTGGACTCGAACTGGAACCAGAGACATCATACCTACTGTGTTTCCCCGAAAATAAGACATCCTCCGAAAATAAGACCTAGCGCATGGAAAGATAAGACATTCCCTGAAAATAAGACCTAGCGCAACTTTGGGAGGAAAAATTAATATAAGACACTGTCTTATTTTTGGGAAACAGGGTATCAGGACCATGTGTTTACAAGGATTCTAGAGAACTAGCTCCAGTTAGCTTAAGCAAAAACCAGGAATTTATTATGTTAGTTGAATATAACACACAATTCAAACCTGTGTTTGGGCTTCAGCAGCAACTGAACCCGGGGTTTAAGAACTTTTGGAAAACTTCTCATGTACCACATCTCATCTTTGCTTCCTTCTTTTTCCCCCACAGGATGAAACCCTTTTCTTTTGATTCACATGATGAGAAACAAGACCACAAAAGTTGTAGTTTTTACATTTTAAGAATGTAGGCAGTCACAAAAATATCTGGCTCCTTATTCTAAAACTCCCACGGAAGGCTTCAGATAAATTACATGTGGGCCAATCAGCTGTCACGAGGCAATGGTTCTATTATTGCACCAGCTTGGGTAGGTGATAAGCCCGGGATCATCAACCTTGGCCAGGGGAGAAAGGTCACATCCTTCTGGGATGGCTTCCATGGTGACTGTACAGACAAGGGGAGAGACAGTTCTCAAAAAGAGGCACCTCATAGGTATTCACTACAGAGCACACAGGATGCAAAATGAGATGGAGAAGAGCCTGAGGGTTTAACTCGAAAATCACTTAACATTTGGAGATTAGTTTTATGAGCCAGCAGGAGTATAGTGTTTGGATGGATTGGCCACATGCCTTATTTTTTTTTTCCTTCTAAATTATAAATACTTTGAAGTCCTGGACTCTTTTGTTGTAATTTGCTCATCTCTCAGTGATTGTGAAAGACCCTTACATCTAATAGGTGGTCAGTAAAGGTTTGTTGTAATTTTGATCTAGAGTGTTCTAATTGGGGGTTTTGCACTCTGGATCTGCAGGCCTTCAAAAAGAGTACTGGAAGCATTTTTGACATAAAGAAATAAATCCACAGCTTCCTTTCCCAGGTGACTGCTTTGATGACAACACTCATTTACAAGAGGAAGTTTTGGAAAGCAAGTAATAACTTATTTCATTTCCTAGTCCCATTATGTGTGTGTGATGTGTCTGAGAGCAGCACTCTCATGGAATCTGGGATGCATACTGAATATCTCACAGCATCACGCAGATGTCCCAATTCTATTGGGCTCTTGTCAGTGATCCAAGACCAATTTTAGCCAGAGGTAGAGGGTGTTAATATTAACTCTTTTAATCTATAAATCCAAACATTTCAGTTAGGATCCTGTGATTGGAAAGTCTATACTAGACTACTTAAGCAAAAGGAATTTATTGGTTTATATCAGAGAATGTCTGGCTTTAGGGAAAGTGTGGTGCAAGACTCAGACAGTACAACCTGTATACAATTCTCTATTTTTAAATTTTGATTCTTTGCTAAGGGCTCTATTTTTATTTTATCAGGATTTAACTTCATGTTCCCCCAAATGACTGCCAACACTTCTTGGGCTACATGCTTCCAGGTTCACATCCAGTAGGAGAGATGAAGCTCACCTCTACGCCAGCTTTAGAAAAATCCCTGGATTTGAGTCTCATTGGCCCTATTGGGGCTATGGGTTCAGTCACTGTGGCTGTGGGTTTGGGGTGGATGAGACACACTGCTTAGTTATATCAGAGTTTAGCTCATGACTGGAGTAAAATGTAAAAGTTGAGAGTGAGGAGTGCAGCTCTCCAGACAAAATTGGGCTATGATATCACAAGAGGCAGAAGATATGTTGGGTAGTAAAATCAACAACAAATTCACCACAAAGTACACATTTGGCAGGGTTTTGGGGTCCCTGTGATCTAAATAGTTCATTTTGTAAGATGTTCAACTAAAGCCCAGAGAAGTTAACATGCTTGCTCTAGGACACATAATAAACTGAGAACAGGGCCAAGGACTCATTATTTCCCATTTGGAGCTCTTTGCTCTTTTAAGGACCCACCCTACATCCCAGGTCACCATGTTCTACCTCAGTTTTCATCTCCATGAGGGATCAGAGGAGCAGGGCTGCCAGTGCAGTTGTGCAGGTTATGGACCGCACAATTTCAGGGGTTCTGTTTAACCAAAATCTATAGGCACCTCTAGAGTTGTGCAGAGCATGACCTGTATGGGCATAGTTAGGAGGCCTACACCAAGAGGATGGGTCTGGGATTTGTTCTTCAGTAGGGATGACAAATACTTGTCACATGTAGTGACACTAATCCCTTCAGTAACCATGACATGCATTACCTACCAATCATGTTACTCTTTTCCACTAAACACAGACTTAATCTCAGAATTTTTCTCAACACAACCTTCTAGGTTCCCACCAGTTTTCATTTGTAGCTAAAATCTATTTGCTTTCTTGTGCTAAAGTGAGTAAGTAGCGCACTTCAGAATGATTCCCCTCCCAAACCTCCACTTAGCTTCTGACTGTTGATACTAGCATCAGATAACAAGAAAACTCCCAAACAAAACAGTTAATATGGCCATGACAACATCATAGAATGTTTTAAGGATTAAATGAGATAATACAAGTAAAGTCCTGAGATGGTAACTGACATCTTACAAATGGCCAATAATTAGTAATTGAATAATAAAATATTAAAAATCACCATGTTGAAACCTATAAACACATGGTTGACCTTCAAATAGCTCTTAATCTCTGTTGGTATTCTTTTTAATTTAATGTTTAAAATTTCTTGATTGGAAACAGGAAAATAAGGTTTGTAGTGCTTAAGTAAGGTTTGTGCCTTGTTCAGAGCCTGGCAGTTATAATATGTTCTTTTTAATATATTTGTATTGATTTCAGAGAGGAAGGGAGAGGGAGAGAAAGATAGAAACATAAATGAGAAAATCATTGGGGATAGAGCCCGCAACCTGGGCATGTGTCCTTGACTGACCAGAATGGAACCTGGGACCAGTCAGTCCTTAGGTCGATGCTCTATCCATTGACCCAAACCAACTAGGGCTGTTTGTATTCCTGTTTAAACCCTAGGTTAGAACGTAAGTAAAAGGTGAAAATTTAAAATCCAGGGGGATAATTCTCTCAGCCCTATACCTTATGGCTATCTCTTGAGTTGGTCTCTTCTCTCTTTCTCTTCCCCCACCATGGCTGTCTGTGTTCATAGGAACCAGTGAACTTGTGAGTTTGTGGTAGTGGCAGGTGCCAGGGGAGGCCATCCTTCAGTGCTCTTTACTGGCAAAGCAGAAGCAGCCATACACATTGGGCAGGACCACAGACATCAGCACAGCTGGTTTCTTTAAGTGGAACCAGGCAGAGCTAGTGGACACACCACAGACCAGCCTTGCCAAGGACTTCTCTGCCTGTGGTTTGCCAGCCTGGCCAGGCGAGTGAGGAAAGAGAGCAGGGAGGGGCGGCGAGTGTTATTAAATTGTTGGCATTGGAATAGGGAGCTCTGCCAGACTCTGGCAGGAACATTTCTTTTCAGGCACCAATGCCCCTTGTCCTTATGCTGCTACTGGGCCTTTTGTAAGTGAACAAGGAAGAGGTGGCCAAACTCCTTAGATGTATGCTCAGAACAGAGTGACAAAGAATGTCCTGGCAGGATGGAACTTTGAAGATCATGTGACACAGACTATTTTATAGATGAAGGCACTGAAAGTCCAGAAGCAAAATCTTGACTCAAATGTTCACCAACAGGCATAGGCCTGGGGTCTTTTGAAGTCTCAGATGGGTCAGCTTTGTGAAGGGTTCCCTATGGACACTTGACCTTGCAGAGAGATGAGCAAGGGTTTCAGGTATTTTACAAGGTCATTAGAGGAAACATTTTTTGGGCAGAAAAATTAAAAAAAAAATCACTCTGCTTAAATGACCATCTCCTTCATCCATGAGTGGGGCCAGTTCAAGAGATACCAAATCAGCCAGTGGGAAAGGCAGAGGAGTCCAGAGAAATAGCCCCTGGGGTCCAAAAAGCTGCATTCCCATCCCAGCCATGGTCCACTCCCTTGATTGTCTGAGCCTTGAATTCCTCCTCACTGCTTGGGGACAGCAGAGCCATGGCCAATTTGCCTAAAAGAGTTACTGGGGAGAAAAATACAGGAAAGAAAGCCACGGAATTTCCAAATGGTCCCATGTTCTGTAAGTAAGTATTTGGGACCCAGACAGTTTGGTTACTTTGAGCTCTTTCATGACAGAAGGGAATTCTCAGACTCCACTATGCTGGGCACTGCCTCAGGCATTCTCACCTGTTATCACATTGAATATAGATGATGACCCAGCATTTTTCTGTCTTGAGAGAGATAACTAAGATGCTTTTTCTGCCCGGTGCTGGGAAGCACTTTCTGTTCTTGAGAATTTTGTTGAGGGGGCTGTAAGATATGAGGTTCCAGTGGAGCATGGCTGATGAGTGGTCTATCCTGAGATGTTCACATCAGAAAACAACTTGCAACTGGTTTCAAGTCATATTAAGTTTCCAAACCCTGCGAAATAATGGACTCATGTAGTCGCTACCCTTTCACATCCACATGCAGTGAACAGTAGATCATCAGATTTTTTCTTCCGTAGCTTGCACCTTTTTATCTGAATCAGGAGGGATCTCTGAGAATTCTGGGGACACATTTGATCACTTAAAATTGATTGGTGCCATTAAGCTCTGGGGAAGTGATACAAGAGCTTGGAATTATGGCAGGCATGCAGAGGAAGCACGTTTCTGACTCCTGTAATATCTATAAAGGTCACAATATGGTGATTGGCATAAACCAAGGCTCTTCAAATGATGGCAATTATTTTTATTTGCCATGAGGAACCCATGTCAAAATTCAGCATTGATAACTCAAGTTTTTTGACAAGTTCACATGACTTCTATTTTACAGTCATGGTAGAAACATTAAGGAGACTCTCCCCTACCACAGACTCTAGGCCATTGAGCAGCCTAGAGTTTGTACCCAATCCAGGCTTCCCTAACACCAGCCTGCCTTCGTCTCACATGGAGTCAGGCCTGGTCTCCAGCAGAAGCACTGAGGCTACGTGGCCGCTGGAGGTTGTTGTGAAAATTCTCAGCGATGAATCACTGATGTTTTGCCTGAGGGCTAAAAGCACAGTTAATTTATTTGGTGCCTTTATGCCTCCAAATTATCTAGCTCCTGCAAGATCTTTCGCTTGGGAACATTAACTCAGGTTTGCTAGGGCCTCCTCTTCCTGTTGTAGAAGCCACCTTCCTACCTGGTTTCCTCTCCCACCTCAGCAAGCTTGCTGATGTGCAACATTTTTCATGCCAAGGTGTCAGCCCCCTAGGGCTGGGTCTTCATGAATATAATTGAAGACAGTAGACGGTAAGCTGGGGAAGTGTAGCATCAGTGATTTTCAAGCCACATTGGTACTTAACACTGTGTAGTTTTATTCATTTACTTTTTTTTCATCAGAAAAGTAATCTTGTAGTTTATTGATTAAATGAGCCTGCAAGCAAAAGCACAGTGTGAACTATAAAGTGTGTATTAGCTCTAAGGGGTAATTGCAATTAGTATCCTTGGGGTCACGTGTGTAGCGGGGAGCGCTATTGAGATGACATTTGCATTTATATGTTTTTCTTCAGAACAAAGATCCAGAAGACAGTTTGGGACTCACTGAGTGCAGTCCCTTTCTTAGAAGGGGATGTGGAGGGTTTTTTTGGACTCAGTGAGGTGCTATAGGGTGTCTTGGACCCACTGAGGGTGAGTACATATAGAAAGATAGGTGCAGAGTGAGTTGCTACATGAGAATTGTAGCAATTAAGTTAAAGGAGAACGAGTCGAAAGGGACCTTTTTGTGAGTTACTGAAGGTGACTGTGGCAGAAAGTATTTTCTCAAGGTTGCTGTGTCAATATATCTCCCATTCCACAGATTTGTCCTGCAGTGTGACATTGACAATCCTCCATTGGAAAGTGTGTGTGTGTATCTCTCTTCCCTTTTCTTGAAGTGGGGCGAATTTATATAACTGTCTCCACCAACAGGATGAAGTAGAAGTGATGCCACATGACTTCCAAGGTTAGATCACAGGGGGCAAAACAGCTTCTGCCTGGCTCATGGAACCCAGCTGCCATGTGGTAAGGAAGCACAAGCCAGGGAGAGGCCATGTATGGGAACTGTTCCAGTTACAGCCAGCATCAACTGCCATATATGAGTGAACAAGCCCCTTGGATGAATGCAACCTCTAGCCTTTTAATTTTCTAGCTGAAGCCCCTCCAATCAGTATGGAGCAGAGATAAGCCAGAAACCATGAGAGGTAATACTCGACTACTATTGTTTTAAGCTATCAATTTTTAAAAATATATTTTATTGATTTTGTACAGAGAGGAAGGGAGAGAGATAGAGAGTTAGAAACATCGATGAGAGAGAGTCATCGATCAGCTGCCTCTTGCATACCCCCTACTGGAGATATGCCCGCAACCAAGGTACATGCCCTTGACCAGAATCGAACCCGGGACCTTTCAGTCCCCAAGCCGACGCTCTATCCATTGAGCCAAACCGGTTTCGGCATAAGCTACCAAGTTTTGAGGGGATTCATTATATAGCAATAGATGACCAGTTTAATAGATAGCAAATTAGTATAGGAGTAGGGTAAGTATCCTGACCCAAGGAGATCCTTGGCTGGTATTTCAAGGAGGTTGAGGTTCTGAAATTGCAGGGGAGAAGAGGGCAAAAATTTCTGATAGTTGCTTGGTCTAGGAGAGGGCAAGAGATGCAACAAAGCTGATGGCTTCCTGGACTGAGTGAATCTTTGTGGGAGAGGCATGAAGATGACTCTGCCATTGGGTTTTGAACACAGTCCTCTTCTCCATCATCATGGCTGGAGATGGCATGCTTTCACGCCTCTGCGTGCTGGAGGCTCACAGCCTACCCCAGCTCTTCAGGACTTTTCCAAGGTTCTATACTAAGACCTTAACTTTCATTGCCTATTTCTCTTGGATATAGGAGACAAAGCTCCTTAAAACCTATGGGTAACCATAAGTGCTAGACTCAAGATATAAGATCTCTGGTCACAAAACATGGGAGGAGTTTATACTACAATAGTAGAGATTCTTGGTTACAAGAATAGATAATTATTCTAGATGAGTTAAGCTGAAAATGAAATTATTGGAAAGATTCAGATAGTTCTTAAAACCTTGGGAGGATTAGAGATTAAGGGCCAAGTCACATGAGAGGACCAATTCAGTAAAGGTACAGTTGCCATAGCCCTTGGAACCTAGATGTGGCAATTTCTCCATCAGGGTGTAACCTTCATGTCTCTATTTCTCTGTATAATTAGCTCCCAATTCCAAGTCCAGAAACAGATAGATCTGATCGGTAGAGCCTTGGTCATTTGCCACCATCTAGCTGCAAGGGGATTAAAGACCTAGAGTTCATCTTTGTACAATGGGGGATTCCCCCAATAGGAAGAAATCTCAGGTACTGTGTTGACAAAAAATTATAAATGTCCCCTACAGGGCTGCTTCAGTCTTGGTCCCATGTGGGTATATCAGTGTGCCAATGTGCATTTGTGGGGGAGAGGAGAATAGACACTGGGGAAACTTCTGAGAAGAATATTATACTTAAAAAACATGGTATGCAAAAAAATTAAGATACCTAGGAATAAATTTAACTAAGGAAGTAAAGGACCTATTTGCAGAAAACTACACGACACTGAAAAAAGAGATAGAGGGAGATGTAAGGAGATGGAAGAACATACCATGTTCATGGATTGGTAGAATCAACATCATCAAAATGTCCATACTTCCTAAAGCAATCTATAGGTTCAATGCATTCCCCATTAAAATACCAACGACAGCCGGGACCGGTTTGGCTCAGTGGATAGAGCATCGGCCTGTGGACTGAAGGGTCCCGGGTTCGATTCCGGTCGGGGGCATGTACCTTGGTTGCGGGCACACATCCCCACTGGGGAGTGTGCAGGGGGCAGCTGGTCAGTGTTTCTCTCTCATCGACGTTTCTAACTCTCTGTCCCTCTCAATTCCTCTCTGTGTAAAATCAATAAAATGTATTTAAAAAAAAAGAAAAAATAAATAAAAAATAAAATACCAACGACATATTTCACTGACCTAGAAAGAACTCTCCAAAAGTTCATTTGGAACAATAAAAGACCCCGAATAGCCACAGCAATCCTGAGAAAGAAGCAATCCTGAGAAAGTAGGAAGGATCTCAATACCAGACTTCAAACTATATTACAAAGCCACTGTTCTCAAAACAGCCTGGTACTGGCACAAGAACAGACATATAGATCAATGGAATAGAATCGAGAACCCAGATATCAACCCAAATCACTATGCTCAATTAATATTTGACAAAGGAGGCACGAATATACAATGGAGTCAAGACAGTTTCTTCAATAAATGGTGTTGGGAAAATTGGACAGACACATGCAAAAGAATGAAACTAGATCACCAACTTACACCATTCACAAAAATAAACTCAAAATGGATACAGAACTTAAACATCAGATGGGAAACCATAAAAATACTAGAAGCATCCACAGGCAGCAAAATCTCAGACATATGCCAAAAGAACTTCTTCACTGATACTGCCCCTAGGGCAATGGAAGCTAAAGAGAAAATAAACAAATGGGACTACATCAAAATAAAAAGCTTTTCTACAGCAAAAGAAACCATCAACAAAACAACAAGAAAGCCCATGGCGTTGGAGAACATATTTGCAAATAATACCACTGATAAAGGTTTAATCTCCAACATTTACAGACAGCTGATACAATTAAATAAAAGGAAGATGAATGATCCAATTAAAAAATGGGCAATGGACCTAAATAGAATATTTTCAAAAGAAGACAGAAGGAAGGCCAAAAGGCACATGAAAACATGCTCAAAGTCACTAATTGTCCGAGAGGTGCAAATCAAAACAACAATGCGGTACCATCTCACACCTGTCAGAATGGCCAACATCAACAAATCAACCAACGACAAGTGTTGACGAGGTTGCGGAGAAAAAGAAACCCTCGTGCACTGCTGGTGGGAATGCAGACTGGTGCAACCACTGTGGAGAGCAGTATGGAGTTTCCTCAAAAAACTGAAAATTGAACTCCCATTTGACCCAGTAATCCCACTTCTAGGAATATATCCCAAGGAACTAGAAATACCAATCAGAAAGGATATATGCACACCTATGTTCATAGCAGCACAATCTACAATAGCCAGAATTTGGAAACAGCCCAGGTGCCCGTCAGCAGGTGATTGGATCCAAAAACTATGGTACATCTACACAATGGAATACTATGCTGCCATAAAAAAGAAGGAATTCTCATCATTTGCAGCAACCTGGATGGAATTGGAGAACATCATGCTGAGTGAAATAAGCCAATCAATGAAAGAGAAACACCACATGACCTCACTCATTTGTGGATGATAAAGAACATTATAAATTGATGAATCAAGAGACAGATATAGAGACAGTAAAGCAACAGGAAGACTGTCAAATTACAGTGGGGAGGGGAGGAAGATCTGGGGGAGATAATAGATCAACCGAAGGACTTATGTACATGCATATAAGTACAACCAATGGACATAAAACTCTGGGGAGGGAGGGGATGTGTGGGAGGGAGGGAGGGGGGCAAAAAAAATCAATAAAATATATTAAAAACAAAACAAAACAAAAACCAAACATGGTATGTGCTGAAACTGGTTTGTCTCAGTGGATAGAGCATTGGCCTGCGGACTGAAAGGTCCCAGGTACGATTCCGGTCAAGGGCATGTACCTTGGTTGCGGGCACATCCCCAGTAGGGGGTGTGCAAGAGGCAGCTGATCGATGACTCTCTCTCATCGATGTTTCTTACTTTCTATCCCTCTTTCTTCCTCTCTGTAAAAAAATCAATAAAATATATTAAAAAATAAATAAAAATAAAAAATATGGTATGCTAGTTATTTCCTGCCTATTCTCTGCACTATTCTTGCCTTTCCATCACAGGGCCCAGATTCCAGGCCACTTTTGGTAAGTCTGGCCAATGGGAAGCATTAGTAAGAAGTGGGAAGGTGGGAGGAGGTGAGAAAGCATGTTGTTCTGACTGCCTATCTATCTCTGTCTCTCTTTAAAAAAAAATATTTTTATTGATTTTAGAAAGGAAGGGAGAGGAAGAGAGAGATAGAAATACCAATGATGAGATCATTGATTGGCGGCCTCCTGCAATCTATTTGGAGATTGAGCCTGCAACCTGGGCATGTGCCCTTGACCTGAATCAAACTCAAAAGACCTTTCAGTCAATAGGCGAATGCTCTATCCAATGAGCAAAACCAGTTAGGGCTGTCTCTCTGACTCTTGATGTCCCTCATGTGATCTTTGAGAGTGACAGCATCTCTGACAATTCCAACTTCAGCCTCCATAGCTTAGTACTGTCTTCCCTATTGCTCCTAGTACTGATTCAATGGTCTCTCCTTGGTGGTGCCATCACATTCTCTGGCACCCCCCAGTGGTGAAGTCATAAGTGTATTCCTGCACTTGGATAATAACATACTCTCATCTCTGTCCCAGCCCTGGGAGAAGGAATTGCTTGCTGCTTTTCCTAGTCTCTGGCTTACCTCACTTTCTCCTTTCTGTCCTTCTAGCATTTCCAACACTTTGTAACTAGTTTCCTGCATCAAATTCCCTGATTTGAAATACTAATGTGCTTCCTGTTTTCTGACTGGACTCTGGCAAGAACTATATGCTTTACATTTATAATATGATTCTCAATCAAAGAGGCTGAATGTTTGAAATGCTCCAATTTCTTCCTTTTTAACCTAGTAAACTCATGCATTTTCCAAAACTTTGTTTAGGCATTAATTCTCCTGGAAGCCATCCTGATGTTACTCTTGTACTCTGCCCCTCTAAGTCCAAGGTGGTAAATACAGTACCACACACTCACAGGTAGGTGTGTGACAGTAGCCATATATGTAGTGACAGTTATGAAGATCAGAAGTGTATATTTGCAAGAGAAAGTGTCAGTATCTTTTCTTAGGCAGGTGTAATGATCTTTGAGTCTAGAATTCTAGTTCAGGTTTCATTAATAGCTAGCTGTGCAATCTTGGACAAGTCAGTTGACTTTTCTGGGCTATGACTTCCTCTTCTGAAAAAATAAGTGAGTTCAATCAGAAGGGTGATTTCCAAATGTTCGTTTTAAAGTTGTGAGTAATATTATGTGGAAGCCTAATATGGAAACCAAAAATATGCTCTGGCTGAAGCCAGAGGTGGGCATTCCAGAGTTCTGTGAACCCCAGTGCTCCTGCTGTCCTGAACCCTTGGTGACACTTCTATCATGAACTCTAGGGCTCCATGGATCAAAGTTATAGTTGCACTATATTGTATCTCCTATGTATTTCAGCATTTCACACACAGGAACAAGGAGGTGAGCTAATTTATATATATTAAAGGCTAAGTGACCTCCCATTGGTCGTTATGACACACAATGACTACCAGGGGGCAGACACTCAATGTAGGATCTGCCAAGCTGTGGTGATTTAGTAGCGGTGATTCTCAGGTGATGCATCCTGGAACCAGAGGAGAGGGAGCCTGATTCTGGGTACGTCACCTGTCACCCGAGAATTGCCCTCTCACAATCCAGGACCCCTTGGGGGATGTCGGAGAGCTGGTTTTAGCCCGATCCCTGCAGGCCAGGCTGAGGAACCCCACCTTCCAGAGGGACCCCACTCATTCCGCAGATGCCCTTTGAGCCACCCCAGGTGCGGACAGTTGGGGAGGGAACCATGGGAGGTTGACTTTAGGGTATGCCTGGCCCATCTCACTCAGTCCTGCCCTGCTGGCCACCTTCTAATTAATTTCCTTTCAATGTGCATGAATCCATGTACTGGGTTACTAGTAAAATATGTCCATGCATTGCTCAAATGATAGCCTACATACAGCATCATTTCAACCAACAGATTTAAAAACTGGGGTGCAAATTTTCTCTAAAGCCATGTCAAATAGACATGCATATTTTGGCCAACTGGATAACCACACAATATTGCCTGGCAGATGTAAATCAGATATCTGAATAAGTGTAGCCCACATCTTTGCACCATAATCCTGATAAGATCATTATATTAGCCTTGAGGCTTAGTTACTCCATAACAAAAATTCCCTCTTGAAATTAACTTTATCTGTTTTGGTTCACCCTTCCCAATTCTATATGTAGTCCGAATAATTGACTCTACTGCGTTGAGGTGGTTGTTCACCATTAACACAGCTTGAAATGATAGAAAATTATCTTTATATAGCCTAGGGGTGTCGAACTCAATCAGAGAAGGGGCCAAAATCTAAAATCCAGCCTAAATCGCGGGCCGAATGGTTTACTGAACAGTCATAAACTGTCATTGTGATGGAAACGCAGCGGAGTGCAGTGATGACAGCGCGGTGCGGGCCACATTGCAAGGCCTGGCGGGACGGATTTGGCCCGCGGGCCTTGTGTTTGACACATGTGATATAGCCAATTGATTGGGTAAAGTTCAAGTGCATTGAATTGTGCTTTTTTTAAGGAGGGAAGAAATATGGGAATACGGGGGAAAATAGAAGATAAAAGTCTATTCAAATGAGGCTGGGACCTATTTGGAGTTGTTATTAAGAAGGAGAAACTTTGACCATGAGAATTAACACATGTTTTCTATACACTCAGTTTCCATCATTATTGTCATAATCTTTGTACCCAGTATCATTATATTCAAACGCTGAGCAATTATTATGTGCCAGGCATAATGAACATCCAATCCCCACAACCATCCTAATCTTATTTTTTAAAGAGGAAGAAACTGAGGTTTAGCAAAGTTCCACTATTCACTTTTTATGCTTTCATAAACTAGCAAGTAACTGAACTGGGAGTCAAATCCATATCTGCTTAATTACAAGACCAGTCTCATAACCACAGCATCCTATCACTTTCCCACATCCAGAACCCTACATTGCAAGGGTGGGCTCCTCATTTCTGTTTGTGTCATTATCTTGATGTCAGTCTGTTATGCTATCACCAGCCTGCCCTCTCACTCATGGACAATCCAAGGCCTGTGAGGTTCCTAGGTGAAGTTTGGTGACTCATCCTCTGCTTGAAGCAGCTTTGAGTGTTTGCTAGACATTATTGAGCAGTCACCTGGATTGGTAGACCCACAAATCAAGATGAAAACCAATTAGTACAGGAAACCTGCCAACGCATCCTCCACATTCAGCAGCAGGCCAATGAATTTCTTTGCTGGTGAGAACTCCCCACCAGCAATGAGCCAATGCACTGGGGGACTTTCCAGGAGAATGACATGTCTCTCTTCAATGGCTGCAAAAAAGTCAATTAATGAGCTAAAAAGGCACAAATGAAGAAAGAGATGGAAGGGAGATGAGCACAGAGAGCCAGCGATGTAGCCAATGGTTAGAGAGAAGAGCCAGTCATTTAAATCAGACTATGGGTTCCATGAGAAGGGATGCCTTGGTGAAAGGTTGGTTGAAGATACCACACTGGTTTCTGAGCTCTGAAATCATCATCATTCATATGAGCATTTAAGAACACTAGGCCTCAGTTTAAATTCCTGAACGATACTGACTTATGGTGCTTTTTGGAGCAAGTCTTTTCCTTTCCTGGGTTATAAAGCATGGAGGTTAAGAGTGCAGGCCCTGTAGTCGAACTTAAATTTTAAATCTACCCCCAACCCTTCCAACTGATTCCAAACAAGTTATTTAATCTCCCCAAGACTTAATTTCCTCAAATGTAGAATGGGATAACAACAATGGGCATCTCAGAGAGTTGTCAACAGGATTAAGGAAAATAATGCTGTAGGGTATAAGCACTATCACATGGTAAGCATTCTCTCTAATTTAGGATGTTTTTGACTGCAAGTAATTGAACCTCCAGCTCAGAATGGCTTATACAAGGAAGCGTAATAGCTCAGGTAATCCAAAAAACAAGAAGATGTATTTGAAGTTGGTTAAATTTGTTCCTCAATGATGTCATCAAGAACCTGGTTCTTCCCATATTTCTGTTTTGTGATCCTGAGTGTTGGCTCCACTCTTAGGCTGGTATCAGGATGGCTGCCTCATTCCCAGGCATCATATCTAAATGTGTCAGTATCCTGGAGAAGAAGGATGTGCCTCCACAGACTATTTGAAGCACAGAAAGTTGTTTTGTATCCCACCAGCAAACCTGCTCATATCTTACTGGCCAGAACTAGGTCAGGTGCTTGTTCTCACCAATTACTTGAAAGAAGCATTTGACCTATGGAGCTCACTCTGGACTTGACAGGTACAGTCAGCTGCACCTGAGGCTAATTGGAAGGAGGTTGGGTGCCTGAACAAAATTGAAGTTCTGTTGGAAAAGAGGAAGAGAGATAGGAACACTGGCTGGGCATCTGACTGAAATCTCCACCATCAGTAAAATTCACTACTGTTATTTTTTTTCTTCTAGGATTTGTTTCTAATTCACTATAATATTCATTCCTCCTCCTCCCCCTCCCACTCCCCCTCCTCCCCCTCCCACTCCCCCTCCTCCTCCCTTTCTTCCTCCTCCTCCTCTCCCTCCTCCTCCTCCTCCTCCTCTCCTTCTCCTTCTCCTTCTCCTTCTCCTTCTCCTTCTCCTTCTCCTTCTCCTTCTCCTTCTCCTTCTCCTTCTCCTTCTCCTTCTCCTTTTCTCCTCCTTCTCCTTCTCCTTTTTCTTCTCCTTCATCAGTGTCTGCTTTGGACTGCTTGCTCTCCCAGTCTCTTCCCTGTTATGAGAGTCATGACTCTGACCTTACTTGGTATTCTCAGTGTATGCTGGGTTAAATTTGGTTTCTAACTCTTCTGATGAGAGGGTAACTGAAATGTACCATTTTTGCTTCCAATTTTTATTCTCCTCTTGGAAATACCTCAAGCCAGCATACTAAAAACCAGCCAAAAGGCACTGATTTCAAGAACCAAGCATCTGTCACTCACAACAAAGTATCTGCCTTTTTCTACTCCAGGAACCTACCTTGGAATCCTTCCTCTATCCAAGATGGCAAGCCCCCCTCAAATAGTGTTCTGGATTAAAGGGCGGTAGGTTTGAACATTTCTAACTAATTGAGATAAATCCTTAGTGTTTTGTGGCTACAGATGTGCACTTTTTATTTTAAAGAAGGACCAGAGTGGACAGTTTGGTGAAAAACCATTCCCATTTTGACAAAACATCTCAAAACATAATGGTATGTCACTTGGGGGATGCAAACTATTCCTTAGTTACATGGAACAACCAATTTTTTAAGCTCCCCTACCCCAAAACATAGCTTAGTTCCATATGCATAATTGAATTGATTTTCTTCTTCTTAATTTATTCTTGGCTTTTGGACACAATAAAGGCTGTTTATTGAGCAGATGGCACAGATACCTTCTCCTGTTTGTTGCAAGTGGTCGGCTGAATCAACCATTAGTAACCCCTCAGCTGCTGATCAACTGACCTCAGGCAACCAAAAAGTGACGTGTTTGGTTCTGAGGGTAGAAATGATTCTATTAACTCATAGTTTAGAACATATTTTTCTTCCAAAGGTCAGGCCAGACCCTGCTTTCTAGTGTCATAAACTCCCAGGCAAATGGCAGAAATTCAGCATCATGGGAGTGCTCTCAATGATAAGCCAGAAAATCTCCAGAATCTAGCAGAGTGAATTATGGTTCATTGAGTAAGACATTCATTACCCACTTCTTAGAAATAAATTCCCTTTGCTTCCTCAGAGAATCATGAACCCTTAGAGCTAGAAGTGACTTTGGAGAATATGTGTTTAAATGTTTTTGCAGCAAATTCCATGGGCCCAATTTGTGTCTGCTGCAGGGACTCTGACGCAGAGATTCTGTTTGTATGAAGTCCCCATAGGCTTTTTAGGAGAACTAGTGAGGGAATATGTTGGAGCTGACTGTTTGTTCTAGGCTAAAATTCTTGAACCACGATGGGAATAAGGGTTGCCCCTTAACTCTTGAATTGAACCGACTCTAAGTTTCAGTCTAGTTCTTGGATGCCCCATGAAAGAAGGGAGATAATTTTGCATGCTACACTTTTTGGATGCTACCCTCTGTTCCAGTCCCAAATAAACCTTGCCTAAGTTCCTAGAAGAGAGGGCATGGTAAGAAATGAGTGAGTGAAATGAAAGAATCATACCACCAAACTACAAGATACTTAAGAACACAAGGAACTCTGGGAGCTTGACAAGAGTTTGGTCTTAAGATAATTAGAGTGATGGAAGTATGACAAGAAACAAGTCAGACAGAGAGAGGGGAGAAGGGGCCAGACCAACTTATGAGCTAGAAAGCCTATGACTGCTGCAATTATGCTAATCAGGATTTGGCACAAGAGGAGTAGTAAATATGGTGGCATGGAGAGCCTGGGATAGCAGTTGGACAAGAGAACATCAGTGGCCACTAAGCAAGTGGTCATGTAAACTGAGCTCATCCATCAATCTCCCTCTTTGAGAACCTTATGTCTGAGGAAGACTGGCTGACCTTCGTATTTTCCAGTCACGGTGCTTTGACACTGTTAAATTGGAGAGCTCCTTAGCAGTCTCTCTCAGTCTTTAAGATAGAGTTGGATTCTGTTGATTGAGATTAAATAACCCTAGCTGTTATAAGGTCCCTTTATGAATCAGCTAATTGCAAAATAGATGCCCAAGGAGCAAGTTTGACCATTTAGGGGACTTGAGCCATGAAGCTACAGTTCCTTACTGTCCTGCTGCTTAACCATTGCCAAGCACAGCTGTATGCTTGAACAATGTTAACGAGTTAGTAGTGCCTGCTGGGTGCTTCATTGCAGGTTGGAGGTATAGATGGTTAGCTTGCCATGATACTTATCCTTGTCAAAAACCATCACTCTCTTGTCTCAATATGACCTATGCTAGCAGAAGGAGCGCTCTGGGAGTCAGTACAGTGGGCAACCAGCAAAGTTCAGGCTCTGGCTAGCCATGCGAGAAAGTCACTTTACCCCCCTGAAGTTTCCTCACCTATAAAAGAGTAAATAACACACAGCAACCCAACATATAATATTAAAAATAGCAGAATTGCTCTGGTTGCTGGAAGAATACTGGTAGGCCAGATGGTTACACTAGGGAGAAATCTGCCTACTCAGTCTCCTTGGTTACCTCTTCTTTTGGTTCTTGAGGTACTTCTGGGAAACACTAGAGGTCCGAGGAACACAGTTTGATAACTACATCGCTAGATGACCTCTAAGGGACTCCCTAATCTATAATTAATGAATTTCTCTTGCAAAACAGTTACATCCCCCATTTATCTAGCCCTTCCCTAACCATAACCTTCATCACTCTATACACATAATCCTTCTCGATTAAAACAGGGAAGAAGAAAATGGGCTGCTTATGTGTCTAGTAATTGCTGGTTGAACCTGGAGATGACCAGGATCACTGACAAGATGCTAAGGAGTCATTACTAATTTCAGTGGCACATCTCCCACAGGAGGGAACTTTGAGCCTTCTTCAGGCCACCTGTGGACACTCATTAGGCCTTTAATAGCTCCATGGTCCTGAGGCTGAATTATAGAAGTACAAGAAAGTCTGAAGGCCCAAAGTCTCTAGCATCCATATTTGGACATCCTAAGGATAAAATGCTTTTCTGAGAGCATTCTGTCTTTCAGGTGGATTTATAATATTGGTATACTCCTTTCCCAAAGAATCTTTCCTCCCCTATGACAAATCCTTTAAGTCCTTGCTAAAGAGGGATCGAAGGATGAATATTTGTTCTAGATCAGTGGTTGGCAAACTGCAGCTCGCGAGCCACATGTGGCTCTTTGGCCCCTTGAGTGTGGCTTGGCATTAGAACCATTTCTTCAAAATAGATTCGCCCAAACTGAAAACCGACTTCTGTGCATGGCCATGAAGTTTCAATCGTATTGTATGTGTGCACCTGCACGTGGTATTTTGTGGAAGAGCCACACTCAAGGGACCAAAGAGCTGCATGTGGCTTGCGAGCCGCAGTTTGCCGACCACTGTTCTAGATGATCCCCTTTTGCCTGCCAGCTCTCACTGACTGACCTAGGAGTGGCCACTTGATGTAAGTGTAACAGTTTCTCTCTAGAGAGACATAGAACTTCTGTCACTTAGATGCTGATGAACATGGAGCCAAATAGGAATATGGTTCTGGGTCATCTGTCATATTGAGTTGAGCAAGAGAGGAACCAGTATAGTTAGAGGAGAACATAGCAGACACACACAAAAAAAGTAGAGAGCAGAAAATATAAAGGAAGAGAGAGAGAGAGAGAGAGAGAGAGAGAGAGAGAGAGAGAGAGAGAGAGAGAAAGAGGTTTCTAATATTGTTTTCATTTCACAAGGCCTTTCAATTTTCCTATATTTAGCTTTCTTCAGAGTCCTTTGGATCCTTCTCTCAAACCTGAAATGTTACTTGAACTAGACAGAGACTCTGTTCCTGGCAACCAGGCAATCCTTAATTAAGACAAAAGTCTTAATGAAACAAGTCATGGCACCATCTACCCTGCAAGGCCCATTCATCTCATTATTCACTCAACTGATATTTACTTAACCTAAATGTGCCAGCACTGTGGGTACCAGCAGGAGGGATACAGTGATGTACAAATATTTAAAGATTTAAAATTATTTCAAGTGTGAAATGGTTGAAGGGCCTGGCTTGGTGGGAGAAACAGCACGATGATGGCTGTCATCTTTATTTGAAGGGAAGTGACAGGAAGAGGAATTAGATTCACCTTATTAACCTAAGAGGGCATAAGGGAGCTGATGTGCTGATATGAAAACTTTCCAGCAGTTTGGCACTGCCTAAAGGTGAAGAGTTTGGCTCAGGAGTTGAGTTTCTCCTACGGAATGGCCAAATGATCAATTTTCAGGGATTTTGTAGGGTAGATACAAACATTAAAAGAAGGTTCAGATGAGAAGACCTTTAAGACTATGGCCTGGATTCTAATTTTACCCTGGACTTCAGAGCTTATGTGATTTTATACAAGTTATTTAACTTCTCTGGGGCTGTTTTCTCATCTGTGAAAACTGGAATGAGAAACTCTCTTTTGCTGTGTTGTTGTGAGAAGTAAATTATGCAGCACTTAGCTGGTGCCTGGCACAGAGGCGAGCTCAGTAAGTGAGTGGGTGCATTCTTGATTTTTCTCTGTTATAAAGTCAGTCTTTTTTTTTTTTTTTCATGAAATGCTGCTTTTTCAACTGCTGCTGCCACTTCAGGCATTTTATTTGCTTTAAGTAGCTGTAGTCCATAAAGATGCTAGAGCTCGTGTCTTGTTTTTTTTTTTTTTTGCTTAGTATAGAACTGTGCACAGAAGGAACTTAAAAAATACTAGTAGATAAGATTTAACCTGGAATCTTAGCTTACAGTCCCCACACCAAAGCGTGGATGAGAAGGCACATCTCCTCTACCCTTTGAAATGAAACACTGGGTCACAAGTAGACATGTGTACATGCAGAATTCCATGTACAGACACACGTGCATGCACACAGACTGCACCTAAGTAAATGCAACATGGCATGCAGACAAGCATGGCCATGCACACCCATGTACAATGACAGGCAGACGTTCACTTCCCTCTCCCTGTAATCAAGAAGATGGAAGATGAATCTGTTTGCGGGATGAGTCACAAGCGCCTGGGACGAAGGGCAGGATTCAGCATCCCTGGGGAATCTTTATTTATAGCCCTGGAGAGGGGGCTGAAATCATTCCTGAGGAGCTTCAGTGATGCTGAGTGATAAGATAACCAAGAGATGTCATTCCCACCATCGTGCTTCCTTAGAGGCAGGCGCCTGTTGCTGCAGGTGCCCAGAGAAGCGCTGTATCACTCCAGGACTGTGGTCCATAGGGAGGAGTTGAGCTGATTGTGTCCCATCTGGTCCACTGGCAGCCACTGGGCCCCTTTCCTCAGTGCACAGGCAATTATATGCTAATCCAGGCAAAGCCTTCCAGCTCCAAGCAAACAGAAATCTCACAGGGGCAGCAGGGGCCACTGATCATGAAGGATGCAGTTTAGATTCAAAATGACACAGTCTAATCTGCTGGCCCTGCCTTTGTCAATAGCGTGGTTTCTGTAAAAAGCAGAGCAAGTGGCATGAAGAAAATGTCACTGGATTCAATCTTCCTTCACAGGGTAGGAAAAGGCACTGATTCTTTGCTGAGCTTTGAGGGACACCAGCAAAATTTGGTGGTAATGCTGGTGGGGTCAGTGAACTCTTTGAGTGCAGACTTTGTGTCTCACATAGTGTTGCACCCCTAGCACCCTGCATACTAGCTGACATAGAGGCAGCACCCAGAAGATGGGCACATGCACTATCTCTTTAATTTCTTAGTGCAAGAGGACCCCAGTCACAATTTGTGGGTACTACGCATGCTAGAGAAGAAAGAACATTTTCTAGGAATCCAGGAAGACCAGACCTCTAATCCCGCCCCTTCTTCTAGAAGATCTTGGCAAGTCACTTAATATCTCCAGTCCTCTGTTTGCTCATCAATAAAATGGTGACTCACTGATACCTACTATGTTTTTGGGACCATGCTAAGGATTAGAGATGGTACAAGTGTATTACTTCAGGAATGGATATGAAGTTATTACCGACCAATAACAGTTTAGTTGGATTAATTGATCAGATTGCACCTGGAAGGAAACAGGGACCCCTGCACCCCACCCAAGATTTCTGAGGAGTATTTGTTCTATTGGCCTTTTATTTGTGAGCCCTTCCGCTTGGCCTGGAGTTGTATTTGGAGTTTGGGTTCTCCTCTCAGCTCCCACTGCTTTCCATTGGCACGTATGTGCATCTGAACTTTTGTTCCAGGCTGAGGGAGACCCCATGGACTGAACCCCATTTGTCAGTGCAGACCTGTGCTCCACCCACACATGCTCTTCCTCTTGGCCCTTGACTCCTGGCCCTGGACATGGCTTAGGTAACAGCCACCACTTGTCTTTGAACTCTATTGATTCAAGTGGGC
Source organism: Pipistrellus kuhlii (assembly GCF_014108245.1). NCBI lineage: Eukaryota > Metazoa > Chordata > Mammalia > Chiroptera > Vespertilionidae > Pipistrellus > Pipistrellus kuhlii. The sequence goes on from NW_023425584.1 coordinate 12,088,465, forward strand.
CATTCTGGGTCTGCTGGTCCTGATCTCCCCAACATGCCAGGGTGGCCTGAGCCTGTCGTGCCCTTTGATCCTATCTATCTGCTTTTATCTCTGATTTCATGGGCCTAATTTTGCCTTGGAGTCCTGATGGAACCATAATGAAGTGCATTAAACCTGATCTTCTAGGATACAGAGTGCCAAATCCAGCACTTGAGTTCTGAAGTTATTCCTGGGGAGGAGGTCAGAGTACAAAAAAGAGCAGCAGGAAGTGAGGCTTAGAAGAGAAGGAAAAATCAAGAAGTGGAGGACAGTAACACCCAGCCTTATCTATACACTGAGTGGCCAGATTATTATGATATCTGAACGTATAATAATCTGGCCACTCAGTGTATATCCTATATAATAAAAGGCTAATATGCAAATTGTTCCCTCAACCAGGAATTTGACCAGCAGGCAGGCTGGCCAACCACCCATGTCTCCTCCCCATCCCCTGGCCAGCCTGGCTGGACTCCACTCATGCACAAAACTTGCACCATGCCTCTAATGTATATGTGTATGTGTGTGTGTATGTGTGTGTATGTGTATGTGTGTGTGTGTGTGTGTGTGTGTGTGTGTGTGTGTGTGTGTATTAGAAGCCCGGTGCATGAAATTCATGCATGGGGGGAGGGTGTCCTTCAGCCCAGCCTACACCCTCTTCAATCTGGGACCCCTTGAGGGATGTCCAACTGCCTATTTAGGGCCCGATACACTGGCGGTTGAATATCCCTCTCACAATCCAGCACTGCTGGCTCCCAACTGTCTTCCTCTGCAGGCCTGGTCCCTCCCAACTGCCTTCCCCTGATGTCCTGGTCCCTCTCCCTCCACAACTGCCCTCCCCTGCAGTCCTGGTCTCCCCAAACTGCTCTCTCCTGCTGACCCAGTCTCCCCCAACTGTCCTCCTCTGCTGGCCCGGTCACCCCTAACTGCCCTCCTGGCTTGTCTGATCACTCACAATTGCCCTCTCCTGCAGGCCTGGAACCTCCTCCCACAAATGACCTCCTCTGCTGGCCTGGTCACCCCTAACTTCCCACAACTGCCCTCCACTGCAAGCCATGTTGTGGCAGCCATCTTGTGGAGGCCATCTTGTGTCCACATGGGGTCAGCCATCTTTGACCACATGGTGGCAGCCATCTTGTGTCTTGGTGTGATGGTCAATTTGCATATTACTCTTTTATTAGATAGGATACACTGAGTGGCCAAATTATTATGTGTTCAGAGATCATAATAATCTGGCCACTCAGTGTATACATAAAAGTCTAAAGTGACTGTCCGACCGGTAGCTATGATGCACACTGACCACCAAGGAGTAGACTTTCTGACTAGTACCTATGATGTGCACTGACCACCAGGGGGCAGATGCTCAATGCGGTGACTTGGCAGCTGCAGTTCTTGGGTGATGCACCTGGAACCAGAGAAGAGGGAGCCTGATTCCAGAGTGCGTCACTGGAGAACTGCCCTCTTGCAATTAGGGACCCCTGGGGGTATGTCGGAGAGCCGGTTTTGGCCTAATCCCTGCAGGCCAGGTGGAGGGACCCCAACGGTGCATGAATCCATGCACTGTGCCTCTAGTTCTAGAGGTAAAGCCACCATTAAAACACTACTTCCAGACAGAGGATACTATAATTGCTATTCATAGTCCAGGCTTATGAACCAGACAGACCTGAACTTGAAACCTGGCTCTGTTGCTTGCCAGCTATGTGGCCTTGGGCAAGTTGCACCATCTTTCTGAACTTTGGGTTCTCACTTATAAAATGGGATCACTAACATGTTGCCCCTATTTCATAGGGCTGTTGAGATCATTAAATGAGACACCCTTAGCACTTAGCACAGTGCCTTGGACATAGCAGGCAGCCAATAAAATGGTAGCTAGGATGTCTGAGATTTACTTCTGTGACCCCTGTCCTTGTGGCTACTCAAATGAGATAAGAGATGTGAATGTGTTTAAAAGAAGGTTGGAGAGCATGACATCACATAGAGTATTAAAATAAGTATTTTATCTCAGTTTTTACAATTTTCCAACTGATGTGCTGTTGGACCTGATTGGGCACCTGGTTGATGGAAGGTGTGATGGACTTCCAGACCCATTTCCTGTCTGCCATTTCAATCTGGTACAGTGGGAGTAAGGGACATCTAAAGGGTCTGCCTATTGTCCCCAAGCCTTCTGAGGCCATCGACATTATTCAGTCCTTTCATTTTAGCAGAGTGGTTTATAAGTGAAGAGGGCACACTAGATCAGGAGCTAAATTTTTATTTGCTATTTCACAGAGCTTATAGCTCTGAGACTGCTTGGACTAAGTGAGCCAACAATGAGGTGATAGAGGACCAAGCAAAAACCCTGATTTATGGCCTGATATTCCCTATTCCAAAAGCCACATCATCAGTCCCTTTGGGAAAGAGTTTCCATCAGATGAATTGCTCTCCAGCCTCAGTACTGAGTCTCAGGCCTGCTCCAAAGGGAAACCCCTTTTAATGCACCCCGTAAGGGGAAGAAAACCCAGAAAGCAAATTCTGGGACTAGGTCAGGATAGGAACCTGTCTTCCTATTGGCCAGTGAATACCCAAGAAACAAGAATCGTGTCCCCTGATGAGGAGATCTGATAGTTCCTAATAAAATGGTCTTATTGTCAGCTGGGCTTACAGAGAGTCCAGAAGAAGGGATAAATAGTCTTTCACTTTTTTCCCCGGACTTATATCCCCTACAAACACCACAGTGGGTGATGCCCCTCAGTCACATTCTAGTTCTTTAATATCCCAGCTGAAATGGGGCTATTATAGTAGAATCTTGGGATGCCCTGCCTGGTCACACCTCTCCATCTTCCTTCTTAGCAGCACTGTGTAGACAACAATGTACTAAGGCGGACACCTCCACTAGATCCAGAGATGAACCATGTTTGTTCTTCCTTAAACATAATAATTCCATCTCCATTGCCAATGTTTGGTTTATGGGTGGTCATGTAGTCCAGCTCTAGTCAATGGGATCTGAGGAGAAGTTTTTTGGAGTCTTCTGGAAAGATTCTGCTCTTTGATTAAAGAGAGACATGGGAGGAGAAACTCTTGTCTCTCTTTTCTTTCTTATGAATGTCATTGGGTGAGGATATGGTGCATGGAGCTGTGGCAGCCTCCTTGCTACCATGAGGAGAAGGCCAAGAACACTGCAGAGAAGCTGACTGAGAGCCTTGAAATTGTTGAGTGCCTGATCTAATCCTGCATCCAACAGCCAACTTGTAGACTTTCTATTAAAGTATCAACAGTCCTTATTGTTTAAGTAACTTTTAGTCAGATATTCTGTTACTTGTATCCCAAAGCATTCCAAGTAATACATTAGGGAAACATCCTCATTTGACCTTCTCTCTTCCTTCTCCCTTCCCTTCCATAATCCAAGGGACTCAAACTTGGATGCCTGCAGGGACCAGGCATCCAAGTAATATAGAAAGGTGAAACTGCCCTGTTTAAGAGAAGCAAATTAGAGAGTTAGTACTCCTTGTAAAGGGACTGGTGCTGGCTAGTTAACTTTCATTGGTGATGGTCATGCAGGAGTGCTAGCAGGGCATGACCAGGTGTTTTTATTTTTTTAAGTGAAATCAGAAAACTGTATTTTTATGTAGAATCTTTCAATTTTATGTAAGCATTTAAAATTTAAATAATATACTGTATAGACTAAATGAGCACTTCTGAGCACTGTGTATAGTTTAGAGGGCACACATTTGTGATCTGGCTTTAATCCCAGAGTTCCATTGCTTCCTGGGCTTGATCTCAAGTGTGGGCTGTCAGTGAGTTCTTTCAGATTTTGCTGTTGGGTGGGGCTGTGGTTGTGGGCTTGGGTGAAACAGAAATGATAGATAGAAGAAAGGGGAAGGGAAGAGAAAGGCAAAAACTCTGGCTTGTAGTTAAGGTGGAACAATCAAACCTTTACCCTGCAAGATAAACCTTCTCTTCACACAAAAATTGGTAAAATCGGTCTTGTGTGTGATTTTACTGAAAGGGTAACTGTGACTTTCTTTACTAAGCTCATTAGGCTCTAAGAATAGGAATGATGAGCGTCTATTCCACCAGACAGCCGTGAGGCTAGGAAGTTGGATGCAGTCTCCTAGAAAAGTGCCATTCTATATGACTTTATTAGTGCTACAGAAACACAAGCTTTGTCAGTGAGCAAGCCTCTTCAGTTCCATTTAGCCCAATAAGTGCTCAGTTTTTTTCAGCAAAGTAAAACTATTCCAAGAAAAATCCAAGGACACTGTTTTCAGACAGAGGCTTGCACTGCAATATCGTTCCCCTTCTGTGCTAAGAGCATTTTGAGGGGTGGTAAGTTCAAACTAACTTTTGTTAAACTAACTTTCATGGACTTGGGGACTGTGCTCCCCAAGTCCAGAGTCCTGGTGGCTGTGTGACCCAGATAGGTTGCTTAATTAAAGTCCACAGGCTGTAAACTTGGAAATCTTTATGTTTGCATCTAGATCATCAAATTAGAAAGTTTTTGGAGTACTTCTGCTAAAAGGCATCAGAGAAGAGCTAACAGGAACTTCATGCAGTGTACTGTGTGCTGTCCTTTGATGAAACAAGAGGTGAGTCACCACCAGCTTCAGGGATTGAGAAGAAATGTCAATGAAGGATGAATAATAGGTCCTATACTGACACCTAAGAAGGTTAAGGGCAGGATTAGTTGGCAGGGAAGAAAACAGTATGTGGGGGAGGCCAGCTTCTGTAGCTCATTGTCATTTGATTGTTTAGCTAAGAAAATAGGGAATTTCTTTCATTTTTTTAAAAGAAAAAATTATGGATGTGTTGGAGAGAGGGGTCTTTCTTCAAAGGCAGACAGAGGGCTTGATAGCTTTCAGAAGCTCCTTCAAACTCCAGGCCTTTATCACGGCAGAGGGGGCAGTCAGTCAGAAATAAGTGAATTTGGGCATTTCTCTAAGCATTCTGCAGGAATGAAGAAGGAACATTCTGCAAAAAGACAAAGCCTAACCTTGGCCACTTCTAGGTAGATTTCAACATCCCAGAAGTGCTGAAGAGTGTTAGGATGTGTTTGAGTCCCTGCCACCAAATTAGTAAGTGGTTATGAAGAATTTCCTGGCCTCTGCATAGGAAACAGAGGTGAGGTTAAAGAGTTGGTGGTTATGTTTCCATAGACCAAAGGGTCTTGATGACCTTTTCTGGGGAAAATCAGCAAAAGATGATCAAGAAAATGGCCAAATGCCTCACCATCTGATGGTATCTTCACTTGCTTGTCAGTCTAAATTATCCAGAAAAATCTCAGTGAGGGCAGGTGTGGAAGCCTGTAGAGTGTCTAAGAAAAAAGGAGGTGACACCATCCCCATTGCTTTCACTATTCTGCACAGTGGCCCATCATCAACTAGTATGTGTAGGTTATGGGCCAAGATGAGTTCACAGCACTCAGTGTTGAGCATGGTGAGTTCTTTCTTGAAGGGAGATCTCAGTGGGGCATCTCTGTCCTACACAACACCCAAATCTCAAGCCCAGAGAAGGTCCTTTTGTTGATGTGACAGCCTCAAAACAAGCCTCTCAGAACCCCAAGTTATGCCATTGACCAAGGCAGTTGGACAAAACCACTGAAATGAATGCAGTGGTAGTGAGAGCAGAGCAGAGCAAGAATGCAGCCTTTAGATTCAGATAGACCTGGGTTCAGAATCCATACTAATACCTACTAGTATGTAACTCTGGGCAATTAATAACTCTGAGCTCCATGTCCGACTCTGTAAAATGAAGATTAATAATATGTGTGGGTCCCAAGCCTCATATCCATGCCTATCCCTCCCTCCTCTGCTCTGTGTCACAGGGGACTGATATCTCAGGCTACTATTCCCAGGGTCCTGTATCGGCTGGCTTCTAGGTGAGTTTGGCCAATTGTAGGAGATCTGGGATAAGAAGAAGGGGGTAGGTGGGAGCATTTCTCCTTTCTTGTCAGCTTCAAGTAGTGTCTCAGGCAGCAGCTGCATCTCCATAGTGTGGAGCTGATATTAACATGATGACAGTTGAAGGGCTACGTGTACAGGTTTTAACAATGTTGACAAGCCAGTGCCTTAATAAAAATTATTTTGGTTGATTAACCATCACTCATGTAGAGGATGGGATATGAGATGGGAATTTTGATTAGGGCATGGAAAAGTAGATGATAAAGTATGTCAAGGTTTATCATGCTGCAGGAACCCTGGTGAGTAGTTAAAGTAGTGGGAGAAGGACTTTAGGGTGTTGGATGGTGGCAGTGAGGCAGAGGAGACCCTACATTACAAGGCATTTAAGCAGCAGTGGAAGTCAAGGTTGTCAGCATTAGAACTCTGCAAAGAACTAGACCCTTAAAGACACCTGAAATTGGCATTCTAAGCCTATCAAAATAGAGCATTTAAAAAATATATATGTATTTTTATTGCTTTCAGAGAGGAAAGGAGAGGGAAGATAGAATCATTAATGATGAGAGAGAATCACTGATCGGCTGCCTCCTGCATGCTCCTTACTGGGGATCGAGCCCACAACCCAGATATGTGCCTTTGACCAGAATCGAACCTGGGACCCTTCAGTCTTCAGGCCTACTCTCTATCCATTGAGCCAAGCTGGCCAGGGCTAGACCCATTTTTATTACTCTTTCTTGAAATTTGTGGTGGGTTGAATGGTGGCCCTCAAAAGATATGTATAAGTTCTAACTCCAGGCACCTATGCATGTGACCTTTGTTGGAGATGAGGTCTTTGAAGATGTTAATGATCTCAAGATGATGTCATCCTAGATTTAGACAGAGCCCTAAATCTAATGACTGGTGTGTTCTTAAGAGAAAGGAAGGAGAGGCTTGAGCTACAGAGAAACCTTGAAGACTGAGATAGAGATTAGAGGTAGGCTGCCATAAATTTAGGGACATGGAGGCACCAGAAGCTAGAAGAGATAAAGAATAAAATTTCCCTTAGAGCTTCCAGAGAGTGTGGTCCTGTTCACACTTTGATTTCAGACTTCTGGCTTCTGAACTGTGAGAGAATAAATTTCTCTCTGAGTGGTTTTTTTTTTCTTTTAATCTATTCAATTTGTGGTGGTTTGTTACGGCAGCTCTAGAAAACTAACACAGATCCCAAATTTTTGGCTATATCATGTCACTGAGCTATTTCCTGAAAGTCTAGCTCTTTGCTGGACTTGGGACTTTGATTATGTTATATTGGACATGCATATTTATATTTAATGCATGCATATTTAACTATTTGGCAAATATGAAAAGAAACAGAATAATTGATAGATTGTCAGAGAGAGGCAGAGAGCAAGAGGGAACTAATAGTGAGGCTACTGGGGACAGTTCTGTTCACTTTCCACATGGTACGTGATGAGTGCCTGCCCTGGAGGATGCAGGAGGCTTGGTAATGACTGCCCCTTCTCTCCTCTCCTGTGGACTTTGTACTATGTGTGAGTTCTGCATTTAGAAATTCATATTTTTTCACTCAACTTGGCACCTCAAGGCAAGCTCACACATTTGTCTGATGCTCAACCGAAGCAACAGCAATTGATTTCAGAACTAGAGGAAACACTGTATTGGATTTCTTGAAAGATATTATGTCATTTTGCCAACTCAGTCACTGCTGAAGGAATTTTCAAGGGTACTTTTGACTATCATCTAGTCATTTTTTTTTTGGCTTTATGCATTGATTTTAGAACCTAAATGCTGAGTAAGATTGGATTCCTTCAAATTCACTTTGCTTAGAATTCCTTGGCATGATTCATCCTGCTACCTTTTCAAAAAATTCTCCCTTTACCCCTTCATCTGTGTTGAATTTCTAGCTTCCTTAAACTTCCGTAACATTTCCCTCTATCTCCCCGATGTATCTTTGCTTATAGGAACTTGTGTATAGATCAGCCTTCCTTTTTAGGAGCTCCTTGAGATTGGGGGCTTCATATCTTTGAGCCCCCCCTAGACTGGATAAATGAATGCATGGATGGATAAACTGATGAGTTTACAGATTTAAGAAAACAATCAAATGGAAGCTAATAGCTAAAGCAAAGAGAACCCATCTACATTGCACAAGGTGAAGCTTAATGTATAAACTGGAACTCAGATCGACAGGTGACTCTTGCAGAGAACAATCTGGCTTCCTTTCTCTGCTGACTTAAAATAAGGCCTGGCACTGGGGCACTGCTTTACACCATTGGATACTGGAAAACACATGTATTGCAACTCAGCTTAAGTGATAAGTCTTCAAAGAACTTCCCCATGTACCTTCCAATCTAATGAGACCCCTTCTTCTCTATTATATTTTCTTATGACATTCTCTTTTTCCCTTTCATGGTGATTATCATAGCATGAAGCTGTATTTGTATTTTTTTGTGTGACTTTTAGTTTTATCTCTTTTGTATTCTACCACATTCGGGCTAATTTTAAACTCAAGAAAGGTAGGACTCATCTCTTTTCTTAACCCTGGTGACCTAGTGAGTAGCTCAGTGCCTGATATATGCTACTATTTCTATCAAATGTCTAATATTAATCAGCTGTGAATTATGTGCCAGACACTGTTCAAAAGTGCTCTATATAAATCATCTCTTTTCAATCTTCACAGCAACTATAGGACCAGAAACTATTACGATTCCCATCTTATAGATGAGGAAACTGAGATATAGAGAAGCTGAGTTGTCTACCATCTCACAGTGAGAATGTGGCAGAGTTGAGATTTATACCCAGCCAAGATGGCCCCAAAGTCAGCACCTATCATTAAATATTTGTTGGATAAATGAATGAAACATGCTAAGTACTGAGGGACTTTGGGACTCAGAGCTGGGCAGACATGTATATACCTTCTGGGCTAACTTCCTAGCCTGTATAGAAATGTCTCCTACAGCCACTCCAGATCCTTCTGAAGCATTTCTGGCAATGTAGACTCACTCACTTTTCCAACTGGTGAACTACAACAATTGGGATGCTCTTCCTTATATGAAGCTGAAACCTACTTCCATGGTACGTATGGCTGCTGTTCTGCCCTCATCAGCTTAAAAGAACTTTAGTCTCTCCCATATAACTCTGCTAAGTGTTTCCCCATCTACTGTGAGTGGCTCAAGGGCAAGCAGCTTTATCTTGTCTGTCTGTACCTTTGGCACCTCAGCATAAAACTTGTTGTGGGAATGAATTAATGAATGAACATATACTTGGCCTTGCTACTTCTGTGAAGCTCGAACAAGTTCATGAATATGAAAGAGATTTCTAAAAACCCATAATTTTCTTGTTTATTAGAAATCTCCTCACAGCTAGCTGCCACATTAAAAATTATAAAGCTAGGCCATTTATTTAAGGCATTAATATTTGGGAGTTAGCCTTATTGGTTACCTCTGCTGGGGGCTAGCTGGTTTTTTTTTTTTTTTTGTGAGTTTTGGGGAAGAGTATTTATATTTACAAAGGGGATATAACTAACACATGGAATTATGGACCTCAGTGACAGGCATATTGAAAAAGGGATTTTTGAACAAAAAAGGGGCTTTCTTGGTTTCTTGAAGCAGAAAATAAAATCTGCCAGCTTCAGTCATACCCACAAACACTCCAACCACAGCATCTTTTCTAAGACTCCTCAAAAAATGCAGTGTATTTATGACAGGCTATATCTTTAATCCAGTCTCCATTTAAAATGAAGCACATTTAGAAGCCAGAATCAAAAGCAAGCCACATAGTGATTGTGGGAATTAGTGATCAGCATGGGCTATGAGTTATATTATTCTTTGTGTTTTGTGCAAAAACTTCTTCCATTTCATTTTAAGTTGCATCTGCTTAAGTGATTTTTTTTTTCCAGAGCACCATGAATGATTTATGACTATCGACGCCGCATCCCACAAGATTACATAAGGAACAGAGAAAAACAAGTGATTGAGCCAAACTTAAAACAACAACAAACATTTTCAAAAAGCAGATTTTGTTATGGCTTCAGCCAGACAACAGTTTTTTACTCACCGAAAGTGCTTCCTCGTTCCAAAATGCACCCTCCTTTCTGCGAGGATCCCTGATCTCCTTGCTCTGCTGCCTGCACTCTACCATCAACTTCACATTTGGCCCCCAATGAGGTCCTGGAATGTCCAATTGCCCTGATTCCTCCCTTTCTCCCCCAATGTGAACTTTGCAGTTGGATTGCATAAACGACCTCATTAGTTTGGTTAATGATTGGACAAAAACACTGATGGGAGTACTATCTACCAGGCTTGTCATTTCTTTAATGATAGGATAATAGAATTTCAGTGTTTTCCAGGGCCTGGGACTATCTATTGTATTTCTGTTTTTTGACAGCTAGAGACATTAATAGCAAGAGAGCTAACAGTGACTTGCTCAAAGTCCCACAGCAAGATACTTCAAGCAGACCAATGGACAGAATCCAACCTCAGGGCAGTTTAGTCTGTGCATATTAATCAAGAAACCCTCATCTCCTTATTTAAGTGGAGGTGGTAACACTGGGCATTGTTTTCAACTAATTTAGTTGTTATGGGCAGAATTTCTGTATCTGACTTTTTATTCAGCCAGAGCCAGTCTTGGAAAGGTGACAAGTGCTTGCAAGGCAAAAACTTGTATTGAGGGTTTGATACTGGGGAGCAGGCTGGATAGGGTAAGATGGCTCACCACCAAAGTGATTAGAGTGGCCTAATCCTGGGGATGAGGGTTTGTTTGAAACCTGAGGTCTGGGTCAGTGGGTCTATATACAGTATCTGGTTTGAGAAATAAGTGTAAAATGACAACCTGAAGGTGAGAGCAATGTGAGGAGTTGAGGAGTGACAGAGAGCAAGAAGGTTGAGATGAGTGGTCAGGGTAGCAAGGACCACCAGGAGGGGCAGAGGCTGGTCTTAGGGATCAGGATTGGGTCAGGACATTTTAAGTTTAAAGGCAAGGATTGAAAACTCAATGCCCTTGTGTATGAAAACACACACACACACACACACACACACACACGCAAACAAGTTACGAACAATGTGTAGAATATGACTCCATGTGTACATACATCTGCCTCAACCAGTGGAATGAAGGGTACCATGTAGTTTCCTGGTCAAGAGCATGGACTTAGGACTCCAAAATCCTGAATTTGCTTTTCTAGCTCTGCCTTTTACCAGATATGTGATTCTGGGCAAGTCATTTAACCCCTCTATGCTTTACATTTCCCAACAATAGAATAAAAGCTGCTCTCTCAACTTGCTGTAAAGGTCTCAGATAATGTATATAAGGCATTTAGCACAGTGTCTGGCATATAATAAAGGCATAAAAAGGACACATATATATATTTATTAACTCTCACCTGAGGATATTTTCCCCCCATTGGTTTTAGAGAGAGTGAAAGGGAGGGGGAGAGACACACAGAGAGAAACATTGATGTGAGAGAGACTCATTAATTAGTTGCCTCCTATACGTGCCCTGACCAGGGATCTAACCCACAACTTAGGTACATGCTCTGATGTGGAATCAAACCCACAAACTTTCAGTGTATGGGAAAATGCTCCAACCAACTGATCCACCAGCGAGGGCCATTCTAACAAATATTTGATAGCGTTTATGTGCCAGGCACAGAGATAAAAATTAAATAAACAAATATAAAAATAAAAATAAACAAGAAAGAAAAAAATGTAGAGCAAAAGAAAAAAATGGTTGATTGTACTTCAAATTAGTATAAAAGACACTGGACCAGAAATGAGGAAAAACTGTTACTTCAGTTGTAGATATTCTATTAAATAACTGAGATTTTAAAGAAGTTACTTACCCCTCTGTGGGCTTCAGATTTTCATACATGAAAATGAGGAGTGTGGGCACAATTGCCCTGGTTGGAATGATCCGCTGAGTGTTCCTCTTCGAAGAATGGACCAAGAAGGAGAGCTCATTTCCAGTGGGGTTCACACTAACCATTCTTTATTATTTATTTTCTCTTTGTGGTCAGCAGAGGAAAGGCCCAGGTTTTCCAGAGAGGCATTTCCCACTTGCATTGGTAAAACCAGTAGTTAGCCCTGGCTACCTCACCAGGTTTTCAGACTGATGTCACGACTGGAGGAAGGTGGCTGAACTGGGAGTTTTCAGTATTGGCTGCGAGAGACCTAGACTCAGAGGGGTGGCCGCATAGATTCAAACATTGCCATAGGAAATTCAAGAGCTTCTGGAAGTTAATGCTGAAATCTTTTCTTCCACATCTCAGTTATTTTTTCTGTCCAAACTATGACTTTGCTCCAGTTTAGCTGTCTCCAATTTGGATTTCTAGCACAAATATGTTTTTAAGTTCTTTGGGATATTTGCTCTCATCCATCCCCTTAAGATGTGTCTGGCATGACTTCCCAGGGAAGAAGGGATCCAGTTCCACATGGGGCATAGAGCCTTCCTGTCCATAATGATAGTCCTTCTGGCAGCTGTGGAATGGAGATTCAGTGATGGTGACAATGGAAGGTGCTGGCAACCCCCATATCTCAGAGATGGGCTATGAATGACAATAAACATAACCACTTGTGCTCTTGGAGATAGTTGAGGTGTCATGATATTGTGATAGATGGCTCCCTCTTCCCCTGCCACTCTTGAAGGAAGTGCATCTATCTTGAGCAAGGTCTTCCCAGGTGCTCCCAGAGAAGGTTCTTGCTGAGACCGAGCTAATGCTTAGAGTGGTGTCATCCCCAGTGACCAACTCTCCTGGGCTGCCTCTGGCTTCCAATACCAACTCAGGGTGTCGGCAGAGACACAACACATTAATTATCCCACCTGTAAAATGAAGGGGATGAATTAAATCAGGACTTCCTACCATTCTGAGGTACTCTGGCTGTTTTTCACAGCTGTCTGTGTATGGTGGGGAAAGCAATGGGGTTTCGGTTCTTCAATTAGGCAACTCCTCTGTAATGTCTTACACATTCTGAACCTTTCTCATAAAATTTCCTTGGAAGAAAGTGTCCTCCTTAAAAAAAAGTTTTAAAAAATCAATAGAATGAATGCACTCATTTGTGCACTTTGCTTTTGAGCATCAGCTATATGCCGGGTACTGCTAGAGGCCCTGGGAATCTAGCTGTAATAATGATTGTGTCCTACTCCTTATCCCCAAGATTGATCCTTCCCTTGCTCACCTGCTTCTTATTGTGGCACCTCTGCCTCTGCCTCTGCCTCAGGGCTTCCTGGGCTGCAGCCACATGCTCAGCCCATGAGCAGGGCAGGCTGAGGACTGATATCTATAGGAAGAGCCCTGAATTCACAGATGGGAGTTGGGAGAATATCTTCTTAGTCGGGGGCAACTCTAGAGCATGTTCTCCATCTTCTCTCAGAGGTCCCACTGGGAATATGAGTTAGTTGCTCATTAACACACCCAGTCTTGGTTTCCTTCCCTTCCATCTTACCTTTCCCACCCCCTAAGAGGGTTTTCTGGAATCACCTCTGAAATAAACAACTTGCCCTTGAGTCCTTGGCTCAGGGGATGCCCTGGGAAAGGAGGGAATTCCAAACTATCCTTGTGGAGCTTACAACTGTGTACGTATGTGTTTATTAGATGATGATGAAGGTCCTTGAGGCCCTGGTGTGGTCAAGGAAGCAGAGCTAAGGACTTGAAACTGCCTTTGATCAGGGCAGGCTCCAGTTAGCCTTTTAACCAACCTCCTGATTAAGTGGTCAAATATTTACTGAATGGCAACTGTGAGCCAGTTGTGTACTGGGCTCTGGGATAGGGAGTCAAACATTGGATTGCTAAATGAACCTTTACAACGCCTCCTTTAATACCCACTGGATTTCTTTTGATTTAGAGAAACAAGAGATATTCCTAGACTGGAAAGAAAAGGAAAATCTTACCTCCATAAAACAGCTTGAGAACAAAAGCAAGGTTCTTGGGTAATATCACAGTTCACAGGCATAAAATATAGCATTAATATTAATTATATATGTACATACATACACACACACACACACACACACACACACAACTTCCTAAAACTGGAAAGTAAGTGCACCAGTAGCAAATGGGTACCAGCTTTAACTTTGGGTTCCTTAAGCAGGCTGGTCTTCAGAGCATATCTGGCTAGGGAGAGAGGGACCTCTCCAAGGGGCAGACCACAGGAGTTCGAGGAATTGCATTACAGAGTCTGAGTGGGCAGCAGAATGGTTCAGTCTAGGACTGCCTGATTCTAGCTCCTTTTAGTATTTTTTAATTGAAATTCCACTGGGGGAGGATCAAATTCCTCAATAGATTTCAGTCCCAAAGAGCGTTGTTTTCTACTAAGTTCCATGGGACACTGGACCTTCATTACACATAGACTGTTATGTTTGTCTCCTCCAGCAACCACATTGGCTCAGGGCCCTCAGTGATTAAGTTGGATGTTTCATCAGCTTGAGCAGGCGTGCAAAGCTGTTATGTGAGAAACTTTGCTAAGTTGCAGGAGAATATGAAGGCTATGTTGCATGGCACTCAAACAATTGGTCTGTTTGGGCAAATAAAACGGGTCAATTCATTGAAAGAAAACAAAGTAAATGTGGCTGGCTGTTTGGCAAAATGAAGACAAAACCACTGGCTGAAGGAGGAAGACCTCATCTATCACCAGGTGGCCCAGCCATATGTAGTCTAAGATGCTATAATCACACTTGGTCAAGTTTTTCTTGTTCCTTTTTATTTTTAATAAAATAAACTTCTGGATGCAACAGCTTAGATCCCAGTTTGTTGGAAAGGATGTATTTCCTTCTTTTGGCTCCCCATCTCTTTTCTGTCATTGAGATGGATTATCAGGGGCTGGTTGCCGGGTTACAGAGGGGGCTGATTTGGATGGAGAGAGATTCTGCAGCCTGTCATTGTTTCCTCAGGTCTGAGCCCCAGCCCAACTCAGCTGCAATGGTGTCTCCAGGTCAAGAAGCTGTCTCTTTTCATATGTCCACAGACCCAAGAAGAGGTTCAACCCTTAAACAACATGGATCCCAGGAAGGATGGTTTAGTGGGCGTCCACTCTGTGACAACCCGGAATCTCCTGCAGGTTTGGACAGTCCTCTTGTAGACCGAAACTTGGTTTAACCCACTGTCTGCAGTCTTCAGAAACTAGACCCAAACGCAAAGCCCTGTCTTCCTTATCATTTGGCTCCTTGGTGATCAGCTTAATCCAACCCTAACTTGGCAGAAAATTAGAAGGGGTCTCCTTCCAGGTTGGTGGCATAGTGAGGGCCTGAAGCTGGCTCTCCTGCCTTCCATCAGGCTCTCTGTCAATTCAGAGATAGGAGGCATAACTTCTAAAGGGATTGTGTTCTAAAGTGAGCACACAGGAGAAAAATTGGGTGTGGTTGAAATTTCCCTTGAACATCCCTTAGAACAACTTGTCCTTGTTAAACAATGTAAGAATCAAAACACAGCCATTTTTCTCCCAGTATTGGACCATATCATTGCTGTTTCTTGCAGCTTCAGATTGCATAGCTAACCTACATTTAGGTAAAATGAAAAAAAAAATGTATCTAGAATCACTTTTCCTATGTAGTGGTGATAATGCTACAAAAGTTGGCCATGGACTGATCATCACTGCACATTTTCAATTTGATACTCACCTTGGGAGTCCATGGTAAATGGTTAGAAGGACAGTTGGAGACCACCTACACTACTGGATTCTCTATCTTTATCTATCTCTCTTTCTCTAGTTCTTTTTTCCTTCCTTGCTTATTTAAATATATACAGCTGAATCCATGTAAGTTACATATGACTCTAGGGTATATGAGTCCACAGTATACCATGGTAAAGAGCATGAGTTTTGGAGTTACAATGATGTGAATTCTAACTTTGGCTCTTGCCCTGTGTTGTGATCTTGTGCCATCTAATTAATATCTCTGTACTTCTTTTCTCATCTGTAAAATGGGACTAATAATACTTACCTCATAGGGCTTTTGAAAAGTAAATGAGGAAACATGCAAAATGCTTGGCATGGAGCCTGGCTCAGATAAATACTCAGAAGCTGCCAGCTCTGAGGATACACATGAAGACATGGGGATAATTTAATGATGTTCTGGGGGCTAGACACTCTCTGTATATCTAGATCTCTTATAATTTGAGATTTCTGCATTCTTGTTTGCCTACCCTCTTATTTCCTCACTATCTCTTTTAAATTAGCTTGCTTTGCTCTTTCACCTATCTATCTTATACAATAAAAGCCTAATATGCAAATTAACCATCACTTCAACACACAAGATGGCAGCCCCCATGTGGACACAAGATGGCTGCCAAAAGATGGCCAGCAGGGGAGGGTAGTTGGGGGCAATTAGGCCTGTAGGGGAGGGCAGTTGGGGCATTGATCAAGCTGGCAGGGGAGTGGTTAGGGGGTGATCAGGCTGGCAGGCAGGCGAATGGTTGGGAACCAGCATCTTAGATTGTGAGAGGGATGTTTGACTGCCCATTTAGGCCCAATCCCAGATTGGAGAGGGTGTAGGCTGGGCTAAGGGACAACCCCCCCCCCCCCCCCCGTGCATGAATTTTGTGCACTGGACCTCTAGTGTACATGGCTAATATGTAAGTGTCCGTCTGGGTAATGATGTCATGTAGCAATGCCTGGCTTCCTCTCCCTAGCGACTAGCCTCCTTGAAGTTTCTTCAGCCCAGGAACACGACTTACTTTATAGCTAGGTGGAAACATTTCACACTTTAACCAAATGTCTGCGAAGTGTTTTCCCATGCCTCATCTCATTTCATCCTATAGAAGTCCTGGAGTAGGTAGAGAGGAGACTCAATGGAATCCTATTTTCTTTTCATTACCCAAAAACAGAGATTTAGAAAGCTTAGAAACTTGACCTGGCTGAAAAGAAGTAAGAAATAGTAGACATTGAAAATGACTTCAGGTTTTTTCACTGCACAGAATATAGTCAAATACTGCTGCAGTTAAATATTTTACCCTTTGTTCTCCCTGTGTGATCTACAATAATAATGTGCTTCATGTTGATAATTACTGCTGCATTGCTGACAATTACCTGAAAGAGAAATTGGGGTGCTTTACTGGGCTGGAAAAGGTTTTGCTAAATCACAAAGCAGGTCTAATTAAGCAAGTTTATTCTATATAAAAGGCTAAGTTGACTTGGGCATACATATAAATCTCTCGCTGTGCCAATTTCACAGATGTGTTTTGATTTGTCATTGTTGATTGTGAATTTGATTGACACTATTTCTATTGTAGAGAAAGGGCCAAGAGCAATGTTAAAATATTTCTTCAAATTAATTTCCTTCCAATGTGCACAAATTTATGCATCAGGCCGCTAGCTTGAAAATAAAGGCCAAAGCAAAGCAACAGAAGGTAAAGATTCTTGAGTTGTACTGTAGATCAAGGCATAAGGTATACATGCCTAAGTGAGATTCTTCATCTCTCTGGACCTGAGATGCTGTCTTTTTATCATAAGTCTCAAAGAAAAAGAAGCATATTGGGCTGAGTGTAACTGATCTGATTAAGGATGGAATAGTTGCATTGGGGATGGAATAGTTGCATTAATTATTAATTAATTTTAACAATTAAAATTTAGATTAATTACTATTAAGCTTAAGAAATGTTTGGAGACATAAAAGCCAATCTTGTATCTGTTACACAGTCACATGGTATCCTGGGACAGGCCACTGCTCTTGGGGCTTCACTTCTCTCTTCATAAAATGAAGTGGAATTACATTTACTACTGAAAACTTTTCATCATGCAAAATCCCACACCAAATTCCAATATAAGAAATCAGATAAAAATGGATCTATTTTGGTTGAAGAACTCATGGGTGACCTAGAGCTTTTCTAATTTGGGATCTTCTTTCTCTCCCCAAAGAGTTTCTTGTGGAGTTTCAAGATACCCTCTGCCTTCAGGAGCCTTAATTAAATGATGCTTCCTTTAACAGTCCAGAGTCCCCCAGATGCATCATCAAGGGCCTAAATCTAAGGTGGAATTCTAAAGTGGCTCTAGAAATAGACATACTATCTACCATTTTTGGACTGCTTTCTCTGAGAGAAGCACTATGCTTAGCATCTTGCGAAAGTCATCTCCTTTAATCCTAATCACTTCTTTAAAAAGCAGCAACTATTATTATTATTTTTATTTTACACTTGAAGTAACTGTAATGTTTCTCCATAGAGAGTGTGTGCCTTTCTAAAAGGGCAGCAGCTACAGTGAACCAGGTCTATCCCCAGAGACCATGTTCTTAACCATTTATCTAGCTTCCAGCTGCTGAGGTCAAGGAGTAACACTCCGCAGACTTGAGATGGCTGCTCCATTTTATTATGTCAGTCACTATTAAAACCACAGTTAACTATAATTGTTTGGAAGTGGTTGCCAGGTGTAACTTTTGTTAATGGTTCTGTGTAAACTTGCATGCTGTGAACATAAATAATTAACACCCTGGATGAGCTTGTTTGTTGGAGTGCCTTCTTCATCCCCACTGAGACCCTAGAAGAACTGTTACATGTGTACCCTTGGAGACAAACTGTTTTATAGATGACCCAGTCATCCTTGGGCTGGGTGGGGAAGGTTGCTTTACCCTTTGGCTGTTGTCTTAGCTTTCCCCCATCACTGGTCAAGTTCCTCCTCATTCAGTCATCTAATCATCTTAGAGTCAAACTCCTGGCTGGCCAGGCACCTGTTAATCAGGATGACTCAAGCCAAGTGCTAGGCCAACAGCTGTCCTGACACGTTACATGATGCAGACAGCTCAAGAAACATGTTGGCTCTGCACTGTCCTTGTGACTCATAATCGGCTATGTGACTTGACTCTCCCACTTCTGGGATGTTTTTCAGTTTAAAATCCATTATCTCATTTGACCCTCTAGGAGCCAGATAATCCTGGTCCCAGTTTCCAGATGTAGAAACCAAGACCCAGTGGGGTCCATGACTTCTCCAAATCATGTAGCTACTCATCAGCAGAACAATGACTCAAGTCCAGCTTTTTGTCTTTGGATGATATATCCAACTTTGGCTAAGGCTATTATGGGATTTAAAATTCTCTACCTTTCTTTTCTCTCCTTGTTTGACCTCTGACTTCATAAGCTGAAGTCTTTTATTCTCTGATTCCTTTATAGTGATTGCTAATGTCTGCTTCAGACCCTAGTCATTATTCCTTATGGATAAGGCAGTGACTTCATTTGTCTTCCAGTTTATTCCTTCATATTGTCATCCAGAAACAAACATTTATTAAGCACCTACTGTGTACCAGGCATCGTGTTCAGGGTTGAGGCTATAAGTGAGAACAAGAAGCCATCCTGACCTCTCTGCCATGTTGGATGCCACTGACTAGGTTCCTCTTATATCTTTCCTTCATTGCCTCCTTCAGCATCCATGCCTTATATGTTGGTCCAGAATAACAACAAAACCGGAGGCTGGAGCTGAGTCAAGCAGATCTAGAGCCCTGGTGAAGGCCAAGCTGGAGGGTAGTCTGGGAGTCATTGCTCATGCTTTGTGCCTGAAGCCTGAAAGGAAAAAGGCTGCCTAGGGAGAGAGTACAGACCAAAGGTGCCCAGAGGCTGGGTCTGCTGCTCAGATGCTTGTATTGAGCGTACACTGAATTTTGGATAAAAAGCAAATTAGTCATTGACATTTAAAAATTAGGGAAAAATTATATCCTGGTATCTCTTCAATGATAGAAAGATCTGGCAATATTAGGTCCCCATTATAATCTACATTGGAGCTGAGTTGCTGCTGCCCCTTTAGAAAGGCATACAACCTTTAGGTCGTCTCTGTCTCCAGAGGGCCCACTCCTCTCACTTCCATGAGGACTTTTCAGTTTGCGACACTGATGTTCTTAGTTTAATGTACTCCAAGGGAGATCCCTTCCTTTGGTGTCACGTCCAGCTCTTCATTGCTTCCGATTTCATTCATAGGATGTGAGTTCGATCTTCCTGAAGGGAAGGACTTCTGCAGGGCGAGGTTTAGTATGTTGCTCACTGCAGTACTGAACTAATAGAATGACACTCATTCACTAATAATCAGAGCCAAGGAAAGTTAGCAATGAAAGGACACCTGTAGGCCTGCCTACAGAAGAGAAAGGATAAAGAAGGTTGGGAGTCTGATGTTCAGTTTTGGAGCCAGTTACCACTCAGGCCAGGGCTGAGAAGCAATTTGTTTTTTGTTTTCCAGTTGCCAGTGGGCTGATCTTCCCCAGCGATGTAATCTTGTCACGCCTCACGCCGTGGTTACACCGGGCCACATAAATTCCACTTTTGTTCTCTAACGAGGCAGACACCGTTTTGCCTGCTCTTTTTGCTTTTATATATAAAAAAAATTATTACAGTATTTTCTGCTTTGGCCTAAATATGCTTTGATGAGAAAAAAAAAAAAAAGGATTTCAAAAGGCATATCTTCTTATAATCCAACGAAAACATTATCCTGGGTTCTGAGTTGTTTTTTTTTGCATCCTGCCCCAAATTTTTGAAAACCTGAAATCATATTATTTCCTTTTTTGTGCGTGTGTGTGTGTGTGTGTGTGTGTGTGAAAGTGGTTCATTGCAGCTAAGGCTTTCCATAATAATAGCCCCAGTTCCAGGGCTTCAAAGGGAATGGCCACTCATTTCAAAGGTACCTTTTAATTTTCCCTTTCTTTTGACACTATCAATTTAGTGACCTGAACACATTATGTTGGATAAATCACTGGGCTGGAAGTTAGGGATCTAGATTTTATTTATTTATTTATTTATTTTTTGGGGGGGTCTTGGTGAGTGGAAAGCCAAGAGAACGTATTTCTCCCATTTCTTGTGATTAAAAAAAAAATTTATTGATTTTTCACAGAGAGGAAGAGAGAGGGACCAAGAGTTAGAAACATCGATGAGAGAGAATCATCCATCAGCTGCCTCCTGCACACCCCTTACTGGGGATGTGCCCGCAACCAAGGTACATGCCCTTGACCAGAATCGAACCTGCGACCTTCTAGTCCGCAGGCCGACGCTCTATCCACTGAGCCAAACCGGTTTTGGCAGGGTTCTAGATTTTAGTACCACTCTACCTCTAGCTTTCTGTGTGACCTCAGGGAACTCACTTTCCCTCTCTGGGCTTCAGGCCATCACTTATAAAGTAAATGAATTTGACTGGATCAAGTTTTCCAAAATTCAGTTGTTCAAGTACCACTTTCAGTGATCTTTTTACAGCCTCATATTATCTGTTTTATTGTTAATATGCTAGTTTTATTTAAAATTTAAGTATCTCTCATTTACAAATATATTCTATATTACTATTAATAATAAAAAACAAATATGGTGTCCCTCACATAAAATTGAACAATAAACATAAGTATAATGAGCACCACTATTACAGTCTAGTGGGATTGTGTTGGCTGTGATTCTTTTTTTTTTTTTTGAAAAATTTTTACATTTTTTTTTAAGGCATTATATGTGAATGTATAGAATTTAATTTTTATCTTACTGGTTTATTTACATGTAAGGGGTGAAAATTCAATTATAATACTTGGGATTTTTCTCAGATGTGCTTCTAATATTATCTCAGCTATTTTATTTTATTTTATTATTTTTTTGTGGATTTATTTTTTTAAATTAATTTCTTTATTGATTAAGGTATCACATATTTGTCCTCAATCCCCCATTCCAAAACCCCCCCTCCCCATCATGTACCCAACCCCCTATCATCCTTGACCACTGGTTCTTATATTACTCTTTTGATCCTCAAGGTAACTCTGTGAAGGAGGGACGATTATTATCCCCATTTTACAGATTATGAAACTGAGCCACAGAGAGGTTAATCCACTTGCCCAAAGTCCCAGAATAAGTGTGTGCCTTAGCTGAGATTTTACTCCAAGTGGGTTGTGCTGTGTTGCCTATTACCCGTGGGCAATTCTCCCTTTGTTAAAAAAGAGAGGTTAGCTTGCATCAGAGGGTATTAAAGGCACACTACTCGAGAGTTTTTCACTGATGTAATAGGAAGGCATGGAAGAGAATCAAAAGAGGATGATGTGCTCATCAAGCGATTTAATATGTCTTATTTCTTAATTCATCTTGTGTGTCTGTTGTCCCTAATGTCCACCTGACTAAAAACAGTTCCATACCGTGATGCCCTTGCTTTGTACCTAAACCTTTATCTTACTGATTTTCAATGGCTGAATATCACATTTTGCTCTAGTTATTTTTCTTAAATGAAATTTTAGAAAATAGGCACAAAATGGGATTTTTCACATGGAGTGCTCCCTTCCATTAAGAACACAAAGGAAGTCTGAGATTAGCTGCAATCAGCTAAGTCACCATAATGTCATAATAATGACTTGGAGTATCTTTTAATAGCAGTTAATGAATCCAGTGTGGGTCTTGGACAATTGTCATTCACATCACCAACTTGCCTCTCTTTTTCATCCTGGGTTCCTTGGGGGTTCAGGGTGGTGTGGCTGGTGACAGCAGGTGGGAGGGGAGAGGAAGGAGTGGGAGGCAGGCATCACTGAAGAGAGCTGCCTTAGGATCACCTCTAGAAGAGTGTGGTGCTGAGCTGGACTGCAAGGCTGACTCATAGTGGGCCCAGGGCCAGTATCATGAAGAGTTGATCCAACCTTTTGTGCAAAATGCTTCCCTGATGTGCAATACAGGGCCCCCAGCACTGTGACACATTCCCCATTTTCTAAGAGAAGCAGTGTTGAATGTGGCTGGCAGGTTCCTGGCTTGGAACTTCCTGCTAGAAGCACAAGTTATTCACACTGACACCCTGACACCCGGGTGGCTTCTGCCACATCTGAGGAAGAGAGTTAGGTGGTTTTGGGCTGAATTCACAGTGCAGGGGCTAAGGGTGTGTTTTTACTTTTGCCTTAATAATTATACCAATTACAATTATGGTGCCCATGCAGTGCATTGGGCATCAGGCTAAATGCTCAATGAGCTTGATCACTTTTAACCTTTTCAACAACTCAGTGGGGTGGATACTATTATTTTACCCATGCTACAGATGAAAAAACTGAGCCTGGCATAGTGAAGTAACTAGGAACTGGTGAAGTCAGCATTGGAAGCCAGGCAGGCCCCATGTTATGCAAAAGCAAAGGGTTTATTAGACAGATCCTGTACAGCTCACAGGATGGAAGGGAGAGGAAGATCAATCAGGATGGAACCAGGGCAAATCTGAGACTGTACCTTTAGGCCATCACCATTGAGAGACTCAGTTTTAAGCAGCCTTCATAGTAGATAATATTTTAGCAGTTGCTTTTCTGCTCTGAGGTTCAGAGGGACAAGTGGTCACAGAATTGCTGTTTTATTATTCTGTGTTCTGGACTTGGAGGTATAAAGACTTTGCGCTGTGTGTCCCTGGGCAAATAATTTAACTTCTTTGGCCTTAGTTTCCTTATCTGTAAAATAGGGGGCAAAAATAGGGATGTCATGGGGGATTAAATGAATATATTTTTACCAAGCGTTTAGAATAGAGCTGGACACTGTGCAAGCACCACAGTGTGACTGTTCCTAAAGGAGGAGTGACTGGTTGAACCCTGACAGCTGTGGATCCTAAGTATTTTCACAGGGTCCTAGCTCTCCCTTTAGACTATGCTGTCAGCTCACCCTGAGGAATGTGACCCCCTATTGAACCTGCTATTCAAAGTGTGGTCCATGGACCAGCAGCAGTATCAGTCATGAGCTTGTTTGAAATGCAGAACCTCAGGCCCCACCCTGGACCTACTGAAACAAACCTGCACTTACTGAGATCCCCAGGTGATTTGCAGGGACAGACAAGTTTGAAAAGCACAGCTTTAGAGCCATTAAAGGAAAGGTGAAAGCAAAGAAAAAGAAATCTATGATTTCCTCTTTGTTAAATTCAGTCCAAAATGTACTTTTGTTTCCACAAGCTAGAACCTTTAGGATAATAACAATACACACATCTGTGGCATTTTACAATTTAATTAAAGGGCCTTCACACCCACCTTTTGCTTGCTCTGTATTACCACCTTATGAGGTACACAAAGAAGCCATGTTATCTCCATTTTCCAGATGTGAAAACAGAACTTAAGTGATGTTCCAGAGTTACCAGCTACCAAATGTTAGAGCTCTGACATCCTAATTCAAAGCTCCGTGCAGTTTCCACACTGTTCCACAACAATGAGAGAATCACTGCCAATTCTCTCTCTTCCTTGATACCTAGACACAGCCTGTCACTAAATCCTATGACTTTGTTCCATGAGGGTGTTTTGGGCTGAGTTTATTGTTATAATTTCCCTGGTTCCTGCCTATCTGTGATAAAGTAACAATAATATTAGTTATTGAATAATGAGACTTATTCTGCTAAGATCTTTCCTTGTATTACCTAACTCATTTAACCATCTTTGCTACCCTATGAAACTGAGGCTCATCTGAGATCGAACCAGAGTGAGTAGTGGAGCTGGAGTTTGAATGAGACATGTTGGTCACATCTCAGTTCTGCACTAGCATCTGAGCTGGTCTGTCCACCAGGGTCTGTTCTCCAAGTCTTTGTAGCTCAGGCCCCCTGTCTTCCCTCCACTGCTTCTGCCTTCTCTCCAGGAAGCCTTTTCTTGAATAGCACATTCCCGTGAAGTTCTCTTGCTTTTGCATTTCATAGCACTCAGAATATTCATTGTACTTTATTGTAATTATTCATTTACGTCCTCATCATGCTCATGAGAGTATGAGCTCCGTGAAGGCAGAGGCCATGTCTTCTTGGTCACAAACATTGTCCCAGCACAGTGACCAGCCCAGAGTAGGTGCTCAGTAAATGTTTATTAAGTGATCATCACTCATTGCATGAGTTTGGTGTCTTCTGGGCCATAATCCTTCTAAGGAAATTATCCCAAACCACTTTTGTATCCCTACCTCACATAAAATGTTCTGGAACAGTGTAGATCATTAATATTTATTGGTGCAAAGCCAAATATTCTCCTCAGTTACTCATTCACTCAACGACCATTCATTGAGGGCTGACAGCCATTGGTATTTAGTCCTCTGGGGTTCTTGTCCCCGCCTAGGACAAGGTGAGGTGAAGCAAGGTGATAATCACCTTGTTTATCACCACCAGGATCCAGGTGGAGATTTCCGGCCAAGGAAGACCTGTGGTAAGGAGACCCTGCACCTTATATGCTATCTTGGACTAAGCTTGAGGTCCTGTATAATCAGTGGCTCCATTAGCCACAGTCTGTGTCTGGGCTCATATGCCAGGCAGGAGACAAGAGCCTGTCCCTTCCCTGCTTCTTGGCAGAAATCAGTGTTGATGAATCACAGGAGGAATTTCTGCCTTTGAGGCACGAGCCAACTGAGTGGCTGCTACAGATTAGTTTAAGAAAAAAGTCATCCTAGCCTTTGTGGTTCACCCACGAGCTGGCGCCAGAATGGGAACTGGGCAGATTGTCCTACGATGGCCAGGAACTGCCAGAGATAACAGCTGAGCTCAAGTGAAAGCTTTCTGGATGGGGATGCCTAGGCTTGAGGTTGTGTGACTAACTCTTATCTTCAGACCATGGTGTCACAGTCCACTTTTTGGCTTATCTTCCAGTTGCTGAGAGGCCTAGCTTACTCAAAAGAATTTCCCAATGGCTGCATTAATGTAATTCAGGTGAGCAGGAACCCTCTTTTCTGTTCCATGGTGGTGAGAAGACCGTTTGGTTGATTAGTTGTAAAGGAGTTGGCCTATGATGTATTCTGTCTTATAGTCCAATACTGGGAGGGTTATCTTCACCCACCACCTACTACTCACCACCCACCACCCCTTTTGCAAGAGACCTTAAGTCCTGCCATTCTTCTCTTCTCAGGCTAAACTCAACTGAATTTCCAGGATGGTGTAAGCATTTCTACCATGATGTTCTCAGAAGAGTGCCTTAAAGCAATACAGGGAGGAAGCAGGGATGGGGGCAGTGGGGTGCTGTGACTACGAGGAAGGGAAGAATGTGCTAGTGTAGGTGTCTGGGAAATGGCCCACCAGATGCCTCACCTCCTGACTCTCAATATTTTTAGTTCCCCTTTCCCCAGTACCTCTTCAAATTCCTCCCTTTCATTAGATACTCACCCCCTCCCTTGGGGGACAGACATGCCTCCCCATATAAGGTCTGAGCCTCAGTAATCAGAACCTTCTTGCAAATGACAATTGGCTGCAGCTCAGATAGGAAGTTAGGGGTATAGGGCATCAAAGTGACTAGTGCGGTAAGATGATTTATTGGAATATTAATTTGTTTTTAAGCTTCCTCAATTATCCTTATTTTATTCAAGTGGCTTGGTTCTTTTGGGATTCTTACCTCAGAGATTCCTGTCAGTAGAAGCAGCCTGCAGCCCACAGCTCATCTGCATCTTGTGAGGAGACACAATGGTATCTTCATGGAGATTCCATGGAGAAGGGGAGGCAATGAGCAAGTGTCCTTGGGAACAAAAGGGAAGAGAGGTTCGGGTCAGGGGCAGACAGAGGTATTGAGCAGGAGATACATCTTCTAGGCACACTCTCCGAGTGGTGCTTTTTTATGGGGAGGTCTTGTGACAACTTCCTAAGGAGATAAGACCTTCTGAGGATGGCAGTTTTGTAAACCTCCCTTTCTTCCAGGAAGGCAGGACCCTAAGACTGGGGGCCTGGGTCACAGGGGCATTCTGTGCCCCATGCAGGGCATGGAGATCAAGTAGCCTGTGATGCTTTAATGGACCACTGTGGGGGTGGACCTTGAAGATATCAATGGTGTCCACGAAAGGCTTAAGGTTATAACCCTTTTTCTGTTTCTGGAGCATTACAGCAATGCACTTTGTTCTTATTCATGGGTGGGAGGAAATAGGAACCCTTCATTAAAGACTTAACCCCTCCATTTCTACCCTGGCAGACTGGGGGCTCAGAATAGGAAGGAAGCTGATTTTAAAATAAAGAAGGTGATATTCCTGTCAAATTGCATTTGAGACTTGCAATGTGTACTTGCCTTCTTATTTCCAGGGGAAGACTCATCTTTTCTTTTGACAACTTTCCTTTACAACTTGCACCCATCCTCTCTTCCTTTGGCATTTTCATTTACTCATTCATTCTATAAATATTGATTTGGGGTCTGCTCTTTGTTAGGTACTGGGTTAAGCGTGAGGATACAACGATGCACAAAGCCGGCCCTTTACCCGCCATGGGCCTACCGTCTCACAGAGAAAGACATATGTTCATCACATAATTCTGCAAATATTTAATATGCAATGCAAGTATACACTTGGACAAAGACTTAAAGAGAAATATATGCTGCTATAAGGGTGAGTAGTAACAGATGTGATATAGTCTGGAGTGGGGTCGAAGTGGAGGGAGTTTCAGGAAAAATAGGAAGTCATGTTTGAGCTAAGCTTTCAAGATTAGATGAAGTATGTGTGTGTATGCAAATGTGAACACACATTCATGCATATGTGTGTACATGTATATGCAAGCATAGGGGTATTTCAGTGAGAAGGAAGAGCATTCTTAAAGACCCTGAGTGAGTCAAGGGGTTTGGGGAAAGAGCTGGGTGTCTTTAAGGGACTGAAAGAAGTCTGTATGGCTGCCAGAGGTGAGGCCAAGAAGGAAGTGAGGAGCTAGGTCACCTAAGGCCTCGGAGATCAGATTGAGCAGTTTGGCCTTTGTTTTAAGAGTAATAGGAAGCTACTGAAGGTTTCTGAGCCTCAAGGTAACAGGATCTGATTTACATTTTAGAAAGATTATGCTGACTGCTGTGTTCAGCAAGGATGATGAAAAGGCAAAGCCAAGTCAGGGAGACCAGGATTGTACGGAGGTAGATCTAACTGTGATCATGGGGAAAGGAAAATGTTCAAAACATTAGTAAGTAAAAAACCCCAAAATAATCACAGAAACATAAGTATGATTCTTCAGGTAATTTTATAAAGAATATGCCAGTTTGGCTCATTGGATAGAGTGCCGGCCTGCAGACTGAAGGGTCCCAGGTTCGATTTCAGTCAAGGGTACATTCCAGGGTTGCAGGCTTGATCCCTGGTAGGGAATCATTCAGGAGGCAGCCAATCAATTATTATTTCTCATTGATGTTTCTCTTTCTTCCTTTCCCTTCCTCTGTGAAATAAAAGTATATTTTAAAAAGAATATGCATAAATACATTCTCTCTCTCTCTCTCTCTCTCTCTCTCTCTCTCTCTCTCTCTCACACACACACACACACACACACAAACACACACACACAAAAGGATAATATGCAAATTGGTCAGGATTCCCTCATAGTAACAATCGAACAGCAAGCTGATAGGCAACCAGGCTGGCAGGGGGGTTAGTGAGGTACGACCAAATGACCAAACAGCAGGCTGCATGAAGCGATGAGGCCGGCAGAGGGGGCAGTAAGGGGTGATCAACTGACCTAATAGCAGACTGTGTGGGGTGACCAGGATGGCAGGAGGAGGCAGTGAGGGGTGACCAGGCCAGCAGGGGGGCAGTTGGAGTGACCAGGTCAGCAGGGGAGGCAGTTGGGGCAACCAGACCAATAGGGGCCCAGTAAGGGGCGACCAGGCCAGTAGAGTGGGGCAGTTAGGGGTGATCAGGCTGACATACAGAGGTGGTTAGGGGTGATCAGGCTGGCAGGGGTGGGGGGACAGTTAGGAGCAACCAGGCAGGCAGGCAGGTGAGTAGTTAGGAGCCAGTCGTCCTGGATTGTGAGAGGGATGTCCGACTGCTGGTTTAGGTCCAATCCCCAGGGGCAGTTGGGCATCCCCCGAGGGGTCCTGGATTGGAGGGGGTACAGGCTGGGCTGAGGGGACCCCCCGCCCCCCCGCATGAATTTCATGCACAGGATCTCGTGTGTGTGTGTGTGTGTGTGTGTGTGTGTGTGTGTGTGTATGTTTGTGTGTGTGTGTAGTTGTGCAGGCATATTACTGACTTTCCATTATAGGATGAAAACTGTTCTGGACTTGGGGCACAAGCTTGGGCTACTGCTCCTAATTACTGACTTTGGGCTTTTCTGTGCCTCAGTTTTCTCATCTGTTCAGTGAAGGATTGGGACCTATGAAATCTAGACATGAGTTCCTTTTACTTCTGGATTCTTGTAACTTTGGGCAAAGAAGCAGGGTGGCAGCATACATTACACAGGCAAGTTGTGTAACCCCAGTTCTATTTGAACACTGCAGAGTTAGGGTGATATTCGAGAAGAATAGACGGAGGATGGCGGAGAGTGAGAACATCTCACAGGGCAGCCTGACATAAGGAGGAGTGGGCAGCTGGCTCCTAGCTGAGCTTTATCGCCTGCCTGGACCAAAATAGCCCTATCTCCTAGTCTGCTCCAGGAAGCTCCTTACTGGGTGAACATAAAATCCACTTACCCAGGGCTGGTGCTAGATCGACATTAAAATATTCCCTTCTAGGATCCCCTGAGTCCATATAAAGACACTAGGCTAGAGGAAATGAAAGAAGGGGAACAGAGGAAAGAAGGACTCCAGGCCTACCCAATTTTGAAAGAAGGAGTTTTGGAGACCACGCCCCATCCCTTATGACTGGTCCGATTGGGGTGAGGTGTAAGCAGCAGAGTGGGGTATAGTTTATATCAAGTTGTACCTTGGAATACAAGTTTGTAAATAGGTATTCTTCAAAATGGGGAATCCGCAGGCAAATAAACTGGGGAAACACTGGGTTAAACAAAGTTGAGCAGGTTTTTTCTACCCTAGGATTTATAACTTTACTAAGCTAAGTTCATGAATCCTTGAGGAGGAAGAAAAATAGTACACAATGTGTCCACCTTTTTTAAAAAGATCACTTTCCCTAAGAGGTCTTCTCAAATCATACTATGGGAATAAGAGGTGAGGTTCTAAGTCCAATTGTGGGGAAGAGGGCCTGGGCCTGACTTCCATCTGAACAACTAGCACCTACCACCCTGGCAGGTCCACAGTGGGTACATAATGGTTACTGAACTGAAAGCTTGCAAAGTAATTTTGCTTGTTTTAAGATGTGTCTGGGGATACATTTGGATGCTTAAATTCCCATATATTATGGGAGGATGGATGTTTGTTTCCCCTCATAATGCATGTGCTGAAATCCTAACTCCCAATGCAATAGTATTAGGAAGCAGCTAGGGATATTAGAGGAAGTGGTTTTGTAGAGTGGAAGGTTGGAAGCCGGACTGAAGAGGACAAAGATGGCACAAGGGGGAGGGATGGAAGGTGGCTAGAGACAATCTTTTATTTTTTATTTTTATTGAGAGGAAAGTAGAGGTAGCGAGAAACATATCTATGATGAGAAAGAATTGTTGATTGACTAACTTCTGCACAACCCACACTGGGATCAAGCTGTAACCCGGGCATGAGCCCTGACTGGGAATGGAACCATTACATCCTGGTTTATAGGCCAATGCTCAACTGCTGAGCCATGCTAGCCATGCAGGGACAACTTTTTCAGAAAAGACTGATGTAAGGGAAACAGAGGAATGGGGGTGGTCACTGAAGGAGCTGTGGGTGCCTAGGTAATGGAAGATATTGCAGTGAGTCTGTAGGCCTAGGGAATGATCCAATGAAGAACCATGTCTTGTTCATACAGAAGAGCACAGGGACAAAGATGTCAGCAAACTCCTGAGTAGGAGAGAAGCAATGGGATTCCTTAAACTGATGGAGGCATTGGCCTTAGTCAGGTCATGGGGAGATATTTGAGATTTGTGGGCCTAAAACCTTGTCTGAGTCTTCTTTTCAAGCTACAATGCGCATGGAAGAAAGTTGGAGATACATGACTTTAGGCCTGAGGTTTTGAGGTTTTGCCAGGATGTTTTGACAGAATGGGAATGCTCTCGAGCAGTTGTGTCTGCAGGGAGTAACAAGAGAGATCATAGGCAGGGCAAGAGGAAGGTAGGAGTCTAAGGTGTTGAGGCAGCTGTGACCCCAGCCTCACAGGAACACAGCTCAGAGTTTGTGCAGTCTTCCTGAGGAGTCTCTGTACCTCTGCCTTCCTTCTGGCCCTGTTCCCTTCTTACCTGAACTGCCCTCTCCCCCAGTCCAAGTGATGGCAGAAACACTTGGTCCTGGTTGAAAGGCAGATCTCTGGGGCCTATCACCATCTTACTGAATCCAAGTCTTTGGGGATGAGCTCAGTGTCTGTACATGAAGCAAGGGCCCCGGTGCCCCTGTCAATGCCATAGGAGCATCAATTTGCTTTTAAAAGGAATATTCACTTAATTCTCTCCTCTAGGCCATATTAGCTATTTGGGTTGAAGAAATGGCCAGAAATTTTGATTCCCTTCCTCCCTCCCTTTTTCTCTCCCTCCCTCCCTCTCTCCCTTCTTCCCTTCCTTCCTCTCTTCCTTTCTTCCTTCCTCTCTTTAATTATTTCTCTTTATTGTAGACAGTATTACAGATGTTCCCCTCTTTTCCTCCCCGCATCATACCCTTCACCCAGATCCCACCCCCTCCAGGCCTTCACAGCTCTATTTATTATCTGTGTCTGTGGGTAATGCATACATGCATATAAGTTCTTTGGTTAATCTTTCTCCGGAGATTCATCTGTCTGCTCCATGTCATTCTTCTTCTGATTGGCACTGAAACTTTCCTTTTTTATTTAAAAATTTTTTCCCTTCCCTCCTGAGAAGCTACCACACTGAGCAATGCCCTTCCAGTGGAAATTCCTGAAAGATTCTAGAATTTGGTATTCTGAGGTTCCTGGGGTGTGGTGTGTTCGCTAAGAAAGTAGAGTTTTGTGGACTCATGAATAGACTCAAAGGACAGATTCATTTTGCCTTAAAAGTTTATCTCCCAACGTGAAAACCATCTGTTTTTCCATTACCACCCTCAGCCCTATAATATATGAAAGCTTGTTTGCCCTTTCCTTTTGGCCACGAATGCATGCCATTTGGCTTCACAGAGGCATCCATAAGATGTAATATAAAAGGAGGGCCAACTAGTTGCTGTGAGAATCACTGTCTTTGCTCCATTGATGATCTTGCTGCCCTGGTCCATTTTCAGTTTCTTTTTTCAGACCTGGTGCTTTCTTGCCCTAGGGCCTTTGCATATGGCATTCTGTCTGCAAATCTCCTCCTTCCAGTCCCATTTTACCTGGCTGGTTCCTTTTCATTTTTCTGGTCTCTTTAAATATTACATCCCCAGAAACCTTTCTCTGACTATCATGCTTACTGTAGGTCTTCTAACAATTGCCACCTCCCCCATTCCTTGTGTCAGCACCATAATTGTTTCTTTTATTCATCTTCCTACAGTTCATAATTATTTTGTTATTTATTTACTTAATTATCCTCCAATAGATTGTATGCAAAAAGAGGGCAGGACCTAGTTTGCTTTGCCCTGATTTTGTCCCCAGTTCCTGGTACATTTTGGGGCCTCACTTTGTTGAGTGACTATAGGAAGTGGTATGATTAAAATACACTTTGGTTCATATCCTTTGTGTACCAGTTGGGATTAGATTAAGTAGCAGGTGGCAGAATCAGATGACTTTGCCTCTTTCCCATTTGCCCTCCAGGGGAGGCCTGAGTGAGGAATGAGGCAAGAGACCAGGAGGGTTGCTCTGGGAAGCTGAGGAGTTAAACCCCTTAAATGGCATCATAAAGTCCAACTTCCTTGGTGGAGCATCCAAGAACCTTTGTGATTTGCCTGGGTCCTATGTTTCCAGTTTTATCTCTTCACGTTCCTCTGCTCCAACATTTCCTTTCCAGGCCTTTGCTCATGCAATTTTCCTGCCTGGAGGGCATTTTCCTCTTTATCACTGAGTGTTGGACTCCAACCCCCTTCAGAATCCAGAGCCAATGCCATTGTCTCCAGGAGGTCTTCACCAACCCCATCATACCAAAACCATCTCTCTTTGCTCTGTGTTCCTATGGCTCATTGTTTATGCCACCTCCTCATTATTTACACATGAATCTGAGGCAGAAGTGCTAAGTGCCTAGTGGGGAGACAATAAGAAGGAGCTTATATGACTGAAGGGAGGACAGCTGTAAGCTGGAGGAGGGAAGAAATAAACGCAGGGCTTAATTTGCTTGGAGCATCTTTTGTACATGTCTCCTTCAGACTAGACATGTGCTCCCTGGTTGCCATTGGCCTCACCATGCCCTGCATCACTTACACGGGGTCTATCTACACGATAATGATCCTTTTCTACAACCTATTTGGGATGTGGCTGAACCCGCGTTGCTTGCAATACATCCAGAGGTAGAGAAATGTTCTCATATGGGCCAGCCTGTGGCCTTGAAACACCTCAGTCCCATTTCTTCGAGTTACACAGATTTTCCTAACTCTCTTGCACATGACAATTTCTCTGACATACACAGTAGTTAGATGTGTTGCCACTGTTTTAATCTCCTCTCAATGGCAAGCACTCATAACTCACTGTTGTTTTTATGAATGATGTTAATAATGTTATTACTGATTATTAAATGCCAGCTGTGAGCATTTAGCAAGTGAAGGAAGCCTGGGTGAGCAAAGGGAAATGAGAGCATCAGAATTTTCTGGGCATTTTAGAGATCGATAGCCCAGGGAAATCAGATAGCTTCATGTGTCCATTGATAAATGGAGAATGGCTGCTTGGAGCATGGCACTGATTCCCAGGCTGCATCTGGGCTCCCTGGGAAAGGATTAGTGATGCCTGCCAGAACGAGAAAGAAGGGGTGGTGGAGGGATGTCATTTGCCATCTATGATTTTATTCATCTTCAAAGGCCTGGAGAAGTGGATGAGTCCCACCTGGTATAAAATGCAGCAGGGGATCTAGAATTCCTGATTTCTGCTCTTGAGTTTTCTTCCTTTTGACCAAGCTGTCTCACTGCTTGGTGTCTTCCAGGGGAATTCAGAGGTCAGTGAAATGTTTGCCAAGACTTCAGTGGTATTTTGCTGTTGTTGTTCCCTCATTTTCTTACTTACTAGCTGTCTCATCTACCTCCTCCAAAGGCTGCCTTTTACATTAATCTGCCTAAGTGTCTCTTTCCCTAGTTAAAAAAAAATCATCCTGCTCCTTCCACTTTGATTTTTTTTGGGGGGGGGGGCGGGGAAGAAGCACAATAATCAGTCTTTAATGAGCTTGTGGCTCTGAATTGAGGTATAATAATTTTGGTGACTTTGCTGCTTCCGGTGATGGAAATATATTTATTTTAGAAGCTGATGACCTGTGGGAAAAGACTATTATTCTGAATATCATGATGAGGTCATGGGAGCTGATGGAGGGTTTGGGTAGACGGGGAGGAGACAGGGAAAAGAACCAATAAAAATTAGAATTGCATATGAATGAAAATAGACTGCTTTCTATTTCAAGCAAGAGATCCTGGTTTTGTGATTCTTTAGGGGTGTTGAAGCAAATGTACACAGTTGGAAGCTTCCTGTACTGGCTCAGCCTTTGCCAGGGTTCCACTGGGTGACATGAGCTAAGGCCAGCCTCAAGTGCTAGGATGGAAGACCAGCAGGTGTTAGGAGTGCAGAATGGGATGGTCAGTGATTATGCTTCATAAATGTATAGGATCTTAGACTTGTCCCAGTATGGGAATTTTATATAAAGTATTACACTTTTGCCCTAGCTGATTTGGCTCAGTGGATAGAACATTGGACTGCAGACTGAGGGTCCCAGGTTCAATTTCCGGTGAAGGGTACATGCCTGAGTTGCAGGCTCGATCCCCAGTAGAAGGCATCCAGGAGACAGCCAGTCAATGATTCTCTCTTATCATTGATGTTTCTATATCTCTCTCCCTCTCCCTTCCTCTATGAATCAATAAAAACATATTAAAAAAATAAAGTATTACACTTATTATATAAAAGCTAGATGACCAAAAACAAACTAATAAACAAACAAAAGTGCATAGTCATCCATAATCTCATCCCTTAGCCATTACCACTAAGGATATTTATACAGATATATGTATACATATGAATTTTGTAGATGAGGATTTTAGTAGACATATCCTTCTTCAATCCATTTTTTTTCTTATTGAACAGTAGGCTGTGATCATCTTCCTTGGTCAATAAATGCAGATCTGTGATGTTGCACTGAACATTCATTGATTGCTTTCCAAACAAGTATTCCTGTCCTTTCATTTCTTAATAAAATGAAGAATTTCCCAGCCAAATGGTTTGGATGAATCATCCTAACCCTGGCTTCAGAATAGACTTTGATTAGATTGAGCCAATCATCTTATCATCCAGACTTCGGTGATTGGTTCAGGGGTAGGCACTTGACTCAGTTTGGATCCAAGAGGAGACATTTGCTGAGGACCTCTGAGTTAGAATGCTTTTCTGTCTTTCATGAACGCTTCTGGAATTGATGCTCTCTTTTACCTTAGGTGGTGTGGCATGAGAGGTTGGGATTAGAATTTCAGCAATCATTATTACTAACAGGAGAGGGTAGGACTGGCTGAGACCGGAGTAATACAGAGTAGAGTTGAGAGTGTGGCAGAAACACAAATCAAAGCCTGGACTCCATCACGAACCTCTGGATGAAAGCATGCTGGAGGCTCGTGCCAATCCTAGACATTTCAATTAAATGAGTCAATAAATCTAAGCCTATTTGAGTGGTATTATCTGTTCCTGACAACTCAAAGCATTCTAAATAATACAATTATTTAAAATAACGGTATAATATCCTATTACATGGATGTGTTAAAAGCATTTTCATGGCCTACTATCCTATTTAATGTTTAAGCAGTTTTATGAAGTTAACAAGTATCTATTTGGCAAGTGGATAAACTAAGGCCCAGAGGGGACAACTGATATATTCATAGCTAGTTAGTGGCAGAACCAGGCTTTTTGACTTTTTGACCAGAGTTTTTAATAATCAGCTACAGCCCAAGACAGAGAGGTTATGGACCGATGAATAGAATAATTCTAAAGGATAGGGCCACATTATTAGGCTGACAATTAGGATGTAAAAGTGGTCTGTCATCTGAATCAGTTGTATCTTGGATTTGAAACTTAGAATATAAGGCATGAAAAAATTTAGAGGTTAGAGCAGTAGTTATCAAACTGTAGTCTGGGAACCCCTGAGGGTTCCCGATATCTTTTCAAGAGGTTTGTGAAGTTGACACATAGTAGTGTCAAAATATTTGCTCTTCCATTCTCATTCTCTCATAAATATATGGTGGAGTCTTCTAGTGGCTACATAACATGTGACACATAACAAATTGGTGCAAAAATAAATACGAAAATTCAGTTGTCTTCTATTAAGCTAGACATTAAAGAGATTTCCAGGAGTGTCCAACAGTACCACTTTTTTTTGTTGTTGTTCAGAAAATACATTTAAAAAATATATTATTTATGTTAATATATGATATTTTTATTATTTTTTAAATGAATTTATAAATGAACAATTTAAACATTTTTCATTTTTAACTTTGCATACAGTAGATATGGGTAGATATAATCTACATAGACAAAAGCTATTTGGATCCTAAATATTTTTAAGATGAAAATGTGTTTTGAGGACATAAAGTTTGAGATTTGTTGGATTAAAGGATACATATTATTTTCTTTCCTTTTGGTAGCAGCCTAATTGAGACATAATGAACATACCATGCAGTTTACTCATTTAAAGTGTGCAGTTCAGTGGCTTTTTCTTTTTCTTTTTTTAATTCTACATCTTTTATTTATTTAATTAGTTAGTTAATTAAATTTTTTATTGTCTAAAGTTTTACATATGTCTCCTTTCCCCCCAATTGACTCCCCCCCACCCCCCACTAGCCATTCCCACCCCAGGCAAGCCCCCACCTCCCCAGTGTCTGTGTTCATTGGTTATGCTAATATATATGCATACAAGTCCTTTGGTTGCTCTCTACCCTCCCCACCCCCCATTTGTCTTTGGATCTAGTCTTGTTCATCAAATTATGTTGATCTTTATTTCCCACATATGAGTGAGATCATGTGATATTTATCTTTCTCTAACTGGCTTATTTTGCTTAGCATAATGCTCTCCAATTCCATCCATGCTGTTGCAAATGGTAAAAGTTCCTTATTTTTTTATAGTGGCATAGTACTCCATTGTATAGATGTACCAGTTTTTTAATCCACTCATCTGCTGATGGGCACTTAGACTATTTGCAAATCCTAGCTATTGTAAATTGTGCTGCTATGAACATAGGGGTGCATATATCCTTTCTGATTGGTGTTTCTGGTTTCTTGGGATATAGTCCTAGAAGTGGGATTACTGGGTCAAACGGGAGTTCCATTTTTAATTTTTTGAGGAAACTCCATACTGTATTCCACAGTGGCTGCACCAGTCTGCATTCCCACCAGCAGTGTAGAGGAAGGGTTCCTTTTTCTCTACATCCTCGCCAGCCAGCACTTATCTGTTGATTTGTTGATGATAGCCATTCTGACAGGTGTGAGATGGTATCTCATTGTTGTTTTGATTTACATCTCTCGGATGATTAGTGACTTTGAGCATGTTTTCATATGTCTCTGGGCCTTATTTGTTTTCTTTGGAAAAGCATCTATTTAGATCCTTTGCCCATTTTTTTGATTGGATCATTTATCTTCCTTTTGTTAAGTTGTGTGAGTTCTCTATAAAATTTGGAGATTAAACCCCTACCTGAAATATCATTGGTAATTATGTTCTCCCATGCTGTGGGCTTTCTTGTTGTTTTGTTGATGGTTTCTTTTGCTGTATAGAAGCTTTTTATTTTGATGTAGTCCCATTTATTTATTTTCTTAGCCTCCATTGCCCTAGGAGCTGTGTCTGTAAAGATATTGCTACAACATATGACTGCTATATTGCTGCCTATGGAGTCTTATAGAATTTTTATGGTTTCCCATCTTACATTTAAGTCCTTTATCCATTTTGAGTTTATTTTTGTGTATGGTGAAAGTTGGTTATCTAGTTTCATTTTTTTGAATGTATCTGACCAAATTTCCCAGCACCATTTATTGAATATATTGTCTTGACTCCATTGTATGCTCTTGCCTCCTTTGTCAAATGTTAATTGAGCATAATGGCTTGGGTAGATTTTTGGGGTCTCTGTTCTATTCCATTGGTCTGTATGTCTGTTCTTGTGCCAGTACCAGGCAGTTTTGAGAACCGTGGCTTGGTAATATAGCTTGATATCTGGTATTGTGATCCCTCCAACTTTGTTCTTCTTAGGATTGCTGTGGCTATTCGGGGTCTTTTTTTTATTCCACATGAATTTTTGGAAAGTTTGTTCTAGATCTTTGAAATATGCCGTTGTAGGTATTTTAATGGGGATTGCATTGAATCTGTACATTGCTTTGGGTAGTATGGATATTTTAATGATGTTGATTCTACCAATCCATGAACATGATACATATTATTTTCAATTAAACTACTGTAAGAAGACTTATCCAGGCAAGTCTGGCTGCCTTTTAGCTTTGGACTCCAGGTACAAAACACAATGTGAACTAGAGATTCAGCCACTGATGGGTAATATGGTCAGTATGGTTTTAGCCAATTTTGTACAACTTTGGCCAGAAGTTCCCTTTGTGATAAAATACAATTGACCAAAACCTGACTATCTCTGTTCATAACTTTGTAAACATAAAAAGCCATTGGAGTTGTGTGTAGTAAGAAGTATCTGTCTCACTGACACAGCACATATCAGTCATGGTTTCTGGTGGCAGCAACAGAAGCTGACTCTGGCTAATGAGGCAGAGAAGTTGTTTACCAACAGGAAACTGGGAGCTCTCAGAATTGTTAGGAGAAATGGAGAGCCAGTCTTGAAGCTAAGTTTCCAGGAGCAATGAAAATACTACTTTGAGCCAAAACCGGTTTGGTTCGGTGGATAGAACGTCAGCCTGCGGACTGATGGGTCCCAGGTAAGATTCTGGTCAAGGGTACGTGCCTTGGTTGCAGGCACATCCCCAGTGGGAGGTATGCAGAAGGCCGCTGATCGATGTTTCTTTGTCATCGATGTTTCCGATTCTCTCTCTCTCTCTCTTTCCCTTCCTCTCTGTTAAAAAAAAAAAAATCAATAAAATATATTTACAAAAAAAGAAAAAAAAGGAAAATACTCCATCGAAAGGACTGATCGGGGCTCACTGCCCCTGCTGCTGTCCCACCAAGCCCTCAAGGAAGCCACCACTGCCTCTCTGCCAAGATCTCAACCTTACAAACAACATCACCCCCAAAGTCAGATCGCTGGCACCATTCTTGCCAGCAAAATA
This sequence comes from Pipistrellus kuhlii, assembly GCF_014108245.1. Lineage (NCBI taxonomy): Eukaryota > Metazoa > Chordata > Mammalia > Chiroptera > Vespertilionidae > Pipistrellus > Pipistrellus kuhlii. The sequence goes on from NW_023425584.1 coordinate 12,127,342, forward strand.
GATCTCCCAGAAAATCTCCTTGAGTTGCTCTCTTCCTAGGAAATTGGCTCTGTTGCTGCTGACAGCTATAGCTAAGACTTTAGTCAAGACACTTAAACTCTCAAAGCCTCAGTGATCTCATTGGCCTCCTTGGGTAGATACTAAGTTAATTTCTGGAATGATGATAACATGTAATATAATATTGTGTGTACCTAGTAGGCACCCAATAAATGGTAGCCATTAATATTACCATTCGTTAGGCTCTGCTATAGACAGACACATTTTTTCCCTAAAGGGGTAGCAGAAGCACAAGGGGACCAAGGGACTTTCATAAATCTGAGCAAGAACTAATATCAGGACATGATTCTGAGCTCACTGATTCTGGGGCCAGCTCCTATCCCATTTCTAAACTTCATCACCGCCTTGTGTAATCAAAAGTGGCAGAAGTAATAAGATCTCACATTAGCAGGTTATTTTGGGGTAGGAAGATTCAAGAGAGTTTTGCTTATCTTTCTTGTGTTTGAAAATTTATTGAGTACATAGTATTAAAAATAATTTTAGAAACTTTAGATAGTAGTAAAGCTGTTTTCATTTGGGAAACCATGATTTGTCTCAGTTAGCATCCCATTCAAAGCTGAACCTGAAATGAAGATGTGGGAGTGGGTAATTTACATAGGAGGTAACCAAAGTCTAAGTTCCTGGTTTTCTAACAAACTAAAAGGATTAATCTAGATGAACATATCTGGAGTGTGGACTAGTGATCAAAGAGTATTACCAGGATTACCCAAAAAACAGGGTTTCATATGAAATAAGTTAGGGAAATGCTGGAATATAAGGCTTTTTTTCTACTACAGAACTTCTTAGGACCTTCACTGCACATTGAAAAATCTCTGAGTAGGACTCATAGTCCCCACTGTTATTCCAAAAGGACTTTGTAGGATTAGTACTCCCATGAGCACTTTGGGAAACTGGATGATCTCAGATGCCATTTCAAGCTATAAAACTGCTGATTTCTATAATCTCATTTAATCTTTTCCCCAAATCAGCCAGATTAGGAATTGTGTTTGAAATAATCCATCAAAACCAAGAAGCAAATTATGGGCAGAACTGGAATTCAAATCCAAATCTTTTGGACCCTTTTTTCTCCTTCTTACAGTGTGAGGAAAGCAGGCATCATGGTTCAAATTGTGCCTCGAAAAAATATGTTAAAGTCTAACCCTCATCACTTTGCAATGTGCCTTAATTTGAAAATAGGACCTTTTCAGAGGTAAACAAGTAAAAATAAAGTCTAATATTAGGGAGGGCCCTAATTCAAATGACTTGCGTCCTTCTAGGAAGGAGAAATTTGGACACAAAAGCTCATAGATAGAGGATGATGTGAAGACACAAGGAGAATGTATGTGAAGGGAGAGGCAGAGACTGGAGGGATGATGCTACAAGCCAAGGACTGTTGAGGGTTATCAGAGGCTGAAAGAGGTCAGGGAGGATCTTTCTCCTATAGGTCTGAGAGAGAACATGGTCTTGTAGCCACTTCAATTTTGAACTTCCAGCTTCCAGAGCTAAAAATTTATTGCGAAGTTTTCTGTTGCTCTAAGCCACCACTCTGTGGTTCTTTGTCACAAAAGCCACAGGAAACCAATGCAGCATATGTACCACGAACACAGGATTATTGCTTCCAGGCTCCTTTCTCCTTAGACCCAAATCTGAGCTCTGAACACAGCAGTGCCCAGCTGGCCTGCAGGGAAAGCTGTTGGCCCAGCCCTGGGGAGACCAGTGCCTCTGTTTATGAGCTGAGAGCATGGAATTTCCATGCTTCCCTTGGACCCTATCTTCCTCCTCTCCTGTCTCTTCCACTTGGCAACAAACACGAGAATGTGGAGGCTCATAACCTTTTATAAACAAACAGCGCCCCTTTAATGTTCACTTTTCCAATGTGTCTGGCAGGACTGTTCCCTTGTGCTGGGCTGCCGGGCTGTGGAATGTGACCTCTCTCCTTGGAAAGAGCAAAGAGCAAGCTTTGCTGGCAGAATTGGCAGGTACCGAGCTGCCCCCGGTACAGACACCTCTTGCTCAAACCTATTTGTAAAGACCTCCTAGGTCACATGTGTCAAACACAAGGCCCGCGGGCCAAATCCGTCCCGCCAGGCCTTGCAATGTGGCCCGCACCGCGCTGTCATCACTGCACTCCGCTGCGTTTCCATCACAATGACAGTTTATGACTGTTCAGTAAACCATTCGGCCCGCGATTTAGGCTGGATTTTAGATTTTGGCCCCTTCTCTGATTGAGTTCGACACCCCTACTCTACTGTATGAGCCACTTCTGCATCATCATGAGAAGACCTTCCAATTACATGCCCATCACAAACTGATTTCATCCCCACACTAGCTATAAAATAGGCTGGTAATGCCCATTCTACCAAGGAGAAAACTGAGGCCCAGGTGGATGAAGGAACTTCTCCCAGCATCATGGAATTAATTCATGGTGGAGCTGAGACTCTCCTGAAAAAGAAGCTACACTTGGGAAGAACTGGATGTTGACCTGAGAAAATATAGGTGCAAGGCAATAGGTACCTGGAGGGCAGAGGAAGGGGCGGTGCCTAAGGGAAGTGTTGAGAAATGGGAGACTTGGGGTCTCAAGACCAGGCTTTAGAGTCAGAACTAGGTTTGAATCTAGGTTCTGCCACATACAAGCTATGTGGCCTGGCACGTTGCTCTCTGTGCCTCATTTTATCTAATGGACAAAGAAAATAATTGTACCTACTTCGCTAGGCTGTTCTGGCCATTAGATGACAGGATACACATATTCAACTTGGCGTCCAGCTATGTGGGACTCCTAAGCCACAGGTTTGATTGTAGGGGTTGTTATTTGCAGCCTGTATTCTTGCTTCACCTCCGCCTGGAGCTGACCTGGTGAACGCTGCTCCCTCTGTGGTAGGTAGGCTCAATTTTGGAGAGAAGACAACCACACCAGGTCAGGGAAGGGCAGCTTGTGGGAGCTAGAGAGCGATGGGGATCCGAGCCTGCAGAGGCTATTTCAGCAGCTCACTCTATGGGCCTGTGAGCAAAACAAAACAAAACGTGGTAAGAAGCTTCCCAAACGCTCTCAAGTGCTGCCAAGCCTGGATCAGTTTTCTGAGCCACACCAAAACAGCTCCATCGCCCACACCCTTCAGAGGCAGGGCGCTGTGACCCTGTGGGGGCAAGAATCTGTCCTGAGCAATGCAGCCACTGCTGGACCGCGCTTGTTTTCCCAGGAGGCTCTCCTGGCTCCCACCTGTGTGCCCCTCACACTGAGTTGTGAAGAAACTGGGCCGGGGTGGGGGGGGGAGAAATAAAATGCAGGGCCAGGGGGTCAGCTCTGCTGAAGTGAATATTAACCCTGTAGCCCCTCAGGTATTGAATAAGTGCATTCCTGCTCAAGAATCTTCCCTGGCTCCCTATTGTCTGTATCTTACAGGATGAAGTAAAATTTCTTAGCTTGGCATTCCCAAGCAGTCCAGACCAGGACTTGCATTTCCTCAAATGCACCGTGTCTTTGCTTGTGTTCATGGGAAAGATGGGTGTAATGGAAACACAGTAGGCACTCAATATGTAAATCTTGAATCAAATCATACTTTCTTTTCCCCTCTTGCCATCTTTAAAAAAACAGAATAAAAATGAAGACCTAGACAAACATAGCTATAGAGACTGCCTTAAGTAGTGGGGATGCTTGAGCAATTCATGCAGCCTCTGATTTGGTGGCTAAAACCATTTTGGATGTAGGGTTCTTGGATTAACCTGTTAACCGAGTGGGACCTATAAATACGTCAAACATAAACACTATCGGGAACAGGTAGGACATATGAATATGTCCTTGAAATATATATTGCACCCTGAGAGGGACGGTATATATTTTTTGTAATCTTTATAATTGTTTGTAAAATTTGTAATTTTTTATATTTTATTGATATTTTATAGAGAGGGATAAAGAGTTAGAAACATCGATGAGAGAGAATCATCCATCAGCTGCCTCTTGCACACCCCCTACTGGGGATGCGCCCGCAACCAAGGTACATGCCTCTGACTGGAATCGAACCTGGGACCTTTCAGGCCGCAGGCTGACGCTCTATCCACTGAGCCAAACCAGTTTCGGCTATAATTTTTTAATTCGATGTTTCCATTTTTTTGTTGGTATTCTTTTCTATTTGTTTGTAATTTTGTATTTTCCTTTGTGCTTTATATATAAATAAACGAAAAAAATATATATTTCATTTATTTTAATTAAGTATAAATAAAAAAATAATAATATAAAATTACATCCGCTGGGCATGACGTACTGACACCTCCTAGTGAAAGAGTATGCGCCCGTTGTACGTTGCGTAATTAAAAAGGGAACTCCCTGGTTAACAGGTTAAGAAAGACCCATTAGCCCCAATAGCCCTGTGGTATTAGCTATCAGACTGTCTATATCAGTTCTATGCTGGGGGCTTTTATACCCCCCGACCCCACTTCCCAGGGATGCTATGCTGTTCTCCAAATCATCTCATGACAGCTTGAATGGAGAAGTCTTCCCTGTCCATCTCATAGTCATTCTCTGTGATAATAATTTCATTCAATATCTTCAGAGCACTCAGCAATATCTGAAATTATCTGATGTATTTGTGTTCTTGTCTATGTTCCTCACTAAAAAGTAAGTCTCATGAGAGCAGGACTCCACCTGTCTTGTTAACCACTGCATCCCATTAGCTCAGACAATGGCGGGTGGCAGGAAGCTTTCATCCTCAGGAGATGAAGAAATGACTGGGCCAGTGTTTGTTTCTGTTTGTCCTCATCTATTTCATCCTTTGGCCTATGTAACTGCTTCCCCCCCCCCCCCCCCCTTAATGAGTCCTCTGGGCACATTATATTTCTGGAAGACTTTTATCTTACTCTGTCATGTATGTGGATTCTGGAGGCATTGTGCTAACCTCCCTGCCCACTGTAAACTCCTTGAGGACAAGACCTGAGCTTTCCTCTGATTGCATTTCCTGGTCTCCTGCAGCTCACGGTGTGCAGAGTGCTGCCTAGATATTTGTTGATGCCTGTTGCATTGAATTCCACTTTGATCGCCACCCCCACCCAGTGCGGACAGGAGGCTTTCTTTTTCTGGGGTATTTTAAAATAGAGGCACAGCCTTTATCAAACTATTTTTCACACCTAGTGAATTCTCAAGCAGACAGGCGATTGTTAAGGCAATGGATGGATGACTCGGGCTATTGTTTGAGCTCCTCCAAGTATATATTCTCAGCAGAATCAGAGAAATTATGAAAGGATAAGTAGAGAGCCGAGAAAGTTACAAAATTCCATTGCTATCAATGAAATGTAGTTTCTGATCTTTGCTCAATTGCTCTTCTCAGCTAGGCTCGAAAAATGTTCTGAGACTCGCTTTTACTAGAATAATTCCACCTAAGAATAGTAAGCATTAAATTCAAGAGAAGTAGAGCTAGAAGGAGCCTTAAAAATAATCCAGCTGAACTCTCCCTAATAGGAGATGAGGAATTTGAAGCTAGGAGGAGTTGTATTCCACATTGTGCAAAAGTCAGAGGCCAATGTGGGCTCCCCAGGCAGGACTCCTGACCGTGGTCAGAGCTGTTTTTATTCCAACGTGAGTCCCTCTGTCACAGCTGCTCTTCTGATGCTGTCAGATAGGTTTCTTCTCCCAAGCTGCAGGTGTCAATCCTGTTGGCACCCTGGCTGATGGAACGAGGACCTGCCTTCATGGCTTGATTTTCATAATATCAGGAACTTTCCCCCTTCCTCTCCCTGACCAGTATCCCTACTGGCCATCACTGCTGCTAGAAACTGCATCCAATAATAACAACAACAAATTAAAGTACTATCTGACCCCCAAACAAACAAAAAACCACTTCTCCCTCTCCAATTTGGATTTGATTTTTTGCATAGGAGTGTGAAGCCATCTGTAGATTCTTCAAGTGGACAGGGAATCAGAGAGATCAAAGAAATAAAATGTTTCCTCGGGGAACTGCACGGGAAACCAAGTTTGGGTGGCAAGTACAGGGCCAGGCATAGGTGAGGCATGGGAGGTGCCTAGGGTGCAAAATTTAAGGAGGCACTCACTCTCAAGGCTAACTCTGAACTTGCATGAAGAAGGACCAGGTATGAGTCAGAGGACCCATATGTGTAGGTCAGGCTGAGTGGAAAAGACCACAGGGAGTAGACAAGGTACATGAAGGCTCAGATGGGCAGTTTCCTAGTGGTATGAGTCTATCTAACTTCTCAGAGAAGGAAGGAGCTCAGTAGTGTCCTGTGCTTATAGCACCACTGTTTGCTCCTTCCACCCCCCTCCATATTGCCACACCTTCTGGAAGCCTTGATGCATTCCCTCCCCGAGTGATATCAGTGGAAAGTGTGAGAAAACAAGTAGCAGCAGTTGTTTTTACCTCTACACCAAGCAAGAGAAACAGTTGTGGACAGTGTGCCAGGCAAAGGCCTTAGTCTGCCCCTGATCTGGCGGGTGGGACAGGGGCTGTCAGCTAACCCAGAGGCCCCAGGAGCTCGCATAGACTGCTGCCTCCTGTGAGCTCCTTAGGGGCAGGGCAGACTTGTTGCCCTTGAGGCCCCTCCTGGTTAATTCTGAGGAGAGGGAGACACAGCCTCCCTGCCTCCCCAGTGGCGCTTAGCAGGAATCTGGAGGAACAAGACTCTCCAGTCAAAAGCCTGCAGTTTGGGCCCAACTCTGAGGACAGTTGGGTTTGTTTTGGTGTTCAAACCAGCGGGGAAGGACACAGTTTTAACATAAAATAATAAATTGTTAGAGAGAGAGAGAAAGAAAGAGAAAGAAAGCTTCCAGCGGTAGCCCTTGAAGACCCTAACCCTGCTGCTTCTTCACAGTGTCAGAGAATCAGGCCTGACAGGAGCCAGCAGTTAGCAACGAACCCTAGGGAAATGAACAAACCGTGTCACGGGAGTGAGACCGATTATCCCCAAGATGTTGAGGGAGTGTCCACATAGCTTCTGAATTGTATCTCCTTGTTTACCTTGATGCCAGCTACTTGCTATTTTTAATATTGCCTGCAGGTGCTTGGGCTTCTAAGCCCGATGGGGCTGCTTGGGGGTGGGGGAAGGAAGGGACGGAGGGATTCTTGGGAACAGGAGAGATGTAACAGCTGTCTGCAACTGTAAGATGATGAGGAAGCTGTCAGCTGGAAATAAGGAAAAACAGATTTCTCTGGGACCCCAGACTATATAAGTAGGACCAGAGGTAGAGCTAAAGGAGACACATTTTTCTGTTACTATAAGCAAAACAACAACAACAATAAACCCAACTGTGTTTTTTTTCCACAATTAGAACTGTCTGCCAATTGTGCTGTTCTCGTGACCTCAGAGAAGGCTTCCATGAACTCCTTCCCAACTAAATTTGATTCTCCCCACAGTTATTTTTGTGCTATCAACATATTTATTTCCCTTAAGTTACTTATCAAAGGCAATAAACATCATGTCTGCTGTTGCTCACTTGCTTGGCTTCTGTTTACTATTCTGAGCTATATGCTTCTTGAGGGCAGAGGTCTTTGAGCCTTGTCCATTCCTGCTTCTTCAGTGCCTAGCGCATAGTAGGTATTCAATAAACAATTGTTGATTCAATTAATGAAGAGTGGGTGAATACTTCAGGAGAAAATAAATCCCCCACCCCTGAAAAGATTTAAGCAGAGGTTGAATGGTCAATAGTCAGGGATGTGAGAAAGCCTCCCTTTCCCTCCTCCTCCTCCTGGCATTGGTTAGTTATGCCAGCTGCTGCGACAAACAGATCCAAACTCTAAAATGGGTCAACCATCAAAGAGAGCTATTTTTGATGGGTAGGCAGCTCTTCTCCAGGAAATGGCTCAAGAACTCAGGCCCCTTTCATCTTGTGGCTCCATCATCTTTAATATGTGGCTTTTTAGGTCACCATGCTCAGTGGGGTTAAGTAGTTAGAAAAAAAGAGGTGATGATAGACCATGCCTGGAAGAGGGACATGTCTCTTTCATTTGCATTCCACTGTCTAGCACTCCATCATACCTCATTGCAGGGTTTGGGTAATGGCACAGGAGATAGGGGGGTTGAGTTTGTTTATAATGTCTCAGGCTGTGCCATACATGCCTGGGGCAGGAGCTGGAAGCAGATGGCTTCTGGGAGCCTCTGCAGTTCCCATCAATTATGTTTGAAGATGCAACAACTTAGTATGTTGGGAGAAGTCAGGTACTTGTTATTTCTTTTCTAGCTTTGTAATTCTTCCTTTTGCTCAAGAATTTTCTTCATTGTTTCTGGTGTGTCATTATGGACAGTGAGAACATTGGCTTAGGCAATACAAAAATGCCCAAGTCAGACAGAGATCTGCCTAGGAATCCCAGCCTTACCATTCCTTAGATATGTGGCATTGGGCAAGTGACCAAACTTCTCTGTGCCTCTACTTCCTTGTATGGAAAATAAGGACAATAACAATAATAACACACTTTCGAATGAGGCTTAAAAGAGTAGAGGTATGCACCATTCATGGTGCATTTACTCTAGGTCGTTATCCTAAATACTTATTTTTTTTTATCACCTTTTTAAAGTTTTCACAGTGACTCTATGAAGTAGATAGTATTATTAGTCCTAGTTTTACAGAGCAGAACATGGAATCACTGAGAGTTAAAGCAGCTTGCCTCAAGTCATGCAGTTGTTAGACTGGGAATGGGGACCTGGATGAAGGCATCCAATTCCAGAGCCCACACGGTAGGTAATAGATGATAAGAATGTACCATGAAGATGATTTTTGTTGTTATTATTGGCACTAGAGGCTGAGCCAGTCCTTGGCTTACTTATAGTATTAGTCATGATTTGCAACACATTTCACAGTCTATAAAGTGCCTTTGTGGCTCTTAGCCTGATAGGTCTTCACAATAACTCCGAGGTACTTTCATTAAGGTACCCTTTTTTGTGTGGCGGGGAGGGCGGAGAGGGGGAGAATGAGCCTCAGAAGGCATGGGTCACTGGTTCAAGGTCACACAACCAAAAACTACTGAAGTGGCAACCAGAAACTAGTGGAGTTGGCTGTCAAACTCTGACTTTCGAGAAGGCCTTTGGCTAGTTAAATTCAAGTTAATATTTGTTAAGCACTTAGAATGGTGCCTGGTACTTAGTAAGCATGATGTGTTTATTAAATACATTAATTAAATAAATACCACACCCCAGTGGCCTCTTGTACGAACATTTCTCTAGCACCTGTGACCATCTGGGACATTAGGGTATGGTAGCTGTAGCTGGGTCTCTTGTCCACTCCTCAACCCTCTTGGGTCTACTCTAGGGGCTTTAGGCTGCCTCTTGGCTCGGCTGCTTTGTTCACCTTCTCCCCTCACCCTGGTCTGCTCTTTTTGGCAGCTCCTCCCCACAATTTTTAAAAATTGGCTTCTCATTGTTTCTGTTCTTTCAGGCCCCTGCTTGCTACAATCTGATTGAGGTGTTATTAACTCTCAGCAATCTGATGGGTCACAGTGCCCTCTCAAAAAGCTATTTACATTCTAACAGGGGACTTTGGTTAACCCAAATAAGCGACTGTGGCATAATTTCAGATCAATGGGAGACATATATGGATGAGAGGGTCTGAAATCACAGAAAGTTGCTCACGGTTTTACATGAAGTCCATCCTGACTGGAAGATTGTCGATGTTTCTCTCTCTCTCTCTGCCTCCTTTTCTTAAGAGCTCTTTCTTAAGTTGCTTTAGAAGATTCCTAACATTCCTTGTCAAATGGGGCCGTAAGTGATTTAGAATTCATACTTTTAACAGAACAGAAACACATTCTCTTCCCTCTGAGGACCAAGTTTTTTTTTGCCTCACAGGAAATATAATGTTCTGTTTTAAAGAGAAGTAGCTCAGGGCGATTCCAAAAATCATGGGCCCTATACCTTGGCTGGTGTGGCTAAGTGGTTGGAGCATTAGCCTGCACACCAAAGGGTACATACCTGGGTTTCAGGTTCTCTCCCTGGCCACCCCTTACCTCCCCATTGGGATGCATGTGGGAGGCAACCAGTCAATCTTTCACTCTGATGTGTCTCTCTCTTTCCCTCCCTCCCTTTTACTCTCTCTGAAAAGCAATGAAAAAAATATCCTCAGGTGAGGTTTAAAAAATAAGATAATAAAAATAAATGGGCCCTATGTAACATGGTGATAAGTTGGGAGAAATAAATCAGAAACATATGGATTAGTTTCTCCTGAAATTACTTAGAGATTTTAATAGAGAACATTCTCAGGGGAACAAGGATTTAAAAAAAATTTTTTTTTTTTTTTTTTTTTTTTTTTTTTTTTTTTTTTTTTTTGCATTCCTTACCAAATCCCAAACACTGGAGAGATGCTTTTGAATAGTTTCTTAAAAAAAGAAACAACAATAACAAAATAACCCAAACCCTCCTGAGTCTCAGAACTTGTAAAGCAAGCTGAATTAGTATGTTTTTTCCATAGCCTGTTTCAACCACTATACAACAAAAGATTTCCCTGGTATAATATTGCCTCAGCAGAGGTCGAAGGAAAAAAACATAACCCATATCCAAGATGTGTCCTCTGCCCTTTAACACCTATGAAAACTGGGAAAGTTTATTTTAGTGGCTTGAGTTTTGGTTTCCTCATCTGTGAAACAGGCTATTATACCTTATTTGTAGACTCATAGGTGAGATGTTATACCTTAATGTTTCTGTATAAAATTTCTAGCTCATATTTAGCCCTTGATAAGGCTCTGACAATTGTTACTATTATATTGCTAAACTAATCAGTCCATGTAACATAGGGTTTTTCTTAGTCCCTTAACATACAGTAACTTATTTCTAGCTAAATTTCTATTCAATTTATTGTTTACTTTAGCAGAAGGGAGAAGTTGAGGGCTGAGCTAGAGAATTGGTTAAATTCGATAGTTTTTTCTTATTATTATTGAAATCATCACCAAGGCATGTTTTTATTGATTTTTAGAGAGAAAAGAAGTGTGTGTGTGTGTGTGTGTGTGTGTGTGTGTGTGTGTGTGTGTGTGTGTGTGTGAGAGAGAGAGAGAGAGAGAGAGAGAGAGAGAGAGAGAGAGAGAAAGTGAGAAACATAAATGTAAGAGAAACATCGATTGGTTGCCTCCTATAAGCACTCCAAATGGGGATTGAGTCCATAACCAAGTTATGTGCCCTGACTGGGAATTAATGTATGGGATGATGCTTCAGCCGACTGAGCCACCCAGCTAGGGTAATTATGCTATTTTTAAAAAAATTAATTTATTGATTGATTATGGTATCACATAATTGCCCTCATACCCCCATTCCCACCCCAGACCCCTCCCAACATATACCTCTACCCCCCCTGCTGTCCATGGTCACTGGCTAGGCCCATATGCATGCACACAAGTCCTTTGGTTGATCTCTTCCCCTTACCCCCACCCTCCCTTACTTTCCCTCTGAGGTTTGAGAGTCTGATCGCTGCTTCTCTTTCTCTGGGTCTGTTTTTGTTCATCAGTTTATGTTGTTCATTATTTCCTCTAGATGTGTGAGATCATGTGATCCAAGAATACCCTTGTAAGAACCTAAATTGCAACAAGCCATAATGATTATGCTGAGAGGCAAATGAATCAGTCTGCAGTGAGTTCCTTTCTGGGCCAACAGTTCTTTTGAGTCCCAATTTCAATGTCAACTAGTTTCTTATGTGTACATGTCAGACATGATATTTCAGACCTGGTTGGTGGGTAATTATGCTATTTTAAGTCATCAGAACTAGGTTCAAATTCTAACTCTACTAGTTATTGATTGTTGACTTTGTCAAAGGATTTAACTTTTTTCATCTGTAAAATGGGAACAATAGTACTTGCTTCTTAGTTTTATGAAGATTAAATGAAAGAGTAGATGTAAACTGATTGGCATAGTGTTTAGACATAGTAATTGCTCAAAAAATTGGAATTACTACATGACCATGATAAATATAATCAATGTTCTGTTACATGTCAAATATTTTTTCATTTTCTTACTCTTTCCTACCTTAAATATGCTAATCTGCTTAATTACCCCAAATCACCATCTAAAATGAAACACTATACACAAACATACTAGACACTTGCCTTCTTCCTTCCTTCTCTATTTACTATTATTCTTTAAATTTAACTTTAGGAAGCACTTGCAGCTACATTTTGCTGGAAAGATAGTGTCTAACCATAGGTTCCTTACAATTAAGTTTACTGTTACCATAAAATTGAAAAGGGTTGATGTCATAATGAATGATCATTGAATGAGCCAGTTTCTCCTGGAGAAGTTTGTTGAAACTAGTCATAGCATATAAGTGCTGGAACCACCTCAGAGGCAGTCTTTTGACAGATATTTTTGGCCACCTGTTCTATGCCCAATACTGTATAAATACAAAGACTTACAAGGAAAATGTGTTAGATATGGCCCCTGACCACAGGGAGCTCACAACCTAAGAAGGATAGTAAAGGCTGTTGAAATACAAAATTTCCCCAAGGAGTACTATCTTAGGCAGGGGTCATTAATTGACTTGGCTTAGGGACTAAAAGAGGGGAAGACCTAGTGGTACTTTAATCTCACTTCATTTTTATAATATTCCAGGAAACATGCACTTTGTTAGCTCCATTTGACAGACAAAGAAACTAAGACTCAGAGAGGTTATATAACTGCTCTTATTAAAAACAAAAACAAAACCTAGTAAACTGATTCTATGATTGTTCTGAAAGTCAGCCCAGGCAGAAGCCTTTCCACTTTGCCCATCTGTAAAATGGGTTGATAGCTACTAACCAGTAAGTACCAAAGGAGACAAAGTGAAATCTATGGGGAAAAGATATAGATTTTCATGGCTATAATATTGTAAAAATGTTGCAGTTCATACTCAATTCTGACCTCTGAGCTCATCCTCCTTTCTGTGACAACATTCTTAAATCAAGTTGGCTTCTAAAAGAGTGCTCTCAATGTACTAACACCTCATCCCACTTCACATAATAAAACATCACCCAGTCAACTTACTGATCATTTCCCCAATAACGTTATAGTGACAAAAATCAACGAGTTTCTTGTCGGAACATCTTAGTCATTAAAAATACATTAATAGCTCATTATTCAAGATATTGTACTAATCCTGCTCATTTCCTATTAGAACTTATTAAGTACTAGAAGCCTAATCAACCAGAAGTAGTGTTCAGTGGCTATAAAGAAAAAAGGAGTTATGATCAAAATAATAATTATAATACATTGTATTTATCTGGTACTGAGCTTCTCTGATGGTTGAATTGCTTTGTAATTTATATAGAAAAGAACTGAGGATGCAATGTGTTCTAAAGTTAAATTAAAGGAGTGTGTGCCTGTGTGTGCATGGTGGGAAGCAATAAAGTCTTACGGGCTTTCCAGAATTCCTCAGAAAAGAGATGTCTAAAAGTCCTTTAGCAATAGATTTTTCTCTTTCTCCTTTATTTTGATGTCTACAAATCTTAATGACCAGAACTCTCTGACCCCCCTCACATCCAGAATTCTCCACTCTACTACATATTATTAGCTCTGTGTCTTTGGACATCCTTAATGCTTTATTTGCCCTCCATGCTTGATTATCAGATTTTAACTGTCATTTTCTGGGTCTCAATAAAATCACATTGAAGTAATACATCATACCTCAGAGAGGTGCTAAGACTTAAGATTAATGTGTGTGGAATATAAGCACACTGTAGGCACTCAGTAAACAGTGGTACTGTTATTCTTACTCCCACTAGATGAGACTTTTTAAAGGCAAGGGTTATATTTTATTCAATGTTGTAATCAAAACACTAGCACTCTGTTTGGCATATGATAGTCAGGAAATGTTTGTTGTGCCAAACTGGAGTCTGAATCTGAAGCAATGTCTGATATTTAAGACCCCTCTAAGCCTCACAGTAGCTGGTTCTCTGTGGGTGCCAAATTAATGTTTGCTTTTGACCAACCAAGAACAATGTATTGATTACGGACTATATACTGAACTCTGTTTTCACCTCCAAGGACCTTAAAATTGATTTGGAAAAATCAAGGTCTATCCATATGAAACAATAAGAGAACATTGCCTATAATGAATCACCATTTTCCTTCTGTGCCTAACATCCAATGCCTCTTTTTCTGGCAAGAGACACTGGTTTTCATTGGAATTGCTGCTCTACACTCCATGCTCTTAGGAGCATTTAGCGTTCTCCAGGAAAAAACCCCCACACATACTATGAAAGAATCCAAACTATAGCCATTTCTGCCATGTGGCCATTGAAGCTGCTGAGGAAGTCATGTGGCCCAGCCCTGACCAATTAGAGCATCACATTCCAGTGATTGTTCAGAGAGGGGCAGAACATCATCAGAATTATGTAAAAAATGCTGTCTCAGAACCAAACTCTTACAGAAGTTATAGATTACTCTGAGAAGCTCAAGGACATATTATCAGCAGAATATACCAGGAAACAATAGGCTGTGGGATGTTCAAAGACTTCAGCTTCTTGAGATGCCCCAGTTCCCACAGAAGATGCTCTTGGGTCGGTGGTTTTGGAACTGGCTTTATCAGCCACGAGGCCCTGACAGATCTCAGGAAGGTGTTACACTATAAAACTGTAGCACCATGGTTGCCAAAACTGACTTTATCAAGTCTTATCAATTTCTTAGCTTGTCAGTAACACCAACATGCTGCATTGTCCACAAGTTATCTATAATAATAAAAGCCTAAGCGACCATCGCAACTGAACAGATGAACGAACAGGCTGCATGGGATGAACAGGCTGGCTGGGGAGTTAGTGAGGGGTTATCAAATGAGCAGCAGGCTGTGTGGGGAAACCAGACTGGTGGGGGGGGGGGCAGTTGGGGGCAACAGGTCAGAAGTGGGGGGCATTTAGGGATGACTAGGACTGCAGAGGGGGGCAGTGAGGGGTGACCATGCTGGCAGGGGGGAGGGGGCAGTTAGGGGTGATCAGGCAGGCAGGCAGGCAGGTGAGCAGTTAGGAGCCAGTGGTCCCCGATTGTGAGAGAGATGTCCAACTGCCGGTTTAGGCCCGATCCCCAGGATCCGACCTAAACTGGCAGTTGGATATCTCTTGAGGGATCCCAGATTGGAGAGGGTGCAGGCTGGGCTAATGGGGGATCCTCCATGTACGAATTTCATGCACCAGGCCTCTAGTCTATATGTGTGTATATATATATATATATAGAACTGGACAGAGGGTCATGACTTTATATATATATCTATATCTATATCTATATCTATATCTATCTATCTATCTATCTATCTATCTATCTATCTATCTATCTATATATATATGACCCTAAAATGCAAATAGCTCGAACGGCAGAACAACTGAACAACCGGTTGCTATGACGTACACTGACCACCAGGGGATATGCATGGAACATGGTGGGCATTGACTGCAGGCAGCAGAGCACAGAACATGGGAGGCATTGGCTGTGGCGGGATGGTGGAGCAGGTGAGTGGGAGCATCAGAGCAAGGTGGGCTGCTGTTATTGGGGCGAGCCTCTGGTGGTTACTGAAAATTCTTTGCTCCTGTGCACTGTGGTCCCTCCTGGCGCTTGCACCTGCTACTGGTGCCAACCCTGCTTGCACCTGATCACTTGAAGCCATTAGCCTTGATCACCCCTGAGGGCTTCTCCATCTCCCCTTGCTCCTGAGGGGCGATTGGGTAGCAGCTGCCACTAGCACCTAGAATTGTTCCTTGCTGTCAGCGGATATGAGAGGGGCTGGTGCAGAGTCTTGTGGGAATGGTGGCGGGAGTCCCCAGTAGACAGGGGACCTGGGGTTGCAGTGGGAGGGGCTGGGCAGGGGTGGGGGGGATGGGCCAAGGCCTGGCCCTGTGCCCACTGCAGTCTCATGGCCCACCATTCCTTTCAAGGTGCACAAATTCGTGCACTGGGCCCTTAGTGTACTAATAATAACCAAGAATCCCTATGCAGGTACTACACCTGCCTAATGATGATAATTATCTCTGGGGTCCAGGAGGAGGTGAGCACAGCAGGCCAACAATGGGCACATGCCCAAGCAGAGCCAATGAGGCAGACTCCTATGTGGGAACTCTGTGGGACTGCTGGGAAAGACAGAATCTGCTTCCTGATGCTGCTGGCAAGAGGACAGGTTTAGCATGGAGCAGCTGACAGCCACCATACCACCCAGGATGGGGCTTTTGAGAAAGGAATCCACTCAGAGGAGAGAGACACAGAGTCATGCTGAGTCCTAATGCTATCATTTGAGCCTCAGAATCCAGTTATTCCAGAAGTGAGGTTTACCCCTTAAATGTTCAGATTTCCAGCTAACAAATTGTCCCTTTTATTTTTACTTAGGACAATTTAAATTGTAAATTGTCACTTGCAAGCTACAGCATAAACAGTGACTCAGGTTGCAAATGTCGTAATTTCAGAGAATGGAGAGGAAGTTATTTCTTGAATAACTGGGTTAACTTCTTGAAGCACATGGAATAGAGAATAAAAGCTAGAGAACTCAGGGGTTAGTACAAAAGGGAGGATTCTATGTGCCTCAGTAAATTTATAAAAATATGGAAGAGGATAAATGAAGAAAGGGAATATGGAAACAGTCTAGTATAACAGAAAGGGAACTGGACAGAGGATCATGGTTCTTCTTACTCTGCCACCAAACAACCATGTGGCCTTAGAAAGCCTACTTTCCTTTTTGGGACTCAGTTTCCCCTTATGTTGATGCACAGAATTGGACTTATTGGTCTCTACGATTCTCTCCAATTCTACCTTCTATGGGTCTATGAAATCTTAAAAGGCGGACCAGTCTTGTAAATCTAAACATCTCCTCAGAGTTATTCATATGCTCTTGAAATACAGATTATTTTTGGTCCTTTGTCTTCCCAGCCACCCCTCCCCCCACTTTTTATCCACTTGGCAGAAAACAATCTGTTTTCCTCATGTTCTGAATGAAATGGAAATGGACAAGCTAGCATCACTGAAAAGCTCTGACTTTTAAGCTTTGAAAGCACTTGATTGTGCCCAGAGAAAGCTCATCCCTGAGCAAGGATGATGAAAGCAGGGGGCAGACACTGCCTGGTTAATTGTGCTTCTGTGGAGATTAAAGCACAAGGAAGGAACGTGGAGGAGCTTTGCTCTTTCTGAGCCGACTTCTTCTGCCCTCTTCCATTTCTATGGAAAAGGCTTTGGCACCCAAAATCTAAATTAAGACCCAAGCTGTACTGTATGCAAATCAGATAATGTACTAGGGGTGTAACTGTATAGCCTGTACCACTTGCTGAAGTAGCATCACATGTCCTGCAAAAGAAACATTTTCATGTTCATGGTTCAGTGAAGCTGGCTACCAGTTTTCACCTGGATTCATAGTTATGGCTGGAGTGTGTTCTAGGTTAAAACAGTTTCTGAAAGACTTGTAAAACCAACTAGAATTCTTCAGACTGGATTTTAATGGGGGAATTGTGTAGGCATATATCCCCAAATTTCAAGTTTCCAAATCACTATCTAATAATATTATGCAAATGTATTTGTTTATTTACTGCCTGTCACCATTCTGAAGGCAAGGACTTCATCTTGTTTACCACTGAATACTCAAGCCTGGCAGAGAGTAATTGATCAATACATGTTTACTGAATGAGTGAATGAATAAATGTCAAGTAATAAGGGATTTATGTGAGCTCTTTTAACTAACCAGAAACAAAGAGTTCTCTCTCAAAATATTTTGTTCAGATGAGCAAACCACAGATACTTCACAGAGCTGATATAATTCAAGCCCCAAACAAGGACACCTGATACTGCATGCACCTTAGTTGCAGATAATTATGTAATATTTATCTGGTTTTTGGAAATATTGAAAACAGTTCATAGTCCTAGGGGTTCAGAGAACCCAGTTTGGGCATCTCGATTATATTTTGCATGTAATGTATAGAAAAAGATCAGATGCCCAAGACTCCTGTTTAGAGAAGCTCAGGTATTACTGAGACGATACTTAGATACTCCTGTTTCACCAGGGGAGTCCATGAATGTTGGCCAACCTCAACACTTTTGAGAAAGGGCCAGTACTGCTTCACTTAAGACATTTCTGGGGTCCTTGGGAAAGGAGAGGAAGAGTTAAGAGAGCTGGCCAGATGGAATGTGATGAGAGGGGCTGCTGAACTGTGTGCTGTGAGTCCTCCCATGAGCTCTCAAATTGTTTTAAATCACTAAATTCATGGAGTCCTACTTGTAATTATTATTATTATTGTTATTATTTGGATGTGTAGGATCTGAGTCTCTCATCCTGGAATGTTGGTATGGGCTGAACAAGGAAAGTACTTGAAGATCTGAGGTCAAAGACCCCCCATGACAAGGCATGCCCTTGAGGATTTGGAGAAATTATGGTCTCCCATAGGCAGTGGATAGGGAGATGCTCGAGTCAAGGTTGTTTAGATGTCTGAGGGATGGGTGGCTTCAGCTGACACTGGATTGCATGTAGATGAGGAATCTAAGGCAACAAGACATTAGTTAAAACAA
Organism: Pipistrellus kuhlii; assembly: GCF_014108245.1. Classification (NCBI taxonomy): domain Eukaryota; kingdom Metazoa; phylum Chordata; class Mammalia; order Chiroptera; family Vespertilionidae; genus Pipistrellus; species Pipistrellus kuhlii. The sequence goes on from NW_023425584.1 coordinate 12,145,789, forward strand.
ACAAAACACAACACAACAAAGATTCTGGTTTTAGAACAAAACGTCCTGTAATTGAGTTTGAATCTCAGCTGTCACGCCAGTTCCAATGGCCTTACACAAATAAAAAATCCGCTAAGCCTTCATTTCTTTAGTCCTCACCTCAGAAGCTTGTCAAGAAGGTGACAGGAGAGTAGCCCTGTCAGCTCTTAGCACAGAACTGGACAAATGATTCACATTATTTTGAGCTCAAGAGATTTACCCAAAGCATCCAGACCAGAAAGTGCCCAAAACAAGGATTAGAACCTGGCCATCCTGCCATCTCGTGTGGGCTGCTCTTCTTCCAGGCTCTGAGACTGTGTCCCTACTTTCAAGGTAATAACACAGATGGAAGCGCCAACTTTGTGTTTTCTAAAGACCCAGCTGTCACTTGAGAGAAAACATCCTGTCCAAGTGGCTTTATAAAAGCCAGGACATCACGACTATGTTAAATAATAGCAGTGAATTATGACTTCCTTGTATTTATTAGGACAGCACTATAAATGGGAAATTGTTGTGGTGGCCTTGGGGAGATGAAGCATTTAATTTCATGGGAATCCCATTATAATCCCCCAGTGAGGCTCTCTTTGCTGAGGAGAATCATGGTATCACCCGATGTCTAACAAAAACATTTACAGTCTGGTTGAAGCTGTTTGCAGTGTTGATGGGCTGCTGCTGGCTAGAGTCAGCTGAGCTGCAGAGCTGCAGTGAGGCAGTGGCGCTGGGAAGGAGTCTGGTTGGATGAGGAACCCAGACCTACGTATTTAAGAAAGAGCTCAGTCATATTGAGGATGATTTCCCATGTTGGGGAATCAGTCAATGAAAGCAAAAGGTTTCAAGGTTTGGCTTAGATAAACCTTCAAGGAACTTCCAGCTGTACTATTGTATTTTTTCTAATAACCTGAACCCAACCTCACAGCTGTTCAAAAGGGAAGCCATTTCTTTGCTGACATTTGCTTTGCATACTCTGCATACGGTCTCCATGTCTGTGCTGATGGCACAGTAGGCAGCTTCCATTTTAGAGTGAAATTCCAGGCAGCTGAACTCTCAGTTAACAACTTCAAATTGTCATCTTTGTCTAGTCACCTCAGATCCCTCTCCTCATCCTGTGCTCTTCTCCCATGATCTGCCTGGACCTGTCCAAGGGGATTCAGATTTATTCATATGAGAGAATCCATATGAAGTCTTCTATGATGTTGACAGACTTCTCAGGGCCACAATGAGAAATGTACTGGAGTTTGCATGTGAAGAATTGTGGAGGTTTTAGATGTTATTTTTCTCCAGAGAAAACTTAATTTTCTTCTGGTGCCTATTCAATCAATGATGGAGATGGATCTAAAGTGAGTTAGTGGGAATTTGTCTATTTCCAGTTCATCCCTATTCCTGGTTTTCACTGGAAGCCTGGAAGGTTTACAAAGGCCCTTCATCCTTACGTTTATGAACCCCAATCTCTGTCTCTCTAGCTCTGTCAGAGTTAGTGTCTTAGTGCATGAGCATCTGCCTTCTGCTTGATTACTTGGCCTCTTACTTCTACCTGGCTTAGGATGCAGCAAATTCCCTAAAGCAGAAAATGGAACAAAATCTCAGACTAACTTCTTATATTCTGTTGGTGACTGTCCCCCAAATAGGGCAGGCTTGACTCACTATAACTAGGCTAGCCCAAGTGTTGGAGGAATGATTGAGATTATACTTCCCAGATTAGGGGAACAGCACTGGTCTGGGAGTTGGGACCCATGAGTTATAATGATTAGATGGGTAACCTTGCCCAAGCACTTGTCTCCTCTGGGCATGAGATTGCTATTCAAAATATTGAGTCATTGTTTATTTGTTGGCTGAACACACATTGAATGAAAAACTACAGAGCACATACTATGTGTCAGGGTGCTATATGGTGTATATCAATGTTTTAATTAAATTCTTTCAATAGTTCCATAAAATTTTATAGGTCAGGAGCCCAGCCTTAGAGAGAGTCAAGCAATTGCCTGAGGTCACACATTAAGTGGTAGGATTGACAATAGGTCTGCCCTCCCTCACCTCTGGTTCTAAATCACTCATGAGCCTGACTTGTCTGTTCTTTAGCTTTAATAATCTAGCACTTCGAACATCCTATCAACACATTCACATTTCTCCCTCTGCTCTGGAAATCCATGGATGATGCTGGATCTTGGTACAGCACAGCTGCATGACACAAGGGAGCACCAAACCTGGCTGCTGCTCTGGAGCCTTCTCCATTTCCCAGTCTTTCCCAGGAAGCCCATAAAGCATGAAAGGAGCAATTACAACTGCAATCAGAGGCATCTCAATCAGAGATTCCTTCCCATTAAATATTTTGACTTGCCACTTATTTGAGCTCTAATCTCTATTTATGTCTTCGTCTTTGTGAAATGGATTTCAGATGGGATGGGAGATGTGGGCGCAGAGATGGAAGCTTCTCTTTTCCAGACAATTAGCTTGGATTGTTTACTGCAGACTGATTTTACCCTTAGGTAATTCCAGGGCCCTTACTTCTTGTTGCCTCTAATAACATTAATTATGATTTTAGCTGCCAGTATTTGGGCTGCCCCCTGTAATGATGAGAAATTGTATGGTGATTCTGAAGCATCAACTGTGTCAGTGTCATTTGAATATTAGAACCTGAAATGTCCTTGTGCCAACTCTGGGGCTCGATTCTGATCACTGGCTTTATATATATATATATATATATATATATATATATATATATATATATATATATATATATATATATATATATAAATTAGAGGCCCGGTGCACAAAATTTGAGCACCCTCTCCAATCTGGGACCCCTCAGGGGAAGTCCGACTGCAGGTTTAGGCCTGATTCTTGGGATTGGGCCTAAACCGGCAGTCAGACATCTCTCTCACAATTCTGGACTCAATTGTTCACCTGCCTTACTCTCTGGTCACCCTTAACTTCCCCCCTGCCAACCTGATCACCCCTTACTGCTCTACCCCTGCTGGCCTGGTCACCCCTAAATGTCCCCTGCTGCTAGTCAGGTTGCCCCTAATTGCCCCCTCACTGCCAACCTGGTTGCCCCCATCTGTCCCCCTCTGCTGGCCTGGCCACTCCTAACTGCCACTCCCCCTCCCCCCGCTGGATGATCACCCCCAAATTCCGCCCCCCCCCCCCCCCCCGCTGGCCTGGTCTCCCCTCACCCCCCCCCCCCCAGCCTGGTTGCCCCTCGTAGCCTGCTTGTTCAGTTGTTTGGTCGTCCCTTACCAGCCCCCCTGACGGCCTTGTCATACCATGTAGCCTGCTGTTCAGTTGCTACTGTGAGGGTGTCCTGACCAATTAATATAGATAACATTATGCTGTTTAGGAGGAGGCTGTGGATTCCATCATATTTTTTCATGGTCTGCAAGTGAAACATTATATCTAGAATTCATGACCTGGTCTATTTGTGATGAATCCAGTATGTGTAAATATGAGACTCTAAACCTGTTACAACAGTTAGTAGTCTGCCTGTGGGCCTCTGAACTACTGAGTGCAAATCCCCACCATGAGTGTGGTGATTCTTCTCTTTAAAGTGCACTGAGGGAAAGCCGAGCAGAGGAAGGAACTCACCTTCCTAATAGTAACAAGAATAACTATCTTTGGAGAATTTGCTGTGAGGGAGGACTGTTAGCATACCCATTTTATAGGTGAAAATAACTAGAGGCCCAGTGCATAAAATTCATGCACTGGGGGTGGTGGTGGTGGTGGTGGTGGTGTCCCTCAGCCCAGCCTGCCCCCTCTCACAGAGTGGGAGCCCTCAGGGGATGTCCTACTGATGGCTCCCACAGTCTGACCTCCCTAAGTCACAGTCTGACCTCCCTCTGCAGGAGGTGACCGGGCTGATCAGGGGAAGGCACCAGCCCCATCACCTTGTTGCTGCTGCCACTGCCACAGCTGCCAAGGTGTTTTCATCAACACGGACTCCAGTCCCTTCACCATGAAAAAATGAAAATTTTATTTAGGCATTTTTAAGATGTATCTTTCATAGGATATGACATTTCTTTCTTTTTTTTTAATCCTCACCTGAGGATATGTTTCCATTGATTTTTTTTTTTATTAAATATTTTTATTGATTTTTTACAGAGAGGAAGGGAGAGAGATAGAGAGCTAGAAACGTTGATGAGAAACACCGACCAGCTGCCTCTTGCACACCCCCTACTGGGGATGTGCCCGCAACCAATGTACATGCCCCCGACCGGAATCGAACCTGGGACCCTTCAGTCCACAGACCGACGCTCTACCACTGAGCCAAACCAGTTTCGGCTGTTTCCATTGATTTTTAGAGAGCTTGGAAGAGAGAGGGAAAGACAGAGAGAAACATCACTGTGAGAGGGACACTTCGATTGGTTGCCTCCTGCATGAGCCCTGACCTAGGCCCCGGCCAGGGAAGAGCCTGCAACCTAGGTGCATGCCCTTAATCAGAATCAAACCCAGACCCTGCAGTCAGCAGGCTGAGGCTCTATCCACTGAGCCAAACTGGCTAGGGAAGGATATGACATTTCTCAGCCCCTCTAGCAGTGGACCTTAGTTTTTTCCTCCAGGAGTGTGGTGGAAAAACCTAAGATCACCTTGGATTCTTATTACCCAAGTTACCAAGAACACTGTGAATGGCGGTTTACAGGGAGCTTAGCCAATGAGCGGTTAGAAAAGGTGTTTCCTCTGCAGCTCATGTGCAGAGGACCCCCTGAGCTATGTCCGCTGGGCCAGGGCTTTGCCCCTAGCTGTGTGGCAGCAGCACAGAGCATACCCTTAGCCCAGCAGCCCCACATTGTGTCTGCAGTCTTCCCTCCCTCCCTCTAAAGCCAGGGCATGGGATGCTGGTATTATTGCCCAGCCACAATGAGTGCCTCCATCTTTGTCGTGGAGTGACAGTTAATTTGCATATCACCCTTTTATTAGATTAGATGAGGCTCAGTGAGGTGATAGAATATGTCCCAACTTACTTCTTTGATAATAGAAGACTTGGGATTCAGTCTTAGGCTCATATATACAAGACCACTATACAGTCAAACCTCGGTTCACAACAATTAGGTTCCCAACCAATTGTTCACTGAAAAAATGTCTCAGTTGTCCAATAAAACTTGTTCTCGACCTGACAACCCTTTCATGATGACACATCAGGATGACAAAAAGTGTCTCTCAGGCCACAAACAAAGGAGATAATGCACAAGTGTGAATCAGTATATTACTAAACCTCCTGTTGTTAACATCTCAGGAAATTGTGCTGTGAATATTTCTGTGTTTTTTGTTGTTGTTGTTTTGCTTTTGTTGCTGGAAAAATGGATGATTAGCAGAATTTTAAATCATAAAGAGGCCATCAAGTGTGGTGATGTTGCCAAGGTATGAAAGTGCTCACAAGACAATGATCACAGGCAATTGAAGGGGTAGAAAAAGTGTTGTTGATTTGGATAAACGAAAAGCAGCCTGTGATAGCATTTCAGAGGCAGTAATATGTGAAAAAGTAAAGATGCTGCATCTGACCTCCTGAAAGACACCTCTTGAATGAGTGCTGAAAGTAATTAGTTTAAGGCTAGTAGGGGTAGTTTGATAAATTTAAGAAATTTTTTTTATAGATTAAGCGGCACATTAGACATACAATGTATACAATAACATTTAAAACAGAAAATCATTTGTGAGTCTGTAATGGATTAATTCCATTTACATTATTTCTAATGGGAAAAAAATAATTTGGTTTTTGAACACATCACTTCTCAAATAGCCTTCCAAAATGAATTAAGTTTGAGAACTGAAGTTCCACAGTATCAACAAACTCAAATTTGCAAAGTAAAGTCATCCAAGGTGACAGGAGAGCTTGGAAAAGCAGTCTTGCCATAATCACAGCCCTTTTATTTGAGGCTTATGGTGAACCATCACCATACTGCATCATTTTAGTTTTATGTAACTTAAATAATGCATACATTTATTTATTTATCACAATGTTCCTAACAAAGTGGGTATTATTATCACTGCTATTTTATAGGTGAAGAAATAGGTTCAGAAATAAGAAACAATGCGCTTGTGCCATGTGGCTAATAAATGGTAGAGCTAGGGCTCAAAGCTATATTTTATTTCATTTTCATTATTCCACTCCACATTAGTGACTTCGAAACTTCTTTATCAGCTGGAGGTTTAAGTTCGGGGCATTTTCATGAATCTAAAAGCAACATTCTTATTAGTAAGCATTTGCAGTCTTCTCCTTTGTAGGAATATATTCTGAGCAGTGAGTTTCTCTTTGCATCTTAAATCCATTTGGCTCTAACAATCATACATTGTGTGGCAGGTACAGAGCTTCTTGCTGACTCTAATTCTCTCCCCTGGTGAGCTCAGATCACATCATTATGTCCTCAAAGCCTACCAGGGCTGGCTCATTCAATGGGCTCAAATGGAACCATTGGCATGTCCTCCTCTGCTCACTGGAACCTGGGGCCCTTCCCTCTTTTGAAAAGCCCTCCCTCTCCCTCAGACTGTCACCTGGCCCCCTCCCATCTTCCTTCTCCGACTCTGATTTATGCTCCTCACCCTGAAAGCCCTTGTCCCCATTATTTCCCCCTGTAAACAGTCTTTAGTGGTGCATTGGAATAAAGCTCTCGATCCTCTAAGGCATCATCAGAGTATTTCTTTCTTTCCTGGGGAGGGTCTCTCTCAGAAAAGTGTGAAACACTGGGAGTGATTATGGATAAAAGGAAAAGTCAGCACAATCATTTCCTGATATACATGATAAAACCTGGAATAAATGAAAGCAGCGGAGTGAGGGATTCTGGTTATTGGAATTTTCTGGATATGTCTAGTATTCATTTTTTCTAGTGTCCAACTCTACTTTCCTGTTTCTGTGAGAGGAGCACACCAGACACAGTGACTCTTGCTGGTGGAGGATTTTAAGCCGTTCCAAGGCCATTGCTCCGGGGACTTGTGGGCTCCTTAAGCCGATCTTCACCTGGGACTCTTGGCATCTTCTCAGATAAAAGTCATCTAAAGAGTTCTCTTCATTTCCTACACCTAGACATTCTCTTTCTTAATTTTCAGCCAATATATTTTGTTAAACATTAATAATAATACTTAGTCTGATATTTATAACACTAAGTGGGCAGGGTTTCTTGCCTTAGTTTATTCTGCTATCTTGTTTGGAAGTTGACCCTGTGTCTCTATGTAGTACTCAGCCTTCAGGGTATTAATAAAGACAGAGGGCTCTCTCTCTCTCTCTCTCTCTCTCTCTCTCTCTCTCTCTCTCTCTCTCTCTCTCTCTCTCTCCCCCCCATCCCCCCTCCAGGATTTACCCAATAACCCATTTCACTGATGTGAGCAGGAAGGAGAAGTAAGGCATTTCTTAAGTTTAGCAGCTAATGCCAACTTCTATTAATTCTGACAACAAACCCCAAATATAGACATTTATTACCTACACATTAGAGCCTGAGGAAACTGAGGTTCAAAGAAGTCAATTAAGTTGCCCAAGGTTAGTGAGAAAGTGAATAAGAGAGGATTTGAATTTAGGATTCTCTACCTTCAATGCAATTTGCTCTATCCATTCATTCCTACTGGCTGGGATATAGTCCAAATATGGAAAACTTCTGGCAGTCCTTCCTCCCTTAGACAATGGCCTTAAGCAAGAGTGGGTCATTGGTACCTGGCAAAGGTACTTCTGAAGGTCTCATCCCTCTGGGAAAGTCTAATAGCACCAATACTGCCATAATTCAGCCCTATCTAGTACATCACTCATGTCCCGAGCTCTCCTACCTGCCCACCTCCCTCCACAGCAAATAAACTTTCCGTTTATAAGGTCAGCCTGAAAGCAATTTTCTTATAATCTCCAATATAAGTTCATTTCCCAAATCAGTGATGCCTGGCTATGCAGCTTGGCCAAATATGATAACATTTTTGAACATAATTCACCCATCTGTACATAGGGACTCATAATTCCTCACATGAATATAGTGTCCTGAACACATTCTCATGGTTTTATTTCATCTCAAGGAAGTTAAATTAATAACAACAATAATAAAAAGCTCACAGTGACTGAGCACTTATGTGCCAGGAGCCAAATTTGTTTATATTCATGTTCTAGTTTATTCTCACAACAGCTCTACTGAGGAGGGATTTCATTATTTCTAGTTTAAGGACTAAGAAAAGGAAATCAAGTCATTCAACCTAAGTCATGTATCTAAGAAGTGAAGGAGACTGAATTAAGAGTTCAAATACATGTACTACTGCCTTTATTAGATTACTACCTTTATTAAATACTAGAGGCCCGATGCAAGAAGATTCGTGCAAGAATGAGCCTTACTTCCCCTGGCTGCTGGCACCACCTTCCCTCTGGCCTGGAACCACCTTTCCACCTTCCCATGCTGCCCAGAGGCCCAGAGCTGCTAGGGCGGTGTGAAACACCTGCGTTATTTCCATGGCGACGATGCAAGCATCCAGCCCTGCCCCTGGCCACTGAGCACCTGCATATGCAAACTGACCCACCATCTTTGTTGGGTTAATTTGCATACACAGTCCTGATTGGATGGTGGGCATCCTGAAGGTATGGTCAATTTGAATATTTCTCTTTTATTAGTGTAGATATCTCAGGTCTCAAGAGATATATTTATGTTCACATATCCCCATATTAAAGGTGAGGACCAGCCTGGGTTTAATAAGTGGGGTTTTTGTGACACAGTCACACCCTATCTACTCAAACTCACAAGGATATGGAAACTCAGAAATTTATGTTGGTGACTTCATGACACAAGCCACATTTGGATGAAGCCTCCAGGAACACCCCCTCCCCACCAAGGTCTGGAGGGTGCCTGAGGTCTTTCCTTGATTGGGCCTCCCTTTCTGTTCGGTCTGGCAGTTAGAGCCAGGGCTGCTCTCACACCCCTGGGGGCCCACCCACAGCCTCCCCAGTCTGGACTGAGACCTGAGGCCCCAGGACTGGTTCTCCCAGAAGGCATTGCACCCTTTGGCAAGGTGCCAACCATGGTGGGGTGGGCCAAGGCTGGGGCAGGAGAGGAATGAGTAGAGACACTGCTTAGTTCTGTGCCCTGACCTTGATGCAGAGAGACATTGGGGGAGTTTGAGTCCCACTGACCAGCCCCAGAAGCTCTCAGTAGTTTCAGATTCCTAACTTGGCCCTGAGTAACCTCATGCTGGATCTGCTTGTTGTTTCCATTGCCAAATGCCCAAGGGTGACACCAGTCCTCTCCTAAGTAGACCTTCCACTCCTGAGTACCCTTGCATGTACACACTGGGGTCTCCACACAGGGCATGTCCTCCGGGCAGTGTGCACTTTTCAAGGAGGTCAACTGCATCTGGGAGGGCAGCTGGGGGTACACAACACCGCACTCCCAAGAGGTTTTGTTTTACATTTTAATGTTCCCTTTTCTCTCCTTCCTTCTACTTCTTATCTCTTTTGCCTCCCATCATAGGGCCAGGACATTTCTGGTTCAAATACTAGTTCCACTTATAATCAGCCATGTGACTATTGGCTTTCTGTGCCTCAGCATTTTTTTTAACCTATAAAATATAGATGATGAAATCTTTAGAGTTTAAGAGAATTGGAAATAGAAGGTGCTAATTGCCATGTATTTGATAAATGGCAATGATGATAATAATTTAGTATTACTATTATGTGGCATGATAAGGAGACTAGTTAAATAATTTTACTTCATCTCCAAGAATACTTACCAGGTATGTCATTACAGATTAAGACTTTTCAGAATAAGTCCTTAATCAAGGCTCAGAGGCTTTTAAGGATAAAAAATATAGGCATTTCATAAAGAGTATTGCAGCCACTATGAAAAAACAGTATGGAGTTTTGTCAAAAAATTAAGGTGACACCATTTCTAGGAATATATCTTAAGAACCCCCAAACAGCAATTTGAAATATTTCCACCCCTCTGTTCATAGCAGTACAATTTACAATAGGTAATATCTGTAAAGAGGCCAGATGTACGTTAGTAGGTAAGTGGGCAAAAAAGCTATGGTACATTTACACTATAAAATACTATACAGCTGGAAAAAAGAGGGATCTCTTACCCTTTGAATAGTAGGAGGGACCTGGAGAGTATTATGCTAAGCAAAATAAACCAGTCAGAGAAAGATAAGTACCACATGATCTCACTCATATGTCAAATCTAAAGTACAAAATAAACTGCTGAACAAAATACATCCAGAGACATAGAAGCATGGAACAGATGTGGAATCTCAGAAGGAAGGCAGGGATGGGTGGGTGGGTGGGAAAAGATTAACTATAGAACTTACATGCATACTAGAGGCCTGGTGCACAAAATTCATGCATTAGGAGGGTCCCCTCAGCCCAGCCTGCACCTTCTCCAATATGAGACATCCCTCTCACAATTTGGGACCACTGGTTCCTAACTGCTCACCTGCCTCCCTCCATGATTGCCCTTAATGGTCTCTGCCTCCCTGCCTGATTGCCCCTAACTGCCCTCACCCCTGCTAGCCTGATCACTTTAACCATCTCTGCCTGCTGGCCTGATTGCCCCTAACTCCCCCCCCCTCTTGGCCTGGTTGCTCCCAACTGCCCCCCTTGCAGTCTGGTTGCCCCTCACTTCTTCCCTTGCCAGCCTGGTCGCCCCTCACTGCCTCCCCTGGTGGCCTGGTTGCCCCCAACTGCCCACTCTGCTGGCCTGGGTCACTGCTCACTGACCCCCTGCTGGCCTGGTCACCCTAAACTGCCCACTCCTCTGCCAGCCTGGTTGTACCTCACTGCCCCCCTCTGCTGGCCTGATTGCCCCTCACTCCCTGCCCCCCTGCCCCCCTGCTGGCCTGGTTGCCCCTCACTGGCCCCCCCCTCTGACCTAGTTACCCCCAACTTCCCCCCCCACACACACACATGCCATCCTGGTCACCCTTCATTACCCCCCTCTGACAGCCTGGTCACCTCTTACTACCCTCACCCCCTCGCTGGCCTGGTCGCCCCACACAGACTGCTGTTCTGTTGTTGCATGAGGGCATCCCAACCAATTTGCATATTACTCTCTTATTAGTATAGATCTGCATAACCTATGGGCACAGACAATGGTGTGGTGAATGTAGGGGTTGGGTGTGGGCAAGAAGAGGGTCAATGGGGGGTTAAAGGGGTATCTATAATATTCTCAACAATAATGATAATTTTTTAAAAAAATATAAGCATTGTGGTTATGGGAAAACATTGCTAAGATTGTGTGAGGATCAATTACTCATCACCTCTGAATCTGCAGATCTCTTCATTGTTCCTCTGGGTCTCTGTAGGTCCCTAGATACATATTCCTTTATCCATCCCTCAATAAGATAAACACACACACACACACACACACACCACTCTCCCCTTGGGTCTACATTCCTGAAGAGCGGAAAAATAAACAAGTTTACTGCCAAGCTCAAGAGAGAGCAAGATACCTTCTGTGCTGATGGATGGACTCAGCAACCCTATCAGCAGAAGATTCTATTGGTTGGTAAAGCTGACCTGGGGACATGCTAGAGGTACACTAGCTCGAGACTACTGTCCCTGGGGAAGGCTGGTGTCACCAGTCCCTTGTGGGTATTTTACTGTCCCTGATTAGAGTCTATTCCACATCTCAGTGACCTCCCTTGTTCTCCAAGTGGCTCTCTGTGTGTCACAAGGGACAGATAACTGGATCCTAAAACTGGGAGATCAGAAGCTAGCTCTCAAACCAGGAGACTCTACAAGGTCAGGGAAAGGGAAGGGATGCTACAGCTTTAAGTGCAGAGGCAAGAAATAGATTGTAGGTTCTTAATGTTCAAGGCTAATTATCCAAGATTGGGAATGGGGAGTTAGAGGGAGAGAGGAAGAGAGGGAGAGAAAGTCAGCCGCTTATCTGAAATTGAAATACTTCCCCTGAAGAAGCACACATCTGGAATTCATTCCCGGCAGTGATGAGCCACAGACTAACTCTCTACCAGGTCCCTGCTCAGCCACTGCACTGGTGCCTGAATGCAGGCCGTGCTTTGTTAGGGGGCAGATAGGATATTTTTCTGATAAATATTCCTGCCAAAGTTAGTTTTTGAGCCATGGTTCATAAATATACAGTATTCCAGCAAAAAAGTACAGAATGTCCTCCTGGGGTTGACAAGCAAATAGTTTCATAAATAACCCTCTTTGACACATGCAAAATGTTAACATTTTTGAAGTTTTGGACAGGGGCAGACGTGGATTTAATTGCTCGATTCAGTCTGGAGCCACACTGAACTTGGACATTACCTCTTGGGGGCCGACAGAAATGCTTTTATTGGCTTGAGAGAGTTGGGGCTGCTTGTCAGCATGGAGGGTAAAGACCTCTCCTCAGAAGATTCTGGGCCAGTGCAGAGCCCTGCACAGATGACTCTGACCAGATGGGCAAGCGAGGGGATCCACATGGGAGCATAAATGAAACACATCCCCTTGTGTGGGAGGAGGGCTGAGCTGAACCCTGATGTGGGCTGCTTTAGAGGCATCGAGTGCCCAGACCAAGCAATGTTTACATGAAAAGAAGAAAATTTCCAAAGAAGCTTCCTATTTTGATACCAATTAAAAACAAACAAACAAACAAACAAACAAAAAACCCCAGAGAATTTTGAGCATATCCTAAGGTGGATCAGGCCTCACACTGAGTCTAGGAGGCTATTGGTATCTCCTTTCCAAGCAGAAGCACAGTGGATATTCAGTGGGCAGATTGGCGTTCATCAAGTGTGCTTCACACTGACCTGTCATGTTGCTAGAATTCCCACCTCTGAAGTCCATTGAGGCCCAACCTACTCATATGCAGTGCTATTAGGGCTTCATGAATGAGGACACCACACTCCTGAGTATCTCCACAATCATTTATTCAGCACTGTAAGTTTCCCACGCCCATATCCATAGCTGCAACTGAGCCGAGAGTATTCCCTCAGACAGGAATACAGAAGCCAGGTGAGAGGAAGATAATTGCCCAGGGATCTTGGGTCATAAATGGCCCTTGGACTCTTGGAGCTCTAACAACAAATGGCTTGATTTATCAGATATGCTCAGAAAGCACCAAGCAGAAGCAGGAGGAACTGAGCCCTGGAACAGGAGAGTTTCAATGGGGACCATGAGAGGAAGGCTCCAAGCATGCTGGGGACAGTCCCAAAGGGAGATCAGTGTCGGGAAGATAACCCCTCACATCAGTCACCCACGCTGCTGCCCTGTGGCCGCAGCTGGTGGCAGACACAACATCACCCTGATGTCCCAAGGTGTGAGAAGGGCCCTTGCAGGTCTCAGTTACAATATATCAACAGATTACATGGCAGCCTGATAAAAGGCAGTTCTAAATTTGCCTGTGAAGACAGGAGTTTTAAACATTAAAAAAAAAAAAAAAAAAAACAACAGGTAAGAAATCTCCCCATCCTCTCATTTACTATATTTCTATACATTGACTCTATATCAGTTTGCAATGGGTGTTAAAATAAAGGTATTAGGAATAATCACTGTCATCTGACAGCTGATACAGGTACCAGAACCTGACTTGAGCACTTGACATTTGTACCCAGTTTATTGAGTGAGCACAAACAGGAGGTGGATCTCTTTGACCCCCTAATGCTGCACTCCTGAATGCTCTACAGAGTCCCTTCTAGTCCCCTGATGACATTTAAATGTATCCTATTTATACACCCAAACCCATGCCACCTACCTCTAATTACCCCCATTTTAAAGACAAGCACACTGAGGTTCAGAGAGTTCAGCAATTTGCCAAATGACACACTGCGAGGCAGTGGGTAGGGACTACTCTGTTTTATCTGAAACCAAAGCCAGTGTTTTAACAGGGGACATGGAGATAATGAGAAAGCCATTAGCCAAAATTACTGCACTTAGCTAAAGAGAGAACTGGAGAAGACAAATTCTCAAATCTGAGTCCTGTTTACATTTGTTTTCTTTCAAATAACTGTCATTGTTAGCCTGAAAAACAATATCTAAGAAGCTTTGATCTCATTGTCTATAAGCGATGGTGGAGCTGAGCGGCCCAACTAATTCACATCTCATGAAAACTCAACCGCCGGCCTAATTGACAAACACAAATGACTCTGGGCAAGGTGAGGGAGCCAAGTGCAAATAACAATGCTATTAGCATTGACACCGGAAGTATGATTAAAGGACGTGTTAACCAGAGTTCCCTGTGTGGAGCCAATCCTCTCATGATCTCCTGCTTGTAGTCAAATTAATAACTATACTCTACGTGCGAACACAGATTTTCCCTTTCATAACGCATTCGCATCTGTGGCTGCTTTTCATATGTCCCCTGAAATCAGGCAGTTGGAGCAGGGACTGCAATATCACCCCATTTTCACAGAAGGCTAAGACTTGTGAAGATGAAAGGGTCCGGGAGTTCACCCAACAGGTGAAAGGCAGAGTGTAGAGTCCTTGCTCAAGAGAGAATATATTCAAAGAGGCCTCCAGGAGAGCAAGTGTCATTGGCTGCCTGTGAAGCTGAGTTCCCACTGGGTGATTTCTGTAGACATAGGGGTGGAGCTCTTTCTACCCGCCTGAGTCTTGCTTTAGTTCAATCTCCCTGTCTACACCCTCACTGTATGTACTTATTTCCATATCTGAAAGGCAGGCACTGCTTCTCACATTCCCTTCCCCTCTGTGAGAAGCCCAGGAGGAACCATAATTTCAGTAATAACTCCTCTTTGTTGAGCACTTTCTATGTGCTAGGTATGGTGAAACTGTTTCACAAGCATTTTTTCCTTACTCCCTTCAATTACTGGAGAAAAAGGGACTTCAGGTCCATGGTTTTTTCTTTAAGACCCCAAGATCAGGTATGTTTCAGAATTCAGAATGTTTTAGTTGCTAGAAAGGTAACACGAAATAACTGCTGTATGTTATTTATCACCCTCAGCAGGGTCCACAGCAGCATATTGTCATTAAATACATTCAGATTTCTGTGGTTGAAAGAGGGTAATAGTCTCCAAAGGTGGAGAAATTATGGCTATAAATAGCCTCACGTCAATAGAGGTCAGGCTTGCCACCAGTAAATAAACTTGTTTTATTCAGAACTCTTCGGATTGTGGAATCACAGATGAGGGATGGTGGTATTATGCTCATTTTACAGATGTAGATACAAAAGCTCAGAGTTTCCATGACTTGTTTGAACCACGGGGCTGGTGAGTAGCAGAGTTCAGATATAAACTCAGGCCGCCTGACTCTAGCACCTGCTTCATTAGCCACAAGGCCTCCGTGGTACATTTGTCTCTGGAAGCATCAGATTTGCACTAACAAGTAGTTGTAATTGCTGCTCACTGAGGGCGAATGCGGCAGGACCTTTGGAATCTCTCAATCTAGTTTTAAGATCACATGTAATCTACCCCATCTGGGCACTGTGTGCCCTAAGTCCTCACTCCTAAAGGATGGTCCATGCACCAGCAACATCAGCATCACCTTGGGGCTCGCTGAAGCACAGAATCTCAGGCCTCTGAAGCAGAAATGCATGATAACAAGCTTCCCAAGTGGTTCCCTGGCACAGCTCTGTTTGAGCTGCTCTGACTAAAGCTCTCTTCTTATATTAGGGGTGTCGAACTCAATCAGAGAAGGGGCCAAAATCTAAAATCCAGCCTAAATCGTGGGCCGAATGGTTTACTGAACAGTCATAAACTGTCATTGTGATGGAAACGCAGCGGAGTGCAGTGATGACAGCGCGGTGCAGGCCACATTGCAAGGCCTGGCGGGACGGATTTGGCCCGGGGCCTTGTGTTTGACACATGTGTCTTATATGATCTTATTTAATCCTCACAACATGCCCACAGACGTAGGCACTGTTGTTATCCACCGTAGGTGGATAATGGAAGTGAGATCCAGAGAGGTTAAATAACTTGCCCAAAGTCACACAGCTGGTAGGTTGCACACATGCATGGGATTGGCTGACTACAGAGCCTGGGCTGTTCACCACTACATCTTCCTTTTATTTGCAGGCAGAACATGGAGCCTGGGATACACTCCGGAACATTGGATGGACCTGCTCCTCTTGATTTTTAATAAGGAGAGAGATGAAACTCAAATTGCAAATGGGTGGTTCTAAAGGCAACTCTCTCTGCACTGTCCCCCACCCGCCCTCCCTCAGCTGCTTTATCTAACCATAGCGCCGAAAGAGTTGTTTATATCTATTCTCATTCTTCTTCTCTTGAGCACAGGATATGATTTCAGTGCCTTATCCCACTTGAACACAAGCAGAGCCGTGTGACTTGCATGGGCCAATGAAATGTGAGTGAATGTGCTCTGTATTGTTTCCAGGCTGGTGGACTAAATTGTTAGTACCAGATGGTGCAGCACCCTCAACTCCTGCCATAGTGGTCCTGGAAGCCCAGGAGAGATGAGGCCTTTGTTAGCTGGGGTCCCGTAGGGATCGCAAGGAGCAGAGCTTCCACTAAACACACACTGGACAGATAGCACAGATGAGAGGCGGACCTTTGCACTTTTAAGCGTCTGAGAATGGGGGGCTGTTTGTTTCCCTGACATAACATCCTGGCTGACTCCGACTCTTCTTCCTTTGCTTTGGAGGGACTGGAGGAACTGATTTATACTGCAGGAATGCCAGCCAGCAGCTCTGTGGATGGGAAAAATGTACCTGCTTTTGTGTACCCAAATTCTACTGCCTGTGAGAGTTCATCTCTTTCACCTCCTTTCTTTCTTGGAGCCAAACTTACTTCTGATTTGTTTTCCTTGTTGAACCTCTACAACTCCTTATTTTCCAAGGCTATTTTTAGTGGCTCCATTCTACCCTGAAGGAAATAGTTCACATCTTGGTGCCCAGGGCTTTTTTAGCTCCTTTTAATAGGAAAGGATATCACATAGCAACAATTTTTTTAGCCACCATGTCATTTCCCCAAGAGGCTCAGAGAAGAACAAAATGTCTCCATAGAACGGATTTTGGATGTTAGTCCAACCTCCTCATTGTAAATGATCCTCCTCAGTGAGAACAAGGGCATTTTAACTTTCCATTGCTGCCTTCCTTCCAAAGGTTAAGCCTGTGTTCCTCATACCTGGTGATTTCTCAGGTCTACTACCAGTAAATCAGTCTTTGGGAGTGGGGCTCAAACCTCTGTGACTTTTACAAGCTTCTTGGGTGATTTATTTAGAAACAATTTGAGGATAGGTGCTTGGGTAATCTTGGTTTGGCTATGTGTCCTACATACTGAGTCATATGTTTGTTGTAACTCATCCCTGCTCATCAAAAAACCATCATTGATAAGAAATATAACTAAAAGCAACATTCCCCAATGATATTCATAGCAACTTTAGTCATAAATTACCAACAACTGAAACAACCAAGATGTTTTTCTGTAGGTGAATGGGTCAATAAATTGTGGTACCTCCAGGCAACCAAGCCATGAAAAGACATAGAGAACCTTAAATGAATATTACTAAGTACAAAACAAACAAAGAAACAAAAACAAACAAACAAACAAAAAAACAACTTAAAAAGGCTACATAGTGAATGGCTTCGAAACTCGACATTTTGATAAAGGAAAAACTGTCAGAGACAGTGAAAGGATAAATGTTTTCTAGAGGTTAGGAGGGAGGGAAAGAGGACTGAATAGGCAAATTACAGAGGGTTTTTAGGGCAGTGACACTATTCTGTAGGCTACTATAACAGTGTATATATATCATTTTACAATTGTCAAACCCATATAATGTACAACACCAAGAATGAACTCTAATGTAAATTATAGACCTTAGGTGATAATGCTAAATCCATGTAGGTTCATGGATTATACCAAGTGTATCACTCTGGTGGGGGATACGGATCATGGGGGAGGCTCAGCACATGTAGGGGCAGGAATTATATGAAAACTCTCTGTAATTTCTGCTCAATTTTTTCTGTGCATCTAAAACTGCTCTAAAAATAAAGTTCATTAAAACAACAACAACAACAACAACAACACTCTCCTCCGTGCTTCCAGAAGAGATTATGTCTCTTTGTGACATAAGGCTGAGGGAAGATGATGCACACTCTAGTTCTTCTGTGGATTTGCCATTTGCCATTTAATGTCTTGCATCTAATCAGGAAGGCCAGTCAGGACAAAAAGAAGGGTCAGAGTGTTGCTGTGGCCAACAGCCATGTGAGGAAGTGCTCAGATCGTGGGTGGGAATAATCAGGATGAGCAAGGCAGGTTGTGACCATTTCTTGTCTGGCAATTTATAGCCAAATTGCTATACTCTGTCATCTCAAGGGGATGTTGGGGAGGTTATGGCTTTGTGTTCTCTGTGTTTGTTCTGCAGGGGTCAGAACATGATGGTTTGTGGCAAAAGGGCAGCAGCATGTATCTCAGAAGCATCTGGAGAAGAGAAGTCCAAAGAGACCATAGGTGAGGCGTCAAGAAATTTATGGAATTCGGAAAGTAGGAGATCAAAAGCCTGGGGAATAGACTGTGTAATGGATAGGCAGTGAGAAAAATTGCTGGTTTTTTTTTTTTTTTTTTTTTTTTTTTACAGGGGAAGTCCATGTGAAATGAGATGCACCTTAAGTCTTGTGGTGGCCATGATAGTAAAGACCAAGTGGGGTAACTTTCCGTTAGTCAGAGGGAAGTGCTTAGATTCAGGGATGCTACTGTCCCATCAATGAAACATGTGTCAAAGACTATAACTAGTTTTTATAATCATCACCCAAAATGAGCCTTTGAAACTGAGGATCTCCCATTCCTAGGAAAAAGAACTGGATAAGACAGCCAAAGAAGAAAGTGCCTTCATTAGAAGAAAACAATGTGTCATCTTATTACCCCAAAGAAATCCTCTCCTCTTCATCACAGTTCTTTTTCAAGTTACTAGCCAATGAAATCTTTCCCTTTGATACAGCATGTATTTTAAGAAAGCATCTGTTGGCACTTATAATGAATAAAAACAAAAAGATAAGCCTAGATTGTGAATAGCTGTGAAAATAATCACCAGTCAAGCTTACATTTCATCCAGGAAGCAGAAATTTGTTGAACTAGTGTTTAGATAGAATCACACTAATGGTAATAGTAGTAGTAGTCATAGTCAAGGTCAGTCATAGTGATAATAATAAAAAAGTTGCTAGTGACTGCTAAATCTCTATGCTACAGGCAAAGATTTGTGGCTGAGCAGGTCTGACCTGGGGCAAGTTTTCTGGACTTTCCTGTGGTTCCCAGCTATCTTGCCTCTATATTGTAACCAACATTCAGCATAGGATTTGATATAATTTATATCACAGTGTGAAAAAATATGAATGTCAATGTGATGCCTGTTTTTAGGGAGGTTCCCTTTAAATCTTACTTTATTGGTGGAATTAAAGTTTAAATGTGCTGATGCTAGATTTTAAGGTTGTGGGGTTGTAGTAAGGGGTGGTGTTTGGGTGGGTGTAGCCTGAATGATGTTGGGGCTTGTTAGAAGGAAATCATATCGAATACTTTACCAAGTGAAAACTCTTGCAAGCTGTGAAGGACCATTAGATGCCAAAACAAATTATTTTCTTATCCCAGGTGACCAAGAGCAGATGCTCACATCAGGGGATGACTAAAAGGAGCTGGGAAGGCCAAAAGATGAATTATTAACAATTTTTTTTTTAGTATAGGAAGTGTTAGAGTGCAGAAGTTGAGAAACAGTGGTTCTCTATAGTCACCAAAGACACAAAAATAAGCTCTAGAGACAGCAGGTGGAAAAAGTTAAACAAGATATCGAATAATGTTAACTACAAGAGGGGGTGCAAAATAGTATTCATTTTACGTACTCAGCAAACATTTACCGAGTACCTACTATGCAGCAGACACTGTGCTAGGAGTTGAGCGTCATGAGCCTGCTGGATTGCAAGCTCATGAGGACATGAGCACATCAGTCCAGCTACTACATCCCCAGATACGTGTTTCCCTCCTAGCAGAGGCCTAGTAGATATCTGTTGCCTGAATGGTTGAACTATTATAAGATCAAACCAGTAGGAAAGACAAAGTCATCAGGCATCACAGGTCCTTTTCTCAAGCCCAGGGCTGATATATTTCTTCCTGGAGGCAGGAGGGTGGCTGACAGAGATCTCTGTTCATATGAAGGCTCCACTTATCTTTAGGTCTGATTCCCTGCAGTGCTGTTTTTGGAGAAAGTTGCCTCCTCATTGAAGAAGGCCAAGTGTAACGAGTCAGACCTGAAACTTCACCAACTCTCTAAGGCAAGTTCTCTGGCCCCAGAGTTTATATTTAATTATATGTTGTCACCAGTCATCTGCTGCTCCAAGAACACAGAACACTGCTTCCAAAGCAGATACCTTTTTTGGAGCTGCACTTTCTGAATCTTGACGACTGGCGTCAAAATAGCGCCTGGCAGCGTAACCAACAACTGCACATTGACGAGTGGCTGGAGTCACTCAGCTCTGAGCAAGAACTGGAAGGCTGCCTGCCCCTGTGGAAAGGGATGGTGGCCACAAAGCATCCTGCCTAAAACTTGCATCTGGCTGGGCATCCACTAGAGGCAGCAGCTTTGTCTGTGTGAACCCCAGACTCTTTTCTGGGCATCCAAAGTGTCCCTATTCCCTTGAGCCCACTGGGTGATGCCCACAAAGTGGCCTTTCTGCCCCCCAAGAGCTCCTCCCTGTTGCTTTGCCTTGCTTTTGTCTTCACATTTTAATAAACCCATCTCATCTCCTATTTATCAAATGCAATCACAAAGGGACCACTTAATTAACAGGCTGCCACTGTGTGAAGGATGACTGGGAAGCTTAAAACCATTTAAGAAACCTCACCCCGTTCCAGATGACAAAAACAGTGGGACCCACCATCTGGGAGGGAGCTTCTGCTGAAACAGACGCCAGTGTTTCCATGATTAAGAACCTGATATTATAACATCATAGTGTGCTGTGTCATTTGGTGGGAGAGAGACAGCTTTTTGAGCGAGTCTTCTCAGGTCTCCTCTGCTTGGATGCAGCCAAATCATTCAGCACCAAGATATTTGCTCTGGCAAGGGGCCCTGGTTTTCACTGCTCATGTCTCTAGCTTCACATTGAGCCGATGCAGGGCTGGCCACATTGAAGGAGCTCAGTTAAAACTTGCGAGGAATTTGTTAACTGACTCTGGCATATGGTGAGGCTGTCTGTGGTCACTACATGCTATGAAGGCAACTGCAGATGAATTCACAGTTCCAAGGGTTTGCCTCAAGATGAATTGATTTTTGATATGTGGACCTGAACATTGTTTCAGAGAAACAAAAAACAAAACCAACAACACAGATTTAGCCTTCTACCACCCTTAACCCTTGTTTCCAACTATGTTAGCCTTTAAGTTATTTTTACTGAGCACCTACTATGTGCCAGACATTATGCTCTATAGGGTGATAAAAAAAAAAGATATAGATACTGCCTACAAGAACTGAAAAACCTTACATGAGTCCCTTAAAATATAATTGCTACTGTCTCCCCTTTTTACACAAGA
This sequence comes from Pipistrellus kuhlii, assembly GCF_014108245.1. Lineage (NCBI taxonomy): Eukaryota > Metazoa > Chordata > Mammalia > Chiroptera > Vespertilionidae > Pipistrellus > Pipistrellus kuhlii. The sequence continues at coordinate 12,167,176 of NW_023425584.1, forward strand.
AACATCTATTCATTATGGAAACATCTATTCATTGAACAAAAGTTAAAAAATAAAATTACCCATAACCCTCAGAGATAAGCCTCTGAGAGTAACCTCTTTATATATTTTCATTTCTGCATCATAATCCTGCATTGCTTCTCTTTTAGGCCATGCTTAGTCTCCTCTCTATTTTGCTGATAACTCCTTGCCCTGGTGGGAAAAGCCTCGCCTCTCCTTTCTGGCTATCCAAGTCCTACTCTACAATAACTTCTGGCCCTACCCTCTGAGAAGTTAATCGTGTTAGAAACACCATGGGATTATAAAGACTGTCCTTGGGATCTTGGTTTCTTCTACTTAAGCTGTGGACATGAACAAATCATTTAACTTCTCTGCACCTCCTCTTTTTACACAAGAAACATCTATTCATTATGGAAAATTAAGAAAACATAGTCAAGCAAGTATCTTTTCTTACCACAGTGGAGATTAGAACCTTGCAGTTACTGTCAAAGTTAGATGAGATGAATAAAGAGCAAGATTCACAAATGGTGAACCTGTTTCCTCTCTGGTTCTCTGCACACACAAAACACTTGGAGTGTGTTGCCTATAATTTGCTCAGTTTATACCCATTTCAATTTCCATTGTTCCTAGGATACAGTCTCCAACTGTTATGGTGGTTTATAAAACCCTGCTGACCAGCCTCATTTTGTACCAAGCTTTCTCTTATTCTCCATCCCTATTATCCTAACCTTCTCCCGGGCAGAGGAGTTTGCACACACTGGTCCCTCTGCCTGGAACACTCTTCCCTCTCATCTCTGTCTTGTTATCTACTTCTCATCCTTTGGATCCAGGTACAATTGTCACATCATTAAATATTCTTGCCCTCGCTCTTCAGAACAGAGCAATTCTGTCCTGCCTTCTTTTAACACCATAGACCTGTGCCTGGGTCTTATTTATTTGGCTCTTTAAAAATTAATATTTTCCCTTTTAGAATCAGTCCTCAAGAAGGTGAGCTCCATGTCTGTTTCTATTCTCCACTGGATTACTCGTGCCCACCACAGCACCTGCCACATAGTAAAGGATCCACACATATTGTTTAAGAATAAAGCGATTCTGGTTTCCAGTTGCTGGAACCAAATGAATGGCAGCCTCTTAAGGACTAGAGCTGTGTCTTCTATTTCCATGGTGGCTATTTCACCCACACCCAAGGCCCTAGAAGAATGATGCTGCATTAGTCCTGGTCATATGGACACCTCTCTGGCCTTTCACGAAGGTCTTTAAGAGCCTGAATGAGATTTGGTGGCATCTATGCCACTTCCAGACCATCCCTCTTTCTCTCTCCATTTCCCTTTCAACTAGCCTAAACTCTTCCTCCCCCATGAAGGCTTCCTTGAAGTCCCTTTCCCACCAGCACTGACATTGGTTCTGCCCTCTCTGGTACAAATAGAACTGATGTCACTCTGCTCCTTGTAAATGCAGCTGGCTGTGTGCTGAGCTGTTAGCTTGTTTGGCCTCTGGCTAAGTTCCCCTTCCAATTTGGCTCCTACTTCCTGTTTCTCACCACACTTCCTCCTTTGCCCTCATTATTACAGGTACCCAAAATGTTTTCAGTTCTTCATCCACCATGATCTCTCACACTCTGGACTCAGGCACATGCTGTTCTCTGGCTGAAACTCTCTGTCCACCTCCTCTCCATGGGCCTAATTTCTAATTAGGCCTTGACATCTAGGCTGCTTCCATCCAAGTACCTTCCTCCATTCCCTGGGGTAGTTGGGTGCTCCCCCTCTGTGTGGTGTCTCTCTTAGAGCCTAACAGAGCACTTCTCACATCTGCCCTGCAGGGTGTGTTCCAGGAGAGCGGGGGCCAGTCAGGGTCATCTTGCCCACCTGGTGCATAGTAGGTGCTTAACAATTACTTGGGGGATGAACAAATGAATGGGGTTGCCACAGTCATCATTGTAATTCTCCTCTGACTCCTTAGCCACTGTCCTCTGCAGAGAGTAAGGCTCAGGAATGCTTTTGGAGCAGAAAGGACAGAACTCAGTTCCCCCAGGTAAGCACTTATGGAGATAGGCACTGAGCTCCATGTTAGCGGGGACCACTCTCAGCCATCTCCGTGTCACCAGCACAGGTCTGGGCATGCAGCAGGGGTTCCTCAGTGTCTGCAAGTTTCAGGTTTTTAATCGATTGAGAGACTGGGTTTTACCAGCTGTGTCGCCTCTGGAAAGTCCCTTTCCCTCTATGGCCTTAGTAACCAGAGCTGCAAAAGCGGAATGGTCCTGTTGACCCCACCCTCCTCCCCACTATGCATGCTTTTGAGGGTTAAGTAAATTAAGCTCCAGGCAGCCCTTGGCTTAGAATGCACAGGAGAGCACCAGTGCGAGCCACCTGCTACTCTGCTACCCGCCACATAGAGGTCTTTATGCTGAGGTGGAGCCCAGCTGTGGGGACTCTGAGGGTTGGGGGGCTTCTGAACAAGGGCCAGGGTCCTTGCTGTTTTGCTATCAAGATACCTGGCCTCTGATGCCCTGCACCCAGGCACCTTGCCACTGCCACACGCTACTGCTACTGCTGCCTGGGTCCCTGAACTGCCCTGCACTTGTGGAAGCATTCAAGGCCTGCCCGTGGTGAGTCACTTTAGCAGCGAGCTCTGTGTGCATCACAACTCACCATGGCTTCAGAGAGTCAACATCAATGAAGACCAGCAGGGCGCAGGCTGGGCGGTCCGCAGGCGAGGGAGCCCACCCCAACCACTGTCCATCCCATTGCACAGTGCCACCACCTGCCTGCACTGGTCCTTAGAACTGCTGAGTCTCCATGGAGCTAGCCAAGGATTCCCACCTCTCAGGGGTCTCTGACAGGGTCTGCCTGGGTGATTTGGGGCCTTAGATCTGAGGAAGGGTGTACAGTGGTGAGGGAGGAGAGGAAATCCATGAAGGAGAAGAAACCCACAAAGCAGCCTTCTGTGCAGCTGTCCATCCATCCTTTCAGTCACTGGTCCAGCCATCAGCCTTCCCATCTATCTAGATGTTCTCCACATGCTAAGTCACTGAAGACTCCCTTCCTCCCATTTATTCACACATCCAGCCACTCACCCATCCATTCCATCCATTCCATCCTTCATCCACCCTCTACCTTCCACTCAAATACCTGCATTCTCATCCAGGCATTTGATATACTAGGTCTCTTTCCGGTAAGGTCCTCCTCCCCACATCCACCTATCAGTAATGCACTCATCTATTTTTCCTCCCACCTATCTGTCTCCATCCATCCTTCTACCCACCTACCCCTCTACATACTCATTCATTCAAATTAGCATCCTCTAAGCTGGATGCTAAGTACACAAAGATGATTAGGGCAGCATCTTCACTGTTGCAGAACTCAGATTCAGCGTGGTTTAAAGTGCCCCAGGAGAAAAACTCTTGCCCTTATTTCTCTCCGAATTAAAGAACTATATATAATGGAATCCTAATACAGTAAGATCATAATACTATTAGCTAATATTTATTGAGCATGATTTGCCAAGCAGTATTGTAAGCTTTTCGCATGCAGGATCTGATTGGATCCTCATACCAGCTGGGAGGTAGGTATTATTATTACACCCAGTTTTCAGATGAAAGAAACAGAGGCTTACAGAAGTTAAGAAACCTCTGGGGTTACAAAACTATTAAATGACCAGACAGGATTGGAAACCAGACTCTGACTCCGAAATCAGTGCTTCGAGTCACTATACTGGCATTTGGTACCTGGGAGAGGTAACACATTAAAAGAAGCTACTAGTAAGTTGGATCAGCTAGGCCTATCTTCTTTTTTGTGAAAGTAGTGACACTTTTCCAAGATAATGTGTTTACTCAGCCTAACACCCACTTACAAGGACTAATGTGTCTGGTAAACTTGTTACTGGCCAAGATTAGAAAATAAGAGTGGGATCCAGAGGAAATGAGACATATCTATTATTATCATCCATGCTCAATGTGAAACAATTAAAAGTAATTAAAAACATCTCTGTGATTCTATTATCTTGAAGGAACAGCTACTAATGTTTGGTTTATGTTTTTTAAAAATGTTTACTATTTATATATATATAGGTATATTTTTATATTTTCTTTGCAAAAAGAGGGATATTATACACATTTTAAACAATATTGTATGCCCTGGTCATTTTCCCATGGGTTTTCCATAATTCTAAGAAATCTATAGATTTCTTGATTGCTGTTCCTTGCTTGCTTATTTTCTTCTCTCTCTGCTTTTTCCCTTGCTCCTTTTCCACATCCATCAGAGGTTCTAGTTGCAAACAAATATAATCTACTCTAGTTTGTTTAATTAGAAAGGGGCTTATTAATAAATAGATCAACAGTGTTTACTATTATCTTTGCTGTTGTTGGAAGATTATTACTAAATAGTTAATACAATAGTTGGGTCAGCTGAACAGATAGACCTTCAGGCACGCTTCCAGGAAGGCGTCTGCAAAGGGCCTTCAGACTCCAACTGAAGAAACTGGCCACTGACTCGAGAACCACACTACCTCTGCCTCAATCCACTGGCAAAATGCATGTCCTTCTCTCCTGGATCCAATTCCAAATAAAAGTCTTGTGCACATATACCTAATTGGCAAAAATTTAAATCCTATCTGAACCCTAGCTGGAAGGGAGCCAGGGAAACATTGGTTTTAGCTTTCCAGCTTCTGTACACTAGAGTGGAGTTAAAGAGACAACAAGAGTTCCAGTCCACAGCACCAGCTCCCAATTATTTTATTAGAAGAGTTCAGAGGGCTCATCTTGCTGAGTACCCTTCATTTCACCAATAGGGAAACTGAGGCTATAGGTGGGGCTTCCCAAGACTACCTCACAAATTTATGTTGAAAGATAACTAGAACTCAGGGCTGGGACCACATAGATGCAAGAATACAAGAAATATCACTGCCTTGGCATTCTATAAATCAATCTAATTCTAAGCCTGAACCCCCAGGGCTGCAGGAAATTCTATCTCTGGCATTACTGGGGTCCTCTCCTGTCTTGGGGTAGTCAGAATCAGGGAAGCTCCTGTGGTAGATGATAGTTATAATTGCTGCTGACATCCTCTCTTCCCCCATTTCTTTGTTTCTTTGACAGGCTAGAAGCATCTGGAGGTACATCTGCACAACAGCCCCAAGAGGTTTCCACTACTTCCCCACTTCAAAGATAAGAAAACTGAGGCTTGGAAAGGTGGTTTAATTCCTCCTGGATAAACCACTAATAAGCAGCTCAGCTGGGAGCAAATCCCAGTTGTGGTAACAGTTGATTCTCATGAAACTCTACTCCAATTAAACACATTTATTTGGCAGTCTTATTCCTAACTCATTGCTGAAGAGGTGAGCAGAGAGCCAGGTCCTAAGGGGCCTTGCAGATACATTAATGAGCTTGGATTCTACCCTGATAATGCTGGTGATGGAGGGAGGGAACTCTGTGCATTCCACTGTCTGTTGTTGTGCAAACTGTTCCTTGCATCTAGACGGAACACCTGTTCTCTTGCTCTTTGGGGATGAGGGGGTCAAAAGAGGGTTTATTTATTTTGAATGACAGACAAAAGCATTTGTAAATTGTAATTGCCAACCTAACCACAGTGTGATGGAAAAAAATAATGTCAGAGTTGCTGTGTTAGAATTCATTTACTTATTATATATTTATTGAGAGTCTTCTACTTGCCAGTTTTTATGCTAGGCAGTGAGGTACAAGGTTGAGGATGAATTAGTTACAGACCTGGATCTCATGCACTATGTGTGCTAGTAGGAAAGACAGTAACCAGATACCTGCAATGTAGTGGGACATCTGCTGAACTTGGCTGGGCCCTCTCACATATTTGGGCATGGACTGGTTGTTGGTTGGTCAGTGTTGACCTTGGCTGGGGTCTGCTTTGCTCTAACTTTTTCTGAGTTCCACATACCTCATCCAATAGGTCTAGTCTGGGTAGGTTCATAAGGTGACCAGACGTCCCGATTTTTAACAATTTGTCCCGTGTCCCACGGCATTTTAAAAAAGTCCCGATTTTTGGAAAGATTTGGGACTTTTTTAAAACGCCGTGGGATGCGGGACAAATTGTTAAATATCAGGTTTGTCCTGCCAAAAGCGGGACGTCTGGTCACCTTATTCTTAGAGGGAAGGCAGAGAAGGAAAAAGAGGTACAATTGCTTTTGTAAGCTTCTCTTTGTATGTGGGGGAATACATTCTACCTCTAAACTGGATGAGCTGATAAGCTACCTTGCAAAGGGTGAGGACACAGAGAGGGGTTAAGAATTCAGGCCAGTTTTGCCATATATCACATCAGGGAAGACTTTTTGGAGGTGAGAACTGAGCTAGTTTTTAAGGATGAATTGTCAAATAAAAGGGTGACAGGTCGTGGAAAAAGGAATGTGGGGTAGATGTACTAGCATATACCAATATCCTAAATCCTTATCTGGAAATTTTTAGTGGTTCTGTGGAGTTAAAATCTAAGAGGGGAAGAGGTGGGTAGCAGGAGATGATGCTGAAGAGGTTAGCAGAGAGCCAGGTCCTGAACCGGCCCTAAGTTACATTAATGAGCTTGAATCTTACCATGATAATGCTGGTTGTGGCAGTGGGGAAACTTTATGAGTTTTAAGAAGATTAATATTTGTGTTTTCAAAAGAATACTCTATGGACAGAAATTGGAGGCAAGAATAACTCAGATTGGATCTCTTGGCTGTCATCGACAGTCCACCTGTAGTACGGGTGGAGAGAAGTGAATTTATCTGAGAGATAGTAAGAATCAAGAAAGCTGGCTCATTAATTGGATGTACAGTGAGAAGTGAGAAAGATACTGCCACATTTCTGGATGGCCTGGTGGGGTGGAGGCTGGCTCACCATCAAGATAGAGGCATCCTGACGTGAAAGAGGTTTGGATACATTGAATATGAGGGATGTGGTAGACAGAATAATGGCTGCCCAAAGATATTCACATCCTAATTCCTAGGATCTGTGACATGTTACTTTACATGGCAAATGAGACTTTGCAAATGTGAGTACATTAAGGATTTTGAGATAGAGAAATTATCCTGGATTGTCTGGTTGGTCCCCATATAATCACAAGGGTCCTTAAAAGAGGGTGACAAGAGGGTCAGAGTCAGGGCAAATGTGAACACAGAAGTGAGGCAGGGTCATGAGCTAAGGAAAACAACTCTAGAAGCTAAAAAAGGCAATACTATGGATTCTCCCCTAAAGCCTCTAGAAGGAACACAGCCTGCTGACAACTCAATTTGAGCCCATTGAGACTGATCCAAGCTTCTGACCTCCAGAACAAGAAGAGAATTAATTCATGTTATTTTAAGCACAGTTTGTGGAAATCTGTTACAGCAGCAATAGGAAACTAAGACAAAAGGCTTTGGGCTATTCAAGTGGGGATGTACCGGAGCTGAGAACATATCCAGGGTGCAGGTATGGCTGAGATGGAGAGTCATTGGTACCAGAGTGCCCAGGAAGGCAGTATAGAATGAGAGGAGAGGCAGCTTTGGAAAGGGCTCAATTCAGGGGGAATACTTATAGGAAAATGAGAAGGGCTTGGAAAAATATGAGGAAATATAATGTTAGAAAATCTAAAGGTAGAGCTTCAAGAAGAACCATCCCTGTCAACCATTACAGAGTGATTCTTTGAGGTGACTCAAAGCGCCTCCTAGGGTTCGATCAATAAGAGTATAGTCTTGCTAAGCAGGAGTCCAACCAGCATGACTGAAGGGAAAAACAAGTTTGGGGTGAGGAATTGGAGACACAGTGGGAGATGGCTTTCTTAGGTTATCAGCATTGACAGGGAAAGAGATAAAACAGTAGCTGGAAAAGGATGAAGTATCAAGGGAGGATTTTTTTTTTTTAAAGATGAGAAAGAGAGATATGAATATGTTTACTACATCTGGAAAGAAGCCAGTGGGTTGGGGGATGACTGAAGAGGAAGGACAGGAGACTCAGTTTAGGGATTAGTTCAGGTCTTAGAGGAGGTACGTATTGGGGGTGGGATCCAAAGTGCCAGTGATGATTATTCTTATATTGGAGGAGGATGAACCTCCCATCAAGCATGAAGGGAAGAAGGGAAAGTCAGGTATGTAAATAGGGATTACTGTGGGGACAATTTTCCATGTGGACATTTTAGGACAATTCTTTATTTAACTTGCTATAGTGAATCGCCACCAACATTTCTATGTACTTAGATTAAGAAAGAATTTAGAGGGAACAAAGAGGCTGGGCTAGTTGTCAGGGGACCAGCAAAGAAACCAGAGTCATAACTGAAAAAATTTTCATCTTAAGAATCATAACCCCATAAAATATAGGAATTGCCATACTGGGACAGACCCATGGTCCACACAGGCTGATCCTCTGCTGCCAACAGAGGTCCCAGGGGATGAACACCCAGAGGGCACAGTCATGCTATACCCACTCTTGATCTTGCTTTAGAGACAGAAAAACTATTTCCCCCTTGACGTCAACCATAAAGGTTAGGTATATCCCAGCACCCATTTATGGCTCTGTCATGCATAAATATACCCAAACCCTCTCCAACTGGCTGCACCATCCCCCTTGGGGTTATGTGTTTCATTAGTTTATTTCCCACTGTGTGACACAGAATTTTAAAAACTCTATTTCTAGCTTGCTTTGTTTGAGGTTCAAAGAGTGGCCATTTATCCCAGTGGGCACCAAATGCAATAGTGCAAATGAAGTACATTCAGCACATCATAAATCCTGCCACATGGCAAATGATTCACAGAGGCTAGTGGTGGTGGTAATGATGATGACAAAGTTAAAGTTTCAATATCCAATGACCCTGCCTGCTATGCACAATCTTTCCCATTTTACAGAAGGGCAAACTAAGGCAGGCTCAGTAAGGTTGTGTGACTTTTTAAAGGAGATCAGAGAACAAAACAACAACAAAAATTGGAGGTCAGTGAAAAACTGAAGCATGGGGTGTAGGCTACAAGGTTAAGAAGGAGCAGTTTGGAAATACCCTTTCCCCTCTCCTCATAAACCATCCACCCACCTACCCACCCACCCCAGCCCCAGGGCTGCCCTTGCTGGCCAGCTTCTTTCACCTCAGGTGGGGAGTCTGAACACAACTCAGCTGAGCCCTGGGGCCAACCAGCCTGACAGGGGTCTTTCAGGTTCAGAGAGGGAAAGGATCCATTTTATTTATTCTATCCTCTTGATGGAAATAGTCCGAAAAATGTCTTTGTGCTTACTAAGCTATTTCCCAGCCAAAGCAAGCCAGAAAAATGTTAATTATCTCATTCTTTCCCCGCTCCAAGATGAATTATTGACTTCCAGTGCACGCTATCTTTAATTGCAAGGTATTCCAGAATGAGCAGGTTATCAAAAATGTGCAGAGGGGGAGAGCGTTGGTTCAGCCCTGGGAGGCTGAGGTGGGAAATTTATCCTCACCTATTTACATGGTAATGGGATGAGATTTTTGCCAGCTTGCTAATGGGTGCTTAAAGAGAAACAGGTTTCCTGTGGCCTAGTTAGAATGACTGGTTGCCCTGCCGCCACAGAAAACCCTGAATCAAAAAGGCAGTGGCTTCCTTTTTCTAGATTATTCCTCTGTTTGAGGGACCACCTGCATTATTTGCTTGGGGAGGGATTTGTAATTTATAGTGGGAGGCAGATTGGTAGGGTGGACACAGCTGCTGTCTGGTTTAAAGAGACTAGCCCCTGACTCTGCCACCGACCAGCTATTTGGCCTTAGAGAGTGCATCTAATCGCTTCTGAATCTCAGTTTTCCTCTCAGCCTCATGGAGATGGTTATACTTTGCCCTAAACCAGCTTAGCAAGTTCATTATAAAGACAAGATTAAAAAAATTGGTTTTAAGCGTGCTTAATGATCGTGAGCATTTTATATCTCTGAGAAGCGCACGTGATTTTCGGGAAAGCAAGAGACAGGTCCTAATCACATTTAAAAATAAACCTTAGCATTTTCTAAGTGCTTGGCCAATTACTCCAAATAACATTCATTCCAGAGGCTGGGGGAAAAGGGATGAGTCACGTGATGAATGTATTAAGATTTTGGAGCTGCTGTGTCTCTTTCCAAAATCTAGGAAGCAGCAGCCAGGGCCACAGAAAGCCCAAAGCTCTCTCCCTGCAGTTACTGGTTTCCTTCTACCTCATCTTCTTTATCCTTTAGGTCTTCTCATTCATTTAATAAATGTCTTTTGAGAAATGGCCTGGATACCACTCTGGTTTCTCTCTACCTCATCTTCTTTATCCTTTAGGTCTTCTCATTCATTTAATAAATGTCTTTTGAGTGCCTTTTATATGCCAGGCACTGAGCTATGTGTTGGGTAGAGACACAGTCTGGGAGGAGAAAAAAGTTAAATAGACACAAAAAAAATATGCAATTACAAAGGTAGAACTGGAGGCTTTGAGAGAGAAGGTACTGGGGGGAGAGAAAAGCTAGTTTTTACTGGAGAGTTAGAAAAGGATTATCTGAGGTCGTTATATTTAAACCAAGGCTCAAAAGATACACCAGTCAGCTAGAGAGTATGAGGAAAAGCATTCTAGTCAGAGGGAACAATATGTGTGGTCACTGAGCTGGAAAGAGCTTGGTATACTGGAGGACTGAAAGTGATGTGTGTATGTGTGTGTGTTCGTGCACACACATGCATGTGAATGAATAAATTGTGCTAAGAGAGGGGAGGTTGTGGTCAAGTAAAGTAGAGGGGCAGATAGGCCTGGGTTTGAACCCTGACTCTGTTACTTGTTCTCTGTCAAATTCTGGGAAAGTCATATCACCTCTCTGAGCTTCAATCCTCTTCTTTTTAAAGGAGAATAAGTGACATGTGGCTCATGAGTCAACCTGAGGCTACCACAACAGCCTCAGAGTCCCTCTTAATCTGGCTTCTTGGATCTTCTCTCTGATTAGTCTGTGCCTCCCTCCCTTAGCTCCAGCCAACTGGCCTGTATGCTATTTCTCATACACACTAGGCACATTCTACCTCTAGGCCTTTGCACTTGCTGTTCTCTCTGCTGACAATGCTCTTCAACTGCAAGCATCACTCCCTCACTTCCTTGAGGTCCTCACTCAAACATCAGTGAAGCTTTCCTGAACATTTTATTTAAGATCATTCTATTTTAAATATCCATCCCTGCTTCTTGCTTCATTTTACTCCATAATATCTAGCACCATCCAGTCTACTAAATATTTATTTTGTGCATCATCTGCTCTCCCCACTAGAATGGGATCCATGAGGGCATGGCATTTATCCATTTTGTTCACTGCAGTGTCCATAGCATGTAAGGAGACGTGCTCAATAAATAATGTTAAATGTTTGCAAAGATAATTGATCAGGTAAGTATAACAGTGCTTCACATATGGAAAAGAGTTAATTAGCTGCTTTTTCTTCCTGATCATAAAGCTCTGTCCTACTTGGACCCATAGACACTACTAGTAAGTTCTGTTCTACTAGAATAAATCCCAGATTTGCCAACTCCGTGCCCATACCAAACTCATCTTTTCCTCAAGGTCTCATGCAATCCCATCTTCTCAAATCCTTCCCCTCAGGGTCTCTCTTTCCTCTGATCAGGTCTAGCACTGTCAATTCTTATCTCTTAGATAGACTCATTATTGAATGTTTTGTGGCATCTCCTGCTCTGTAATTTAGCCTTTTGATTCACGTATCTTCCAACCGAGACTAAGAGCTATGGATTCACAGATTTTAGAGTGGGGAGGGACCTTAGTGATCCTTTTCTTCAGTTTTGCACTTCCTGCAAGCTCTTTGAGGCACAGGCCTTTATGTTACATTTAACTCTCTAATTAATTTATTTAGCGAATGTGTATTGAATGCTGCTTTGTGCCAAGTCATGGATTAGATACTGTGCTCTGATGGTGAACCTGACATAGTTTGAACTTTCAGTTTCTGATATGTTGGTGCTTTGCACACAGTAGATGAGAATAAATGTGTGATAAAGGAATAAATGAATGAATGAGCATTTATGGTCAATTTGGAGTTGATTGTAGCAAATTGACTTAAACATAATAAAATCATCTATATAAATGATAGGATATCAGTCTTTCTGGAATAGCAAATACTATTCCATGAAGTTTTGGGAGAGGTAGAGGTGTGGAGGATAAGTCTGAGAACTTGATTCAAATGAAGAGGTCCTGAAATAAGATTCCCAAGAGGCCCAGGAGGGGGAGTTGAATTAATTGCCCTGTAGGAGATCCATCAAAGCTTAGAGAAAGGACAAGTATAGGGTGGCTGGTGGTCATTATGGCTTAGAGTCAGCCCTTAATATTAGCAAGGTGAAGTTGAAGGATGCTACAGTCTGGCATCAACTTAGGAAGACCCTGAGATCTACCAGGAGGTTCTATCCTTCTCAATGGGGTCCCCTTCTCTAGAGGATAGACTTCTCTTAATTGTCTTGGAAGTGACTGCTTACGGGAAACAGTTTTATGCTTGGCAATAGCACACACTGTCAAGTTCATTTATTTCACTTTCAGTTTGCTCCCCGTGGGGGACATTGTACTGCCAAGTGGCTCAGCCTATGTGCCAGGCTCCATTGGCTCCCAGCACCTGGGGGTCTCATTTCTAGTGATGCTATACTCTATCACCTAGCCTGAGAACATGTTAATTTAGTACAAAGTGTGACTGTCAAGGTGAAAGCTGCCAAGGCAAAGAGTTGTCAGTGGTGGTCACTGCTAGTTGCAAATGTGGTCAATCTCTTTCTAGATCTTGGTTTCTTGGAGCCTGCTAACATTTGGAGTTGCTCCTCATTCTGATGCTGTATCATCATCATTACCACTACTACAACCACATCTTCATCATCACCATCACCATCACCATTATCATTACCATTACAGATTAAGCCCCATCAGCTAGGTTTGTAATTATCCTTTAACAGGGACAATTTTCCAGGTGAAGAAGCCCTAACAACAAAATTTCTTTGGTCCTGCAGCAACCTTTATAAAATTTCAGCAAGAAAGATGTTCCTACTCTACCAAACTGAAACTAGGATCACAAATGTGATAATTGGCAGGTATAGGAATGAAATGTGGGGGCAAATTAGGGAGGGGGGAAGTTTTAGCAAAAGAACTTGGGCTAAAAATCAGAAGACCTGGACTCTAGTCCAGGGACTTTTATTTTAATTTGGGGACTCCTGGTATCAGGAGTAACTCAGCCTCTTTGGGTTACAGTAAATGCTTCTATTAACCAGAATTAATAATGTGGGGCCAAATCTACTTCAGAAAATTATGGTGGGAATTGAGTAAGTTTGCGACTGGGCCACCTTAGGAAGGACAAGTAAAAGGAAGTAGTGTGAGATGTTCTATGTGAATGGTGTTAGATGTTATATTGAAGTGAGGCTAAAATCTTTAACACTAAGAACTCTTAAATTTAACTTGCAATGGAGTAAGCAAGAAAAGGGACTCTTTTGGTTTATGTAATTAAAAAGTTCAAGGTTAAATCTTGCTTCAGGCACAACTGGATTTAGGACAAAGAGATGCTATGAGGACCCTATCTTGACTCAGCATTTCTCTCCTCTATGTGGTGTCCTCATTTGTAGGCTTTTTGTGATGGCAAGTACAGCCTCTCAAGTTCAAGCCTGGTGGGAAAGTGGAGTGCCTCTTTCTTCTTAGCCTTGCAAATGAAGTCCTTCAATTGATTTTGATTGATTGGATTAGTTTGGTGTGGGTCACATGTCTATCCTAAACTCAATCAATGTAGCCAAGATATGGAGCTGTTGGGGCAGAGGTTTTATCCCTGGAGTAAGAAGTGGGAAGCCCCATGCGTATCTCTATATGAAGAGTAAGGGAAGTATAGTGATGTTGGTGGTCAGAACACTTCAATATCCACCAGGAAGACTAACCAATGAGGAACTTGTTAGAGAGAAAAAAAAAAGTAAATCAGTTATTACTACCAGCAAACAGTAATCTGTTCAAATTAACATCTCTTTATTATTTTACTGTTCCTCTGAGACACTGTGGTTACATCTCACAGAAATGTGTTGTGTATTGTCTAGTGAGAACCCAATCTCACCAATCATTTTCTTCAAATGATAGGAGTGATCAAATCTGTAACTAATATCTTCATGCCCTCTACGTCACTAATACAAAGCAATCATTTGGCAATTAACCATGCAATAATTGTGATACAATTTTTATTTGTATTATTATTTTAACTCTCATAAATAAAGAAAAACTTTTAATGAGTTTATGGCTTACTTCTCTTACCCAGATGGTGATGTCTTGAAGGCAGAGACTATATTTCATGCTTCTTTGCCTAACACTGTATGCTCAAAAAGTATTTGCTAGTTTTCTTTAAATTAAATATTCAAATGAAATATTCCTAACAGCAGTAAATTCTAATAAATAGAAATGCCATTTAAAGGAAACATTACTAGAACTTTAGGAAAACAAATTATTTCACTTTAAAAACATAACCATGGAAGTTTGTTTTGCTGACGATAGAAAAGGTTTGTAGCTATTCAAACACCCTTCATTAGATGGCAAAATTATGGCATAAAAACATTTTTCCAGGTCCTTGAAAGCCAATACTAATTAATCATGCCACTCTTTTCTATAAATCTCAATGTGGCTTCAGAATGTGTCTTACTATAGCACTTTAGCAGGACATTATTAATTAATTAAGGTGTTGGTCCAAGAATGGAGCCCGTTTGTCATCCTGCAAGTCCTATTTTATGTATTGGGTGGTTACCCTTTGACCAAGTTGAGAGTTTTAGGGGGGGGGGGCACATTTGGAGTTAGATGGGATAAAAAGGACATTTGTACAGTTAGCCAGAGTAGTCAATTCAGCTCAGCAACTTGAGGTGACAGAAGACAGAGCCAAACTACCATCCTAGCTGATATTAAACTACATACTCTTTATTACCACCTAATCCTGAGTACTAAGATCAAGTCTGTAGTAGGATCACATTCTCTTGATGTTTATGAATCAGGTAAGATATTCATTCATGTGAGCTTGTCTTAGAAAATTCACTCACTTACTGACAAATCTGATATAGAAACTACCATATGCTATATTATCCAGGGAAACTCCTTTTGGAAGAAATCAAGGGAGATATTGTAGAAGAAATGATGTTTCACTGGTCTTTGCATATAAAAGTTTTCCAAGGAAGCAAAATATGTGTGTAGGGGACAAAGGATAAAGCTGTTGGGGTAGAGGAGATGGTAAAATTATTTTGCAGTTTTTGCAAAGGAAATAATGAGTACTACAAATAAAGTATGCCCAGTTTGTGATGAAGAAATAACAATTAATCCATTGTGGCTATAATGTAGGGTTCATGAACAGATGTGTTAGGAGGTCAAGTTGAAAGAATAGAGTGAGATAATATTTTAAAAGAGTCTTAAATATTATATTAAAGAATTTGGATTGCCCTAGCCGGTTTGGCTCAGTGGATAGATGTCAGCCTGTGGACTAAAAGGTCCCAAGTTTGATTCTATTGATAGTAGGGGGTGTGCAGGAGGCATCCAATCAATGATTCTCTCGCATCATTCATGTTTCTATCTCTCTATCTCTCTCTCCTTTCTTCTCTGAAATCAGTGAAGAAAAAAAAAAAGAATTTGGATTTATCCCATGAACAATAGGTGCCAATTATATTTTTAAGTAAGAAAGAAATAAATTACAAACAAGTAGATTGCCTTGGCTGCGTGCAGAATATGGCTAGGAGGTGCTGCAAGACCAAAAGGCAGGGTGATGGGCAGGGAGAAGCCACTATACATGTCCATTTAAGCACTGATGAAGATATGAACTAGGACAGTGACCACTAGTTCATAGGTAGGAGGAAATAGAATAAAAACAAATATCAAGTTCATGAGATGCCTAAAGGACAAGGTAGGAATCAAAATCTTTGAGATTTCTGGGCTTGATGATGCTTTTAATTGAGATAGAGACACAATAGGAGGACTGTGTTTTCTGGAAGGAGCTAGTGTGGTTTAAAGCATGTTGAGGTTAAGATTTTTGGGGCTACCCAAGTAGTAGTAATGTCTAGTTAATTGTTTGATGTGACAATTTAGTGCTTAAAAGGTAAGATGGAATTGGCAGTAGATAATTTGGAGTCAGAACAAATGAGATAAACCCACAAGGTTATATTAGTTCACATAGAATGAGAAATTTGTGGCCCAAATTAAAATAGAAGAACCCCCAAAGAGATAGAAAAAGAGTAGTAGTAACAATGGTAGGCAGAGAAATACAATCTTTGACAAAAGATTTTGGTATCAAAGGAATGTGAGAAACAGAAAAGTGTCCTGAGAAAAAGAGAACACCAGGAAAGATTTGCTTGTTTGTTTGTTTTATTTTGTTTTAGAAAAAGAGGGACAGTTGTATATTTGTAGGATAGCAGGGAGTAAATATAGAGAAAAAAATTAATGAAAGAAATAAAAAGAGGAGATAATTGCTATAGGGAGTCTGAAGGAGGATTAAGAGAACAGTTGAGAGATCTTCCTTGGACAGGAGATGGGAGAGCTTTACCATGAAGCTGAGAGGCAAAGAGGAAGGAGGGGCCAGGGTATAAGTAAATCTGAAAATGTAAGAGAGAAGTTGAAGGAGTTTATTCATGACAGACTGTCTTTTTCTTTGTGATCTAGGAAGGTTCCTTAGTTGATGAGAGCTGGTAGGAGGGCATCTGTGAGAGCAGTATTTTGAATATACAAAAAATGGTAAAAGAAAAGGTCTTGAGTGCTAGAAAGAGATGGGCTTAAATGTCAATATCTACTGGTTGAGACCAAAGCAGACTGGAATGGATAGACAGAAATGTGTGGTGGAAAAAAGGAATCTAATTTAGAGGTAGATAAGCCTGGATACAGGTTCTGGCTCTATCAATCTGTATTCAATAGCTTTTACCAGGTCTTGCTGCATAACATACAGCCCCAAGTCTAAATGGCTTACTTGAAAACATTTCTTTCTTTCTCATGTTACATGGTAGTGGCTGCAGGTCAGTTGTTACAGCTCTTCTGCAAGCAATGGTAAAGTTCAAGTCAATTTCTTATTCCAGGGTTCAGGTTAGCAGAACAGTAACAATTGGGGCATGACTCCTCATGGCAGAGGGCACAGGAACAAGAAATGAAACTGAATCAAGTAATCACATTAAAATTTGTTCTTGAATGATTTATGCCATATTCATTCATGTTTAATTGGCTAAAGCAAATCAAATGGCCAAGCCCAATATCCATGGGGCAGGAAAACATACTCCAATATGAGGAGATGGAAGCAATTATTTGGAAATAATAAATAATGTAACACCCCATCTAAAGATTTTATAGCTCTGGGCAAGTTACTTCAGTTTTCTGAACTTCAGTTTCCCCATGTGTAACATGGTAGCCTTGTTTCCTAAGATTGTTGGGAATATGAAATGAGATTATGTGTATAAAACCTATTAAAGTGCTTAGTACATAACAGATACTTTATATATATAAGATTGTCTTGCCTTGGTGCTAAAATTATATAGCCCCATGATCATGGGGAATTAAATCAAACTTTGTACTCTGTATTTTTCTTCTTCCAAACTACCAGCTGACCTGTTAGATCCTTCCTGGCTCTAAAATCATCTGTTTCTAAAAGCCTTATGCTAAATAATCAATCAGTCTCTTACCCCAAAAGAACCTTCTGGCTTAAGCAAAGTTACAAGTTCATCTATGGTTTCATTTGGTTTTTATATCTCCTTGGTCTAGCCAACTACCAAAGGCAGAAAGAAGAGTTGTTCAAATAAACCTAAGAAATCTATAGGAACCAAAGTGCTTATAGATAATCTCATCCTCCATTAACAAACTGCTGAAGTTTACAGAAAGGGTGCTGCTTCACAGATAAAGGTCAAGATATTCTCACTTCACCTGAAGGAGTTTAGCCACCTTCAATAATAAGCTCTGCTGGTGAGGTGTGAAATCTGACAGCAAGTGAGGAAATAGTTGAAGAGGAGGCATTGGAAATGCCTGGAGTCTTCTGAGGTGTCATCTGCTGTCTTGTAAATGTGTGAAAGCCATAAAATGGTGTCTGGCAGAGCCCCAGAATCTATCCACCATATGCCACTGACTGTTCCATAAAGTGGAAGCAGGTAGAGGCATGTCTGAACAATGATCAAATGACCAAATATATCAGTTAGGATTATGAGTAGCTACAAGGTACAGAAACAAGACCACAATGGATTACCTAAGACAGAGGTTTATTTTCCCAGGCAGCCATACTTCTGGAAGTAGGCAGGCCATGGTTTAGCAATGGTATTACTGTCATGGGAATTTTTGATGTGCATCAGTAGGAGAAGGTTGACCTGCAGAGTTTAGGTGGCAGATTATTTTATTTTAAACCCAAGGATTTCATAGGTACATTCCAAATTTAATTTATAGCTTGAGGAGTTGGCCAGATACCCAATTTAAATACCTAGCTTTAAAATCAAGCAGAGTTAATTAGTCAAATATCTAAGAACCTACCACAAGTTCTATTCTGAATTGGATTTGTAAATAATAGAACAAAATACAAAATTCCGTCCAAGTTTAGACATAAATAGACTTAATATACAGAGGAAAGAGATTATTACATGCAGGGAAAAGCTGATAAAAAAATGACAATCTTTCTCTCCTATCTATGTTCAAATCCCTATTATTTCTAGTAGAATAGCCATCACTCTCTCCCATCTCTTCATTTAATCTAGTCTCAACACAGCAGTCAAAGGGATATTTAATAAACATTAATCAGATATCACTTCTTTGCTTAAAACCCTCCAATACTTCCATTGCATTTAGAGCAAAATCTAAACTCCTTCCATGACGTAGTTGGCAGGCCAGCCCTTCCTCTCCAACCCTATCCCGCACCACTGTCCCTCATCTTCTCTGTCTAGTCACACTGCTCACAAGGCTAGTTTCTGGTAAGGGCCTTTGCATATATGATATCCTTCACCCGAACTGCTCTTCCATCAGAGGAGAGGGTTGGATCCTTTTAATGCAAATGTCACCTTCTTAGAGATCTTTTGGGCATTACCTTATTTGAAGTAGCCTTCCCCACACTCCTATTCATTCTATATCATTATTCTATTTTAAAAATAATTATTATTACTACTTGACTATATCTTACTTATTTGTTTGTGGCATCACTGTCTTCAGTAGACTGTAAGCTGTCTGCGGTTAGAGCCTAGCACATGTAAGTATGTACTAAACATTTCATAATCAAGTGTTTTAGACTCTAATCACTCAGAAAAGAATAATAGTATTATGAAATCTGAGTCAAGGAACTCTTTATGCAGGAGAGGAAAATGAGTTGAAAGAAAGAGAAAAATTTGGATTGGAGGTTTCCAGGTAAAGCCATGGGTGTGGTTTGGGGTACATATAGGCATGGTCTGAGTCTGTGGCTATTCCATTTCTTTTTTATTTTAAAGAACATTTACTCTTATTTATATACTTATTTTTGTTGTTGCTATTGTTAATCCTCATGACAAGGATATTTTTCCATTGGTTTTTAGAAAGAGAGGAAGGGAGGGGGAGAGACACAGAGAGAGGAACATCTATGTGTGAGAGACATATTGATTAGTTACTTTCTGCTCTCACCCAGTCCAGGGCTGAAAATTTAGCCTGCAATCCAGGTTTGTTCCCTTAACCAGAACTGAACCAGGACCTTAAGTCCTAGGTCAACACTATCCATTGAGCCAAACCAACTAGGGCAGCTATTCTACTTCTGACCTTTCAACCAGTGCCCACATTTTTGCCTTTGTAAGATCACAGAGAAACCAAAACTTCCTCAAGAAAATAGGATCAGGGGCTTGGAAGCAAAATACTCTGATGACTTCATCAAAAGAAAACATGTGACTTTTGCAGAGACTAAAATAAATTCCCAGTTTGAGGGGGTGTGGCTGAGGGATGGTTCTCGAGCGGACAGAGAAAGTGCAGGACCTTCCAAGGCATTTTGTGAAAAATGCTTTTTGGATAAAACTGCAACTAAAAAATAACCTCTTTTGGGTATGGAGAGAAGAATAACTCAAATATTGGGGGCAGAAATCCAAATTTCTGAGGGACAAATTTGGGCTAAGAAATGCTATATTAAGATTTTTGGAAAGCATCCTCTCCCCTTCCTACTTATTTACAATGAATAACAGTTCTTTGAAACAAATATGAGGAAATTGACAATTTTTGATTTTTACGGTGTCAAATCAGTATGCTAATAAGCAGATCATCTTCCAGTGTGATGAGGGAAGAAAAAAATCTGAGAAAGACAGATCTATGATTGAAGATAAAGAAATACAGCACCTTTGGAGAACAAGATGGCATCTGGGAAAAGGCTAAGTGGGGTGGTTCTGATATTTAGAGTGACGGGCTTAAGGCAGCCAAATGCGGTGGAAATCGAGAATGATCATAGAAAACAAACTCACCTGGGGGGTAGGAGTGGCTCAGATCCAGCTCTGTCACTCTTCCTGTGTGATCTTAGGTAATGCACTTCACTTCTCTGATCCTGTTTCTTCATCTTCATCTCTAAAAGGAGAAAATGTTGTTTTACCTCACAAGGATATTTTGGAGATTAAACAAGTACTTAATCAAAATTGCCTTAGAGAACACTTGAATGCAAGTGTTAAAAAAAAATCTTAGAATTCCATACTATGCAGTAAAAAAGAAGGACTTTAATCCTTTGACGCAACATGGAGTGACCTGGAGAGTATGATGCTAAGCAAAATAAGCCAGTCAGAAAAAGACAAGTATCATATGATCTCATTCATATGTGAAATCTAATGAACAAAAACTACTGAATCAAATAGATCCAGAGACAAAAGGATAGAACAGACTGTTGAATCACAGAGGAAGGTGGGGCAGGTGGGAAGAGATCAACCAAAGAACTTGTATGCATATATGCATAACTCTGGGACACAGACAATAGGATGGTGGACGTCTGGAGTAGAGGTGGAGAGTTGGGGGGAGGGGCAGGGCAGGCATAAGGGGTCAGTGGCAGAAAAATGGTCACATATATAATACTTTCAACAATAAATATTTTTAAAAAATCACAATGTACACTTAAAATAGATTCATGTTATTGCTTTTGATTTCGGTTTCAGTAAAGGTAATTTAAAAAATGAAAATAAATAAGATAAATAAAAAATCTTAGAATTCCATTTTATTTTATTTTATTTTTTTGCTTCTCTTAAGAGGGCTAGGAAAACTGGAAAGTTTCAGAAGTATGATGGATAAAATATAAGACAATATTTTGATCTCCTAGTTAGAAAGTATAATACTTATCTATTGCAACAATAACTGTGTGGTTAGATGTGCTGTTAGCATCAGATCAGGGGCTCAGAAATGCCACCCCTCCTATACATGGGGTCTACATTAAATGGGAAATTTAGTACTATTTGATTATTAGCAGGTCTTGTGAGCCCTGTGCAGACTCTTTGATAAACTGGGCTAGAACATCGAGCTTGGACTGAAGACCAGAGCTTTCCTGATACACACACCATGACCTTGTCCACAAATGGGATCCATCAAATATCTCTTTACTCCTGGAGAAAGGTGGACAAGGGGTGGAGAGGAAAGAAAGACTAAGACCTTCTTCCTTCCTCCCCCAATACCAGTAACACAATGTTCTAAAAAGGTTTGACTTTATTTTTGCAAAAATATAGCTTAAAGAGGAGTTCATAAGAACATTAATAAACCTCTTTCTTGTTCTAGCTGGTTTAACTCAGTGGGATAGAGTGTCGGCCTATGAACTGAAGGGTCTCAGGTTCGATTTTGGTCAAGAGCACATGCCTGGGATGTGGGCTCGATCTCCAGTAGGGGACGTGAAGGAGGCAGCCAATCAATGATTCTCTCTCATCATTGATGTTTCTTTCTCTCTCTCCCTTTCTCTTCCTCTCTGAAATCAATATATATATATGTATAATTTTTTTAAAGTTAGCCAAAAAAACCAAAAAACCCACCCTCTTTCTTGTACAAGCTATTTTTAAAACACACACACAAAAGATACACAAGAATTCATTAGTTCAGATGGTCCCCCAAATAGGAAATTTTCTCCTAGTCCATGGGTTCCTTAACAATAATAGATAAAATAAATTTAAAATAATAGCAATCCATATTTTTGACTCAGACCACAAGTTCATGGAAAATGGGAGCAATGCTTGCCACTTTGGACAATGACTAATGCACTAAAGCAAAAATGGAACATCTATACTAATAGAGGAATATGCAAATTGGCCAGGATGCTGTAATGTAACAACCGAATAGCAGGGTCCTAAGGATGCATGGTGCCTAGTCAGGGCAGGGGGCCTCAGGCCATGTTCCCCAACTGGTGGGGCTTTATGGGGGACCTCAGGCCATACCCCCTGCCCTAGTACCAGGCCGGGGGACCTCTGGCTATGCCCCCCACCTGGCAGGGCTTGACAGGGGACCTTAAGCAACACCCCCAAACCAGACCTGGCAATGGGGGAGGGGGTATAACCTGAGGTCCCCTGGCCCTGCATTGGGGCAGGAGGGCATTGCCTGAGGTCTCCTGTCAAGCCCCACCATGGGGTCAGGCACCATGCAGCCTCAGGTCCCTGCTGTTTGGTCATTATGTCCCAGACAATTTGCACATTCCTCTATTATTAGTACAGATGGCATAGTATTTTCATATGAACTGTTTGCATACAGCCTATATATAGCAAGGTATGGGTACATGTAATTTCATTCTTATGGATTCAGCCTAGTGCTGGATGAATGGCAAATTGAAGTTTTGCTTTTAGGAACTTTCTGGGATTTTTGTTGTTGTTGTTCTATTATTTTACATCTGTGGTTGGTTGAACCTGTGGATACAGAGAGCCAACTAGCAGGACTGACGTGAATATGACTGAGGGAACATATGTAAAGAGTCTAGCACAGAGCTTGGCCCACAGTAGACACCATAAATGAAGCTGCGTCCCCAATTCCCATGCCAGCACGCTTTGAAAATGAGAGCCAAGATAGCAGACATGTAGCATGCAAGCTTCTTTTCCTTATGGTAACCACTATAGACATTATTAATCACAACATTTCTTTTTTCCTGCTTGGATTAGTTTGCTAATGGATGAAAACAATGCAACTTTATTATCTTCAGTTCTGTAGGTTTGAAGTCCAACACAGGTCTCACTGGGCTAAAATCAAGGAGCTTGTCTATTTTATTTAAGTTGTTGGCATTTATTATTTATTTTATAGGAATAGAGTTGTTCGTAACATCCTCTTATTATTGTTTTAATATCTATAAAATCTGTAGTGATGTTACTTTTCTCATTATGGATATTTGGTAATTTATGGCTTCCTTTTTTTCTACTCAATTTGGTTAGAGGTTTATGAAACTTATTGATCTCAAAGAACCAGCTTTTGATGTTAATGACTTTTCTCCATTGTTTTTTTTTAATTGTGTATTTCATTGACATTTGTTGATTTTTATTTATTAATTTCTTTCTTATGCATACTTTGGTTTTAACTCTTCTCCTTTTTAAAAAACTTTTTAAGGTGGGAGCTAAGGTCATTGATCTGAAACATTTCTTCTCGTTTAGCATAGGCATTTTAGTGTTCTAAATTTCCCCCTTCAGCTCTACTTTAGCAGCATCCCATAAATTCTGATTTGCTGTGTTTTTATTAAGTTAAAAATAGTTTCTTATTTCCCCTTTCCTTTCTTTTTTAACCCATGGGTTATTAAGAAGGGTTTTAAATAGTTTTCAAATATTTGGGAGTTTATAGGTTTCTTTCTGTGATTGATCTCTAATTCTGTTTTGGTCAGAAAACATATTTTGTATGATTTGAATCCCTTTTAAATGTACTAAGACTTGTTTTATGTCTCAGAACATTGATAAATGTTCCAAATAGTGTTAATCACTTTAAATAGCTTTGTTCTATATTTGATCTTCACAACAATGCTTACTATTGTACCTGTTTTAATGAAGTAGAAATAAGTGTCCTGTATCCCCATTTTAAAAAGAAAACACTGCAGGTCAATCAATTTAAACAACTATTCAATGCCAGAAAGATAATTAGCAGCATAACTAGAATATGCTCCCAGGTCTAACATGAAAGCCAAGTTATAACCACTCTTACACAATTCCTACATACTCATACTTCATCCCCAGAAGCAAGGGAGGACCACTTGTGCTCAAGAGACTGAGTTCAGAGGTTAATTCCCTTTCTCTGAAGGGATCTACTTCTCAAACTGCTCATTTCTAACATGAAAACAGTTATGTCAGTTGTTGATGCAGACATAAAGTTGAGTTCTGTCTGATGGTAAGAGTTCTCCCAACACCCATCTGCTAATCTGAGTCAGAAACTTGCTACTGAGCCCTGCTGTTGACTGATGTTCAATTTTTAGGTCATTCTGATAATTTCCCAGAACAAAGACTAACATTAGGTGCTTTTGCCTCTTCCCAGCAGGTAGCAGGGGATAGCTGATTGCCCCTCAGAGTCCAATGATACTTAAAGAGGCTCTGGATTAGCAGACTCTATTCATATGTCCCTTGGATTTGCCCTTCAAGTCAACCTGGATTGAAATGACTATTTTTTTTTTACTCCTTTCTTGAATTTAACTATCAGATATTAAAAGCACAATCTTGCCCTGGCTGGTGTTGCTTAATAGTTAGAGCATCAGCCCATTCACCAAAGGGTCATGGGTTAGATTCTTAGTCACGGGTATGTACCTGGGTTGCAGGTTCAACAGATTGATGTATTCACACATCAATGTTTCTTCCTCTTTCTCTCTCTCTTTTCTCTCTTCCTTCCTCTCTCCCTCCCACTCTCTCTAAAAATCCTCTGGTGAGGATTAACAACAACAAAAAGCATGATCTTATTGCTAATAAACATGAGTTAACTTGTTCACTGGGATGGATGCCAATCTGGGAGCCTATAATTCAACAAAAAAGTTTTCTTTTCTTTTCTTTTCTTTTCTTTTTTTTATCATCTGCAGCTCCAATTATCCAAGTTGTCCAGACTTTTTCTTATTCTTATTACCACAGAAATTTGACCAGCCTGTTAATGCTCTTTTCTGGCTGCATCCATGGCCCTGCAGAGTGGGTTCATTTGAATTGATGTTTTGCAGGGGCATGTTCCTCTTATACACAAAGTCAATTTAACTTCTATAGTTATTTGAAGGAGCTCAAATTGTCCATAATTGACTACTTCTGAATGCCACTTAGGCTAAAATCTAAGAAAAGGAGTGTGCTACCTGAGTGAGTTGTTCATTCCAAGTGCCATATCTCCACCACTTGAAATGCTAAATGGCTAGCACCAAAGGGAGGAAAAGAACTCCTGGGGAATCTTCTTTGAGCACCTAAACTTCTCATCTTTCAGTGACATAGACTGGCTTTGACATGTCATTATTAGCTTGCAGATTACGAAGGAGTTAAAAAAGGTAAGAGCATGTAGTCACCAGAAGTTAATCTGTGGTGTGTAATATCTGATTTTTTAAATTTCTTCTGAAGAATGATGCAAAGGATATAGACTGGAGAAATTCTGAAGCAATTTCAAAGCTTGAAGAAACCAGTATTTAGTTACTTATTTCATAGGTAACTTCTTAAGTCTCTGCTTTCACCCAGATGAAAACTACATGATTGAAAGGAATCTTTTCTTAAGATACTGCAAAACTTTTGACAAGCCACTGGTCGGAAAAGGGAAATCAGCTTCTTAGGATTCTATGTTGAGAATGATTCTGAGGCCATACTCTTGATCCAAGGGGAAGAGTAAGGTGATTGATTAGTGATGTCTGTCATGACAGTAATAAGGAATGGTGACACATCCAGAGTGCTAGGCACTGAGAATGTAGCAGTGAATGAGACAGATTCAACTGAGGAACTCACAAAGCTTACAGGGTGGGAAAAACTATTAATGTCGCTGCTTATTTTATTATTTGAAAATATTATCGTCCTTGTTCTGCCCATCAGTCCTAATATTAATGGATTATTGTAAAAGAGCCACAATATCAATTAAGACCACTCAGTTTGGTTTTCTAGCAGGAAAACCCAACAATAGGAATGGTATTTATCACAGCAAGTGAGATGTATCTTTCATTGTATTTTCTTTCTCTTCAAGAGCATACTGGCTAAGAACTTCATCTTGATGAAGATGCTCCTTACCAAACTGGTGTATTTCTTTATAGACTCTATAATATAGAGGATGGCATTCTTGGACAGGTCAACTCTTGTTTGTCGGGAATGGAAAACAATGGACAAGAAATTAAGCTTGGGTGAAATAGTAGCTTATCATCTTCTCTGGGGCCTTAAGAGAAGGCAATTCCTGAGACAGAGCAACCAGAGCAGGAGAAATGGCATTCACCTTCTTGCTAACTGAGCAGCAGCTGTTTCCAAATGCCCTGCATACTGGTTATGCTCTCACTTACATATAAAGCCCCTCTCCATGTAGCTCATCTAACACCACCAACAGCTTGTCGGTCTAATGGGGACAGTTCTGTATGTCTGTGAGAGCCTTGAAACTGCAACTCTGGATTGCTGGCATCAGGGTCAGAGTTTGCTGCAAAAGGCCCTCCCCTGTCCACAGATGATGCAATGGATATGTGTCTTTTTCACCATGGTGACAGCAGTTGACATGGAAACAGTTGTTACTTCCACACATAATTATTGTCCCTCACTCGAGCTTGCCAAATGTCAAAAATGTTTGCCTGCTAGGCATCTATTTCCTCTATTTCTAGGAATGGCATCAAGATTATCTTTGGGGAAATCATCCTTTCAGTACATCCAGACCTGTTGTTTGGGATAGTATCTGTCCAAGCTCAGTATGTGATCAATAGTTGGTCCAACAAGGAACTAGTTTCATTATAGACTATGTGGCTCATTCTGAGTCCATGACTGTCAGGCCCAGATCCTGCTAAAATGATTGGGAAAGTGCCTGCTGTTGTCAAACTGATGGAATAGAAGCCTGAAGCTGTTTTTTGCCACCAGGTATATAGAACATGCTTAAAAATAGACAATTAAGAGGAAAAACAGAATTGAAGGACTGAGACACATATCTGCTACTAAAAATTGAGCCTCTGGATACAGCCTTTTCTGAACCTAACTATACCTTTGGCCTTTTCAATTATATGAACTAATTTTTACTTAAGGAAGTCTGAGTTAGGTTTTTACCTCTTACACCCCCAAAAGTCCTGCTGAATATACAAGTTTTCTTCCTTCCTTCCTTCCTTCCTTCCTTCCTTCCTTCCTTCCTTCCTTCCTTCCTTCCTTTCTTTCTTTCTTTCTTTCTTTCTTTCTTTCTTTCTTTCTTTTTAAATACTATTTTTCTGGATTTCAAAGAGGAAGGGATAGGGAGAAAGATAGAAACATTAAAGTAGAATCATTGATTGGCCACCTTCTGCATGTCCCCCACTGGGAATTGAGCCTGTAACCCAGTGCCCTGACTGCATGTACTCTGACTGGGAATCGAACCAGGACCTCCTGATTCATAGGTTGAGGCTCAACCACTGAGTCACATAGACCAGATACAAGTTTTCTTATTTCATAGAGCTTCTCATAGGAATTGGGAAGAACTAGAGATGTACCTCTGAAAGTTTCAGGTTTGAGCAACCCATATCTATAATAATAAAAGTGCAATATGCTTCTGGATGTCCTTCTTGGTGAAGCTGGGGCTGCAAGGGCTGAGCCCTTTGCACAAATTTTATGCATCGGGCCTCTAGTCTTTCTATAAGCAATATAAGAAATATAAGCCTAAAATGTTAAGCCTGATATAAGTTCATAAGCACACAACTAGGTAACAACTGCTAATACCAACCACTTTCATGGTGGAAAGGAAGAAGCCAGCCAGGGCCCCTGTCCTCACGCAGTTTACAGTCTAGTCAGGAAGGCAGACCTAATACAAGGTAAAACTCAGAACCGAAGCTCTCACCTTCAGGACCACAGTGCATGAGTGAGTCACCATATATTATGAAGCATGTCACAAAGAATTTGTGACTCATGAAGTTAAAGTACCAAGGTTGGCAGGTGATTTAAAAAGTAAACATGAGTTAGAGTACATTCAAGGTTATTGAAATAATACCGTCACATTCATTCACTCAGTTTCTCCAGAATATTTTTTGAGTGGGAGAGAAAGGGTTGGCATAATAGTTAATGCCCACAGATCAGTGTGTTGTTCCCAAGATGCCATTCACTGCATGTTCCCAAGCAATGATCATAACATCCACGTGCAGGGGGAAAACCAGCAGGAGAACTTTCAACGTTTACTGTGCACCAATTAGGCACCAGGCAGCCCATGGAGCACATTATAAGGGTTATTTAATTTACTATAAGGAGAAACCTGAGTGGTTATTCTTTTTGTCTGACAGATTAAAGAACAACTCAGTGCTAAAGAGTGTGAGTCTGTCCAGCACAACTTGGTTCAGCAAAGGGAGTGATCTGCATAGGCTGGAGTTGTTGGAAAATGTCCCCAGGAGGGCTGAGCCTTACACAGGGCCATGAAGGATAAGAGAACATGCAGAAGCAGGGGAGAGGGAGGGCATGCAGGCTCTGAAATATATAAGACAGAAACAGACATAGGGTGCCAAGCTCACCTTCTAAGCACCATGAGGGTCAGTACCAGGACACTGCAATATAAGTGCATCTGCCCAGCACCCACTTGGCTATTCCATGCATTCTGTCCCATCTCTGACCTTTGTCCATGCAATTCTCTTTACCCTTGCCTCCTCAAAGCTCTGCACTCTGAGCTGCTTTCTAAGAGAAGCTGCTTTTCCTGGGACAACCAAAGCAGACTATTCCCTCAGCTGCTGGGGACTTCAATCCCTCAGGTTGCCAGGTTCCAGGACTGCCCACAGCCAGGGGCAGACTTGTGTCCATCCTTTCCCTCTGCCCACTCCTAAGTCTAGACCAGACCCTTCTGAGGCCAAAAATGTAGCTCTCCCACATTCCACTCAGTTTTCTTCATTCAGCCAGATAGCTTGTCTGGTTAGCCAGGAGCTGGCTTCCTGATCAAACAAACAAGCAAACCCCTAGTCTTATCATTTCCTTGCCAAAATCTTCATAGTGAATAATGAGCATTTATTAACTGCTGTGAGTACCCGCAGGCACTGTTCTGAGCAATTGCATGCATTGCTTTATGGAGTCTTCACGAGAAGGCTGTGAAGCAGAACTGGTTCCATCATATTTTAGAGGCCAGGAGACTGGCTCTGGGATTTAAAGTAATGTAGGTGACACTCCAATCTGGGGCAGCAGCATGACACCAGCCAGACAGGTGTCCCTAAGCATCTTTAAGGCATCAACCATGGCTGTCAGGATCAAGCCCCACGCCTGAGCCTGGCAGTCCAGGCCCTCCGGCCCCAAGACCTGGCTCAGTTCTCTAATCTCAACCTCCACAGGACTTCACTATGCAATCTGAGCCGGGACCAGATGACTTGCAGTCGCTGGGAGTTCTCTGCCTTTCTCTGTGCTTTGGCTTATACTGAGCTCTCTACCTTGAATGCCATCCTTCACCACCTCCACTTGTTGATTCACACTTTAAAATCTGCCTCTTTCTCAAGGTTTTTCAATGTAACCTCCCACTTTATTACCATCGAAATTCATCTCTGCCTCTCCCACGTATGTCCTTCATCTTTCTTAAATAATGCATCTCCCAGCCTGCCTTGCTTTCAGCTGTTTGTGTGCAGTTACTCTATCATGAATCCTTGACAGGCAGGAACTGGGTTTGGCTCTTATGCAGGTTCACACAGGTGTTTGGATCAGGGCCCTGTGCGTGGGAACTGCTCAAGAGATATTAGCAGAGTGAAATGGAAGGCCAAGCTTTACCTTTCTCTAAAAACCTTCCCCTTGTGGCCCACCAAAGTACTAGAAATTCCCACCATTAGAGTCACTCCCTTGATTTAAAACTGTCCCCAGAAGGTCTCTGCTGAAATGTAAATAAAATAGCCAGGAAGGGTAATGGATTGACTTATTAATACTTCGGGTTATGAGTTATTCAACCATTGGAGTCAAACCACAACCTTTCTGGAAAGAAGGGAATCCTTTTCCAAGGTGAGTGATGCCTCATTTCTTGGTGATGGACAAGCAAGAGGAACTTCTAAACCTATCCCCTACCCCAGCTAAATGATTCCCAAGTATCTGTAGGCCTCTAGCCCATTTGCTATTATAATTACAGAAGGACAGCATGACCTTTCTGGTTCTGGAAGTGATACAGGTGGAACAAGGTTGGGAACACACTTCCCAGGTTCTGACCATATACGGTACCTCTCCTTGCTCAGAAACTCTGCATTGGGAGAGAGAGATTAGAAAGAATCTATAGTGAGTTGAATAGTGCCCCCTACCCCTCCAATTCATGCCCACCTGGAACCTTAGAATGTGACCTTATTGGAAACAGGGTCTTAGCCAATGTAATGAAGATGAGGTCATTCTGGATTAGAGTGGGCTTTATATTCAATAACAGGTGTCCTAAAAAAAGAAGAGGGGACATACAGGGTAGAACAGTGTGTGTCTAAAACTAGCTCAGGTTCAGAAGCTAGATCCAGAGGCATGGGGCAGATTCTTCTTCAGAGCCTCCAGAGGAACCAGTTCTGCCAGCACCTTGATTTTGGATATCTAGCCTTCAAAACCATGAGAGAATACCTTACTGTTGTTTTAAATAACCACTTTTGTCATGGCAGCCCTAGTAAATGTATACAGGAACCAACGTGCATAGATGGCCTAATGCACTTTACTCCTGCTAACATATAACTCTCAAGAAGGGAGTTATTACACCCTTTGTATGGACAGGAAAGACTGAGATCCAGAGAGGTTAAGAACTTGTCCAACATCACAAAGCTGGGAAAATGGTAAAGCTGGGTTTTGGTCTATGAAACTGTATCAGACCTTCCATCTCTGAAATCCTTCTAATTTTCTTTCTCTGGAGACGTAATAAGTGCCAGGAACTTCTGTGAAAGTTCTCCATGTGGCTCTTAGGGCAGACATCTTTATATTGTTTACAGATGTATCCTAAGTGCACAGGACAGCTCATGGCACATAGTGGTTGCTTAATTAATATTTGCTGAGTAAATGAATCCTCCCCACAAAAATCTCATGAGGTATATACATATACATATACATATACATATACATACACACATACATACACACACACACACACACACACACACACACACACACATATATATATATATATATATAATGTATTCATGATAATCATTTTGCAGAAGGTGAAACTGAGGCACAGAGGGGGTCAGTGACTTCCCCAGAATGCTGAACCTTTGGTATCAAATCACATGGTATGATTCATTCCCTCGCACACCTGACATTCATAAACCCAATTCCTAAGATTAATTATTCTTTATCATCTTCCCCATATCACCAACATCACTGATATTTACTGAGCATTGCTCGGTACCAATTCTGGGCCAAATGGTGTGCAAACAGTCTCATCTTTAACTTTTATTATATCCCTAAGGGTTAGTTACTATAGCATCCCAGCTTTAACATACTGGGAATGAAGGCACAGAGAAGTGAAGTAATGTTTTTGGTGTCACACAACTGGTAAGTGACAGGTCAATTCTCTCTGATTCCAAAGCCATGTCCTCATAGCCATTAAGTAGATGGCCTTCTTAGCAGGAGCCCCAGCACTGTGAACAAGGCCCTGAACTCCCAGCCTCTTCCAGGTTCCCTTCTCCAGGCACGAAGGTGGGACCTCTATCTCTAGCAACTTTGGATTGTATGTGCTTTCTCAGCTCATGTTGGGTTGATTTGTTCACCATCTTCTAGGAAGTAAAAGGTTCTTCCTAGGACTTCTTCACTTTCTTTCATCCAAAACTGAGGTTCATTCATTTGTATGTCAGATAGAGGTGGACTTACAGATAGATGAGGACTGTGAACACCCCAGGGATATAGCAGTGAAAAGATAAATGTTTCTCCTCCCAGGAGAATTCATCTAATGTTTACTTCCTGTTAGCTCCCAAAAGTCCTATCTTATTTATTTCCCCAGGAAACTGCCAACTTCATGCCATAGTAAACGCTTTCTTACTTAGTCCCAAGATGCGTTTTTCTCCTGAGCTAAGGATACTTTAAGCTAAGATTCTCTAATCATATTGCATGAAAAATATTTTTTATTGATTTCAGAGTGGAAGGGAGAAGGAGATAAAGAGAGATAGAAACATCAATGATGAGATGGAAACACTGATTGGCGGCTTCTTGCATGCCCACACTGGGGATCAAGCCCGAAACCTGGGCATGTGTCCTAAACGGGAATCAAACTGTGACATCCTGATTCATAGGTCAATGCTCAACCACTGAGCCATGCTGGCTGGGCTTATATTGCATTGTAAGAAAGATTCAGTTTCCCCCAAATAATGATAATATGGGAGAGTTTCCAGCATCAGAGAAGGGAGTGGGGGAAGGTGGAAGGGCTTTCCACTTCTAATTGTGCAGGTGAATCTCACCCTGCTTATGTGAAAGCTTGGCTTTGTCTGGAGTGACCCTATAAACACTTTGATCTATCTGCATGTCTCAGAAGATCCTTTGACTACGACAGTGAGAAAAGTAAGAAATCCAGAGAACATTCTGAAAAGTCTTCCCAGTTTACTGATGGGGAAAATAGGAAGACACTTTCCAAGGTGACAAGCACTAACTATTGTAGTATCTTCCTATATGCCACCACATCATGGGTCTTTCTGGATGTATTTTAAATGCCCCAGAGTGAGAGAGAAGGGAGGGAAAGCAGATTCATTCAGGGCCTCTCCTGGAACTTGCCATTTATAATCATGTCAAGGACCTATCATGGATTTGGCTTTGGAACCGATAAGGAAGGGAAGACTGGGAAGGGGCCTTGATGCAGAGCAGGCAAAGGTAGCAAAGGTGGTGTTGAGTGGAGCAAGGTTTGGGGGTTTATCATCTACTCACCAGGTGGACAATGCATTCAGCAGAGGGCCTCAGCCATTCTGCAAAGCAGGGGGGGCCTCAGGGCAGGCTCTCCACACTGAACTGTGCATTCTCTGGAAATAATAACCCGACTTAAGAACAAGGTCAATTAGTATATCTAGTCTAGGGCAATGTGATAAAAGGAGAGGACCCTCTATCTCTCATGGCCCCACTTTGGAATAAATCATGTAGATTCTAGAACCTTCTGTATGCATCTCCACATACGGGGTGTGATAATAAATATGCAATCAATGTTTATTGAATGAATGAGTCTCCTGGGAGGGGTAATATATTAACATGTTATCTGCTGGTAATGGCTTTGTGCAAATTAGTTTAAAATTAAAATGGACTTCTGTGGTACTTTGAATCTTATTAATATAGTACATTCAGAATCCCATTTAGTTTACCCAGTAATCTTGAAAAGGGTTTATTTGTGACCTCAAGTAAATTACTGAACCTTTCTATGCCTTGGTTTCCCTATTTATAAAATGGAGCTAATAGTCCCTACCAGAGAGAGTTGTTAGAATTAATAGGATAATATATGTAAAGCATTCAAGAGCCTTTTCATAGGAACTGTGACCTCTACCTGTCCTGTTTTTCTATTCTTGGAGGACGGGCTATAAGTGGTGCCTTGGAATGTGGGGCCAGAGCTGGGGCTGATGTCAACTCCTTCCCAAGGTTGCCATCTTGGGCCGTAACCTAGGTGGCTATCTCTCACCAAGACAAACTGCAGGCTAGTGATCCCTCTGGCCTCATAGCTTGAGCCCAGAATTTAGCTTTGGAAGGCATTGGAGATTCTTTTCCTTCTATTGTTTACTTGTTCTTGGATCATGTTGAAAGACCTCTGGAACCTTCAGACATTGTTGTTATGGGACTAGAGACCATGAGGGAGAAGCTGGGAAGAAAGTGCAAGGAAAGCATGGGGATTGCTGGGAGCCCCTGCCTTCCTGCCTTGGCATTTATTCTCCAAAATTTTCTAAGCTAGATCTTGGCAAGTGCTCAGGGACTGTGGCCAAGCTGAGTTCTCTCACTCCACTCTGTCTGTCTCCTTTCACCCCACAATCACCAGCCTGAGCGTAGTGGACGAGTCTCCATTCTTCCTGGCCCCACCCTTCATTTACTTTCCACTAAATCTGTAAACATCAGAGGCAAAGAGGAGAAGAGACACAGGAGAGAGAGAGAGAGAGAGAGAGAGAGAGAGAGAGAGAGAGAGAGAGAGAGAGAGAGAGAGAGAGGGAGAGGGAATATTAAAAAAAAAAGTAAATGTTGGGCATGGTGGGGTTGGTGAGGAAGAGTAAAACTCAGGGAGATGAATACTCAGGAAGTGGAGTGGGTTCAGCTTTTGATAGGGACTCTGGGCCATGGACATTTAATGGTAGCAGTTGTAAGTGGTCAGCCTAAATGCTGAATCCAACCAAACACTAATTTTGAGGTCCATAAAGTTTTAAAATTTGGAAAATTTTCCATAAAACCGAAGATATCCAGTTTTAAAAATGCGGTCATATTGAATTCACATTTCTTCATGATAATGATGGATTGGGGCTAGGTTGCAGCTATTTCATCTAGCTGGGACACATGCCATCTCCAGTTTGCCATAGTCCTCACCACTCTCTACTACTGGCTCTCAGCTGGTTCACTTACTTAAATAGTCTGCCTAGTTTCTTTAGGTATCTGATTTAGGTAGCCTGAGTTTATATGTATCAGTTTTTAGCACCAGTTGGTGAAACCACCTTCTTCTTTATCTAGCTACTCCCTAAATACAGATCTGTGTGGAAAGGCAATATCTCAGAACTGGCTTTTAAATGAAGAGGAGAGGTTTTTAAATAAATAGGAAAAGGGATGAAAAGGGTGAAACAGTTTGAAAGTGGGAAAAGAAAAAAATCCAGGGCCAGGGAAAGGGAGGTTAGATAGGTAGAGAGAGAGAGAAGGAGGAGTCAGAATTCTTTTTTCCCATCTGTCCCCACTGGCTTCCTGACTTACTAAAACAAGGCGTGTCATCTTTGTGGGTCAGTAACTTTCCTCATTAGTACAAGGTTGCACAACATGTTCATCATCAAGTAATGAACTTTCCATGAGGCTCCTCTGAGAGTAAATTAGATGGAGATTCTTAAATAAATTAATCAATGACAATACACCATTTAGATTGGATTTCCTGGATGATTAATTTAATATTTATTAAGCCTAGAATTTGCGCTACAGTATAAATGACACTATTACTACCTTCTTCCAGCTTGAATTAATTTCACAAAACAAGGCATTTAGTTCACAAGCACTTCTTAGGTTAAAGCTTTCATAAAGGGCAGCGGGGTTGTGTCGGTGGAGTAAGAAGAGAAAGAGAGAAAGGTGAGGTTTATTGTGGATTATTTCATTAAAACTTCAGTCAATCTTAACCACCCTTTACACAGTTCTCATCTCCCTGACGACCAGATGTTTGCCAATATCGCAGCTGATTTGCTGTAAAAATGCTGAAACTGTATGCTGTTTCTAAGACAAAGAGCTCTCATGCTAAAGAGGTGTTAAAGACTTCCTGTTTATTTGTTCAGGTCTATCAGGTTCAGCTCTGTAATCAACTTTTGCAAACCCAGTCTCCAAAATGGTCTAGAAACTGCACATTTCATTCATTCCATGAATAATTAATTCCCTAGCACCTACTATGTACCAGGCACTGTCCTGGGTGCTGGGACAAAACAAGAGAGGCCTCTCCTCTTGTGAAACACCCATCCAGAGGGTAGAGACAGGTAGTAGATAAGGCCACACAGATGGGAGGTAATTTGCAGTGGAGGCTGGAAATGAAGTCATCTAGGGCACCCTGAGTAAGGTAGAGAGAGTGAGGACGAGGGAGTGCTTAGGGTGGTGCTCATTGAGGAGTGACCCTACCCTGGCTCCTGAGGGGTGGGAAACTTCTCTGAGAAAATCTGGGGAAGGGTGGCCTGACAAAGGGAACAGCAAGTGGAAAGATTTGGAGGGAGGGAGGGGCTTGCTTTGTGCCAGATACAGATGGAATGGCAGCATCAGAGCTGAGAGACTTGGGCTTGCTGGAACCAGTAAGAAGACCAATTACAAAATGTTTTGTGAGACCTGCAGTCTTGCCACTTGTCAGCACCACTCCAACAGGTGGCAGGCTAATAAATAACTTTACTGTAGTAACGCTTAGGGAACCTAACTCTGACAACAGATAAGTACTTATAGTTATAATAAAAGGATGATCTGTAAATAAACACTCCTAAAAATGCCTAATTTGACATTTTAAAAACAATTTGTCCTCTTAAGCAGTTTAAGCACACTGTCTCACAAATATTGTTAAGACCTTCCAATTGTGTTCTAAATCTTGGGTACCTTCTTTCCCTCTTTCCCCTCAAATAATTTCTAAACAGCTCTTCAGAGATTGGAGTTGGTTCATAGATTTTGAAAAAGTCAACACCAGCCAAATTCTTGCCTGAATTATCAAAAATTATTAGTTAATAAAGTCTGGATTCCTGAGGCATTCCTAGAATAACAGCTGACATTTAGTCCATAAATTATCTAAATTTATGGATATACTATTTTATGTATTTATTTAATGTTTAATCCTCACCTGAGGATGTTTTTTCCCTTTGTTTTTCAGAATAGAAGGGAAGGGAGGCAGGAAGAGAGAGAGAGAGAGAGGAGAGAGAGGGGGGGGGGGGAGAAACATTTACATGAGAGAAACACAGGTCAATTGGTTGGCTCCCACAAATGCTCCACTAGGGCTGGGGATTGATCCCAAAACCGAGGTGCATGCCCTTGATTGAGAATTGATCCCGAGACCCTTCAGTCTGTGGTCCTGATGCTCTAATCACTGAACAAACTAGCTAGGGCTGGGTACATTATTAACCCCATTTGGCAATTGAGGGCAAACAAGATTTAGAGAAATTATAGAACTTGGTCAAAGTTATATGGAGGGAAGTGGTGGGGTCAAGACTAAAACCTAGATTCTCTGGACTATTTACTTTGCCATTAACTGGCTTGTGGCCTTGGGGAGGTGCTTACTCTCTCTGGGACTTAGTTTTCTATTGGTAAATATGGTTCTCACGGTATCTGCATGTCTAACCAGAACATATTTATTCCACAAACATCACCTTCATGCCATGACACGTGCTGGGGACCACAGATACCAGGGAAGCAAGATGCAGGAACTGGCTTCATGAAGATTACTATTATTAAAGATATTGTTCAAATGATCCCACCAATAGGTATAAAATTATAATGGAAGTAGGTGTGCAGAGCCTTTACACATACAGGTCAGCCTGGCCCAGCCTGAGAATCCACCTGCCAGTGACTTTGAACTGAGAGCTGAGTGTAGAGAGGCATTAGCTAAAGGGGAGGCATCAATGACACAGTGGAAGATGTTCCAGAAATAAGAACAGCCTAAGATTCTGGGGAGAAAGAAAACTTAGCCCTGAATAAGGCCAGTGTGTCTAGTTCACAGGGGGTGTGAAGGGAAAGGAAGCTGGAAAATTAGAGATCAACCATGCAGGGCCTCAAAGGCCGTGTCAGAGTCCTAAGGGCTCTAACATTTTCCAGATTTTATGGCTTCTTTGTGTTGACTCCTACCTTTCTCCTCCTGTTCCATGAAACAATTTCCCTGCCCAAGGGGATACCATGCATTGCATTGCTTCTGGAAAGTTTTCATTGTCACTGGCCAGCACAACAGGAGCTTCGACCTGGCATTTGGGGCCAGTAGACAACACATTCCTTTCAGAGATAAGACAGACCCTGACATTTGTTCTTCGGTAAAAGAGCCAGACCTGCCAGAAAGGCCCAGTGGCCGAGGCCTCCAGTGTTGGAAAGGAAATTAGTTTCAGCAAAAACACAGGGCTGAATGTCAGGCCCTTCCACTCCCTGCCTTGTATGCTAATCTAGCTGGTGACAGTTGACTCTACGAGACAAAAGGTCACATAGGCATTCTCTATTGAATGTCACTGTCCCTGTCCCAACTACCCCTGAAACACACACTTAAAAAAAAATTTCTGATGGTGTGATGAAGGTTTCAGGCTGCTGGGCTCCTGCCTTCATCAGATTCATTCAGTGTTAGGGAGGGCTGTTTTCTGGTGTCTCTGAGGAAATAAAGATGAGAAATACAAGGAAGTCTCATACTTGATTAGCATGGTTGGGCAGACAGATCCCAGTAGTAATTAATCCCAGGATGTTTACAAATTTTTTCCCCTCTGTCAACTGAGAGTCAGGGTTTGCAGTTGTTGTCATAAAGGAGTGGAAGATGTCCTCCTCATGGACTGGAAAGAATGATGGCAATATATTGATTAAGCATCTCACAGTGCTTGGCAAATAACAAGGTCCTAAAGGTCAGGGCCGCAGGACCCTAAGGAAAAGCAAGTTACAAGCATGCAGGACTCTAAAGACAGCTTAGAAAATCCTGTGGTGTATGCTTAAGATAGCAGATTTTTTTTGGATAGAGAAAAATAGATATATAGGAAGTTAAGCCCTATATATGCAAAACAGTTACAAATACATATGGGAATCGGGCTGCTGAGAACTTTTATGAGTAATAAAGTCTGGCAGAAATCCTTTTGATCCAATCCCGTGGTTGTTCCACTTATTTCCAGGGCATCTAAGTTCTTTTTCTTGTCTAGTAAGGACTAAAGAATGGCTAAAAGCCCATCATTCCAGGACAGTCATTATGGGATGATGTAGGTTGCTCTTAGGTGTTGGGAACACTATGATAAGCTCTGACCCAAGGACAGGGGATTCAAGTTTGGGTCCTGACTCCAGAAAGCATGGATCATGTGACTTTAGGTAAGTCATTTCACCTCTAAATGCCAATTTAATCATCTGCAAGATCAAGGGATTGTGGCTCTGTACAGCTTGAAATTTCTATGTGGCTGAATTTAAAAGTCTACACTTATAGCAATTTTAGGCTATTGTACTGTGTATGTAATCAAACTAGGATAGACACCCTCATGCCTTTTATACGTGTTTTAGATGTGAGAGGTATCTTTTTGGAGTGATGGTGGTAGGAGGAGATTTACCTGTTTCTTCTTAAAGATCTTTGGAAAACATTAAAATAAACAACTAAGAATTATTTGTAGCTTGTACACTGATAATACAGGTATTTCTTTATTTCTTGTGTGTGTATGTGTGTTGTGTTAATCCTAACCTGAGGATAATTTTTCCATTGATTATTTTAGAGTAGAAAGGAGGGAGGGAGGGATAGAGAGAGAGAGAACAAGAGAGAGAGAACAAGAGAGAGAGAAGGAGAGGGAGAGAGAGAGGGAGAGGGAGGGGGGGAAAGAGATGAGAGAGAGAGAGAGAGAGAGAGATCAATGTGAAAAAGATACATCACTTGGTTACCTTCCATGCACACCTGGACTGAGGCCAGAAATTGAACCTGCTACACAGATATGTACCTTGACTGAGAATTGAACCAATGATCCTTCAGTGCGCTGGCCAATGCTCTAACCATTAAGCACACCAGCCAGAGCTACAGAGGAATTTCTAAAGAGTTTTACACTGCTTAAAACAGTTTGTTCTCTTGGACACATTAATAATACTCTTCAAAGGTCCCCCCCCCCTGCATTTATTCTTACTTTGCTTTCAGACACTTTATTCTTAAAACATAGAAAGGTCAGGCTCAGACAATAGATTAAGATTTGTACTGTCTGAATTAAGGAAAGCTTCTTATGCCTTCTGGAGCCCTAACATCCTATCTTGAATCTTCTGAATTCTGGGAAGCTCCAAATCCATTTGCTGAGGCAAGAAGGAAAAAAAGTTTTGGAGGGCATCCAAAAGAGAATTAGACTGCTGGCCAACCCAGCCTTTC
This sequence comes from Pipistrellus kuhlii, assembly GCF_014108245.1. Taxonomy (NCBI): domain Eukaryota; kingdom Metazoa; phylum Chordata; class Mammalia; order Chiroptera; family Vespertilionidae; genus Pipistrellus; species Pipistrellus kuhlii. Next base: position 12,206,730 of record NW_023425584.1, read on the forward strand.
TGACCTGACAGGGGTCCTGCCCATCACACTCTGCTCATGAGAAAATGGCCAAGAAACACCCACAAGTTTGAAGCAAACAAATTCTACTTCATTGGAGATGCGATACTATACCTTTGATCACTGGCAAAGCTGACATTGCCAAACAAAAAGTCAAGAAAGGGAAACACAAGGCTTGTTTAAAGATGCAAAGTGAGAGAGAACATCATTTTCTCTCTCTTGGGACTCAACCTCTACTGTGAACCAAAAACTAGAGTTCACCACACTAATATACTAAACTTGTTGAACCAGATCAAAACCTCTGTATCTAAATATGCTGCAATCTGAACCTGAACAGGACTAATATTTCCCTTGGTTCAAATCCATGTTCTTTTCTTCTGCTCACAGAATTACCTAAGTGGTTTGGTAGCCAGCATTTCTCACTTGAAGAATCTTTAGAAATGAGTATGTGCGCACGCACGCACATGCATGTGTGTGCGTGGTTGTGTGTGTGGGTGTGTGTAGTGGTCAAGATTAGAGCTTTTATTTTTTTTTTACATGAAATATATATTTCTAAAGCTGTAGTTTAGGTCCTTGATATTTTTGTTATTTGGTAAAACACAATTTTGTGGCTTTGCAGTTTTTTTTTCCTTTCTTTGCTTTTTTTTTTTTTTTTTAAACAAAAACCAACACAGATGTAAGAACTTTCACATATAATAACCCGAGATAGTTCCTGTTTGCCCTGTTCCCAGATAAAAGAAAAACAAAACGAGTGTGGGGCGGTTTACAAATTTTTGAAACAGGATACATTTTTCCCATGTTCAGATCTGAAAATACTCGACTGTAATTTAATCTACCTTTATTAGATTACCCAGTTATGTCCACAACATTGTGGAAACCATCCTAAATTAGTAAGGTCAGGGGAGAAGGGAGCTGGATGTGAGAATTCCTGCTGCTCTTGCCTGTCTTGTCTTCTGAATGGAGAGACAAGTTGTTGGCAAAGCAGTAGAGTCACCAGGGACAGAGGAGCTCAGCACCCCTCGTGTGTCTCAATGGGAAGTCTACCTTCTACTTCTTCCTTAATGACATAAGAGTAACCCCCGTCCTCAAAAGTAAGCTGGAGAGATATTGAATAGGCCAGAAGTGGCCAGGCCACCCAAAAGTTATTTACCGGTCCAAAAATGCTTTGAGTATGTAGAACTAAACATAGGGTGTCAAATAAAATATAGGACATTCAATTAAATGAGTACTTCAAATATTAAAACAGAAAGTTTTTTAAAGTATTAGTACCAGGTATGTCTTCAATAGTGCATAGGATAAACTTATACTAAAAAATTTATTGTTTATCTAAAATAAAAATATAGTTGCGTGTCCTGTGTTTTTATTTGCTTAATTTAGCAACAGACTTTAAGTCACCCAAAAAGGCCACAACAGCAGTTATGAATAGCAAAAATAAAATGAAATAGCCCATGTAACAGGTATAAATCTTAGGCTGTAAATATGAATCTTGCAGCTGTCCTCAGTTTTTAGAGAGCAACTGATTCTGCCTCTAAGTGCCCAGGCCAGCAACAAATTCAGCCTCAGTTATTAAGAGACTCCGAGCTGGCCCAGGGTCCCATCTCAGTATAGGACTTTAGATGGTATCCAAAGAGTAGGGGTCGGGCTCCAAACTCTCAAGCTATCATGGTGGCCAGTGACACCCTCCTGGCTTGGGGCTCAGTGGTCACTTTAGGTATAGGGGCTCTATTTTTAGTTTCCAATGGGACTAGGGGAATTTTTTTAAAAGTCAAAGTAGCTCTGCACTTAGGTGCAACTAAGAGTTGCCAAACAATTAGGATTTAAAGAAGGCAGGATTTGGCTGATAAGTTCTCCATCCTAACACTGACTTAAAAATAATTTTTTGTGTGTGTGTGAACTCTCTTCCAATCTTCACTGGTTAACTTTGAAGGCATTCTTCCTCTGGTGGGCCTCAGTGATTTTTAGGCTTTTATTTATGAAAAACAGGAAGAGTTTCTGTCTTCAAGTATTTCTATTTCCTCCCAAACACTCACCTACAAAATAATCCTTTCTGAAGTAATTCCTTGTGGGTGTGAACTGGGCATGTGACTTTCTTTGTCCAATGGAATGTTAATGGGTCTGATCAAGCTAGGGCGTGAAATATGCTTGCGCAGTTGGGTATGTCCTTTTGTGCTCTGTCATCATCATAGCCAAGTGTTCAAGGAGGAAAAAAGACATATAGGGCGGGCAGATCTGGACCAACTCACAGTAGAGCCAAACCTAGCCAGGTATAGCCCAGATCAGCTGAACCCCAGCCAATCTTCAGAAACATGAACGAAAAATAAATATTGATTATTGTATACTAATACTACTGAGTTTGGGGGGTGGTTTGTTATGCAAAATAACTGATACACATACAAATGAAAATTCATATTTTAGTATATTAGCAAATTATCTTGACACACCTAATGTTTTAATGTGACATTAAAACATTTATTAAAACCGAAAATCACAAGTATAAGCCTGCGATCTCTCCCTCTCATATCTAACATCATTCTCAAGTTATCTATTCCTTCTAATAGCTTACATCCATTTAATGCCTTGCAGCCTACACAATGCTCTCACATCCATTATCCTATTAGGTATTTTTAACAATTCAGTGGTGAGGTGAGGTCAGTATTACTAGCTCCATTTGAAAAATAAGGATATTGATTCAGAAAGAAGTTAAGGGCTTGCCTAAAGGAACAAAGCCAGTTCTCAGTTACACATCAGAGCTGGGACTCTAACTAGGTCTTCTTGTTCCTCCTACAGGGCTCCTCCCTTCATACTATGGATGCCCCTAGAACAACCAGCACAGGGCTGGGCACATTATAGTCCTGGTAAACACCTGAGGAATGACAGAAGGCTCAAATATTTTGACCAGAGGTGTAAGGGTAAAGTCAAAGCTCCCAGGAAATGTTTCACTACAGATTAGCTGCACATAGCCTCTATTAATGCTTCCCAAAAAATGTGTTAATAGGAGTTGGGGTGAGAGAGGGTATAGATGGATGGAGGTGGGGAAGATTACACGTTATTTGATATGTTTTTAAAAATTCTGGTTTAGAAAATTATGTCTTTTTTTGTAGTGCTTTTAAGTAAACCTGAAGGGCTTGATGACTGTCTAGGTGAGAATAGAGTATACTGCATTCCTCTAACTTATTTGACCATGGAAACTTTTCATTAGGAATAATCTTGCTAGAATGGGGTTCTATGGAATCCACTCTGGGAAACACCAGCCTCGGGCATTGAACTACTGGGTTCTGCTTTTTGGCATCTTCCTTTTGTACCATGTAGAGCTGTCTGTGCAGCAGGTACCTTTTGGGCCCTTTAGCTCTTACTAGTAACTCAGTTCTAATTCCAAGAAGCTTTTAACTTAATGGGATGATAACTTGGTTTATTAATTAAGGTTCCTTCACTGCAAACACAAAAAGCAACCCTGGCAAACTTCCTTAAAGATATTAGGAAAACACAGAATCATAAGAGTTGCCAAATAATTAGGATTTCAAGAGAGAAGTTTTGGGGATCTCAGCCCTGTGAGTCCCTGGAGCTGCTGCACAGACGTCTCTGTCTGCATCTCTCTGCTTAGGTCCCAGGTTCCTGGTTGGGAGAACCTGATCCTTGTGTTTTGGGCCAGATGTCTTTGCCCAGCATCACTCAGCCATGGGAGATAGGACAGAAGACGCCACAGAGGAAACTGCTGTGATATGGGCAGCCACCCTGATTGTGTCTCCCACATCTGGTATGCAGTAGAGTCACATCTTTTGTGGGGGTTGGTTTAATGTTGATGCACATAGCTTATAACTATCATGGGAAAGTGCATTACACTTCTCTCTAGTTGCTTCTTATTTTTGATACTAAAGAAAGATGCTTCAAGATCATACTATAAAAAAATTCTATTTTTCAGCATTAAAACTCATACTTGGCCTGCAGAAACACTTCTGCAGTTAGAATAGCCCCTGGAGCCAATTAACAATGGCTCAGGGTAAGTGGAATGGCCAGTGGACTGACTCACACCTCTGAATCCTTGCAATCTCCCTCCTCTTTTGCCAAATGTAAGCAGTTGAATTCACAGAGTTCAATGTGCACATGATGCAACTCCACTGTGCACAGAGATGGATGAATACAGCAGTCCTAAACAAACCTTAGAATATCCTTGCTTGTTACTTACAAAATGGGTAAGGCCATCAAGGATGGTATCCTAGAGGAAGAGGAGAGCTTTGGATGTGCTTTTTTTGTATTGATTTTTTAAAAAAATTAGAAACTACTGTTTAAACAATTCAAACAGGTTTTCTTCTGCCTGCCGAAATTTCAAAATCATAAGCAAATTAAGCATTAAAAGAAATAAACCTCCAACGGCACCATCTCCTACCACTATGTTACACTCTGGGGCTTCATTTGAATATACTTTGCTTTTATTGCTTTGTTCTTTTTTTTTTCTTTTTTTTTTTTTTTTTCACTGTGATTTACAAAGCAGTGTGGGAAAATGGTTAATACAAAATAAAAGTTAAAATTAAAACCACTTTTTCCACTATGGTGCTGTCTCTTTCCCACCCCCTTATCCCTGGGGGCCTATTCAATTCAGTTTAGTAGCACAAAGGCTACTGAGTCCTAGAACTGTATTCATAGCCTACCTAAAATGGATTGAGTTCCTAGCTCCAGGACAAGATAAATGATTAATTGACTATGGTAGTTAACATGGAAGGAATTGATAAATCATGGAACAAGCTCATTTTAAGATGCCTTAGAACTCTGTAAATTTATTAAAATATTCAGGTTTGTTCAAGTAACTTTTTGTTTGGAGGTAAACCCGCTTATGGGCTCAAATAGTTCCCATGGAAAGAAACCTACTGTTCATAGCTCTGTTAGATTGGCAGGAACAACTTCTCTTGTTTCTCTCTGTCCACCTGAGGGATGACACCTAAATCGCTTCACCTTGAGGAGATGGACCTTGTCAAGAGTCCCTGAGAGATGTCCTCGGGAATCAGGGACCCAGCCTAGGCTTTTACAATCACCTGAGTCTTTGTTGAGCACTTACTACCAGTATGTGCCTGGGTCAGAGTTGGCCACTTTCGCCCCCATTTTTTGGATTAATCCAAACATCATTTTATAGAAAATGTTAACATTTTATTTTACATATGAAGATATTGAGCTTATAATGATTAAGAATCTTTCCTTGGTCAGACAATTCTACTGCCACTAATAATAATAATCATAATCCAATGGATAGCAAAGAAGGTTCACTCAGAATATGGGGTAAATGTGGAAGACTCAACTGATACCCACAAGATACATACATTAGATACAGTAACAACAGCATGTCTGAGGCATAGTGCTAGGTGTCTTTAAGTACTGTGTTTACTTGAATAGTTGGTAGTAAAATGAACTCTATTTTAGTGGTGGGAAAATGGAATCCTAAGGGAAGTTAAGAAAATTGCCAGTAAGTGAGCATTGCCTGGTAACTCCTGCAGGCACAGCTTGTGTAATAAAGCAGGTATTGATGTGGAGGTAAGACAGGATGGCTTCCAGCTGCAAGTAATCACAATGAAACTCCAAGTGAGGCAAAGAGCCTTCCACTTAAACAAGTATATAGTCTGTGACACCACGCAGCCCACGTGTTTAGGGGCATCAGTAGAAAGTTATCTTTGAGTCACAACTCTAGAAGTTAAGAAAGAGAGGCTACCTGGTTGGCATCAGGTGAATGAGGTATACCTGCTTCTCTGCCCTGTAGGCACAGGGCACTCAGCTAGGGCTTTCTAGTGCCAGCCACACTGCAGTGTTTTCACGGGAAAGTCGGGCTCCAAGGAGTGTTTGAGGATGAATCAGTCCCCATTACACCTGACCTTTTCCTCCATCACTACCTTCCGGCAAACTGAATGATTCTATTTTTAAGTCAAACAGTACATTAGGTATCTCTGTGAAACACAAGCTGTGTTGAATTTTTAAAGGGATCAAAGCCTCACACTAAAGGAGTGAACTTCAGTGAGTCAGTTAGCAGAGTGGCAGGCACTGGGAAAAGGGACAGTGGGATTCGGATAACAATGTCTCTCCAAGGTGCTGGAAAATACTAAACAGACAGACAAAATGACAGGATATCCAGGATTTGTGTCCCAATAATCTTGGGCGGTGGGGTGGGAATGGCTGATGGATTCGAGTGGTTGGGAGTAGAGATAACATTAGGTAGGCTTTAGGTTGATAATTGATGCACCTCTGTAATGAGTGTGTTGGGAGTTCATTATAGTCTTTCAGACTATGTATGTTTGAAATTTTCTATAATAAATTAAGAAAATAAAACAGTGTGGATATGATCCAGTCTTCTATTCCATAGGAACTTTCATCCCACTGGAAATATACAAGTGACCAGGAGGATGGCCTGGATTTTTTGCAAAAAGCTGTGGGTACCCCTTATAAAACAAATTTCTAGTCCTGACCCTTTAAACTTCAAAATTAAGTTGTGTATTTCCAATCCTGACCCTTTAAACTCAAACCTGTCTGCTTCTCTCCAATGCCACTACCACTACCCTTGTCCTAGCCACCCCAGCAGCCTTGTTTAGACAACTGCAGTGGTCTCCCTGCTTCCAGTAGGAATGTCTATTTCCAGTCTTTTCTCCCTACAGGAGACCACTGGTCTTTTTAAAATGCTGATCTGAAACTCTCATGAGAAAAAAGCGAGATGCAGAACAGTATATATAATTTTTGTGTAAGAAAGGGAAACCACATAGATACACACACTCACATATGTGCAGACTATTTTCTTATATTTGTAGAGGAAAACTCTGGGAAGATAAACCAAAAACTAATAAAAGTAATAGGGGAGGAATTACACAGTGGAGAACAAGGGTTGTGGTAAAACTTCTCTGAATATGTCCTCTTATAAATCTTGACTTTGAAATAAAATAATAACATTGTGTAAAAGTAAAATAAAATAAGCGAGTTCTAAAAATTGAAATGTAAAAAATACACAACTGGTGTTCCCTATCGCATATACTAAAATTGGAGCAATACCAAGATGGTAAGCATGGGCCCTGTACAAGGAGGACACTCAAATTCATGAAGCATTTGATATTTATTTTATAGAATTGTACACCTGAAACTTATATAATGTTATTAACCAGTGTTACTACAATAAATTTAATTTAGAAAAATTGTTCCTCAAATTGGTAACATTAAATACACCAAGAAATAATTATTTTGAGTAACTTTCATAAAAAGTATTCTGACTTTACATTCTTGTGAAATATATTTAAAGAACAAAAAAATAGTTGCAAGCATTAGATGCCATTCAGTAATCTATTGGGTCGGCAGCTAAGTAATTGCGGGTTTCACACATATATGGCTTCAGTTGAATTTTTAGGTTTGCAGACGTAGTACAAATGTAAAACACATTTTGTTATTTGATAGTTGGCTATTCAGCTGTTAATCAGTAAAAAAAGTTTTTTGATCTGTTTTGTAGTTTTCGTTTGGCGTTCGTTGAAAAATGGAAAATCAAAAGGAACATTTTGGTCATATTTTGCTTTTTTATTTCCGCAAAGGGAAAAATGCATCGCAAGCTCATAAAAAGTTATGTGCTGTTTATGGTGACGAAGCCTTAAAAGAACGGCAGTGTCAAAATTGGTTTGCCAAATTTCGTTCTGGTGATTTTTCACTCAAAGATGAAAAACGCTCTGGTCGTCCAGTTGAAGTTGATGACGCCCTAATCAAAGCAATAATCAATTCCGACTGTCACAGTACAACACGTGAGATTGCAGAGAAGCTTCATGTATCACATACATGCATTGAAAATCACTTAAAACAACTTGGCTATGTTCAAAAACTCGATACATGAGTTCCTCACGAACAGAAAGAATCACAGTTAACGCAACGCATTAGCAGCTGTGATTTGCTAAAGAAACGTAATGAAAATGATCCATTTTTAAAACGACTGATAACTGGCGATGAAAAATGGGTTGTTTACAACAATATCAAGTGGAAAAGATCGTGGAGCAGGCCAGGTGAACCAACTCAAACAACATCAAAAGCTGATATTCATCAAAAGAAGGTTTTGTTATCAGTTTGGTGGGATTACAAAGGAATTGTCTACTTTGAACTCTTACCACCCAACCGAACGATCAATTCTGATGTCTACATTGAACAACTAACGAAATTAAACAATGCAGTTGAAGAAAAGCGGCCCGAATTGACAAATCGAAAAGGTGTTGTATTCCATCATGACACTGCAAGGCCACACACATCTTTGGTCACTTGGCAAAAATTAATGGAGCTTGGTTGGGATGTTTTGCCACATCCACCATATAGTCCTGACCTTGCACCATCTGATTACTTTTTGTTTCGATCTTTACAAAACTCCTTGAATGGTAAAAATTTCAATAATGATGGTGATGTCAAATCGTACCTGATTCAGTTTTTTGCTAATAAAAACCAGAAGTTTTTTGAACGTGGGATTATGATGCTGCCTGAAAGATGGCAAAAGGTCATTGATCAAAATGGGCAATACATTACAGAATAAAGTTATTTAGTTCCATGAAAAAATTGTCTTTGATTTTCTTTAAAAAATCCGCAATTACTTAGCTGCCGACCCAATAATTGTTAGTATTAAGTTGAGCCATATGAAGTTGCCTATATTTGACCACTTTTGACCTATAAAATGATAATTTTTATGTTGTAAATATAATAATATATTGTTATAATATATAGTAATATTTTCATATAAAAATATCATAATGTTTATAAGTAACATAAATATAATATCACTCATATAAATATAGTATAAGTATAGTATAATTATAGCAATATTGATTTTATTTTGGAAATAGGGTATATTGTAGGATAAAGCAAATAAGTAATCATATTAATATTGTGAGGTCAGAGATTTTCAGCAAAATAAAATAATACAACTATTATATTAGAAGTTAATAAAAAGCTTGAATTTTAAAAAAAGTTGAGAAGTAAATGACATCTAATATTGTGTAAGTTTGAGGTGTACAATGTGCTGTTTGATTTATATAATGCAATAATATGATTACTACAGTACTATTAGCTAGCACCTTTATCATCCTATCTAATAAAAGAATAATATGCAAATTGACCATCACTCCAACATATAAGATGGCTGCCCCCATGTGGACACAAGATGGCTGCCACAAGTGGCCAGCAGGGGAGGGCAGTTGACAGGGACCAGACCTGTAAGGGAGGGCAGTTGGGGGTGATCAAGCCTGCAGAGGAGGAAAGTTGGGGGCAATCAGGCCTGCAGGGAAGGGCAGTTGGGGGGGGACCAGGTCTGCAGGGAAGGGAAGTTAGGGGCAAACAGGCTGGCAGGGGAGCAGTTAGGTATCAATCAGGCTGGCAGGGGAGTGGTTAGGGGGTGATCAGGCTGGCAGGCAGAAACGGTTAGGGGCAATCAGGAAAGCAGGCAGGTGAGCAGTTGGGAGCCAGCAGTTCTGGATTATGAGAGGAATGTTTGATCAGGCCTAAACGGGCAGTAAGACATCCCTTGAGGGGTCCCAGATTGGAGAGAGTGCAGGCTGGGCTGAGGGCCACCCCCCACCCCCGTGCATGAATTTCATGCACTGAACCTCTAAAAGCATATAATTATCATTTCTTGTATGGAAAACAATAAAAAATATAGTCTCTTAACAACTTTGAAGTTTGTAATACAGTATTGTTGACTTTAATCACTATGTGACGACCTCAACTTACTTAGTTGTTGCAAGTTTGTACCCTTAAGCAACACCTCCCCAATTCTCTCACCCTCAGCCCCAGGTAATCACCATACTACTCTGTTTTCACAAGTTTAGCTTTTTGGGTTCCACAGATAAGTGATATCATACAGTATTTGTCTTTCTCTGTCTGATTTATCTCACTTAGCATATAACCTCAATTGAATTGCAAATATCAATATGAACTCATAATTATTTTTCAAAAATAATTGCTGTTATGTGAGCATACAAGAGAGAGAAATACCAAGTGGCCATAAAATCAAGGAGTTAATGGCATGGGTGATGTTTAGTGAACTGACTGTTCACTAAAAAGGCCTAGAAACAATAGCAACCCAGAGACAATGAGTAAGCCTAGAAGCCAGATTGTGGCCTCTCAATACCTTCCCACTAAAAGGAAGCAGTGATCCTTTAGAAATTGCAGAAAATAGAGAAGTTGAATTAGGGATATGTTATTGTTAAAAAACAAACAAAAAAAATCCCAAAGAAAATATTAATAGATGAAGCAAATGTGGAAAAATCTAGATAAGTGTGGACTCTTGAGTGTTACCTGTAAATGTATGTTATGTTTTGCTTTGTGTATATTTGAAGAGTTTAAATAAAAGTATTTTAAAAAATGAATCTGATTATGTCACTGCTCGATGAAAACCTTTCAGCTGTATACGATGGAATAGTACTCAACCACTAAAAAAATATGAAATCTACCATTGGCAAAACATGACTGGACCTAGAGGTTATTATGCTAAGTGAAATAAATCAGAAAAAACAGATACCACATGATTTTACTTATATGCAGAATCTAAAAAACAATATAAACAGAAACAGACTCATAGATATTATAGACAATAGACTGATGGTTGCCATTAGGAGGGGAGGTTGGAGACTGGGTGAAAAAGGTGGAGGGATTGAGAAGCACAAATTGGAAGTTACAAAATCATGGGGATGTAAAGTATAGCATAAGGGGAATATAGTCATTAATATAGCAATTACTATTCATAGTGCCCATTGGGTACTGGAAATATAATATCAGGGACAACACTGGTCAAGTATATGATTATCTAACTGCTATGCTATACAACTGAAATGAATACAAAATAATATTGAATATAAACTATAATTTTAAAAACAACAACAAAACTTTTAGTGTCCTATTACCCAGAGGATGAAAAGTCCAAACTCATTCCAAGTTTTTTCAAGTTCAGCATCTATTCATCATCATCATCTTTTTTTTCACTGATAATACTTTTATTGAGCACACACCATGTGCCAGGGACTAGGTTAAACCTTATATCTGTTTTGTTGGTTTAAATATCACAACAACCAGAGTTATTTATAATTTACTTTTTGCAGAGAGGTTGAACAACCAATCTGAGATTTTATAGCTAATCAATTGGGAAACTGGGATTTGACCCCAGTCAGACTGACTTCGTCACCCATGCTATTAACCCCTTGATTTTATAGCCACTTGGTATTTCTCTCTCTTGTATGCTCACATATCAATATAGTGCCTAGTGTCTGGCAGGTCTTCAGTAATTTTTATTAAGAAGATGCTGATAGCTAGGTTTCCACCAGGTTTTTTAAAAAAATATAATTTCCCTCTCATTAATTCTTTTGTAAATAGTAATTTTCTTGTTGGTATCCTAATGCTATCAGGATGACTCATAAATACTTGCTGAAAAGAAGCACTACAAACACAGAGGAAAAATGCCAAGTCCACACCTTAATATAGCATTTCTTATGGCTGTCTTGGGTTCACCCAATGACTATTGCTTTTAATACACTGTAATATAATTCTTTGTTTACCTCTTGACTAGTCTATGAGATCTGAGAGGTCACGGTCTCTATCTTATGTATTTATTTCAACCCCAGTACTTAACATAGAGATTGGCATGTGTTGGGTATGCTACTAAATTTATCAAATGGATCAGGGCACAAGAGCTATTGAAGAACTCCTTTTTACCATTCAAAGCCTAACTCAGAGCTTGTGTCTGTAAAACATTTCCCACTGCCTTCCAAAGTTAGTCACTCCCTTCTCTGTGCTGTTACTGAATCTTACATACACATTTGTAATATCATTTACATTGTACCATACTTTTTTGTGTGTGTGTCTATTTCTGTCCCCATCCAGACTGCAAGCTTTGCAAAGCACGGCTGGTGCTCTATCATCTCTGTCTTACTAACTCCATCAACAAAGGGCTCAATACATTTTTGTTCAAATGCAAAAATATCAAAACTTTGTAAATTCTCAAAATGTAAAACTATCTATATTCATATATTATCTTAGCAGATATTATAATGAAGGAATATGCTACATTCTGGGCCTTGAGAAAAGATTTCTAATCTGACTTCTGATGTGCCTTAGGAAATGCAAAGCCTCCTTCATAGAGTAATACCCTCACCAACTTTTCAAATCTTCTGTCACTTTCTATTACATGCCTTTGAGACACAAGCTAGTCAATGTCACTTTGTATTTATGTTGCCTCTTTCTGTTAAGGATGCAGCTTGCCACATGGCCATTAATTTATTTGTTATTTGTGGAAATATTCCTGTATGGGAAGTTTGATTACTATATCTGGGGAAGCAAAGTTGGAGAAGGAGTAAAGCAAATGAATGGAGTGTTGTGGGAAGACTGGCAGCCTGCATTTCCCTCTGTAACTTCAGACAAGCCATTTCCCTTCTCTGGCACTCAGTTTTCTTATCTGTAAAATTAGATCTTACCAAATGATCCCAGAAGCCTCTCTTGTGTTCCAGAATATGATATCTCTGCCTCAAATAAATAAAAAGAGAAGGCAACAATAGACTTCGGGGGGGGGGGGGCAGTATCTATTTGGCTAAGGAATCACCCCTCTGTGAGAGGAGGAACAAGCAAAAAGCTGTTATCTGGCTGGCCCAGGACCTGATGTTCCAACTTATCTTCCTAACTCAGGTAGGATGGGGAATCTGGAGTGATGATTCACAGCCACATGCAAAATAGAATATGCAATGAGATAAATAAAAATACAGGGCCAGTATAGGAAGGAGGACAGAGAGTACAATAGGCAACCTAACTTTAGACCATCCCATTCCCATCCCTGCTGAACTCACCTTGTTATCCTAGAATTCAAGGTCAGCAAATCTGTAGCAGACAGATCTCTCATTCCTGACTGTTGTCCATGTCAGACATTGCCAATTGATTACAGCACTATTTTCTTCTAAAGCCAGACTGGGAATATTTCTCAATATAGTGTTGCTCCAAATGCCAACATCTGATTGAAGTTGGCATGTTAGCTGAAATCTACTTGCCATCTTGGGCTCAAATTTCCTCCTCATTCCATGAGAGAAAAGTACTAAGAAAAATTGTAATTTAAACTAGATAAGGTACCTAGGGCAAGTTTCCTAATTTGGATGCCAATTTATAAAAAGAGAATTCCCTGGACCCCTCTATTCAAGAATTCTGTGTTTTTATGGTTCTGGAAATCTTACCTCTTTTGGAAAATAGGGGATCTCTGTGACCCTGCTATCCCAAAACTCTAGCTTCCTCATGACATACTAGGATTTAAGCATCCTGACATGTATCTGGACACAACTGATGCAATAAATGTTAGAGGTCCATGCAACTACAAGGCCATGAGGTGTCTTTTGTTAACTGTCCTCAACTTCCAGACAACTTCTCTAGGGTCGGAACAGTCAGATTAGGCTGAAGTGAAGCTTGGCTGACAGTGTCAAAGAAAGCCCTCTGGGCTGGCATCTGTTACAGAGTCATTGCTAGCAACTTCCTTGGCAAGAAACTACTTTTTCTTGTCTTGTTTCAGGCTTAAATTGCTTTTATTTGTCCCGGAGACTAGATCAATAATCTCAATCTCTCACTTTCCCCCTTTGCCAGTAGATATGGGATAAATAATTTTATACTGAGAAAGGAAAGGGGAGGGGGAGGAGCAAGTGGCAGGGCAGCAGAGGGTAGAAAAGGAGGTAGTTGAGAATGTTCCTAGAAAGAATAGTAGATCATATGTATTGAGCTGTGTGTCAAGCACTGTGTTGTCACACTTAATCTTGACAAGCTATCAGATATTTACTCTAATTGATCTCCATTTTACAGGTGAAAAAACTTAGGCCCAGAGTGTTAATTTTTGTAGAATCTTAAAGTGAGCTTGTAGTAAGGGAAAACCTGAGTCATGTCTAACTTCATCTACCACAGTATAGTGCCTTTCTCAACCTAACACAGAAGGACTTTCCTTCAGTTTCCATAACCAGGGAGTTGTTCCCCTCCATCTATTAATTTTGTGTTTGCTCTGATTTTTGGCAGTTATCCCTTTATGGTGATAAGATGGCTGCGGTCAGCACCAGGACTAGACCCTGTGCCTTCAGCCACCTAATATAGCGCCATTCTAAAGGGCCATCCAGCCTCAGGAACTCTATGAGTTGGCTGAAGTCTTCATTAGAATTGTCTCCAAGCCCAAATTCTCCTGCCCACATCAGCTTCCTTCTTCTCTGTTCTGCATAGGCTGATTCCAGGAACACACCATCATTAGCATTTTATGTGTTGCCCTCTATCTCAAGGTCGGCTTCCTATGGAACACAGCCTGCATGTGGCAGCTCCTTTAGCTGGATCCTTATTTTCAGGAGAATGTTGCTAATATATCACCACTAAGAGTAAGACTGCAAAAGGGGTTTTGATAGATACCCTTTATTTGGTTAAGGAAATTCCCTTCTATCTCTCATAAGCTAAATGTTTTTAATATGAAAAGGGGTCTCTCATAAAAAAAGGAAGAGATACATGTTCACTTTATGTACACCCACCTACAAAAGTCCCTGTGAGGATATAATCAGAACCTAACCACACTGGTACACTGATCTCAGACTGCCAACCTCCAGAACCGTGCAAAACAAATGTTTAAGCCACCCAGTCCATGGTATTTTACTATAGAAATATAAACGGATTAAAATATTCATGCTCAGAAAATGTTTCCTGTTGTTGTTATCATTCGTCTTGGTATTTTAGCACCCACTAGGTGCTATATATTTTTTTAATCAATGAATCAATAAAAGACTTTGTAGATGGATCTCTGAGTCCTCCTTGCCTGGCCCTACTTCAGCAATGATTTATTGTTAGTTCTTCCAACTCTGGGTCTTTCCCCTTCCTGAACAGGAAGCTCCAACATTCAGAAACAAATCATCACTCATTTCTTTTCACTAATATCTACTAATGTCAGAGTGGAACATATTTTAATCAGGGATCAGACAGCTCCTTACAGAGATGAATTTCTATCGTCTTCTTTCAAATGTACATCCAAGGGCAGAGTTCACATAAAGACCCGGGCAAAAAATGCTCCTCTGGCCTCCTTCCAGGTCAAGAAGCTCATTCTGGGAAGAGTCCCATGTAAATCTGAAATTTGATGCTACTTGACAAAAAAATGTCATTTGAATCTAATGCTACTTCAGCAATAGGCCTGTTGAATTGCTGATGCCGAACATTACTTTTTATAGTTCTATCATGGAAGCCTAAGAAAATAACTCAGCAGATTCAGGGAAGAACAAGCAAGAGATAATGTCCCCTCAGACAATGTTAATGGGGTGCAGCTCTTTTGAGGGTGTCTAGCAATTGGGGCTGGGTTGCCCCTGTACTTTTGAACTACTGTGTTCTAGCATTGCCCTGAAAGAAGGAAGCAAGAGACCAGGGCCAAATTGCTGACCCATTTCCCAATGGCAAAGTGCTTTACAGTGGTTGATACAAAACAGATGCTTTCTCAGGACAGCCAGCAAGGGTAGACAAATTAAAGACATAGTGCATTTTGCTTTTATCCTACAAGTCATAACCATGATATTTTCTTGGAGATCCCTTTTCATCAATCCCATGTTAACAGAATTCTGACCTGATTATACCAAGTAGTAAGAACTTTCTTCTCTCCATCTTTGTTTTCTTTTTTGGCCAGCATTCTGCAGGATTTGGCTAAGATTCTTGCTGTGCTCTCTGAAGCCAGAGAGTTTCACTGGCTCAAAATTGTTGAGCCACTGTTCATTTTATGTACCCCAGGTGAGGGGAAAGAAGAGGGGCTTATATTCAGCTGAGAATGGAATCCCTGGCAGAAAGGAGGATGATAAAGAAAGAAGAGAACAGTGGCAGAAAAGTACAACAGAAGGCTCAAGGCCACGTATGGGCTGAGAAAGAGGATCAGCAAGGAATAGTGGTTAAAATGAGCAAAATCAAGTCCAAATCTCATCCTTGCCACTTACTGCCTGTGGGATGTGATGAAGTTCCTTAACCTCTCTGAGCCTCACTTTCCTCTTCTTTAAAATGATATAATGCCTTGTTGTAAGAAAGTGCAGTGCACAGCATATGGTGATCTCCCAGTGAATAATGATCTGTTATTGTTACTATTCTCTCTTTCTTTAGACTGGATCTTCCTGTTTTTCTAAGATTGTGGGTTATCTACACATCATAGACACCATTACTGCCATAGGTGATAACCTGGTATAATTTGAAGAGACAAAAAGACCACAAACTCCCACCAAATGTCCTCCTGAGCAGCCTAGTGAATGCAGCCTGAGATTCCCATCTTTGGAGTTAATCCAATAGGAAGGAAGTTGTATATCTCATTTAATATAAATATATTATCCAAGAGTATGTAACCTCCTAAGGTCAAGAGTCTTAAACCAATATACTGCACAGTCATGTTTGGTTCTCTCTTTCCTTTTGTGGAGATAGAGTGCTTTTCTGGTCACGCTTAGACAATACAAAGTGCTCTCATCACTCTAACTCTTGAAGTGCCCTAAGAAGGTGAAAGGTTAAGGTCCCTGTTTGCTCATATTCGTCATCTACCCTCAACCAGGTAGGGTGTGTGGGAAGTGGACCAAGGTCTTTCTTTCCCTCTCTTCTCCCAATGCCCATCTGTTCCTCCTCACTCATGGCCCATGTTAGGTCCAGAGGGATACCCAGACTCTAGAAAACCTGAGGGTTCAAGGCAATCCCAGCACAGCAACCTATCCTCAACTTTCCCATGGCTATAATTTTTCCTTCTCTCGCCCTTCAGATTTCAGTCCCTGTGCGCCCACAAGCCTCCCTGCTACCCTTAAAGCTCCTGTCACCAGGTTAGAGGGGAGTGGAGTGAAGGGTGAGATTAACAGCACAGTTCTTTTCAAAAAATACCACAAATTCTCTCTTTCAACCCTTTTATACCCTCACCGTGGGTAACCAATTTAAGTGTGACCTAACCGATTCTCAAAGGAAATTTTTGCATTGTGGTCAGCCACAGCTGACTTTAGCATTTGACAACTATTGTGTCTTGAGGCCTCAGTTAAAACTTGTTTAACACATTATGGTATAAACCTCTGCCCAAGGACACTGTGGTGAAGGTAGTACATCCTTCTGGTGGTGGGGGAGGGAGGCAGTATGCAAAGCAGAGTGGTTGAATCTACTATCTAGTAAGGCATACAAATTAAAAATGAAAAAAGAATAGATTGTAGTATAGAAAACAAAATTGAATAAGCTTAAAGTATAACATGAGACTCCAGTGAAATACTGTATTTGTGATGGTTTTTTCTAGTGGAGCCTCTTGTCCACCCCCCCACTCTTCATCACCACCAGGATAAATAAGTGTTCACACTTCTCTCCCCTTAGGAGAGTGCTTGGAGTGGGTGGGAGAAGGCATTGCCTAAAGCTCAGCTATTTACTAATTGCAGCAGAGCTAGTCTACAAGTCACCCGAAAGCTGCACTGACATTATCACATTTTTTGCAGATGTGTATATTAAATTATCAAGGATGAGAAAACAGAATAAAACTTCCTGCCTTGCTCTGTGTTTTTGATAGAATGTGAGGCATAGATGTAGATTAGAACCTCTTAAAACTGTGTTGTCCAGTGTGGTAGCCTCTAGCTACATGTGGCTACTGAGCCCTTGAAATGTGACTCATTCAACTGAGACATGCTGATGTGTAAAACACAACCTGGGTTTCAAAGACCTGCTGTTAAAAAAGAGGGAAAACTATGGCATTGGTAAGTTTCCATATTGATTATATGGTGAAATGATGTTTTGGATATAGTAAGTTAAATAAAATATATTATTAACATTGATTTTACTTTTATAGAGGAACTTAAAACCAGTGGTTATCAGAAATGTTAGAATCAGGTCCATGGTTCGTATTTCTGTCTTGTATTCTTTTTAAAAAATATATATTTTTATTGATCCGAGAGAATATCATCCATCAGCTGCCTCCTACATGGGCTACGCTGGAGATTGAGCCTGCAACCAGGGCATATACCCTGACCAGGAATCAAACCATGACCTCCTGATTCATAGGTTGATGCTCAGCCATGTCAGCTGGGCTAGCTTGCATTCTATTTCTATGGCATAGCTCTGTCTTTAGATCATCTAATTTAATAGCTGCAAACTGTGGCATGTGGGCCAAATCCAGTTTACTGTCTGTGTATTTTTTTTTTTCTTCAATGAAGTTACATTGTCACATAGTTACACCATTTCTTTGCATAATGTCTCTGGATATTACACACAGTAATGTCGACTTTGAGTTGTTACAAAAGAGACAATAAGGACTACACAACCTAAAATAGTTATTATCTGGCCCTTAATAGAAAAAGTTTGCAGACCCCTGATAACCCAACTCTATATTTTCAAGGGAGGAAGCACAGTCTAGAGAGAGAAAATGACTTACTCACGGGCACCTGAACATGTGAGACAGAAGCAGAGGCTCTTGACTGTAGCGTGCCTCATTTTACCTGAAGGGGCTGAGGATCACCTTCCACCTCACAATGAGAGACTCAGCTCCATTCCAGAGCATAGGAGGGCCCTGAACAGAGAGCAAGGCACAAGGAAAAGGCTGACAGAGAAGGCTGGAGCCCACTTTGGGGCTGGGAGGGAGATGGTAAATCCTATGGCAGTCCTCCTATATCATACTCCTTTGTTTCACATGATTTCAGAAATATCCTCACTGGGTCACAATCAAATGCTATCGTCACTATATCTTAGACAGTTGATACAAGAAACTTTATTTAAAATATATCACTGGATCACTTACATAATATTTTTCAAAGATTTTGGCCATTATACTACTCAATGAGGATAAACCACATGGTACATTTCTCCCAGGATTTACTACCAGCTCATCCAAGGGGTCTTCTGATAGTTAATTTTGTGTCACATTGACTGGATCATAATGTGCCTAAATACTTGGCTAAACATTATTTCTGGGTGTGTCTATGAGGATATTTCCAGATGAAATTAGCATTTGAATCTGTGGACTCAGTAAAGCAGATGGACTTCCCTGATGTGGGTGAACATCATCCAATCTGTTGAGGGCCTGAATAGAACAAAAATGTGGAAGAAGAGAGAATTTTTACTTATCCTCTGCTGGGACACTGGTCTGGTGCCCTCGGATTGAAACTCATACCTTCCACTTCCCCTGTTCTCAGGCCTTTGGTCTTAGACTGAACTATACCACTTGCTTTGCTGGGTCTCCAGCTTATAGGTAGGAGATCTTGGAACGTCTCAGCTTCCATAAATTGCATGAGTCAGTTCCTCATTATAAGTCGATAAATAGAAACTACCTATATCTTTCAATCTCTATTTATCTGTCCATCCATTTGCCCATCCATTTATCCATCTCCTATTGGTTTTATTTCTCTATATAACATGGCTAACACCGTTCTGTTACACTATACTCTTTCTTCAGTCTCATGTAGCTTTATACTTTTATTTAGTAAGACACTTATTTACCCACTTACTATGTTGCCTCTTTTGTGATTTTTCAACAAATATTTGTTTAGGACCAACTAAAATACACACCCCTTTACAAAAAAAAATAGTTTCTATTCTCAAGGGATTTACAATATAAATGTTGACATGGATTAAAAACATTCCCCACTGGAAATATGATCAGTAGTGGCAACCAATCTTTGAGTGGAATAGGTGATACCTTGCACAGTGACTTCATGTACCCTGAAAAGCTCTTCCTGCTACCACAAACATTGCTCTCCTACAAACTACAATCAGGATAGTAAATATGTAATTTAGATATGGCCACTCCCAATTTCTGTGCCTATGTTAGACATCACAATGTACCACAGCATCATTTTTCACAAACATAAACAGGCTGTGACATCTACATATAGAGAAGCATTCATCAGGATACAATTTCAGCTTTACGTTAAAATATAAATAATTGTGGGAAGAGTAAAGCTAGATGAAAAGTTATACCGGTCATTAGCAATTTAGTATAAATTAAATACCTCTCCCTCTCTCTCTCTCTCTCTTGCTCTTTCTCTCTCTCTGTGTTTCTGACAACAGATTCACATATGTAGTTTGACCTTAAAGACATTAGTCACCAGGAGTTGGTGAAGAAGAAAACATCAGAGACCTAAGGAGGGTTAAGAACAAACTTTGCAGATTAATGATATTTTACCTGGTTAATAAAGAATCCCCAAATCTTCTCCTTGGACCCCAAGGACATGATTATTGCCTGGAATTGCTATCATGTTTCTTTCCCCTTGGCTTTCTATCTTCTTTCTCATTACATATTCTTCCTAACTGTAAAGTTCCTGAATACATGTGTATTTAAAGGAAATTAATCATTCAAATACCATAATTAGTTCAGGAATTGTGTCTTTTCAAGGTGGAATGAGCTAATTAATTTTTTTTCTCCAAGGGAGCCTGCTCTCAGATGTGAGCTAATTAGTGAGCTGCACATCAAAAGAAGTGAAGTGTATCTTGTAAATAGGATGTCATTTAAAACGATCAAAGGAAGATGTACCCAAGTCACTTTGCCATCCTCTGGTTTCTGCAAGCATCAGGCTGATGGCAAAAAGAACAAGTCACCAGCCTGATAAACATAACTTAAAAGGAGCAACTGCGGTGCTGATCAAATATTAATGAGAAGAGCAAACCAAGTATGTCCTGGGGCAGAATTTCACTCCTTGGATCTTTTACAGTGGGTTTCTGATGTAGATCGGAGGGCAGCCATCCGTGCTTGTGATTCAGCTATGTCCAAAGCTGGAGGTTTGCGTAAACAGTCTCTAGGCTTAGTTCTCTCTGATTGAAAGGCTGTGTGACCTTGGGCATGCAGCTTAACCTCTCTCGGATTCACTTCCCTCCTCTGTAATTTGTGAATACTGGTCCCTTCTCTACCCACCTCTCTTGAGACTTGTAATGACCAAATGAGATGATTAATGTGACAAGACTTTGGAAAAAGCTAAAATGGCTACACAATGTGAAGCATTTTTGGCATGATTAACAAGGTCTCCATAGGCAGAATAAATGAGAAGGAGAGGAAAGTTTTCCAGATGATTTTGGCCAAAACTGTAGCTCCTGAGGAAAACGGCATCCCCATGGCCTGCCTCTTGCAGATCAGATTCACAGCATAATTGTCCAAACCTCCTTTCTCCTGTGATTACAGTTAAAAATTACCTTCCAAAGAAGAAACAGCTTAGACCAAGGAAGGGGATGAAAAGGTCCTTTTGTTTTCCTTTGAAGTTCCAGATTTCAAAACATGCTAGATTTCAAAAGAATGAGCTTACTTGTCCTTTTAAATGGTCATGTGTCCATAGACCTCCTAGAAGAACAAATGGGGCCAAAGCAGCTGGTGACTGACAGTGAGAAAGGCCCTTGCCTTGAATTTAAAATGCAAGTTGGTGTAAAGGAAATCAATAAATACATATTTTGCTATAAAAATAGCTTCATGTCATTTTTTTTGGTGATGGTCATTAAAACACTAAGAATGTCAAGGTGAATGAGGAAGTAGGTAGGATGTTCCCTCAAGAAAAGCCCCTTCCCCAGACACAAGGCTAATGCGTTCCCACTAGCAAGAACATGGACACAGATAGGGAGCTCTACTCTGGCCTGGTGGCAGCAAGAGACTCAAGGAGCAGTTGGTGAGGAAGGAGGTGGCTCTGGGCAGCACTGGAAAGGCCTAAGGTCCCTTTGTGTATTAACTGGTAACAATATAAACCCAGAGCTGCTATCCAGATCCGTGGATGTCCTTAACACAAAGGCATGAGAGGATTCACTTCCTTTCCTCCACCTCACTAATCTTGGAGAAATTGCCTCTTCTTACAGGGAAGAGAAAAGGAGGCCAGGAAGGAAACTTCTCATTGCTTCAGATGAAGCAAAAGGTTCTGTTTAAGGGGTCCAAACAAGAGCAGGGGCTGGAAGGGGGCGATGAGAGAAGATGGTTTTATTCTGAACCATAGCACTGCAGGCACCATGGCAACTGGCAGATATAATATTTTTTAACTTTATTTTTAATAGATATGAAATTCACATAATATAAATTTAACCAGTGTAAAGTCTACATTTCAGTCGTATTTAATACATTTGCAATATTGTAAAACCATCAGCTTTATCTAAATGCTCAGATTTTTATTAAAAATGGTCTCAGCTCTGCATGGTTATTGAGAGAATAAGCTATAACCTTGAAGTTGTCTAGTAGTCTTTTTACTACCATCAAAGGAAGATCAGCCTGATAATTAAACCAAATAGAAGAAAATAAAAACAGCAGTGAGCTCTGATGACATTATTTGAACAGCTGGATCCAACTGTGCCTGAAGCCTACATATCCCTGGTCTTTCACATGTACAAGACAGATAATTTTTTCCTTTTTGCCTAAGGCATTTTGAGTTTGGTTTTCTGGTACTTTTAATCAGAGAATCCCTAGCATGTATGTATGTGTGTGTATACACACACACACACACACACACACACACACACACACACACACACCCCTAAGTGACTGTTATGACCGGTAGACCAAATGACTGGTCACTATAATGCACATTGGCCACAGACAACCTCCAGTGGCCTGCCAACCTTCTGTGGTCCTGATTGGGACTGGGTGAGATGGCCCCCATCTGGCCCCTATCACCGGCCAGGCCGGGAGAACCCAACTATGCATGAATTCATGCATCAGGCCTCTAGTTTAATATAAGATAACATTCAAGGAAATGATGGTTCCATTGTTTTCTGTGCTGGTCACAAAGGCCAAGAAAGGGATTCCTAGTTGGAAGAGAAGAGATTATAGCAGGAGTCAGAACTTATTGATTCAAGGACTTTCCTCATTAAATCCTTATTACAACTCTATTAAGAGATAGGAATTAATATAATTCCTCATACTACAGGTTAGCAAACTGAGGCTTATAGAAGTTAAAAACTTCTCTTAAAGTCACAGAATTAATAAGGGAAAGAGCCAAATTTGAATCCATGACTACCTGGCCCCAGATCCCATGCTCTTGACTTCCAACATGAACTGCTTGCACCCTTTAAGAATTTTCCAATTCAGAGAAATACCCACTCTGTCAATAAATATCTATGTATCTGAAAAAAAGTTGGAGGTGGGGGAGGGACTTTTATGGCCTCTAACACACACACACACACACACACACACACACACACACACACCCTGTCTGAGGAAGCTGATAGAAGTCCATTTATTAGCTGAGGCCAGTGATGGATTTGTATGAAAATTTGAGAGCAATAACTTATATGCCGCAGTGGAATTATTCTTCATGATAAAATAATGGGGAAGTTAGAGACTAGTAAATGAAGAAAATAGAAGGAAGGAAGCCTGAGTACTTCAAATAAGAAATGGAGGGAATAAGGACCTCCTCCATCCCTTTGCTTATTGTCCCCTTGTTTCCCAATGTACCTTAGGAAGAACAGAGATAAAAGAATATCTAAGGAGTAATGAGGGTCATTACTGCTGTCCACCAAACTGCTGGTTCTCTTCCCAGCCACGTGTAGAATTATATTTCCCTACTTCCTTTAAAGTTAGGTGTGACCACGTGACTGGCTTCCCTCTGTGTAATGTGAGCAGAAGTGAGCAGAGACACATGTTCCTTCTGAACCTTGTGTTCTTCCCTTGATGAAGTGATTACTGTTTGAAAAATTACATACATTTGGGAAAAGACTGGGAAAGAACTTGAAAAATGAAATGAGTTGTGTAAAAGGGCTATGATTATGGGTAAGTGCTTATTATTTAAAACATTTTATTTAATGTTTTTAATAGTGTTTAAAATATGAATAAAAATTGGAAAAAGGAAATAGAAAACTTTATGAGGCTAAGTGGAGAATGATTTTGTCTTATATATTCCTGAGAGGGAGTGGATCAATTTTAGTTCAAATAGTTTTAGAGCTCCAGATTCAGCCTCTGGTTAATTTTATACTTATAAATCTTACAATTTTGAAAAAAATCAATAACTAGTATTTACGGTGTCCTAGGCAGCAGGCTACTAGTAAGTGCTTTATGTGGGTGATTTTATAATTCCCTCTATAAAATTCTGATGACTTAGATATGATTATTATTTCTATTTTACAGATGAGGGCACTAAAGCTCAGAGAGGTTAAGTAACTTGTTCAAAACTACACAGCCAGAAAACTGTAAAACGAGGACTGCATTCCAGAAAGCTTGAAATCAATGTTCATGCTTATAATCACTATGCTATATAGTCTCCAAGCTATTCTATTTGTTATCATTGGGAAAGTCTAAACACCTGAAGGTTGTAATATTTCTTGGAATACAAATTAGTCCCTTCCTCGTTACATCTACTATATTACTCTCTTCTCACATCTGTTTAGTTTTGTTCTTGGTCAGATGAAAGGTAATGTCTTCTCTAATGTCACTTCCTATTGATTAGCAGTGTCTGTCTGGAGTGTGATATTGACAAGGATTCCAAGGCTACACGAAAAAAAAATTCCATGACTGATTTGCAAAGTCTATTGTGGGCATGGGAGGGGTAAATGTTGGCCAAGAGCAAACAAGTTGGGTGAAAGGAAGCATTTGGATGGCAGGCCTAAGAAGACTGCTTCTTAAAAGCCACAAAGCATTCAAGAAAAATAGAAGTAATGCTGATTCTCAACCACTTACTTGGACGCAGCATAATGGCTCCTACAAAGAAGGGTGGTGAGAAGGGCCATCTGCCATCAATGAGGTAGTAACCAGACATATAGCATCAACATTCTCAAGTACATTCATGGAGTGTGTTTCAAGAAGCATGCCCCTTAGGCACTCAAAGAGATCCAGAAATTTGTCACAAAGGAAATGGGAATTCCAAATGTATGTATTGACCTCAGGCTGAACAAAGCGGTCTGGGCAAAGAAATAAGGAATGCCCCATATTGTACCCAGATGCAGTTGTCTAGAAAACATGACGAGGATGAAGATTCACCAAACAAGCTCTATACTTTAGTCACCTATGTAAATCACAGAACTTCATTTTTCCTGCATTTCATTAGCTGCAGGATTTTCTATTCTTTTCAATGTCAGGACCATTCCTTTATTTGACAAGCATTAAGGGTCTACCACATGCCAAACATTTTATGCACTAGGAAAAAGCAGAGAAAAAGATGGTCAAAAATCTTTGGTCTCATGGAACTTATATTCTAGTGGAGTGGCAAAAACTTGTAAGAAGCAATCTATAATAATAAAAGCGTAATATGCTAATGAGACCAGACAGCTGAACGACCTTCCAGACATCATTCCAGACATCCTTCTAGATGAAGCGATGGCAGAGGGGGCCAAAGCAGAGGCAATGGGGCAATCAGGCAGGCCGGTGAGTGGTTAGGGGCCATCAGGCAGGCAGGTAGGCAGGCGGGAAGTTAGTAGCCAGTGGTCCCCGATTGCAAGAGGGATATCCAACTGCCAGTGTAGGCCCGATCCCACAGCCTAAATTGGCAGTCAGACACCCCTAAGTGGTCCTAGATTGCGAGAAGGTGCAGACTGGGCTGAGCCCCCCTTCCCTCTCATGCACAAATTTCGTGCACCAGACCTCAAGTTTCACATAATATTTCAGTGATAAGTGCTTTGAAAAAGTCAACCAGATAAGGATAGCCAGTGTAACAAAGTTGGGGTTATCAGGAGGATACCTAGGGAGAGCATGGCTGGGAGGGCTTGGATGCCTAGCTAGCTGTCAGCTCTATGAAGACACTGATCCATTTGTACCTTCAGGCCCTTACAATAAGTTGTATGTAAAAGTGCACAGCTTAGTATAGGAGATGCCTTGGTTTCCAGATTCTCTCACTTCTGATGTGTGGTCAATAAATATCTCACTATAGCCATACTCCTCATGTATTCCTGCAAATTTGATTTTCTTCACGTTTTCCCCTCTGTATTTTCCAAATTCCTACAATGTTCTATCCTTTGAAAAAATTATTATTGTTTTTGCTTGTACTGTCCCCTCAAACCCCCCCCCCCCAACACACACACACACCTAGAGTATGTTTCTTACTTCTCTATCTCTTAAACATGACTCTTCTTCAAAATCCAGGTTGAGTTATCCCCAAACCACCCACACAGAGTTAGATATCTCTTCCTGAGGTCACCAGGACACTCTGGACATTGCTCTTTGGGTGTCCCAGTGACAACCTCTGGGACCACCAGCTTTCTGACTCAAGGCCTCTTCAAGTCAATTCCAGTTTCACCTACTCCATGGATTAGTGTTGTAGGTGCCATATTGTAGATTCCTTTGTAGCTCCAATGCCTCGTCCAAAGCTTGGCACATAGTAGAAACTCAACATTTATAACACAGAGGAGAAAATGGCTGGATTGATGAGTCTGTGGATCTGACATATACTCTCTGCTTGACCTTCCACAGGTCACTTAAACTCTCTAAGCTACAGCTTCTCATCAATTTCAGTTAAAAGTAAAAACAACCAATTCAAAAAATGGTTATGAGGACTGAGATGATTCATATAAACCCAGACAAAAGTTAGCCCTCAATAAGTGATAGTAATTAACAGTAAGTACACATTTGAGTAATTAATCATTGTAACAGCAGTAGTACAGATAATGACATATAAATGAATGGATGGATGGGTAGATGCTGCATTGTAATTGCACTTGACTTGAAATGACTGCCTTGTTCTGAACTCCTCTGGCCTCACATTGTGTCTAGCACCACATCTGTCTCTAGTCTGTGTCTATCTTCTTAATGCACCACTGCTCATGGCTTGGGGTGACATCCAGAGATTCATCAAATATGAGACTGACATTCGCATCGTATTTGGCTGTGCTATTTTTATGCCTTCCATTCACCTCCTCTTTTTCTCATCTACACATCAATAACTAGTTATTTATGTGGCATTTAATGCTGCATAAATGTTATGAGCCTTTATACTGCACTAAGTGGGAGGGGTACAGTGAAAAGAGTTTATTTGGCATTTTAAATCTAATTTCTCAATGTTATTCTTGTGTTTCCCTTGGTGGTTTGCATATTTAAGTCCAGCACCCGGGGCTTTTGCAAGCAAATTGTTATTGATGCATGGAGTTAGAAAGGCTGGAACAAGACTTCTTTTACTGTGCTAAATGGTAACTCTGCATGCCTTAGAATAAATCACGCCAGAGCTGCCGAGCTCTCCACTTGCTGATTTGTGACAGAGGCTTGGACCTTTCCCTGAGCATATCTTATTCCCAGCCCACTGGTGGCAGAGCCCTCCTGGCTTCTGTTCGTGGGCAGAGGGACAAGAAGCAACAAGATGGTCTCTGCCCCTGACATTTCTGACATAGTCGCCATCCTGGCTGGGAGGCTTAGCTATGACCAGGGCTGATGTGGGTTGTAGGGGCCTGACTGCTAAGACACAGGCCAAAAACCACAGGGAAAAGCCAAGCCTGTCCTCACAGCCCCTGGTATCCTTCCTGATTCCAGAGCACAAGGTTAAATCAGGAAAAAGATCAAGCACATAGAAGTCAGTGAAAAGACACACTTGGACACACACATGAAAATTGTGCCACCATTAAAATTATGCTTTCAAAAATATTTAACATGGGGAATGTACATGATCCAGTATTAAGTGAAAATATTTTATATATATATATATATATATATATATATATATCCTCATATGTACTTATATGTATATGTAAATTATTAGAAAAAAAGACATGAAGAAAACAAATATAATTATCTTGGTTTATCTCTTGGCAAATTTTATTATATCTTCAGTTAAGATATCTTATTTTCAGATATCTTCATGATAACTTTTTGTATTCTCCAGATTTCTACAATGTTCTAATATTATGTTGTAAAGTTATTGTTTAAGGCAAAGCAATAAGACAAAACACAGAATGAAAGATGATGGAAGGCAGAGTATTATAGGTAAGTGGTAAGGGATAAGAACCCAGCTCAAACTGGCTTAAGTTTTTTTTAAAAAAAAGGAAATGTACTGGTCACTCCTGAGGATCCAGGAGCCCTGGGTTCAGACAAGACTCAATCCATGTCAAATACTGCTTAGAGACATACAGCTCAGGAGCCATGCTGCCTAGGTTAAAATTGTGTTTCCATACTTAACAGCTTTATAATTTTGAATTACTTTACCTCCTCAGTGATGCAGTTTCCCCATCTATGAAATAGGAATAATCATAACAATCTACACTAATAAAAAAAATAAAGATGCAAATTCTCCGTACCTTCATGATGCCCACCAGCCTATCAGGAGTGAGTATGCAAATTAACCCCACAAAGATGGTGGGTTAATGTGCATACAAATATGCTGATGGGGGCAGGGCGTTCCACATAGCCCCAGCCACTCCGGGCCTCTGGGCAGCATGGGAAGGCGAAAAGGCAGCTCCAGTCAGAGCAAAGGCAGTGCCAGCAGCCAGGGGAAGGAAGGCCCATTCTTGCACAAATCTTCATGCATCGGGCATCTAGTACTAATTATAATCATGATAATAATAATAATGAGTATAAGGTATGTGAAGATTGAGTGAATGCATGTAAAGCACTTAGATTAGGTCTTGGCATGTAGGTAGCACTCAATCAATGTTATCCGTCACCATTACTACTGTTACCATCACTCATCTTGTGGACTATGTTTTGCAGATAAGATCCCATCAGTGGGAAAATAGCCACCAGCAGCTACACCTACATCATTGAAGCTTAGCATCCTCAAAAGAAAGAGGATTTCTCTTCATCTGTGTTCAATAATCAATTCTAGGAGACTCTAACTGGCCTGGCTTGGTTCCATGCCCATACCTGAACCAGGCGCGGTGACCTAGTAAGTGGGGGACACATGGACTGTCCAATCTGGGTCATAGAGCCTTCCTATTTGGGGTTGGAACACTGGGATTGAAAGCCCCACTGGGACCTCAGAGAATGAGAATTCTCCTGGAAAAGAAAAGAAGTAGGCAATCAAAAAACTCTTGCTGCCAAAAAAAAAGCCTTTTCTCAAATTGAATCTTCTAAATCTATTGAGATCACAGAAA
The DNA here is from genome assembly GCF_014108245.1 of Pipistrellus kuhlii. Lineage (NCBI taxonomy): Eukaryota > Metazoa > Chordata > Mammalia > Chiroptera > Vespertilionidae > Pipistrellus > Pipistrellus kuhlii. Next base: position 12,235,623 of record NW_023425584.1, read on the forward strand.
CTAGTGACTAAATCCTTAGGGCATGACCACAACTCAGATTCTATAGGCCTATAACTTGCAGAAGAGAAGTGGACTCTGTCTCAGGATATATTATGAAATGCAGGCTTCAGTGGAATGCACAAAGATATGTGCCTAGGAAGTATATGGTCACGTGGGATGGATATAGGCACTTATTTATCAGATTTAAGATTTAAGTTGGCATGAGGGAGATCATTTAGGAAGCCACTGTTGTCATCCAGACAAGAAATTTTGGTGTCCTGAACCAAACGAAGCAGATAGATAGAAGATGGGGAAGTAAGTATGATTGGGCTTAAAAGTGGTCAATGAAGAGAGAGAGGGGCCAAGATGGTATCCATGTTTTCTTTTTTGGACAAGTGGGTGAATGGACATCATTCAATGAGATGGAAATACATGAGGATGAATAGGTTGGGCACAGTGGGAGATCAGGAAAGATAAAACCACCAAGGCTATCCAACAGCTTGAGATTTCTTGTGTCTTTTCCTCAGCAGACCGATGTCAGAATCACTCAAAGAATGTTAAATGAACCCTGGAAATTTCTATGTGTTGATGTTGAAGACTGAAGACAACTGTTTTGTAAGCAAAACACATTACCTCTGGCTTTAAGACCAATGTGCATTTCTTAAAGTGCATTTGCATGCTGGTGAGTCAGTAACAAATGCCTTAGGCCTCACAATGCATTTGCAACATTCCCAAGCTCAGAAAAAAATCCGCACAGTATTTTAGTGATCAACATGATCAGCAAAAACAACCAGTTTGTTATGGAGCTATCTGTGTAAAGTATCACAGCGAGAATATTTTCTATCATCTGCATGGCTTACTAGAAAGCATTTTCTTCTATTAGTACATAATCCCTTGGGCCTCAGGGAATTGTTTTATAGTGACCTAATATAGCAGAAGCCTGGTTTACTTACAGGACTTAGTAGAAATGATATTGCTTTGCTCTCTCCTTGTTTTGGAGGCTAAAATAATGAGTAAAGGAAGCAAGTTTGGAGATTCTTGGGAAGACTTGTGAGTTAATATATAGCATTAAAATCGTTCACATTCACAAAGTCTTTTAAGAATCATATGCTAAGTTTTAAAATGGACATTAAAAAAGAGGCGCACAAAAATATCTTCTAAATCAGTGGGTCTTAACTCTTACAGGTCTCTGGGCCCTTTGAGAATGTTATAAAAATTACGGAACCCACCCCCAAAAGAGTCATATACAACCATAGGGCAGCGTTTTTCAACCACTAGTGTGCCGCGAGATGTTGCGTGGTGTGCCGTAGGTGCAGACAAGACAAGAATTTTATAATTTTTCACTATTTTGTTTACTTAATATTTCATAATAAAGTAATTATAAAATACTTTCTTTGTGTTTATTTGATTCCTATTCAAGAGAATTACTTTATATATAGTCAATATAGGCACAGAGTTAAATTTTTTAACATTTTCTAATGGTGGTGTGCCTCGTGATTTTTTTCATGAAACAAGTGTGCCTTTGCCCAAAAAAGGTTGAAAAACACTGACATAGGGAATTGAGTGAAGTTCATTTGTGGTCTCCAAATTAAGGACACCTACTGTGAGTTTTCATGGCCTCTCATCTTCATTGTTTCCATTTTATTTTTCAGGAATGAACACAATGGACAATGTGGTTCTACTTGTGTGCACATAATCATGATATACATTTTCTGATTGTGATAATTCAATAATTCCATTGCATGCATAAGCATGCTATTTATGTCTTACCCCCACCTCACAATTCTAATCCTTGTGAGTTTAAAAGGTATTGCTATTTGGGTGGGGCAAACTCAAGTTTTCCTTTGAAATATCTGGGGAAAGTGTGGTTGCCAAATGCAAACTATGGACTTTTCATATAAGAATTTCCTTGGGTTTTCATTAAAAATGCAGATTCCTGAAATCTTACCCTAGATCTACCAAATCACTTCAGGTGGGAGCCCATGGAATCCATACTTTTCACCAGCTGGTCAGGAAACTGTGATTAGGAGTCACCACTTTAAACAACTCAGAAGAATAAACCATGTATTCACTATTCAAATAATACATATGCTACTTGTACTTTAAAGAGATGTAAGGCCTTCCATTTTCTCCCATTTGGGAGAGGGTCACCTGAGAGCAACTGCATATGCTTTAGAATAATTCATTGTATTTTAATTAATTAATTAATTAATTAATTAATTAATGGAACACTTCATGAATTTGCGTGTCATCCTTGCACAGGGGCCATGCTAATCTTCTCTGTATCATTCCAAGTTTTTGTGTGTGTGTTTTTTTTTAAGTATATGTGCTGCCGAAGTGAGCACTTCATTGTATTTTTAGAAGCATATTCCTTAATTGAGTCTCTTTAGCATTTACACTCAATCTAATGCTTTGATAAATATCAATGAGTAACATGCCAAACTGAAGCTAAGCAGACTGTAGAAAACCATCAGCTGTGGGTTCGGTTTCCTTTCCTCTTTCCTTGCACCCTAGGTGTGCTATTCCAGTCCTGCTACTTAAGTGCCACCTACATGCTCATGGCTCATACATTTTTATCTTCAGCCAGGTCCTCTCATGTGCATTCAGGGTCATATATCCAACTGTCTTCCTGTAGTCTACTACAGTAGACTCACACAAATTAATCTACTTGTAGTCTCACACAAGTCTCAATTTTAAGGAGGGTGAAAGTACCTGATTCTTACTTAAGCCATTCCACCAAAACTTCTCTCCCAACCTGCAATCTCAACTTCAGCAAATGGTACCACCATTAACCTAGTCTCTCCAGCCAAAATTCTGGGTGTGTTCATTCTTGATCCCACCCACTTTCATCCCATCCAACACTTCATTATGTATTCCAAATCTGCCCATCACTCTTCACCTCTACTAATAAAACCTTGATCCAAGCTACCACCATCTCTTGCCTTATCTAACAGCTGAAGGAACGAACCATTTCTCCTCCAAGCCATCTGACCACAGGGACAGGGGGTTCTTTATTTTATTTTTAATATGTTCTTATTGATTTTTAGAGAGAAGGAGGAAGGGATAGGGAGAAATGTCAAATAACTACCTCCCACACACCCCCTATACTGGGTATGGATCCTGCAACCAGGGCACATGCCAAACTGGTGCATGGGACCACATTCAACCAACTAAGCCACATGGGCCAGGACCAGGGGCCTCTTTAAAAATTATATCACATTATGCCGCTGTATCATACCCAAAATCCTTTGGACTTTTCAGTGTCCTAGAGAAATGGCCTTCCCTCCTCTTCCATCTCATCCAAGCTGTGTCCTTCCATCACTACCCTCCAGGTTCTTGAATGTATACCATCTCCTAACTCTTCCTCTTGCAAGGACATCCCTCCTGCTTCTTCCCTTGTATGGAAGTCATGACCTGGCTAAAAGTCATGACCTGGCTAAATTTTCCTCCTCTGGGTCTGCACCAAATCTCATCTTCTCTAAAGGTTTTCCCTGATTGTCTAAGCTAAGATTTGCACACTTTTTCTGTAAGGAGCAAGATAGTAAATATTTTGGGCTCTGTGAACCACAAGATTTCTGTCAAGACTACTCAACTATGCTTTTGTAGCAAAAGCATGTGTAGACAATATGAAAGTAATAGATGTGACTGTGCTCCAATAAAACTATTTACAAAAACAAGCAACAGGCAAATTTGGCCCCTCAGCTGGGGTTTACTGATCCTGACCTAAGCCCAGTATGACTTTTCTGTTATTCCTTCTCAGAGCTTCTCATAATTCCTAAATATGTACCCACTTTCTATCTTTCCCACTAGTCTGTTAGCATCATGAGGACAGTGCCTGGTAGAGCACTTGCCGTAGTAGTGAGGCTTCCGTGTCTCTTGAATAAAGAAAAAACATGGAGATGAGAAAGAAAGAGAGGGTTCTCTTTGGAGCTCAAGCACTTTCTGTAAAATATGCAGCAGCCATGGCTGGCCCATATTTTTAAACCTCTGTTCTTTGTCACCACAGTTCCAGAGTGAATCACTTATTCACATGTCACTTTGTTCATGCCTTCATTTCTTAAGTGATACCATGTTTGCTAACATCCAGTCCTCTGAGCTGAAGGTGCTGCCCAGTTCTCTGCTCCCAGAGGCTTTCTTTCTGGTTTTTCTGCTGGGAGGCCATGGAAGAATCCAGTTTGTGACATGAAATGGAGAGGTGGAAGCAATTGGCAGAGGACAGCGAAAATCCTCAGCCAGCAGGGAGCCCTGCCCTCTCCTTCCCAACTCCTGACTGTTGAAACAGCGCTTTACATAATTCCACACCATTTCTCCACTCTGACAGATGAATAAATGGGCACCCTGAAAGTTTAACACCAACATTCCTTGGAAGGAGGCACTTCTCTGTGGGTTGCATGTCCCACTCACTCCTCCCAGCCCCAGTCAGCTCCTGTGTCTCTACCCTCCTCCAGGCTGCCTGGAACACCAACATGGAAGCTGAGAGCTGAGCTGGGCAGTCATTAAAGATCATCAACCAAAGAGCTCTTCACCAGGCAGGATTATGTTTAACAGACAGCCAGAGTGTTCTTGCCGGCTCCTGTTAAGTTTCATAAAAACTGTGCCTAATTAAAATCTTGAATTTAATTATGCTCTTCTGCATTACAAATTTTGATCAAATTGGCTTATTTGGTGCAAGGAGAGATGTTCCTTTCACATGCGAAGTGAACCTGTCCTGAGGCTAAATTCTGTGTCCAGAAGCCATGGGAGCCCCTTGCATAGTCTGAATTGCTCCAGCCCTCCTGTATCCTGGATTTGGTGAATCACCCATCCCGTGGCAGCTTTTGCTTTGCCCACATCTGCAAGAACTGTCCTGAAGCCACACTGAAACTGAGAGTTGCCTTCTCTACCCAGCCTCCCTTTCCTCTTCTACTTTTGAAATGCCTCATCTCAGGAGGTGGGAGGGATTGCACCCAAATCTACCAGTGAAATATGCTATGGGAATTAAGTTCTAGCAATCTGTTTTTCACTCTGGAGAGAAATCTCAGCCTGTTAGTGCCCTGCTCCCAGACGCCTTCTTTCTGTTTTATTTTTTTGTTGTTGTTTTTGTTTTTGTTTTTCTGCTGGGAGGCCAGTGGAAGAGTCAACTTTGTGACATGAAACAGAGAGGTGGAAATTCTTGGCAGAGAACTGTCAAGTGACCTTGGTCACAGAGCCCCAGATCATTCAATCCAATGCTTTCTTCTTCTCCTTCCACTTGGGATCAACAGCACTGCCAGAGCCCAACACTTCTTTCTCCCTTCTGGGGTCCTTCATTCTGTTCCATGAGGTCTAGAGATGTAATGTCACCCAGGCAACCCCCTCCACCGTATACTCTCTGAGCAACCAGACCCTTCCTGATGGTCTCACCTTCATCAAAACTTCTCCCTCTGGGGTCCCACTCATTCTCTAGGACTTCTCCTATTAATTGTCTAGCCAATGTGATGATCAGATTCATGCCCTCCACCCTGCAAAATAATAAAATAAAAAAAACCAATAACACTCCTTGCTGAATGCCTGACTTCACAAGATGAAGTGTGAGCTCCTTTCCCTGTGATTGTGCCAAGGATAATTTGCCCTATGTGAAGCCACAGAGGAAACACCGCCTCTGATTCTAAAGTGAGTTTTACTTAAAGGAATTTAAAATCTTATTTACATATTATAAAGTAAAACGGAAAATTCACATGCTGTTTTAAAATAGAACAGGAGCCTATCTGGTGTGGCTCAGTGGTTGAGCACTGACCTATGAACCAGGAGGTCGCAGTTCGATTCCCAGTCAGGGCACATGCCTGGATTGCAGGATCCATCCCCAGTGGGGATCGATCCTGCAATCCAGGAGCTCACACTATGCAGGAGGCAGCCAATCAACGATCCTCTCTCATCATTGATATTTCTATCTCTCTCCCTCTCTGCCTTCCTCTCTGAAATCAATAAAAATATGTTTAAAACAAAACAGGAGATTTCAAAGAAAAGCTACTGGGAGCTGCAGTCCCAGCCCCTGGGTACCAATCAATTTTAGCCACTTTGGGCAAAAATGTCTAAGCAGCCTTTGTGATGTGTTACCCTGGTCAAATGTAACCCTTTCCCTGCCACTTCTGATGTCAAAAGACATCTTCTGTAAAGGATGCCTAAACCCAGGGAAGCCCTGAACTCTCTGTTCACCTCCATCTCCAAATTGGCAACTGTTGGATTGGACATTTTCATTTGCATGGCCTACCATGGTCTTGAAATAAACTTATCTACAACTCCAAGCCTACCATTCCCCACCAGCACCAGCAAGCCTGTTCTCCCTTGTCATGCCTCCCTGCCTCCCCCTCCCACCTTGTCCTGAGAGTGCTCCAGGCACTGGGCTGGGAAACACGGGGACATACATCATGCATCGAACAAACAAATGGATGATGATAGATAATAGATAGATAGATAGATAGATAGACTACTTTTAGTGTTGTATCAAAACTATCACATAACAAATCCTTACTTGTTCTTTAATAGATAAATTAGACTAAATCTTATTGTTAGATTTTTTTATTTTTGAGAAAATATGCCTTGAGTCACTAATAGTATTTTAGCACGTACTCCATAACAGTTTAAGACTAGATGTTTCAACCCAATTTAACAATCATCTAGCCCCTAATAAGGCCATCACTAAGTCCTGCCAGCACATAGTATGGGCTCAGAAAATGTCAGATGTTAATAGCATTTATACTAAATAAAAGTATACCTTAACAAGGTCAAATATGTCACTGGATGGTACACAATTAACTGTCAAGTGAGTAAAAACAGGAGGCTGAAGGGTGAGGGAGACAGGGATCCTCCGTCTCCCCAACACTGTGGGGAGTCAAACAGTCCAAGGAGATTTAGGGAGGAGACTTTGGATCCTACTTGTTGGAAAGACAAACCAGTTTCCCCAGAGCTTGTGGCTTCTGCTTTTTGGGAAGAGGACACCTGACATGAGACTAGGATCCATTGGGAGAGATTCAAGAGCTAGGACAATGGCTGTTGTGGCATGACGCCAGCAACCACAAATAAAAAATACAAAAGGCATTGGAGAGAAGGCACTCAAGTATTTATGGAGGAAATTAATTATAACAATATCATAATGGTTAAAACATTTAGTGAGAGTCTGCCTTGCTAAGTGCTATGAGTGGCATGCTAAGTGCTATGCAGGCATAGCCTGTTTAATTCCTGGTCCAGAAAAGTATCCTTTATAATCCCAGTTTCATAAATGGGAAACTGAGCCTCAGAAAGGTGAAGTAGCCTGTGCAAGTGTGCATAGCTAGGAAGTGGTAGAGGTAGGATCTGAATCCACAGCCTGAGTGTTTCATCCTTGCACGTTTCTTTACCTGCTTCAATGCCTGCATTATTACTTAGATGTTCTCTTTTTCCCTCCTCTGAGAATGTTCCAACTCCACACTTAGTAAACGCTTTGAAGATAGAGGCAGGGTCTTAGAGTTCAAATTCTCCCCAATGCCTCACCCAGTGCCTCTATGTAGTAAATAATAAATCTGATTGATTTATTGATAGATATATTTGTTGAGAAAATCGGGCACTATAGCAGGCAGGGGAGCACTTGCTGAGAAGGACCATTCAGTGCAGATCTAGAGGAACCTGTACAATTAGCAGGCTATATGCAATTCTCTCTTGGCCCACACCACAGGGCTGGTTCTGTTGCCTGGGACTCTCTTTTTCCTCTTTCTCCTCCTTTCCTGGTTTAGTTCCTTTTCTCTGATAGGCCTCAGCATTAATGCATCTTACTCCAGGAAGGCTTCCACAGAATCCTATACTTCCCCCATCACAGCACTTACCCTACTGTATTACAATTGTTTGTTTACTCTTTAGCCTTTCCCAAGTAGATCTTGTAGAGAATGAGGTTGCCCTCAGCATCCAGCACATGGTATACATTTTAAAATCTCTCTCTCTATATTTGCTGAGTATATGTTAAATAAAATATACATTAGTTTAACATATACTCTTGAAAGAGATGCAATGAAAGCCCTCCTACCTGATCTCATCATACCTAACTGCCCTCCCCTGCTGGCCTGATCTCACCCCCAACTGCTCTCTTCTGCTGGCCTGATCTCACCCCAAACTGCCCTCTCTGCCTCAGCCTCCACTACCATGGCTTTGTCCAGAAAGAAGTTAGATGTCTAGAAAATGGTCAGTTGATCTGGTCTAATTAGCATATTACCCTTTATTAGTATAGATAGATAATATAGGACAGAATTGATTACCTGGGGGTGAGGGGAGAGCATTTCTTCAGCAGGAGGAGTTGCTCTTGGCAGACAAAAATACATAATCCCTATATCTGGACTGCCAACCATATGCACTATACTGCCAAACCAGTAATTAAAAAGTTGAACTGCTTTCTTACACCTTACACCAAACAGCTGTTGCCCTTAAAAACCTTTCTCAGCCCCCACCTTAGGTTCTGCCTTTGTAGTTCACCTAGATTTGGTTCTGATTGGTTGGTTTCTATGCCAGTCAGCATCAAAAACTCCACTTCCTAGGCAGCCATTGGCTCCTCACACTTCACCTAGATTTGGTTCTGATTGGTAGGTTTCTATGCCAGTTATCTTCTCTGGACCTATCACCAGGCCTGATCAGAGAGGCAGGGCTGATCAGCAGCCCCTGGGGAGGCTCAGAGAAAAACAGGGGTATGACTGCTGGCAAAGCCCGGAGAGAAAGAGAGAGACAATGGCTGATCCACAGATGCCATGCAGGCTGCAGATCAGACCCTGGCTCTCTCAGGGCCTGATCTGTAGCCCCTCAGCAGTCAGTCCTGAGGCACTATTCATAGTAGTGGCAGGACTGACTTCTGCTTGGTTGAGCCTTTGGTCATTATGAACCTTGGGTTTTTATAAATTAGGATTAGCATCATCTGGTATGGGAGTGTAAGATTTTTCTATTTCTACTCATACAGAGCAGCTCTGCCTGAACACCTAATATCACTGGGATGTTATTATTCACTTAATAGATACAAGGAATCTTCCAAGTAACATGTGCAATTAATTAAATATACAGAGATGCTGAGGTCTTGGAAGCAAAGTCAGACTGGCCAGCCGCAGCCTTATCTAAGGGACCACAAGTATGGCAGGAAGCCTTCCAGCAACGGGACCACAGGATCCATCAAAAGCCTCAGTTCTCTGGCTCAGCAGCAGGTCTCACTCCTCACTCATTTCCAATTTAGTCCACATGGCCAAACATTAAAACAAACATAAATAAGAACCATAACATTTAGATACCAATAAAATGTCCTCAAATTTTACTCAGCCATAAAGCTGTTTATGATAGGAGGGTAGTAAGTTCCCTTGTTAATTTTTTTAAAGCTGTGAGCAGCAACATAAACAAACAATGCTGGCCCAAAGTTTGGGATTGTGATAAAATAAATTTGACCACAAAGCAAATCTGACATATTTAATGATACACCTTATTATATATTATTCTGCATGGTAGATAGACAAAATGAGAAGTTAACATAATGGCTGTAATTATTTATTTACATTACTTTCTATTGTTAAAAATGAAATTTTTGTTAGTCCTTTTTATAAAAGGGAATTTTATAAAAGAAGGGCTTTTCTCTGACACTACTTACAATTTAATGGAATTTCAATGCACAAAGGCATAATCATATATAATAAAAGCCTAATATGCTAAGTGTCCAGTCATCCAGTCAACCAATCAAAGCATAATATGTTAATAATATGCTAAGGCCACTCTGATGTGCATTGATCACTAGGGGGCAGACAGTCAACCGGTTGACCAGTTACTATGACATGCACTGACCACCAGGGGGCAGATGCTCCAATCAGTAGGTTAGTTTGCTGCTGGAGTAGGGCCAACCAGGATAGAGCAAGACAGGCCAGACACACCCTGGAGCCCTCCACTGGTCCCTTCCAGCTGGCCAATCTTCCGATTATGCACCCATGGAGTTGCTCAGCCTGGCCTGCACCCTCTCACAATCCAGGATCCCTCAGAGGACATTGGAGAGCCATTTTCAACCCGATAGAGGGCCTTTAGTTAGATATAAGCACACTCACACACACTGGAAGATAGAGATCTGGGATATAAGTCTCCATAAGCTGAGCTCCTACATCAATTGCCACTCCTTCTTTGGTTCAGAGCTTTAATTTCCTGGACCATCCATTCCCCAGACTGTGACCAAACCTTCTCTGTACTTCTCATTCTTTTTTGAGATAAAAGGTTCTGGATAAAAAGATATATCTTGTCCTGTTTCCATAAAAGGATAATTAACCTCATTTGGTGATGTTGGCTGATATAACAAATAGATCCAAATTATGTAAAGGTTCAAATGGTTAGAATTTGGCCACAGATCTACATATCCACACATTCAACTTCAAGGGAGACTCATTTGATTTGGTCAAGAACAGCAGCATCTCAGAGAAAGTGGTGTTTGAACTAAAATTCATAGAATGAATAAAAATTATGTAGGGAAGACCATATCAGACAGAGGGAACAGTATGGATAAAGGCTCTTTGGTTATAAGGAGCATGAAATGTTTGACTAAAAGAGAGAGCAGCATGGCTCAGAGATAGTAATATGAAGAAAGAATGCATGATAAGCTTGGAGATATGAACAGGTGCCAGCCCTTTTAGGGCCTTGTAGACCATGTTAATAACTTTTGGCCTTTATGCCATGTACACTGGGAAGCAATGGTGAGAGAGCATGTAAGTGAGGGAGTGTTGGGCAGTGGGTGAGTGACATAATCCTTGTAGCTGCACAGTGAAGAACAAGTTATAGCATAAACTTCAGGAGACCAGTTTAGATACTATCACAGCCAACTAAAAAGACATGATAAGAAGTAGAGAAAGGGGATTGAGTCAAGAAATCCTTACAGCACAAAATGGGTAGAATTTGGTATTTGGTGTTGGATTTGAGATACCAAAGTCCTAGAGTTGAAGTTGACAAGAACTTTCTAGGTCATCACCAGTGAGAGAGAAAGCAACTTGTGAGGACTAGCAATTTCAGATTGGGGCAGGTTGTTTGGGATACCGGGGGAGCTGTCTAACATGAGATTATATAAGAGAGTCTGAAATTTAGAAAGAGAGGATGGACTTAATGTAGAGACTTGTGAGTACTTAACATTTAGAATTAGAATGAGGTGATATCAATGCTTAAAGTATATGGTCATTTAAAATTTAGAGGGAAGCAAAGGTCAAAGAGAGAAAAAAATAGCCAGGAGAATCTAAAGGGGTGGTAAAATTCAGGAATTGTCAAATATTCAAAGGGTCACCTGAAGATAGGAACTGAAAAATGTCTATGGGCTGTGGTAGCTAAGAATATTTTTGGGGACCTCTGTGACAACGGTTCCAGCAGAGCAATGGGGTTAAAATCAGAAACTAGCAATGTGAGGATATAGGAAGAATAGACAGTGGTGTAAATCACTGCTAGGGGCAGTTTAGATGACAGAGGGCGGAGAGTAATTTGACAGTGGCCATGGATCTTGACTGGAGGCATATCCTTCCATTGCTCATTCATCATATCTGTCTAGATATATTTTATGTTCCAGGCACTAAATACAGTCATGCATTGCCTAACAACATTTTGGTCAGCAATGGGCTACATATACCATCATGGTCCTGTTGCCTTGTTTTTAGAAAGTAGAGGAAGGGAGAGGCCAGGGAAGAGGATGAAGTAGTCCAGGAACTGGCCATTTGGAATCAAGCAGACTGGCTGGATACCACCTTGCTTGGCTTGTCATGGCTACACAGGCTAGTGTACAGGGCCCTTGTCCCCAATGCCATCCTGGCTGACCCGGTGCTAATGACTCATATTTCTCTACTGGAATTCTCTAGAATTTCTTGACAAAATACTTTAATAAAATTAATGCAAACAATCTGTTTAAAAACAAAAGCTGAGCCCTGGCCAGTTTGGATCAGTGGTTAGAGCACTGGCCCGGGGTCTGAAGGGTTGTGGGTTTAATTCTGGTCAAGAGCACAATCTCAATTGCAGGTCTGATCCCTGGCTCTGGTTGGGGTGTGTGTGGGAGGCAACCAATCAATGTCTCTCTCACATCAATGTTTCTCTATCTTTCCACCTTCCTTCCACTCTCTCTAAAAATCAATGGAAAAAATATCCTCAGGTAAAAATTAACAACAACAACAAAACAAAAGCTGAGTTTTGAGAGTGCCAAAACTATGCCACATACCTTCACGGGAACTGGATTTGGGGCCAGTTAACTGGAGACCTGGTAGGAAGGAAAGGAATTTTGATAAAGGGAGATGATTGCAGAGCAAAGGGCAAAGGCTGGAGTGGTATGTAGCTAGACTGGCCAGTGGGAGATAAAAGAGTATATGGGACAAAAAAGGGCAGGGGAAAAGGAGAGGATCAGGCCCCAATACATTTTTATCCTGGGCCACAAGAAATAGGAAAAGGCATGCAAGGTTGCAGTTAATTCTTAACAGCCTCCATTATTACCTGCCCAGTAACTCCCCTACTTTTAATATAATAAGAATGATCTTTGGTTTATTAACATGGCAGATTCCCATCATAGCAGACTCTGATTCAGGATGCAGCTGGTAATTCTGAAAACGACTACCTTTTGTTCATTGAGCAAAGATACTTAGGTCCAGGGATGCTGAATATGAGTATGCCATAATTATACTAAAGGGTATATTGCCTCTCTATAAAAGTGTTATGACTTATAACATGTAGTGTCTTACAAAGTTTTCTTCATTTGATTCTTATGACCCCATGAGGTAAGCCAGGAATGAATTATGGGTCCAATTCTACAGATGAGGCACTGAACCTCCCAGTGACATTTGCCCAAAGCCACATGGCTAATAAATGGCAGGGCAAGGACTGGAAACTGGACCTTCTGATCCCTCATCGATTATCTTTTCTTTCCACCCTGCTGCTTCTCACCACTCCACCCAGAATCTCCATGGAGGCCACAGAGTCCGCCATTAGCTGACTTGAGTTGCAACTGGCCCTGTGATTTCTAATTGTAATAATACCACATTTTAATGAAGCAATAGAAGGTTGGAATCACCTACACATCTTGACCAAAACACAGATTCCCTGGCACCAGTCTAAATGTGCTCAACCTTTGAGGTGGGTCTGGGAATCTGCAATTTCATACAAGGGCAGGCGGGGGGGGGGGGGGGTATTATGAGGGAGGGGAACCAGAGAGGTAATGCTGAGGTGTTTGTGAACCAATGCAATATACAAAGCAAAGCAAACTCAAAATCAACTCTCAGCTAATCCTGGACTCATTACCCAGGGAATGGATTACTCAGCATTTAGTTTCTGACCCCACTGCAACTCTAAACCCCAATTCTACATTTTCTCATTGTTTTGTTCATTAGCAGAATTTCTTCAGGGAAGGAGAGGCAATAAAATTTGAATTAATCTTTTATATTGGGAGTGCCTCTGATGATTTTTGTCTAAGACTGAAATTCTCTTCCCAAAATCATGGGCAGTCTGTCAAAACCTTGGAGGGCAAGGGTATGGTTCCGAAGGTTAATAAAAATATTCTGACTTCACAAATGCAGTGGAAGCTTCAAACACATACCTGGTGTGCTTGCTGATTCTGTGAGGGTTCTGCCTAGAAAAGATCAACTTGCTCTCAAAATAGAATCTAGAGATACAAAGGAATCAGCAATAGCCTCACGTATGTGTACACAAAACACAATGCAGTGTAGCTTCTGGGGTTTTTTTTTATTTTAATTTTTTTATTAACAATCAAAGGAGGCTTGTCACAGTCAGCCATCTGCTTGAGTCACTGCCAGCTGCAAAGGCCCTGGCTTTAGAGAAGGAACACTGGAACCAAAGCCCCAGCTCATGCAAGCATCACAGGCAGAGAGCTGGCAGTGTCCTGCGAGTGACATCCTTCAGTGTCCTGCAGAATCCAGTCACAGTCTACGTCAGAACCACTCGCCTACGTGCTTGGATCCTTAAAGAGGACATGCAGCTAGGAAATCAGTTGGGAGCTATTATATTTGTTCTTGGGAAGATGTTCAAAATTTCAAAGTGGTCTCTGAAGGCCCATTAAAATTACAGACCACCCCCCCCCTCTTCCCCTGCTGCTTTTTCTACATTCTAATATAGGTTTCTGAAAGAAAAAATGTAAGAGAGCTAACATGGGATTTTTTTTTTTTCTCCAGAGAGTCAAAGACATCATGACTCTGATTACTGACCTTACATCTAAGGAATCATCTTTATTTTTCCCCCTATACTTATTTATTCATTCTTTTTTTAGAGAGAGGTAGGGAGAAGGAGAGAGAAAAATCAAAGAACCATCAATAGGCTGCTCCCTGCACTCCTCCCACTGGGGACAAAATCCACAACCTAGACACTTGCCCTGACCAAGAATTGAGCTGGCAACCCTTCTGTGTATGAGATGATGCCCAACCAACTGAGCCACATCAGCCAGGGCTACTTTTAAAAAAATCAATGTACAAAATTCTTTCATGTGGGTAAAAAAATGTTCTGCATCTGGGAATACTCTTTGACTACCAAGTTAATAAAATGTTTTAAACTCTTTGCTCCACATCTAATCCTGACACTGAATGTTTAGGGAGTAGAAAGCAAAGTCTTGCCAAGCCAGAAGCTCTCCTCATACACTTGGCATCAATGAAAGTCTATAGCCTAAAATAAAACTGTAAAAAAAACAAAAACAAAAACAAAAAAAACACCAACTATAATTCAATCACTACCCAGGAGAAAAGTGTTTGGAGTTGAGGATCACCAAAGAGAACAGATTAGGAAAATATTATTTTGATATCTGAAAGCAATGATGAGTAAGCCCAGAAAAACAAACAAACAAACAAACAAACAAAAAAACATAACAAGGGGTGGGAGTTTTGATAGGCAAAGAAAAGAACAAATGTCTGATGTTGACAAGAATGTAGTCAAGCTTTTGCAAATACAAAGTCTGCCATGGAGAACAGTGATGCTCTTAGAGGGTCTGTACTTAACCCATCACATAAATGTTACGTGGCATTTGTACTGGGTAAATCAAGGACAAAATAGGTGGGGGAATGTTACAGCTATTCCAGACTTGTGGGAGGAGGTCAAGGAAAAATCAAAGGGCAGGCCCACTTTAGGGAAATGGCCAGCCCTGCATTTGAAAATTGAGAGAATCAAACCGAACCTGAAGCCAGCCACCAAACTCAAATTTGATGTCTGGGCTCAAAATGTACTGGTAGCTGCTGTTTCCTGTTTTTTTTTACAGCCACCATAGCTAGAGGCAACCAGATGTGCTACCAATTTGCTGGGTCATCTCCCTAAACCTTTGTAAAACCTGTCAATTATTTTACCAACAAAATTGAATTTATCCAGAGATAGCAGAGGGACTGTAATTCTGGACATGCAAACCATGGTGAAGCATAAGCAAGTTGGGAAAACAAAGGAGAGAGCATGCTTTTACAGAGGAAAAGAGGAAGTTAGAAGGAACTGTTTTGAAGAGAGATTGGAGGAGAAGAGAGTCTAGGGTTGTGTTGGCTTCTCATTGGCTGAGTGTGCTGATTCCTCACTGGCTGGGGTGTTACTGGGCAAGGAGAAAAATCTCCTTTCCTCCCGCTGATGTAGTAAAGTAAGCTTCTTCCAGCTGAAATTTGTAAAGCAACTACTGATGGTACCTGCATGAGAGCTCCGCCTTTAAGGCTTCTTCACTATATGAATGAGGCTTTCCGTTATTTATTTTCACAAACCAGAGAAGTTTTCCTTTAAAAAGATGTCTAAGTCTATTCAAAGATGACAATCAGATTTAATTATTTACTATTATTTATTTGACAATTAAATTAATTTTAATTAAGCTATTTATCACCAAAGCAATTTAGTTGACAGAATGTTAATTTTCTGGGTTTCTTATTCTTTTTTTTAAATTTAACTTTAAAAAAAATCATTAACACTATTGCAGATGTCCTCCATTACATCTTCCCTTAAGATTATTATTTCCTTCTGGTAATTATCAAAAAGTGAAAGATTAGAAATACAAAATATCAATTGTGCAATTTTAACTATTTTCAAAGGAAGATAAAATAAATGTCAGGTCCAACAAGGTCATATGTCCTTTCAGCAAATAATTGTCTCCACAGCTTCTTTTGATGTATTGAAACTAAAATAAATTGTTAATGCCTTTCATTTACAGAGGGGAATTCATGGCTCTGCAACATTAAAGAGTTTAGAATCTAAATCAAGCCCCCTAGACATTAGTCACTCTTTCTGGGTAATCATCTAAAAATAGGGATGGCCTTTCCAGCTACCCTTTGTAGAACATTAAAATGGGATGATGGAGGTGCCTTCTAATATCCATTTCGTAGACTCTGACACTATTTCTTTTCTCTCCCAAACTCTCCTGTTTTGGAGGAAGGAAGAACCTTGTATTAAAGCTTACAAAAATTGGACTATGTTTCCTGAATTGTAGCTTAATTAAAACTCTTTGATTCTGTGTAGAGAGAAGCCAACTCATACTAAAATAGAGGGAGTTTATTATAAGGGTATAGGAATAAAACCTAGGAAAGTGCAAGGGGATGCTCATAGACTCTGTGGAACCAGCAAGTGGAAAGCCATTGGAAATCAAGGTTATTATCTCTAGTACGCCACATTCTCTCATGTCTGTACCCTTGAGTAATGAATTAATCCCCCTCCTTTGATTAGATTTTTCACAGGCCATAGTTAAAGATGGCTTCTCTATAGTCCTCAAGTTCAAGTGACTGGCTAATGCCTCTTGCTATCAATTCTATATTTTCTGGAGGGGAAATACGATGGGCTGAGGTAGGGATTGATGTTCACCACTGTTCCAATAACTAGGATGAAGGAGCAGAGTTGTGTAATACAATCACAGCTGCCAGGACCCACCACTATAATATGCAGCAGTGGGGACCATGCATCAGATAGACAATCCCAAATGCACTGACTACAACCTATCACTAACTTCATTCCTTCAACAGGAAATGTTAAGACCTGCCTGTGACCTATGCATTCTGAGAAACTCTGACTTCTAATCAGGAAGCTAAGGCTGAGAAAGGAACAAACATAGACATGTAAATACTAAGTCAGGAAGTATAATAAGTGCTATAGTAGAAATAATCATAGAGCATGGTCTCACAACCTCAGAACCATGACATTTAGCTAGCTCTTAGTTGTGAGGAAGGGAGTTGTCCTATGCATTGCAGGATGCTTGGCCTCTATTTATTTGGTGCCTAGAGTACCCTACTACCACACCAGTTGTGACAACTGAAAATGGTTCCATACATCGCTAAATGTTCTCTAAGAAGAGAGCATGTTTGCCCCCATTTGGAATCACAGCACAGAGCAACATGAAGTCATAAAAAGGGACACCAAACATCAGGCCCAGAGGTCTGGAAAAGCTAGAACAAGAGGTTGAATTTTTGAGAGGCAAGTTGGCATAAGATAGGTGAATTAGGGCTTCAGGAAGGGGCAGAGGGAACTCATGTTTTCTGATTCATGGTTCCATGTGCTTTTCACTACACCAATATTTTCAGAAGTGTGTTACTCAGAACACTAATCCCTCAAAGCCCTGCTAGATATTTGTGTGAATATAGGCAGACTTTGGTGACTGAGAGTTGGGATCCAGACCACTTTAATAAAATGATTATTTCAATAAAGTCATAATATTTTTTGCTGGTGGAGGGTCTTTGTAAAGAACAAAAAATTTGTGAAGGACAATAATAATGATGAATGCCTGTAGAGAATTCCATGGTCAATGATTCAGATCCTCTTTGGGAAGTTCTAATACACTTTATTTTACAAAATAAGTTCCAGTACACTAAAGGCTCTAAGAAATTCTAGGGAAAAATCACTTACCTTTGTAATTTGCTTTCAGAAAGATGGATTCATTGGAAAGAGATTCCCCTGATCTGAATCCTGTTTCTACCACTTACCTGCTATATGTCACTGAAAAAGGCCTGCCAAAACTTGGCTTACTAATCTATAAAAATGAGATGATCATAACAGAAGCTATATCATAGGGTATTTGAGAAGATTAAATGAGATCGTACAACTATGGCGCCCCGCACAGTTCTTGTTTTACAAGAGGTGCTCAGCAAGTATTATATGTTTTAAACATCCAATTTCCCCAAAAAGATTTATCACAGAATTCAGTTTTCACTCTAAGAAACATATTTTAGAAAGCTGTACAAAGCACTCTGAGCTACTCACCCACCAAAATCCAACTCTTTATCTTTAACACACAGAACCTACCTGACCCCCTGGAAGGATGTGAGGACGAGACAGGAATATGATTGGAAAACAGCTTGGAAAGAGAAGATGGAATGACACTTGTGGCTGTGAGGAGCCTACCCCATGGACAGATTTTGTTAATAAAATACTGATTTTGTTCAAGGAAATACTGCTAATAGAATACTGATTTTGTTCAAGGAAATACTGCTAATAGAATACTGATTTTGTTCAAGGAAATACTTTTTCCAGCCTCAAGAAGTGTTTTAAGCCAATTTTGGCACTTTTTTCACTTTTACTAATCAGCCTTTTTTCAAGCTTCCTCTGTATCGAGGGGCAGCTATGGAACCCACTTTTGCGCAATAACAGATATCCAAAGGGGATTCTGTGAGAAGCAGGTTTCAAATGTTTAAAACAAGAATTTACAACACTGGATTCTACCCTCAGTCAAAATTCCACATGAATTTTTACAGTGTCTTACCCAGGTTTCCTCAACATATTTCTCCCTAATGTAAGTTGATCTAACTGTTTCTCTATGCCACCATCCAGCCATGTTGCACATTTGACATCTCCCTGTTAAACCTCCCACCTTAAAACTCATCTACCCTGCTCCATTAGTTTCTCTACTGTATAATCAGGAAGTGAGATAGGTGATCCTAAAAGACACCTCTTCAGTTTCAGTAATCTATGATGGTGAAAACGAAGTTATGCCTATTTCCCCAAATTCCTCAGCAGAAGGAGTGGAGGAGGAGAGTGGTTCACCTATATCAAGAAGTGACCAGGGAAAAGCTTGCTGAGTCTTCAAATTAGCACCTCACCACTTGTGTTCACTATATTTAGTAAGATTAAAATTCTTAATCTAAACTAGAAGGGCTAAAATGAAAAAGAATTAATATCAACTGTTAGGGTGGATGTGGAGAGACTGGAAAGCCCATGCACTGCTGCTAAAAGTGCAATTAGTACAACCGGTCTGGAAAAATGGTTTGGCAGTTTCTACATACTCTTCCATCTAGAAAATCCATTCCTCAGATTATCCCCAATACCAATGCTCACCTATGTGCAGCAAAAGATGCGTACGAGAGTTTGTAGCAGCACCATATGCAATAGCTAAAAACTGGAAACAGCCCAATGCCTGCTTAGAGAAGAGTACAGACACAAATTCTGATAGTTTCATACAATGAAACACCTTATAGTCATAAAATTAAATTAATTCTAGTACATGTGTCACCACAGATGAACCTCGTGAAATAAGTCCAATAAAAAATGTACAGGTTGATTGATTCCATTTATATAAAGTTTAAAAACAGTTGACAATAATCTGTTGGAAGTCGGGAGAGTGGCTACCCTTGAAGGGTGATTAGTGCGATTTGAAGTGGATACGTATATGTTGGATTGATATGTATAAACTGTTTGCCTATCACTTACAAAGATTGTCTTATTTCCTACTTTGTCATCAGTTGTGAGCAAAGTATAACTTGTTTTTGTGTAATTATGTAAATCATACAACCACAGGCTACCTGAGTCAAGGGGCATCCTAGAGATTTTCTAATCTGGGAATAGCAGATGGACAACGTGCATCTCACCATTTTGAGCTCTGTGTCTGTAGCAGACATCACTAATCTATGAAGGCATTTTTTTCCCACTGAGTTGAATGAATACAGCTTCAGAATTGTTCCCAATATATGACTTCAAAAGATGAGACCAATTTGCTATCTATTGGGCAGTTCAACTCCATTCTTCCTAATATATGAGAAAATTGAGACCCATGATAAGGAAATATGTCCATGATGATGGTGGCAGAGGTAGAACTAGAAGTCCATCTCTTACTTCCTAGGGCCATGTTTGTTCTGCCCTCTTGCTGAGGGTTTTCCAAAATGTCCCAATGTAACACAATCATGGACATACTGCTGCATTAAACAATCATTCTTTTTTCAAACTTTCTGATCATATCAAAGAAGCCTTAATTATTATGCTATTATGTCTTTAACACTCTATATTTTTAAAGAAAGAGTAGATTCAAGTCTACATCCTTCAGTAGGCAATATAATTTAATATCATCAAATTGTCTTTCTTTTATTTATGCTTATGATTATCATGCAATTACCATAAACCTTCCACATATGGCAGTGATGACATATTCCTTTTAAAATAAATATAAGTGTTTCAAGAGTTAGTATGAATACAAATATTAACCAAATCTGGTATAACACATGAGTGTGGTACTATGCAAGTACTGTGTTCAGGGCTCCTGGATTCTTTCTTCTCCAAGACAAATAGTGCTATTCCCCTCTTCTGCACCTCTCCAGTTGCTAGATTCTGTCATTTTCAGCATAGCTCTCTCCACCTGCCAAAAACCCCCAATCTGAGTCTGCCTCCCTGCAAACCATATGGTCTGGCAGACAGGCAAACTCAATGTTGGATCAAGAGTTGAAAGTAACTCCAGCTTAACTCCATCCTCCCTTTTTAGTGAGAGAGAAAGCAAATTCTGTTGTTCTGTCTCTCCTATCCTGAGCCGAAAGAAGGCGGTCCACGCAAACCTAATAGTGCTTGACCTGAATCCTGCTGCCTCACTCCTCTCTACAAGGATATTCTTAGACTTTTCTGGGACCTTAGAAAGGAGCATTCTGTGTTCCTGGTTAAATATGTTTCAAGGTGACAGAGCTTCCTTGGGTCAGCCGGGAATGGCCCAGCTCACCTCCCTTAGAGTGCAGGGGAGTGTATTTGTCTAATAGACATACCACCTTGAAGCTGTTTCAGCAATTCCTGCCATACCTGATCCCCAAGCTAGAGATAAACAAGGTATAGAGATTAGAAGCTGTGTTGAATCCACTCTGAGATGGCCCCCATTCTGTGCTTCCTGGTGTCATCCCTCTTTTGACCTACTTTCCAACTATAGAAATGATGGCAAAAGTGATGGGATGTCACATCTGTAACCTATATATATAAAAGGCTAATATGCAAAGTGTCCCTTCAGGAGTTCAACTGGGAGAATGGGAGTTCACTTGCTCACTATGATGTGTGTGATTGGAGGTGGCATGGAACATTGATGGGCGACCAGTAGCAGTGGGGCGCTAAGGGAGCAAGGAAAGGAAGAGGCGGGAAGGCAGGGAGGCGGGAAACCTGACTTGCCCTGATAGTTGGCCAGGCCTAAGGATTCTACCTGTGCATGAATTTCGTGCACCAGGCCTCTAGTATATTATAAAAGATCTTAATGCCAATCTTGTAGGAAAAAAAGACTTTCTTGCAGCATTGGTGAAGCAAGTGGCCATGTTCAGAAGGCCCATGTGACAAAGAATTGAGGGCAGCCTTCTACAAACAACCTAAAAGAAACTAAGGGTTTCAGTCTAACAAGCCACAGGGACTGCATGCTGCCTACCACTTGAGCTTGATACAGTGTTTCTCCAGTGGAGCCTTGAAATGGGCAGTACCAGTTGATACCTCAATGTAAGCCTTATGAGAAGCACCAAGTGAAGCCAGGCCTGGGCTCCTGATCCACAGCCAATATGAGATAACAAATGTGTGTTAAAAAAAAAAATAAAAAAAAAAATATATATATATATATATATATATATATATATATATATATACACACACACACACACACACACACACACACACACACACACACACATATATATATATATATATATATTATTGAATTCAGAGAGGATGGGTGAAGGAGAGAGAGATAGAAACACCAATGATAAGAGAGAACCATTGGAGAGAACCATTGCTTGGCTGCCTCCTGCATGTCCCCTACTGAGGATTGAACCCTTGATTAAAATTGAACCTGGGACCCTTTAGTCCACAGGCTGACACTAACTATCCACTGAGCCAAATCAGCTACGACAATGTGTGCTCTTTTTAAAAATATATTTTTATTGATTTTTTACAGAGAGGGATAGAGAGAGAGAAACATCAATGAGAGAGAAACATCGATCAGCTACCTCCTGTCCACCCCCTACTGGGGATGTGCCCGCAACCAAGGTACATGCCCTTGACCAGAATTGAACCTGGGACCTTTCAGTCCATAGACCGACGCTCTACCACTGAGCCAAACCGGCTTTGGCAACAAGTGACATTTTAAAAAAATTTCTTGGGTCACAGAAAGTCCTACCACCACCTTAAATAGCAAGCATGGTTTCATATGGGTAGTTACAATGCCTAGTCCCTTATAATAATAAAACATGGATTTTAAATGAGATTTATGATTTCCCTTTCTCTTTTCCTTCAGATAGGGCCAGCTTACCTGAAGTAGGCCATGGGGATTTTCATTTCTTTCTCTACTTCTTTTTCCTCAGCTTACTAAAGGTGGATTCCATTTTCTCCACTGTTGGGATATAAAGGACAATAGGAAAGAACTCTGAATCTGCAGGGAGATAGGACTTTCTGAGTCCGCAGGAGCTACACAGGTTCTTTATCTTCTGAGCATGTTTTGACCTCCACAGTATCTCCTCAGGTGGATTGCTCTGTTCTCTATTCCACTGACACAAGTAGAACTACTCCTTTAAATAACTGCTCCCCACTTCCCTCCTCAAACTCGACTTATTTTTTTGAAGGGTCACATCATACAAGCTCTCTGTTGGAGTGACTTGCCTTCTGGAAGTAGTCCTTTGGGGCAGCATTCCTTTTAAAACAGCCCCATGCTAACATCCCTACCACAGGTCTACATCTGGTCCCAAATCATCATGTAGCCTCTTCTGTCAATGAAGGAGAGGGCAATTACTCCTAACTAAGCAGCAACTCAGTTTCCTTCTGCCTTGCCATCTACACTAGAAAGTCTTCATATTTCGCGAGTATCAAACATTAGTTTCTAGGGTCCACCTCCAACTTCAAGGGGCAAATATCAGCTTGCCAAGTGGTCTTCTGATGAAGCTCTGTCCTTATACCTGCGATGAGGGGATAACTTCCTCCATTCTCGAAGATGGGATTCACCAAGGAACAGATCAATCCAAGGACAGTTTGTCCCAAATTCTCCTTCAACATCTAATCCTGATCATTCAATGCCCGAAATTGGTTAATTTTTAAAATTGTATTTTGGTCTATCATCTCACTTTGGCATTTCATTTTCATTGTATTGTTGTGCTTCTGTTGAAATGCTTTTAATTTAACATCTTGTTATATGATACTATTGATCTGATGATCTCTCCAACCATTCCCCTTCCCCCCTTGACTAACTCAAGTGAACAGACCTAAGCTAATTTGGTTGTTAGGCAAATATCAGATTCTTCTTAGTGTAGGTTGGTAGCCTCTGGCAATTAGAGGCAGAAGGTGGTGATACCGCTCTTTTTCTGCAATGTTGTTTACAAGATGGTATCTTAAAGTGCAAGTAATTCTCAGGCAAAATTCACCAAACCTACACATGTTTAATAGCAAGTGGGCAAAGAACAGCTCTGTGTCTTTAGAGATTTTCCTCCTCTCTCTGCTTTCAGGTTCCCTGTCAAGCCCCCGTGGAGAGCTCCATCAGAAATAGATTCCTTTAAAGTATAATTGAAGGCCTCATTACTGAGCCAGCTGGTAGGATCCACTATGGGAAGAACTTCCCATATGGGCTCTAGAACTTCCACCTCTGGTTATCAACAGCTAAGCATACTAATTTCTTCTATTTTATGCACAGATTGTGGCTCCTACTAACCCACTCCCAACTGATCTTAAACACAACTCATTTTGCCAATAAAAACTTATTCCTAACATCCCTTATGCTAATTAACCCAAAAGTATTGTTCAGATAAGGACTCTTCACATAGTAATTAACCACTCATTCCTAGAGTGTTGATTAGAATTAACTTACACACATACACATCATACCACTTATTTTGAAGCAATTTAAAAGTAAATCACCATGCACACAATATAGCAGTAACAGAACTCTGATTTTGTTTGGGCTGCTGAGTACACAACCCTGAGAGAGGAATTATGATTGCTCCTCTAATTCAATCATAACAAATTTTACCTCATTTTTGTCACATATTCACTTTTCCAGCTTCTCTTTCTGGTCATGGTTGGCCATATGATCAAGTACTGGTCTACAAAACAGAAGAGGAAGTATGTTGAGAAATACTTCCTTCTCTGATAAAAAAGATAAACACATGTAAGGCAACTTCTCAACACCTTGGGTGACTGTTTCTGTGTTTGTATGTGGCCAGGCAATAATGTGATGCTTGTAGCCAAGGCAGCCACTATGCAATCATGAGACCTTCAGGATGAGAATGAAAAACTAAAATGAAAGATATGTACACAGATAATAATTTAATAAAAAAAATTAAATTAAAATCATGTAAAAATTAAAAAAAAAAAACTAAAATGAGAGAATGGCAGATTGGAAAGGCCTGGGTTCTAATAATTTGTTAAGTTACTGACCATCCATGGGACTTTAAACCTTTTTTAGTAAGAAATAAACCTATATGTGGTTTTAGTCATTTTTATTATAGTTAGGTTTTCTATTATTTTCCAGCCCAATGTATTCCAACTGATACATTTGGTGTGGAATATAGATTTAAGGGATGGATCTTTGCTAAACATCTGAGGCCCTAAAATAACACACACACACACACACACACACACACACACACTTCCCTCCCACTCTCAAGGCTAAAGACCTATTCTCCTTAGAGAGTTAGTTCAAGTCCATCATTTCAGGGTATTCTAAGCAGTTTTATTCTCAGTTCTTCATCTCTAAAATAAGAAAAGTAGCATGCTCCCTAAAGATCTATGGGCTCAGAATAACATTTAAATAAGGTAATTTAAATGAGAGATGATTTAGGTCAATGCTTAAGAAGCATGTATCCTGAACTAGACGTCCTGGATTAAAAAAACCACAGTTCTACCTCTTATAAATTATAGGAGCAAATTATTTCTCTACGCCTTAGTTTCCTCATCTGCAAAATGAGGATTAAAATTATAATTGTTTCAAAGGGCTTTTGTTAGTCTCTAATGAGTTAATACGTGTAAAGCACTTAAAATAGTAACCAACAAAATATGTACTACATAAGTGTCTGCTATCATCACCACCACCACCACCACATCTAAAAAGGCTTTGAAAAATATAAGTGCACTTTGAGGTTGTAAGAGGATAATGATAAAATAACATTGGTCACCCCAGGTTAGGAATAAATAATATTAGTGAAACCAATAGGACTTACAATTTTAGCTAGAGAAGAAAAAGAAAGAAGAGATAGAAAACAAAAGAAAAGGAAGAGAAAAGAATGAGATGGGAGGTGTTGGGAAAGAGAGATGAGGAGGAGAGGGTTGGAAAGAGGAGGGAAGGGATGGGGAGGGGAGAGGGGAGGAAATGTATAGCAAGTGAAAGTGCAAAGAGTGGAAATAAGGGCTAAGTGACAAGAACAGGAAGAAACTGCTCATTTTCTTTTCAGCAGGCATCACTGTAACACTGGGAGAACATCATTCAAAGTGCACCATTTCCCACAGAGAATAATGTGGCTTACCCACAATTTTATCAGTTGTGCCCAAGCTGCATTAAAAGCATTGGAGCCAGCCCTTCACCTTAGGGCAGTGCCATGTGGTGTGATCATTTCAATGACAAACAAAATCTTTCCCAAGAAACAGAACAAAGAAAGTAACTGAAATGTGAAAAATTCAGGATAGCTAAGCATTTCACATTTGCACAGTTGTCTTATGGTTGAGATTCCCACCCTGGTGGCATTATAAAGGTCCTATATATAAGGACAGAGAACCAAGCATTGATGTATGTAGCTTACACATGAGGTCCAGATGTCTCATTTTCTGGTTCCTGGTACTCACTAAATCAGGAACAAGTAAATTCATTTCTAAGACTGATCCCTTAAAGTTTAGCCCCCCTCCTTCCTTGGAAAGATCTATTTCTTATCTCTATTCATGTCCCTGGCTGGGATTTTGAACCCATGGTTCCCACGCACCCTTCATCTCTACCAGTTTCTTCCATCCCAGGGTAAATGCCCCAAAAATAAAATGATGAAAGTAAAGGGCAAAGCAGAGCTTGTAGGCACCTACTACTACATGATAGCACTTAATAAACATTAGTTATCCTTCATTTGCCTTCTGTAAATTAGATCCCTCATATCATCTCTATTTCAACCTTTCCAGAGGCAGTGACTTTGCGCACAACAGATGGAAAAAATTACCGGTAAGTAGATTGGATAAGTTATTAATCACCTTATTTAAAAATGAAAATGAGTTGTTATAAGAATTTATTATTTCAGTCATCAGAATCAAATTCAAGAGTTCTATTATCAGTAAGGATGCAGGGGTCCATAAAAGACCTTCATATCATAAAAACAACACAGAAAAACAGACACACACCACACACACACACACCTTAGTTCTCTTTAAAGCCTTTAAAGTCTAGGGTTACAAAAGGAAGAAAAATCTGAATACACTTAATCCAGAGAGGAAGAAGGCCTTTTTTAGATGCATACAGACAAGAGACATTTTAATCTATTAGGGGAGTTGCTGAGTCTGGGTGAGAAGCAAGCTTGCCATAGGCAGAACAACTTTGTGGGAACAAGAAGAAATCAGCCAACCTTTTAAAGGCTATGCATAGGCTGGCATGGCAGATTGGAAGCTGGAAGAGCTCCAAGCTCAGAGTTAGCCCTTCCCATCCACCAGTTTTCCCCATGAGAATTTTATTCTGTAAGCAGAATCATCAGAAAGCCTGGAATATGGTGTGGGAAGGAGAGAGAGAGGGGGGGGGGAAGAGAGAGAGAGAGAGAGAGAGAGAGAGAGAGAGAGAGAGAGAGAGAGAGAGAGAGAGAGATATCTTAGTCCTGTGGTGCTGAGATCCCAGAACTTTGGAGCAAGGGGTCCACGCTCCCTCAAGACATTGAAACAAGAGGGGAACTGAGACTTACTCTACTGTCCACCCAGCCCCAGTTCAGCCCAACTGCTAATTAAATCGATCAGCCCAATCCCTAATAATAGCTTCATGACAGAAAAAAGGGTGGGCCCTTTCTGGAAGAAAAGATAATCTATTTCAGTCTCGACTAGTCTTTTACTTAGTATGTCTAAAATACAATAAATAATCATGACATGTGAAAAAGCTGGAAAATGTGACCTTTAGTTAAGAGACAGAAATGTATGTCAGTAGACTCAGACTCATTGACTTGAGTCCATTTGATAAAATTTTCACAAGTTATTTGTAATTATTATAAATATGTTAAAGAACTTAGAAAAAAAGAAGGATTTAAATGGGGTTAGAAATGAAGAATTTCATCAAATAAATGAAAACTATATGAAAGAACAAAGTAGAAATTTTAGAACTGAGATATACCATATCTTTAGAAAATATTGGATAAGCTGAAGAATGGAACAAAGGATTAGCGAACTGTGAGTCAATAGGAATTATTCAACTGAAGCACAAAGAAAAAAATAAATAGAAAATAATAACAATATCAAAGGCCTGTGGAACAATATAAACTCAACTAACAAGTGTAGATGGGAGTCTCATAGACAAGAGAGACTAGAGAAGAAAATATGTTTGAAGAAATAATGGCCCCAAATTTTTCAAAATGATAAAAAAAAAAACTTCAACCCACACACGTTTTAAAAGCACAACTAACACAAAGCAGAATAAATATGAAGAAAAACCTCACCTAGGTACATTATTGTTAAGCTGCTAAAAATCTAAAATTCGGTGAGAGGGGAAAAAATCATTCCATCTATGGGAGAAACAGTAAAAATTACAACTGACTTCTCATCAGAAGCAATGCCACGACATCTTGAATGTGCTGAAAGAAAAAAGAAACTATCAATTTAAAATGTTCTAGTCAGTGAAAATATCCCTCTGAATTGAAGGCAGAAATTAGGTATTTTCAGACAATCAAATACTGAGAGAATGATGACCAACAAATCTGCACTACAAAAATAGGAAGAAAAAAATTTCAGGCTGACGGAAAAATGACCCAAATATCAATTCACAGCTTCAGGGAGAAATGAAAAGCACTGGGAAGGATAAATATGTGCATAAATATAAAAGAGGATTTTAAAATGCTTCTTGATAGGACTATTAACTGTTGAAAGTACATATAATAATATATTCTCAGGTTTATAATATTTTTGAATTAAAATATATGACAGTTCAAAGGCAGAAGCAAGATGAATGGAATAACACTTTTGTATGGTTCTAACATTATTCGTGGTTGGTATAATAATAATTTAAGGTGGGCTGTAATGAATTAAAGGGTGAATATTATAGTCTCTCCATTAGTACTAAAAATAATACAAAGAAATGTAGGTAAAAGCCACTAGAAAAGATGAAATGGAAAAATAGATAATACTTTACTAATCCAAAAGGAGTTAGGAAAAGAGGACAAACAGCAAGATAGCAAATGATTGCTAATCACATTAAATATGAATGTATCAAATATTCCTATAACTCAACAATTAAAAAATGAAAACACAAAACTTTAAAATAAGGAAAATTTGCCCTAGTTGGTTTGTTGCACTGGATAGAGCATCAGCCTGTGAACCAAAGGGTCCCTAGTTTGATTCCAGTCAAGGACATGTACCTTGGTTGCAGGCTCCTCCCCTGCCTGGGTCCTGGTTGGGCTCATGCAGAAGGTAAAAAATTGATATGTTTCTCTCACATGAATATTTCTCTCTTTCACTCTCTTTTCCACGATCTCTAAAAATCAATGGAAAAATATCCTCGGGTTAAGATTAAAAAAAAAGCAGGGGGGGGGGGAACTTCAGCATACATTTCACAGAAGAAAATATCTGAATGGTCAAGAAGCATATGAAAGGGTAATTAACATTAGTCTACAAAGAAATACAAATATATCCTTATTCTTTATTTCTCAGAAAGGTAAAATGTCATATTTTGTTTAAAATTTAAAATAAAGTGGATTTTTTTTTACTAGTTTTCTTTTGTTAATTTTTTACATGAATCATACTGATCTTTGCTCTACAATTATACATTAAACTGATTGTTTCTTTTATGAGTATACTCAAGAGAATTTATATATTTATACATATATACTAGAGGCCCAGTGCACGAAATTCATGCAAGGGGGGGTGTCCCCTCAGCCCAGCCTGCACATTCTCCATTCCGGGACCCAGCAGTTGGATATCCCTCTCACAATCTGGGACTGCTAGCTCCTAACTGCTCACTTGCCTGCCTGCCTGATCATTCCTAACTATCCCCCCCCCATGGCCTGGTCACCCCCAACTGTCCCCCCTGCCAGCCTGGTTGCCCCTCACTGCTCTCCCCCACCCCCACCCCCTGCCCGCCAGCCTGGTCACCCCTAACTGCCCTCCCTGCCGGCCTGGTCACTCCATGCAGCCTGCTGCTCAGTCATTTGGTCGGCCCTCACTAACCTCCCTACTGGCCTGGTTGCCTCACACAGCCTGTTCAGTCGTCCGTTTGGTTGTTCAGATTGCAACAGTTGCTATATATATATGTATGTGTGTGTGTGTGTGTGTATATATATATATATATATAGATAGATAGATAGATATAGATATAGATATAGATATAGATATAGATATAGATATAGATATAGATATAATGGGAGCAAATTCCAAGCTTTGTATTACAGAAACTTTCCCAGCTTTACCTCTGAGTCTAATGCATTCTGAAGTGGCTGTGAGAAAGTCAAAGGACTAGGAAACCAAATGCTTGAACAGTGAAGAAAACATTATATTTCTCCAAGGGAGGGCGTTAAAACATATTCCTAATGGCTGGTTCATATAATTTAGAAATTAAACTTGCTTGCGTATTTCAGACAAGAGGCACCTGCCTTGTGCCCACATGCATGCACACACACTCTGTATATTCTTTCAAGGTAAACAGTCAGATCTGTCTTATAACCAATTTTCCCCCTCATAAATCACAACCATTATCAACATGCAATTTCTGTAGAGAATTAACTTTCTTGGCAACCACATTTTCCATAAATCCAGGACTGTCCACACTGGTATTCTCTGCAGTCAGGAAAAGAGTACTAAGAATGGGATAACCTACCATTTGGGCAATATATTAGCTGTTGGAATGTTCTCCTTATCTTCCTGGCAAATTCACTGAAGGGACGTTTCTCTCTGGCTTCCCCACAGCACAGCATCTGTCACTCTGGTGTGGTGTGTGTGGAGGAATACAAGGGCACTACATGTTTGCCTGGAAAGTTGCCCACAGTTCATTACCAGAGAGACTAGTCTGTTTGATCTCAACCAAATTAAGTTTCTGGAAGGGTTCATTTTACAGTGAGTCTGAATTTTCTATGTCACTGACCCTTATTCCTCTCAGAGAAGCAGAGTGGAGAAAACTTGGATTTCATTAACACAGCATTATAAATTAATCATGATTTGGATTCTAAGTTGGTTTTTCCCTCCCCTCAATAGTAAGGTCAAAGCAAGTGCCATGACATAGCCTGTCTTCCCACAATAAACAATTGCTTTCCTAAGAAAAGTTACACTATCATTTGCCTTATAATATTTCTATCACTTATTGACTGTTTATAGTCTGCTAGGCATGCTGCTAGGGCTTCACACAGGATTATTCACTGACTCAACATAATCCTAAAGAAAAGCACTATTAGTTTCCTCATTTACAAATGAAGAAACTCAGGCTGAGTGCTTAAGTCATTTTTACACTATTCTTGATGCAGCCTCCTTGGCTTCAAACTCTAATTCAAAGTCTAATTTTTGACCACTATTCTTGATTGCTTTCCATTTAAAACAAATGAGAAATCTGTACTATTGGAGTAAAATAACTTAGGAGTTAGAGATTTTCTTTTATAGTTTTATCACCTTCATGGTTCACTGTTAGCACAAAATGAAATAAGTTGTAGCAGAGTTCACAACCATGAATGGCCAACAGAAGAAAGCCCACACTGAGAAACAAACCAGCCTGACAGGTACCATCTTGCCTCTTTCCAGTGGTGCCCATTCCTTTGTGGTTGTAACAGAACACCAATGTTCTGCAGAGTTAAAATTCTGTGCTCTCTAGCCACCACATCTAATTTGCATTATGAAAACTCAAGCTATAGGAGAAACATCTATAACTGTAAGGTAGATTTTCCAGTATGAATAGGCCAGATCCAGGAAGCCTCATATTTATTTCTTCCTTTGTCTGGATCCCAAGCTTCACGATGTAGAGAATACAGCACTGCAGTGACTTTTTCTTTAATAATCTGCAACCAGAAGAAAAGTGGGGGCATTTTGTGTTCTAGGAAGCAGCCATAGCCAGGCAGAATTTTTTGATGTCTCTTACCTCACCAAAGTTTTTAGAGGAATATTCAGTGTGTTAGTCATATTTCTGCTATGATAATGCTATGTAACAAACAACTCTCCCCCCTCCCATCACCACCATCTATCTTAATGATTTTTACAACCATAAGTATCTATTTCATGTTCATGGGAATGTAGGTTCCCTGTGAATTGGCTTAGCTCAGCTGGGTTAGGCTAAACTTCAATCTGTGAGTTAGGTTTAAATCTGCAACCCTGTGAATTTATTCCAGGATTCAGGCTGAGAGAACAATAGCTACCTGGAACATACTCATATTCAATTCCAACTCCTTCTACCACAGGATCCCAATTTTAAAAGGCCAGCAGTGTGTGGTATTCTCCTTGATAATAACAGCCTTCTCCTAGGCCTCCTCCAAATAATCAATAACACACCCATGATCTGTAGTTTTTCATCACCACTGCTTCTATATGTAAATCTTAACTCCCCATTTAATTCTAAGATCCTGTGGACAGATATACTGGATGCAATGTTTACTATTTGTTGTGGGTTGAATGTGACTCCCCAAAATTCTTATGTTGAAACCCTAACCCTTAATGGATATGGGGACCTTTGGGAGGAAATTAGGGTTAGATGACATCACAAGGTTGAGGTCCTCATGATGGGATTAATGCCATTATAATAAGGGACACCAGAGAGCTGGTACTCTCTCCCTCATCTTTTGTGCTCATCCACAAAGTAGAGCTCATGTAAGGACACAGTGAGAAGGCGGCTGTGCATAAGCAAGGAGGAAAGCTCTTACCAGAACCCAACCATACTGGCACCCTGGACTTTGAGCCTGTATAACTGTAAGAAATAAACATCTGTTGTATAGGCCATCCAGTCTATGAGCAGATTAAATCAAGTTTTCCTAAGCCTCCCTTTCTTTCCTTTGCTGGATTGCTCTCTTCTCTGAGAAGGGGAAGTCATCCTCTAAGTACAACAGCAGCCACCCTAGTTCTCAGCTGATTGGTCCATGTTGGGTGAGTACTTCCCTTATTCCCCACTCACATCAAGGCTAATTGGCCCAGGGACAGGTACCTGACCTAGGTCAGACAAATCAGAGAGCTCCCATAGGCTTTGGAGGATCCACAATGAGGAAAGCATTCCCTCTTCATTGGCAGAAGCAGAAAGGGTAAAACCAGGAAACATCTGTGGACATTTTTCTATGGAGAAAGAGGCCAATACACAAGGCCTAGTGGATCTGAGAGCTAAACAGTTTTCCCAAGTCCTAGCTGTGGCCTTGCCCTTCCCATGACTTGATACTCATGCTTATATTCTGGGGCCAGTAAATTTCCCCTTTACTTAAGCAACTTTGACAGGAATGTCTCTCCCTTGCTCTAGGATAGGGGTGTCGAACTCAATCGCGGGCCGAATGGTTTACTGAACAGTCATAAACTGTCATTGTGATGGAAACGCAGCGGAGTGCAGTGATGACAGCGTGGTTCGGGCCACATTGCAAGGCCTGGCGGGACGGATTTGGCCCGAGGGCCTTGTGTTTGACACATGTGCTGTAGGAGGAATTAAATGTAATACTTCCTCATAAAGCTGAACAAAGATAAAGGGACTATTAAGTACTTGTTGATTGCCTGCTTGCCACTTATTGGCTTCAGTCTTGCTGAGAGATACCATCCTGGGAAAATATTGACTGCCATAGACTCCAGCCAGGAGATATAACCCGAGGCAATTCACACTTGCAGTACTTGTGAAAATCAAGACTATTGCCTAGCAGAGAGGGTGAAAACAAATGAGGGGCCCTCCACTTGGGAGGGCGAGAAACAGACACAGTGAAGGCTTTCTCCCAGGATAACACACTCAGAATGATGACAAGAGAAAACGGAGAGGTGGAATAGTCTGGGTCCAGGATCAAAAGATATGGATCTTCATCTCAGATCTACTACTGACTAGGAACTTGGACATCTCTAGTCTGGACCAGACACTATAGAGGGGACTTAGGAACCATAAAATTTACCAAGGAGGAGAGCCTGGGCTTCCAAATCAAGGTAGCTGAGGGACAAGCCTCCAGGGACAGAGAACTCACTAGAGCTGCCAGTGTCTCAGGGAGGGCCACTGCCTAATACCAGGATCAACACATTAAAGTTGCATTGTTTGCATATATTGGGGTGAAAATTTTCGGGTTGCTTGATTTGCACATATATAAAATCAATAGCTTTTTAGCCTGGCAGGTAGATGTAGCAGAGCCAGCATGTACATTAGTCAGACTAGCAGGGTTTACCAAGAGTGAGAACCCTGAACTTCTATAGTGCCAGGAAAAAAGCTCTTACTAGAACCCAAACATACTGGCACCCTGGACTTTGAGCCTGGCTTCCCCCAGGAGGGCTCATGCTCTTTTGGTGCTTGAGGGTCTTATCTGTAGCTAGAAACTCTGGACCTTGCCCTAGATCCAAACCCCAGAGCTAGGTTAGGTGGCTTCTGGGAAAGAGAGCATCCAAGCTTCCATCAACACCCATGTGAAACATTGCAATCCCCTGTGAAAAGGTTGAGATACAATAGCCTCCCTCTGTCCCAAAGGAATGTGAATGTGCCTATGTGGTAGTGTAACTTAAAAGGAAGGTTTGTGTTTAAACTGATCATATAATTTTATATTGAATAAACTTTTGCTATGTTTTATAATTTTATGATAGACTAGAAGCCTAGTGCATGAAATTCGTGCATGGGGGTGAGGATGTCCCTCAGCCCAGCCTGCACCCTCTCCAATCTAGGACCCCTCGAGGGATGTCCGACTGCCCACTTAGGCCTGATCCTACTGTTGGGAGCCAGCAGTCCCTCTCACAATCCAGGACTGCTGGCTCCCAACTGCTTGCCTGTCTGCTTTCCTGATTGCCCCTAACCGTTTCTGCCTGCCAGCCTGATCACTAACCACTCCCCTGCAAGCCTGATTGATGCCTAACTGCTCCCCTGCCAGTCTTATTGCCCCTAACTTCCCTCCCCTGCAGGCCTGGTAATCCCTAACTACCCTCCCCTGCAGGCTTGATCACCCACAACTCCCCTGCTGGCCATCTTGTAGCAGCCATCTTGTGTGTTGGAGTGATGGTCAATTTGCCTATTACTCTTTTATTAGATAGGAGGATACAGGCACACCTTATTTTATTGTGCTTTGCTTTAATGTGCTTAAATAAGTGTGTTTTCTACAAACTGCAGGAAAGACCCTCCACTAGCAAAAATATTTCAACTCATTTTATTTGCTACACTCACTTTATTACGGTGGACTGGATTCAAACCTGCAATGGACTGTAGCAATCATTTAGAAAGCCCAACTCTGGTAGATTACAATTTATTACACCAAAGCCCTGTAGAGAATTTAACATGATTCACCTCTAAACTAAGCCCTCCCTCCCTCAAATAACAGAAAAGTGAGGTTGAAATGTATGTCAAAATGAGCATTCCGGGGCATGGCTTTGGATGGATGGCAGGCCCGTCCCCCTGGGTCTCTCATATGCCCCATGCCAGAGCAAGCGGCCTTGAACCATTGCCCAGCCTCTGCCATAGGCTGCAGGCACTGAAGCAGGTTGCATGCGGGGAGGGGGAGGAAGGAGGATGAGCATTCTGGTTCCCAGTTTCTGGATCTTTTATTCTTTCTTTCTTATCCTTAACCTAACTCTATTTCCTGGCTCTTTAAGGTTGAAAGACCAGCCGGGACCGGTTTGGCTCAGTGGATAGAGCGTCAGCCTGCGGACTAAGGGGTCCCGGGTTCGATTCCGGTTAAGGGCATGTACCTTGGTTGCGGGCACATCCCCGGTGGGGGGTGTGCAAGAGGCAGCTGATCGACGATTCTCTCTCATTGATGTTTCTAACTCTCTATCCCTCTCTCTTCCTCTCTGTGAAAAATCAATAAAATATATTTTTTTTAAAAAAGGTTGAAAGACCAAAAGTAGTCCAAAGTTATTAGCCAACGTCTTTCTTGCAGGAAAGATGATGAAATTACTTTAAAAGGCAGAAAGTTGATGAAATTACTTTAAAAAATAAAAATTCTAAAATTATCATTCTTAATTTATATATTTAATTCTGTTGGTTCTTTATGCATTTTGGTATCTTCTTTCCATTTACCTTTGCTTGTTTTGCTGATAAAAAAGCAAAATTCAGGCATTTTAAGTGTCAGAATGGAAGGTATTCCAGCCACCACTACAGATAAGTCCCTCAGACATGCAGACACATAGCTCAAATTTGGTTCAGTGGAAACAGATTGGGGATGTTTGTCACCTAAGTCCCCAGTGCTAGGGACTGTCAGCTCTGACCATCTATCTTATTGATTATCCAGGTGCTCTGTGTTTCTGCCTATTGCCCAAGTTGGCTCAATGTTATATCAGTTTGGGGAGATGAGAAAACATGGGAAAGGAGGCATAAGAAAAAACAAAAACAGAAACACTTTCTAGCACATTGGAAGGAATCTTCAGAAAACTTAATCCTGATTCCTGAAGTAGAGCCATTCCTGCCCCTTGTTCTGCACTCAGGGACTACCTGGGGACATCAGCCTAGGCAATTAGTAAGCAGTATAACCAGTTGTGCCAACATCCCACTAGAATAGAGTTCTAGACCTTTCTTCTCAAATCATGATGTAGATGTGTATCAGACAAAGAACTAAGGTATGAACCTTACAATCTAGGATACCATAAGGTCAGCCATCTAGGTAGTTTGGAGGGTAAAAGGAAGCACTATTCAGGTATGCCAGGACATTGGACATAAACCGACACTGGCTGGTGTAGTTACCCATCTTAGGAGCCATGGAGACAAGCAGTCCCAAACCTGATCTGACCATAGAGCCTTTGATAATAGGATGAAATTTATTAACTGTCTCCCTGCACATATGTACATTATTTTGCATAAAAATTCTGGAGTTTCAGAAGTCTTCCATTGATCCTAGCCTAGGAAATCTTTTGTAGCCAAAATAATAATAATAATGGCCTATAAAATATCCCCTTTTCCAGCCTCTGCTAACTCATAGCAGGGATAAAAAGGGAACTGAGAATTCTGTGTACTCCCGAAAGACCCCACCTCAACTTCACCCCCAAATACTCTCTACCTGTCAAGTCAGCGTGATCTCTTTATATGTTTTATCTTAGATTTCTCCAGTTATCACAAGCTGCCTGGGACCTCAGGCCAGTCCTTATATCCCACACTGCAATCCTCACACAGCTCAGGAGACGTCAGGGAAAGGACCGTTGCCCATCCTGCCATTACCCAGCGCCCTCCCCTGCTTTGATTTTGGCCACAGCACTTCATCATCATCTAAGCTGTATTTTACTTGTCTTAACCCTTTACGCATAAAAGCAGGAATTCCTGTCTGTTCACTGCTTTATCCTTAGTATCTAAAGGCCATGGTTGGTGCATAAAAGGCACTCCATCAGTGTATTTCTAATGAAAACATGATGAATAGGAAGCTAACATTTATTGAGCATTTACTACATGCCAGGCACATAAGCACTTCTACATATACTATTTCATTTCATCTTTGCAAATAACCCAGTGAGGGAATTACCTACATTATTTTCATTTAACTAATAAGATTGAGACTTGGAAAGGTTATGGAAGGTGCCCAAAGCCACAGAGCCAATGGGTGGTGGAGCCATGATTTACCCCAGAATCTGTACTCCTTAGTTCTGAGTTTTATTGTGGTTTGAAGTCATTGCACATAGTATTGTGGCTATTGTGTATCACTGATGCGGTATCTTAATCTCTGTTTTTTGTCTTTGCTTGAGCTATGTTCTCTCTTATTCTAACAGATGAGGAGAGAAACTTGATCTGTTACACACACAACACACACACACACACACACACACACACACACACCATTTCTTCTTACAGTACACATTGTAATGAGATTGGGGACAATGGAATTTGAAATATTTGACTAGGACAAGTATTACCACAAAACTATGTGGCATTACTCATTTCCTGCCACCCTTGCGTAAATAATATCTGCTAGATGAGAAGTCAGGTGCAGAAATCCAGTGGTCCCAACTGAGCATTCAGAGCATGTTCAGAGTATAAGCAGAAGAGCCCGGCCCACTCTCAGAATGATGCATTGCCCCTGCAAGCCTGCAACGGCACATTCATTTCTCATTCATGGGGAGAGTGGCTCTGGAGCAAGCAACTGGGGATTGACCAAAAAGCAAGCAAGTTGTCAGCCTGAAAGGACAGGACCACCTTCCAAAATAGAGCATTCACTGCCTCACACAGTGTAGTCAAGATGCTGCTGCCAGGGAATAAATGTGAGTCCCTAACTCACCATGCAGAAAAAGAAATCATTTGTGCAAAATCTGACTAACTTCCACATTCCTTTTGCATTCTAAGTGGAATCATCCCTTATTTATGTGTGTTAGTGATATTATAGAAGGTTCAAATTCAGATGATCCCCCCTTTCCTCTCCAAAGCCTATATGAAGCTAGAGAATTTCACATTAAGGTATAAAATGTTTCTGATAAAATACACATATTTGATATGCATGGAATTGGGCCTGAGAACACAGGAATGAAAGCAGAAAAAAAAAGAAAAGAAAAGAAAGCCAGAGCTCCAGTCTCTTGTCCTCCTGGGGCTAGACCTCAGGGAGAAGAGTCATGCTGTCTAAAGTATGTAATGTTAGCTCATTACCAGCCCTGTGTGGGCAAGAGCTGTAGTGCCACTGAGTCATCCAACAAGACCAGAGACCTGGAGGTGGGCATCACAAAGAATCTTAGCTACACCAAGCCTGACTTGTAGGGTTTTCTAGTAGGATCTCAAAAGTTGTGGTGCCTCCCACTGCTCCTAGAACAACTAGGTGCTATTTTAAATGCAGATTCCTGGCCCCATGCTGTGTTTGTGAAATCAAAATCTCTGAGGACTGGACCTAGGAATGTGTATGTCAATCTCCCCAGGAGAGTCTGATGTCCACTGTTAGGTTCTGTGGGCCATACAGACTTTGTTGCAATGACTCAACTGTGCCATTGTAGCCTGAAGCAGCCAATCCTCATGGCTCTAGACCCAGAAATTCATAATTGGGATCAAGGGGTTCAATGTGTTTGTTACTCTTTGTTCCTTTTCACTTTGGTGATTTTTTCCACTGTAAAAGTTTAAAAATCACCACTTTAAGGAGATAGTAGAGAATTTATTAAGCATTTGGTATCTGGCTTCCCACAGCGCAAACAAGAGAGTGAGAGAAGTGTCCAAAAGGAAGCTATAGTCTTTTTTGTAATTGAATCTTTAAAAAGGGACATCTTATCACCTGAAGCCACATTCTATTCATTAGAAATCAACCACTAGATCCAGATACTCTCAAGGGAGGGGATTCCCAAGGGCATGAAAGAATCTTGAAGGAAGCATCTGAGAGGGTGCCAAGCACAGCAGGGTAAAGTGTAAGGGGAGCAGAAGCATGCTCTGAAATAAGATTATAGTGGATCCTCAATAGTCACAGATCCATTTTTTTGTGAATTTGCCTGCTTGCTAAAATTTATTTGTAGTTCCCAAATCAAGACTCCTGCACATTCACAGTCATTTGTGTATATGTGAAAAACAGTGAAAAATGTGAGTCCCAATGCACACATCTGAAGTTAGTGTGGGACAACAGCAGGAACCTAACCCTGTATTTTCCCCAGGAGCAATGGTTCTGTATTCATTAATCCGGTGTTTGAGGAGACTTTATTGAATATAACTAGCACAGAGAGCAAGAACCGATTGTACTTCAGTTTGAAACCCAACTCCACTACTGGCCCAGCTGTGCCATTCTGGGCAAACCTTTAAACTAGTCTGTGTTTTATTTTCATTTCATAAAATGGGGATAGCAATAGGACATACAACCAAAGGTTTCAGGGGGAATAAACTGACATAAAGTAATTGCTTAATAAATAGGAAGTATTATAATTCTTTTTGTCTGAGCTCAGTTTCATCTGTATTATACTAATTTTATGGAGACTCCCTTTATTTGGGAACAGTGCTGGGAATGGAGTAGGCACTGATTAGCTACATGGTGAATGAAATAGGTTCTCAACCAGGCAGAAGATCTAGAGCTGGAGGAAGAGTGAAAACTTCTGTGTCTGGCCTCTGGGTTTGATATCATAATTGTGGTTAGTAAGGGTGGGAATGTGCAAAACATTATAAAAAGTCTCACTCCAGAACCCACATAGAGATACTAAATTCATACTATTGACAAATTGTTGACTCATTTCCCCCAGGAACTCAAGAGAATAGCCAGAAGATGGAAATGTACCCAAGACGCATGAGCTGTGGTATCTTTCCCACCACACCAGGCATGAGGCCAGAGTGGATTTGGCCATAGTACACAATGGGATCAATCGTCTGTAAATAAGTCGTCTGTGTTGTGTCAGAGATGATTTTTCATCTCTAAATGATGAGTCATCGCCATGGGAGATGAGGTGTGAAATCTCTGGGGCTTCTGGCTTTGGGATTTGACCTTGCTTTTGCAAACTGCTCTGCAAGCCAAGGGCCATATTGTCCTCCAAAATGCAGAGCATTTGGGAGCTCTCTGGTACAGAATGTGTAGGAGAGGGACACAGTGGATTTCAATGGTTACATGGTTGGCTCTCCTTGGGAAAGCAGAGAAGTTATGTGGGAGAGTTCTTATGGCCACAGTTGAAAGGGGGTGTACATTATACTCTATCCTAATGAAGCTCTGTGTCTCAGAACCAGGTCATCTCTCTGAGACTGAGTTACCCTCATCAGTAAAACAGTGCCTATTTGCAAAGCATAATATATATACGGAGACTCGCTCATGTGAAAGAGAAAGTAATTTAAACATATTCCCAGTGGAAACATGTAGCCACCCACCCATTCTCAGGGTTTAGTAATAACTACTAACAATAGCTAACTTTTATTGAACACTTAAATCCTGGGTATCATCTACTCCACTCCAAAGCCTATTATTACTTCCATTGTATAAATGAAGGAATGTCTTGTGCCTTCCTAGAAGATATCTGTATTTTTAGAAAGAAAACATTTTAACCTAAATACTCAATGGAAATTTCAGGTGAGAGAGACATCTGGGAAAGACAGATCCTCCATCCCACATCATTCATCATTACCTTACCTGCATTTGAGAGCTGACCCCCTGAAACAGGGATTGGAAAATTAACCTAACTCATCATTACTCCCTTGTCTAATCAGTCTTAAATGCCTGTCTCAATTTTAAATAAGGAGCTGTGATCAATTTGGTAAGTATCAGGCTGAAGTGTGGAGGGCAGCAGGCCGCCAAACTTCACAGACATCATCACTATTCCTGCTTTATTTTTAATAAAACACCATTGGTTCTACACCTACTCAGTGCCAGGGACTGGACTCAGTACCTGACAGGATTTATTACTACTCCTCACAAAAACTCATTATAGCTACTAAAACTCCCATTTTACAGATGAGAAAATAAAGTCAGAGCAGTCATGTGGCCTCTCAAGATAGAAAATCAGTAACAGGTACAGGGTTCTTGTCCAGGGCTACCTGGCTCCAAAGCCAGACCTCTTGCTTTAACCACACTATGACCCAGAAGCATCCTTGATGCTATAAATCTTCTCCTTGAGCCAAAAGGTTTTATTACACTAGCTGCTACGAGGTAGCAGCTGAAACTGCCAGACTAGATAAAAGGCTGCTGAGATGGTCAGGAGATGGCTGTGCCATATAAAACAAGCCTCTTTGGAGATAGAGAAAAGTTGTGACCCAGAACACCAGCTAACATATAATAGGGATATAATGCAACCCAGGTTGTAAGGTAACTTTTATTACACCAAGGAGAGCTGGGCTGGAAAGGTTCCTATACCAGGATTCTTACCTTGGATGTCAGCCCAGTGTAGAAGATGTTCTTATTCCACCACAATAAGGTCAGCATTGTCAACAGAAAGGTCACTGCACCAATCCAAAGCCAACAATGAGTCCTCAATCTGGGGTGTGGTAAAAGGAGAAACTTTATTCAGGTAACCAGTTTGCAAACTGGAGAAATTCAGCCTCTGGTGGGAAGTGAAATTGTTCTCACCCTCTCTTCCCTCTCCCATCCTCCCACCCCCAACTAAGGGGAGGCAAATTTTATAGAGAAAGTTCTCACCCTAGTCCCTGATTGGTTCATTTTTATGCAATCGAGGAATCAAATTTTGTACAGTTTGATTGGTCCTAATAGTATTATTCAGTCTTTATGGAAAACTTCTCTGATTGGTTGGCAAACATGTAAGTGAGGATATAGCTATGCAGCTTCCAATGGACAGAGCAGCTCTCAGCCTATTGGTCAAAATACAATTCCAGGAACTCCTTTATAAGGTTTGGCTCAGACTGCAAGCACCCAGTGTAGGAGGCTTGGTAGCTTAGTCTGCAGCTTTTCACAGTGTGTGTGAAAGGCCTCTGTAAACAATGTTTGCTAGACTCTGATTATGCAATTGGGCCAATTAACCACAAGGAGTCCCTTTTAGCCTGTATATTCCTTCTCAGGGTCAACAACGTATAGACCATCATCACAAAAATCCCTTCAAACAGAAAAATTTTCAAGTAGTAGTATCTTAAGCTAAAAGCAATAGAGAATTTTTTAAAAAGTGATAGGACAAATTCTGACACCTAACTCTGGGGCAATTTGCCTTAAATACTGGCCTCAGCAGCATATACTGGTGAAAGGGGCACACTGAAATAACATTTCTGGAGGGTAATTT
The DNA here is from genome assembly GCF_014108245.1 of Pipistrellus kuhlii. Lineage (NCBI taxonomy): Eukaryota > Metazoa > Chordata > Mammalia > Chiroptera > Vespertilionidae > Pipistrellus > Pipistrellus kuhlii. Next base: position 12,277,620 of record NW_023425584.1, read on the forward strand.
AGCAATACAGATCAAAGAGCTTAAAAATATGCCAACCATTCTCTTTCAAGGATTATATCCTAAGGAAATAATCAGAGATATGCACACATAAACTTATCACAGCATTATTTTTAAAAGAAAAAATATAAAAACAATCTACATGGCTAATACTAGAGTTATAGGTTATATTAGCCCACTGTGGTCAACTAGGCATGTGCTTCAAAGCCCAGGACTTTTCCCTCTCAATCCTGTTCCTCCTCCAGTGAGCTCTCTCCAGTCGTTAACATCCGCATCCATCTAAGTGTACCAGGTAGAAATCTGGGAGTGCTCCTAGAAGCCAGTCTACTTACTTTCCCTTTTCAATCAGTCACCAAGTCCTGTCCCATACAACTCTTAAAGAAATCTTAAACCCATCTATTTCTCTTTGTGTCCAGTTGGTATAATTCTAATCAAACCTTCTCCACTAGATACTCTGGGACTTCTGGTATCCAGCCAGAGTTTTAATTTCATTTTTTTTAATTCTCATCCAAGGACATTTTTCCATTGATTTTTAAAAAAAGAGAGAATGGAAGAGAAAGGGAATACAGAGAGAAACATCGATGTGAGAGAAACACATCAGTTGGTTGCCTCCTGCATGCACTATGAACAAAGCCCTGGGCCAGGAAGGAGCCTGCAACCTAGGTATGTGCCCTTGACTAGAATCAAACCCAGGACTCTTTGGTCTGCAAGCTAATGTTCTATCCACTGAACCAAACCTGCTAGGGCCAGAGTTCCCATTTCTAATCTGTCCTCCCCACTGGGGCCATAATACTAATTTAAAAAATGTTTTAAATAGATTTTTAGAGAGAGAGGATGGTAGAGAGAGATAAATATCTATGTGAAAGCAAAACATCAATCAGCTACCTTCTGCACACCTCATACCAGGGATTGAGCCCACAGTCTAGGTATTTGCCCTGACCAAGAATCTAACCAGCAGCCCTTCGGTGCATGAGACAACACCCAATCAACCAAGCCAATCCCACCAAGGTGATGCTCCTTTTAAAAGGAAATTTGATTAGCTTCTTTCCCTGTTTTCCTATCAAAGCCTTTCTTGTACTTGTGATAAAACAATAGCAGGGGTCAGTAAACTTTTCCATAAAGGGCCAGTAAAGGGAGTTAGTAAATATTTTAGGCATTGAGGGCTATATAGTTTGGGTAAAAACTACTAATTTTTGACATCATAGAGTGAAAACAACTATAGACATTACATAAATGAATGGGCATGGCTCTATTCCAATAAAATTACATTTTAAAAAGCAGGTGGCATGCTAGAATTCTTGCTGACACTTATTCTATAGAATCCAGCCCCCACTACCCTGCCCTTCATCTGGACCTCAGGCAAGGTATTCCCTCCATCAGGAATTGTCTCACTCCCTTCTGTTCCCTGCCTGCTCCTTAAGCTTACCCATTTGGCCCATCATATGTCCCCCTTTACTGGGTAATAATTTTTCACCTTTTTTTTAAAAATCTCAATTTCAGGATCTTTTCCTTAGGTACACTCACTGATGCATGCAGGCTAAGCTAGGACTCCCATTCTCTTAAAAGATTCAGTACTTGTTCTTTGCTGATTTTGCCAAAATTGAGATTAAAAATTTCTTAGTGTAGTTGTATGCCTATATGTCACTTCTGCTAGACCCAAAATTTCATGAGATAAAGTATTATGCATATTATTGATCACAACTTTAATCTCAATGCCTGGTAAAGTGCCTGATACTTATAGAATGTGTTAGAAACTTTTGGGAATGTTGACTGAATGAATATTCACATAGATAGGAAAAAATCTGCATGGATATATACTGAAATATTAGGAGTTAAGTGTACAAGTACTTTTTATTTTCTTCTTATATATTTATCCATTTCTCAATTTTTCACAAAGAGCATATATTACTAGTATACTCAGAATAATAAGCAAAGTCAAAAGAAAGAGATAGAGACAGAGACAGAGAGAGAGAGAAACAGAGAGATTAAGAGAGAGACTGATCCTGAATTAAAATAATCTGTAAGACTAGCCCATTTTTGGTACACCCCACTTTGAACCATCATCTTTCCTCTGATTTTTTCAGAGGTGCCTAATAAACCCCTCTACTTTCCTTCTTGTTGCCTATTACTGGCCATTCTTCCTGTTCTATAGATGACTCCATAAAGTCCAGGAGTGCTCGTGTACCTGGGCAGTGACTGGAGTTGAGCCACTGCTTCTAAGAATGCCTATACCAGATGGACACTAGCATACACACACCCATGTGGTCTAATTGGATTTCCAGGGCCTTCCAGCTCCAAGTTTAGGGAGGAAAGAGGCTAAGAGATCAATTGCTGACATGTTAAATTATAGGCATCAGTGGTTTTGCAATGCAGAAAATGTCTGTGCAGATGGGAAGTATGACAGAAAACTTATTTATTTCACTCAACAGTGTGGCTCAGCTTCAAACATCTGGTCATTTCCATGCCAGGCTGATCTCCAAGTAGTACTTGGGGGCAACAGACCACATAGCCACCAAATTCCTGCTCATTCACCCGGTAATTCCCTCCACATTCAAGAGGAAGCCAATGAAGATGAGACAAATTATCATCTCCAAATAGAGATAGCATTTTGGTCATCCTCTGAAAGAATCTGTGTAGGCGGAATAAAGAGGGGATTAATAATTGCCAAAAAAAATGAGTGAATTATATAAGGGGTTGTGGGGCTATAAAATGTAAAAGGTTTATCTCTGCCCTTGATTCAAAAAGTTTCCAGGCTAGTTGGATGCTCAAAAAATCACATTGAAAAAACAATACAAGGTAAAATAAATAGCAGCTATAATTGTCAAACAAGTGAGGGTGAGAGTAAGTGACATGTAGGTCTCACTTCCCCAGTTCTTGAAAAGTCAAGGACATTGCTTCTCATTCTTGGTATATCTGAGCATTATTGGTCCCAAGTAATAGAAAAAACTAACTCAAAAGGACTTAGTAATAAAGTAGGTATAACTTCTTATTTGATAACGTCAAGAGGTAGGGCAATAATTGGATATCTAGCAGCTCACATAGACATCTTTTTTTTCATTTCTTCATTCTGCTACCACTGATTACATCACCCTCAGACTTGGAATTAAAATGGCTGTAGCAATTACAGACATAACATCATGACATGACAATTCCTTTTTATGATTTTCTGCTAAGAATAAGAAAACTTTCCTTGGAAACCCTCCAAGAAATTCTCCTAATATACCATTGGCTAGAGTTGGATTATGTGCCCCATGAGACAATCCCCGGAAAAGGGACAGAGATGACCCTTAGACCAAGTAGACTCACCACTGGAGCTGGGTCAGCTTATCTTGAGGCATGTGGTTACATGGGGGATGGCTTTTGTTAGGAAGGAGGGAAAATGAATGCTAAGCAGGCTAACACTAACATCTACCATTCATGGTTGATTCTAAAGGTAAGAAACACTTTATACCTATAGAACTGGACATTGCAATTACCTTTCCAGCTTCATCTCTCACTACTGCACCCCCCATCTCTCTCTCTCTCTCCCTCTCTCTCCCTCTCTCTCCCTCTCTCTTCCTCTCTCTCTCTCTCTCTCTCTCTCTCTCTCTCTCTCTCTCTCTCTCTCTCACACACACACACACACACACACACACACACACACACACCTTAAACTAGTCAGACTCCAATTCGTTCAGTTCTTCAACAGCAATATGATTTCTCACACCACTGGCATTCTTTCTGTTTCTCAACTATAGGCTAATCACACATTTCTGTCTGCCCAGAGCAGTCCTGGTTTATACCTGTTGTCCAGGCATAACTATCAATAGTACCCCCATTATTCTGAAAAGTGTTTCAATTTAGTTAAGAAAAAATATCAAGAAAAGAACAGAAAGGGGCCCCTAGCCAGTTTGGCTCAGTGGATAAAGCATCAGCCTGAGAAATGAAAGGTCCCAGGTTCTATTCCAGTCAAGGGCACATGCCTGAGTTGTGGGCTTGATTCCTCATGGGGGACTTGCAGGAGGCAGCCAATCCACGATTCTCTCTCATCATGGATGTTTCTATCTCTCCTCCCTCTTCCTTCCTCTCTGAAATCAATAAAAATATATTAAAAAAAAAAAAAAAGAACAGAAAGGGTTTGGGTGATTAGGCATGGAGAGTCAAGGAGAGAAATGAATCTAGAATGACTCAAGCATCTGATTTGAGAGGCTGAATAGATAATAGTGCCAGGCATCAAAACAGGGAATTAAGGTGGGGATGGTTGGGGAAACGTTAATGAAATAGCCAGGTACAAATGATCACATAAAACTTAATCACTTAAGTTTAGAATTCAAGGACCTCACCTTGAGATAGAAACATGTGAGTCAGTAACGTCTAGATACCTGGGGTTATGAATATGAATGGATGTCCTAGAAGAGATGTAGAATAAGAAGGTGCCCATGGCAAAAACTGTGCGAAGCCAGTATTCAGAAATTATGCAGAGAGAGGAAGCAATGATGGAGACTTGGACAACTGTCCAGAAAATAAATTGGGAGAGAGTAGAAGCATGAGAGCCCAGGAAGATAAGAGTTTCAAGAAGAAAGAAGGGGTTAATAAATGTTAAGTGTTGCAAAGAGCTAAAATAAGGTAAGGACCAAAGATAGTTTATTGACATTGGGAATTCATTGGCTGCATTTCCTAAACCATTCACAAAATAGCACAGAACCATATAATTCTAGTGTAGGAAATGGCATTATGGGAAAACAGTGCTCACAAGATTAGTTAAGACTCCATGACAGAGCCTGGACAAACACTCCTGACATTTGACTCATAATTTATGGAATTGTCTACCATGTTACCCTGTCTCTTTCTGTGTGCTGAAACTATAGAGATAGGTAAAAGTGTGATTGCTTGCAGGATCAATCTAGATAAACAATTATACTTCCTCTCTCTATCTCCACTACTGCTGGCTGTGGCTATTATCATACCAAGCCCAGACTTCTGCAGTAGCCTCCTCACTGATCTCTCCACTGCCTCTAATCAATTTTATTCACATCAGCAAATACATCACATTATTACTGCTATGTTTACTAGCCTTCAACAATCACCAAAGAAGACCAAGAGAGAAAGAAACTGGCATTGGAACTTGATAGATATCTAAAAAATAAATAATTAGCCGAAACCAGTTTGGCTTAATGGATAGAGCGTTGGCTTGGGGACTGAAAGGTCCCCGGTTCAATTCCGGTCAAGGGCATGTACCTTGGTTGCAGGCATATCCCCAGTAGGGGGTGTGCAAGAGGCAGCTGATCAATGACTCTCTCTCATTGATGTTTCTAACTCTCTATCTGTCTCCCTTCCTCTCTGTAAAAAATCAATAAAATATGTTAATAAATAAATAAATAAATAAACAAACAAATAAATAAATAATCCCAATATGGTCAAAATAAAGATTCAAGGTGAATCATAGAACTATACATAAAAACTAAAACTATGTGGCTTCTAGAAGAAGACTTTGAGAAATAATTCACAAACTTTGGAAAGCCAAAGAATTTTTAGATACAAATAAAAAAGCATTAACAAAAAAAGAAAAAAAAATCAAATAGACTCATCAAAGTTAAAAACATAATGCTCATTAAAAAGCACAATCAAAAAAATGAAAAAACAAGCCATAGATTATGAGAAAATGATTCCGAGTGTGTGTGTGTGTGTGTGTGTGTGTGTGTGTGTGCAACAAATCAATGGTGCAAAGACAAAAATCTCAATTAAAAATGGTTTTTGAAAGATTCTGATGCTGTAAGAAAATACTGACTAAACATATACTTGATAAAAAATCCTATCTAATAGAATATATGCTAATTGATTGCCACACACTCACAACATGACGAAGCCCACAGCCACAAGATGGCGGCACCCACAGCCATAAAATGTCAGTGCCCAGTCCCCTCAGCCCTGCCTTGTCCAGTTTTAGTCCCCAAGTCCCCTCAGCCCCACCTCATCTAGCTGGAGTCCCCCAATTCCCTTAGCCCCACAGGAAAAGGCAGTTGGGGGCGATTGGGCCAGCAGGGGAGGGCAATTGGAGGCAATCTGGCCAACAGGGGAGCAATTAGGTGTCAATCAATCGATCCCATCCCCACTCTCCAGTTCAGAGTAGTCTTAAAAACTAAGAGTTCCAAATTATGGTGAAAACTAGTAACCTGCCAGCCACTGGAGGAAGTAGAATGTTGCTGGAGATATTTCAAAGCCTCATTCCTAAAGAATTGTCACTATTTGAAGATCTCTTGCAAAGCTGTATTTATTTGACCTGAGTCACAGCTCACCTAGTACCTCTCTGGAGGCATTTGTCAAAAATAATTATAAGCAATTGCTTAATTTCATGGCTGTCTGAAGTGAAGGATAACAGTTAAAACAAACTAATTAAAAATATTACCAGGAAAAATTGGGAATGAGATATATATTGGGTTTTTTTTAAAGCTCTGACACATTTCTGAGAACCTAAAACACAATAAACTTGGATGGGGCTATGTACAGGTAGAGGAGAAACCTGAGAAAGCCCTAGCTCTGACCTCTGGATGAACACGAGACTTTTGCAAACAAGAAGTGAGGATAAGGTAGAGATGTCAACTGCCTGACTGAATGTTTAAGACATGTTCCAACATTCATTCAAAGCACCTTTCAAAGACAGGAAGTCATATTGGTTGTGTTTTAATGCAATTTCTACCTGATAGCCAACCACTAAGCTAATTAAGCAGTAACCTCAGCTGTCACACTTAATCAAAGAATACAGATTTTTACAGAACGAGGTCAAAAACATCACTAAACAAACTAACAGTAATAATTACAACAAATATTAAAAAAAAAAAAGCCTGAGAGGGGAGATAATCTCAATTCCAGAGTTGCCATATTATGTTATTTAGAATAACTAGATTATTTTTTTTAAAGTGTGAGATATGTAAAGAAAAACAAAAAGCAATCAGTAGAAATTATGTCTGAGAAAGCACAGACACTGAACTCAGTAGACAAAATCTATAAAGCAGTCATTTTAAATATATTCAAGTAAAAAAAGTATATTATGTGTGAAGAACAAAAGGAAATTATGAGGACAATATCTCACCAAAGAATATGAATAAAGAGATAGAAATAATATAAAAGAACCACATAGGAATTTTGGAGTTGAAAAATAAAATAACTGAAGTGAAAACTCACTACAGAGGCTCAACAGCATATCTGAATTGGTTAGGTTGAAGAAAGAATTGACAAATATAAAGATAGATTGATTGGGATTATCCAATATAAAGAAAAGGCAGTAGAAAAATCAATAGAGCCTCAGTGACATGGATGAGACTACAGGTGAACTATTTAGGATGACATGTGTTTTACATTATGATTATGGTGATGGTTACATAACTGTCATACCTCATCACTTACTTAATATAGGTGAATTTTATTATATGTAATTTATACCTAACTGAAACTGATTGATTTAAAACATAAAGTAATATACTTACCTATAAATCAGCAATTTCACTCCTCGTTACCCAAGAGAAGTGAAAATATTTAGCCTCAAAAAGACTTGTACAGAAATATGTATACTTTCTTCATAGTAGCCAAAAACTGAAAGCAAAAATTCTTAAGAGAATAGAAAGCCAATTACAGTTTACTCCTACAATAAATACTATAAATTGTATGATTTCTTTTAGTGATAGAAATCAGAAGAATGGTTGTCTATTGGGGGTGGTAACTGATTGGAAGGGGACATAGGGAACTTTCTAGGGAGATGGAAATATTTTATATTGTGTCTAGGGAATTTTATAAGATGTATATATTTGTTTCTCCTGGTAGAGTAGTACACTTGAGATCTGTGCGTTTAAGCATATGTAAATTTTACAAACTTTAAGAGATTCCCATTGCACTTAGAAAAAATTCAGACTCCTAGAGGCCTTCAAGATCCCAGCCCCCCTCTCCAATTTACCTTATTCCACACTGTCCCTCCCTCCCCATCTTTCAGGCATATCAGCTTCTTTTAGGACCTCAAGCATGCCCTAGTAATCCAGGCCTTCACACATGCAGTCCCCTTTGCCAGATATTCTTCCCTGCTCCTTAATATGGCTGGGTCCTTCTTATACTGCAGGTCTTGGTTAAATGTCACCTCCTCCAAGAGACCTTCCTTAACCACACCCAATGTGGCCCTCCTTCGTTGTCTGCCTCTGGCTATAGTTTGTTTCACTCATAGCACTTATGAACACTACTTGCTATTTTGTGGTCTAGTTACTATTTTGCCTGCCAGCTGTGTCAACAGTAGCTCAGTATTTTGTTTTTTAGTGTTTGGGAGAGGAGGGGAATGTAGGCTTAAAAATTATTTTTATTAAAAAGTATCACACATGCCCGGCCAGTGTGGCTTAGTTGTTGAATGTCAACCTATGAACTAGGAGGTCATGTTCGATTTCTAGTCAAACTTTATCCCCAGGATCCCCATTTGTAGGAGGAAGCCAATCAACGATTCTCTCTCATCTTTGATCTATCTATCTATCATCTATTTCCCTTCCTCTCTGAAATCAATAAAAATTTAAAAATAAATAAAAAATATATTTTATAAGTATCATGCATCACATTTTTCTCTAAACCTATTTCAAGCTCTTTTTCATCCCTAATCAGTCCTGACTTTTCAAATTAAATTCAAAGTTTCTAAGGGTAACCATCACATTTATTTATTTTTGAATGGGACTTCTAGACACTCACTTGGATTGATTTGGTCATCCACAAAAACCCTATCTATTCTCAAATTGTTCAGCTTATCTGCTTTTATGCCAGAATACCAGAATACCCAACCTTAGGGACTTTTGTTGGGTCAAGACAAAACTACCACCAAAAATTCCCTGCAAAAATACAAATATATTACCTGGGTGGATAAAATGTTGTCATGTAGGATTAATTATTAATAGAACTATTTTACTCTTAAAAGTTTCCCAGTTAGCACACTAAATTCTATTATCCTACCCAGCAAGATACCTTACTGACATAATGACATGGAGGAGAGGTAAGTTGTGGTGGGGGCTGAGGGCCAGGTGGCTAGCCGGTGAGACAGGTGCATAAAGCCAGTAGGAGATGGCAGGTCCACAGGATGGAATAGGAATGGCAAATGGTAGCAACGAAAGAGGTTCCAGGAAAGGAATAGGAGATGTCAAGACATACTTGCTCCTTAAGGATTTCATCAGGTACCAATTCAGCCTGCACCACTCCAAACATATTCACCTTTCTGCAAAGCAAAGGCGACTGGTATGAGACTTATCCAGAGGAGAATTAGTACATGTCCACAGTTTATACAGTTAACCTCTGACTTACAATGATGTGACTTTTTGGTGGTGCAAAGCAGTGTGTACTCAGTAGAAACCCTACTTTGAATTTTGATCTTTTCCCAGGCCAGAAATAGGTAGTATGATACTCTCTCATGAAGCTGTTCAGTGGCACGGAGCCACAGCTCCTGTCAGCACCACATCACAGGAGTAAACAACCAATACTCAAGTGTACTATGCTGCCAGCGCTTACATTGAATATTGTGTTATGAGCACATTTAAGGGAGGCTAGACTAAGCTATGATGTGTAGTAGGTTAAGTGTATTAAGTGAATTATTTTATTTAGGATAGTATTTTCAATTTACTATGCATTACTGAGAAGTAACCCCACTATAAGTAGAGGAGCATCTTATTCAATGCACAATCCTTGCTTATTCTAGAAAAGGAGTCAAGAGCTTCTCTTACAACACTTTAATCCTTTGGCCTAACTATTTTCCAGCAGTAGCTGAAACAGCACAGAGTCAGTGTTGAGGGAAGGCTGAGGGGAAAACTGGTGAACCAGGCAAGTAGTCCGTTTCAGTACAAAATGCTGGCTACCTAGTGCTGTCCCTCTGGGAATGTTAGTGCAATTCCTACTCAAGCCGCCCATTTCAAAGTTCCCTGGCCTGGCAAGCTCACTTTTACCATCAGCAAGGCTGGACTACAAAGAAAAACTCCTCTTCAGGTTTATCTTTCCCCTGAGCCTGGAAAAGATTCTCCTTGCTGTGACCTCCTGCTCTGGCTGTTGGCAGGAAATGGAAAACCCAGGATTTTCATCCACTAAAACCCTATAAAATGTTCTGGGTGTTTCCATTCAAGGTCTGCTAATAGAGAGGTCAAATTCACCTTTTTACTCAATTCTCCACTACAAGCTAAAACAATCAAGGCATTCTGACCCATGCACTGCTTCACAGTCATGCTCAGTATATGCCATGCAAAGGGGAGAAAAGGAGTTGTGGTGTTTATGAACCTTGGAAATGTGTACCCCAAACATGGTCACTTGGCAGCTATTTGTATCTCCTCACTTTTTCTACCCCAGCTGAGTTCCTCCTCAGAATTGTTTTCCAAGTGGCAGCTTGTGTTTATTCTAGTGCGCTTCTGGAGAACTTAGGAAAAGGGAAAATCAACAAAGTGTAGTTATGCACATGGAAAACCATATGCTTCATAAATTGCATATGTGCTGTGTTGAAGATGTAAAGGAAGATATGCAAAAATAGCACCTGCCAACTCCCCAATCTACCTAGACTAGAAAATTCAAAAGGCCTGTGTTCATATGCAAAAAATACAATATTCCTTTCACAGATTATTAAAGTCAAAAGAGCTCTGTCAAGGTTTGCAAATTCAAATTCCTATAGGGAGCATGAGGTAATATAAATGAGTGAAGTAGGCCAGGTAGGGCCCTGGGGAACCAGGGGTAAGGGTCCTGGTTAAATTGTTTTCTTTACGTATTGCCACACAGAAACACTGAGAAATCTAGAAATATAGATTCTTATGGGAATTTTCTAGATTTTTTTCAATATTTTTGGGTAATTCAGATTTATTTTTTAAATGTGTCCAGTTTAAGACTGAACAATACATATCTGCGATCAAATCTGATCTACAGACATCAGTTTGAGACCTCTATTCTAGAAAGACTTGATAATTAATAAATAGAGAAGTAGTTTGATGTAAAGAAAGACACTTTTTCAAAGTCACACTTATTGTGAATAGCACGTGCAGCAGCAGGACTCAGCTCTCCTTTCTGCTATTCTGTCCCCTCATTCTGATAATCTATAACCTGCATTAACATGGGGGGTTTCATAGACCGATGGTCAGATGGCCAGTTTAGTGGTGTGTCTGTGCAGGTCATTTTTTTTTCTTTATTAAGGTATTACATATGTGTCCTTATCCCCCCATTGTTCCCTCACCCCCATCTCCCCACACTGCTCATACCCTCACCCACCCTGGTGTCTGTGTCCATTGGCTGTGCTTATATGCATTCATACAAGTCCTTTGGTTGATCTCTCCCTCTTATGTATGGGTAATTTTTTATTTGTCTCTCAAGACCCATTCTGAAATGCTCTCTACTCTGCTCTGTGTCTCAGGAGGCTGACCTATATGGCCTAGCACCCCTGTTTTCTGGCTGTCAGTTGAGTTTAGCCAATGGGAGGCCCCTACAGGAGTTCAAAGGGAAGGCAGGAGGACATTGATGTGTTTCCCTCCACTAAGGGCTCCTGTCAGGCACAGCTTATTTCTTTGAGTATCTCCTCTTGCCCCTTTGAGCTGAAGGGTGGTAATGGCTCCCCATTGTTGTTAAGTCCAGGGTGCTGCTTAAACTGCACCTTGTTGGATTCCTTAAACCTGTGGTCAGCAAACTGCAGCTCGCGAGCCACATGTGGCTCTTTGGCCCCTTGAGTGTGGCTCTTCCACAAAATATCACGGCCTGGGTGAGTCTATTTTGAAGAAGTGGTATTAGAAGAAGTTTAAGTTTAAAAAATGTGGCTCTCAAAAGAAATTTCAGTCGTCGTACTGTTGATATTTGGCTCTGTTGACTAATGAGTTTGCCTACCACTGCTCTAAACCCTGTGCATAAGTTTGTAAATAGTTCCTTTAATAAAATCTCTTCAATGGCCAGTTGAAGTAGGCCACCCTTATTTGCCTGAAACTTAATATTAGCACTGAAAATTTTGTGTCCTGAAAAATCCCTATTCCTAGACAGAGAAAAGTCGGACAACCTTTGTATGAGTTCTATTTGCACATTTCCTTAAAATTGGCTACTACTTTTATCATACTATTCATTCTCCTATGTCTTCAATAATTTCAAATGTTCTTATTTTATAGTCTCTTACATATATTTCTATTATATCTGACTCTTGGGTGCTAATTACCCTTTTGCTATACCTGCTGACTCTTCCTCACGGTGGTTAATTCCCTCATATGTGTCCTTTGTGCCTTGAGTTGTAAAATGTCCTCCCAAACCAGTTTAGCAATTGCTTCTGTTGTAGCCTAAGGGTTGAATGGACCTGAGCAGTTGGTGCTAACTTATCAGCAGTAGACAATTGGATATCGTACCCATATGTGGCACAGACCTAGGGTTTTGGTTCTTTGGATATAACTTCTTCTTTTGAACCAGGGCTATAGACAGGTGGAAAAAATTCCTTGCTCCTTTCCTAGATTTAAATGTGGAGTTGCTACAGTTGCCATTCCATGAACTGCACAACTTGTCAAAGGCTCAAAGTTTTATGCTGTTGCTCAGTTCAAGCTTCCTGACAAGGCAAGGGCTTGAGGCCACATCTTCTATACCCTACTGGGGAGTCAAACCCCCAAACTTCAGCTCACAGGGTCGATACCTGGGTCAGAAATTTTGCTGAAATATTAGCTCTCCATTACTGTCCTCTCCCTTTATTTCTTGTACCTGGGGATTTTCATGTAATTTATAAAACACTGAAGTTCATGTCCAGCATAAACTGGAGATAGGCTTATGAGGTTCTGCTTTTGTGCTTCAATAGTCAATAACAGAATTCAGCTGACAAAATGAAGCCAAAATACAGCAAGTCTGAGGGGGCTAGACTTGGATACCAAGCCAAGTGTGAGTCATGTCTGATGTTAATCTAGTCTCATTTAAGGTGATTGGCACCATGAGACAAGGTGGAAATGAAAGATTCATTGCCCAATCAATATTGCCTAATTTGTATGTCCAAGTGTTGACAAAAGAGAAGCTTTGCTGTCTACTTTATGAGTAATTGTAAATTAATATGCAACCCCGCACCCTTTCTAGCGAGAAGAGAATAACTTAGATTTGCCAACTGTTCAACAACATGGCCTGGTTTCAGCTGCAGATGTCACCCATCCTGTTTTCCGCTGCTGGGAATGCAGAGGGATCAGGAGACTTCCTAAGAGAAGCAACTTTGAAGAATATTATAGAACCTGGAACCTGAAAATCTTAATCAATCAGGTAATAAGAAACAATAAAAATCATCTTTTCACTTAATAGATGAGGAAGATGAGGCCCAACTTGTATGTCAGGTTTAGATATTTCTTCAAGCTCTTCAAAGAAAGCCCTTCTACAGCACAGCCAAATAGTCATTTGCTCCTGCAGTGATATTTGTGTTATGTGGCTTGTTAAATTTTTTGCCCCTCTTGAAACATGTATCAAACAGATTCTTGGTTGTTCAAAACCTACACAGATCTAGCTGGCAGGACTCTAGTACTACATCCATCAGGATGACTTACAGCCCAGAGATAGCAGCTTGTTCTTCTTTCTTAATACATTGGCCCATCAGGCTTCCTGGCGGCTCAGTTAGAAAGGAAATGCTCAGGGATTTGACACTTTGCAAATGTCAACTTGAAGTTTGTTCAGATGGTTCTCTCAACTCATACATAGGCTGTCAACACAAGAACCAGGCCCTCACAGTACAAAACAGGTGCCTCCTCTGCTCCCGAGCCAGAGCCCTCTCTTGGGGGATTCAGCTCAAGAGCTAGAATTGGGAGGCCTTCTCTCTGAATCTAATTTCTTCATTCAATAACAGGGAAAAGGGCCAGTGGGAGAGGATCCTGGAGGACTAAGGCAATGTGAGTGTGAAGCACAGAGGAAAAGCATATTGTAATTGGAAAAGGGGGAAATGGCCATGATTAAACTACAGTAAGTATTGTTTATGGTCTTTGCATCCATTATCTTATTTAATCATTACAAAAAAAACTATGGGTTAAGTACCACCATTAATCCCATTTTACAGATGAGAAAACTGAAGCACAAAGCAGTCAAGTAGGAGTACATGCAACTGGCAAATGGCAGGATCAGAATTTGATGTGGGCATTCTGACTCTAGAACCTCCAATCTTAACCACAAACATGTCATGTCGTATATTCTGGGGAGCATCATTATTCAAATACTAGAGGCCCAGTGCATGAAATTCGTTCACTAGGGTGGGGGTTGTGTGTCCCTCAGCCCAGCCTGCACCCTCTCCAATCTGGGAACCTTCAAGGGAATCTGACTGCCCGGTGGGATCAGGCCTAAACAGATAGTCAGACATCCCTCTCATAATCCAGGACTGCTGGCTCCCAACTGCTCGCCTGCCTGCCTTCCTGATTGCCCCAACCGCTTCTGCCTGCCAGCCTGATCACTCCCTAATCACCCCATGCCAGTCTTATTGATGTCTAACTGCTCCCCTGCCAGCCTGTTTGCTCCCAACTTCCCTCCTCTGCCAGCCTGGTCACCCCCAACTGCCCTCCCCTGCAGGGTTGATAACCTCCAACTGCTCTCCACTGCAGGCCTGGTCCACGCTAACTGTCCTCCCATGCAGGCCTGGTCCCTCTCAATTGCCCTCCCTTGCAGGCCTATTCCCTCCTATCTGCCCTCCCCTGCTGGCCATTTTGTAGTGGCTATCTTGTGTGCAAATGGGGGGCAGGATCTTTGACCACATGGAGGCAGCCATCTTGTGTTTTGGAGTGATGGTCAATCTGCATATTACTCTCATTAGATAGGATAGAGGCCTGGTGCATGGGTGAGGGCCAGCTGTTTTTCCCTGAAGGGTGTTCTGGATCAGGGTGAGGGTTCCCCTGAGGCATGGTGCTGCTTGAGTGAGGGGCCTGTGGTGGTTTGCCCCCTAGTAACCCAAGCAGAGGCCCTGGTATCTGGAATTTATTTATCTTCTACAATTGAAACTTTGTAGCCTGGAGTGGAGCCAAGCCTTCTGCTTGCTCTGTGGCTGCCACCATTTCTGTTTGGATTTGTTTACCTTCTATAATTGAAACTTTGTAGCCTTAAGAGGAGGCTTAGGCGGGCTAGTGCAGGTGGAAAGCTTGGCTTCTTCCATTGCCTGGGAAACCCAAACCTCCCTCCTGTTCTCTGTGGCCTCAGCCATCTTGGTTGGGGTTAATTTGCATATTCACTATGATTGGATGATGGGCAAGGCTTGTGGGCGTGGCCTGTGGAAGTAGCAGAGCGATGGTTAATTTGCATATTACTCTTTTATTAGGTAGGATAATATTTATCTGTTCCTGTGAGTTTTCTTAGGCCTGCTCCCTGATCTTAATATTTTATGCTGTAATAATAACAAAATACTTATAATGATAACATACTTATAATAATAACTGAATACTTCTTAGATAAAAACACTGGGTTAAGTGCTTTATATGCATACATTATCTCATTTATACTCACAACTCTATGATGTATTATTATCTCCATTTTACTGATAAGAAAACTGAGGCTGAAAGTTACTAGCCCAAACTCAGACAAGTAGTGAAGGGCAGAGGTCACATTCAAATGCGAACCTTCTAA
Organism: Pipistrellus kuhlii; assembly: GCF_014108245.1. Classification (NCBI taxonomy): domain Eukaryota; kingdom Metazoa; phylum Chordata; class Mammalia; order Chiroptera; family Vespertilionidae; genus Pipistrellus; species Pipistrellus kuhlii. The sequence goes on from NW_023425584.1 coordinate 12,293,166, forward strand.
TTTCAAGTCTGATGTCTCAATTTGACAATGATCTCAAATTAGAATGTATAACTTGGGAATCTTGAGAGAACAAATTCCAGGCCTCTTTTTCCAGATTCTGAATCAGTAGATCTGAGTGGAACCCAGGAATCTGAATTCTTAACAAACTTCCTAGAACTCGAGGACTCTGCCTTCCTAGAACAGAGTCCTCGAGTTCTAGGAAGTTTGTTAAGAGTTCTACATCATAGAGTTGTGAGGATAATGAGATAATGTATGCATATAAAGCATTTAACCCAGTGTTTTTATCTAAGAAGTATTCAGTTATTATTATAAGTATATTATCATTATAAGTATTTTGTTATTATCACAGTATAAAATATTAAGATCAGGGAGCAGGCCTAAGAAAACTCACAGGAACAGATAAATATACTTGAATGATGATGCTCCCCAAAACATATGACATTACATGTCAGTGGTTAAGACTGGAGGCTTTAGAGTCAACTCCCCAGTATGCTACACCATCTCTATGACTATAGCAGGCCAGGCATAAACTGTTCAGTTGTATTTTAACTGTAACAACATACTACTGCTAAAACCTCTCTCCTCTGCAGGCTGAGATGATCTAATACCAGCAGGTTATACACCATTGCTACTGTATTTTCTCATTACATTGCAAATGTCCCTTTTTCTTCTCCCTGCATATCACCCTAAGTACCAAGATGGCTGTGCCAGATTGAACATTTTTCATTGCAAGTGACAAAAACTCAATTAAAACAAACTTTATCAAAAGGTGGCATTTATTGGCTCGTTGAACTAAAACGTCCGGGGATACGCCAACCTTCAGGTATGATCAATAATCTGGCTCTTACCACTTTTCAGTTTTGTTTTCCTTTGTGTTTGGCTTTATTCTCGGGTCCAGGTTCCACTCAAGAGCTGTTAGCCACTGGCAACTCCAAGCTAATATTCATGTAGTTGAGTAACTATGGTGGAAAGCAAAAATGCTGAGGCTGAGTCTCATTAGGCTGTCTTAATCTGGGTTCTCATCCTTGAACACTATGGCCCCAGGGTGTAGAATACTTCAATTGGCTAAATAGTAGTCAAGTGTCCAAACCCCAGGGTGGGGGTGGCAATAGGGTCAGTCCAACCATAACCACATGAAATTAGAATGAGGGAGAGGTTGTTCTCCAAAGACGAATGATTAAAGACTAAAAGAAGAGTATATTGGGCAGATAAAAACTACCCATGTACAGAACTGATTCCTGGAGCCAAGATGGCCAGGTCACAATTAATTCTCCTCTAGGGAAGATGACCCTTCAGGATTTTCACAAGCTGCGTTAGGTTGTCTTTGGGATGCTAGCAGTTTGGATTCTAACAAAAACAAAAACTTGTCCTTTTACAACTTGAATAGAACATAGACAGAATTTTAAAGTTGAAAGGGATTTTAGCAATATTCCATTCCAGCCATCTAATTTAAGAAATCAACAGAATTAACCAGTTTGAATTAGAAAAACAAAACAAAACAAAACAAAAAAACACACCAACAAATCATCCATTGAGCACACAAGAGAGGAGCAAGTTTGTTGACATATGTGGAAACAGCACTAGAAGGTTTGGAGCCTTGGGTTCTAGTCTCAAACAGAGGCAGGTCACTTAGGCAATGTGGTTCTCATTGTCTTCCATCTGGCAATTTATGAGACTTTTCTCTGTGACATAATATCAGAGTCAGGACTAGAATCCAAGAACCCCAGCCTAGGGATTCTTTCATTTCTGCAGTTCTTTGTGAGAGTTCGTGTCCTTTCTCTATTTTAGGTCCTACTTTTCTTCCTCTTTGTGTGTGTGTGGGGGGGGGGAGATATTATTTGTCCTTCTTATTGAATGTATTGGGGTGCTACTGGTTAACAAAATTATATAGGTCTTAGGCACACAATCCTAACTTTCCTCTTTACTCAAGTTAAACTTTCTACCAATCAAGAGTTTGCAACATTCATTTAACCAGCATGAAACATGTAAGGGAAGCTAGCAATAAGTGAGAAATAGTTGGTGCCCTCAAACTGACAACTTGGGTGTCCTCAGGTTTTTTTGAAATACCAGTTACCTGCAAACTTGCCCCTTGCTGTCACACTTTCACTGACAATCTCTAAGTTCAGAATCCTCCCCAATATTTCTCATCTCATGAAACCCCTTCCTTCTCAGGGAGCTACTGTGGAGATAGACTCACTCCCTTTCCCTGATTTCCCACTACACAGGCCAGAGTAACCTTTCTCGAAACTCATTCTGTATCACCTGACAACATCCGTTAAAATTTAACAGCAAGTGCTTAGCGAAATGATAACAAGCTTTACTGGCAATTCAAATCAAGTTATTGGACACCATCTGCCTTACTTCAGATTAATGAGAAGAAGGAATGAATCCTTTGGGCTTTGTTTATTTTTAGATTATTGCAAAGGAACCCAGAGGACTGCCTCTTGATCATGTTAATCCCCACTGTAAATGAGGCCAAAATATCATGTGGGACAATTAAGTGACCATAAACAGATCTCTATTCACAGGCAGTAGTTATGAGGAAAGTGTTCCTGTCTCCTTGTCTTCTTCCTGTTATCGCCCAAGCCCCACATTATCCCTGGACCCACTGGGGGGGGGGGGGGGAAATAGACTTGTAACTGTGAAGAGGTTGCTGATTGAGACTTTGCTTGGGTAACACAAGAGCAGTGAGAACATCCTGTCTCCTCCACAGCCCATATAAAATTCAGGCCAAGTCTTTGGTAGTATTTCACCTTCAATTTCAGTTACTGATGACATCAAGACTCGAGAGAAGAATGTCTTTGGAAAATGTCTTTAGACAGATCATGTTTGAACTTGACTGAGCTAAGAAGGATGATTCCATAGGAATCAGGGAGAGGACCATCTGTGGTTCCCAAACTTGAGTCAGCACAGGACTCCTGTGGGACCTTAAAAGGCAGGTCCACAGGTCCATTTCCAGAGATACTATTGAATGTATCTGGGTGGAAGCAGAGAATTTACTCTCTCTCTCTCTTTTTTAAAATATATTTTATTGATTTTTTTACAGAGAGGGAGAGAGGGAGAGAGAGTTAGAAACATCAATGAGTGAGAATCATCGATCAGTTGCCTCCTGCACACCTCCTGCTGGGGATGTGACTGCAACCAAGGTACATGCCCTTGACTGGAATCGAACCCAGGACCTTTCAGTCCGCAGGCCTACGCTCTATCCACTGAGCCAAACTGGTTTTGGCAGAGATTTACTTTCAACAAAACCCTGCTATAGGGAATTATTTTAGAGGCTAACCTTGAGAAATTCTCTCCATGTTGTACCCCTCCCTCAGGATGACTTTCTAAAACTCTGTCCAAAGCAGGCATTAGCTCTAGAAGGCTCCAATTAAAAAGCAAACAGGGTTGTGAGAATAAATGAACCAGTGACTCATTAGCAACTCTTACTCCATCAGCACAAATTCCTGAGCAGATAGATACCCTGCATTTTGTGGGATGAGGACAGGGTGATCAAGTCGGATAAGCTAGAAAGGCCTGAACACGGACCTCCAAGGAGCAAGAACATAGGTAAAGACTAGGAAGGTTGGGGTGGGGGAAGAGAGATGAAGACACTGGGTCTTAAGGGGTTTGAAGGCAAGGATGGAGCAATGCCAGAAAAAGAGGGGAGAAGTGGAGAGAGGGAGTTAAAAAGGTCATGAAAATAAATGGGAACATTTTAAATTTAATTTCTGCTACTTTCCAGTTTTTTTCTAGAGTTACATTTTCTGGGTTTGGGAGAAATACTGGAGTACTTGATTTGATAGAGAAACAGGTCTTTAGGAGAGGGGTTGTCTATGTCAGTAACACTCATATTCACATTAATATATGAATAATTAAAATCACCTTATTATTCTAATTTTTTGTACATTATTGAGTATAAAAATAACTTTTGACATTTCTGGCAGAAAGTATTTCATTTGGGAGCATTTGTACAATTTTCTTTATTTAATGCAATTGTGCATTATATTTTTCAGGCTCCCACTGGTGTCCTGTCAGTACTTCAGGATTATAAATTTATCTCATCACTGGATAAGCTTGGGAAATGCTGAAGTCCAAACCCTTAGCTTCTTCTTCCAGCCATCTGTGTGCCTACATCCAGTGATGTGGCACTCAATTCCACCTATTTGCTGTTGGAAAACTCCACTACGTAGAGCATTCTTCCTTGTGTGGAATCCAATAGTTCTGAAACTTTGGCAAACGTCAGAATCAGTGATGGGTTTGTGAAACACAGCTTGTTGGGCCCACCTCGAGTTTCTGCCTCAGCAGTTCTGGTATGGGATCTGAGTACATGCATCTGGGATTAGTTCCTTGGTGCTGCTGATGCTGCTGGTCCAGTACCACATGTGAGAAACACTGGCCTAAGCCCATCCACCTCCCTATGATTTCCACTCCCTCATCCCTAACTGGATTCTAAGAATGACCAAGCAAGTCTAATTCCTTTTTCAATAGAAAGAACTTCAAATATGGGGCTGCAAACATGCAACCTCCCATTGCAATTCCAGCACCACAAGGGTAAGGGTTGGATCCACAATGTTTTCCTGCCTTTATTTCCCCTTAGCTATGCTATCATGTTATTGTGCATACATGCAAGATTTGTTGACTGGCTGGCTGGTACACAGTAATCACTGTATAATTGTTGTTCATTATTCTTATTACTTCTTAGAAATAAAAATCACACAAGATGTTTTCCATCCAGAGGGTTCCAAGAGAAGCTATAAATGAACTCTGGCCCTGACCGCTATGTTTTCAAACCTCAGTAGGGTCTAGAATCAAGCAGAGTGTACATTTGCCCAAGGTAAGAGGTTTCTAGAATTTTCCATCCACAGTTTTGGCTGGGCTTAAGTTATATTATAGCTGTTTAAAGAATGGGCTCACAAAAGGAGGGAAGTGATGAATATTTTTGTCAAAGGAGTTTGAAGGGATTTGGAGAAACTCCAATCCCTTGAAGGGATTTCTTCAAACCCCTCCACTGAGTGGAGGGAAATAATGGAACTTGACAATGACATGGGAGATGGAAGAGTATCCCACAGGGAATGCATTCCATATATCCTGGTAGTGATTCACCTCCCATTAACACAGCTGGAAAACAGTGGGCGTGCAAAGGACCTGATGTGTCAGCAGCCATTTCTTATTACTGGCCTTCCCGAGGGGATGAATCTCTATCCAGTGTCATTTGCCATTATTAGAGTGCCCACCTTAGGCGTGGTCTCTGTCCATCAAGTGATGAAGTTGTTTTGCACCTTGCGCTGGCCTCGACGCTTCCCCAACCCAGTGCTTCAGTTTGAGAAAGAGAAAATAAAAAGCCTTTAAAATGAATAACTCAAAAAGCAACTCATTTTTTTGTCCTACAGCAGAAGCAGTATATTTGAGAGTTGAATGGAAAACTTCCTTTCCAGAGTCTTTGCCAGACTCAGGAACAAGTGATTCCAAAGCCATCACAGGCAATTGCCTCAGCAAAGAGACAAAGACAGAAGAAATTATTGCTGTGATTATGACTAATTACAATCCCATGATTCATTTAATCTCCACGAAAGAAGTTCACCAGTTGGAGAATGCCATTGATCCTCTGTGCCCAAGACAATTAAATATTTTGGTCCAATCCAGAATGGTTGCCCAGCCTGTGCCAGAATGAGATTGTGTTTAGAATTTTATTTTTATAGCCTCTGAGGCATCCCAGATTTTAACAGGACATTGGATACTAGCCATTGGTGGCACATCTGCTCCAACAAGATTTGCATATTTCAAAAATCATTAAGAAGCTAATACTGAAGCCCATTTTAACTTTCTCTCCAATGACAATATTTCTTTACATTCAAGTGTTTTGATATCCCTTAGAAAAATGAAAATGCTTCCTAAATACCTTAGAATTTTGGTGCAGATAGTATAGGAGGAAAGAGATTATAAGTGACATCTCAATTTCAGGCACCTCATTAGTCAGGGGAACTTGGGTTTCCGATGATTGCTCTTCTAATTGACTAGCTCAGACTGTTGCTCTCTTGGGTGTTGGAGAATGCCAGAATCCTGCTTTCAGCCCTCCGGTGGTTTGCACATACTCCTGCCTATCACTGCCTAAGGTGTCCCTGGGACTGGAGCAATCATGACAGGCAGTATGGCCCCTGCCATTTACTCACTCTGTAATCTGAAGCAAGTTATTTACCCCCTTGGACCTACCATGGGGTAAATAAATCAGATATAAGTAAAATAATCGCTTGGTTTAATTTTAAAAAGAGATACCCTGTTTCCCTGAAAATAAGACAGTGTCTTATATTAATTTTTGCTCCCAAAGATGTGCTAGATCTTATTTTCAGGGGATGTCTTATTTTTCCATGCGCTAGGTCTTATTTTTGGAGGATGTCTTCTTTTGGGGAAACATGGTAATTACAATAAAGGAGAACTTAAGGCAGAGAAATTGCTAGTTAGGTGGAGATTAGATGGTGAGAGAGAGGGTCAGGGTAGAGATTAGAAAAGATTAAGGAAGTAACATTTGACCTGAGACGTAAAAGATGGAGAGAAAGCCACACCTTTAACCCTATGAGAGGATAAGGGAAGAGGCCCCTGAAGGAAACATGTGGGTAGCATAGCAGAGATAGGGCTGAATTAATCACTGGCAATTTCACATAAATTATTAATAAGCTTTATCCAGTGAAGCCTTTGATTTAAATGATAAAATTTTATGTGTCACAAGAGCAAACTCTTGACCCTGCTATGATATAAAGTTTATTGACAAGAATACTTCTTGATCTATTTCACTAATTTCTCTGAAAAGCTGCTAATTCATATGAAAGAAAAAACAAAAATATATATATAGTTATGTGTAGCTATAAAATACATCTAAGAAAGATAATGGAAAATGAATTCATAATTTATAATAAATTATAAGAAGAAATAGGCTTGGAATTGATGAATGATGTGCAGTACAGGGGCTCATTATGTTATTTTATTTTTTTGTCCATGTACTTTAGGTTTAATTTAATTTAATTTCTTTACAGTTATGTTATCTTAAGCAAGTCATTTATTTAGGCTTACATGACATATATCATTGAATTTTCACATCTAGAGAATATTATGCTAAGCAAAATAACCCAATCAGATAAAGAGAAATAAACAAATGATCTCATGTACATGTGGAATCTCATGAACAAAATAAACTGATGAACAAAATAGGTCCAGAAGCATGGATGCATGGAATAGACTGACAGATCACACAAGGAAAAGAGGTGGAGGGATGAGAAGAGATTAGCAACAATAACAAAAATGTTGGTTTAGGACAATAAAAGACTAGAGAGTTCAGATGAGATTTTTAATTCAGTCTGTTCCCAAACAGGAATGAGCTGCTCATGAAATATTTCAGGTAGGCCCAGAATATGAGTCCAGCCATCAAGCTCTAACTGGGCTCCTTAAAATATTACCTCTAATTTACTCACTTTTTAAAAAAAACTTGCTTACTCCACTCTATAAATTTTATATTTAGAAGTCAAGTAACCTTGCAGAAAAAAAAATATCTAAAACACAGAACTCTGAACTATCTCATCCCTCAAATTCTGCACAGTCTGTGCCAATGTATTAAGATTGCTTTAATAGAGTTGCAATCAGGATGTACCTTCCCTTTATAGCACTGGTTGTTTACAAGTGGTATTTCACATAAGCATGATCCCACTTTGGCATGGCCCATGCATTTGTTATTTTACTGGTAATAACAGTATCCTATTCTGTTAACATCTTGAATGTACTTAAAATGGAAATAAATGTTTGATTTTAAATCCTCAACTCCTTGATTTTCAATTTAAAATTTAAAAAACACTGGTGTAGAAAATGCTAACAATGTCCAGTTTAATGGTTTCAGAGCATCAGCTTTGGAATTCAATAGACCTGTATTTGGATCCCATTTCTACTGCTTACAAGCTGTATGGTCTTGAGCAAGTCATTTAAGCTCTCTGGGCTTCTGTTTCCTCAATGTAAAACTGTGAAAATAGCAATATTTCTCTTCAAATTGTTGCAAGATTAAACAATAATATATTTAAAGTGCTTTGCCAAGTGCCCGGTCCAGGCTAAAAGTTTAGTAAGTGATAGCTATGCATAATAGACAGAAAATAGAGAACAGGATCCATATCCAGAGCATTTTCTGTAAGAGGAATGAAAAGATTATTTTCTCAAAGTCACAAGAAAAGGGAATCTGAGGAAATAAGAAATAAGGAAGACTTCAACTAGCCACATGTTGCTGTCAATTTACTTGCCAATTCCAAGTTTGGGTGCCTGAAACATTTTCAGCCCTAAAATAATATGGCAAATTGGGGCTGGTGAACATGAATAAATATAAACAGAGATTAAATACACGGTGCATCTCATTGTTCCTCAACTCCATGCAAAGCAAGTCCTTTGAAGCCAAGTGAGTCCTCCTCCATCAAGGAGGATTTTCTGATGCCTGCCCCTACCGAATGCTAGAACATGCAAATTAGACAGAACTATGGTGCATCTCTCTTGTCTAACTCATTCACTTTAAAGATAAGAAAATGGGAGGTTCAGGCAAGTGAAACGAATTTCCAAGGTTCTAAATGGAAGAACTGGTATAGAATAATAAGTCCCTTCTAACCATCAGCCCAGAGATTTCTGATCAGTTATTTGTGCTCCACCTTCATGATAGGTACTCAACTGTGGACCCTATACTATGATTTACTTAATTTTTTTTATTATCTCTTTTTTGTTGTTAATCCTCACCCAAGGATATTTTTCTATTTATTTTTTTTAAATATGTATTTGTATTGATTTCAGAGAGGAAGCGAGAGGGAGAGAGAATTAGAAACATCAAATTGAGAGAGAATCATAGATAGACTGCCTCCTGCACACCCCACACTGGGGATCAAGCCTGCAACCAGGGCATGTGCCCTGGCTGGGAATCAAACTATAACTGACTGGTTAATAGGTTGATGTTCAACCACTGAGCCATGCAGTACAGGCTCCATTGATTTTTAAAGAGAGTGGGAGGGAGAGGAGAGACAGAGAGAGAAACATCAATGAGGGAGAGAGAAACATCCATTGACTGCCTCCCGTACCACACCTCAACCAGGGCTGGGGATAGATTCTGTGACTGAGATATGTGCCCTTGACCAGAATTGAACCGGAGACTCTTTAGTCTTTAGGCTGACACTCTATTCACTGAGCCAAACTGACTAGGGCTCCCTTTCTTTTTCTCTCTCTTGCTAAAAATGTCAAAGGACATTTTATTTACTATTAATGGAAAAACCTGTAGTACTTAACATAAAAAGAGTCATTAAAAAATAAATAGCAGAATTCCAACTAAAATATACAATGATCTATCTATCAAAGGATTATAGATAGCTTGAGGTGAAGGCTCTCTTCCACACACAAAAAAAGAGATTAGCAAAGGTTCAAGTGGGGCTGAACAAGTGTCAACAAACTAAGAATCCATTAACTGAAAAATCCACCCTTTTAGGGTAGAAAGAGAATGAAAAGGGAATAACTGTACTGGTTGGTACAAGGGGTGTGAATTTGGGGAATACCAGTCTGCTCTATCCTGCTTTGTTTTGCTTTCCAGTGTCCCCTACACTATCTTTTAACTGTCACTCGCCTTGGAATGATTTCCAGAGTATCTGCTTAGGAATGAAATTGGAAGTAAAAGGATATGAAAATCCTTATCTTCACCAGATAAGACCATTCATTTTACAGGGTGGGCTCTTGTATTTTGAGATCAGTTCTAAACTCTAACAAAGCCGTCTACTTTTTTTGCTTCCTTTTAGAATCTCGGAGCTCTAATCAAATCCTCAGCATTTCTGCACAGTTAAACTGTTCACAGTCTTGTCTGCAGCTCACCTTAGCTTGAGGTTAGCCTTGGATATATGCATTATCTTATTTCATCTTCAACAATACCTTTGTAAGTGGGCACTACTAAAACCCCATTTTAGCTGAAGCCGGTTTTGCTCAGTGGTAGAACGTCGGTTTGCAGACTGAAGGGTCCCAGGTTCGATTCCGGTAAAGGGCATGTACATTGGTTGCGGGCACATGCCCGGTAGGAGGTGTGCAAGAGGCAGCTGGTTGATGTTTCTCTCTCATCAACGTTTCTAGCTCTCTATCTCTCTCCCTTCCTCTGTAAAAAATCAATAAAATATATTAAAACCCCATTTTACAAATGGGGAAATTGAGGCATGAAGAAATATCTGAACTTGTCCAAGTTTGTAGCTGGTAATTTTGAGATACCAGCTTCTATAAATCAATGCTCTTAGTCATCATAATATACTACATTCCAGTTAGACTACTTATTTGATTTGCTTCAGAAATATTTACCCACTGTTTCTTATGATCCCATCAACATAATAGGAGCAAGCAAAGAAGGACAGATTTCAGGACTTGACCTTGAATTTTCCATGTCCCTAATACATTGAGCAAATACTTATTGGCCTACTATAAAGTTGTAATCTTATTAAAGAACCAAGACATTTACATATAAAAAGTGTGTGAATAAATAATATAGTCAAATACTAAATGTACGGAGTAGTTGGGAGGAATTACAGGCAGGTCAGGATGAGATGTAGCATTATGCTTTGGCTTTATTGGGGGAAGGTTTCATGGAAGACATGGACCTTGAAAGGACGGAGAGCATTCCATGCCAAAGGACAGAGAGAGCAAAGGGATAGAGATGGCAACAAGCACTAGGGGTGACAGGAGGTTCCTTTTGTTGATATCTGATAAATTAACAACAACAAAACAAGCAAATGACCTGGCCACAGGATAGCAGGATCTTATACTTCTTAGCTATAATTTTCAGGAATCAACTATAATAAACTGAATGAGAAAAAAGTTGTGCCCGCAACCAATATACATGCCCTTGACCGGAATCGAACCTTTCAGTCCGCAAACCATCACTCTATCCACTGAGCCAAACCGGTTTTGGCATGATGCTTTAGATTTCAATTGAGTGCCTGAGAAAGCTCTGCCGCAGGCGTGGCCTAGGATATCTGCTCAGGGACAGGAAACTTTCAGGGAGCCTCAACACAGTAAAGGGAGGGGGAAAATCTACTTACTTAGATTGTTTGCTCCAGAAGCCTTGCAGCAGGCTGGCAGGGCAGAGCTTAAGAAGTAAGACTTGCTCCTTACAGTTAAATGCCAAGTGCTGTTGATGACTTAGGGCTGGGTCATTATGGACCTATTTCAGCTAATGCTCCACAGGCAACAATCCTCTTTTCAGGGATGATGGAAGCCTAGGGGAGGTCATTTCTTTTCCAGTCAGGTGTGAGGACAAAGAGCCATTCATCTATAACTCTCCAGGCTCACTGGATTCTCCAAATTATAGATAGTGCAGAATTTGCAGGTCTCTGAGACATTTAACATCTACTCTGCCCCTTTTTGGTTAAACAGCAACAAAAATCTGTCTATTCGACAGCCTATCCATCTTCTCTGTGAGACAGTAGTTTTGAAGAATAGCCATCCACATATTCACTTATCTTATGAATTAATTCAATCAACAGCTGGGTGTCTCAATTGTACACACCTCTCTTTTAGCACCTACACACTTAATTGCATTCATTTCACTTGGGAGTCTGGGCCTTACCTACATCTCAAGCCTCATCTCCCACTGCCTGCACCTGACATGCTCAGCTCCAGCCATACTGACTCTGCTTCCTGGTCTGTGGATTGGGCCTCTCCTTCCTACCATGAGGCTTTTAGGCATGCTAAGTGTTCTGCATGAACATATAGTAAATGTGCCTTCAATGTCCCTCCTTTGTCTGGTTAGCTTCTACTCATCTTTCAAACCTCAGCTCAAATCTCACCTTGCTTTTTCATGCTTAACAAGTTCAGCTTCTTGAATCAGAAGCAACTGATCACTTGTCTGCTCACTAGTCTGTGAGCTCTGTGTGGCAAGGATCACGTCTTTTTTTTTGCTCCCAAGTACCTAGCACAGTGCCTGGCACATAGTAAGAATTCAACATACAATCGTCATTTGAAAGAATGAACAATCAAACGTGATCCTCTCCCCAGGCCGCTGCCAGATCCTTAAGCCAATAGAAATATCTCATGGTCTTAGTGCCCAGCATGAGGCCTGTCGTATGCACACTTGGTAAATGTTTGTTGGAATGAATGAAAAAAGTTTCTATGTGAAAATCATCACTTTAAAACATCAGGAAGTGCCCAAGCAAACAAATATTTAAAAAAATAGACGTGTAATTACAGGGTCCCAAAATGTAAGGAGCATCCAGCAAAAGAAAAGAAAGAGGACAAGTACACAAATAACCATAATGGTGAAGACACAAGTGGCATGAGAGGAGTGCAGACCAAAGGACTCTGCAAGTTCAGAGTCAGGGAAGACCATATCCAAGGAAGGGATATGGGAGTGCACAGAACAGAGGGGTGAATGGGAGAGGTTTTAGGGAGAAAGTAGCCCTGAGCTCAGCAACTGTCCTAGTTTTTAGAATCTGTGTCCAGTGCTCTGCTGTGCAGGCCTATCCCTGGGTAAACTTGGGTAGAAAGGTACTCAACTACCACCACACAACTTATGGGCCTTTCTTTATTGTATGAAGGCTTAAAACAGGGCAGATGATTGAAAAGCCTACAGGGGCCAGGAAGCTAAGACAACTAAAAGTTTTAGGTTGGCAACAGGACTGTAGCCAGTTGCAAAGCACTTTCTATTGTCAAACATGCAGTGCAGACACATAAGTAACACCTTAATAAAGAAAACAAACAAACAAACATGCAGCAGCAGCTGCTTCTCAACTGTGCTAGTTGCTATCATATGTTAATGATATGATAACAACTAGTGTGGTGATGTCTTCCCATTTCTTTACCTGAAGAAAAAAACAGAAATCTAGATTCTTAAATGAAATCTTTCAATTTCCAAATATTGGCAACTAATTCAATTTTTTTTTGGTTCAAAACACACCCTTCAATCAAACAAAACACATCCATGAATAGCATCCAGACTACAGGCCTCATTCAGCCATGCGCAGCTGGTTTGCAACCTCTGGTATAAACAGATTGGACTCATGAAAATGGAAACCATCATTTCACACCCACAAGATCAGCAAATGTTAAAAAATCTGTTGAAATCAAAGGTTGCCAAGGAAGTGGAGTAATAGGAACACTTAGATACCACTCCCAAGAGTGATGTTGGAACATCCAGCCCACCCTGTAAAATGAGTGGTCTTATCTTGTAAAGATAAGGATATGCATATCCTATTACCTCCAATTCCATTCCTAGGCAGATGTTCTAGGGAAATTGTTGCAAACTGCACAAAGAAACATATGAGAATATTGATAACTGATTGTTTATTATAGTAAGAAACTGTAAACAAACCAAATGCCAATTGTCAGAAGAATAAATAAGCTGTAGCACACTCCTAAAGAAGAATAAAAATAACGACTACAGTGCTCTCAATGAACATGAATCCGTTGTCCTCAAAGGTTAGGTTCATGTGACCTCTAAGATCTTTCCATCCTTAAAGTGAAACATTCCTAGATATTACTAACCTACTATTAATGGAACTTTTATTTACTGAACAACCATGAGCATCCATATGCCAGGCACACTGCTAGGTGTTGGGGAAGCAGAGGAGAATCAAACAGAAACTGTTCCTGCCCTTACAGTGTGGTAGGAGATAGCATTAAATAACCAGCCAAACAAAGAATCACAAATGGTGAAAAGAACAGGGTGCTATGAGAGAGCATATGGAAGAGGAACATACAGTAGAGGAAATGGGGAGAAGTATGGAGGGTGAGAGACGTCCTCTCTGTAGAAGGGTCATTTAGATTAAGACCTGAGAAGTTAGCCAGGAAAATATGACAGAAAAAAAGTATACCAGGCAGAGGAAAAAGCCCTTCAAAAGGCCCTGTACCTGGAAACAGCTTCGCATGCTTAGAGGAACTGCGAGAAGCTTAGCGTGGCTGGAGAATGGTGCGCTAACATGAGAAGGCTTGCTAGCAATGAGGAATAACATGTGTTCATCCTTCCACCCAATTTTCAGTATGGCTGGCAACACAGAATGGTGTATGAAAATTTAAATGACAAAACAAAACCAACTAGACTTAGACCACAGGCTTTGTTGCATTAATGTGAAATTTTACTCAACTACCCATCAACAGAAGGAAGAGAATACCATGCTCAAACTACTTCCTTCTGCTCATGCAGAAGGACTAAGGTTAAGTCCAGACACTCAGGGGATCAGAATTTGTGACCCAAAATACTTTTTTTTTTTTTTTTTTAAATATATTTTATTGATTTTGTACAGAGAGGAAGGGAGAGAGATAGAGAGATAGAAACATCAATGAGAGAGAGTCATCGATCAGCTGCCTCTTGCACACCCCCCACTGGGGATATGCGCGCAGCCAAGGTACATGCCCTTGACCGGAATCGAACCCGGGTCCCTTCAGTCCCCAAGCCGACGCTCTATCCATTGAGCCAAACCGGTCTCGGCCCAAAATACTTTTAAATGTTGAATATAGAGGCTCTGTTACTTGCAAAAAAAAAAAAAAAGGCATTCAACCATTCAATGATTGCTTTTCTCATTGTTTCTAATGCAGACACTGTTTAATCTCTATGTCATGCACACATATATCACAACTAATTTCAGTATCTGATTTAAAAGTTTTCTGCTTTTGCTGTTTGATCCTTGGTCAATAAAGAAAACCCAATGGAATAGAGCTCATTTGCTACTGTTAAATTTTAAAAATCTTTTCATCTCCCAGGTAATTAGGAACAGATAACAACAGGGCCCCTTACAACAGCCCACCGGAGGTCTCACAGTGGGCACCATCACGTTTTATAAACAGGCAAGCCGTATTTTAATCTCAGTACTGGCTTTGGCCAAAACACCATCCATAACTAATTTTGCAGTCAAATTCCATAAAACCTATTCAGTGTTTGGCTAAATCTCATGGAACATCTCATTTCCTTTCAAATTTTCATTAGTTTGAATTAAAAATAAAAAAAGCTAATAAGAATGGCTTGTATGAGTAATTCTAAATTAAAACACAGCAGCATTCTCATTTACTTTGCTGTTTACAGAACCTACCCCCACTTTCTGTTCTTCCCCAGTCTGAATGCAAAGGAAGAATGCAAAGTAGAATTGTTCTGGCACTTTGGGCAAATGAATTCTCTTCAGGACCCATACTTGGGACAGATGTCTTCAAAATTTCCCATAAAAAAAGATTGAACATATGTGCAATCTACTTATATAACTTCAGTAGATTCATAACACCCACTGTTATTCATTCTCCATTCTCACATACTTTTTGGAACGGTGAGGTCAAATCTTCATTGAGTTCCCAAACACTGTCAACCTTTTGATCTTCTCCTACCTCCCTGACCATGTTCCTTCATTCATTCAACAAGTATTTTTGAGAAAACCCCTAAATGCCAGGGATTGTGCTAAGCACCAAGGCTACTTTGGTGGGAGGAGTAAGTTATGATTTGTCATCATTGACTGATGACAAAAAAGCTACATGATCACCCAGGGCTGCGTAACTGAGTCAGTAAGGGCTCAGCTGGATGGCTCTTCTGTGGGGTCCCTTAATGGTGCTGGAACAGCAGGGGGTAGCACCTGCTGGATCTATTCCAGCATCTCTCCCCCTCTTTCCAAGTGTGGTCTTAAGGTTTCTCTTTGTGGCCTCTCCATGAGGACAAGTTTGGGCTTCCTTACAGCATGGTAGCCTCTAGATAGGCAGGTTGTTTCCATGTGACTGCAGGTGAAATTATTCCAGACAACAAGGCAGAAGTTGAGTCATGTTTGGTTGATGTAATTGAAAAGTCCATGGATTGTTAGGTGTCACTGGAAATTCCCTCCCTCTGTCAGTACTGTATGCTACTGTGTTGCTTTAGTCTCAGATATGTCCTCAGGTTTCCAACCAGAATTATATCCTAAGGGCTTAGCAACTTTTTAGGGAAGAGAATAACCCTTTGCTAAGCTCCAGGTTGTGTCTTTGACTCAGTTAAGGTCATATGCACCCTGGACCAATCACTGTGGTCCTCTGTACCACCACATTCTAAAAGAGATGATGATTGTCCAGACTCTGGAGCAGAGGAGGGATGAATTGATAATAATGTTGCAAGAAAAGCAGTCTGATGGGAATGTAAAGGGAAGACTGATGACAATGACAGGCAAAAGAGGGAATCAGAAATGACATTTGAACTCCATGACTGGAAACCTTTTGAAGGAAAGAGAAGCCAAAGCAGAAGAGCAGAAAATCTGCTAGACCTAAACTAAAAAGCCATGGGCAGCTGCCTGACAGGACTTACCCAGGCCCACACGACAATGAGGGAATTGTGGTCAACAATGGAACAGGAGTCATGTCATGAGCTTTATCTCCCTGGGTCTGCCACTAACTCTCTACATCAGTGTTTCCCAAACTTTTGACATATGTGTACCCCTTCTATAACTTTCGTAATGCTGATACCCCTTGTACTCATGAGAACGTAGAATTAGGCACAGCTAAGCACGGTGCAGTGCATATCCCCACCATACTCCGGTGCAACGCTTACCCACACCGAACTCTTCCCGTACCCCTGGGGGTACGTGTACCACACTTTGGGAAACACTGCTCTACATGATCTTGGGCAGACCACTTAACCTTTCTGGACCTCAGTTTCCTCATTTCTAAAATTATCTGGGAGGGCTCCATGGTCACTGACTTCCTTTTCCATTTTCACTTTCTGTGCTGCTATTTCTGGAGATGAATATAACTGATTCTTCCTTCATAATAGCTCTGGAATTCACTTTTCTCTGTTTAGTGGTCTAGGTCTTCACAGCCATTAGAGTATGACTTCTTCCCCTTACCAGGTGTGGGATCTTGGGTGAATCACCTAATCTCTTTTGGTTCAGTTTCTTTATCTATAAAATGGGAATAATAACAGTCCAAATATTTTGGGGTTATTGTGAAGATTAAATGAACATATATAAAGTGTTTAGGATAGATGGGGCAAATTTTAAGTGCAACATAACTATTAGTTATTATAAAAATTACTCACTGCGTTGTTTCCTGACTTTTATTGGGATGAGTGCTCTTGATGGCAGGATGGAAAAATGAACAGTGTTTGATACATATATCCCCCTGGTCATGCATATTTTTCACAAGTGGCCACAAGGACACTCTCATTTGGGCTTGAAGAAAGAGAGCAATGCATTATGAGTATTGTGGGCATATTTTTGGAACTCTGAATTAGAACATATGATTTCACAAGTCTGAGTATACTCATTAGCAAGTGATAAATATGATGAAATAAAAACTGTCCTGCATTCTTGCCATAATTATGGGTAAATTTCATTTGTCTGACTCCACATTATGGTCCCTTCAACAAACACTGTAACAGCCCAAGAAGAAACACCACTTGCACTAGACCCAGAGTCAGTCAGACTTGCTCTCTGAGAATTGCTTTCCAGATGCCTCAGGGGGAGAACAGCACTTAGGGGCATAAATCACACACATACACACCACATTTTTTGTTCTCCCAAAGGCTGAAATTTTAGCAATTTGTTAGTAATTTTTCAAAATCTCCCTTGTCTGTACTGCCTTCTAGTGCCAACTTCCTATGTGCAGAAAATAAAATAAAAAGACATAATTGATGGGTCCTATTGGCTTCTAAAAACAATTGCATTTGATCTTGTTGGGAAGTTTTTGTAAAATCCAGATTCTTACAGTGGTGCCTCTCTAATATAAAGTTATACTGAGGCTGAGGACAGAAGACAAGAGACTCTGATTGGCCCTGAAAACTGAGGGCCAGCAACTTTTATAAGTGTTTATGCTTCCCAAGTGTTTCATTTCTATTACTATACCCATTCTCATAACAACCTGTGGGTAGGTACTATCATCACTGCCATTTTACAGATAAGGCAACTGAGGCTCAGAAAAAGAAAACAACTTGATTAAAAAAAAAATTGTTTCAGCTAGACCAAAAAATATGTGTCTCCTCAAAATTCTACTTTAGTGATTGTTTCCCCAAAAATATAACAAATAGGATTTCTCTCTTAAGCCATTTCTAGTTTCTGGAGGCTGACCAGAGATCTTTCATTGAAAAGGATTCTAAGGTCATGCCTAGAGTTATGATTTGTTAGCAATGTCTGACTCAAATGGATAATAAAGTGCCAGCTATTTGCCAGATATTTTCCATCTTATGTCATATCATGATATCTATACTCTTTAACTCTGCCCCTATATTTTAGAAATATATAGATCCTTATGTCTCATAAGTATCTCTTTTCATTGCAATTAAGCTCAAACACACTTAAGCCAAAAACTTAAAATTTATTATAAGAACATGGAGGTGTCTCTTAGAACCCAATGATTAGAAATGCTGAAAGGCCTTTCCATATATCACTGAAACCAAGAACTGAACTGTCAGACAGACTTTCCCTGTTACTTTCTTTATCTCTTATTCCCTCTCTCTCTTTTAGCCCCCTATCCACTCTAACAACTACCATTTCTCATTTTCTGTATTCTCTCCCCCCATCACCTCTTTCTGGAGCCACATATTATTATTTTTTTTACTATTTTTTATTGACTTTTTAAGAGAGGAAAAGAAAGGAAGAGGAAGAGAGAGAGGAAGAGAGAGAGAAACATCAATGAGAGAAAGAAACATTGATTGGCTGCCTTCTACACACCCCCAACTGGTAATAGAGCCCACAACCTGGGCATGTCCCCTGACAGGGAATCAAACTGGTGACCTCTTGGTAACCTGGATGACACTCAATCAACTGAGTCACCCCAGCCAGGGTTATAGTCACATGTTCTTGTATCTGATATCTCTGAGCATTTGCTTAATTCTTCTTTCTCTATGGATCAGTTTTCTCTATTTCTCCAGGAACATGTGACAAGATTAAAAGTAGCACTTTCCACAATGAGGATGGCTATAATTGTAAAAGTTGAAAATTTCAAGTGTTGGTGTGAATTTGTGAAGAAATTGGAACCCTTGCACAAAAGGGTGCAACTGCTTGGAAAACCATTTGGGGGTTCCTTAAAAAGTTATAAATGTTATCATATGACCCAGCAATTCTATTTCTAGGTGTATACTTAAAAGAATTGAAAGCTGCCACTTAAACAGATATTTGTACACCAATGCTCAAATAATCATTATTCACAACAGCTAACAAATGGAAACAACCTAAATATCAATCAAAAGGTAAATGGATAAAATGTGGTGTATACATGTAATGGAATATTATTAAGCCTTAAAAAAAGGAATGTGATTCTTATGAATTCTATAACATGGATGAACCTTGAAAACATTATGCTAAGTGAAATAAAACCAACACTTAAGAAGAAGTATTATATGATTCCCTAGATATGAGATACCTAGAATAGGTTAATTCAGAGAAAGACAGTAGAATGGAGGTTACAAGAGGCTAAGAAGAGGGAGGAGTGGGAAGTTATTGTTTATTGGGTAAAAAATTTTTGTTAGAAATAACAAAGTTCTGCCAAAACCAGTTTGGCTCAGTGGATACAGCGTTGGCTGCAGACTGAAGGGTCCCAGGTTCGATTCCGGTCAAGGGCATGTACATTGGTTGCGGGCACATCCCCAATGATTATCTCTCATTGATGTTTTTATCTTTCTATCCCTATCTCTTCCTCTTTGTAAAAAAAAAAAAAATCAATAAAATATATATTTAAAAAAATTTAACAATGTTCTAAAAATAGGTAGTGGTGGAGAAACCAATATGGTGGTATAGGTAAGCACCTAAACTGCTGCCTCGCACAATTTCAAAACTACGGCGTAACCCCATGGACCCAGGCTCATACAGGGGAGGGGAGAAAGTCTGGACTTTCAGGTAGAGAGAAAAGCACAAGGAGACTCAAGAGACTCAGGGAAGCTGCAGCAGGCAAGGGTCTGGAGGCGCACACAGGCGCAAGTATGTGCAGAGAAGACTGACTGCGGAGGCTGCCCTGGCATTCCCTAGCAGAAGGGAATTGGAAGCTCCTGAATGCACTGAACTCCAGTTCTGAATGCAATAAACCCCAGTTCTGGGCGAGCCACAGGGGACCCACACTCTTACGGGGGGATCAGGACTGTCAGGCGGAAATTCAGGGGAGCTACAAAAGGCAGAAGTCTGGAGAGAGGACTGACTGCTGACTGCGCCATTGGCTGGAGGGAACTGGAAGCTCCTGACTGCTCTGAACTCCAATGCTGGGTGAGAATCTGGGAATCCAGATTCATTGGGGGAGAAACTGGCAGCAGGAGAAACTCGAGGGCAGCTTTCTCTCAGAGGTGCTTGCAGCGATTACCGAGGATGCGGAGAAAAAAGAACCCTTGTGCACTGCTGGTGGGAATGCAGACTGGTGCAACCACTGTGGAGAACAGTATGGAGTTTCCTCAAAAAAATGAAAATGGAACTCCCATTTGACCCAGTAATCCCACTCCTAGGAATATATCCCAAGAAACTAGAAACACCAACCAGAAAGGATATATGCACCCTATGTTCATAGCAGCACAATCTACAATAGCTAGGATTTGGAAACAGCCTAGGTGCCCGTCAGCAGATGATTGGATCAAAAAACTATAGTACAATGGAATACTATGCTGCCATAAAAAAGAAGGAATTCTTATCATTTGCAGCAACCTGGATGGAACTGGAGAACATTATGCTGAGTGAAATAAACCAGTCAATGAAAGAAAAATACTACATGATCTCACTCATTTATGGATAAGGAACATTATAAACTGATGAACAAAAAGATAGATACAGAGATGGTAAAGCAACAAACAGACTGTCAAATTACAGTGAGGAGGTAGGGAGATATGGGGGAGATAAGAGATCAACTGAAGGACTTGTATGCATGCATATAAACATAACCAATGGACACAAACTCTGGGAAGGGAGGTCATGTATGAGAGTGGGGGAGAGGGGGAATTGGTAAGATATGTACACATATAATACCTTAATTAAAAAAATGAAAGAAAAAAAAAAGTTGGCCAAAACTGGTTTGGCTCAGTGGGTAGAGCATCGGCCTGAGGACTGAAAGGTCCCAGGTTTGATTCTGGTCAAGGGCATGTACCTTAGTTGTGGGCGCGTCCCCAGTAGGGGGTGTGCAGGAGGCAGCTGATCAATGTTTCTCTATCATCGATGTTTCTGGCTCTCTATCCCTCTCTTTTCTTCTTTTAAAAAATTAATAAAATATATATATTTTTTAAAAAGTTGAAGATAGTGCAAGAAGCCTCTGGGACAACTTCAAGTGTACCAACATCAGAATTATGGGGGTGCCAGAAGAGAGAGAGCAAGATACTAAAAAACTATTTGAAGAAATAATGATTGAAAACTTCCCCCACCTAATGAAAGAAATAGACTTACAAACAAAAGGAATCCAAAGAGGACCACACCAAGACACATCATAATTAAAATGCCAAGGGCAAAAGACAAAGAGAGAATATTAAAAGCAGCAAGAGAAAAACAGTTAATTACCTACAACAGAGCACCCATACGATTGTCCGCTGATTTCTCAACAGAAACTATGCAGGTCAGATGGGAGTGACAAGAAATATTCAAAGTGATGAATAGCAAGAACCTACAACCAAGATTACTCTATCCAACAAAGTTATCATTCAGAATTGAAGGTCAGACAAAGAGCTTTACAGATAAAAAAAAGAAAAAAAAAAGCTAAAGGAGTTCATACCACCAAACCAGAATTATATGAAATGCTGAAAGGTATTCTTTAAGAAAAGGAAGAATAAAAAAGTAAAGATAAAAATTATGAACAACAAATACCTATCTATCAATAAGTGAACCTAAAAATCAAGTGAATTAAAAATCGAAGGAACCAAATAAACTGGTGAATATAATAGAATCAGGGGCATAGAAAGGGAGTGGACTGATAATTCTCAGGGGAAAATAGATTTGGGCGGTGCAGGAAGAGACTGGACAAAAATCATACACCTATGGATGAGGACAGTGGGGGGGAGGTAAGGGCAGAGGGTGGTGTGGAAACTGGGAGGAGGGGAGCTACAGGTTCGGGGGGGGGGGAGAGGAGAAACAATTGTAATAATATGAACAATAAAGATTCATTACATTCAAAAAAATTAAAAATAAAAAAATAAAAATAGGTAGTGGTGATACAATATTGAGAATGTACTTAATATCACTGCATTGTACACTTAAAATGGCTATGTTATGTTGTGTATATTTTACCACAATGAAAATATGGTGGAGGAGAGAAGAGTAGCACTTTCCAAATATAAATACAATTAATCACAAATGCAATTTAAAAACTTTTAATAGTCACAATTTTAAAAGGTAAAATTAATTTTTAAAATATTCTTTTAATTAATATATGAAAAATATAATTTAACATATAATCAATATAAAATTTTAATGAGAGATATTCTGAATTTTTCCTTCATACTAAGTCTTTAAAATCCAATGTGCAGTTTACACTTAGAAAATATCTCAATTTGGATTGGCCATATTTCAAATGACCAATGTTTAGTGGCAGCCAAACTTATTGGCACAGATCTACAGTTCATATATCTTTGATTCTAGCAACCAGCTGGTATTGGCTAGCATCCCTGACTCTCCATTTCAATCTTTCAGGACAGAGAACTTGCTTGACCTACATCGAGGCAGGTGTCCATATCTTATCCAATCAGCCTTGCCCAGGAAGGCAAGAATCACATCATATAAAAATGGTGGCCAAAGAGGAGGGCAGATCTCAAAAAAGAAGAGGGAGGGATGGCCTGGGTCTAAAGAATCTGTAACATAATGTTTACAGAGGCTGAGTTAGGAAAAAACATGTAGTGTCCCCTTTATTATCTGGGAGAGTCCAGAAGTTCTCAATAATCTTGCATTTGGGGAATATAAGACAGAGACACTCCTCAAGGCAAGGCAACCCAAGAAGAATAGTGTTTCCACCTGGGGAGAAAAACAAGCATGTGTCCCAAATTTAAGAGACTCGGAGCTGTCCAGAGAGGACACCGCCATGCAGAATCAACTCTGCACTGGATAAGAAATCTGCAGCAGAGGCTGGGAAACAGGCATTTTCATGATCACTTTCAAGTTGAGAACTCATCTTGAAGAACAAAATTAATCCAGGAAGAACAGTCCCTTGCAGCTTTGGAATCTGCCCTTGCCCCTGGCCCTGGCCCCCCAGGGCCTCAGGATGAAACTTTTGTCATGCTCTGCGCCAACACCGAGAGCTCCCGTTTATAGAGATGTCTTTCAGTTACACAAACAATTTTTGTGGGAACATCCAGTAATCCCTCCTTTTGTTTATGGAAGCTCTTCAATATGAAGAAGGCTTAAGTTCTTAATGAGAACAGAGGAAACAACTGTTTTGCTCTTCTTAGGATACTGGGGCCTCTGAAGGAGCGCATGTTTCTTACTTAGTTAGCTATAACCATTTAATGAGGTGACTATGTCAACTGTTTGTCACAGTTCCTCACCCAAACATGTCCACTTAGCCCCCAGGTAATAACAGTGACAGAGAAAGATTGCTACCACTGCATATAACTGCTACTCTGAGGAGAGCAAATGATGGAAAAGGATGGAAGGCGATAGGGTGAGGGTTCTGGGATCCTGTTTCTTTGGCTGAGGTCAAGCTACTATCAGTGTTTCTCAAAGTGTAGCATAAGGATGATGGCTTTCTGCTGCCTCAAGACTTTCTAATGTTTCACATTGCTCTTAGGATAAAATCCAAACTCATTATCATAGCCTCCAAGGCTTTCTATGATCTGGCCCCCACTTACCTCTATGACCTCCTCTTGTAGCTCACTTTAATCCAATACTGGTCTCCTCTCTGTTCCGTGAGCATGGCAATTCCTGAGGACCTTTGCCTAGGACCCTCTTCCCTAACTCTTTGCATGGATGGATCATTCTCGTGGTTTAAGAATCAACTCAAATGTTTATTCTTTACAGAAGCTTCCCCTGAACCCCAAGCATAAATCAGTCTCTGACCCCTTACTGCAATAGCAAGCCATTCTTCAACCCATTGCCTGATTCATAACACTCTTCCCAATTGGGAATGACCTTATTTTTTCATCTTTATTTTCCCCACTGGAATGTAAGCCCCTTAAGAGTAGGGACAGCCTTAGCAGGTTTAGCTCAGCAGATAGAGCATTGGCCTGTGGACCAAAGGGTGTCAGATTTGATTCCAGTCAAAGGCACGTACTAACTTGGTTGCAGGCTCCTCACCGGCCCATGCCCTGGTCAGGGCTCGTGCAAAAGGCAACCAATCAATGTACTTCTCTCACATCAATGTTTCTTTCTCTCTGTCTTTCCCTCTCTCTTACACTCTCCCTAAAAATCAGTGGGAAAATGTCCTCATTTGAGGATTAACAGACAAAACAAAAAGTTAAGATATATTTAGCTCATCTGCTGATCCCCAGAGTCCAAAATAGTGCCCGGCACATAGTACAATTTCAATAAATATTTTTTAAATAAATGAGTCAACTATCTGGAGTGCTCCAGAACCACTAACTCATATCCTTTGGAGTCTGCATTTTTCACAAGTGCCTCAGATAATTTGTATACATCCTAGAGTTTGAGAAAAATTGTACTATGTTTACCTGCCTGTTTAACAACCCACCTTTCCCTCTTATGTTCTACCTAAAGGCTGTCCTGTCTGAGACTATCAGGCAAATGAGAGGACATTTAAGTCTTCACCAGCATGGTGGTTCAATTTGTCCTTCCTGTGATTA
Organism: Pipistrellus kuhlii; assembly: GCF_014108245.1. Lineage (NCBI taxonomy): Eukaryota > Metazoa > Chordata > Mammalia > Chiroptera > Vespertilionidae > Pipistrellus > Pipistrellus kuhlii. The sequence goes on from NW_023425584.1 coordinate 12,317,809, forward strand.
TTCACTGAACAGTGATGTAAAAGGGATGTCGGTGGGATAATGAGTTTGATGAGGACAAGAGTCAGATAGATTTTCTTTTTTTAAAAATTTGTTTATTTTTATTGTTGAGAGTATTTCAACATTTCATCCATTTCATCCCTTTGCCCCCTCAATCCTATTCCCACCTCACCCAGCTCTTCACTGCACTACATGAGTTATGCATATATTAATACAAGTTCTTTGGTTAATCTCTTCCTGCTTCCCTCCACCCCCTTTCCACTGAGATCTGTCAGTTTGTTCCATGCTTCCATGTCTCTGGACCAATTTTGTTTGTCAGCTTATTTTGCTCATTAGATTCCCCATATAAGTGAGTTCATGTGCTATTTATCTTTCTCTGAATGGCTTATTTCACTTAGCATAATAGTCTCCGGTCCATCCATGCTGTCACAAGGGTAAAACATCATTCTTTTTTATAGCTGCACAGTATTTCATTGTGTAAATGTACCATAGATTTTTTTTATTCATTCATCTTCTTAACTATTGTAAATAAAGCTGCTATGAACGTAGGGGTGCATATATTCTTTCTGACTAGTATTTTTTGCAATTGTTAGGATATAATTTCAGAAGTGAGATTGCTAGGTGGGTCTTCTTCATTATTTATTCCCATATTTAACAGAGTGCCTCACATATAGAGGGTTGACAATAAATATTTGTTAAATCAATCAATAAACAAATAATGAATACTGACATGAGTCCCAGACAATGTGCTAGACACCAAATATGACAAATCTGCATATATCTATAAGTTTCTCAAAACCTAGAGGGAAGACAAAAATGAAACTTTATAATTAGAATATGAGTTCTATGGATAAGGTATCTGGGCTTCACAAAGAAGGGAAAATTAGAGTTACACTTTGTTTTATTTCTTTTGCATCCCCATAACCTCTCGTATCAATTATCTATAAGTAGAATATTTTGGTGTTATAGAGAGATATTGGAGAATAGGAGTTTGTTTCTCAGCTCCATCATGTTCTTACTAACTGTGCAAATTTAAGCAAACCTCTCAAGACTGCAATTTCCTCTTCATGTACCTACTTCACAGGGCTGAGGTGAGAATTAGATCAATTAATGCATGAAAAGTTTAGTCTACCTCAAAATACACCAGTTATTATTATCACGTAGCTTTAAATTCCTCTAACCTCCAAACCCAATCCCTTTTCATGCACATTAAAAATGAATTTTTACAAATTCATTTACCAATAGCTAAAGTAGGAAGGAATATCAGTCTCAGCCCATGTTAGTGGAGTCTGAAATTAATTGTCTCTATTCTCCTTGTGACATTGTAATTTAGAATGAAAGTGTTTTCTCCCTAGATGGGAAAGAAATGTCACCATTACATCACACAGAATGGGGTCCCCATGTCTTGCTAAAGCTTTTGCAAAGAAATATTTTGTTATGATGAAACCACATGTTCAGACAAAAGTCTTTTTTTATGTGAAACTTGACTTCAGTAAAAAATAAAACGTAAATATGTGGATTATTGTCTAAGCCTTACTAAGGCTTAGAGAGAGGCTTTGAATCCCGTGAAATGTGGGGATAATAAGGTTTGTTAATAGCCACCCCCTGCCCCCATTAGCCAGTGAATTCTTAGACAATAACATCTGGACTTTGTGGTTACAAAAACCACTCATTCTGGCTTGCCAGAGATAGTCCTAGTTTATGCCCGTTACTGTTATTTAATTAAAAACAGTACTTTCTTGCACTCTTAAAAATGTCTCAGTTTGGGTGACAATTAAATGCTCACCCTAGTCACAGTTGTTTAGTTCTCCCCAGTGGAAAACTCAAGATCCAATATGGAGAAATAACTACACTAATTACATTTGCAAAGCCCTTCCTACGTGCAGGGCATGTGCTGATCACTCTCCATGCATTATTTCACTCACTGCTCCCATAATAGCTCAGATAAGACTTCTAGAAGACTTGGGAAGAGAAAAGATTACAGCATGCCACTCTGTGCCTCAATTTTATCATCTGTAAGATGGATATAAGAGTTGTTGTGCCGGGACCGGTTTAGCTCAATGGATAGAGCGTCGGCTTGGGGACTGAAGGGTCCCGGGTTCGGTTCCAGTCAAGGGCATGTACCTTGGTTGTGGGCATATCCCCGGTGGGGGGTGTGCAGGAGGCAGCTGATCGATGACTCTCTCTCATTGATGTTTCTAGCTCTCTATCTCTCTCCTTTCCTTTCTGTACAAAATCAATAAAATATATTTTTTTTAAAAAAAGAGTTGTTGTGATGAGGATTAAAGGAATTATTACAGGCAAAGCTCTTAGAACAGTGCCTGGCACACCGAACAAGTGTTATCTCCTATTATTAGTCATCTCTTCAACCTCATTTGGGATCACCTCCCCATTGCACACATACTTGTTCACATGCACACACACACACATACACTCACACATGCTCACTCACTCACTCACTCACTCACTCACTCCACAGCCATGCTGGTTTTCTTCCAGTTATTCCAACTAGCCAAGTTCTCTACCTCACTTATGCTGTTCTTTCTTCATGGAATGCTTTTCCTCTCTTCTATGAAAGGCCAATTCATGCTCATGCTTTGAGCCTCTCCTAAATTATCACCTTCTCAAAGAAGCATTCCTTGACCCTTTTCAAAACAAAAGTCTCACTCCATCTCTTTTTATTTCCTTTCTAGCTTTCAACAGAATCTAAAATAGTCTTATTTATGCATTTGTTAGTTTGTATACTTATTACCTGCTGCAACTCTTAGATTAACTATCTTGCTATTCTTGTATCTCTGCATCTAGCAAAGTGCCTGGAATGATAGATATTCAATAAAGATTTGTTGAACTGCGTTCCCCAAATTCTATAAGTAAAAACTTCAGATGCTAAATCCAAGTCAGGTTACAGCCAGAGGCCCCACACAGAAAGAGATATGGCAATTGTGCAAACCGTTTCTCCCCCATAGGAACCCCATCACCTTCAAAAGCTCAAAGCCTATGACTCAGTATTCTATCCTGGGCACCAATTCCTATTTATCTCCTGGTATGAGTACCCTGATAGTTGAGTTAAATGAGCAGGCTCAGTATTTGATGATTTGAGTCCATTTCTTACACCCCGCGGGGAAATAAGAGTCTTCTGATATATATTTGCTGAGGAAGCAGTGAAAGCTATCATACAACTCTCATTACCTGTGCTGCTTGGGGAGCAACAGTTTTATTGAGGGCATCACCACATGTCTTTCAGTTGCTTGTGGGATTTGGAGAACCTGAATGAGGTTGGGATTTTCCTGTCCTGGACAGAGACAGAGTGCAGGGTTATCAACTCTCTTGTGATCTTTTGTACATCAGAGTCACCTATAGCTCTTAGTTAAAACTCCACATTCCCAGCATCCCAACTCATGAGAGTCTAAATCAATGGAACTTTTGTTATGGTAGCATATACTCAAAAGTATCTTTTATGACTGCTGATATGATGCATGTAAGCAAGCAGCTTTACATACATTATGTGGTTTAATCCAATTCTCAATCCTATGATGTAGGCATTACTTTCTCCCTCTTCATAGATAAAAAACAAAACCTAGAGCTGAGAGAAATTGAGGACTTTCCCCAAGGTCATGCAGCTCATGTGTGGAGCTAGGAAGCCTAGCTTCTCAATTGTGTCCATGGGCCAGTAGCTTCAGCAGCCCCTGGAAGTTCATTAGAAATGCAGGTTCTCAAGCCACACCTCAAACGTCCTGAACCCAAATCTCCCCAACTGACTTAAATGCACATTCAAGTGTGAGAATCTGACTCAACATTGGCATTCTTTCTTCTCCAGTGGTGGTCAAACAAGAGTTGTCACTGGAACCACTTGGGATTGTTATCAACTAGGTAGTTATCCAGGCCCCATCTCCAGAGGCCCTAACTCAGTGGGTCTGGGCTGAGATCCAGGCAACTCTCTTTTTAATAGCAGCCCAGGCAGTTCTGAGGTGGGTGGTCTATGGTAAGAACCACACTTTGAGAAACATATGTAGAAAAGGTATCAGTCTCCCTTTCCTTCTCTTTAAGAATGAAATAGAATCATTTTTAAAATGAGCTTCCAACTGAAAGATTATTCTATTAAGATTGGTTTTCATACTTGTGATGAGGAAGACACCTCAACATATTGACACTTGAAGTAGAAAGACTTTAGAGATCATAAGGTCAAAACCCTTTTTTTTTCATAGATGAGAAAATTGAGGTTCAAGAGTGACAGAAAACCTTCCCATGATCACGTGGCTCATTGGTGGCAGAGCTAAATCAAAACCCAAGGCTCCTAATTTTTTCCACCAAAACACACATCACAGAATACATCGCTCCACAGACATAGCAACACAAGTGAAGACTATAGGCTCTTAGCATGGGCCAGGCATTCCAAGGGCTTTTACAAATTCACTCATTTTAATCTCACCACAATCCATGAGGTAAGTACTATTATAACCCATAATACTGATGAGGAAATTGAGGCACAGAGAAGGTATGTCACCTGCTCACCTAGTAAGTTGTAGAGTCAGAGTTCAAACTGAGGCAGTCCAGATTCTTAATGCATTTAGGAAGCAATGAATGAATGAATGAATGAATGAGCTAATCCACTGATTAAATATTAAGTGACTGCAAATTGTTCTGAAATACTCCTTCCTGTTTTTTTCTTTTTCTTTGTCCCCAAATGAGCCCAGAATCAGGTTAGAGTAGAATGCACCACCCCCTTGTGAGTATCTGATTAAGATACCAATACCAATAGGAATTGGTATCACAGACCCACTTTTCTACTGACCAGCTATGTAACTTTGGACAAGTCACATAACCTACTTAAACTTTAGTATGTTTATATAAAAATAACAACAACAACAACAACAACAATAATAATAATAATAAATAGTAACAAACTCTAAGGGTTCTTGTAATTGGAAAAAAAGATAACACAATTAAAATGTATTCTTATTTTAAGCCCTAACACATTTTTTACAGCCATGTTTGGTTTTCAAATGAGCTTGAAGTTGTTTTAAAGCCCCCTGAGGGTAAGGGACTGTTCCTTGAACTTTCTTATCATTCCCACAATCCCCAACTGGATATATTCCAGAGACAGTTGCTCAGTGATAGGGATTAGCTCCAGTTACCATGTTTACATACCAAGGGAGGGAAGAAACTCTTCTTCAAGGCATAGTTTCCCTGACCCGTCCCTGCCATTGGTTCCTCCTTTTATGGATAGAACACGGGAATGTGCAGAGAAACTTCTACTCACTGCAGAAGATGGAACTCTTCTTTAAAGAAAAGTTACCTTGAAAAATAAATTGGACTGGGCATCACCAGCACAATTTTCCCATCCCGGTTGGTGGCTTTGGGCAAACCGCTCAGTCCATCTAGGTCTCTATGCCTATCCCCATGAAAGAAACAGGATAGTTACTGAGATCTCTCATGACTCTTGCCAATGTTAACTTTCTAATTCTTTGAGTCCATATTCAACAGTTGTCAAATTGCCCCCACCCTCCCTCTTAATCTTCACTGTAAGATATTGATGGTGAATGACCTGGGTCTCATCAAATGGGGTGGGGGTACATAAAAGTTATTAAATATAACATAAATAAAACTACCTTATAAATTGAGTGCCTTCTATGTGCCACCCATTGTGCTAGTGCACCCATACCTATCACAACCCTAGAAGGTAGGTATTATTGTTATGATTATACATGTGAGAAAACCAGTACAGAGAGTTTAAGAGATAGGCTCAAGGTCACATAAGTGGCACTGGTAGAATTTGAACCCAGATTTTGTGTGACCCAGGATATATTGTTGAGTTAAAAACAACAACAAAAAAAAAGCAAAATGATCATATGATAAATAATATATATCATAAATAATTGGGTGGAGGTAGCAAGGACTTCTTTTAATATATCTTGTTTTAAAAGCACCCCCTAAAAATTCTAGGTAAGCAGGAGCAAAGGAACATAAATGTGTAACCAGTCTTTGGCACAACCTCATGGACAAGAGCTATGTAGAGACTATAAAGCACCATTATTGGGCTGCAGATCCCTACTAAGGTATATCCTAAGGACAAATGGGACTGGAAAAAGTCATTGTATTGGTGGCAGTAGTGTTGGTATTGGTACTTTGAGAATGCTGTGAGTGTTCTGTGGAATAAATTGAACAAATAATTTTGTGGGTGTCATAGAAAGCCAGGATTTTCAACACGGGAGAAAGGAAATACAGATTATGGTAGATGGTGGTAAATAAAAACCCTGTAATCCTAAATATGAATAAAAACTATTTGTATGGTACATATTTTCTAGTTCTATTGGCAGACAAAGCCTAGAAACAACAATCTACATGCACTGAGCAACTCTGGTAACTTAGATTATTACCGCTAAACACTATTTCTCACTCAAAGAAACCACGGCCCCTTGGAGAAATGACTGACTTCAATTTTGGAACAGGAAACGTTCAAAAATGAGCTTGGAAAGTTTGTCACATGAGAAAACAAGGAAGCTATCAAAGATTAAGAGGATTACATCAAAACAACACAGGAGCAAACTTGAAGAGACTGCCTTTGGCCAAAAATGGAATAATTTGAGCACGCAGTGTGCAAATCACATATAACATATTTAAATTTGTAGTATTTTAAGACATTGATTAATCACTTTACAGGTTGCTGTAGGACCAACTTATTATTTAGAAAACTGGCAAATAAGAGAAAAAATGAAACAAATTATATTTTTCTATAAAGAACTATGCCTTAGCATAACCAAATAGTTGATGAGGAAAAGTTTCTCTACATAGAGGTATTCTAGCTAGTGAAAAGAAAGGATGGAATACAGAATTAGTCCACCATTTTGTAATATGAATTAATAGAGCTAAACAATGATCAATGACTGGTCACATTGCAGAGAGACAATCAGTGCATCTCCTGTAGAAGAATAGGGCTTTGCCCTTCCCCACCCCCTCAAAAAAAACGGATTGTGAATTTAATAAAAATTCAAAGTCTATCTCCCAGTTTATAGTAAACACAAGAGACAGTGAATCTGTTAAATGTCATCACAGAGATGTCTTCAATAAGTCTGGGATGTGGGAAACTCTATAGGATAATCCACTCAGTTTGTCCTATAAAACACTTGCAAGGAAAAAAATAATAAAAGAGAGAAATTGAAGAATAATCTATAGATTAACAGAGACCTAAGAATCATAGTAATCAATTACAACATTTGGATTTTATTTGGTTTCTGATTTAAATGAAAAAATAAAACAACAGAAATGTTTAAAATAAAACATCAGTGAAAAGAGAACATTTATTAATTATTTAATAGTCGTCATAATGAATCATGATGCATTTCTAAAGTATGATGCTATTTCTAATGATTAATATGATAAGTGTACAATGGTATTAATGTGATTATTTCTTTTAGAGAATTATACCAAGATAGTCACAGAAAAAATTATATGCTTTCTAGGATTTGCCTTAAAATGATTCAGAGAGAGAGGTTGGAGACATAGACACAAGGTTATCCATGGGCTGATCATTGTTGGCACTGATGATGGGATTCAAAACACTATTCTACTTTTAAATAAGTTTGAAATTTTCCATAATAAAAAGTTAAAAGCAACACTTTCACAAGGCCACTGATGGAGAATCCTAGAAGTATGGCCCTTGTTTCTATGATTCCTAGGTCCTCCTATCTCTTCACCTCTTCCTTCCCCTCCATTTCCTCTCCTCCATTCCCTCCCTTTTCTTCTTTCCTCCCTCCTCTCCCCTCTCCCCCCTCTCTGTATAATTAGAAGAGCTTATACAAGTACTTGCATGGCTAATTGATTTCTTTTTCCTATTACTGGACTATAAGCTCATAAGAGCAAAGATTCTGTCTGATTTTGCTCACCATTCATATCCCTAAGAACCTAACAACTGTTGCATTCAAGTTGATTCTACATGTAAGTACAACCATCAACTATTTCATAATGCTTCTAGAATAGCTAGGTCTGAGGATTTCCATAATGAAATACATATTATTTTGTTACAAATTATTTTCCTTTTATTTTTTATTTACACTAAAGGTGGATATTATATTATCTTTTAGAATTATGTATCTAAGTGAATATTGTATTTAAACTTCATTTCACAATAACAAAGGGGGATTAAAAATATTTGTTATGAAAGCATTCTCTGGATCTGATGGGGTTGAAAGCATGGCTGTATCAGAATTTCAGCTGCATGGGTATGAGTTACTCACCCTTTCTTTCTGAGCCTCAAATTCCAGAACAGCATACCAGGTGTAATATCAGTATCTACCTCCTAGGTTTGCTGTGAGGATTAAATAATAGCAATAGGCTTAATTAAAGTAGTTATTATGATGATGACTATAATTATTATAATAATTATAATAACCAATTACATCAAATTTCTCTTCACAGTTTTGTCTAATTAAAACTAAGCCTTGACTCAGTACATAGGATCTTTGGGACCTGACTCCAATCATATCACACCACCACAGATCCAACTGCATTTTACAATTTGCAATCCCCTGAATGATTTGTGCAGTTCCAAGGCCTGGGCCATGATCAAATGGTTCTCCTTGCCAAAAAGGGTCTTTCTGTGCCCCCACCCTTTCCCCTCTTCCTCAAGACTCAATTCAACTATCACTTCTTCTAGGAAGCCTTTGCCATCAACCAATCTGATATCATTGTTTCTTTTTTATACTCTAATCCAGGGGTAGGGAATGTCCAGCCCACAGGCCATATCATTTGGTCTGGCCCTGCCAAGGCAACTGCAAGGGAGACTCAAAATTCAACAAATCTAGGAGCTTTTTTCATAGCAACATAAATTTTCAAATTGATAATTTTGTATGACCCACCAATAATGTTACAAATATCCAAATGGCCCTTGGCAGAAAAAAGGTTCCCCACCCCTGCTCTTGTATTTCCTGTACCTCTCACAGCTATAAGTAATAGTTGGTTTATCCATCTCCTATATGAATCTCTTGAGAGCACAGAGAATTTTTTGTGTCTTCAAATTCTGACATACAAGTTGGTGCTTAATAAATGTTTGTTAATTGGCTGAAGAAATAAATGACAAAGTGAATGAATGAATGAATGAATGAATGGTACCATTTCCCTAGAAACCCTCTTAATGGCTAATAAGCAAAAGAGCCAAACCTGAAATGTGAGTCTTTAAACATCCAATCCAAGGTGCCTGTAGTAACCCAGCTCACCTGAGTTTGGCCTGCGCCAATGCTAAAGAACAAATGTTTTTCATTCTGGGAAGTTTTGCCTCCAATTCCAAGATTCCCAGCTGCCTTAGACAAAGTGTTTGTTACCTTCAGTACAATGAAGAGGAGTGCCAGTATAAAATGTGAGAGGGTCTAGAAGGGTGAGGAATTGCAAATCCACTGGGTTCCAATATACCAAACAGCTGTTCTTAGATTTTCCGACAGTTTGTCCTGGCGAGGATCCCAGCTGCCCTATGCTGGCCCCTTTATTCCTGGCAATTCTGTCTTCCTGGGAGCTGCCTGATGACCATAAAGGTGCCCACTTAAGATTCTAACTTGACAACCACCATAAATTATCAGGCTCAACCAGGGCTCAGGAAAACGCTGCATTTTCGCTTTTCTCAAATCTGTGGCTGTCAGGTGACTGGCCAGTAGCAGTGAAAAGGTTCATAGTGCAGTCTTGGGGATCACTGACAGGTGCACTTCAACACTGACTTCCCCAGGTCCAGATCCTCCTTTTAAATGTTCACATTCTAAACAGACAGTCAAACCTCAGATAGAAGGCAGGGGTGGGTGGGTGAGTAGAAAGAGATAGACCAAAGAACTTGAATGCATATATATATATAACCCATGGGCACTGACAATAGCATGGTGAAGAGGGGGGAGGTGGTGCGGGGCGGGCTAGAAGAGGTCAAGGGCAGAAAAGGAGACATATGCAATACTTTAAACAATAAAGATTTTTAATAAATACAGCCTAACTAAAATAAAATAAAACAGATGTTCTCATTTTAGTGCGTCTACCACCTATTTTATATTCCTGCCTTGCTTTCTTCCTGAGGAGGCAGAAGAATCTTGGACTGGGAGAGCGAGGACCCAGTTCTAGACTTGGCTCTACCACCATGCAGATGTGTGGCCGTGGAACAGTCACCCAGCCTCTCAGGACTCCAGTTGTCTTATTTGCAAAGGGATTGCATTAAAATTTATCTCTAAGGTTGTTCTAGTTCTAAGTGCTCTACAGCCTCGCGACACAAAGTGTGGTCCCCAGACCAGCAGTATCAGCATCACCTGGGAGCTTGTGAGAAATGCAGAGTCTCAGGTCCCCAGGCCTTCGGCATTAGAAACTGTGTTTTACCAGGATCCCCAGGAGTAGACCACACATTTAACTGCTGGATGCAATCTCCCCTTCCTTCCAAAAAATTACATTCAGATTTGGACAAGAGCAGATTCTATGTAGAAGATTAATGACACCCAGGGAAGAACAGCTTTTTGAGCAGGGTTTGTTCAGTCTGAACTACCTAAGTAAATGCTAAAATAGATCTTTCTCTTCCTCTTTTCTTTCCTTTCCCCTTTCTTTTTTCCTTCCATCCTTCCTTTCCCCCCCCCCCTTTTTTTTCACTAAGAAAATTGAGAGAAGAATAAATGTTCTACCATCTTCCAACAAAAGAATGATCCTATTCCTGTTTCCGCAGGCACCTTGGTCCCCGCTGGGGTAATCCCTGTGAGTGTGGCCTGACACCTGCAGAGCAGAGAACACAGCCCCCTGGAGCCACCAAGCTGAGGAGGCAGAAGAAAGGCCCTGGAAATAGGAGAAAGAGAAGCAGGAAAGAGGAGCTGATAGGGCTCTGCAGGGAGGCAGGCCCCACTGAGTGAGCTTCTAAAAACAAACATCCTGGATCACAGTCTTCTAAGCTTGCCAAAATTCCCTTCTGGAAGGAGGCCACAAGGATCCTCTGGGCCCTCATCCCTAGGCAGTCACAGGGCAAATTTAGAGACCAGGGCTACCCCCTGCTGTGTGTGCTGGTAAACCCAGCCTTTAGTCGGAGATTAATGTCCATTTGTCTGGTGAGAAGTTGAAAATTAACACATGAGTGTTCCCAGTCTTCTATCTGTGAAAGAATTCTGGTGTAGCCTGTTTAGTTTTTCCCTCTCCACACCCATTCAAGAGGCTTCTGCCATTGCCAGATTGATTTTCTGGCTTGAGCATGTGGCAGAAAACAGAAAAGGGGGAAAGAGGTACAATGTTTAAAGATTATAAAAGAAGACAGATTTCTAGATGAGTTTTAAGGGGCAATCATGAGAACAACCAAAGGATGGAAGGGTTGTGGATGGGAGAGGAAGAAAAAAAAAGGTTGATAAAGTTTCCTTATAAACCAGTGGTTCTCAAAGGGTGATCTCAAAACCAACAGCATCAGCATCATTTCGGAACTTGCTAGAAATGCCAATTCTCTGACCCCACTTAGACCTGTTGAATCGGAGACTCTATGGGCCCAGACATCTTTTAAGATGTTTTCAAGGGGATTCTGATGCCAGCTAATGTTCTGGAACTATTGTTATAAACTGTATAGCAATTTACAGTTTTAATGAATTTGAGTTCATTTAAAACAATTGCACCCTCTTTGATCACACACTTTGGCTCTTCTGGAACAATGACATGATAGCTTAATACTTTTCTTACTGGTATTTGATGCATGTCATACACCTTCATTCTGCTTGCATGCAGAATCACGCTATAGGACTTCTATTGTGCCCCTGCAAGGGCCAGCACTGCAACTTGGAAAGTAAGTCAAGGATGTATATTCAGTTGAAGGACTGCTCCTTTATCCTGCGGGTTTTGTGCTTAAGAACAGACATCTGCTAACCTTTGTTTCATTCAATAATGATGGCACACTTAACTTTTGCCCAAGACTGTAACTCTACCTAAAACTTTAACCAGAATTGGCCAGAAGATGCAGGACTGAAGGGAATGTTGTTTTTCCTGGATCCCATCAGTCTATAAGTACAGAGGAGTTTTAATACTGACTCGGATATTTCACTGTTTTTGTTCCACTTTGTTCATAGAGGACCACAGCTTCCCAAGCCTGCCTCCAATATCTCATGTGATGTCATAAATCAGGCTGTATTACCACATGTCACAGTCCTGCACTGGGATGTCATCTGCTGACCTCCATCCTAACCAGTAAGTTCAGACTCAGATGGAACATACATATGAACAGGCTATTATACTATAGAGCAGCGTTTTTCAACCGCTGTTCCGTGGCACATGTTACCTGGTGTGCCATAGGTGCAGACAAGACAAGAATTTTATAATTTTTCACTATTTTGTTTACTTAGTATTTCATAATAAAGTAATTATAAAATACTTTCTTTGTGTTTATTTGATTCCTATTCAAGAGAATTACTTTATATATAGTCAATATAGGCACAGAGTTAAATTTTTTAACATTTTCTAATGGTGGTGTGCCTCGTGATTTTTTTCATGAAACAAGTGTGCCTTTGCCCAAAAAAGGTTGAAAAACACTGCTATAGAGGGAATTCCTATAAACATTTCTTTTTTAAAAATAAAAACAAGACAATGAAATGATTTTTAATGAATATAATGAAGTGGGGGTTTTTGTTTTTGTTTTTTAAGTAGCCCTTGCTAGTGTGGCTCATTTGGTTAAGCATCATCCTATGCACCAAGAGGTTGCAGTTCGATTCCCAGTCAGGGCACATGCCTGGATTGTTAAGGGCTTAATTCCCAATAGGGGCCATGTGGGAGGCAACAAATCAATGTTTCTCTCTCTCTCTCTCTCTCTCTCTCTCTTTCTCTCTCTCTCTCTCTCTCTCTCTCTCTCTCTTTCTTTTTCTCTCTCTCCCCCTCCCTTCCTCTATAAAATAAAACACATATTTTTAAAAATTCTTAATAAAAAAGTAAAATTCTTCTCTCTCACTCTTAATTACCCCCACCCCCAATTTTTGTATGTGAATATTTACAGAATTTTAATGCATATATTAGCATATGTATTATTTTTTATTTACACATGGGACCATTTAGTGCACACTGTTCTACACTTTGCTTTTCTCCTTTAATATAATAGCTCGGAAATATGCTAGCACATTCTTTATTCTCCCCCAAATACATATTTTTATTGATTTCAGAGAGGAAGAGGGAGAGAGAAATAGAAACATCAATGATGAGAGAAAATCATTGATTGGCTGTCTTCTGCATACCCACTGCTGGGAAAGGAGCCTACAACCCGAGCCTGTGCCCTTGACCAGAATTGAACCTGGGACCCTTCAGCAGGCTGACACTATTCCCTGAGCCAAAGTGGCTAGGGCTACATTCTTATTAATGGCTGTATAGTATTTCAACATATGAATGTGCCATAACTAGAATAACCAACCCTTTTTATGGCCTTTTCCCATTTTCCCCTTTCACAAATAATGTTACATTCTTGTATCTATGACCTGGTGTACTTTTGTGAATGTATATGTAGACTAAACTCTTGCCCATGGTTCAAATGGTAGATGCATTTACAATTATGATTGACATTGCCAAAATTTCCAACAAAATATTACATTTAGTAGTATGTTCATTGGCTGTGAATGAGAGTCTGTTTCCTTATTCATTCAATAACACTATTACCAAAATTTGTATATTTTTCCCAATCTGATAATGGCAACTCATTGTGTTTAAATGTGCATGACTTTAATTAGAAAAAAGCTGAACATATTTTCATACAGTATTGCCTATTTGTGTTTGTTTTTCTGTGAACTGACTTTCATATCCTTTGCCCATTTTTCGGTTGGTTTGTTCATACTCATTCTTATTGATTTGTGTGAGTTCTTTATAAAATAAGGAAATTATCTTTTATTCACCATGTTGCAAATAGTGTATGCCATTTTATCAATTGTTTCTTGACATAACAAAATTTGCTTCCATAAAGACATTTAAATTTTTATGTAATTGAAGTTATTAATTATTTGTTTTATGGAGAATGGTGTGAGGGGGGAATAGTAATAAGGTCATCCACTTCTGATGGCATTTGCTGACCCAGTTTGTCCTCTTTGAAGCCAAAGACCCGGAATTGACATGGGGCTAAAACAAGGGTGCTTGGAAGTTAAACTATCCACCTGTGAAAAGTTCTGGGAATGGTGCTGGGCCAACCTCTCCCATAGATCTGGAACAATATCCCCTCACATCTCACCTTTGATGCAAAAAGCAGCCCATCAGTCTGATCTTATTTACCCTCACAGAGAATTCTCTTTCTATAATCTGACCCTGGTGAAGTCTCTATAGGACATTCAAGCAAATTATATAACTCTGAGCCTCCAAGAAATTAAGCTGGAGTTTTTTAATATTTCTTCCCAGGGAAACACTGCACTCCCCACTATATATGTAAGTGCAAAGAGCTCAGCTATCTCACCCCAGAAGAAACCAGGGCCCCTTTGTACTAATGGAGGAGTAAGAAATGAGTCTCTGATTCAACTAAAATGCCCTGTTACAAAAATTAATGAACCAACTGATCACACCTTAAGCCTTCTAGAGGTTTCTTTCAACTTAATTGAATCTCTTATTGGTGGTATTTCAAGAAATGTAAAGGAAGGTGGAAAACAGGCTGTATGAGAAAGGATGCTTGTGGGCAGGGTAGTTAGGAGATGGGCCATGTATTGGCACACCCATCCTGTCTAGCGGTCTGCCCCAGAGTCAATTCTCTAACTGTTCTCCACTTCTTAACCTATCCAGACTTTAAGAATGCCATTTGAATTTATTCTTAACCACGTCCCTTGTGGTACCATCAGAGAGAAATGCACCAGTTGCCACTGTAGTTGTTTGGTACACATGTCAGAGTAGAAATGGTGAGTTGGAAATTCTCTCTACCCTACTGTTTTGGGTAGATGGAGGGAGAGCAACAAAGTAACCTGAAGTGAGAGGCTGATGTAATTCTTATCCCATTGTAACCCCTATGTGCCTTATCCCAAGGAAGATGTATTTTGCTTCACACCTCAGTTAGCAGGAACATCACATTACTTCAAGTCAAAGGAAATCTAACTCTTAATCCCTTGTTGATGGGAAATTCAATCTGAATCGTGATTTTGAGAGCCCTTCCACTCCCTGAATTCATATTGGAATCCAGGAACTCATTTGGAGACTGGGAAATGGGAGAAGGGTCTTGAGTCACCTCACTGCTGAGATTCAGATTTCAGAAACCCATGGCTGTTTTTTTGGTTTTTGGTGTGTGTTTTTTTTAATATATTTTATTGATTTTGTACAGAGAGGAAGGAAGAGAGATAGTTAGAAACATCGATGAGAGAGTCATCGATCAGCTGCCTCTTGCACACCCCCTACTGAGGATATGCCTGCAACCAAGGTACATGCCCTTGACCAGAATCGAACCCGGGACCTCTCAGTCCCCAAGCTGATGCTCTATCCATTGAGCCAAACCAGTTTCGGCCATGGCTGTTTTGATAGTGTACCATGCTGCTCACACCTCTTGGCACTGGGTCTTTTCTGAAAGCCACAATGCAGCTGTTTGCTGGATCCCACAACCTGTTGAGAGGTAGGTGGAAGTGGAGCAAAGGGCCCTCCAACTGTAGGACCTGCCAAAATCTCGGACATTTACCAATTGTGGTAGTTTTAAAAACACTTCTGACCCCACTCATTTGTGGATAATAAAGATCATTATAAACTGATGAACCAAAAGATAGATATAGAGACAGTAAAGCAATAAGCAGATTGTCAAATTACAGCGGGGAGGGGAGGAGGATCTGGGGGAGATAATAGATCAACTGAAGGACTTGTATACATGCATATAAGTACAACCAATGGATATAAAACTATGGGGAGGGAGGGGATGTGTGGGAGGGAGGGGGGCAAAAAAAATCAATAAAATATGTAAAACAAAACAAAACAAAACACTTCTGCAAATTCTTTAACATTTCTCCCATTAAAAGATGAAGTCCAATATGCCCCTGGCTGAATGTTGTCTCCCCCAAACTCTCCCTCATATGTTGAAGCCCTTATGTCCCAGTACTTCAGAATGTGACTGTATTTGAAGATAGTGACTTTAAAGAGGTAAATAAATGAAAATTAGGCCATTGGGGTGGGTCCTTATCCAATCTGACTGGTAGTCTCATGAGAAGAGGAGATTATGACACAAAAACACAAGAGGGGAACCCATGTGAAGACAAAGGAGAAGACAGCCATCTATAAGTCAAGAAGAGAGGTCTCAGAAGACACCAACCCTGCTAACACCTTGTTCTTGTACTTTCAGCCTCCAGAATTGTGAGAAGTAAATTTCTGTGGTACTTTGTTATGGCAGCACTAGCAAGTGAATGCACATGGTGACTGATCTGGAACGAATAAAATGCAGTCAATGTGATGCTGCATGACTTCCCAGGATTGGTTAGAAAAGGTGGCATAGCTTCTACCAGCGCGCTCGCTCTCTCTCTCTCTCTCTCTCTCTCTCAAGATGCTCTCTCATGAAACCCAGTCCATATGTAAAAGTACAGGTTTTTGAGCCAGCGGACTCAGTAAAGGCCCAAACTTACAGCTGGCATTAATTTCCAGACATGTGAGTGAACAAGAGGGAGGGAGGGAGGGAGGGAGGGAGAGAGGTTGTTCCTGCTAAATCCTGGCCAAACTGCCAATTCATGAGCAAAACAAATATTGTTGTTCTAAGTCACCAAGCTTTGAAGAAGTTTCTTTAAGGAGCAATAATAAAAGAAGTCTCTCGTCACTGGGTGCTGAGAGAATGATGGGCTCATCAGGATGGATTGGTTGGTTTATAGCTTCCTGTTTTCTCATCCAGATTGAAGACAGGGAATGTGACTCAAATTTGCTTATTGGGAAATTATTTTAATAACTAGAGGCTTGGTGCATGAAATTCATGCATGGGGGGGAGGGGGAGGGTTGGTCAACCCTAACTTCCCTCCCCTGCAGGCTTGATCTCCCTCAACTGCCCTCCCTTGCAAGCCTGTTCCCTCCCAACTACCCTCCCCTGCTGGCCATCTTGTGGCGGCCATCTTGTGTCCATATAGGGGCAGCCATCTTATGTGTTGGGGTGATGGTCAATTTACATATTACTCTTTTATTAGATATCATTGGCTTGTATATTTTATTTCTGTGTTTCTCTGAGTCATTTTATATTATAAGCCAAATAGATGCCTTTTTAAAAAAATAAAATAAAAATAAAGAAGTGCCAATCTTGAGGATCAAGAGCTTTGTGGTCCTCTCTCTAATGTTAAGGAGTACTCCCTTTCTCTCCTCTGCATTTCAAAAGTGGCCATATAATCTCCCTCAACTTGACTTTAGTTCTACAAGTTGGTTTCTCTTTCCAAGGGGTAAGGATGGGAGGAGGAGTGGGTTATGCCAACCCATTTTTCTTATTAATTCACACTAATACAGCAATCTGAGTGCTTTCTGCATAACATTTTGTTTTATTTTGTTTCAGGTGGGGGTGATCTACATAAGGAAGAAAGTTGCTGCATCTTTACACAGTAGTGATCAATATGTGCAGGGTTCCCTATGGCCACCTCTGCTCTTGCGAAATGCCAACCTTGAGTTTCCATTCAGCAGTCTGCCTCACTCCCCAAAGCACACCCAATTTCACATACATTGGACAAGAATGTAAGTATTATTTCATAGTGAATTGGGGGATGGAGAGAAGGTTACATTAAACACCACGAAAGAAAACTATTATTGGGTAGTTTGCCATAGTTATCACTAGTTTATCTCCAGTCTTCTCACAATGTACCCTCTCACCCCAGGTATCCTGTCATCACAGCTCTTATCTCCACCCCTCCAACATGAAATTCTACCACCCTTCAGTTAGTTTACTACACACAGAGTATGTGTGTGTGTGTGTGTGTGGTGTGTTTGTGTTTTGTTTTGTTTTTTTACCTTGGCAGTCAAACAGGATCAGCTGATTGTTCCCAAAGCATGCCCCTAAGGCCGTTGGCTCATTCCAACACACCTCCAATCTCATTTTCATGTTGTTACTCATGTTACTTGTTTCTGTTTCTTTCCCTTGGAGCTCCAGGAACTTGGCAAGAGCTTCATTGTTTTCCTTTTGTGTTGCTCTAAAGAATGCAACCATGGCATCCCTGCTCTGAAGTCCTGAATGCCAAAGTCAACAATGGGGTGGAGAACCTACAGCCAGTCACCCTCATGGAGTTCCAGTCCTGCTGTGGCAATGGCTTCACTTGCTAAAGCCATACAGTATACAACCCTAGAATAGCAAGAATCTAGGCAAATGCAAGACAAAATGCTCCCAGTATGTCCATCTTAATTTTATTTGATGGACAGAGAGTCTACCCCTTACCCTAAAGGTAGGCAAACTGCAGTAATCATGCCAGTGGGGGGCATCATAAATGGTGATTGGTGAAAGCTGGCCATCTCCCAAAGAGGCAGCAAGATGTAACAATTACAACAGGAGCTCATAGCTGCCATTTGTTCACCACTTACTATGTGACAGGCATCATGCCAACAGCACTATCTCAATTAATACTTAGAACAACTTTTCGGGGCAGAAACTATTATTAATCCCATTTCACAGGTGACAAAACTCAGGCTCAGAGGATGCTAAGTAACTAATCCAAGACTAGAGCTAATGAGAAAAGGTGACTAGTAAGCAAATGAGAAAATATCTCTTGTCTCATAATCACTATCAATAGAATATCAAAAGAATCTGGTCTAAGAGGGAAGATGTCCCCCATAAGAAGACCTACTGTTTCTGAGGCCTCAGTTTGTGCTAACCCTTTATTGTCTATCATACATCAAACCTAGGAGGAAGATGTGCTCATCATCCTCATCTTACTGATGAGGTTTTTAAACAAGAAAGTGGCATGACTTTGTATTTTAATTGACCTGCTTCAGGACTCTACCTAAATCCCTAAAGTCACTTCTTACTGTGTGGAGAATGGATCCACAGAAACAAAAGTAGAAACAAGAAAAGTGGTTACAGCTGTATATGTCCAAGTTAGGAGAAGAGTAACAAGAAGATGACAAGAGGAGAGATGTGGGATACATGGTGGAGGCAGAAAATATGGGACTTTTTGATCACTTGGATGGGTGTAAGGAAAATGGAGAAATCAGGGATGTCTCCTAGATGTTTGGACTAAACACATGTGAAGCCAACTGAAATGAGTTCAATGCATGGGGTGAAATCAAGAGACAGGTATGGACAAGTAATCTTGAGAGTTCTGTGAGTCATCCAAGTGGGTTTGCAGGTGGCTTTTTAAGGTCTCCAGTTTTCAGGGCTCACTCTTCCATGTCTGAACCTTTCTATCACCACCTGACCACACAAGGATGAGTCATTTTCAGTTTTGTCCCTTGTTTTAACACCAGTCCCTGAAGAATGCTTATTGCTTTATCCAAATCCCTAGGTCACCTCTTGTCCTCTATAGACATTAGGGCTATGCTTATCCTGCTTTGCCTCAAGCTGAACATTCTAGACCAGCTGTCACTAACCTTACAGACCTCACTAACCACCAGTGGTCTGGGGAACAATGGTTGGCGACCACTGTTCTAGACCACCTAATGCACAACAACAAAGTTGGCCTTCCCAAAGTTGACACTGAGTTTCACCACATCTTTAGTGCCTGAAAGCCAGGCTCAGCTCCTTGTAGGACTTTAGGAGGTCTAATGGTGCCCCCAGAACTGTGAATGCAGCAGCCCTGATGAAAGTACCATCTCCCATTTCACCATAAGCTCACCAGCCCTGAGTAGTAACCTTTTTGCAAAGTGAAAAATTTGTTATATTTTCATTTGCATTGCAAAATTAAATTTTTACACTGCAAAGCACAATATAAACTCAAGTCTAACACATAAGATAATTTAGTGAGCAAACAATCTGCACAACTACACTATAGCAACATTTAGGATTGTTGGGATGTAGAGCACACCAGAGACATTCACTGAGCATATGCTAAGTACCAGATACTCTGGTTAGCACTTTGTATCCCTCAGTTAGTCCTTACAGTCACCTGGTAAGTAGCTGATGTTGTTGTCCTGCTTTCAGATGAGTAAGCAGAGAATCAGTGATATAAAGAAACTTGCTCAAGGACTTAGAGCTCATCAATAACAGAACCAGGACTAATCCACTGCTAAAGTGTGTGGTGGCATTTGGAGTCTCAGTCTCTTTTCTGCTACTCACCTTGGTGTGATTTCAAACATGTATGGCCTTTCTACTCATTTTTGAAATGTTAAAAACACACAAGGTTGGGAGCGGAGGAGGGAGAGATGAGGAGGGAAGCAAAGAAGGAAAGGTAGGCAGAGGGAAGGGGTTGGGGAAGGAAGAAAGTGTAAGCCCTTGATTAATAGTAACTCATCAAAGTTACTTCTTCAAGTGCAATAAATTCTGGCCAACTCAGTCATTTAGGTTCCAACAGAACCTAAGCCTTCCCTCTGTAAAAAGAATAAAACTGGCAACCCGTAAGGAACCCATGGAGCCAGAAAATATGTTATGCTTGGAGCCAGTGTCCAGCCCCTATTCACTTAACTCCTCCTTCCTTTCTCTTGCCCCTGTCACCTACCAAGCACCAGGTGGGCAGAAAGCTAATAGCAACACCTGCAGGTGGCAGGAAGCCCTGCAACTGCTCAAAAGTGGAACTTCGTTGAAGTCAGAGCAAGGTCTTTGGTTTTCTTTGATCTTATCAGAGCCTGGGGAAGAGTTTGCATTTGTTAACAATTTGGGCATCAGGGAGTAGCATTATCAGGGAATGGCCACTCTGTTCCATATTATGTCAAAAGCAGTGAGGAATTTGTCACTGTTCTCTCATAAACTAATTCAGGAATTATCTTAATTTTAGAGGGAGTGGGTAATGGCTTCTGTTTAATGTCAAGAGTAGTAGGAAGGCATTCCTTGTCCCCCTAAAATTCTCTCCTCACCAAGCCTGCCAAAGAATTTTCACATGCTCCCATTATCAATTTATTCCACTGGAGACCACTTTGAAAATGTAATCCAAATGATGGAGATAATCAGATAATCCATTAAATCTCTCCATCCTGCTCTGAAGGACCATCAGAGTGTTGGTTCTAAGTATTTACTCAATCTGAATGAAAGCATCTCAACTCTTTCTGACTCCATTTTCCCAGCCTGAAGTGGGATTGTTGTGCAGATTAGATGGCACTCCCACATTAAGGGCACAATGCCTGCTACAAAGTCAAGGCAGAATTTGTGAGAGGTGGTGAAGTGGTAGGGATGGCAAAAGTAGCAGAAACATTTATTGTCTGTATCAGAAGAAATGAGAAAAGATAAGACCACACAGAACCTGTAAGGGAAAGGAGTGCTCAAGGAAAAGGCAGAAGACAAGTCACCAACTGGACCATCTTGCTGAGAGTGGGTCCCAGTGACCATGCAGTAAACATAGAGAACGATGATACTAGCCACCAAATCACTCTGTGCTGGATTCCAGGCACCTTGCCTCACTCATTGAGTTCATTCTTTTTGAATCCTCATAAGAAATCAATGAGGTCAGTCCTACTAATATCTTCCTTTTTTTTTTTTTATTCTTCCATTTATGATTGAGGAAACTGAGGCTCAGAGAGCTGGGACAATTAGCCTAAAGGCAACAGAACAAGGACCAAAACTATCTCTGTCTGCCCAAGTCCAACTGGTGATTTCTGCACTGCCCCCTGGGAATTGTATGGGGCTGAGCAGCCTCATTCTGTGCTTACCTTCACCCAAGAGACAGAGGGAGGGATGCATTCAGTTCTTTCTTCAGTGTCTGGAGACCATGGCCCTGCAGTGAGCAAACAAGCCCGGGGCCAGGCAGGGTCAGATCTGAAGCTCTGCTATCTGCCTCATTTCATCAGGCTGCCAGGCAGCCAAGCACAGGAAATTAAAAGCAACTCATAGATCACAAAGTGCAGCACCAAGTGATCTCAGATAGAATCTGCCCCCCTTCCCTCTCCTTCTCCCTTCTGCAAGAAGATGGCTCTTAGCAGTTGGCTGCTAAAGGTCTGCAGGTATTCTGACTGCCCTACCTACCCCAGAGGCAAATAAGGAGGCTGTATGCTCAGAGTCTGGGGAGACAGGCCCTTACAGTGAGAGAGAAAGAGAGAAAAGGAAAATGATATATATAAAGATGAGACATCTAATCCATGGAAAAGGGGAACGTGAGAAAAAATTTCTTTCAGGTGATACTCTTAATTCTTCGAGAACAAAATGAATTAACTGGTAGAAAGAAAGAAGAGAATTCCAGGCAGAGAACATAGCTCAAGCAAGGGCTTGGAAGTGTGGGGGTACCAGGGGGCTTGGTATAGGGAAAAGGCCTAGCACTGGAAGATAAGTGACTGGATTTTCAGCCTCTCTCCTTCCTCCCCCATTCACCACATGCTATAGCATTGCTCAGTTCTAACCATTAGTCTGTTGTGAAATTAACTTCAGTGGGTAGAGGTCACCTTACTCATTCCACCTTTATGTGTCACCAATATTCTATAGTGGAGGATGTCCCTGCTAGTGTGGATATCTGTTATTTTTGCTTGCCTGGCATCCCTTCCTCTGAGTTTTGGCTAAGGTGCCCAGTTTAATTCCTTTAAAAAGTCTCTTATTCTCACAAATGGTCCTGAAGATGGTCAATGATGACACTCCTATTCCATGTTTCTTCAGCCAAGTGTGTGGGGGTATGGCATGTGTGATCCAAACTCATCATAGAACTTTCTCTCTTTGAAGGCTGATATACCATGTTTCCCCCAAAATAAGACATCCTCCGAAAATAAGACCTACTTACAGGTTTCCTTCTGAGTGAAATATAAGGCATCCCACCAAAAATAAGCCCCCCCCCCCCCCCAGGCTAAACATGAGAGATTTGGTCCACTGATTCTGAAAGAAATGGAGTCACAAGAAATTCACCAGGAAATTCAGGAATTGGGTTGTTATGATGATGTTCCAGAAGATGATGTCATGATTGTCATTGAGTAAATGAGTAAATTCTTGATACTGTAGGATTCACAGTTTGTCTGGTTTGTGTTGACAACTATCCTACTACCGTACCATATACAGGTAATAAATTTCCTTTATTTTCATTTAACAATAAATGTGTACCGTATTCTTCTTCATGAAAAAATAAGACATCCCCTGAAAATAAGACCTAGCGCATCTTTGGGAGCAAAAATTAATATAAGACACTGTCTTATTTTCGGGGAAACAGGGTAGGTACGAGCCTCATTAGCATGACAAAAGGCTATGTTGATTCAGTCCATGGGACACCCTGAAGAGATAACCATAAGTTCCTGTTCGCTGGGACTTGATTGTTCAACTTTCCCTTCAGTTCTGTGAGCTATCCAAAATCTGCCTGATAAAGCCCTTTAGCTGCTTCTTAGCCAGAGCCCATTTCAGTTACTTATAACCAAAAACTCTATTGAATGCCCCTGTTCTTTGAGGCCAAATAAACATTAGTTTAAGATCCAATCCTAATGAAATAGATGATCCTCATGCCTGCCCATCCTTTTGAGAACTTCTATTACCTCTTGCCTCAATCCCCTACATCCACTAAATTATTTTAGTTTATGTACAATCTCACCATCTTGTGTGGGCTATCTGTACAATATAATGAACTCAGTACCTTTTCTGCATTTTTTTCTTTTCTCCACTCACCAAGACCCACTGATACAAGGTAGGTGTGTGTGTGTGTGTGTGTGTGTGTCTTTATTGAAAAAGTTTACTTCACTCATACACACAAAAAAAAGTGCATAAAAAATTAGACATCCCTGTTCTTAAAATTTTCACTAACGCAAATATCTAGTTTAATTTTTTCTTCTTGTGTTCTCTCCCCTATTTCTTCTCTTCCTTCAAATTCTCTCAACCCAAATTCCCCATTTTTTTTAATGAAAAAACACCAGTTCTCACTTTATTACTTTGTATCCTGCCAACTCTGCCCTCAGGGTCTCAAGACAGTTCTCCAAAAGATAATTCTGGGGCCAAGTGTTGACATAGTTCCACCCTGCTACAACTGCTTAGAGTAGGGGTGTCGAACTCAATCAGAGAAGGGGCCAAAATCTAAAATCCAGCCTAAATCGCGGGCTGAATGGTTTACTGAACAGTCATAAACTGTCATTGTGATGGAAACGCAGCGGAGTGCAGTGATGACAGCGCGGTGCGGGCCACATTGCAAGGCCTGGCGGGACGGATTTGGCCCGCGGGCCTTGTGTTTGACACATGTGGCTTAGAGAGAACGAGCTAATCCCTATCCTGTGCCCTTCCAATTACTGCTCAATGCACCCCAGTTAACTCTGCTGCTGTGTAGACAGGCCAAGATTCAAATCAGCTTCAAATGCCAATCTCCCAAAGCCAAGTCCCCTGGAGGAGCCAAAGACCTGCCTTCCTCGCCAGGCTCCCCCAACTTAGTTAGCTTTCCTCACACTCTTTAACCACCTCAGGCAGCTGGTTTCTGAGAATAGACGTTGCCCCAGTGCCCTCCTGACCCCTTGAGGAGGAGGAGGTGAGAGGCCCTCTTCAGCCAATGTCAGCGTACAGTGGGAAAAAGGCCTGGGGACAAGGCCAGACTGATACTGCAAATGTTATTTCTTTCCTGACTCTCATCCCCAGCACTAGCTGTGGTGGCCTCACCAGAGCATGGGGCATGCTTCTCCCTAACGGGCCTCAGTGGGTCGCTTGGGAGTCAGCCATCCTCTGGCAACTGCTCAGGCTCCCAAGACTTCCCAGAATCACCCGCCCTCATTTGTCTGGGGTCATGGCTTTGCTTTGGAAGAGAAGTTCCAGTGGAGACCTTCAGCAGGATGGGAATCTCTCAACTTTTTCTGGAGCTCCTCCAATATTTCTCCAAATCCTTCACTGAAGACTACTCAAAGGGAACGACTCAAAAGGCCCAGATAAGTCAAGTTAAGTGCCTGGCTGCTATTCTGTCCTGTTTGAGACTCAGAGAACCTGCCATACCCACACTCAAATTAAAGAATTCCCTATGCAAAAGAGGTATTTTCTGCATCATGGATCCCTACCTACAGCCAGCCTGATCCATAAGAAGCCAGGCTGTGGGCTGACCAAGGCCCATGTGGGAGCCAGCAGCCTAGCCAATGGGACTCCCAGAACTGGATGGTGACTGACAGCCTGAACCAATCACATTCTCCCTCATGCCATACTTTATCCCTATATACATATTGAGACCTTCTCTGCCAGGTACTAGGCTAGGTTCCAGTGGTACAAATGTAGAAGGGGCTGTGTAACCCCAGATCTTTTAACCCTTGGCAGGAATTCAATATATTACTCTGTTTCTTATTAGCAACTTAGACTTGTCGGATTTTGTTGTGACAAAAACAAAACCTCTCATTTATAAGGTAGCCAGTGCTTTAAAAAAAAAACAAAAACACAAAACAATAAATTTATTAGGATCCTTGATTTCAGAGAACAGAAACTGAATTCATTCTGGCTTAAGGAAAAATCAGAACTCACAGGCTCATATCTTAGATGGCCCCACCTAGAGCTCTCCTCAGGAAATCAAATGATGGTATCATCTCACTCTCACTCTCCCTCTCTCTTCCCTCTTCCCTCCTCCCTTCTCCTTCCATCTCTCAGCCCTCTTTTCATCATGGGTTGGACTAATTCTTTCCTAAAATGTAAGAGCTTTATCCCCAAAGCAGGAGACACGGCACAGTCAGCTCCAGGCTTCATCAGTCCAGATCAGCAACACCCAAGAAAGAAGATGATTTCTCTCTCCCAGAACCCACATATAAAATCCAAGATAAAGACACCAATAAACCAAACGTGAGCCATATGGCTACAACTGAGCCAATCACTGTAGTTATCTCAAGGGGCATCAGGCACCACTATTAGTCGAGCAGTGGTCATAGCATAGGGGTGTCGAACTCAATCAGAGAAGGGGCCAAAATCTAAAATCCAACCTAAATCGCGGGCTGAATGGTTTACTGAACAGTCATAAACTGTCATTGTGATGGAAACGCAGTGGAGTGCAGTGATGACAGCGCGGTGCGGGCCACATTGCAAGGCCTGGCGGGACGGATTTGGCCCGCGGGCCTTGTGTTTGACACATGTGTCATAGCACATCCCTTTGCCTCTAGAATCAGATCTAAGGTGACCAGACGTCTTTCCAACAATCGGGACATTTTTATTTATTTATTTTTTTTTTATTTTATTGATTTTTTTTTTTTTTTTTTTTTTTACAGAGAGGAAGTGAGAGGGATAGAAAGCTAGAAACATTTATGAGAGAGAAACATTGACTAGCTGCCTCCTGCACACCCCCTACTGGGGATGTGCCCACAACTAAGGTACATGCCCTTGACCAGAATCGAACCTGAGACCTTTTAGTCTTCAGATCTACGCTCTATCCACTGAGCCAAACCGGTTTTGGCCAATCGGGACTTTTTTAAAACGCCGTGAGACGCGGGACAAATTGTTAAAAATCGGGACTAAAAGCAGGACGTCTGGTCACCTTATAGATATCATGAAAGAGAAGTAGCTCCCCCAGAAGGGAGTGTGCTCTTTCCACTAGAAAATGAAGCACATGCTAAGCAGAATGGAGGAGACAGAACAGATGAGAGATATCTGTTATAGCAGAAAGAGTAAAATGAAAAGATAATTATACAGAAGAAAAAGTAGGGAAGGCCTTTCCCAAAGGGTAGTTAGTTCTAGGATTATTTCTGATGAACAGTTCCTTTAGAATATGGAAAACTTAACTATATTGTAAAATGCTTAATGGATTGGCAACTTTTATAAGATATATACATGTGATGAGTCAATACAGGGCTACTGCCCAAGGTAACAGAGGACAAACCAATTATCTTTTGAGGCGAGGAAGGGAATTTGCATTTATTGACCAAGGGTGTTGGGCCTTGTATCTCCACAGTATTCACAAAGCTATATGTACATTCATAAAGGCAAGTGCCATTGTTTCCTTCTATTTACAGGAGAACGAACTGATGCTCAAAGACATTAAAAAAACAACAACCATCTCACTAAAGGCCCCATGGCAAGTAAATAGTGAAGCTGGGATATGAATCCAAGTTGTCTGATTCCAAAACTTGTGCTGGTTCCCCAAGTTTGTCCTGCCTGCCAAAGGCAATCTAGCTCCAATGAAAGGTGGAGGGACAAACAATGAGTCCCTCTTCTATTTATAGACTGAGGACAAAACCAGACAGCCCAACAGGCAGAAGTGCTGAGAAACAGTTTGTCTGGGTCCTTCACGAGGACGTTCTTTGCTCCCAAAATGGAGAAGGTGCTCAAAAGTAAGAGTACACATTATGAAACGCTCTGGCAACCAGGAAAAAGGATAATGGATCCAGCCACCCAGGGGTGACTAGTGGCCTGCAAGAGGTTGCTTTAGTAGAGTGTGTCAAGATCTGGAATTTAAAGGGATTTACATCAAGTAACTGATTGATAAATGGTGGCTTCTAAGGTGAATCCCTTCATTTGAGAAGTTTAGCAGTAAATATGAAGATATCTTGCATATTTTTAAATAACAGGGAAGCAATTACTGAAGAGGAAGGGTAAAGTATCAAGTTTGAATGAAAATGAGTGTTTGTCTTATTTACAGATAGAAAAATATTGGGGGTGGGACTGGAGGTGGAAGAAGGCATAGAGAGAATAGTGTTGGGAAAAAATGAAATTTAAAAAAAAGAACTTAAAAAGGAGAGAGAAAAAAAAGTTGCAAGGAGCATGCCACTAACAACAGAAATAAAAATCCAAGCTAACTTGAGCAGTTGAAACCTTAGGCTAGGAAAACAATGAGTCTGAACCATGACATAGTTCTTTGAATAGCTGCAATCCTCTTCCAAAATAAAAATAGTAATAACTATTATTATTTGGCAAATACACACAGAACCACGGGACATGGTACACAGAGCTTTGTATTGTTTCTCCTTGAGATGCATTATTAGCAGACACGGACCCCCTGAGGGGGCTTTGAGAAGTCCCTTTTCTCACGCCTTTGTCCTCTTCCCTGAAACTCCCTTGTCCTCCTGGCCTTTTGGGCCTCTCTGCCCTCCTTTCATGGCTCTCAGGAAACCAGTTCCACTCAATCCCATGAAAAGCTGGAGGTAGTGGAGTCAGATTCCTCCAAGGAGGAGGCTTCAGGCCCTTCAGCAACACATCAGAAGCCTCACAATTTTTCTCTAAGTGATAATGTCATCTCTCCTCTTACAGAGAATGACTCCTTGGGAGCAACTTTAGGAGTCTCATACAGAGCAGGTCAAAGTGTGGCCCAAAGTGAAGAATATCTTCCCCAATACCAGCTCTTATGGTTGGCACATCACTTACAAATTATGAAGCCTCACTATACAACTATTTGATACCATTTTTAAAGATCCTACTATTAAAAATATTTTACATATAAAATAGATCTATAAGCCCTAGCTGGTTTGGCTCAGTGGATAGAACGTTGGCCTGTGGACTGAAAGATACCAGGTTCGATTCCAGTCAAGGACACATGCCCGGGTTGTGGGCTTGACCCCCAATAAGGGGTGTGCAGGAGGCAGCTGATCAATGGTTCTTTCTCATCATTGATGTTTCTATCTCTCTTTCCCTCTACCTTCCCTCTGAAATAAATAAAATATATAAAATAGACCTACAATAAGAAGAGTTTTTAAATTCATGAATTCCATTGAGTTATAGGATTCTTTTTACTTAAAAATCCCTTCATTGTTGCACATATTCTGCTCATCCTATATAATAAAGCCTAATATGCTGTGTCTAGTCATCCCTTCAACCAATAAAAGCATAGTATGCTAATGTCACTCAACTGCTCACTATGATGTGCACTGACCACCAGGAGGCAGATGCGCCAACTGGTAGGTTAGCTTGCTGCTGGGGTCCAGCAGATCAGGACTGAGCAAGACAGGCCAGACATGCCCTGGTCCCCTCCCACTGCTCCTTCCTTGCTGGCCAAATTCCCGCATCTCTCTCCAACAACCTTGGGTGATGTCAGAGAACCAGTTTCGGCCCAATCCCACAAGCCAGGCTAAGAGACCCCTAGTGAGCAATAAATGGACACAGCATTCTGCTGGGCCACTTGGAAATGCTCATATTTTTTTATCCAGCAATTTTAATTCTAGAGCATGGACTCTGATACCACATTGACAAATCAGTCATGTGATTTACCCTTGCTGAGATTCAGTTTCCTCATCTCTAAGATGGGAATAATTAATAGTACCTCTGGAATTAAAAACAAAAACAAAAACAAAAACAATGCTGATGGAGGACCCCACCCTTGGAAATTCTGTTTTAAGTCACTTAGGTATTGGGATTTTTATTTTGTTCTGTATACTTAGTCTTTTCACCTGAAATTTTCTAAAATACACATGTATCACAGTTATAATTACAAACTAAAACCATAAATGCTATTTAAAAGCTATTTCAGTTGCTCCTGTGAGAATAGCTAACTAAGCAGTGATGCCCATAACTGGTTCACCGGTTCCTTTCTCCCAGGGAGAGCTCACAGAGGGTGTGAGAGGAGCTGCAGTGGGCAGAGAGTGAGAGGAGGTTTCAGAGTGTGAGTCACTGCTCTGGAGAGGGAGCACTAGATGGGGAAGAAGGGTGTAAAATAGGGACACTGGACAAGAAGGGCTGGTGCAGGAGATCAAGAGGACTCACATCCAGCATGGCTGAGTGATTGCATGCAAGCAGCTGTTAATTTGTGGCCCTTCTTATCTGTGGCTTGCTCAGTGCCCATTGTAATGTTGGTGTTTCATTTATGTATGTCAGCATGTTTTCTCTTTTCCAACATATGCACTTGATAAGGAGAAAGGAAACAAAGAAAGGATTGTAGCTATTAAAAAATGCAACAGAGTCCAGAGATATTTGCATTTTTCTCCTTCCAGGTCTGATATTGAATGTTTTGGGTCTGATGAATGATCTTCTTTATTGGTATAGCATTTATTTTTCCCCTATTTATTCAGCAAATCATTATTGAACTCTTACTAGGGGCCAAGCCCTGTGCCAAGTACTTTTCATCATTTAATGCTTATCTAGAACTTTAAACAAATGAATCAGGTACTGTTATTAGCTTGCTTTTTACAAAAGAAAGATTTGAAGCTGAAGGAAGTTATTGGCCTAAAATCTCCCAGCAAGTTGTTAGTCATCACCATCATTATCAGAATAGCTACTGTTCATTGAGCACCTACTTAGTATCAGGAATTATACTAAAAACAGTATGCCTATTTTTTACCCTTTTATCTCACTCTATCATTGCCTCCACCAACCCCTGCCCTATGAGACAGTAGTTATTATTATCCCCAATTTATGGATGAGGAAATAAGCACAGAGAAAGTCACTCATACAAGATCACAGCTTTTAGGCAACAAAACAGAATTTATATCTTAAAATGTTAAACTCCTGAGCTCCTATATTCTTAATCCCTAAATTATGCTGCTCCCACAATTTAGTGACTGAGCTTCAGTAGTCAGGCTAGGCTTGATGCCTTTAGTATGCAGTATATTGAAGGTACATCAATTAATTCACCTCTCTGGGCCTGTTCTCAGTATCCGAGATTGTTATATGCTATATGTTAAATAACCTGAGGAGCTGGAAACGCCAACCTAAATTGTGTCTTCTTTTTTTAATTCTAATTCTCTTTATAACTATTTCAGGCATATGCCATTATCACCCAAAAGCCATGGCAGAAGAGAATTATGGGAAAATAAAAGAGAAGACAAGAAAAGGGCACCTGCTGGTTGCCACGGTAAAATGTTCAAAGGAAGCAAGAGACAGCTATTAGCATTCAGTTTAATGGTGTGTTTAGCCCCATCCATAACTGGAAGTGTGTTTACTGTTTCATATTTCCTTTGTGAGAAGGAGTCACAAATATCATTCTCTGTATTGAGAGCCAGTTAATGGTTCTAATTATACATCGGCTCACAGTGTCTCAACCAAAGGGTGGGACAACCAGGGCTCTTTGGTTATCCCAGGCTGTGCTAGCAGATATCCTGACCCCATGGAACTGACCATTTGCTGCCCAGTGGTTGTGGATAACCCAGGACTGCTAGGAATGTGGTCCAGAGCACCTCCAGAATGAAACTGAAATGAGCTCATTTCAAAGTCCCAGGAACTCTTCGTCCCAATACTTCCCACTTAAATGACACTTTACAAGCTATTTATCCACCCAACACCCGGCCATGTTGTCAAGCTCCATTGCCCACACACTGCAAAGGGGATACTGAGATAAAGG
Source organism: Pipistrellus kuhlii (assembly GCF_014108245.1). Taxonomy (NCBI): domain Eukaryota; kingdom Metazoa; phylum Chordata; class Mammalia; order Chiroptera; family Vespertilionidae; genus Pipistrellus; species Pipistrellus kuhlii. The sequence continues at coordinate 12,348,912 of NW_023425584.1, forward strand.
TACACCACATAGAATGCGAATCAGCCACTTCAGAGGAGGGGATGGAAACATTCCCAACCATAGGAATTTGCCAAATCCCTCCTGACCTTCAACTGCTCCACGGTGGTCCTCAAGCCTGGAAGCTCTGGCTCCATCCCAACTCAAGAGTATCAAAATCTCTGGGAGGGGAAAAGGAGAAAGGGGGAGCAGGCATCTGTAACTCATGAATGTTCCTCAGGTGACTGAGCTGTGTAGCAGAGAGTGAGAACCACAGCTCTGAGCCCTCCACACTCTCTCACGCCACCTGACTTATGCATCTGGCATTTCACTCATTCTGTCAAATGACTTCCTCATTAAACCAGAGTTTCCGGTAGACAGTATGGCTCAGTGTTAAGTATGGGGATACTCAAGTCCTGCTGACCTGGGTTTGAATCCAAGCTCTGCCACTTTCTGGATATGGATAACTTAAACATACGAGGCTACAATCTCCTCATCTGCAAAGCAAAATGGGAATAGTAATGCTTTAGGGTTGTTGAGAGCACAAAATTCCTGGCACACTGTTAGTGCTCAATAAAGAGTAGCCACTACTTCGGGTAACTATGATCTGAGCTGTTATTTTTTTTTTTAATATATTTTTATTGATTTCAGAGAGGAAGAAGAGGGATGAGAGAGAATCATTGGTCGGCTGCCCCCTGCATGTACCCTATTGGGGATAGAGCCTGCAACCCAGGCATGTGCCCTAGGCTGGAATTGAATCCAGGACCCTTCAGTCTGCAGGCCTATCCACTGAGCCAAACCAGCTAGGGCTGAGCTGTTTCTTACATAAAACAAGAGGAAGGAGAGCTATCCTAGACCAGTGAATTTCCATTATAGGCAAGTGGAACAATGCCCAGCTTTATATTCTCAACACAGTTTTCCACACACAGTGGGACGATGGATTCTCCCCCTTGTTTAATTAGAGAGAAACCTAACAGCAGCGACAAGGACCATAGACTGCCCTTTTCTTTTCTGTTTCTGAAAACAGAGACTGGGAATTCGAAATATTTACATATAAACTGGGGGTTAAAGGGGAAACAAAAATGAAAGAGCACCAAAAATGTGGTTTGGGGCAACATAGATAGATTCAGATAATTGCCCTGATTTTTCAGTTGCTACACATGCAAATAGGATTGTTTTTTTTAAAAAAAATAGTAAATAAAAACTCACTTGAAAGGAAGTAGGGACTAATCATTATGCTGTACACTAGAAACTAATAAACAATAATATTAAATAAATAAAAGCAATCATTACTAGAAAAAAAAATTAAGCTATTGTTAAAAAATAAAAAGAAGTAGGGAAACCAGAAGGGAGAGCTCTCACACCCTATAGCTGGTGACAGCCTTCCCAATGGTCTCTTCCCCTCTACTAAAGTTTGCTCTCCTTTGTTTTGGAAGACTTGCATGTAGACTGCCATAACTGCATGTTCCATGCTGCAATTCTTTATTATTCCTAGATAAACCCATTTTGCTGGAGAAATATTTGCCTGACTTGTTGTTTAAGGTCAACAGGTTCCTCACAAATAACTCAAATTGTATGTAATATTTATTGTATATCAAAGCCAAATTGTTTCCTTTCAAACAAAATATGTTTTAAATAAGCAACTAAGGCTCAAAGAAGTAAAAGACTCTCTCCAAGATTTTACACACACAATAAGTTGCAAAACTGGAACCTACAAGAGCTGATCTTACCAATATACTGTACCACCTACCAGGTTCCGCTGGGCAGAGTGAATGCATAGTGATTATCCCATGGCCAGTGGGTTGCAAAGGCTTACCTACAATGAGGTGCCAATGCCCTAAATCCACACTCCCTGTCTTTTTCTTGAAGGGCCCTTTATAAATAACAGTAACATTGCACAGAATTATTGGATTCCCACAGAAATATCAGGTAACCTGAAGACACACACACACACACACACACACACATACACACACACACACACATTGGGTGAGGTTCAAAGTAAGTCCCTCCCATCAACTACCATTGGGTGAGGTTGGCAGTGGGACCCGTCACTCAACAACCATTGGGTGAGGTTCAAAGTGGGTCTCACCCCTAAACAACCATTGGATATAGGTTGGAAGTAGGTCCACAAGGCAGGGCACTAATTAATTACAGAAATACAGATCTGTTTGAACAACCCCCACCTTTAGGCCCAGCCCTTTTGACCAGTCCCACCTCCTCCTCACTGCTCATGCCCAATCTATCCTCAGGGACCTGGGGGCAATTATGTCATCCCAAAGCACTTCCTCCCCCAACCTCCTTCCTCCCATTACCAGGAGGCACTATGTGTCTCTCTCCCAATGCTCAGACTGTGGGACAGAAATCACAGCAGGTGTACAGTGAAGACCTTGGCAGACACCCCAGGATCCTGGTGACCAAGGCCAACATCAACAGGGATCCATGGATAAATTATGTTGGTATCACGTACTCTGACTCTATGCAATGAGCATGCTCCACACAGGTGGTGCTCTTCCCTAAACCCCAGTCTATTATGAGGAAAACATCAGAGAATCCAAAAGGCATCCTTCAAAACACAGGACCAGCACTGTGCCACCAGACACTGCCCAGGGTGGCCCTGAGAGGAGGCTGCTGAAAAGCTTGGAAAAGACAGACAAGAGAATGAAAGCTGGGTCTCTGAGGGATGCTGCTTCCTGAGACAGCACCCAAGCCCACAAGCCGAGTCTTTATTGGGTAGCAGATGCCATGAGGCAAAGTAAGGACTTGGTCAAGATGTTTGCAACATTCTCAAGGGTTTAAATCCTACTCCATTACATGCACCTGATCAAACTTGGTTTACTTGCAGCCTATATTACTCCGGCACATGGGACCACGTGTTCAGGCCATAGGTTTAAGCTTACAACTCTAGCTGTTGGATATAATTGTGCTGGGAGGCTCTGCCTTCCAAGCTGGGAAATGCAAATGGCCAAGCGAGGACCGGGTCCTCTCATTAGTCCCAGTCTTGAACCTGTCCAAATGCTGTAGTCCCTCTCCACATGGCACCCTCCAACCTCATCAAGGTCATTAAAAACAAGGACTGGGGCAATGCACAGATGGGGCTAAAAGCAGTGCGGGTTCTGGGTAGATCCTTCAACAGAAGAAGGCTATTAGTGAAAGATTAGGGAAACACAAGTCTATAGTCCGGTTCAAGCAGGGCACCAGCATTCACTTTTTAGCTGTGTCAGCACCAGAGTTATGGAAACTGAGAATAGCAGGAGAAACTAGCTATGCAGACCTGTGTGCAGGAACCCTGTACTCACTATGCAATTGTGGGGGGAAATCTAAAATTATTCCAAAATAAAAAAAAAAATTAAAAATGTAATTAACAGCTCTTGCCAATTAGGTTTAGTGGTAAGAGCATCAGCCCAAGGACTGCTTTGTGGGTCCAACCCCTCAATACCATTGGGTGAGGGTGGAAGTGGGTACCCCACCTCTCAGAAACAATTGTGTGAGTTTGGAATTGGGTCCTAACCCTCAACCACCATTGGGTGAGGTTGGCCATTATCATGATGTCAGCTCAAGAAGCTCAACCTTTGCTAATTCCTACCTCTGATTGCATTTTATTGGCCAAACAAGTCTGTAGTGGATATGTTCCCATGGCAAAGAAGACACAAGTGCATAAAGAAGAGAAATCTAAGCAATTTTGGTCTATTCTGTGTGTGTGTGTGTGTGTGTGTGTGTGTGTGTGTGTGTGTGTTTCTCCATGCTTCGTCTGTACTACACTTCATTAGAGAGAAAATATATATATTACAATAATGCCAAATAGTACCATTTGACATCCTACCTCACATACCTTGTAGCATTACTAATTTATCTCAGCACTCTTTCCTCTAACTTAAAAGATTGCCTCAATATTTTTCTACCTATGGGATTCCTGTCAACCAATTAATGCCAGCTCTGCAGATAAAGCATGTTTTATCCCTGGTATAGTGATTAAGAGCATATACTTTGGAATCTGTCAACCCTAGATTAGAATCCCAGCTCTGACTGTGACTGACCATGAATATGTTGCTTAACTAATCTGAGCTTAGAATTTTCTTATCAGTAAAATAACATTATTATATTTCCTTCACAGAATTCTCCTGAAGACTAAAATTGCCTGTGTAACTTGAGGCTCCTCGCCTGACACACAGAGGGTCATTGGTAAATGGTATGCATCAATCCCATTTCTTGATGATTGTTTTGTGAGCATCACCATGAACTGGTCCTCAAGGAGCTGGGACTATAGGAATGAACAAGTGAGATAAGGTTCCTGATCTCATGATGCATTCCAGTGGAGACAGTGTCTTTTTTGTAAATAAGTACTTATCAAATAATTTCAGCATGTGATAAATGTTATGAAAGAAAAGAACTGGGGGATGAGACAAAGAACACTAGAATGGGGTAAGTAGCAACATGGGCAAGTCTTGGACACTACAGAAAGCTTCATCTCTGTCATGTGTCGGCCCCTAAGTCCCTGGCACAGGAAAAACAAGTGGAAATAGGACCAGGTGGTATTTTGAACCACTGCAATGATAAAGAAGGCAGGTTATTCATAGTGCTTCCCCCCTGGCCCTCTCCTGTTTGATTATCTGTTCCCAGGATGGAAGGGACTGAACACTCAGTGCTACATTGACAAGGCCCCTTTTAGGTCCCAGCTAATCTGCTGCAATCAGTCTGCACTCTGTAGCCCTGGCTCAGCTATCCCAGCCAATCAGCCCTGGAGCCCTGGGGACCCATCCGCCACACAGCTCCCTTCCTCTCTCATCTTCCTCCCCCGTCCCTGATCCCACCTGCACAAGTCCATCCCTTACTTTCTCTTACCCCCGTCCTCTATTTCCCCATGCCTGTAGGGACAGAGCCCACAGAGGCCTGAAGCAGGGCTCTTCAGCCCTCTGACAACTGCTCCCTGCAGAATTGGATTTCACTCGCTGCGCATGGGCTCCATAGCCAGAGACAGACAAGAATCAATGACCAGGAAAGGGACATCTCTAGAGAAATGCAGGTCGAGGGGCCAACAAAGGGTGACCCTAAGGACATGAGTGCATTCAAAGGAAGACAGTCCCATATAATAATCACCCATATAGTATATGATGCTTGACAAGTCATTTTCATAGTATCTCTTTTCCTCTGGCAACATTGAGAGGCATTAGGCAGGTAGGGAAACTAAAGCTCTGTGGTACTAAGAATCTTTCCCAGGGCTGCTCTGCTGCTCAGCTACTCAGTGGAAGAGCCAGGACTAAAACCTGGGTGTTTTCGAAACACACAAAAATCCAGAGTTTTCTTCCTCTGCATCATTCTGGGTTCTCCAGAGAAAAAGAAGCAATAGGATATGTATACAGAGGGAGAGATTTATTTTAAATAATTTGTTCACACTATTGTGCGGCTGGCACCTCTGCAATCTGTAGGGCAGGCCAGCAGATTAGAAACTCAGGTAAAAGAGTGTGTTGCAGTCTTGAATTAGAAATCCATAAGGCCAGCAGGAGATGGAAACTTGGGCAGGATTTCAATGTTACAGTCTTGAGGCAGGATTCCTTCTTTTCTGGAAAAAAGGATTCAGCTGATTGGATGAGACATACCCACATGATGGAGCGTAATCGCTTTCCTCAAAGTCAAATGATTGTAAATGTGAATCACATCTACAAAATACCTTCACAGCAACATCCAGACTAGTGTCTGACTGAACACCTGGGAACCATAGCCTAGTCAAGTTACCACATAAAATTAACCTTCGCACTCTTCTTAAGATATTTTATTGCGTCATCTCACTCAATCCTCATTATAACCTATGAGGTTGTTTATATAAGAAGAAACTGAGGCTCAAAGAGGAAAAGTAACTTATCAGATCTCTCATAGCTCAGGTGGTAAGACCAGGAGACCACCTCTCATTACAGAGACTTCACAGGGTCCCAATTCTATGGCTGGGAGATACTATTTTACTCCTAACATCAGGTCATTATACAGTGAGGAGTTTGGCATGAACATATAAAAATTTGAACATAATATAGTAAAGTGATCTTAAAAGGGCACCATTCAAACAATGCTTCCATTATTTATCAGTGCCTTTCTGGGACTTCTTCAAGGCTATTAAGTGACATGCAGAGACGCTTTGGAAGAATACATGCAAACTCTGGAAAGAAAACTGGTGGCTGGGTGGCCAGAACGGGAAAGGGACTTTTACCATTTATCTATTGTGCCCTTTAAAATTTGAACCATGTTGACTGTCTGGGTTTCTAAATTAATAAAACTAAAAATGAAATGTATTTTTTTAAAAACCCACATATATATAGGGGGCAACAAGGCTCTCAGCCTCACAACTGCATGATTGCACAATGCTCCAGATACAGAAGAACAGATGAGGCAGGAAGGTATGCCAGCCAACCTGTTTATCACCACTCAGTTCTCAAGGACTCTCACTTCTTCCAAGAATCAAACCACTCTCAAAGAATGAGAATTTGTTGCCAATGAGGATATGCAAATAGTTTACTTCAATCTCTGAAATTAATTCCAAGAAGAGCTTGAAAATTCTTTTGAGTAAAGGTAGTTTCATTGGAGAAAGTGTACATCACCCCCAAGATGATGCTTTGGATGAGAAGAATTCACTGAACTAAGTTCAAGTTTATTCTTTTTTTTTTTTTTTTTAATCTGTCATAGTACAGTCAGCAAGTACCTGATCAACTACCACATGACAAAATTAGACCAGAAATTTCAAAATCAAAATCCTTCCCAGTTCAGACAGACAGCATAAACATCTAAAGCTCCCTGGAAGTTGTGGGGGCTACAGGGAAAGGTCTATGCCTGGCCTCCCAAAGCATTCACATCTAACAGTATTTAAGACATTGTGCTTGGCAATGTTCTTATCTCAGGCTAGATTTGGCCATAGTCCACCAGTTTATCTCCACTTTCTGCTCCAATATTGGATCATGTGAACCAAGCCTCACTGTAATTTTATGCCCCTGGCCATGATAATCTGTTCAGACACGGGCACATGACATAAGATGGTGCAATCAGAATGAATATTAGACATGGAAGATGCATACTGGGAGATGCTGGCAGCCTTTCTGCCACCAGGTTGAGCCTGAGAATGAGGATTACCTGATGGCAAGAGAGACTGAGTCTGGAGGCTCTGCATCAAACTTTCTCTGGATATTTCTGTTATGTAAGTTAATTAACTCTCTATTTTGCTAAAGTCATCTTGAGTTGAGTGTTCTGTTATTTATCACTAAAATAATTCTCACCAATACATTTGCAATGTGTTCCTTTGGGTTTGAGAATTGAGATAATTCTCAATCTGTCTAAATTCCCCATTAAAATGCAAATACTTCTGGGAGAAAGAATGATATAAGAAATAGAATCTAGAAATTATAAAGATGGCAGAGGCCTCAGAGATTTCCTCTCAGATACCCCCAAATGACTTTCAGGTTTTATTTCAGCAACAGAGCTCTTTTTCAAAGAATCCTAATGTATAGCTTTTCATGCCCATTCCACTCTGGTCGTGCAATGAGAGTGTTATTAGGCCCATGCACATGCTGTTTCTACTACCTAAAGCATTCTTCCTACTCATCATTTCCCCCATGTGCCCTAAACTAGTTTGCTAAACAAATGACCAACCTCTGGCCTACTCAGTTTAAATGTCACTTCCGTTGAGATACTTGTTCTGAAGTCTGGGGTTGGATGCCCTGATAATGTGCTCCCACATCATGCAGAACTCTCACCAGGGCATATATAACAGAGTTGCAATCACTCATGTCCTTATCTGCCTGCCCACCTGGAAGTCAGCTCTTAGGCTACAGAGTGAGCCTTTATGCACTTCTGTGAATGACATAGATCATGTCTGTAAGTTGTGTTAAATGAACATGTGCATGAATGGATGAATGAATGCTATCTGTGCCCTGCATCTTCAGATCATAGTTCATCATTTAACCTCAACTCAGAGGCTGAGTTATAAAAGGTACAATTAAGAGCCATCTTTGCCACTTGCCTACAATCCACACCCTGCCCCAGCTCTTCTCTTTGGCATTTTATTACTTTGTTTAAGGGAGAGCAGTCACTTCTCCCAGTGTAAGCATCCTTTGGATGAGTAATATCTATCAAATCCCATTAAGATATAAGCTCCATGGAGGCAGGGCTCCCCCCCACCCCATTTTGTACACTGATGTATTCTGTATGCTGGACAGTACCTACACATAATAGTGGCTCTGTAAACATTTGTTAGATAAACAAATGAATCAGAGGGCATTCGAGTTGCAATGAAACTTAGCAAATTATTCAATTATTTCCAAAGGACTATGTCCAGAGGGACTAATCTTTTGAGAAAAGAAAAGTGTTATGTCCAAAAACGTGTGTAAACCACTGCATATTATTTCCCAATTTTAATGATTCTCACTGTAGTTTAAAAGTAAAGACTCTAATAATTCCTATAGTAAAGATGCCTGTTTAAGTTTGTTCAATGCATTTGGCCAGAGAACACTTTCTGTTTATTTGATGGTGCTAGTGTAATATTGATGGATATCCCATGGAACTGATATCCCAAGAAACACATTTTGGGAAATGCTACTTTAGACCAATTTCCTCATTTTTCAGTGGAATCATAATGGTTTATATCTATACAATGTTTTCTATTTCAAGTGCTTGCTTTGTTACTATCTCCCTAAAGCCTCACAAAACTGAGACATCACCAAGATAGTATCCCTGTTTTGGAGATAAGAAAATAGAGGTCTGGATGGGTTAAGGGATTTGCTGAAGGTCAAACAGCTAGTTAATGACAGATACGACAAAAGAATCCAAGTTTCATATTCATCCAGTTATCACCAATTAACACTTTAGCAGGGGTCTATCCAATCTTTTTTCATACAAAGAAAGTAGAAAGCAGCATTTTCCTTAAAGAAAGATGAAATGGATCTTGGGGAAGACAGAAATATTCAAGAACATGAAGACTTTTGTTAAGAATTTGGGTTAAGTTTCCTCCTTGCTGACAACTTCAAAAGATTAAGTATGATCCTGTGTATTCTGCATGCTCTTACTGCCTGTCACAGGCATCCTTTGAGCCCAAAGGCAGCAGTGCATGCATGGCACACATTACTATCATGGCCCCTCCCTTGAGCATGAAAGACATAGCTAATTCTATACCAACCACTGAAGCCAGGCATGGCCTGAGATATGCTGAATCAAGCACTTCCAGCAGTCACTATTGACAGACCAGAGTTGGCCTAAAGTTGAAGAGTGTCAGGTTTCTTTAATATTTCCTTCCACATTGCTCCCTCTGGTTAAGGGAATCTATAAATGTACCCCTCAAAGGATTTCCTTTCTATTTGCCTGGAATATACATCTTTCAAACTTCAAAGAATTGATACATATTTTTGTAAGAATTCGTTATATGTATGTAAGTAAAGAGCTTTGGAAACAAAAAATTGTACTAATAAAAAGGCATTATTATTGTCATAACTTCTCTTTTGCTTCATCTGTCTAAATTAGAGCCAACATGCTTTATCTTCCTACTTTCTACTTCTAATTTAGGTTTGTTTGTTCTATTGGTGTGTCATCCCAAGTGGCTCCACAGAATTCTTAGAAATCAAAACTAAATTGAGCTTCATTTTTGTTGTTGTTAATCCTTACCTAAGGATATTTTTTCCATTAATTTTTAGAAAAAAAATGGAAGGAAGGGAGGGGGAGAGAGAGTAACATCAATACCAGAGAGGAAATATCAATTGGTTGCCTCCCACAGATGCCCCAACTGGTGCTGGGCAATAAATCTGCAACCCAGGTACATACTCTTTAATGGAAATCAAACCCGTAACCCTTTGGTGCATGGGCTGAAACTATACCACTGAAACACACTGGCCAGGGCAAGCTTCATTTTAAATAGGCCCTTGATTAATGCAGTCTCAGGCATCATAACATTTATAAATTTTTACTTAAAGGGTAACTAGAATCAAGTTGAGGAGCAAATAACACTTCATTTCAACTATCATTGGATTTAGTACTTATTTAGTCCTGGGCAAGAAGCACCCTGCCCAGCTCCCTGCATTTTGGAGACATGTTTATTCCCTCCCCTGACTACACCTCTCCCCATGGAGTGAGGACTCCCAGGGACCCAAGAAACCTGTCTACTCAAAGCTTGCACCCATCTCTTTTACACTAAGTACCAAGCACCCTAGAATTTCCTTCTTCAATGGCCCTGACTTCACTTCTGGGACCATGTAGACTTCTCCCACATGCTCTGCCCTCCTGAAGTGGATGAGGTTGGGTGTGGGGCTAGGTGTGCACTCACCTGCAAAGCCTCTTGAGATGCAGAGAGCATAATGAAGGAATTCTCAAGATAGGAGAATGAAATGTATTTTATTTAACTATTTCCTGACTTGGTGTCCACATTTCAAATATTCATACATATGTAGGTGGGCCTCCATTTGTAGGTACTCTTACCCTGGGCCCTGCAAGTCTTAGATGTAGACCTGTCTGTACCTTTTTGGAACTTTTAAGTCTCAAAGCAGCCTTGCCTACTTGTTTTCTGTGATCTATCATTCAAGACCAATCTGAAATGCAATCCTAATTCTAAAGTGAATGTATGATAATGGCTCTGTGTCAACACTGTACCCAAATAGGCATTTATTTACTGACCACCAGAAAAGTCTTAAGCTTTATGAGAGATTTACCATTTACCAGAGGATTTATCTTTTTCTCAGTCAAGTAACATAATATAGCTAGAAATGTTTGTAAAGTACAAGTTGCTATTCTAATGTAAGGGAATTTTATTTTCATATGTAAAAAAAAAATATCCTACAGAAAGGAAGGGTTATGATTTCCTTCATCACTGTATGACTGGGGTTGTTAGGGACTGCATTTGTGATTTTAATCAGAAGCACAGGAAAGGAATGACTTTTAAAATACTCTGGTTTTCCCACAATCTTTTCATAAATGTATGTTTGTGGTCCCAATCACTGAAAATACACACCTGCTTAAGGCAATTTTAATTTCACGTCCCTCAGGAGGATGCGTAGAAAAGTCACAAACAACATTAGCAAATGCATGGCCTTTGCACATTTCCACCTTTCTAGAGGGTCTGCAAACATCTGGGCAGGCGCTCAACTTTCCCTGAAGCCTGGAGGCATGTCAAGGCTACAGAGAGCACATGACTGCCAAGCAAATCTATCAAAACCGACTGAGAGCTCAAGTGAGTTACCAGGAGGCAGACTTTATGGATTAGGAAAGCCCAAAATGAAAGGAAAGTTACTTTGTAAATAGTTGCTTCCCAATTATGCAGGCAGTAAAGCATAGGAGTGATAGAAACCCAGAGAAGACACAAGTTTTATTCCAGTTCTTATCCTCCTCTCCCTCTAGATCCTTTAACACAGACATTAAAATGCAGGCCATGGACTTGAGAAATTGCTATTCACAGAACAAATTAATGTTTATTTATCTCTTAAGGTTCTTGGTTAGTAAAGATTTACTCATTCTATGTATTTTTTAAAAAACAGATACCATGTCCCAGGTTCTGTTCTGAGTACTGGTAAACTAGAAGAATATGGTCCCTGTTCTCATGAAACTTACATTTAATAAGCATTTTTTTTTTTTTTTTTTACTTTCTAAAGAAGAGTCTGGTAGAGATGCCTTTGCCATACCTTTACTTCTCCACTCCTAACTCCAAATTTGAACAGATGCCAGACAATAAACTGAGAAGGGGGGGAGGGGGGAAGTGCTACAAAGGAAATAAACCAGGTGATGTGATAAGGTGTAGCTGGAGGGGATACTGTATGAGCCTAGGTGCTTAGAGGCGGCATCTCTGAGGATGTAACATTTGAATCAAATGGGTGAAAGGAGCATCCCTGGTGGTGAGCCCTTTCAGAGTGGCTGGAGCTTGGCTCCCCTCCATTGTTGTGACTCAGCCTCTTGGTAGACATCTGCCCTACAAATGATTCAAGAATTGGTGCTCTCTTTGCTACCCTCTGTCCTGGCTCCACTATCAATGGCAGTTCCAACCTCCAGTCTTGGGAGTCTTCTGAGCAAGAGGATGTACCCCTATTACCTCCAGATATTCATTCTTAGAGCTCTCTTATTTATCTCTTATTACTGCTAGATTAGGGGAATTTAGTGTTCTTTCCTCCTAAAGCATCCCTTCATTTAATTCCATCTTCTTGAATGTCTAGTATTCCTCATATATAGCTAGAAGAAAGTGATGGGCAGGAAGGCCCATTTTTGCCGACTCTCAGTAATTTTTCATAGATGTGTCTAGTATCTATGATCTTTTTTCCCCCCAGAAGTGTGGGTGCTGATCACTCATGGCCCTCAAATCTGGAGACTCAGTTAAGCCTCTGAGAATACAATGAAGATCAATTTAACAGCCTGGTACATTCGTTCATGAAGTTAAAAGCACTTAATTTTATTTAATCAATTCTACCCAAGAAGTAGCAGCACCTCCTTTCTTCTCCAGGACAGGTGACTTTCCATAAAGACAAGCTGGTTGACACCTCTGGGCAAGAAGAGTGATTAGGTCCTTCCTTGGATGTTGAGCAGTCATCTCAGCAGGAAAGAATGCCGTCTCCCATTAGTGATGCCTTCTTGGGTTTGGTAGGAAAGGCTGAGGCACAGGTGCCATGCAGTTGGTATTCCTGGACTAGGGTCTAATAGCTACAAAGACCTCATATAGAAAGAATCTCGGTATATGTGAACCTCTTGCAGGTCCATAATGAACTTCTTTCCAGACCAGTGTGAGAATTAAGAACCACTCCATCACTGTATCTCTTTATGCATTATTCACATTAATGAGATTTATTTAAATTAGACAAATATAAATGTGTATATCTTTTCAGCCTTTCTCCAGGGGAAATATGTCCGGGGGCATTTTATCTACAGAATTGGGTAGAATCCAATTCTGAGCCTTGCCAGGTATTTACTTAGGGAAAATTGAAAACCATTCTCCGCTATATAAACTTTTCAATGAGCTTGACATTCCTTTACAACCAGAGAGGGTTGACATTCCTTTATTGCCCGCCGCCCCGTGAATGTGCATCATTGCGTTGGACCAGAGGCCACATGGCCATGAGAGCATCCAACCAATCAAAGCTCAGCATCAACCTGGCCACCTGCCCAGCATAGACACCCAGTGATGGTTGTTCGTGCCAGTGATCCAAAATCAGGACTTAGCTCTAGTCCTCATTAATGTAATACTTAATAAGCCACATAAGCCAAGCAAATCAATTTTAAAAAGTGATTTGACTCACCCATGGTTAATGACAACAATAAAATAATACAGTATAACCCAGTGCATAAATGTTTATAAGTAGGACAGAACTTGATAAGGACAGAACATTAGAATCAAATTATGCAAACAGAAAAAAAAAGTGACTTTTTTTTTTGCAAGAATTTAGCTTGCCTTATACCTGATTTTGGTTTAAGTCTTGCTAGCCTTAGAGAAGCCTCTGAACCCCAGAGAAGGGGTAAAGACATGTGTATATTAACTGGATTATTTCCTACCTGACAACAAAGTGAAAGTCATAGTTTGATCACTACTCTCATTTTAAGACAGGATGATGTTGAAAAATTCAAAGTAAGTAATCCTAGGATCTTCACCTCTCAGAAAGGGAAGTCTTCTTAATATCTTGTGGCCTGTCCTCAGGTAAAATCTAGAAAGGTGGAGGAACTTCTCCAAGGACACACAGCTGTTGATGGCAAAGCAGGACCAGCATTCTGGGGCCCAGACTCTTTATCAAATGCTCCTTCCTGGACCCATGCACACTCTCTTGATAGAAGACCAGAAGTTAGGGGATGGCTGTCTTGAATTACTTCTTTGGCTTTCTGAAAGGACCTGCTTTTGGAGATGTGCTCTGCCCCTATTTTCCTGAGCTCTGAGAGAGAGATGCCCAAGACTGAGAGCTGCACAACAAAGGAGGGTTCAAGACTCTACTATTTCAAATGCACTTGCTGCCTGATAAACACTTCCTTTCCAGAATGGAAACAGAAACAGCTTCTCTACAGCTTATTCAAAGAAGCAGCTCTCAAATTAATCAAACTAATGGGGAAGAAAATCAATAAAGATAACTATCACAAATAAGCTCAAGAAAATAAACAACTTATTTACTGAATCATTTGCTTTGTCATCAGGTGCTTTGACTTCACAGAAGTGTAATTTAAATGAGCTATACCAGCTACACAGATGAGCCCGGGCTAGAAAGGAGTGGACAGGAAGATCTCTAAAAATGTTAATGCCTCATGTGGGACACAGAAACAGGCCCACTCCAAGAGCAAGCTTAAATTGATGCAACTTCTCAGAAAAGTAATTTGAACATTTGGATAAAGAGACTAGAAAATTTTCATACTCTTTTATTGAGAAATTATATTTCTAGGAAATTTATCTTAAGGAGATAATCAGAGAGATGCTCAAAAATTGTGTAGAACGTGCAGCAGTTTTATAATACAAGGGAAAGGGGACAAAAATGGAAACACCTAGGCATCTAACAATAGGATGGTAGCAAATATTCCTGGGGTTTTCTACTAGCCCTATCCTAACACCCTTCCTGTTTGGGGTAAGGCCCATTGTGAGTCTTGGTTAGAGTCAGGGCCCTACTTCTCACTGTCTGTCCCCTTGTAGGTAGGGTGGGACATACTTTTCAGCTTGGCCAACAAGATGGCTTCTTCTCAGAACAGGGAAACCCACATAAATGTAAAAATGCTAAGGACAGATTGTCTCTGTGGTCGACCCTAAATAGGGTTCCCACTGCTCAGTCTATCTTGAAATCTGTCCTTTTTCTTAGTCTATTTTTCATCTCTTCCATAGGTACTATGACTACCTAATATTATGCTAGTAAATTCCTCTTCCAATTAATTTCACCAGAGTTGGTAGAAAACAAAAACTCTGATGGACACAAAGAAAATGTTTAAATACGTTATGAAATATCTATTCAGTGTAGTGTTATTCATCTACCAAAACCATGTTTTCAACACATATTTAATGACATGGAAAAGACAGGATTAAAAGATAAATGAAGATTATGATCACAGTTCTATAAGCCTATGCACATCTATATAAACATTATTAAGATATCTATATCTATCTGTCTGAATGTGTATATCAAAAAATATACACATAAATGTTAACAGTCCTTTTTTTCCTGAGAAGAATTACAGCTGATATAGGATGCTTCTTCTACCACTCAAGCCATTTTATCTTCAGAACTAGTTTATCTGTCACTTCCTCCAGAAAGCTTTCGCCAACCTGGGTGGGGCCCCCTCCTTTGTCCTTCTAGAGTACCTACTACATCTTTGTATCTCACTGAATTATAATAGCCTCTTTAATTTACCTGTCTCCCTGGCCATTTTTATTGCCCACTCTCTATCCCTTACGCTCACATAGTGCCTGCTCCCAGTAGAAATGCAATAAAATTCATAGAATTCAATAAAATGTATACATGCAAGAATTACTGTTATAATAAGAAAAAGACAATGTATTAAAAAGAACGGGCTAGGAACAGAAGATATTCTGGTCAGTAAAGAGAGACAGAAAACTGTTACTTTGAGTAAATTCGATGTGACCAAGAATTGACTATTTTGAACCTAATGAAATGGACACATTGTGTTGTCTAGTATTTAGATTGGTATGGACAGATAAACTGTGGCCTTTTTCTTGGTCTAAATAACTGCCTCCCCTCTCAATTTTCACTGTGCTCCCAGAGATATTGCCTGTTCATCCAGCAGCTTCTATCCTCTGAGTATATCTGCCGAGATTACCATCAGCTAAATATTACATTGTCTTTGGTGGTTTCCCTACAGTGTAACTCCCCATACTGTCAATGCTTTTTTCTAGTTCCAGACAAGCTACAGACTGTTAATTTACGCTTGCCTTTGCCTTGCCCAAGGAAATTGAAAATAAACTTTAATTTCCTACTCGAGGGTTATGAATGCTTTGTGTGCATCCAGAGAAAAAAAGGAATGATTATAATGATTATTGTTTGATGGAATTAGGGTATATGAAGAGAGTTTCTGAAGTTAGTGAAGTTACACAGTAATTGGTCACTTGTCTACATATTTAGAGTTCATTCCAATGAGCAGAGGTTTTTGTCAACATCTGGGGACTGTTCAATGCCTGGCCTCAATCTGTCAATCACTTCAGTAACTATTCATAGACTTCAAATCTGAATTTTGAATTCCATCAAAAGCCTAAAAAAAAAGCTTTCAAGCTTTCAACTGGCCTTTGAGATGCTGTTAAGCCATTCTCCTAGTGAGTTAGTTACCTATGTGATTACACAAAATAAAAGAAAAACATTCTTTGGGATAAATCAATCTCTGGAAGGATACTAAACAAAGATACTTCCAGAACTTCAGAAGCCCAAGTCTGAGTTTCTGGAAGCAAAGGATGAGCAGATACATCTTGTTTGGAAAGTGTTATGGCCTGTAAGAACTTAATGAAAGTTTGGTTGAAGTCTTAGAATGAGCTAAAGTCTGATGTAGAGCCCACTGGAAAAGGCAGAACTTACTTCTAGTAGGGAAAACAGACACTGACTTTTAGCAACTTGGATTTTTGTTTGTTTATTTTAGCTTTAATTCCTTTTTTGGAGATCTATTTTTATTGTAAAACTACATAAAGGTAGCATTAAAATAGTAAACAAGAATTTAATGTGTATCTACCATATGATAAGATCTGGATTCTATAGACTGGTGAACATGAAAGAAATGGCCCTTACATGCACACAATGTGTATCGTGACTTTTCTTTACCTAGTTTCAATCATTACAGTATATGTGTTTTCCTTTTCCTCATCATTATGTCACACATTTCCTCATGTTTCTACATGGTCCTCATGATCAACAATTTAATTATAATAAGTAACTATTCCTCTTCTACAAGAAAAATTGCTGCTATAGTAAGACCAAGGAGAACACTTTTTTGGCATGTAGCATTTTCTCTTCCATTGTAATTGTTCCAGGGATAAATCCTCAGGAATTAGATTCTTGAGTCCTTGATGAAGACAAATGGGTAGATGTGTACTACCATGCTTCATTTCTATGGTACTGGAATGCTTCACTCTATCCATTATAGCATTGCTCCTGGCTAAACCTAGATGCTGCTTCAGAATCTTTCTTAACACATTATTCCAAGGACCTTCTATTATTCAGCCTTGATAGCCATTCCTGGTCAACATATTTATAATTTTGACATATTCTGCCACACCAAAATATTACCTTGAAGATATGTAATGGGGAGATGACTCTTTCATTTACTTCCTTTCCCAAGGAAATAAGCAGATTTTCCTTTTAGCTGACCTAATCTTCCCTGTGGCTTCCTGGATCACTTTTGTGTGTCTAAATATTCAATATCCTCATCCATATTCATGGTGTTCCAACAAAGCTCACTATACCATGATGCAAACTGCCTTTCTGGATGCAGTGGGATTTCACCAGGGCTTAAACAAAAACACTAGGTTTCCTTTAGCTATATTCTCAGGCTTCCTGGCAGTTCAGTGGCTACCAGCAATGGCAAAGAAACCTCCCAAAGCAGTGAGGAGGAGGTCCAGACATATTTGTTATTTAAACTAGAGAAAATAAGCTTAAATCAAGAGGCCACCAAGGATCAGTATCCTGGTCCCTCCAACCAGGCACAGATGGCTGACTTTCACATGTGTCGCTGGCTCTTGCTGACACATTTCCAACAATGTCAGGACTTGGCATATGCCTTTAATAGCTTCCTCTCTAGCCATACCTAAAGCCTCCAGCACCATGAAGAAATCTTCTAAAGGTATTTCCATCTACTTCAGAATTGTTCCTTTTTACTCAAGACTTATTGCTCTTGCCTGATCGGCATGGCTCAGTGGTTGAACATTGACCTATGAACCAGGAATTCATAGTTTGATTCCAGGTCAGAATACATGCCCAGGTTTCGCACTTGATCCCTGATGGTGGGTGTGCAGGAGGCAGCCAATCAATGATTCTCATCATTGATATTTCTCTCTCTCACTCTCTGAAATCAATACTTCAAAAAAAAATTATTGCTCTTATTTTCTCCCCATGGTGTGGGTAGACACATCTGCTATTTTGCTTTGTATCATCTCTCTCTCCCCTTTGGTTAATTGGATAACAGGTTCCCCTGTACATGCTTTCATTTATGACATTGCTGCTCCCTCATTATGCTTTCAATGTGAATCTGATGGGATTGCCAACTTCCATTTCCTGCCCATTCCCCTGAAAAACATTAGTATATGGCCCATCCTCATCCCTCTGGCTCTAGAGATTGGTTCAAAGAATGGCGGTGGGGGTGAGGGAGGGGTAGAAAACAACCCAAGACAGTAATCAGTCTTTTCCAAAGCTCTAAGTCTTCTGAAATACAGTGTCCCCCCAAAATGTATACACACTTTGAATAATTATTCATTCCATGGCTTAAATATGAAAAGAAAGTAGCATCAATTGAGCTATCAAAAAAGAAGTGTGTATACATTTTTTGGGATACCTGTAGGTTGTGGGGGGGTCTGTTTTTCACCCAAGGTTGTGAGGCTTGGTTACTGTGGCCTTGGATATGATGGTGGCCATGCCTTTGGCCTTCTGCCACATGGTGGCAGCTCAGCCACAGCAGAACAAAAGGAGGCCTCCTACAGAAATGGGGATAAAATGGGTGGGTCCTGTTGACAAATTTGAGGCTCTATAGCTAGTTTGGCCAATTGAAGGAGAGAGATTCTAAGGATGCCTTTTATCTCAAAGTACCCAGAGTCTGCCCCCTGCCCCACCAACAAAAGTATGAGGTTGGTATGACCACTCTGAGAAAGAACTTTGTCAGTGATATAGGTTTGTTGACTAGGCAGTGTGAGAAGGGCATGGTCTACTCAGTGTTGACTTAACGGAGACTTGAACCACATGAGTTAGCCCCAGTGTTGTTTCTCACAGACATATAGGGGGACCATTTGTTGGAAGTCCACAAATTTGATCACCCACACATTTTATTAAATTCTTGTTAATAACGTTCTTGTTAATAATGTTCTTCCTCTAAAAAGGCAGTTTCCCTGGGAGATAAGAGTTGAATGCTTCCTTTTGACAGAGAAACAGAATGATTAATGAACAGATTAACTAATCAGCCAAATGGGTGTGCTCACCACCCTCGGAACATTTCTTGCACAGCTCTTATGCATACACAATGCTGTCAACCCAGTGTTCTTCCTCCTTTCTGCCATTGATTGGGAAGACATTTAAATTTTTCAATTGTGCCACCTGTCATCCAATATCCATGCATGGGTGTGGGATGGCTGCAGGAGTGATTTTTCTATAAGCATGGTGGGTTGAGAGCCCCCACTTTAGTATAGGGCGTTTTGATATGAATCAGTTATTAACCAAGTGTATATGGAAGCTTTATTGAGATTTATTTTTCCTTATGTCAGTAATGCCTCAGAAGGCCCAAGTTCTATGAGGTAATTGTAGTGGAATGAAATTTAAGGACTTTTAGATTATATTGTTTATTTATATACAACTTTAATGACAATTACTAATTGATCCAAAAGTTCCAGCCAGCACCCAACAGATATGATGATAGGTAATTATGTTCCCTGGCTATAGAGCTTGGTGTGTTTGTTAGCTATAAGGAAAATATTTTTTAAAAAATATTTTTTAATTGATTTCAGAGAGGAAGGGAGAGGGAGAAAGAGAAATATCAATGATGACAGATTGGCTTCCTCCTGCACGCCCCCTACTGGGGACTGAGCCCACAACCCAGACATGTGCTCTTGACCAAAATTGAACCTGGGACCCTTCAGTCCACAGACTGATGCTCTATCCACTTAGCCAAACTGGCTAGGGCCTCATGGAAGCATTTTAATTACAAAATCTCAGATGAAGTCAGCCCTAGACTCACACCACAAACGGAGTAGATGACTCTGAGGGACCCCTCTTCCATGAAGCCTTCTCTGAGCTCCTTTGCCTTTTGTATTCATTAGCTTCTGATCACTGGCTGCTTCTCATTAATAAACATTTATTGAGCAGCCATGAAGTGCAAGACACTCTGTTATGTACTGTGGTGAAACTTTCCCTCTCCTCCCCCTGGAATAACATACTTCCATCCCTCTATCTGTCTCTTACCCACACCTAATCTGATGATCACTCCTTGACATTTTATCCTGAGCAGTGTGACATCTGCTGGTCCTGCTGGCCCATCCCCACTGATGGTTCAGGCAAATCTGCCATCCTTGCAATAGGATGAACATTTTCAAGATCTTACATATCTGAAAGTACCCTTATTTTTCCCCCCCAATATTTACACTTGATTCAGAAGTTATCTAGGAAACCAATTCTAGAATGGATGTCCTTTTTCCTCAACAATGTAAAGGCACATTCAACAACTTCCAGTTTCCAATGTGGCTATTAAGGAGCCCCATGCCATTCTAATTTCTCTCCTTTGTATCCACCCATTTCTTCTCCCTGGAAGCTGTGAGATCTCTGTTTCTGGCATTCTGGAATTTCACAATGATGTGCTTTGTGAGTATCCTTTTACTGTAATTGTTTTAAGCACTTTGGACATTTTACATCTAGAAACTCAGGTACTTTGATTATAGGAAATACTATTTCTGATTATAGGAAATACTATTTCTGATATTATCTTCTCCTTTAGTTCCTTTATCCCCTTTTCCTAGCATTCCTATTAACTGAAGATTGAACCCCTAGATAGGAGGTTCCCCCTATCTCCTACTTTTCTCTTTTCCAGATTTCCTCTGCTCTCTCATGTAGCCTTTTAATGAAACTTTTATTCCTTTACCATATTTTTAACTATTAAAAATCTGAGGGTTTTTTTGTGTTTTTTTTTTTTACAAAATCCGATTCTTGTCTCACAGATATAATTTCTTTGTTCTTGAAGATAATACTAATAAGTATTGATATTTTTTAAATCTTTCTTTTTATCACTACATTGTTTTGTTTGTCCTGTAAATTCATTTTGGAATCTGTGTTTCAAGTTAGAAGTTATCCTTAGTATCTGGCTACATTGAGAGGAGTCTGCTATGGTCTGAATGATTTTATCTCCCCAAATTCATATGTTGAAACCCTAATGAATAATATCATGGTATTAGAAGGTAGAACGTTTGGGAGGTAATCAGGTCATGAGAGTGGAGCCCCCATGAAGAGGATGAGAGCTACTTGGCCTGTGTGAGGACACAGCAAGAAGGTGTCCTGGAAGACAGCTCTCACCTAACCCTGCCAGCACCTTTATCTTGAACTGTCGTGCCTCCGGAATTGTGAGAAATAAATCTCTATTGTATATAAGCTACCCAATCTGTGGTGTTGTGCTACAGAGATTCACATAGACTAAGACTGAGGCTTTGACTATTCACACACAAGGGAAGCGTTGAGCAGGAAGGACTCAGAAACTGTGGAATTCTTGTGTGTTGGTACAGTTCTCCTGAGAACAACCATCCAGCCTACCTGTGGGTGAGACTAGCTGCTTTATTCTGAGAACTGAGTGGTGGATGGCAGTTGGGACCTCCACATTCAACATAGAGCCTTTCATATAATCCCTGTTTTTAATAAAGGAATCATCCCCATGCTCAGCTGTGTCCCAAGCCCAGAATCTCTCAGCTTCACCTCTATATAAAGGAGACACCATCTGTCTTCAGCTGGGATGAGGATGAGATTCCCCAACTGCCAAACTGGGAAAGGATCTAACTGCTTCTTTCTTTCTTTTCTTTTTTTTTTTAATATATTTTTATTGATTTTGTACAGAAAAGAAGGGAGAGAGATAGTTAGAAACATCGATGAGAGAGAGTCATTGATCAGCTGCCTCTTGCACACCCCCTACTGGGGATATGCCTGCAACCAAGGTACATGCCCTTGACCGGAATTGAACCCGGGACCCTTCAGTCCCCAAGCCGACACTCTATCCATTGAGCCAAACCTGTTTCGGCCTAACTGCTTCTTGATCAAACTTTCACTCATTATCCTGTGGTCAGATACCTGCACCAGAGGAGTCCAGTGCCTCAATCCCCAAACCTCTAGACATTCTGTGGGGTGAATCACCATGCTCTTTACAGCACCCCACCTGACAGGCTCCTAGATTTCAGCATCCCTGGCTCTCTAAGAAGACCCTCTCATTCCTTTATCCCGTCATCTACTCCATTGATTTCTCTTATTTTGCCTCTTTCTTTGTTTTGATGTATTTAACATTTTGATTAATGTCATTTTAGCAGGGGGTGGGATTAATAGAGCTGTTTACGGTACTACATTTAAATGAAAGTTTTCAGGGCACCTTTATATTTTATGTTAAAGTATATTTTATGTTAATTCATTTTATGTTCAAATATATTTTATTCATTTCCTAAATAACATTTTAGAGAGCTTTTCTGAAATCTCACCAACTTTGGCCATAAATTATCTTAAAAAATAATAATAACCAAGCAGAAGTGACATTAAAATACCACCTCTGATCGTATGACAGCTTTTTACATGAAAACCTTTAGCCAGGCCTTAGAAAGGAGAGGGATTTCCTGGTCTGTAGAGTCAACTCAGGCTGGAGGAAGAAAAAGAGCTGGGCATGAGGAACAGTAGAAGGAAAATGCAGAGAAGAGGGCTTGGATGGAAGATGAGGGGGAGGGGCCCACACAGACTCCACAGCCTTCCCATCCTTCCCAGGGTCAGGCCCTGCCCAGGAGAACAAATACTATTATAATGAAACTCTCTCCAAAACAAAAAGGATTTGAAAGCCCAGAGGATGTCAAGCTCCATAGAAATCAATACCACAAAATTCCAACAGAACTCAAAAATTAGGGCAGCCCCTGTGGTGATGGACTGTGACCCAGCCATGTGCCTGATGTGGCTGGTGAGGAGCGCTGGCCCAGGGACCTGAGCCAAGGAAGGCATGGTCATCTCACCTCCCTCCTCCACCTCACCTTCTCTGAGGAAATTTAATTTTCTTTTTTGGGTTCTGTTCCGACAGTATCCATTATTCTTGGCAAGGCCACAAAAAACTTCACCTCATTTCTTTTTGCTTGGATTTCCTGTGTTTATGTGCTTCAGTGGGAGCTGCATCTGAAATCCAGTTACCATTATTCATCTGACTATTGTTTGAAAAGGCATATAGGTTCTGAACTCTATTATGTCTCATCTTTGTCTCCTCCAGCCTCAGGTCTGCCGGAATGCACTGTATCACCCTTGCGGGATGGCTTCCTATTAATATTTACCAGATGCTGTTTCACTCTCTAATCCTCTTACCCTCCAATGCGTTTCAGTCACATGCTGCAGCATTAAAACACACACACACACACACACACACACACACACACACACACACACACACCATGATAGCTATGTATTGTACTTAAGAGCCTGTGTTCATGGCCCTTGATTCAGAACCAGGAAAGGAAACCAAATGATCAACTCATAAAATGAAATGTTCAAATTACATTTTGTTCTTCCCGAAGCCCGGCCCACAAGATTATGGTGACTAATGCAACAAATGGAGTGAAGCACAGAGATTTTAGACCCTGGAAGAGAGCTCAGGCTTGCTATAACTCAGATGGTCAAAACCCAGGAAAAGGGTCTGCCAGCAGCATTTTTCCACTTAGGTAGCCACATGGGGTTGTCTGGAAGGTGTTAAAGTGGTTCTCTCATCCAATTCTATCTGAAAACCCCTGGAGGAAAGCCCTGATAATATGGTTTTTTTTGCCTATACTTGCTTCTAGAAATGGAGGTGCCTACCTATGGTGCTGATCGTCATGCAGGCCCAGCTTAAAACCTAGCAGAGGCCCTGTCTGGGCAGCTCTGTTGGTTATAGCAGTGTTTTCCAAAGTGTGGTACCATACCCCCAGGGGTACGGGAAGAGTTTGGTGGGGGTACCCGTTGCACCAGAGTTTGGTGGGGATATGCACTGCACCTGCTTAGCTGCGCCTAATTCTACGTTCTCCTGAGTACGAGGGGTACTCAGCATTACGAAAATTACAGAAGGGGTACATATTTCAAAAGTTTGGGAAACACTGGGTTAGAGCATCACCCTGATATGCCAAGGTTATGGGTTTGATTCTAATCAGGGCACATATGAATACATAAACAAGTAGAACAACAATTCAATGTCTTTTACTCACTCACTCTCTCACTTCCCCATCCCCTTCCCCCTTCTCTCAAATCAATAAAAATTAAAAAAAAAACAAAAAAAAAACACTTACTAGAACTCAAGTTAGGGGCTACCATGGCCAGAACAAGCTTGAGAGGCAGCTTCTGGAGTACAGGAGGCTATATTTCTTGATCTGGGTGCTACTGTTTTTGCAAGCCCAGAAATATGTACACCTATAATATGTATGCTCATATATATATATATATATATATATATATATATATATATATATATATATATATGTTATTCTTCAATAAAGTATATTAAAAACACATCAGTGATTTTTACCTTCCTGGAGTCACAGAGCCCTATGAGAATCTGATAAAGGATGTGCACCCTCTCTCCAGGAAAACCTGCAAACACCCAAAATTTTCATCTAATCTTCGGAGTTTTGTAGACTACCTGAAGTCATGGACAAATAAGAAACCCCAGTTAAGATGCTTTGCCTTTCAGATTTCTCTGTTCCCTCCCTCATTTTTACCCCAATTTCTTCTCAGTTGCTGAGTTCCAGCCACTGTTCCTGCAGACAGGCTGCTGCTTTCCATTTCCACACTGTCAGCCTGGCCCATCTCTGACCTTTATTGTCCCTAATCCATCCCAGGCGCCAATGATTTAATCATGAAAGATTTCCACTCAAAAACTAAATTCTCTTGTCTAACTGGAACAAATACACATTTTATCTAAGATTTGCAGAACTTCCATCAGCTGCCCCTTTCTTACCTACCCAATCCCATCTCATATACTTCTCCACTGTAACCTAAAATTTCAGTGACATTCATAGTATGTCAATTAATTCCTGCCTTTGAACATTTCACTTCTCTCAGTCAGAAGTCCCTCTCCTTTTGATCAGCTCATAAAATCTTACAGCCACAAGCATGCTTTCCCTAAAAACACTTTCTTGACTATACCTAAAGACCTCTCCCTCTTTTAAACCCTATGGCACTCTCTCTACCCCTGGTTTTATTACATGGTTCTGTATCATTCATTCATTAATTCTCTATAAAGAATATCTGTTATATTTTTTTGAACTCCATTAGTTCTCTATTGCTGCTATAACTAATAAGCACAAATTTAGGGGCTTAAAACAACACATTTATTATCTTAAAATTCTGTAGGCCAGAAGTTCAAAATGAATCTCACTGGGCTAAATCAAGTTATCAGTAAGGATACCTTCCTATTGGAGGCTCTATGAGAGAATCTATGTTCTTGCCTTTTCCAGCTTTCAGAGGATGACTACATTCCTTGGCTTATAATCCCCTTGCTCCATCTTTTTAAAAAATTGTTTTATTAATTAAGGTATTACATATGTGTCCTTATTCCCGTTACCCCCCAACCCCCATTCATGCCCCCAACCCTCTGTTGTCTCTGTCCATTGATTAGGCTTATATGCATGCATATAAGTCCTTTGGTTGGTCTCTTCCCCTTACCCCCACCGTCCCCTACCTTCTCTAAGGTTTGACGTTTTGATTGATGTTTCTCTGTCTCTGGATCTGTTTTGTTCATCAGATTATGTTGTTA
Source organism: Pipistrellus kuhlii (assembly GCF_014108245.1). Classification (NCBI taxonomy): domain Eukaryota; kingdom Metazoa; phylum Chordata; class Mammalia; order Chiroptera; family Vespertilionidae; genus Pipistrellus; species Pipistrellus kuhlii. Next base: position 12,374,484 of record NW_023425584.1, read on the forward strand.
GTTATATTCCACAAATGAGTGAGATCATGTGATATTTATTTCTCTGACTGACTTATTTCACTTAGCATAATGTTCTCCATCTCCATCCATGTTGTTGCAAATGGTAATAACTCCTTTTTTACCACAGCATAGTATTCCATTGTATAGATGTACCACAGGTTTTTTTTTTTAAATAAATCTTTATTGTTCAGATTACAGGTATTTCTCTTTTTCCCCCCATAGCTCACCTCCATCTGATTCCCCATACCACTCCATGCCCTTATGCCCCGCCACTATCTTCATCCATAGGTGTAAGACTTTTGTACAATCTCTTCCCACACCCCTCAAACTCCCTTCCCCTTGAGAATTGTCAGTCCATTCCCTTTCTCTGTCCCTGATTACATTATATTCACCAATCCATTCTGTTCTTCAGACTTTTTATTCACTTGATTTTTAGATTCACTTGTTGGTAGGTGTGTATTTGATGTCTTTTTGTTGTTCATAATTTTTATCTTTACCTTTTTCTTTTTCCTCTTCTTAAAGAATACCCTTTAGCATTTCATGTAATCTTGGTTTGGTGGTAATGAACTTCTTTAGCTTTTTCTTGTCTGTGAAGCTCTTTATCTGACCTTCAATTCTGAATAATAGCTTTGCTAGGTAGAGTAATCTTGGTTGTCTTCCTCTATCTCTTTTTTCAGTATTCTGTAGTTTTCCGGGTATAGGTCTTTTACCTCAAGTTTATTCCTAGGTATCTTTTTTTTTTTTTTTTTTTTTTTTTTTTTTTTTTTTGGTGTGATGGTAAATGGGATTGCTTTTTTAGTCTCTCTTTCTGTAAGTTCACTATTGGTGTATAGAAATGCTATAGATTTCTTGGCATTAATTTTGTATCCTGCTACATTGCCAAATTCTTTTATTAAGTGTAATAATTCTTGATGGAGTCTTTATGGTTTTCTACATACAGTATCATGTCATCTTTCAATAAGGACAGTTTTACTTCTTTTCCAATTTGGATGCCTTTCATTTCTTCTTTTTGTATGATAGCAATGACTTTCAGTCAAACAGGAGTGGTGAGAATGGGCATCCCTGTCTTGTTTCTGTTCTTAGGGAAAATGGTTTTAGTTTTTTAGTCCGGTGTTGGCTGTGGGTTTGTCATATATGGATTTTATTATGTTGAGATATGATCCTCCTATTCCCACTTTGCTGAGAGTTTTTATCAAGAAAGGGTGTTGGATTTTGTCAAATGCTTTTTCTGTATCAATTGATATGACTATGTAATTTTTATCTCTCAATTTGTTTATGGGATGTATCATGTTTATTGATTTGGAGATATTGTACCATCCTTACATCCCTGGGATAAATCCTACTTGGTCATGGTGTATGATCTTTCTGATGTACTGCTGGATCCAATTTGCTAGAACTTTATTGAGGATTTTGGCATCTATGTTCATGAAGGATCTTGGCCTGTAATTCTCTTTCATTGTGTTGTCTTTATCTGGTTTGAGTATTAGGGTGATGCTGGCTTCATAGAAGAAGCTTGGAAATGTTCCTTCCTCTTGAATTTTTTGGAATAGTCTGAGGAGGATAGGTTTTAGTTCTTCCTTGAATGTTCGGTAAAACTCCCCTGTGAAGACATCTGGCCTCAGGCTTTTGTTTGCTGGAAGCTTTTTAATGACTGCTTCAATTTCTTCCATAGTTATTGGCCTATTGAGATGTTTAGATTCTTCCTGATTGAGTTTTGGAAGGTTGTATTTTTCTAGGAATATGTCCTTTCCTCCAAGTTGTCTAGTTTGTTGGAATGGAGTTATTCATAGTATTTTTTAACAATCCTTTGTATTTCTGTGGAGTCTGTTATTTCACTTCTTTCATCTCTGATTTTGTTTATCTGGGTCCTCTCTCTTTGCTTTCTGGTGAGCCTGGCTAAGTTCATCAATTTTGTTTACCTTTCAAAGAATCAGCTCTTGATGTCATTGATCTTTTGTATTTTTTTTTTGTCTCTATGTCATTTATTCCTGCTCTGATCTTTATTATCTCCTTCCTTCTGCTCACTCTGGGCTTTATTTGTTGCTCTCTTTCCAATTCTTTAATTTGTAGAGTTAGATGATTTACTACCGTTTTTTTCTTGTTTTTTTTTGAGGTAGGCCTGTAGAGCTATAAACTTCCCTCTCAGGAATGCTTTCACTGTGTCCCATAGATTTTAGATTGTTGTGTTTTTATTTTCATTAGCTTTCAGGACATTTTTAATTTCTCCTTTGATCCCAATCATTGTTTAACAGATGCTATTCAGCTTCCAAGTGTTAGAATTTTTGGATTGTTTTAATGTACTTTATTTCTAATATTATGCCATTGTGGTCTGAGAAGATGCTTGATATGATTTCAATCTTCTTGAAATTGGGAAGACTTTGCCTGTGACCCAATATGTGGTCTATTTTTTTAAATGTCCCATGTGCACTTGAGAAGAATGTATATTCCATGGCTTTGGGATAAAATGTTCTGAAGATGTCAATTAAGTCCATCTACTCTAGTGAGTCATTTAGAATTGCTGTTTCTTTGCTGATTGTTTTGTCTAGAGGATTTATCCAGTGATGTCAATGGTGTATTCAAATCCCCTAGTATGATTGTATTGTTGTCTATCTCTCCCTTGATATCTTCAAGGAGCTTTTCATGTATTTGGGTGCTCTTGCATTAAGTACATATATGTTTATCAGGGTTATATCCTCTTGTTGTATCAACCCCTTTAGTATTATGAAATGGCCTTATCTCTTATTATGACCTTCACTTTGAGGTCTATTTTGTCAGATATAAGTATTGCTATCCAAGCTTTTTTTTTTTTTTTTTTTCCATTTGCCTGAAAGATATTTTTCAATCCCTTCACTTTCTGTGTGTCTTTCTTGTTCTCAGGTGGATCTCTTATAGACAGCATATATATGAGCTATGTTTTTTTAATCCATTCTGCCACTCATTGTCTTTTGATTGGATCATTTAGCCCATTTACATTTAAAGATATTATTGATAGGTATTTTTTTGTAGCCATTTTTATTTTTGTGCCTGTGTTACTTCTTACCTTCTTATTTCTTCTTTTTGCATCAGTCCCTTTAGCATTTCTTGCATTGCTGGCTTGATAGTGGTAAACTCCCTTAGCCCTTTTTTTTTTTTTTTTTTTTTTTTTTTTTTTTTTTTTTTTTTTTGTCTACAAAGCTCCTTATTACCCCTTCAATTTTGAATGATAGTCTTGCTGAATACAGTATTCTTGGATTTAGTCCCTTGTTTTGCATCACTTTGTAAATTTCCTTCCAGTCTTTTCTGGCCTGATATGTTTCTGTTGAGAAATCATTTGATAATCTAATGGGAAATTCCTTGTACATAACTTTCTACCTCTCTCTTGTCCTAACATTTGCCATCTTAATTATGATGTGTCTTGGTGTGGGTCTTTTGGGGTTCATCTTGTTTGGGACTCTCTGTGCTTGTATGACTTTTTCTTCCGCACATCAGGGAAGTTTTCTGACATTTCTTCAAATAGGTTTTCTACCTCTTGTTCCTTTTCCTGTTGTTCTGACACCCCTATTATTGATATGTTGTTTCATTTCATGTTGTCCCTGAGGCTCTCTTCCTGTCTTTTAATTTTTTTTTCTCCAATTGCAGTTCAGTTTAGGTGTGTTTTGCTTCCCTGTCTTCTAGTTCACTAATTCAGTCCTCTGCTTCTCCTAGTCTACTGTTGAAAATTTCCATGGTGTTTTTTATTGCAACTATGTCACTCTTCATTTCTTCTTAATTTTTACATAAGTTGTTGATTTTTCATCCATCTGGTTTATGAACTATATGACCCTTATTCTGAATTCTTTTTCTGACACATTGCATGCCTCTGTTTCACTTAGCTGCTTTTCTGGCAATTTCTCCTTTTCTTTCCTTTGGGGGCTTGTCTACCCACTTTTTATCTCACTGACGAATCTAGATGTCGAGTTGTGCAGGGGCTGCTCCTTAGGTGTCAGTGGCTCCTCAGGTTGCAGTTGTTCCTCGGATAAGGGTGGGCTGATCACAAGACTGCTGCTCTTATATGGGGATAGGTTGTGCACAGCTGTTGCTCCTCAGATGGTGGTGGGCTGCCCTCATGGCTGCTGTTCCTTGGACAGAGGTGGACTGCTTACATGGCTGCTGCTCCTTGGATGTGGGATGGCTGTGCATGGCTGCTGTTTCTAGGACGGGGTGAGCTGCTATTGAGGCTGCTGCTCCTTGGACAGGAGCAGGCTGCTCATGCAGATGCTGCTCCTCAGATGCTATTCATGTGACTGCTGCTCTTCAGTCGAGCAATGGGCTGCTTGCACAGCTGCTGCTCCTCAGATGGGAGTGAGCTTCACATGTGGCTGCTGCTCCTCAGAATGGGGCAGGTTGCTCATGCAGCTGCTGCTCCTCAGACAGGTGCAGGGTGCAGACTGCGTGAAGCTGCTGCTCCTTGAATGGGAGCAGGCTCCATGGGGCTGCTGCTTCTCAGTTGTGGGTGGCTTGCTTGTATGGCTGCTGTTCCTTGGATGGGTGCAGGCTATTCACGTGGTTGCTTTTCCTCAGATGGGGGAGCGGGCTGTTCATACAGCTGCTGCTCCTTGTACAGGTGCAGGCCACATGAGGCTGCTGCTCGTCAGCTGTGGCAGGCTGCTCACAGGGCTGCTGCTCCTTGGTCAGGAGTGGGCTGCTCATGTGTCTGCTGCTCACGTGGTCGCAGTGCCCTGGGCTTTCTCAGGGGTCCTCTGCCCTTCCTGGCTGCAAATTATCTCACCAGCTGCATCTCCTTTGCCAATTCAGGGTGGAAGTTATTTGTTTCATCTGTTCATTCTATCTGCTCTGGAACAAGGCTCGGGACACATCCATCTATTCCATTGCCATTTTGTCCTCCTCTAAAGTTGGGTTTCTAATCTATTATTGCTACTTTACACAAGGATACTAAGGCAAGAAAAGATAAGCTACTTGCCAAATGTGGCAGATACTTCCGGTACACTAACCAACAATCATTCCTGATTCTCCCTTGTTAGCAGAATCTCTATTTTGTACAGGGGATCATGTCCAGATGTGTCTATACCACACATAACTCTTGTACATTCATAGAAATATATATTCAGGGTGTTAAAAAAAAAACACATACACACACTTTAACAGCTGATAGTTCAATTTTGAAAATGAAATGTATTTTAATAAACTCTGCCTTTATCATTATTCAGAGTGTGTGTATACAACATTTTGGGGGAACATATGTACATATGAAGGAAATCAGTCAAGGTATTCCTAACTATGTTTCACATTGAGAGTCTAACTCTCCTGATTCACTTTTCTACTAAAAGTCATCAGTGTTCAGTTTTTTCTTCATATGATTACTCTCCATGCCATCAAGAAGGGTTCCTTCCCCTCTGCAACTTCCGGCTGTGGTTCCCAAAATCCCATCACCATTCTATAAGGTTGACACATGAGCACAGGCCAGGCTTAGCAACAGCAATTACATCACATACCCAATATCTGAATGTTAAAAATAGAAAATATGTGTGTTCTGTGTTCACCCAGACCTGTACATCTCAGTTTAATCACCAGTATAATTTGAAATTAGTCATTTTTGCTGCAGACTAGGCTACTTATCACTGTGCTAAACTACTTTTGTGTTTTGGCTAAAGTGACAAGTCTGATTTATTGATAACAACTTCCTGGAGTGTGGTGTAGAGGGGACTCTGAGGCCGTGGTCTGTTATCTATGGCTGCCATGGAGCTATGAGTGGCGAGTTATATTGTGCATGCCATATGTTCACTTTTCCTAAATATTCACCTCAACTTCCAACTTTTATTCAAAGCCATGAATCCCTAGCACTGGAATTGAACCACGCTCGATCTAAACACTTCAGGACAAAGAGGAAGGACTGCCACAAATTGCCATGCAATTGTGTATTCTGCAACAACAGAATCCTATTCACATAGATTAGGGTGTAACTGACAGCCCCTGGTTTTGTGCCATACACAACCTGCACAAGTGTACCTCTTCAAATAATAATTCTCTATTTAAACACCATAGATATAACCTTCATCGCTAATTGCAATCATTTATTCTGAAATTTTATACCCAGTATGAAGGTCAAGTTATTTTTATGACTAATTAAATTTCTCCCATTTAAATTAAATTTTCTTTCTGGATGACACAGACTTAAGAATACTACAAAATCTGGCTTGTTAGAGGCTCAGTATTCATCCCACACAGGTTAATCATTAAAAACCTTTCATATATTTGAAGACAATAATTAAGTCCCCTATTCTCATTAGCTTCTTTAAGCTAAACAAACCCAATTTACTTAACAATTTACTTGTTATGTGCCAGAAATTATGCTAAACACTCTAATTCATTATATCATTTCATACTCAATGATAGGTTTATCATTATTCCCATTTTACAGATGACAATTATAGTGGCTGGGAGTGTAGAACCTGAATTTAGTCAGCCTGTGACCTTGGATAAATCACCTAGTCCCTCTGTGCTCCAATTCCCTCAACTGTAAAATGGATATAATGACCATGCCTACTTATAGGATTGCCCCAATATTTAGCATAGTGTTTGCTATTAATAATCAATCAACATTCTTTTGCTGCCATTGTTCTTATAATTCCAACACCACCCTCCTCCCTTTACAGGGGAGGGACTGAGCAGGGAATTGAACTCTAGGATGTCTTCCCTTCTCTCCCCGCCCCCCCTCGCCCAACTCTGCCTCTCTAACTCTATCACTGTTTTTAAAAGGACCTTAGAGACCATCTCATCACCTCATTTTACAGACAAGGGACCAGAGGCTGCTGAGGATCACTATGACCCACCTTAGCTCACCCAGGAGAATTTGGCTCTCAGAATGGCCACTCTCATCTCTGCCATTCTGCTACCTACCTTCATACTCTGAGCCTGATCACATGGGCTGAGGCTTCCCCCTCCCGTTGGGATGAATGAAGAAACCTTTTAGAGAAAAAATAGTACACTTACAAGGGACTACTTAGACACATGTTCTATTTCATTGCAAGAGAAGAGATTGTCCAAACACCATGCCAGGCTGATGGAAGTTCCAAGGAATTCCCAGGTCTGACACCTCTATGAAGACCTGGTACCTGGGCTAGCCCAGGAGCCAGCACATGTTTAGACACTCCAAAGACCAGTGGCAATTATAAGGTCCCATTTACTTACCCAAGGGACTTTTTGTGTGAATTAGTGTCTCATATTAAAAATGAAATCCTAGATAATAAATTGTCCTAAAGGACTCAGACGTCTTTAATCGTGGTTTTATCTTCTCCCCCAGGCCTGGTAATTTCTAATGAGTTCCAGCTCACATCTTGGATGAATTATTGTTGGAGGAGTGTGTGTACTCAGTGAAAATAAACTAACAGAAAGACTTGTGTTTACTCTTTAATTCACTTGGATAGAGTGTTTTCTTTAAAGAACATTTTTTAAATAAAAGAGTGACTGCTGATTAATCCTTTATGCTTCGTAACAAAAATAAAGGGACACACCCACACACCACAGGTGAATTTATGACTTTTGATTTATGGAGTAATATGTAATGTGAATGTAATTTACAATATCTAACAAGTTTCTTCCCACTCTGGGCCTCAGTTTACTCACCTACAAAATGGGAATAATTACCTACCTCTCAGCTATTGTGGGGATTCATGAAAGTAATCCTCATTTCAGCACATAGTAATAATTTCTTATGTTTTTGCAAAAACTAATATTTTATAATGTTATCCAAGGCTCCTAAAAATTGAATTTAAAAAATCCATCCTATTTTCCCATTGATTTAGATCATTTCAGAGGTCCTTTATCTTTTTCCTTCACTCCTCCTGGATCTATAGCAGTATAGCTCCTAATTGTTTTTCTGCTTTCCTCTGTCTTTTATTAAATACCCATGATCTGCAAGCAAATTTTCAAATGCTCTAGAGGACTACTGCTTACAGAAATACTATGCTGAAACAAAGCCATTGCCTACAAACTGAATAATCACCTTTTAACTGATGTGGTTTGTAAGTTGTTATATTGAATTCCTATAAATTGAAACCATACTGTGGGGATGGCTGTATTTTTATTTCTTCTGCAACCTTATCTGGTGAGAAAGAAATGATACATCAAGGAAAGGAGGGTGGAGCTGCCCCCAATTCTCTGCAGAGTATGGGTTTTTGTTATTGTTTTTCTTTTCTATAATTCTTTCCCCTTCTGCCTTTGGAAGAGGAAAGGGCCTCCAGGCAGAATCAGTCCTAGCCAGGGTAGTAAGCGACAGTTTTGTGTGTGAATTGGAGAAGGGGAGTTTGACAAAGAAGTTAAACTTCTCAACTGGACCCTGAGTCTGGATAAAGACTACAAGAACCCTTTGTTCAAATAGCAACCACTTCTCTTCCCAGTACCTCCTGCCCCGCCTTTTCTCACACACTCCTCCCAAGGGACATCTCTGGATGCCGCCTAGAAGAAACCAAAAGCCAAAGGGGCTTTAGTCAAGGGCATCATGACTTTCCCCTCTGCTCTGAGGATGAATCATCCTCTGGTTTCATCATTTGAAAGTTGAAAATGAGTATGTGCTTCCTCAGGGCAACTGAAGAGTCTATAGTTGAGACTTCAGTTATTATTCATAGGATTGATATTCATAGGTCCTAGCAAATTATGAAGAGACTCTGAGAGGAAAGTCAAGAGTAGAAGATTAAAAAATATATATTTTTACCTAAACTTCTCTTGTGAATATATGATTTTGGAACCACTATTTCTGAGAATGATGAAAAAAAACCTCACACTTTCTACATCATGTAATGTCATCACCTCTCTGGTTAAAACACATCTCTTTGGGGTAATTTATTCTATTTAATAGAAAGCTTTCTACCCAGCTGGCCTGGATCAGTGGCTGAACACCAACCTATGAACCAGGAGGTCACAGTTCAATTTCCAGTCAGGGCACACACCCAGTTTGTATATTAAGGAAGGAAGGAAGGAAGGAAGGGAGAGAGGGAGAGAGGGAGGGAGGGAGGGAGGGAGGGAGGGAGGGAGGGAGGGAGGGAGGGAGGGAGGGAGGGAGGGAAGGAGGGAAGGAGGGAAGGAGGGAGGGAAGGAGGGAGGGAAAGATCTTTTCCCTTCCCTTCTCCTTGTCTCCCCAGGGGAGAAGCTAAGTTCCCAGAAGGCTTTTTCTTACCCTCTTGACCTCATGAGAAGGTCATCTGTTCGAAATATCACCTATCATCCTGGCAGGTCCAGGTACCACCCAATGTTCATACTGGCTTCTACTGAGGCATGTCATCCCTCTGGGCTTGGGTATTGGCTTCTTCCCTTGAGATACCCACTTCTGAAGAGTCCACAACTCATGTTACAATGGCACAGCAAATGCAGATTGTCCTCCCTATGACTCAGCATTTCATTGGCTCTGTTGATAATGTGACTCATCTGTGTCCTCTCTTTGGGCTCCAACTTTGGCTCATCATACTAAAGATTCTGCTATGATGTCCCCTAAAACCACATCACAGTGACCCTATGGCATGGGACACCTTGACCAACAAGTAGATTCTTTCCAGAATATCAAATACTGTTTTAGGTCTCCAACTGCTCCCCTCCTTCATGGATTCAACACAAACCAGGAGTTTGGGAGAAGTAAAGGATAATTATTCTACCTGCCTGCAAGTGTTGATGTAAATCCTCAGAGGATCCAAGGAGAAAATGCATGTAAGGCATTAAGCATGGGGCTTAGCATATAGAAAGTGCCCCATTAGTCTTACAAAAATAAAGCTATCCCATTAGCTAGCATAGTCTAATCAAATAACTAATCAGTTACTTAATTGATTTGACATCTTTGTCTTCTTATTACCCATGTCAGTGCACAGTACCATTTACAACAGGGCTCAGAAATTTGCTTAATTAATTCATTTTAAGAGATAAAATCCAATTTTGCTTGAAGATAAATCCTATACTTTCCACTGGATTGGGAGAGAGATGGGTACTGGAAGCTCATTTGGGGTCCAGAACATGAACTGGCTAGAAAAGGGACAGGTACGTATGGGGCTTTCCTGTCCACAATAGTCCTACTTCATGTTCTTCTTTCTTAATTATTTGTCAAGGCTCCCCTCAAAAGCCAAGTGGCTGAGTTGAGTTTAGGAAATGGTTTTGAAATTGACGGGCCCAGGAAAGTCCCTTTGACTCAAACCCTGAAGAAAGTAAGTATTGCTGAGCAATTGAGCTTATCTTGCCTCAAGATGGGGAGAAATTGTTGAAAGTGGCACAGGAACAAGAGTCCATACTCAATACTGTGCCTAGCACACAACAGGTGTTCAGTGGGTGAAATGAATGGATACTTGATTCCAGCTAAATATTCTAAACCACACTTTTTACTCCCCTTGTTTAGACAGTGTTTACACCTTGGCTTTCTGAGCTCTGAAAACCAATGTAAGCAGAACAGCAAACGTGCAAAGTTATTATTTAGTATTGCATATATATGAGCAAATCCCTGGCATATCACATCTCCAGTCCTACCAGCAACTTAAAAACTGGCTACCTCAGAATGTCCTATAATCTATTCAATGTGTGCATCTGTAAGAACCAGTAATAAGAACTTGGAGGAAGGCATATAGAGGGAAAAACATAATTCCTGCCCTCAAGAAATGCATAGTTAAAAGAAAAAAATAAATACACAAAAATAGAGTGAGTCATACTAGGAAATATATGTTAAGTTGCATTTAATGAGACAGTCACATTGGTCTACAGGTTTTCAAAAGAGCAGGTGATACCTTTGGGGATCAAAGAAGTGAGAGAGAGACTTTCTGAAGTTGCTGAGATCTCTGAGTCAGATTCAGACAGGCAGTGGCAAGGGGAGTCCTAAGACAGTGAGGAGACCAAGTCTCCACTGGCCACCTCTCTGGAGCCTCCTCGGAGAAGACATTGGGAAGAGTCTAGTCAATAATAATAGGGACCAGCTCTAGTTGGTTTGGCTCAATGGATAAAGCGTCGGCCTGCAGACTGAAGGGTCTCTGGTTCAATTCTGGTCAAGGGCACATAACTGAGTTGTGGGCTGGACCCCCAGTCAGGGGGCAGGGGCCATGCAGGAGGCAGCCAATCAATGATTCTCTCTCATCATTGATGTTTCTATCTCTCTCCCTCTCCCTTCCTCTCTGAAATCAATAATAATTAATAATAATAATAATAATAATAGGAATCACATGGCAGACTTTGGGCCAAAGTTTAACATGAACCATTTCAGGGAATCTTTTCAACAACTCCCTCAAGATAGTATAGCAGATACTGGGTTTCTTCTTCCTCACAGGACCTCAGTTTTGAGGTGCCAATATGTCCCAGCTTCCTTTTCAGGTAGGGCTGGTAATCCTGTCCTAGTCACGGCCAATGACATACAAGATGGAGTCACTAAGTGGGGCTCTCCAGAAAGTGGGATAGGTGTAACTTGTTTCTTATTACTTTGTCTCAAATTGGAATAGACCCCTTGTGGCCCCTTGTGCATGCTTGGGCAGCAAGGCAGAAGGAGCCTGGGTCCTAAGTGTGTACCTCAAAAAACATTATCAACCCTGGATTGTCCACCTCTGAACTACTTGTTCCAAGAGAAAATTAGCTCCTATTTGGTTGAGCCACTGCCATCTGACCTCTGTTGTTTGAAGCCAAACACAATTTTAACGTACCCAGGGAGATTATAGTAATATCCTGTTTATAAGCTAGGAAACCAAGCTCAGAAAGTGTCACTACTCTTAAGTAGCAACCCAATAGTTACATCCAGATGATGCAGAACAAAGTTGATTGACTCCAAAACTACACTGAGGATGTATGAATCTGGTGTAGAATCACATTAACAAGTAGTTAGAGAAATAAAACTTTAGCAATTAAAAAAAAACTTAATGTTCAGATTATTACAATTGTTACTCTTTTTACCCCCATAGCTTCCCTCCACCCAATTCCCACCCAACATTTGCCCTTACCCCCCCACTGTCCTCATCCATAGGTGTAAGATTTTTGGCTAGTCTCTTCCCGCACCCCACACACCCTTTCCCCCTTAAGAATTCAGCCCATTCCCTTTCTATGCCCCTGATTTTAGTAAATTCACCAGTTTATTCTGTTCATCAGATTTTTAATTCACTTGATTTCTACATTCACTTGTTGATAAATAATCAATAATAATAATAATAATAATAATAATAATAATATCAACATTCACTTGTTGATAAATAATGTTCATAAATTTGTTGTTCATAATTTTTATCTTAACCCTTTTTTTTCTTCTCTTCCTCTTCTTAAAAAATACCTTTCAGCATTTCATATAATACTGGGTTGATGGTGATGAACTCCTTTAGCTTTTTCTTATCTGTGAAGTTCTTTATCTGACCTTCAATTCTGAATGATAGCTTTGCTGGGTAGAGTAATCTTGGTTGTAGGTTCTTGCTATTCATCACTTTGAATATTTCTTGCCACTCCCATTTGGCCTGCATAGTTTCTGTTAAGAAATCAGCTAACAATCATATGGGAACTCCCTTGTAGGAAACTAACTGTTTTTCTCTTGCTGCTTTTAAGATTCTCTCTTTGTATTTTGCTCTTAGCATTTTAATTATGATGTGTCTTAGCGTGGTCCTCTTTGGATTCCTTTTGTTTGGGGTTCTCTGCATTTCCTGTACTGGTAAGTCTATATCCTTCACCAGGTGGGGGAAGTTTTCTGTCATTATTTCTTCAAACAGGTTATCAATATCTTGCTCCCTCTCTTCTTCTGTCACCCCCATAATTTGGATATTGGTATGCTTGAAGTTGTCCCAGAGGCTCCTTACACTATCTTCATAATTTTGGATACTTTTTCTTTTTGCTTTTCCGGTTGGGTGTGGTTTTTTTGTTTGTTTGTCTGTTTGTTTTGTTTTATTTTGTTGTTGTTTTCTTCTTTGTATTTCAAACCTTTGACTTGATTCTTACGATCATCTAGTCTGCTGTTGGATTTCTGTATATTATTTTTTATTTCAGTCAGTGTATGCTTAATTTCTAGTTGGTCCTTTTTCATATCCTTGAGTGTATAAGTTTATTGGCAGTTCTAGAAAATTCTTGAAAAACCTTATAACTGGTTTTGAACTCTGTATCCAAACATTTGCTTTCCTCCATTTCTTTCATTTGTGATCTGTTTCTTTGTTTCCACATTTTGGCTGCTTCCCTGTGTTAATAGAGTGGTTTTTTGTGATAGTGGTCCTATAGAGCCCAGTGGCTCAGCCTCCCCAGTTACCTGAGGTGGACACTCTTGGTGCGCCCCTTTGTGAAATGTGTGCACAGTCTTTTAAAAATATATATATTTTATTGATTTTTCACAGAGAGGAAGAGGGATAAAGAACTAGAAAAATGAGATACATCAACCAGCTGCCTCGTGCACACTCCCCACCAGGGATGTGCCCGCAACCAATGTACATGCCCTTGACCAGAATTGAACTTGGGACCTTTCAGTCCGCAGACCGATGTTCTATCCACTGAGCCAAACCAGTTTCGGCAAATGTGTGACAGTCTTATTGCAGTTAAGCCTTGATTGTTATTGGTATCACTGGGAGGAACTGACCTCCAGGCCAATTGGCTGTGAGGATCAGCTATGTCTATCATGGGAGAAATTCTGTGCTGTAGACACCCTTTATGAGGCAAGACTTCTTCAGTGGGGCTTTGGTGCTCACTGAGTGTTTCCCTTATGGATCTGAGGAGTTGTAATCTGGATGGTCTCACTCTGACCCCTGGGTATACTGGCTCTTGGATTTCCAAGGAGTTGCTAGTTTAGCCTCTGCTTGAGGCCACCCAGCAGGAGCTACGGAGAGATCTGCAGATTCCTCTTCTTTATTTGGGTTTTGGAGGTGCCCAAATGAGGCCCAGCTGTGAAGCACTGCAAGCTGCTGTGAGGCCTTGTTCCCTTCTTTTGGATGTTCTAGGTTTCTCTGACTCGGCTCCAGTATGTTAGATAATTTTATATTTCAAAGGACCGGGCCATTCATATGCAAAAGCCTCTGCATGCAGCTTGGGTGGTGCAGGGTCTCAGGGTGGAGCAAACAGCAATGGCTGACCATCAGCCCTGCCTTAAGAGGCCCCCGGTTCTCAGTGTCCCTCAGTAATTGCTGCAAGCACCTCTGAGAGAGAGCCGCCCTTGAGTTCTGTCCAATGCCAGACAGTCCAGTTTCTCCCCAGAGTCTCGCCCAGAACTGGAGTTCAGAACAGTTGGGAGCTTGTTTCTTCCTGCAGATTGAAAAAGCCAGCCATGTACTCAGTTGTCTGCGTGCACGCCTCTGTACCTCTGCACTTTACTTCCGCACCTCCTGAGTCTCAGTGTGTTTTTCTCTTTCCTTCTAGTTATAGAGTTTCCACTCATCCAGCCTTCCTGTGGTTCTGGATGATGTCTGTTTCATCTTTTAGTTGTAGTTTTAGAGTGGTTGTATGAGGCAGCAAGTTCAGGTATTTACCTATGCCCACCATCTTGGTTTCTCCCAAACTTTAGCAATTCTTTAACCCCTCACATAGCACTTATCAGAATCTATCTTTTATTAGATGTTATTAAGTGTTTCTCTCTCCCCCGTATACTCTAGAAGGTAGGACTAAGATATAATCATGATTGTAGCACTCCTATTTTCCTACTCAGTGCTTAGCTCTGGATAGGTAGGCACCCCCAAAATATTGGTTGACTTTTAAAACATCAAAATGCTAAATTGGGATAATAACTGCCCCTGAGAAATCCCATTCTTTTGTGTACAAATGTGTGTGGTTGTGCTGGTGTGTGCTTGAAGGAACATGTCACATTATGCACACACACATGTATATGGCTGGGATCTGGGAGAGAGAGCCAGAGGAAGAATATTTTCTCATAGCTGTCAAATCTCATCCTCACCTCACCCCACTCTTGGCTCCTGGCAGATAGTGACAGCACCAATGATTATATTAGCAATAACTACAGTTTTGGGCAGGAATTGAAAATTTAATTTCCTTGTGGGAAACTGCAGAGAATTAAGCTTATTTGTGCCAAGAACCCATGAACTTTCCCAGAAAAGGAAGAGAGAATACCAGCTACAGTCACTGGCCTCTGGATTTTTTTTGAAAAGTTAAAAACCACCAGCTAACTTTTGAATGCCCTTTTAGAAACAGCTCCAAATCCTTTTCTCTCTATGCCTATTCCAACTCAGAGTGGGTGGAAAGACACAAATAGTCCTTGAGGAACATCTAAATTATTCCAATGATTGTAGATGTCTTCTTTACATTTTTAAAATATATATATTTTATTGATTTTTTACAGAGAGGAAGGGAGAGAGATAGAGAGCTAGAAACGTCGATGAGAGAGAAACATTGACCAGCTGCCTCTTGCACACCCCCTACTGGGGATGTACCCGCAACCAATGTACAAGCCCTTGACCAGAATCGAACCCGGGACCTTTCAGTCCGCAGACCGACGCTCTACCACTGAGCCAAACCAGTTTCGGCTTCTTTACATTTTTGAAAGAAGTATTACTCTATCAATTATTTTTTCTTAATTTACTTGGGTGGTTGAGACCACAAGATATTTACTGAGGGCTAACCATGTGCCAGGCACTGTGTTGAAAGTGTTTTCATGTGTTAACTCATTGAATACTACCATTTTGAAGACCAGAAAACTGAGGCAAAGAGAAGATAAGTGACTTCCCTAAGGTCACACAATTAAGAAGTGGCAGAGCTAGGATACAAATTGAGGCAGTGAAGCTGCAAAACCCAGATCCTTAATGTTACCATAAGACCAAGTAAGTCTAGAATGCAAGCAACACACACTACTTCTAATCAGCCTTAAAAAATAAAAAAGTAGAGGAAGAGGAGAGGCACACTTCCCATTATCAATGTATTTGAAAAGCAAAGTTGTATTTGCCTTGGTCACAGCTCACCCCCTCAACTAGGGTCAAGCAGGAGACCTCAGCTGACCATCCCAAGCCTGCTAGTGATGAAATAGAGGGGATGTTTCCAGCCCCAGGTGGTGTGGATACAGAGCAGAAGAAAATGACTAATGTATATGCTATCATGCTTTGGAGAAATTTAATAATTTCAGGGTTGAATCCTGACATAAACATGGCACCAGGAACTTCTCAAGGTGCCCTGCCCTTAGGATTCACCCACTCACTCATTGACCAAAATGTCTCTTTTCTGAGCAAGCAGTATGCTAGGAGATCACTGCTTCCATTTGGGGAAACCAAACATAACCACCCACTTATTGGTAAATTCAATAAATTCTGTTGCCCATCACTGCAAACCAGTAGAGTGGGAGTCACCGGAATAGAGTGATAAAAAAAAACAAAAAAACAAAAACTGTCAGATAGTCTTTCCTACCTGCTTATTCTCCCAGTAGCTACAATACATTAGAATGGGCCTTATGACGGGGGAGTGCAGAGATTTGGGAAGGCAAATAGCAGAGAAACTTCATTTGGGATATGCTAGAAATTTGCTCCTCCAGATCCACTTTCCACCTATTTCCTTCCTTCTCTGTGTCTCCAAAAGGCTAACATGTATGGACTGTTTCAACAGGATCTTTTGTCCTCTGGCTTCCAGTTAGGTTCAGCCTTTGGAGGCACTGGCAGGACACTGGAGAGGAGGAGAAAATGAGATGGAGATATTTATTTTCACAGTTCCCCCTGTGGTGGTTGGCTGCCTCCCTCTGCCTAAGGCTACAGGTCCTGCCAGGTGCCCTCTCTTACAATTCCTACAACTGCTACCACTTTCTCTGCCTCCATTAACTGCTCCCTGCCCTGTCCACTCAGATGCAGCAGAGGGAAGGGCTCCCAGCTCTTGCTAGCTCCAGGGGTGCATCATATTCCCTTGTTGTAGTCCCTTACTTCTGCCCACACCTTCAAAAAAACCCTGCTGAGTGAAGGTAGCACTGTCCCTACACAGGGTCAAGTAAGATTTGCCAAAGGAAGTGACATTTAAGCTGACACATACCATTTTTGTTGTTGTTGTTGTTAATCCTTACCCGAGGATATTCTTTCCATTGATTTTTAGAGTGTGGAAGTGAGGGTGAGAGACAGAAAGAAACATTGATGTGAAAGATATGCATTAATTGGTTGCTTCCTACATGTGCTCCAACCAGGGCCAGAGGTCAAGCCTGCAACCAAGGTACACACCCCTGACAGGAATCAACATCCACGAGCTGATGCTCCAACAACCGAGCCAAACTGGCCAGGGCTGACAGATACCATTTTAAGCAGCAATGCCAGACGATAATACAATATATTAGGTGGCCTGCAGAGTGATTCATTCCCAAAGGCATTACCAGGTTAGTGCTGCTAAAGAACTTTTATCCTTAGCTTTATTCTTTATGTTAAATGATATGTTAAATTTGGGAGATTTGCCAAAGAAACACCCTAACATGAATGTGATGAACCCCTGTACAAGAGCATTTGTGATACCTGCCCAACGTATACAACTTCTCTGGAGACATGTTAGTACTTGTGGGCCTGGCCCCTACAGAATGAAGCCCAGACAGGCAGACACCTGGCTCAAAATGAACTTTCTTCCTCTTTGGGGACTGGGACTCAAGAATGTTGGTTCTTCTCGCTGGCTGCTTTTGAGGATAAGTAGAGGCCAGAGTTCCAGGCATCTTTGCAGCCACAACAGACAAATGAGTAAGTGCTTCCCTGAACAACTCTGAGTGGTGGTGTCAGGGGCAATATTTACATTTGTGGCCCTCACTTATCTGTGTGTTTTTAATACAGTCTCATGGCAGATGGTAGTAAAGTATTTCTAAGAACAGGCAGCCTTTCTAATTGGTACAAGGGCACCATTTGGCTAGAAGCCTATGTGCATTTCTATATTTCATATGCCCACCAAAGCTAAGAAAGCCAGTCCAGTGATGACACTGACAAAGCTGAAAGACTGCAGCCCCCACACAATGAGCAATGGTGACGGCAGCTCCCTCCACTCTCCTGAGACTGCCCCACTCCTGATCCTGTCCTTTGTGACTGCTTGCTATTTCTACTCTTGCCCCTCCTTAACTGCATTCTTTTGATAAATTCCCCTCATTTGCTTAGGCTAACTTGAGCAAGTTTCTCTTACTTATATTGTGGGATAACATTTCTAAACTATTAACCAATATGCTCTTTTATTCTAGCATTTCCTTATACCCCTGTGTCTGTCCCCCGCCCCCTCCCCTCTTTTTTTGTTTTGTTTTGTTTTGTTTTGTTCAGCCTGGTAGTTTGCATCCCTTCCCTCCAGGATGAGATAACATAAAAGAAAGCGGAATAAAGTTAATGATTAACTTTTGAGCCTCAAAAGCATAGGTTCTGGTGAATAGAAAGAACTCATGTATAAGCAACATGTTGGAGATAACACAAAGTTATCCAGAATGGAAAGGTGTCCCTAGGCTAGGGAGTAAGTTGAGGTGGGGGTAGGGAATGGGGATCAATTAGGACACAATTTGGAGGATTCAAGGACAAAGTAGAAAGGTGTCTGGAGGTAGCTCAGCCACTTGAGTCAACACTGTTCTCCCATATTGCCCAGGAGCTATGCAGAGAACCATACTAAGAAGCATCAACATACCAGTGCCCATCTGTCTTAGCGCCATATGTCACCTGGGCTAAGGGCACTTGGTAAAAATGCCCTTAGCCCAGGACAGAAGCCAGCTCCTAACTGTTGACTGCAGATATGATGCCCATCAGGCCCCAGGACTGGGTTTAGTACACTCTCTGCAGGGCTCATAGACCACCCAGTGGTCATCTGAGCAAGCAGCATGCACAGTATTGCTAAGCTAGTAGGATCAAGCAATATGGCCATTTAGAGAATTTGTAGTCAGCAAGAAATTAGACATGACAAAAACATCATTTTATCCTTGTGGGAAAGCTGGGGAAATGTGGCTTACATGGCAATAAACATTTAGGGAGATTGGGAGCCATCTGAACAACCAACATGCTAAAAGCCTGAGTAATGATGCCAGTATCCTCTCAGAACACATTCTCTGTCCTCAGCTCTGTCCTATTCAGGGGGCAGCTGCTAAAAGTGGAGGTCATATCCAGAGCAGGCTCAGAAAGGGCACATGGCACAAGCTCCCGTTTGCTTTCTCTGTACTCTGCCATGACATTCGCGCCACACCCTTTTTCTTCCTACCTGTGGACCACCCACAAGTCAGTCCATGGCTTACTTTTGTGGCAAGTAACAGCAAGTCACTCAGACCAACTTAAGAAAAAACGAAGGGTATATTAGAAGTCTGGGGTGTCTCCATGACCGAGGGAGGAGGAGCTCACCTGATTCTCTCTTAGGCAAGCTACAACAAATGAGCAAAATCTAACAAGCTACACAATTCTGTAGTCAGTTTTTTACATTTCCAACTGCACCAATCCTAGGTGGATAGAATGCAGCTGAGGCTAGTACATGTGGTAAAAACACTTAGGATGTTGGCTCAAGATGAGTCAACAGTGTGATGTGACTGCCAAAAAGCCAATGTAATCTTGAGCTGAATTAATAAAAGCGAAAGTAGTGGTACCCTCAGTTCAGGAACTCATGTATTCAAGGCATGGTGATCAGGGAGGACTCAAAATCATGTTCTAGGAGGAATGGTGAAGGTACCTGAAGTATTACTGTATGGACTCCTTTTGGGGGATTGGTGGAAATTTCCAGGCGTTGGGCCCACCAGTGTGGAGTCTGGGGTTAGATTATCTGATTTAAGCCCCAAATCCAGTCACTTCCTGGCTATTTCCTACCTGCCAGTAATGTCCTAGATACTTCACATGAAGTGTCTGATTTAATCATCATCACAACCTTCTGAAAGAGTATCATCTTTATCCCTATTTTACAGATGAAAAAACTGAGGCACAGAGAGGTTAAAGAGCTTAGCTAACATCACAGAGCAAGTAAGTTGAACAGCGAAGCTATGAAGGCAAGGGGAGTGTACTTTCTTTGCTCTGCCCTACCCAGCTATATGTCCTTGAATCTTGTCACCTCTCCTCACTGCACCTCAGTTTTCCCAGCTGAAGTGTGAGGTGAGTGATCCATATCCTATGACTAAAATATTATTAATAAGGAAGTATTGGGGAAATATTAAAATTATATATCAAAAGAGGCTTCACGGAGAAAGATATGGGAGGAACCTTCTTCCTACACAGCCACATATGGGGGTTTCATCCTGTTTGTCCTCACTTGCACAGTAGTTCCAAACCCTCTATCTCAGACTATGCAGTTAGCATAGCCACTCATTAGCTCCCCAAACAGCTAATAAGACTTGACATACTTTTTGGATTATTCTACCTATGGACAGCATCCTCCTGATACAGAGCTCACTCCTGGAATTAGTGACAATGCACATCCAGGCAGAAGTAATACCATCAAAAGCCATTTATTGAGCATCGTTCTCATTGTCTTATGCTGCATAACAAACCATTCAAATAGAAGCTCAGTATGAAAACATTTATTTTGCTCATAAATCTGCAATATGGGCAGGGCTCAATGGGGACAGATCACCTCTACTCAACCAAAGGCAAGGCTGTTAGCCTTACTCACTGCGCCTGGTGCCTGGGGTGAAAAGACTCAAACAGCTGGGGCTGGCACTGCTGGGGCTCCCCGGGTATTGCTCTATCTTCTCAGCTCTCTCCAGTATGGTGACCACAGACAACTTATATGTTGGCTTATGGCTCCCAGGGCACATGTCCTGAGACAGAGTGAGAGATCTAAGCAGATACTTTTATGGCCTCGTCTCTGAAGCCACATAGTATTACTTTCATCATACTCTGCTGGCCAAGGAAATGACAAATGTGCATCTGTTTCAAGAGGAGGAAGTCAAAGATGACATGGCCATCTTTGGGGAATACCACCTACCACAGATACTGACTATGTTCCAGGCATGGAGCTAAGCACTTCAATGGCCATTAGGTGTCATTATCCTTAAACTTGCCCCCCCAAAATCCTGTTCAGCACTCATCTCATTTTATAGAAGATGGAAGAGTGAGATGCAGGGAGGCAGTCAAGGCCAGCCTGTGAAGAGGGGGATCTGAGAATGAGCCCAAGAGTGTTTGACTGTGAGGTCAGAGATAAGCCAGCATGCGGCAAAGATCTGTCTTCCATTATGGAACACACTCAGTGGTAGACATTTGGCACAGGAGCCTTGACATTGGCCTGCTGGGGTTCACAGCCAGACCTCTCCACTTACAAACTGCACAACTTTCGCAAGCATCTTCCCTTCTCCGAGCCTTGGGGTCTTCATTAGTAAAATGGGAACAACCACAATGCCTGCCTGTGAGGGTGAATAGAGACCCAGAGAAAAAGCTTTGCACACTGTCTGGAATCTAGTAAGGACTTTATAAATGTCAGTGGTTATTATTTTAAAAGTGGTCCAAGAAAGACAAATCTGCTACCACTACCAAGATTATGTGCCATGCACCCTAAAGCCCAGCAAATGCTTTGTTTGTCTGCGTCATTACTAACCTCAGGTAGACAAGATGCTGATGCTCGTGCCCCTCTCCCTCACAGTCCCTCTGATAAACAAGGCGATGATGCTGTCTACAAGAGCTCCTGCTGTGTCTTTCCCAGAAGGGGTACCTGGCTGACTCAGACAGGAGGGGAGGGTGTTCAGTGACTCATTACCAATCAAAAACTGATTAATCACCCTCAGGCCTTGGGAAGAGAGCTAACACCCAGGAGACCAAAGGTTCTCTCCCCATCCCAGGCACCCAGTGGTTTCTTAGACAGGAGAAAAGGGCATGAAAATTAACTAAGTTTCCACATCAGCAAGGTATTAGTCATTCTGGGCACACACATCTGCATTTTTAATAAGAGTTTTCAGCTCACTTCTGAATATTCAAACTCATCCAACCACCCCTCCCTCACCCATCACCATGGCTTTAATTACCATGCAGAGCTAGTCTCAAATCCTTGTCTCTACCCCCATTTTTATTCATAGCCACTCAGCATGCCTCCCACCTTGGTCAGCTGTTTTTTCCCTCCCAGACCAGGTCCTCCTCCAGAATCCTCAGTAATGATTTCCATGGTGCATGCAGAAGCTTAAACCGGAACTCCAGCTCACCCTGACACTTCCCTGCCCTGCCTCCCTCAAGTGACCCACCACAGGTCCTGCTGTTTCTACCACCTGAGTTTCTCTCTCTGCCAGATCCTCTCAAGAGAACATCCCTACCACTTCTGAAGCCATCTATGTCCTCCAAGTCTTCCCCTTGTTGCTAGGACAGCTCAGTAAAATGCACACAGGAGCACTCTGCAAGGACGCCCCCTTGTCTTCAGATAGAGCCCACACTTCTTAACACGGTTCCAGGGCATTGTGTGATCCAACCACTACCCATTTGCTATTGGCTGAACTGCGTCCACCGCAAAATTCATGTTAAAGCTCCAACCCCCAGTACCTTCAAATGTGACCCTATGGCAAAGGAAAGTCATTCTCTCATAAGTCTGTGTTTCTTGAGCCTCCAGATAGACTGTCGAAGTAGGGGATAGCTGTAGGCCCTAAAAAGAAGGTGGCTGATGTAGGTTCAGTCACTACAACCCCCGCCCCCCTTTAACATGTAACAACATGATGAGCTCAGAGACACACTTTGAGTTTAAAACTTAATGTCAGAGAAACCCAGCCCCAGAATTCCCGCCAAGATAGTGCCCAATAACCTTCACAACATCCAGCAAGAAGCCCTCTTCCTCATCAGGGCAGCCATGCCACCAGGACACAGATTCATTCTGGTCTTGACTACTGAGATCCTGCTAGGAAGGAACCGGGTTCCTGGCCACAGCCCAATGCACCCCATCAGCTCAGCATGCACTGGCCCTGTGTGGAGTGGACAGTAACCCCACCCTTCTGCCTCTTTTAGACTCTGATCCCCTCCTCAGTATTTGGACTTGTCTGCATTTTATCTATATGGAGTGAATCTGGTTCTCTGTATAATGACCTGCTTGTTTAGAAGAAAGAAAACAAAACCTAGTCTAGCTCCATCTGGAACTTAGAATGAAGGGCCATATGCTAACAGATTCCACCCCACCGGCCCTCTCTGTCCTCTTCCCTGGTTTGTTCTCATTCGTGTCATTTGTCACCATCATCTAACTTACTGTGCATTTGATTTGTTTATTCATTGTCTGTCCACCCGCACTCCCCCGGTCCTCGCACCCCCATCATCACAGTAGAATGGAGGGCACTCTGAGGGCAAGGATTTTGCCATTCCTCAGAAAAGGTGCTCAATGTGTGTATATGGAGTGTTTAGAGGAATAACTGAAGAAAGGAATTGATGCACATGCTCCCTTCTTCCCATGCCCATGAAAACACAGAGGTGAGTTCCTGCTCTCACCATACCTTGGAGATTCCCCTAAATCCACAGTGGGAATCCCCTCCAGCGTCCCTCACATCTTACCTTCCTCTACTTGAGATTTCTGTTTGTGTGTTAAAAGAGTCACTCTTCTATCTGTGGGCACTGCCCCCCCCCAATGTCCCTCAGGCCAAGGTGGCCTCTGTTCACAGATGTGAAAGGAGCCAGGGACCCATGGATCCCAGCAAACAGATCCACCAGTGCCTGAGGTTCCTGCCCCTATAAACAGGCAAAAGTGTGAGGCCAGGACCTTAGCTGGACTGGTGCAGGGGACACTAGAGGCCCATCAGCACTACTGCCTCAGGACAGACAGGAGGAAGTGTTGGTGGCCTGGGGACTCTGAGTGAGTGAGGGAGAGCAGGTAGCAGCAGAAAGAGCACCGAAGCAGGAGTCGGGATCTGGCCTCCCCTCACCAACTATGAGCTCTGGCAAGCCCTTCAGAGCCCTGGCAAGCCTTAGACTTCCTGAACCTCGGGGGGCCTTTCTGGGACTGTTAAGAGAAGCAGGTTGAGAAGCACAAGAGAGAGGAACCAGAAGTGAAAAGTACAGGCTGATGTTGCTAGTGATGAGACCTCGGACAGGTTTCTTCACTGACCTCAGGCCTCACTGTTTCAGGGTCAGATACATAGTCAAAGAGCTACTAAAGATAAGAGAATACAAAGGAGTAATCTGAACCTAAGTCAGGAGAAAAGAGATGGATGATTCAAAGGTACAATCTTATAGTAGTTGTCTTTAGAAACTAAAAATTGTCCTGCCCACCAGTATCCCACCTAAAACACTCTCCCTCCAATCTAGCACCCACACATTTCTAGGTGGAGAGACACATTGGTATGCTGCCTGGGACATGGCTGGGCTCCAGGTCTGGAATCCTCCCAGCAATTACCTTTCCCTTTGTTGGTGACTGTCCTCAAAGAAATGGCTTACCCAAGGTCACAAAACCAGTGGCTGCAGAGTCTGCTCAACAGAGCCCAGATTCGAAGGCAGGTCTTTATTAATCCAGGGCTCATAGAGAGAAGAGGGAACAAAGGGAGGGGACAGAATGTGCATTCACAGAGAGCACACACCCCCATGATAGGGCAGAAAAAGCAATCTGTGAAAATGTATGGTTTTATTTATGGAAAATTAATTCAGCATACAACTTCATCATAATAACATTTCTCGAAACATTAACTCCCATCAATGTTGTAAAAATCTGGGAAGCCACAAAATGTCTTTTTTCCCCCAAAACCTCCTATATGGATAAACATCTACTTCTCAGGCCAACCAAGATTTCTCCTCTCCTTCCTTGGTCTGTTGATTTTAAATCTAGAAAGGTCAGGGGTGACCCTACAAGTTGCCATGGGGAAAACAGCACTTTAACTACTATGTGAATTAGAGCCTTCTCTTTGGGTTGAAATCCACAGCCACAAATGATTTATTTTCCTGTGATAGAAACAGAAGTGAAGCGTTTTCATTCTCTTGTCTGATATCGCCCTCTAGTGGTCTCAGCTCTACTTGAACAATAGATAGATCCCACCTGCATAGGCCCCTTTCTTCCCTTGCTCCTTCGACCACCCTTCTACCCAGCCATCTTTCTAGCCACTCATTTAATCCTCATTACTTGAGAGCTTACCAAATGCCAGGCACAAGCAACAAGGATTCTGGATGCCATAGGTGCTTAGTGATTCACTTGCTAATATGACACTTAAGAGTCTGGAGATCCAAGGTCAAAATCCCAACTCTGTTCCTTAAAGCCCAATAACCTTAGAGATGGAGGTCAGTTCACAACATTAAACATGTTTTCACCATGGAGCTGGTAATACCAACTTGCCCATCTTAAAAAGAGACTATAACATGTACCTCTCACCTCCCTCCCCCTACCCCCCCTTAATCTTATCATTGTTTTCACAACCAGTTGGCCCTGGACAACAATTCCTGGAGCACCCTTATGTTTTTGTCACAAAAGAAAAGCAGGGGAGATCATGGGTAAGCCCAGACCATAACTTCAGAAACCCTGAGTTTGAATCCCAGTTTGGTCTATTACCAACCTTAATACCGAGGACACCCTACTGAACCTCTCTCAGTCTTTTTTTCCCCCCTGTCTGTAAAATGGGCACAATCATAGGGTTCAACAAGATAATTCAGTTTCTCAAATTTTAATGTAAGCAAAATCCCCAGGGATCTTGTTAATAAGGCAGCCCCTTTCCAACTTAGTGGTCACCATCTCTGAGGATGGCCCTGAGTGTGAGCAGTAACCAAGCTGCCCAGGTGATTGCCCAGCCTTTGGCAACCAGTGAGATAGAAAGGTCCCATGATTCTCAATCTTGCATTGGAATCTTTAAAAATACTGATGTCCACAAGAGACCCCAGATTTTAATGAAACTGGTGCAGGGTCGGGAGCCTAGCATTAGGATTTTTAAGAATTTCTAGGATGATTCTCGTGAATAAGCAGGGCTGAGAACCACTGCCCAGTGCCTGACACATAGTAAGTCTTAATACATGTTAAAAGAAGTCCTACCAATATGTCCACATCATACTTTTATCCAAAGACAACAAATAGTGAGCCTCAATCAAGTGCCAGGCATTGGCAATGGAGTTAAACCAAAACAGCACGGTAAAAATCACAGCCTCAGAAATATCACAGCAATGCAGTGGGCCAACCTATCATGTGGCACTTGACACCCAAAATGTATGTGGTCAGCCCAGGTTGTGGAACTGCATATCACACAGGGCCTGTAACTCATGGCAAGAACTTCGTCTTTCTCTTTGACGTTGAGAGCTTGTTTGGAGATTCTAGCAGGGGAGCGCAGCTACTCGTATACCCTTGACCGAAGACCGGTCCTCTCCTCTTGGGGGAAAGTTGTCCTCTTCGACCGAGCACGCAGCTTCAGGAGGGATGCACATGGATCAGTGAGGGAGGAGGAGGACACCCGCCTAGCCAGCCAGATCAGCCGAATCAACCCTGGCGATCAATGGGGTGACAGATGTCGCAGCCAGATCGCCCTCACATCCTCGTCTTTCTCTTTGAGATGGAAAGTCATCACACCTCCCACAATTATCTTAGAAATAAAAAAAAAAAAAAAGAGCTTTCAAGAGGTCATTGCATATTGGAAAGTGACAGTCTGATGGCAAGATTTCAGTCAGGGAGACGGGGGCAGGGGGGACATCGTTGGGCCTACCCTGACAGTGTGTCCCACATGTCTGTTGATTCCTCTTTGTGTAAAGCTGTCTGGAGCTCCCACCCTACCTCCTCTGCCCACTGTCCTGCAGCCTGCACACAGCCTCCTCCTCCCACAGACTCAGCTGGCCAGCTGTTTCTAGCTGTAAAGGCAATCCTTACTCTTAATCAGGATCTGAGCTCTGCACCTGCTCCACTTGGCTGGGCTGAGTCTACTTCAGAAGCCAGAAATGTAGAGGCTAGAAACTCCCCTACCCCTCCCCGCCCCCCTTTTTTTTTTCAAATCACAGCAGCTCCTCAGCCAACCCCAGCTGCTCTTTAGCACCTATGAATGAGGCCAGGGAAACCCTGTGGAATCCTGTTAAATCACCGAGAGCACTGGAGGAGAGGGCAGAGACCTCCCCTGGTCTTCCAAGCCAGAATAATTGCCCCACCCCTCTCTCATCTCCCTGCCTTATCTTCCATCACAGCACCTCATCCACACTGACACTTTGTTTACTTGGAGAGCCTGCCTTCCCCGATGGAACATAAATTCTGTCTCCATCACCACGGTACTCACCGAACCACACCGTGTATGCCACCCAGAGGGATATTTGTGGAATTTTTGTGGCATTAATGGATTAATTAATTAATCATTTCCAGTTGACTCAGGTTAACAATCAGCTCTGCTGCTACTTAAAGCAAGAAAAAAGGGGAGGGGGGGCGGGGAGGATACAGAGGGAAAGGAGAGCTGACCATAGGAGTGTGCAAACAGGACACGACAGTCTGTCTCTCCTGGCAGTGTTGAAGCAAGACCCATGGGTTGTCACCTTGTAGAGAGGGAGGAGGGGTTAGAGGAGATTGCAGGCTTTCTCCCTGTGAGGAAGAGGATGAGAATATCCCAGGAGCCCCCAGATGGGGAATCTAATGGCGTCGCAACTGGGAAGCCCAGATGCAGCTATCAGACATGTCCTGTGGGACCAGCAGCATTTTTGTTTGTTTGGTTGGTTTTGTTTTTCAGCAAATGGTGTGATTCCACATTTAAAATCAAACCTCCCTTAAAAAGCTAGCAGTAACAATGGAGCCCCAACTCCCACAGCATCCAAGCCCCCAACCCACATTGCACTAGGCATCAGAATTTGCCTGGTGCACAAACTCAGCAACAGCAGCTCTGCCCTCCCAGGCAGGGCACAGCCTCCCAGACCAGTCAATACAGCCACAGCCCTGAGTGGCCAAGGTCACCTGGGGGACCCCAAGCATCTCTCCTATACAACCACAAAGCAAGCCAAAGCAGGTTATTCTTTATCCTTCCCTCTTGTGGCTCCTACAAATTCAGCTACTAGAGTGATTTTATTCAGGTCACCTTCCCCAGCCTAGAAACCAATAGCTCCGTTTTTGCTTAGACATAAACTCCCAGCCTTCATGGTCTCTGATCCCCTCCTTTCTTCCCCCAACCCCTTTAAGTATTTCTAAAGCAGGCTCATTCCTTTTCATTCTTCCCTGTGGCCTCAATCCTCCAGCTCTTAAAATCTACTCAGCTATCTCTGGCACGCAGCCTGTTCCTTCTTGCTATTAATAAGGCTGAGAATAATGAATAAATAAGACCTTGCTTTCAAAGGGCTTTCACAACACCAACCAGAGCCTTGCGAGAACCATATGAGGTAAATAGTGAATGCAGAACTTAAGTGACTGGTCTATGACCAGCAGCTAGTTAGTGGCTGAGCCAAGCTAGGAATCTATTTTAAGTGTTATTATTTACACCTTATCAGGAAATTATCATTTTAAAAAAATAAGTGAATGGAAAAAAATGGTCCAGATGTTAAAGGGTGACTTTATTATATTTGAAGGGCAGTATTTATACCCACTCCTTAGAATTGTAATTAAAACAAATGGAATAAGATTTGGTATTGTATTTGCCTTTCACCCAAACCTTTCAGAGACACCTGCATTGCTCTGCGAAAGAAAAACCATCTGCTCATTTTTCCTGGCATTAAACACCTGCTCATTCACTCAATCAATAAATTTGTGTTGCACTCTTACTACATACCAGACCTTGGGTTTGACACAAGGCATGCACTGGTGAACAAAACAGGCATGGCCCTGCTCTCATACTCTTAGAGTCTAGTGGTGATGTCAGGCACTAAACTGAGATTCACATCAAGAACGTGTGGTCAGAAATGTGCTGAGTGCCACGAGGGAGGCCCAGAGGCTCTGGCCACTTTTAGCAAAGAAACAGACTTGGTCCAGAAGCTCTGGTAGGGCCTCCCAGAGAAGTGACCATTGCCCCAGAAGCAGAAGGATGAGAAGAAGTTAACAGGGAAGTGAAGAGGGAAAAGAGCTTGCAGGAGAGGGAACAGCATGTACAACTGCTCAGGAAAGCATGGTACTTCAGAAAACTGAGAGAAGCTGAAGAAGTATGGTGTGAGATGAGTAGGGGCTGGACCACTCAGGAACACTGTGGGTCTAGATAGGGATTTTGGTCTCTCCCCATGAGGCAATGAGGAAAAGCTCAAAACAGCCTGACAGATTAGATCTAAATTACTGTATGGCATTTTGGATGGCAGAGGGAGAGGACTATCTCAACCCTCAAAGGAATTTCCATCAGCTTCTCTGACATTAAAAATGAAGCCCTGCTTAAAATTAGGATGCTGATTTTTCTCAGAAATATAGGTACCACTCTTGAGCTGACAATAAAAATAATTAAATTAAAACATTCTATACCTAGCAAGCATTTGGCACTTTATATACATAATTTTACTTAATCCTTGTCTCAGTACAACTTAAAAGATAGCCAGCATTATCACCCCATTCTACAGATGAGTAAAGTGAAGTTCAGAGAGGACTAGTAACTTGCCCAAAGGTCACACAGCTGTGACTAGAAGATTCAAGGTTCAAATTTACACTGTCTAAATATTGGCTTTATCATCTCTAGACTCCATAATCTTGGTAATTCTTCCCCAGAATTTCAAAGGCAGCAAATGTGACAGGTATAAAAAGTTTGTCCTCACTGGAACATAAAGGTCAACAATGGGCTACACCTTGCCAAAGCCAATGGCCAAATCTCTTCTTGTCTTACTTGACCTTCAGTGGCATGACCAGGCGATCATCCCTTCTTCTGAAAACATGTTCTTTTGTAATCATCAACTGCTTGTGTCCTACCCAAGCTTATTCCTGCTCTGTCTCTTCTGCTACTAACCTTCCTCCAAATTGCTAGGTTCTCCAAAGCTCTATCCTCGGCCATTTTTTCTATTTATAGTACAATCCTTCATTCAGTGGTATCTTCTATCCCAGGCTTTAGGCTGTGTCAATACACTAATGACAACCAAAACTACACTTCCTCTCTCCCCTGATCTGAATTCTAATCCTGGCTCAGCACTTGGGCAACCCACTTAAACTCTCAGTTTTCCCATCTCTCAACTTAGGAGTAACAATGCCTACTCGTGGCATTGGTTGAGCTTTGATGAGATAGTGTGTGTGTCACACTTAGCCTGACTCCTGGTTTATAATAAACTAAAGGCCTGGTGAATGAAATTCGTACACTGGAGGGGGGTATCCCTCAGCCCAGCCTGCACTCTCTCCAGTCTGGGAACCCTCAGGGAATGTCTGACAGCCAGATCGGGCCTAAACCAGCAGAAGGACATCCCTCTCACAATCTGGGACTGCTGGCTCCCAACTGCTCACCTGTCTGCCTGCCTGATTGCCCCTAAACATTTCTGCTTGTCAGCCTGATCACCACCTAACCACTCCCCTGCCAGCCTGATCAATCCCTAACTGTTCCCCTGCCGCCCAATTGCCCCCAACTGTCCTCCCCTGCCAGCCTGATCACCCCAAACTACCCTCCCCTGAAGGCCTGGTCTCCCCTAAACTGACCTCCCCTGCAGGCCTGGTTGCCCCCAACTGCCCTCCCCTGCTGGCCTGGTCACCCCTAACTCCCCTCCCCTGCAGGTCTGGTCCCTCCTAACTGTCCTCCCTCCCCTACAGGCCTGATCACACCCGACTGCTCCCTCCCCTTCTGGCCTGATTGCCCACAACTGCCCTCCTCTGCTGGCCATCTTGTGGTGGCCATATTGTGACCACATGGGGGCAACCATCTTATGACCACATGGGGGTGGCCATCTTGTGTGAGGGCATGACCATCAATTTTCATATTATCTCTTTACTATATAGGATTATATAGGATGCTCAACATGTGTGAATTACCGTCACATGCTCCTTGATTTCCTTGAGGCCGGTCCCACTCAGCTGATGCCCTCGGTAAGTCAGACAATGCCTGATTCTTGATTTGCCACATTAATCTGTGTAGGAATCAATACGAGTTTAGAGGAGAAGGGGGGTCAATGAGGCTTTGAGTCATGCCTTGGCAAGTAATAGTTATAATATGAATGGCTTCTTAGTATACCCATTTCACTAAAGAGAAGACTGAGCCTCAGAGAAGAATAAGCTTCCCAACAGTACACAGCTCATAAGAGTTGGAATTCAGCCTGTGCCTGTGCTCATGGCCTCCAGACCCACCATCTGACCTGAAGGGGAACAATGTACTGACACAGACACATGAAAGACTGGCCTGTTTCCAGCAATGACACCAGCATAAGTGGTTTGGGGCCACTCTGAGTTTTTGTTCTATAGGACTCCGAAGAAACTGAGGTCCAGAAGGACAGACGTGCAGGGCTCATCAGAGGACATGGGTGAGGGGTGCTACTTGTCACAGGATGCTCACCCCTTGATAGCTCATTGCCACATCACAAGCACAGAAGGTGAATGAGCCAGTCCGTGGCCCAGCCATCTGGTGAAGAAAAAGCATAGACAGGATAGGGCTAGATGCACAGGCAGGATATACCTAGATGCAGAGACAATACATGCTCTTGATACTAGAGACAGACGATAGGTTCCCTAGAACCAAAACTTCAGCCCTCTCGGTGTGACTCTCAGCAGCCCACATCCACAGGTATTATTCTGCCTACAGGGCTCAGGGCACCCCGTGCCCATCTGCCCCTCTGTCACCATCCCAGGTGTGACCTTACCCACACACTCCTGTTCCCCCAGCCCCCAGAGCATGATTTGGCCTCTAGGCCTTTATTTTGGAATCATTAGGCTCCTTAAAAATGACTAAAACTCTGCCTGAGTCTAAAGCTGTGGAATAGACAGTTCTTATCACAGATACAACTCGAGGAAGTATTTGCTAGATACATTTTTTTCCCTCTTTAGTGGAAAATTTAAATGAATAAACTTGAGAAATAAAAATGATCACAGTGTGAAATGAAGTCAAGACTCAAACTCAAGCCCTCCTGAACCCAAAGCCCATATTCTGAGACCTTCCCTAATTTGCTTAATAAACCATGTAACGGTGTTGACAAAGAAATCTCATCCTAAAAAAGGGAATATATACTGGTGTCACTGGTGTAATAGAAATAGTTTGGAATCATATAGACCTGGGTTTCAGGCCTGGGCTGTGTGGTTTACGAACTTGCACTAATTGTTCAATTTCTCCAAACCTCAATTAGCTCATCTGTAAATTAAGACACTTATAGTGGAATGTACTAAATGAGTTTCATAATCATAGCCAAAAGGAGATAAAGGTTAACCCTGGGGGGTTTCCAGTATTATGGGATGCTGGTGGGGCACGAATTGGGGAAAGGGACCATACACTTCATCTATGCTTCACCCAAATCTTCCTTCAGTACAGAATAGAGCCCCTTATCCAGGGACAGCCCCTCCTAAGACTGGGGACTTTTTAAATGATCAAATGATGATTAAGGGCAACATGTTGACTTTGTCTGTGGTTCTGGTCTCTCTTCCTCAGTTGCTAAAAATTAATCTCCCCTCTCAGTCTATCTTCCTCTTCTTGTTTCCATGACAGAGCCTATAAAAGAAGTCAAGGCAATTTTCATTTTCAAATGTTCATATTTTTATTCTCTTTTCCTTCCAAGCCCTCCATATTACTTTCTCTCCCTTTCTCATTCAAGGAGGGGTATTTGGGTGACATCCTGGACCCCATGGTTTTAGGATACCCAGGTTGCGATAAGAAGCAGGTGATTGGAACAGTGACTCAGAGTAAGAAAGGAAGTTTTGGGCAGCAAATGAGGGAGGGGAGAAACAGCTTGATAATCATTCATACCCTCTTTGAACATAACCTTTTATCAACCCCAACAGGTAAGTTGGGGCAGTCATGCTCTTTTGTTCACATCCATACAAATTACTGAGGCTATAAGGTTTTC
Organism: Pipistrellus kuhlii; assembly: GCF_014108245.1. NCBI lineage: Eukaryota > Metazoa > Chordata > Mammalia > Chiroptera > Vespertilionidae > Pipistrellus > Pipistrellus kuhlii. Next base: position 12,407,078 of record NW_023425584.1, read on the forward strand.
TGGTGACACCCCCTTTTCCTGGATGGGCCCTGTATGGAGAGTACACTTCTATAGAACTGAATAAATGTCATGATGTAAAGTGGGCATATTCAAGCACCTAGGAAAACTACAGTCTTCCTGGAAAGGCATTTTAGTCATAAGAATTGATTCTTTAAAAAGTTGATACCAAATAAACCCAATTGTATCCAATGTGTTAAGAAACCTCAAATTGCTAGGATTTCAAACACCAACTTGCCACCAACTGTGGGTTTTTAAACTCTCTTTAATGATACTTAACATTATCTTAGTCCAATGTCATTTATTTCCAGTTATTAGGGGTTATTCAGTCACATTTGTTTCCAATAGGACTTAGTCCTATGTATTTCAAAACTTTAAACTTATTTTCAAGCAACAATTCTTTTCTCCTGACTGCCCCTCTCTCCAACCCCAAACACTAGAATTGCATCTTAACAAGCTTGGGGGTGAGGGTGGGTGGAGGGATCTGTTCTTATCACATGTCCTGGTGAGGAAGGACAGAAGGATGGAAAGGCAGCAGTGTCTACTTACTTAGTTGCCCAGGGTGAGAGGCTGATCCCCTTATTTTGGTGGTTGCTGCTTCCATGGATAATAGAGACTGTCCTCTGGCTCCCTCTGTGTAGTTGTTCTTTCATGTGCCACATACACTGAGTTCTTTGCAAAATGCTGTAGGGTCACTCTCTGTGTAATACCTGCATGGATGGCCTGACTTGGGTTCCAGCCACTTCTTTCCCTTCCCCTCCCCAATGAGAGGCAGTCTACCCTACACTCCCCTTTAACTAGGACCATGTCAGTCAGTCAGCAGTTAACTTAGGGAGTAATTAATGACAAGACAGCTCAATTCCCACCTCCCAAAGGCATTCTCTTAACCTGAGGGGAGTGTGTACATTCTTGTCACATCTGAGAGTCTACAGACCCCTATGTCCTGCCTCCTTTTCCATTCCCCCAAAGCATCAGATATTGTGCTGGCCTATAGCTCAAAATCAGTGAAAAGAAAATTCATTCTGTTGGTGTTACTATGAATTTTAAAAATCTCCCAAATCTCCAGATCTTGATTCAAATCTGCTAAGGACACATTTGAGAGAAGGGCCAGATGAAAACAAAAAGCAGAGGTCTCATCCCATATTAGTCTCTGGAGCCGAGGACAGCGTGAAGTCCCTTCCCATGAGACGTGGACCCAGAGCTCCTCAGAGGCAGAAACCAAGAGCAGAACCAACCAAGAGAATGTCAGCCCCAGAGATGGCGGGGATCTTGGGGAAAGTGCTGAACTTCCCACAGAAAACAGGATCAAGAGCTTACGTCACTTTGATTTAAACCTCAAACTACAGGATAACCTCAGCTATAAACAGTGGAGTGGCATCTTCTCAAGTCCACACTCAGTCAGAAATGTCAAAAGTCAAATTATTCTTGAAATGCCTTAGCATTATACCATATGGGAGAGGGATAAGTGTCAGTAAATTTCATCAGCCAGTGCTTTCCTAACTCTGATATCCTGACTCTTAGTATGATCATCAGATGATGCAGCTGATTTGAATGAGGCATCATGTTGAAATCAAAATGCATATCTTTAAACCTTTAAACTACTTAGAACCACAGTCTAAGTAGTGAGACACATGATGAGAAGCCCTAGGAACCTAGATCTCAAGAGAGAACAGCAGCCGAGACCAGTTTGGATCAATGGATAGAGCATCGGCTTGGGGACTGAAGGGTCCTGGGTTCGATTACGGTCAAGGGCATGTACCTTGGTTGCGGGCATATCCCCAGTAGGGGGTGTGCAGGAGGCAGCTGATCGATGACTCTCTCTCATCGATGTTTCTAACTCTCTATCTCTCTCCCTTCCTCTCTGTACAAAATCAATAAAATATATTTTTTAAAAAAAAAAGAGAGAGAGAGAGAGAGAACAGCAGATGCAGTGGAATGGTGAACAGAATTCCCATGCTTTAAATTTTCTTTCCTTCCTCTCTTCTCTCCTAAAATATATCATTGAAAATGTATAACTTTACTACACATGTAATGTGAAGCCCATGAAAATATTAAAAATACTTAAGCCAAGAAAAAATACTGGAAAGGAGGCAACAAATCCTTAGCCTTGGCATCCTTCAGTCCTTTATTATTCAAGTTTTCTACAGTAAGCACACAAAATGTCTACACTGTTAAGTAACTTATAGGTAGCTACAGGAACTTATAGTGCTTCAGACAAGACATGCACACAAAGTAGGCCCATTATACCTATTATCTCATTATTATTATCAGGAAAACAAAGTTGACCTCACTACTGTGTGATAGGATAGAGATGACAGAGGAGAAGGTCTACCAGCAGGGAGTACCTCCCACCCCTAAACCTGCAGGAAGTTTCATGGCAAAGAAGGTGAGAAGGAAATGTTAAGAGGTGACAAGAATTTCCAGAAAAAGTTTCATCAATGCAGTTGTCTTGGTGGGGAGCAGTTCTGGGCTGGCCTCCTTCTCAGGACAGAAGAAAGGAGGGTAATGATTAAAAGCGTGGGCTCTGTCCTCTCACAGGCCTGGGAAGAGAATCCCATATCTGCCATTTAGACAAGTTACTCAATTTCTTTTGGCCTCAGTTTCCTCATCTAGAACACAAGGGGTGATAATAGCATGCACCATGTCGGGATGCTGTGAAGGTTAAAAGATGCATCATGCCTGCAAAACAGCACAGTGTCCATCAGACAGCAAGATTTCAACAAATGTTAACCATCGTTATTATCTCAACCCTAAAAAATTCCTGTATAATTAGGTCTGATTGTGAGTGCTTCAATGATTCTGTGTTGCAATTTACATAGAATAATTTGCTACTTAAAATCATGTCTTTGCAATACTAATTAAAATGTGTCATCATCTATCATCTATCAAATTGGCAAATAATACTGCCCTGCCTTTGTGAAAATGTGGAGAGATCAACACACCTTTGCTGCTGATAGGAATGTAAGTGGCACAATCTCTGTGAAGAGCTATTTGACAATACATATCAGATCCCTTAAACATGTCCACTCTGGGGCCAAGAAGGATGAGCAGAGAAATCAGGTGGTGGTGAGGAGTTGATCAAAGATAGGAGCATGTCTGGTGGAGGGGAAACACAGATCCTAGAATGGATCCATGGAATGGGCAAATCTTCTTCAAGGAATCCCAGACATTTCAAGGAGGAAATATATAATATGTGGTCAAACAAATCAAGTCTCAGGCAATTGTTAGAGAGAATGATAATCGTTTAAGGCCATACACACACACAAAAATGTACCTCCAATTGCATTACCGCGCCCCCCCCCCCCAAAGGCATCTTCAGCTTCTCATACCCATAATGAGTTTATGGCCTAACCACATTCCCCACCAAAAACTGTTCATCTCCCAATATTCCAGTCTCAACAGCAATAAAAATACCACAACTTACTGGTTAGTTAAGCCCCAACCCAAAGAGTCATCCTTGATTTCTGTTTTCTCTTCACCAACACCACCCCAAACTGCTATGTTCAATTGCTCAAAAGGTCCTGTTTCTTCAGTCACTTCTCTCGGTTTCTACTGCTACTGTCTGATTTAAGCTACCATTATTTCCCATCTAGACTAGCCTTGTCAATTACCTTACTTCTACTCATAATCCTTCCAAGTCATTCTCCTATAATAGCCTGGATGCTTTTAAAAAAATATATATATAAACCAGCCCAGTTAACATGGCTGTGATTAAGTATCAACCTATGAACAAAGAGGTCACAGTTTGATTCCCAGTCAGGTACATGCCCAAGTTGTGGGCTTGATCTCCAGTGTGGGGTGTGCAGAAGGCAGCTGATCGATGATTCTCTCTCATCATTGATGTTTCTATCTCTCTCTCCCTTCGTCTTTGAAATTAATTTTATACACACACATACCAGATTGACTCATTTGATAGATGAGGTTAAAATTCATCAATTTTTTTATGCTATCTACCTCTTTATCTTTGTCTACTATCTATCTTGGCCTCACTGACACCCTACAGACACACACACCTTCTCTCTGTTCCTCAGACACAGAACACACAGGGCCTTACCCTTGCCCATCCCTTGGCCTGGAGTGCTCAGTCATTGGCTCTTCTCAATTTTCAGTTCTCTCCTCAAAGAGGTCTTCTCTTTTGGATCAGTCAAAAGAGTCACTCTAGTCACTATCACAATACTTTGTTTAATTTTGTTTGCAGCATCTATCTCTATCTGAAACTCTGTTATGTGTTTGCTTACTTGTACTTTGCTTATGTTCTACACATACACACACACAAACCACTAGAATGTGATCCCCATGAGGGATGAAGCCTACTTACCTTGTTCACTATGTATCTTCAGCACCCAGGTCGTGAGACGTGCTTTATCATTAGTTAGGAACCAACCAAAGAATGAATGTCTGGGTCACACAAGGTTGTGGTGCCTCTGTCTCCAGTATCCTCAGTTCATTTATGACTTAGATGCTGGTGGTAAGAGGAGGCAGAAAAGTGGGAGAGGAATAGACCACTGGTTCTGGTGGAGAAATAAGGATGAATGCTTCTTGTATAACCAACAAGGAGCTCAGGAGAATTCAGGATTTGGTCTGGGCTTACAGAGCAAGAGGATGACAACATGAGAAGCCAAAACTTCTGGAACCTTGGCACTTGTCCAGGTGATTGCTCTGCATGTCTTGTCGACATCTCTCTTTTTTTTTTCACAATGGTGAACAAAGGATGACAATTAACTGCATCCCTAAAGAAGTCCTCTTGGGACATTCAGTCACATGGTATGTAGGAAGTTGATTAAGGAATAAGTATTCCTATGATGAAATGTTGGAACATCACTGGCCTGCATAACAGTGCTGAGATCCTTTAGCTCTGTATTCATGGCTCCCCATACTTTCTCCTCTTTCCAAATCTGAGATAAATCTTGACCTCAATTTTCTCCATCTGTACAATTAGAAACAAATAATCAGCCAAGTACCTTCCAGCCCTGAATGCTTCTTTTAGAATGCTTCTCTTAGACATGAGTTCCCTCTCCAGCCAAATTGAACTACTTACTATCACCCACCTATACATAAACCTAAAAGTATTTGCTTTTTCTTACACTAGCCCTCTGCTAATAGTTGTCATTTCCTCTATGCTCTTTGAAATATTATGTAGCCTTCCCTGATCAATGGAATTTTTACTCACACTCTTCTTATTTTTCCCAGATGAAAATATTTCCTTTTTATAAACTCTTGGACATTTATGGTGTATTCCAGAAGTAGATAAACTACAGCTTTTGGGCCAAATTCAGGCCATGGGCCAAATCTGGTTTTGTAAATAAAGTTTTATTGGAACATGGCCATGCCAATTCATTTATGTCTTGTCTGTGGCTGCTTTGATTACAGAGGCAGCATTGAATAGTTATAACAGAAACAGTATGGCCCTAAATATTTGCTGTCTGGACCTTTACAAAGAAAGTTTCTCAAACTTGAATACACAAAGATATAGGCTGAGATCTATACAGAAGATATGTAACTTGGTATATCTTCTTAGAGAATCAATTTTACTGGAAGACTGGGGGGAGGGGATGGTTAATAGAGTGTAAATATGGACATCAAAGCAAGCATGTTTATATTATGGAGTGGAATCCAGACTTTGTATAAAACTTAAAGTAAAAATCTCAAATGAGATTTTAAAAATCCCAAGTTTAAAAAAATAAAAATAAAAAATCCCAAGTTTGAGAAAGGCCTCTTCACATTGTGGCTCGACCTTCACTGTTATCTTGGTATCAAAATTTGAGAAACATCCACCTATGCTATTTAATTTGAGATGAAAGCACATACTTTAGGGTTTTTGTATTCTTGCCACTTCAGACACAGTGCTTCAATATAGGAATTCTAGAAGGGCTGGGGTCACTTATCAAGGTGAATCCTAAAATGCCCTCACCTATTGGGATAATTAATGGAATCCTGCCTAATGGCAGAGGGATAGACCAGAAGATGTGACCAGCAAAGGTCTCATTCCCTGCGGGAAGAGGGGGGGGAGTATATTAGTGCCTTGACTGTCTCTGTGGCAACAAAAAGTCTAACAACATTTTATTTCTTTAATGATGTTCACAATGCCATCACCAATTCAAACCGCAATTAGTTCCTTCCAGAGCTGAAGGCAGAACCAATCTTCTAAGTAAATGAGCGATGACCTACTGACTCCACCATTAGCATCCCCATCTTCACCACTTCCCTCACCCAAAGCATCTCTCTCTGACTCTTAGATGGGAACAATCCCTATTGCATAAATGGGTGACAACTCAGTTTGCTGTTGTTTATCTTCATTTTGTTTTGTTTTTAATATATATTTTTATTGTTGATAGTATTACAGATGTCTCCCCCCCCCCCGCCTCCCCCCCCGCCTCCGCTGCTTCTTTTGTTATTAAAAGGCAAACAACCCTAGGAAAGGATAACACATTATTACTACCCTCTTAGTAAGAATCAGGAGTTGGTTTTGGGAGATGGGGGAGTCAGCCCCAGACACTCAGTCAGAGTTGGCAGACCTGAAGCCAACCCCAATTTTGCCATTGTCTTGCAGGGCCACCCTGGGTGAGCCATTTGCCATTTCTGCACCTTCATTTTCCTTTCCTCTAATATAAAAGGAAGTGGGAATTTCCAGGAGCATTTCTAGCTTTAAGATTATACAGTTCAAGGCAACAAAAAGGAAAGATCAAGGTCATGACCACATACATACACCAAATTACTTGCAGAATGACTTATACTATATGATCTCAACTCTTACATTTAAATTTAATATTTGGAATAGGTAACATAGTCTACCCATATTACTCAAAACACTTTTTAAAAAATATATTTTAAAAATTTTAAGGAATAAATTTAAAAGGGATGAGTTTCCCTAATCCCACTCCTTTCCTCCCACATGCAAAGTTGTTATTAGTTTTAATTTGCAGAGTTTCTTTATGCACATATAAACAGAAATGGATAGACTTATTTTTCCCTTTGCTACACAAAAAATAGCATACTGCACATTTTATTCTGCACTTTGATTTCCCCCCCCCTTAATATGCATTGGAAAATTTTCCATATTAGCATAGAAAGTACCTCCATTCTTTTTATAACTGCCGAGGATACCATTACAGAGATGTACCATAACTTATCCAACCAGCCCCAACTGATGGTGGATTATTTCAGATCTTTTTTACAAGCAATACTTCAGTGAATGACTATGAACACATGTGCTTATGAACATATACAAATATATCTATAGTCAAATTCCCAGAAATAAAATCTGTTTTGTAATGTTGTACATTTGCATTTTTTATAAAGATTGCAAATTACCCTCTATAGAGATTATACCAATTTACTCACCCACAATCAAAATCTGAGTGCCTTCTTCCTCATAGCCTCTTCTACAGTGTTATCAAACCTTGAATATTGACCAATTTGACAGGTTTAAAAGATGGTATCTCAGTGTGATTTTAGTATTGCTTTTTTCTTTTTTTAATATATTTTTTATTATTGATAGTATTATAGATATCTCCTTTCCCCTACTCCCTTACCCCCATCTTCCCAGCCCCTCTCCCATCCTTCAGGTCTTCACTACCCTATTGCCTGTATCCATGAGCTATGCCTATCTATACTAATAAAAGGGTAGTATGCTAATTAGACCGGGAAGACCAGACATCTTCCGGACATCTGACTTCCTTCCAGACAGGGGATGACCAGCCTGGCAGGGGGGCAGTTAGGGGTCAACCAGGCTGGCAGGGGACCATTTAAGGGGCAATCAGGCCAGCAAGCAGAGGCAGTTAGGGGTGATCGGGCAGATAGGTAGAGTAGTTAGGGCTGATCAGGCAAGTTTACAGGCGAGCTGTTAGGAGTCAGTGGTCCCAAATTGCAAGAGGAATGTTCAACTGCCAGTTTAGGCCCCATCCCTATGGTGAGCCACTTGCCTGTGGGATGGGGCCTAAACCAGCAGTCAGACATCCCCCAAGGGGTCCTGGATTGAAGAGGGTGCAGACAGGGCTGAGGGACCCCACACAAATTTTGTGCACCAGGCCTCTAGTAAGTATGTAAGTTCTTTGGTTTATCTCTACTCCTTTGTCCCCCGCAACACCATGTCGAGGTATGTCAGTCATCTCCATGCCTCCATGCTAGTATTGCTCTTTTGATGAATCTTTTTGCTGAATCTTTTCTTGTAGTTAACAGCCATTTCTTCCACTATAAATGAATATTTTAGTACTTTTTCCATATATGAAAAGTCTTCAAACACACAATGCTATCTATTGGTTATAGATAAGGACACATGTAATGAGGATATGAGGGGCACTCACTGACCTCAACTGAGAGACTGCTTGCCTTTGGATAGGAGAGTCAGGGAATGAGACAGGGGTGGGAAACAAAGGGACTTCCACTGAGTGTGTGACATTTTATAGCTTTAAAGAAGGACATGGAGCAAGTATGACAGAAAGAAACTTCGAGGGGAGGGAAGAGAGGAAGGAAAAATAGGCTTTAAATTCAATAAACTTGAACTTGACTCTCAGTCCTACATGCTCTGTGGCCTTTGACAACTCTTGTAACCTCTCTCATTCTTAATTTCAACATCTATGGGATATAGACAATGCCTATGTTGAAGAGTTAGTGTAATGACTAAAGCTAATCCCTGTAAAACTGTGATTAACACATCATTGTGGCTCAACAGTCACATTAGCAATGTTACTCTTAATTTGGTTATTATTATTCAAATGTAGGCAATGCCTCAAGCCAAAAGAAAGGTCTTTTCCTGTTGGGTTTCTCAAGGAGTCTTCTTGATGATACCATGTCAAAGTTTCAACCTCACTAACCCCTTTCCCAAATGTCCTCCCAGAGTTGCCCCCGTTGGCAGGACTGGTGTGACTGGGAAGCCTGAGAGTGAGAGAAGCCAGGGTGTGGTCAGAGGCAGGGAAGGGGAGTTTCCTCCATGTTGCAACCCTGGTTCCCAGGATCTATGATTTCTACTAGCACTGGATAGACTTCGGCTTCCCTCTGTGGCACCTAGAAGATCCAAGCCCCAAACGGCCTTCTCTCAGAGCAAATCTTGAGCAAGGGTCTCCCCAGCAGTCCTCTGTAGGGATGACATGGGAAAAATTACATTCACTGCCTAAAATCTGTATGTAATCCTGGTGGCCTCTGAAGTGGCCATTTCCTCCTTCTCACCTTACTTTTTATTGCATCAATAAGCAGCAGACTGCCCCACCCCAGCCTACACCACCCCTAATGCACAAGTCCTTCTTGTTGCCTCATTTCCACAAACAAGAAAACCAGAAAAAACATTCCTTTACAGCAGGGGTGGGAAAGCTTTTTTCTCTGCCTAGGGCCCTTTGGATATTTATAACATCATTCTCAGGCCACACAAAATTATTAACTAAAAAATTAGCCTGCTATATTTGGTCAAATATTTAATTAGTTCACCCCTAATGCCTTGGCAGGGCCAGACCAAATGATTTTTCAGGCCTTCTTCTGTCCACGGGCTGGATGTTCCCCACCCCTGCTTTAGTAGGAAGACAAAGCAGTGAGCTTACACTCCTGCTTACTCTTTTGGGTTATTACTGAGTTAAAATTATTTCTATAGTTTTTCATTATTTTTAACATGAAACATCACAAAACAAGAGAGCAGAGGAGCAAGAAATAAAGGGAGATGGGGAAGAAAGAAAGATTGTAGAGACAGAAGGAAAGATAAAGGCTGGAAACAGATGACCTCATAGCAATGTAAATTACTAGACTCTCTGAAGAGGAAGCTCTGGAAGTGACCTAAAGGTCTGCATCGGACACCACTAGGTCCCTGATTAGTGGGTGAACCTGCTATAGGAGCCAATGCCAGGTGCTGGTGCTGGTGCTGGGTGAACCTACCACCTGCTCTAATAACACCTGAAAACTTCACCAAGCCAGCAAAAACATTCTTCAATTACAGGCACCAATGAACCCACCGATCAACTGATGAAAACCATTGGGAAAGATATTGTTTATCCTTTGCAGGTGAAGATTGCTTTATCTTGATAGAAATGATCTGAATGAAAATTGTAAGACACACAAAGTTTAACTTTCTTGGCATTTGTGAGTATTTCTTCTCTAAGCAACCTGGATTCCATGAAACCAGGCATCTCTCACTACACCATCCCTCGCTGGCCTACTGATACAGTTACCACCAGTGCCTCATCTCTCCAATCTCATCCAAATTTCCCTTTCATTGGCCTCAATTCCCAAAGCTCTTTACTGGGAGACAACAAACCACTCTGAGAAAAATAATTCATTCTAAAGTGATAATGGGTGCTGTAGTAGAGAGAATAAGAACCCTCCAAAGATATCCATGTTTTAAAGAGGATATTTAACCTCAAAGGGATTTTATGGGGGGGATTAAGATTAAGAACCTTGAGATGGGAAAAGAATCCTGAATTATCCAGGTGAGCCCCTACTTGAGTCATTAAAGGTGGAAGAACTTTTTCTTGTTCAAATAGAGATGAGAGGGAAGATTGCTGACTTAAAAGATGGACAAAGTGGGCACACACCAAGGAATATGGGTGGGCTCTAGGACCTGGGAATGACCCTCTGTGATGGCCAGCAAGGAAACAGGATCTTGATCCTACAACCACAAATTGAATTTTGCAAACAACCAAAATGTGTAAGGAAAAAGATCCTTTCCTAGAAACTCAAGTAATGTATGCAACCTAGCTAACACCTTGATTTAAGCTCAGTGAGACTCAGGTAAGAAGTATAACCTACAAAACTGAAAGACAATACATGTGTGTTTTTTGAACCACTATATTTGTGGAAATTTGGATATTTTTTTAAGAATGAAAAACTAATACAGATGCATACATAAGACTCATTCAGGGGGATTTTTAGTTAGTTTGTGTTTGAAGCAACTATGATAGTACTAGATGAGAAAAAGTCTGGTGTGCTTTTGGAACAGACATACTGTTTTACAATTCATGACCAAATGTGTCATCTACTTTGTTCATTCACCTGTTCCATAAATATTTATGGAATGGCAACTATGTACCAGGACATAGCTTCCTACACATATAGCTCCATGTCTACACAGGTAGATTCAGTCAGCCAGCCAGTCAACAAATGTTGACAAATAAGGGTAACTCAAGTGAGATTTACAAAAAGGGTCCTTTTGCTGCCTGAGAAGGCTGGAAGACTGAGATTCCAGATTTGGCAAAGGAAGATTGGAATCAGACAGCATCGGAGCCTGTCTTCACAAGACCTAGGAGAAATTACTGTCTTCCTTTTTTTTATGTGACAACTTAGGCTCAGAGAGACTAACTGGCCAAGTCACACTGCCTTAAGAGATAGAACTAAAATTTTTTTAATGTACTTATGTTAGAATACATATAACATAAAATTTACCATTGTAACTATTTTTAAGCATACATTCTCATGATTGTGCAACCAATATCCAAAATTATTTTCATCTTGCAAAAGTGAAACTCTACCTATTGAACAATTCCCCATGGCCCCCTTTCCCCAACTCTTGACAACCACCATACTACTTTCTGACTATTCTAGGTGCCTCATGTAAGTGGAATTATACAGTATTTGTCTTTTTGTACTTGGCTTACTGCACTAGCATTATGTCCCCAAGACTCATTCACATTGTGGCATATGTCAGAATTCTTTTCCTTTTCAAGGCTGAATAATATTCTACTGTATTTATATATCACATTTTATTTATCTACTCATCTATCTATGGACAGTAGATTGCCTTCCATTTTTTGATTCTATAAATAATGCTGCTATGAATATGGATATGCAAACACTCAAGTCTTTTACTTCTTTTGGATATATACCAATAGAATTGTAATTTGAACACAGTGTATCTGACTCTGACATGCATTCTCTTTATAGGATGTCATACAGCCTTGGGTGAAGTTATGGATTCCCATGCTTTAGCTAACCAGATACATGAAATTTTGAGCTCACATTCCATTGTACACAGATAAGATGGAGCTAGTTTTATTCTATGGTTTTCCAGTGATTATAATTAATCTGATATAGTACACTAGGAATAAAATTCATACTCCTTGGTGCTATATGGTCAGGCCACTGACTACCTTTTTAACCTCATTTCCAACCATTTGCTACTTCAGTCACACTAGTTCTGCTCGAGTCTTCAAATGCACTAAGCTTGTTCCCACCTCAGGGCCTTTGCATCTACTGTATATTCTTCCTAGTACTTTGCATATCTGGCTCCTTCTCATCAATCAAGTCTCATACAAGTGTAACCTCCTCAAAGAGGCCTTTTGAGTCTATCCTTTAAAAAGTAGCAACATGGATCACATTGTTCTGTTATATATTCTTTATAACTAGCTAAAATTTATTTTGTTACTGTTATTTTCTGATTTATTACTGTCTCTCTCACAGGAATGAAATTTCCACAGAAAGATCTTATCTGTTTCATTCCCCTTGTATCCCCAGAGCATAGAACCATGTTGACACATAGTGGGTGCTTAGTAAATATTCACTGAATGAAGAAAAGTATAAGGATCTTCATTGCAGCATTGTTTACTTTTATTTAAAAAATAAAAACAATATGATGTCCATCAGTGATAAATGGCTAAAAGAATAAAATTGTATAATATAAAAATTCTACAGCCATTAAAAAGAGTTAAGATTAAATTGTAATTATTGACAGAAATTACTTCAAGACACAGTATTTTTGCATTTTTAAAGCAAGTTGCAAAACAATCAGTATGCTATAATTCTAATTTTGTAAAATACCAAAAATGTATGTCTGTATGGACGTTTTGAACTACTCACCAGCAGTTATGCCTGGGGAACAAGACTGGAGATAGAAGAGGAGAGAGAGATTTTTCTCTTCACTTTATATATACACAGTACTGTCAGGAAGTTTTATAATTAGCTTTAATTGTTTTTGTAATAAAAAAAAACCATCTTACAATTTTGCTGAAGTGTTTAGGAGAAAAGTATAATCATGTTTGAATTTACTTTAAAATATATTTTAAAATAAGATGGATTGGCAGATGGATAGAGGACTACATGGTTGGATGGATAAATGATAAGGCAAATATAGCAAAATCTTCCTTGTGGAATCTAGATGGTGAATATATGAATATTCACTGTACAATTCTTTCAACTTTCTGTAGTTTGAAAATGATCATAATAAAATTTGCAGGCATGGAAATCTTACTACTTATCCAATGTACATTTCTATTATATGTCAAGCATGCACCGAGTTTCTTGGTCTTATTTTCATGTTGCTACAGTGGCTCCTAAAAGCAATGGATCGAAAGCCATTGGCAAGGCACCTCCCTCTCAGTCATGCTAGCAGTTATACCACAATCCAGGCCACAGCCTCCTAATATCCTGCAAACCCAAGATGCATTCCCAATAGCTGTCTCCTTTCAGGTTTAAGTTCTCCCTGTCTTAAAGAGCCCTGTGTCCCAGGTGGGGACTGGGCCGCAGTGTCAAAGAATCTGTATTTGTTCAAGTGCAGCAGGAAATAGACACTTAAAAGAATTAACTGAAGAGAGTTAGAGTAAGGGACTATATATAGAGAGGTGTGGGCAGAGTTAAGGGAGCAACCAGGAATAGTGATGCACCCAGGAAAGCCATTACCATCCTTGGGCCGGAAGGAGCCAGGAGAGAGCAACATTTCTAAAACCCAGCCCAATAGAAGCTGTGGATATAGAAAGCAGCCACTGACAAGGCTGTAGTGAAAGGGGCAGCACCCTATGCTGCAGAGGCATCCCATCACCAAACCCTCCTGGAAGCCAGAGAGCAGCTGCATCCAAGCGACACTGTCTTTGGAGGTCAGCATCTCAGGGCATGAAGTTGGTCTGAGCCTGGATTTGGGGTGAGGCAGAGGCATGAGCAGGCAATCAGAACAAAACAAAAACAAAAACAAAAAAAACTAAGATAATCTATTGTAACTGGAAAAGGTTTGAATCAAGCAAACCTTATGATTTATCAACCAGTAGAAGCCCCTTACAGAATGAAAGGGGATATTATTAATAATTAGAGCAGATCCACTGACAAAATCAAAACTGTATGGCCACTCTACTTTAGTCATCTATTCCAATCCCTTCAATTTGCAGATGAGGAATCTGAAGGGACCTGGAGAAGTAAAGTGACCCAAGGAAGATTGCCTAACAGGTTAGGGGCAGACGTGGGAAAAGCCTTGACAGCTAACACACAGGCGGGGGCCTTTGACACCTCATTACTTGGTCACTCCAGGGCCCAGTGAAACATACTCCCCTGTCTGCTGCAATGCTCACATGACTTTGGAAAAAAGACAGCTAATTTTTCTGTCCCAAGAAGCATGTGACTAGGAGCTCATCTTTTTCTCTTATTTTTTCTTCCTCCTTTTTTTGTGGTCAAAATACTGGGTTGGTTGAAGGAGAAGCACACAGGTGTCTGGGGTTTCACTGCTGGTTCGTTACATAAGTGAAAGTGCTGCACAGGGAGAATGAATGCAAAGCAAAGCCATCTGACATGTTCCTCATCTGGTCCAAGGGCTGCCTCAGCCACCCTCCGGGCTTGGTCCTGGGAAATATTCATTCAGTATATTCCTTATCCAACAACTATTTCTTGAGCATCTGCTCTGTGCCAGGCACTATGGTATATAAGAAAGGATGAGAAAGACATGCTCACTATCCCATGATGGAAGTAGTGATAATAAATATACAGGCAAATAAATTAATTTCAGGCGTGGTTAGTGCTAGAAAGGAAATAGAGTTTCAATAGCTGACATCTATTAAGTCATCCTTTGTCCCCACCACTTTGTGAGGTAGATATTACTATATTCTATTTATTGATGTGGAAACTGAGGCACAGAGAGATGAGGTGATTGCCCAAGGTCAAACAGCTAGTAGATGTGAGAGCTGAATGTAAACTCAAGAAGAGTCTTGCTTCAGAGCCTGGGTCCTGCACCACTAACTCTCTTGGGCAGTGGAGGCTCAGAGGGAGGTGCATGTTTCAGTTAATCAGGGAATGCCTTTCTGAGGAAGTAGCGCAGAAGCTAATATGAGTCAGAAAAGCCATGAGAAGAACTAACAGAAGAATGTCCTGGCAGAAAAGGGAGCACTGTGTCAATGGACAAAAGTAAGAAAGAGGCCAGAAGGTCTGGGCAAAGGGGGCTGAGTTGGGTTTTATTCTAGGTGTTCCTTAAAAAGTGTCTCTGCAGACATATGCTTCCACACTTGATCATCAAGCAGCCTGATCATGCCAATCAAGCAAGTGTTATTATCCACGTTTTGTAGAGCACTGTTTGCTGTTTCTGGGAACCTAGGGATGAAGGTGAGACTAGCCCCCATGACTCTGGACTCATGTCTAGACTCATGAGTCCAGAGTCATGGACTTTCTCATGCTCTTTCTACTCAACTTTCCTGATGAGGCACCATCCACCCTCCTGCCCCTGAGGCCCCTTAACTACAAGGTTCCACCATAGCCCCAGCACCTCCTCCTTCTCCGCCTATCTCAGAATTTACCTTTCTGGCAGCCTCAACAACTTAATTTCTAGGGGAATCTGATAAATCCGCTCCTATCTGATAATGGATCATAAAAGCCCTGTTGGAAACCTGAAGTAAATTTGTTTTTATATCCCTGTGAGAATTTACAACAGCTTCCCTTTCTTCTAGTCATAAGATCAGCCTCCAGCTATAGGCATTTCCTTCTCTGCCAAAGTGGAAGTCATTAGTTCATTAATGACCTATTCCCAGAGGAGCCACCCAGAGTTTGAGCCTTCGGCCTTTGTTTAGCAAGTAGAGGTCTGCACATGCCAATAAACCAAGCCTTGCTTAAATCAGTGAATTCCTAGTCTGCGAACATGATTTCATCCACCTTTGAAAACCAGCCTTGGCTCCTCATGATGGCATACAAGTCCCTCAGGTCCCAAATACTGTTCCCCTCTCCACCTCAATTTGTCCCACCTCCTACCTTGACCTTGGGGCCCAGACACAGCGGACCCTTCCTAGCACTGAGAGCACACCATTTGTTTTCACACACCTCTGTGCAGCTCTGCTTGTGACCTCGCCCCCACTTTTCGTC
This sequence comes from Pipistrellus kuhlii, assembly GCF_014108245.1. NCBI lineage: Eukaryota > Metazoa > Chordata > Mammalia > Chiroptera > Vespertilionidae > Pipistrellus > Pipistrellus kuhlii. The sequence continues at coordinate 12,423,095 of NW_023425584.1, forward strand.
ACCAGGCTCTCTCCTTCACACCTACTGAAACACCACCCAGGTACTGCTCGCATGGGAAGCCATCTCTGAATGACTCTCACTGAGTCTGTGTTACAGGCCCCTTCTCTCTGCCTCCATCATCATGAGGTATAACATGCTTTGAGTGCCTATGATATGCCACACACTGTGTTAAGCACTCTGCACAAATCATCTCAATGTGATAGCAATTCAAGGAGTCACCTTCTCTCACTCTGCCACTTTATCACTGAAGAAACTGAAGCACAGCAAGGTGCTCGTGGCTGAGCAGCAGGTGCTGGAGTGAGATAAAAACACAGGCAGTCTGGATCCATCCGGGGTCTGGATCATCACCATCCACTGTGTTCAGCATCACAAATAACATTTATTGGGCACTTACAGCCTACTTCCCATAGCTCTAAGCCAATGACATATATTTCCTCATTTAACTTAACAGTCCTATAAAATTTAATCACTACAGGTTAGTGTTAAGTCCATTTTGAAGGTGAGAAAATTGAGGCTCTAAACCTGGTTGACAGGAGCTCCACTTGAACCTCTGCTTCAAGCAATGGTGGTGCCATTCCCATGTCTGGGAAATCCAAGACAGGAGCCAAATTAAACTTGGAAAGTGAAGTCAGCAGAGTACCTGAGTCAGGGTTGGCTGCCAATTTATGCAAAACAGCCAGCCGCCCAAGGATTGCAATCTGAAGAATTTCCTTACATCTCCACCCTCTTCTTACTACACCTAAAATCTCTTCACAAGACTGTTAATTCCAGTGAGAGGTGAGGCTTGCCATGCCCATGCCCCTAGGTCAAGAAGTACACTAGCTATTGGAGAAGTTAACCTCTAGGTTTGCTCATTTACACAGTGGAAATCATACTGCCTACCCCAATATGGGGAGCTGATTAGAGGGTCAAATACAATGATGAACAGGAGAGCCCTTTTGTAAAACATTATACAAACCCAAGACAGTGCATGTAGTCATTTTTCTAGAGACTCAGCTTCCACAATTATGGAAAATTCCTTCCAGATCCCACATTTATACTCATTACAATCTTTTCTACACTCAAATATAAGCCATTGATAAAAGGATTTTTTCAGGGGTAGGGGGAATTTTCTGAAAGGAAAGGGTGAGCGTAGGGTGGGGGTCCTATAGCAGTGGAGAGAGAAAGCCAAGAATATGGAAGACAAAATACATAAGAACAAGGTCACAGGCTTGTAATTTCTTTTCCTGGGAGTGGAAGAAGGGAAAGAAGATTGGGATTTGTTTGTTTGTTTGTTTGTTGTTCCTCTAAGGATAGGATATTCAAGCTACATGTGGTCTTCCTTAGTTTAGATAAGGAGTTAACAGTAGTTAGTTCTTTTAGGGAAACAGACTGAGAATTAGGGAGGACAGGGACTTTCACTCTTTATAACTCTCTAGGTATGTGTGTGTGTGTGTGTATATATATATATATATATATATATATATATATATATATATATTACTACAAATGTATTTTTTAACTTTGAAAACAGAAATTTAAAATGTGATTAACTAAAACATTATTAAATATCTTCAAAATTGTCATGCCCACAACCTCCTACCCATCATGGGGCCACTACTTAAGACAGAACCCAGACTTTTTAGTCCAATCATTAGATTGTCCATCTTACTGATGCCACAGTTGAAGGAAAAGAAGATTGGGTCACATGCCAGTTCCTGTCCAATTAAACATCCTGTGCCAGATGCTGCCCCCAGGGTGTAGTTGCAGGGATGCTGGACACAGAAGTGTGAATTCCTACCATTTTTCAATCCCCTAGGTCAATACCAGAAGGGATGTACCTTCACCCAATTGTGGCATTAAATCATGGGAGGAGTGGCCCATTGACTAATTTACCCATTAGTAGAGGTTAGCTTATCCTATTAGCTCATCGTCACCACCCACTCCTACCCACAGAAAGCACAACTCTGAAGAGAAAAGGATGTGCTAATTTTGATCAGAGGAAAAAAAAATTAAACATTAAACTGGTATAGTGGTGTGTTTTCCTCATATCAGAATGTCTTTGTATAAAATGCCCATTTAATCCTCCTCCTCTCCCTCCCTCTTACTCTTTTCCTGACTGCCACCCAAGGGCACGTTATCTCCTTGGCTCACAAAGTGGCCTAGCCAGGGCTGGTCTCCAGCATTTTGGTACCTATTCTAGTACCCTTTGGTTAAGGCTAAGTATCTAAAAGGTTTGACACAAGAGATACAGGGCACCTAAAAGAGAAGGAGATGCAAAAAGGAGCAGAAAAGAATTGAACAATCATCACAATTTTTCCAAATCTCTGAATATCTATAATAATAAAAGCATAATATGCTAATTAGACTGGATATCCTTCTGGATGACCTTCTGGACAAAGCCAGGGCTGCGAGGGAAGCCTGGGTCCCAGGTGCCAGAGAGAAGCTAGTGCCAGCAGCTGGGTAAAGGAAGGCCTGCATGAATTTCATGCATCAGTTCTCTAGTCTCCTATAAAATAGGGCTAATACTGTTTATGTTAGAGTTTGGGGGAAATCTGACCTGAGAAGGTATGTGAATTGCCTGGGATTCAGAAGATCTTTCATAAGTTTTTCTTTCTTTTCCTTCACAGGAGACTCAAGATGTTTCTTAACTATTGCCTTGTAACCCCAAATCACTCATCTAAAGTATGTAAGGAGCAAATATGATTAGGGTGCTTTAGAGAAGTGATGGGAGGCAAAGCATTAGGAAGTGATCTGCCACTCCTCACTCGGGGCAGGCACTTCCACTCCAGCTGTCACCCACCTACCCAGTTGGAGCTACCCAAGACCACAATGTTAATACTACTTACACTGGCAACTGATTCCGCACAAGTGAATCAGCCAATAGTGGGGACCAGTCACCACAAACAAGCCAAGAGCTTTCTCACTGTTTTCTTTCCCCTGCTTTATTCTTTTGCAGAACAATGTAACCCACAGCCAGATTCTTGATTTTTGGATTGTCCCCTAGGTTAGTTAATTCACTACTGACCCATGTACCCTGATTATCTCAGCAACCTCACTAAAACTTCAGTCAACGGGGGCAAAATGGCAAAATGATTGTTTGACATCATGGAAAGCCATCATCCAGGGGATGGGCACCATATAGACCTATAAGCCTGGTGCCCAAAAAGACTGCCCAACTTAAGTTGGCTGGTTCACTTACAGACTCCTATGTCCTCTGTTAGTCTTCTCTGCCAATCTGTTTGTTGGTGAACATTAAAATCCAGTTTAAATGACTAAGTAATCATATCATAGTAGAAATAAGGGGGTCTGGTTCTAACTGAAATCTCGGCATTTTGGTAACTAGTAAGAAGTGATCTTACATCCGAACCCCACCTCTTTTCTTTCTCTCCTTGTGGTATTATCTTTCTTTGGATTTTCCATGGAGTTTCCTTTCTTAGTAGTTGGTTCCTTGGGTTTTTATCATTTTACACTAATTTCCTCTTTGTCACTAGCCTAAATCTTACTCTTCACTCTGCCTCTGCCTCCTCCACATTACTCTTTCTTCCTCGTTTTCCTCCTCCTCCCGCTCTCCTTTCTGTGAACAAGCCTTGATACTCCTCTGCACTTTATAAGAAATTTGTCAAACAGAGAGAGATAGTAGAGTTTATTGGTTAAAAGAAGCAGCGTTCGTGTCAGCCCTGAGTTTGAAGCCAGGAGGTGCCACTTAGTAACTGTACCCCTTTGGTCACATAATCAAGCCACCCTGAACCTCAGTTTCCTCATCTTGACAACAGGAGTAATAATACTTGTGTCATGAGATAATGAATGTCAATTATCTTGTTAGCAAAGTGCTTAGCATATGATATACTCGGAATAAAATTTAACTTGGGAAATGTATTAATATAAGCTTTGCTCTTCCTCATTATTTAAATAGGGCTCCAACTGAGTTCCTTGAAGGGCTAAAGCCCCACAACTCTCCAGGAATGGGAAGGGGTGGAATGGGGTGGGGTGGGTGGCAACAGACTGAGCTCTACTTACCCTCCCATTTTTTAAACATCTATTTTCATTCTTCCACACATTGGGTCTCTGAAACAAAGATTCCATTGCCGTAAGGAAAATAAAAAATTCTGGAACTGGTTCAAGTTGATTTTTCGCCTGTCCTTTTGCCAGAATTCTCTTATCTTTGTTCACTCCAAATGAGTAGGTTCTTGACATATAAAACCTATTAAATTTTGTTCTACTCCCTGTTGCTTTCTTGCAACATGAAGCTTCCCATTCTCCATTAAAAAAAAAAAAAGTGTAACTGCTATTTCTTTTCTGTAAAGAACATATAAAGAAGTTTAGCCCACCCAGGAGACTGTCTTGAGAGTTCTTTGTACAGACTTCTGATAGTGAAAAACCATTATTAGGTACTTGGTTTCATTTGAAGAAAGCTGATTGTCTGTTTTCTTTACCATTTGAGAAATGTGGTCACATCCAAAATTTCACAAAGGAGTTGGTGGTTGTGAATTGAATCTGAAAAAGTGTTCTCCATACTAGACAATGTTGTTTCACTACCTTAAAATTTTTTGATCTTAAAAACAAAAACAAAAACTTGATATCTCATTGAAAGCAGACCAGAAACAAAGTTTATTTGCATGACCTGCAATTCTCTCAATGATCCCCTGGAGGTTGAGACCCCTGTTACCTGATATACAAACGTGTACCTGATGTATAAACACGAGGACAAACTTGTACGGGCTTCAATAAAGTTCTAGGCTTCTGGCAGTAAGTTCAGATGCCTCCTTCTCCCCCACCCCATATCCATTTTGCATCCCCACATTTACATCCCTGTGTTTTGTTGAGGGTTGAAGGAAGTTGTGAGGAAGGTGCTGAGAGAGGAGAGAACCCACCTTGATAGCTTATCCCAGTGGTGAACTCACATGAAAGCACATGTGGTTAAAGTGAAGCACTGTGGGACTGATGTTCATCAAAGACAATGTGTATAGACAGTACTGCTCTAAGGACCCAGGATGCCAAAGTGGACATTTGGTTGAAAGCTCAATGGTAGCAGAGCTCATGATGACATCATATATCAATGTATTCCCAATGCCAAATACATTGCTGACATATAATAGGCACTCAACAAAAGGGAGTGGGGAGGAGGAGAGGAGAGGAGAGGAGAGGAGAGGAGAGGAGAGGAGAGGAGAGGAGAGGAGAGGGAGGGAGGGAGGGAGGGAGGGAAGGAGGGAGGGGAGGGAGAGGGGAGGGAGGGGAGGAGAGGGAGGGGAGGGAGGGGAGGAGAGGGGAGGAGAGGAGAGAGGAGAGAGGGAGAGAGAGAGAGAGAGAGAGAGAGAGAGAGAGAGAGAGAGAGAGAGAGAAGTTTGAGTAAAAGCCATTTTCCCTGCCTCCCCTGCTGGCGATTACCCACAACTGCCCTCCCCTGCTAGCCATCTTGTGGTGGCCTTCCTGGCTCCCCTCCCATTTTCCTCCAGTTCATCTTCCATGCTACAGCAAGAGTGATCCATTTGAAATATAAATCAGGTCTTGTCTTTCTACTTTCAAGCCCTCCACCTAGGGCCTAAAATATAACCAAAATCTTTGTCTTGGTCTGCCAGGCATGTGTGGTGCGGACCCTGGCTAGCTCAGTGAACTCAATCCTTTCCTCTTAGGCCCTCATTCTATGTACTTCAACCACTCTGATCCCTCAACAAGCTAAGCTTATTACTACCTCTTGGCCTCTGTACCTACTTTGCCATTCACCTGAAACACCCTTCCTCTACATTTTAAATGAAACGATACTTTATGTCATTCAAACCTTGGGTCAAATGCCACCTCCCCATAGTGGCCTTTCATGAGCACCTAGCCTAAAGTAGCTGTCTGTACATTCTCTATCGCATCACCACTTCCTTGCTCTTCAAAGCAGGAAGCACTTGAAAATTGTTTTTGCTCATTTACTTGCTTTTCATTACTGCTAGTCTGTGCTCTAGAATTCAAGCTCATTCTCTACTGTGTTCACAGTTGATAATTCTCCAATGCCAGGAATAGAACCTGGCACACAACAGGCACTCAATAAATATTTGTTTAACGAATGAATAAATGCAGCCTTGGCATCCTGAGGACTCTGGGCAACACCAACTAACTTTTCCCAGGGGGCCAATGCATCAGAAGCAGCAGATAAATGCTCAAATATAAGGGCCAGGAAGGAAAAAAACATGAAGCTAACATTTGGAAAACACTTATTATATGTCAGATTATCTTTTCAAGTCCTTAATATTTCTTATCTTTTCTCATTCTCACAGCCACCTTTAGAAGTAGGTCAAATTATTATTTTTATTTTCTAGATAAGTTACTGTTATGAAAGCAAATAATATACCTTCTCACAGAGGTAGTAAGTGGAAGATCAAAGATGCAAATTCAGACTATGAACCATTACACTAGAGTGCTCTCTCACACTGACATACTCGGGAGAACATGTGGGCTAACAGCCACCCCTGGAAGGAGACTATGGAGCCAGGTAAAAATATGGAGCAAGTCAGGTATTGATATAAAAGTAAACACTAATGTATTACCAGTCTGGTGAAGTCAGGGGTATAACTAGAATGGTTTCATGTTGATAGAAAATGCCCTTGAGTCTACCGTTTAGCCCTTTGGCCACAAACATGTATAGTAAAACTCCACATCCACAGCTATAGTGGTACCTGGGTGGTAGCCTGTGCTACCACCCAGCAACAGGTGGCTCATAGCCTGAGAGCCAGACCCCACCCACATGCATGTTTTACTTAATCCTCACAGTGTGGCCTGCATTTTTTTTTTTTTAATTATGCCTATGGCCAACCTTTGAAATCAGGATACTTCACATTTTATTTCAGATTTCTGGCTTCCCTCAACACATCACAAGAATTGGCAATACTCATCTTGCTTTTGCACTTGACATGATCAGCCATAGACCTGAGTCCTGGCTGTCCCTCTGGGAGAAGTAGGAGCCATCAGTTCACCAAGGTCCCCTCACTTTCTAGTCTGTCTTTTATACTGAGCATATACTTCTCTCTGCATGCATTTACTTACATAAGCTGTGTAGATTCTGGGCATTTGCATTAATGATGTCTGGTGGGTATTCAGCACCATGCCTGCACTTCTGGGACAGCTCAGACTGGTCTCCTAGCATTCAAGCTGTTGTCACTCCAGTGCCATTCTCCCCAAGGCCACCAGATCCCACACAACAGGGAAGGAATCAGCCAGAATTAGAATCTGAGTTTATCCCTGGCATTGCCAATTGCTGTTTTCTCCACCCCCACAGATTTTTTTCATCTCTAACGTGGGGAAAATAATAATATCCTCCTTGAATGGTCAATAAGCATTTTAAATACTTACAAATTCCATAGCACATATGGAATTATGGGCATTCTATGCTATTTATCTCAGACTCTACTGTTCCTTTACACACAATGTTCAGCCCTTGGTTAAAAATAACAAGACACACAAAGAAGGAAAATACCCTGCTGTCAAGTGATAAAATAGGCAGCAGAACCAAACCTAGAAATAACCCAGATGTTAGAACTGTCAGACAGGAACATTGTAACTACAATATGGACATGTTGAAAGATCTGGTATTAAAAGTTGAACAAAATGGGGCATTCAGTAAAGAGATAAAAGCTATTTCTTAAGGGTCAGATGGAAAAGCTAAATTTAAAAAAAAAAAATTTAAGACACAACATCAGAGATAAAGAACTCTTTTTTTTCTGCTGTGTCAACAAGCAGGACAAATCAGAAGAAAAGATAAGTGAACTTAAAGAAAGGTCAATATAAATTATTTATATAAATATTAAATGAGAGCAACCATCAGTGGGGAAGGGAGGGTGGGAACCCCAAGAGCTGTGAAACAGTACCAAATTGCCCAGCATACATGTTTTTTGTATTTCATTATTTTCTTCTTTTAGTTACATTGGGTTTAATTTGCTCTTTTCTAGTTTTATAAGGTAGAAACTTAGTTGATCTAGACCTTTCAGAAGGAGAAAAGAGAATGGGGAAAATGAAATATGTGAACAGAAAATGGCCAATAAGTGACAAAGACATATCTACGATTATAGTTGGCGAGTTCAACTTTCCTACTATCAATACTGACAGAAAAACTAGACAAAAATCATTAAACAAAAATCATAGAAGACTTGAACAATTCCATCAAGCAAATCAACCTAATTTGTAGAACACTTCATCTCATACAATTTACTTTACTTTCAAATATTCAAAATATAGACTATATCATAGGCCATAAAGCTAATCTCAGCAAAATTGAAAGAATTTAAAAATATAAAAAGTATGTTCTCTGACCAATTTATAGTGGAATTAACTATAAATCAGCAACAGAATGATATCAAGAAAATCCTCATATTTGGGTAATACTTTTAAGTAGGTCAAATAAGAAATCACAAAGGGGAATTAGAAAAGATTTTGAACTAAATTAAAATTAGAATGAACCTTAAAATTTTGTAAGACCCAGATCAAGCAGTGCTTAAAGAGAAACTGATAGCATTAAATGTTCATATTAGAAAAGAAAGATCTAGATCAACTAAGTTACTACCTTATAAAACTAGAAAAGAGCAAATTAAACCCAATGTAAGTAAAAGAAGAAAATAATGAAATACAAAAAACATTGAAATAACAAACAGAAATGTAGTTAGCAAAATCAATAAAAACAAAAGTTGGTGTTGGGAAAGATCAATAAAATTGATAAACCTCTATGTATACTGACCAAAAAAGGACAGTGACCCAAATTATCAATCCTTTATAATATGAGCCTAGGAGGCGTTGCGCGATGTCATCACAAGATGGCTGCCATGACATTGTCACAAGATGGCCACCACAAGATAGCCAGCAGGAGAGGGCAGTTGTGAGTGATCAGGCCAGCAGGAGAGGGCAGTTTGGGACAACAAGGCCTCCAGGGGAGGGTAGTTGTAGGTGACAAGGTTAGCAGGGGAGCAGTTAGGGGGTGATCAGGCTGGCAGGCAGAAGTGGTAGGGACAATTAGGCAGGCAGGCAAGTGGTTAGGAGCCAGCAGTCCCAGGTTGTGAGAGGGATGTTCAACTGCCCATTTAGACCCAATCCCACAGGGATTGGGGTTAAACTGGCAGGCGGACTTCCCCCAAAGGGTCCCAGATTGAAGAGGGTGCAGGCCAGGCTGAGGGATTCCTCCTCCACCCCCGTGCACGAATTTCATGCACCAGGCCTCTAGTGTTATAAATATAAGAAGAAATATCTGCCGAGACCGGTTTGGCTTAATGGATAGAGCGTCGGCTTGGGGACTGAAGGGTTCCGGGTTCAATTCCGGTCAAGGGCATGTACCTTGGTTGCGGGCATATCCCCAGTAGGGGGTGTGCAAGAGGCAGCTGATCGATGACTCTCTCTCATCGATGTTTCTAACTCTCTATCTCTCTCCCTTCCTCTCTGTACAAAATCAATAAAATATATATTAAAAAAAAAAAAGAAATATCCGTCAGACATTTGAAAGGATAAGATAATATTATGAACAATTTTATGACAATTGTAAACAAAAAGAGCCACATACTACCTGACAAGCTCAAGAGAGGGGTGGACAGGGCTTAATAGGCCTTACAAACGCAAAAAACAAAAGTAACCTTACAGGATGGTCTGAACATAAAAATTCCTAACTAAAAGTAGGTCATGGTGGGTAGTCATCAATCTTTGCTTTAAGTATCTAGAATAGCATATCTTTGAAATATCAGAGTAATTTTCTTTTCCTAGCCCCAGAGCATAAGACCACAGAACCCCTCATTGTTATTTTGTTGCCCACATACCAACTATGTGCTATAAATGTTAACTGATAACTATCCTGTACAAACCAATGTAAACAAGTATGTGTTCTCCGTTTCACTTTTTATTGCATCTCAGAGATTTCCCTGCTTTGCTTTCTCCTGTTCTTTTAATCTACCACCAATGTATTTCATGTAACCATTCTACATCTCCTCCTTTTATCCTTATAAAAATAAGCTGCAAAATTACTATTATCTGGAGCATTTTCTCAACCCGTTGAGATTTTGCTTCAGGACATGTCCTCAAAATGTGGCTCAAATAAACTCTTTAAAAAACTTTTTTATAGGCTGGAAATTCGTATGTAAACACAATAAATTTGACAACTGAGATGAAATAGACAAATTCCTCACTAAAACTTGCTCAAGAAGAAAGAGAAAACTTGGATGGCCTGATAGCTATTAAAGATATTGTATTCCTAGTTAAAACCTTCCCACAAAGAAAACTCCAGGCTCAGATGATTTTACTAGGGAATTCTACCAAACACTTAAAGAAAATAGAATATCAATTCTACATGGACTCTTCCAGAAATTAAAAGAGAAGAAAACACTTCCCAATTCATTTTATAAGGTCCGCATTACCCTGACACTAAAACATTACAAGAAAAATGTGGTCTTAAACCCCTAAATCCTTGACAAAATATTAAAGAACTGAGTCCTGGAAAAAAAGATAATACCTCATGGCCAAGTGGGGTTTAGCCCAGGAAAGCAATATTGGTTAAACTTTAGAAAACAGATCAATGTAATTCATCATGTTAACAGACTGAAAAATAAAAGCCATAATATGATTATCTTTCTAAACCAATAAAAAAAAAATTTTTTTTAAAGATTGGACTGAAGACAACATCTATTCATGATAAAAATTCTCAGCCAATTAGAAACAGTTCCTCTCTGTATGTCTCTAGTTCCCCGAATACCACAGCCCAGCACTGAAGCCAGACAGAACTGGACCCTCTAAGTTCATGCTTTGGCTCTTTAGGAGGGATTGCCTGAGTCTCCAGCAGCCTTAGTGTCACTCAGCCACAATCCCGCTGGTTTTTACAGCCCAAAGTTATGGAGACTTCTTTTCCCAGCTCCGGAACTCTGGGTTGGGGTTCTGGTGTGAGGCTGGGACCCTCTGCTTCTCACAGGAGTCCTCTGCCACAGAGATATCACTCCTGATTAATAACAAATTACACATAGTTATCAGACCAGCCCTTTCAGGCCTCCTCCCTTCCTACGAGTCTCGATGTGCTTTCATCTTTACTTCTCTAGTTGTGGGACTTCCATTCAGCCAGATTTCAGGCAGTTCTGATTGATGATTGTTCCGTATTTTGGTTGTAATTTTGATGTGGTTGTAGAAGGCAGTGAGTTCAGACTTTTACCTATGCAGCCATCGTGGTTCTCCCAATTTGATACAATCTCAATCAAAATCCCAACATTGTGTCTTGTAGAAATTGACACAATGCTTCTAAAATTTGTATTAAAATAAAATAAAATTAGAATAACCAAAACAATTCTTTAAAAAAATGTAATAAAATTAAAGGAATTAACATAAATGATTTTAAAAATTATTATCAAGCTATAGTTACCAAGATAGTATGATAGTAGTATAAGAATAGATAGTACAACAGAATAGAGAATCCAAAAATATATCCACATATATAGTGTCAATTAATTTTAGACCAAAGTGTCAAGATAATTTAATAGAAAAAAACAGTCTATTCATCAAATGGTGCTGAAATAATTGAATATTCATATGCAAAATCTTGCAACCGTCAACCTGTATCTGACACTGTAAACAAAAATTAATTCAAATGAATTCTAAACATAAGAATTTTAAAACTTCTAAATGAAACATACAAAAAGTTTTTGAGAACTTAAAAGCACAAACCACAAAATTAAAAGTTGATAAATTGGACTTCATCAAAATAAAAAGTATTTTCTCTGAAAGACTTTTATATTTTCATTGATTTTTTACAGGGAGAAGGATAGAAAGTTAGAAACATCGATGAGAGAGAGACATCAATTAGCTGCCTCCCGGAAAGTCCCCACCGGGGATGTGCCCGCAAACAAGGCACAAGCCCCTGACCAGAACCTAACCCAGGACCCTTCAGTCCACAGGCCAATACTCTATCCACTGAGCCAAACCAGTCAGAGCTCTGAAAGACTTTTAAAAAGTAAAAGATTAGTCACAGACTGGGAGAAAATATATTTAAACCATATATCTAATAAGGTCTTCTATCCAAAAGTATAAAAAACAAAACAAAAAAAAAAACTCTTACAATTCAACATTGTGAAGACAAGTGATTCAATTTAAAAATATGGAAAATATTCAAATATTGTAGATGCCTTACCAAAGAAGATGGCCATTAAAAAAAAAAAAAAAAAAAGCAAAAAAGTAAAATACCACTAGAAATGTACCTTTATCATATAACCCAGCAATCCTACTCCAAGGAATTTACCCAAAAGAAATGAAAACATATATCTTCTCAAAGATTTAGAGAAGAATGTTACAGTATCATTTATTTCTAATAGCCAAAAATTGGAAATGATGCAAATGTCCATCACTTGGTGAGTGGTTAACAAATTGTAGTATTAATGAAACACACAGGAATAAATAAAAAGGACAAAACTAGTGATACATTAAAAAGCCTAGACAAATCTCAAAAGCATTATGCTAAGTGCAGGGGAGGAAGGGCAGGGAGACACAAAGGATTACATATTGTATGATTTCATTTAAAACAGTCTAGAAGAGGCAAGAGTATAAGAATTGAGAAGAGATCAGCAATTTCTAGAAACTGGGAATGGAGAGAGGGGATTAACTTCAAAGGACCATAAAGAACTTTTTGGGATGACGGAAATGTTATACATTTTTATTATGATGGCAATTACACAGCTGTACATATTTATTAAAGCTCATCAATTATATACTGTAAAAGTGACTTTTATTATATGTAAATTTTAACTCAGTAATTTTTAAATATCTTTAAGAATATTACCATTGGGGAATATGGGTAAAAGGTACTCAGGATTTTTTGTAGAATTTTGTACAAATGCATGTGAATCTACAATTATCTCAAAATGAAAAGTTTTAATATAATTTTTGAATTATAAAGAGATTTTAAAATCTCTTTAAAAGAAGAATGAAGCAGAAAACATTACTTCTATTCATTTAAAAAAGGAGGAGGAGAAGAAAAAAATGGGGGCTTCCACTATAATTCAGGATGGAGAAACAGTAAAGATCACACCTATGAGTACACAGGTCAAAGTAATTTACCCAAAGTCATTCCTGTGAAAGATGGAGATGGGTTCTCCATTCTGAGCTTGCTCCAGTTGTCATAAAAAAGCCACTGCCACCCAGCTGGCATGACTCAGGTTGAGCATCCACCTATGAATCAGGAAGTCATGGTTCCATTCCCAGTCAGGGTACATGCCCAGGTTTCGGGCTTGATCCCCAGGGGGGCATGCAGGAGGCAGCTAATCAATAATTCTTTCTCCTCTTTGATGTTTCTCTCTCTCTCTCCCGCCTCTTCCTCTCTGAAATCAATAATAAAACATATTTTTTAAAGTTTTTTTTTAAAGCCACTGCCAGTCATGATTCAAAATGTTCCTCTACATTAGGAAGAACCCTGCAATCCTCAAAAACAAACTTCAGCTCAAGGTTTCATCGAAAGAGCTCACAGAACCTGCCAAGAGTCAAACTGCAACTATTCCGAATCTCCCAGCTGTACTTTCCACCAGTGGAGCAAGCCAGCCCAGGACAGGGCCTTCTCTAATGAGAGTCTGGTGAGCCACAAAAAACTTCCCAAAAATCCGCAGGACACAGTGTTGGTAGAACTGTCCAGAGCAGTTGATGAAGTTCCTCTTTTGAGTTTCACATCTGTCTTATAAACTTCCTCCCTTTGGCCAGCAGAAAGGTTCCAATAACCACAGGTAGGCATCACTATGAACCAAGCAGGGGGGTATTCTGGCAGGAAGCAACAGGGCAAACGGTCAAAGAGGGCCTAAACTTCACTTTGGAGAAAAGGCCCCTGGTACATTCATTTAGAAGCTACAACTTGACTTTATCAGAGGACTCGAATTTCATTCTGGCTCGATTACTTAAGTCTTTAATCTCAGTATTCTCACCACTGATGGTGGTAACAATACTTCATGAGAGAGAGATTAAGAAGTCATGAGGTCATGGTTATTCAAATGTTGGATTTTTTTATTCTCCCTAAGCCAGTGCTTCCCAAGGTATAGCCAACATTTCACTAGGGGTACATAAGAAAGTTTTAGGCTATAATGGACATTTAATACTTATAAAAGTGTGTGTGTGTGTGTGTGTGTGTGTGTGTGTGTGTGTGTTTTCCCCATTATTACTTCCTAGAGGCCCAGTGTACAGAATTCATGCCCAGCCTGTGCCCTCTTCAATCTGGGACCCCTTGAGGGGTGTCTAACTGCAGATGGACATCTTTCTCACAATCCAGGACTACTGGCTCCCAACCACTCTGCCTGATTGCCCCTAACCGCTTCTGCCTGCCAGCCTAATCACCCCCTAACCACTCCCCTTCCAGTCTAGTCACCCCTAACTGCCCTCCCCTGCTGGCCTGGTATCCCCCAACTACTCTCCTCTGCTGGGACACGGTATTTTTAGTCATAGGATCAGATGCAATTGTACTTTCAAGGGTTTGGTCTGTTTTACTTCACAGGCATTGCAAATTGTGTAATTGATTGGGTTTTTCTGTTTGCATTAACAACAATGCAATATGCTTAAAGCCCAATTTGAGGACTAGTTGTCAAATATGTATAGGACTGGATCACATTCATTGATTATTAGCCTCACTCCTAACTCTGTTTAATGCCCCCATTTATTATCATTTAAAAATGTATCCTCTATTTTTAACTTACTGGCTTCCTATATTTTATAACCTTTTAAACCACCTTAAATCTTATTTGAAATAAGAGAGGATATAAAGTTTCAAATATCCTAAGTTCCTTTGTTTTTTACAAAGATAGCATAAGTAAAATATGTGATTAAACTCAAGGAATAGCTCTTTCTGAATCTTTTTATATTGCCAGGTTAATGTGGAATTCAGTGTGCTTTGATAAGCATAAAACAATCCATCATTTAATATCATTTTGAAATTAGTCCTTATCAAAAGCCATCCTTTTTAGTGTTACCTCAGTAATATACCAAAAGATAGCTAAAACTGATTTCAGATCTGGGTAACCCCACGGAACCTAAAGTAAAATGGGAAGTGGGTGCTGTGGTAGAATTGGGCTTCCTCCTTTTTCCTCAAAAGCCAAGGCTTTGCTGACAAAACAAAACAAAACAAAAAACCCAACCTAAAATGATACTAAAATTTGGCGTCAGAATACCTGCATCAATGAGCAACTATTTAATCATAGTTTTTATGCTGAATATCCTGCCAGTGACTTTTCCTGCTTGCATCCTCTTGTACTACCAATGTCTGCTCCAGTCAGAGAAGACTGGGTTCTTGATTTGAATCAACTCACCTTTTTCAGTATCTCAGTTACATTATTTTCTTCTGAACCTCATTTTTTTCTCTGTAAAATAAAGATACCTATTCTACCTACTTCAACATGAAGCCATAAGGAAACATTAGTCAGGATTTTTTTTGTTGCATGTGACATTATAAGAAGACATCTTACCTATATGTTCCCCAAAATTCTAGTTTAGTACTTCTTAGTTGGGATTCAGGAATCTGTATTTTAACAACTCCACCAGGTGATTCTCATCATGAGAGAAGTTTAGGAAACACTGACCTAGTCAATCTAACTAATAAAGACATCTTCATTTTTTTCCCCAGTGCCCAATTCACACTGCACTTCCAGAACTTCCTTTCCCCATGCTCCCAATCTTTATTTGTTGCCTCTCTATCCAAACACACCTCTTCTATATCCCATGCCTTCAGTGCAATGAATTACATACTAACTCCTGCTGACATGTTAATGGCTACAGGAGTGTGAAAGTATTATCCTTTCCAGGAAAAGCATTTACATTTTAACTAAAGCCAAATATGACAAAATGTCTTATCCCAAAGGAATAAATTTTTAATACTATGCAAGTCCAAAGAGAAAGAAATTTGGGACGTGTAAGACATCATTTTACCATAATATTAAAAATGTCTCATTATAATGTTTTATAGTTCATGAAGAACTTTTATATTCAGTACCACAGGGGCAATAATTACCTCCATTATATAAATAAAGGAATGGAGACTTGGAAAGTTTGATTTAATGGCTCAAGATCACATGGCTAATAAATGATGAATTGAGGAATATTTAATCATGACATTTTGGCTCCAAGCTCAAAGTCCATTCATTCAGTGAGTATTTTTATTTTATTTTATTTTATTTTATTTTATTTTATTCATTTATTTATTTATTTATTTAAATGTGTTTTTATTGATTTCAGAGAGGAAGGGAGAAGGGGAGAGAGGGAAAGAGGGAGGGAGGAAGAGGGAGAGGGAGAGGAAAAGAGAGAGGGAGAGGAAGAGAGAAAGAGAGAGAGAGAGAGAGAGAGAGAGAGAGAGAGAGAGAGAGAGAGAGAGAGAGAGATCAGTGATGAGAGAAAGTCATTGATCGGCTGCCTCCTGCACATACCCCACTGGGGATCAAGCCAGCAACTCGAGCATGTGCCCTGACCGGAAATTGAACCGTGACCTCCTGATTCATAGGTCAACACTCAACCACTGAGCAATGCTAGCTGGGCTCAGTAAATATTTTTAGATTATCTACTATGTGCCACATACTATTATTATAGGCTTTGAAGAAGATACAACAGTAAATAAAACCATGGAAAACATTTTTTTCCTTTCATTGAAGATTACATTTTAGCAAAGAAATAAGGGAGAGCCAAATGGTAAATAAATAGGTAAATTTATTTTGTGTCAGTTAGCAAGAAGCATAATGAAGAAAAGTAAACTAGGATAAAAGGGACAGAGTGTGCTAGAGGGTGCTATTTTATATAGGGTAGTCATAGAAGGCCTTTATGAAAAGGTGCATTTCAACAGACACCTGAATGAAAGGAGTAATCCATGTGTCTCTTGAACTATAAACTTTCCCAGTAAATATGACAGAAAGTGCAAGGGTCCTGAGATGAGAATGTGTATGAAGTTTCTGAATAATAGCAAGGGGGCCAGTGTGGCTACAGCAAGATGAAGATGGGAGTGAGCAGTAGGAGATGAAACCAATGAGGAAATATGTAGGGAGCAGTTATAGATTTAAGCCTTGGACTGACCCGTTGGTAAAGCCTCAAACAAGTCCCAGCTTACATGGCACAGCCTTGTTAGCATAATTAAGCTTGATCTTGTGACACTCTCTAGGTCTTTCCTGGGTAGCTAATGGGCTGTGGCAGGTGCAGCAAGTGCTTCCAAAATAAGTGAAACTTATAAGAACATTGTAAATTAACTTGTTTACCTCTGACTATAAAATAAAGGCTCAGCTTGCAGTCTGGATCTTTTCTTTTCTGTGGTCTCAGCCAGGCACAGAAGATCTACCTAGACCCAGATTATTCTCTTTGTCTGTCTTTTCTTCATCCTTCGCCGGCCCCCCTCAGGCTTGCTGAACCCTTGGCTGTACTAGCACGGCACAGGAATAGGGGCAGCTCATGAAGGGACAGGTGTGCCAATCCAAGGATTTCAGCCTTTGGAACACTTCAAGCATAGGGGAGACTGGAATTCTGATAGGAGCCATTGCTGTAGCATTGAATAACCAATAATTCATTAATTTGGGGGCTCCAATAAAGATCATATCTTTAGGGAAACTTATAATCTTATAACCCATATGTTTAAAGAGAAGAAAGGCTGAAATAAAAACAGTGATCTATGCTTTCATCTCAAAAAGTTAGACATGAAATAACACATTAAATCCAAAGAAAGTAATTAAAAAAATTAATCCCTCGTGAGATAAATCAAAATCAAAGAGTAGGCACAAATAATCAATTCGGAAATAAAAAGGGGAATAATTACACACAGATTTTTTTAATTTGTTGATTTTAGAGAGAAACATGGATATGTTCTTGCATTTATCTATGCATTCATTGGTTGCCTCTTATATGTGCCCTGACCAGGAATGGAATCAGTAACCTTGGCATATTGGGATGATGCTCTAACCAAGTGAGTTATTTATGAGCCCTAGAGAGATATTTTAGATGCTGAAAAATCACAGAGCCCTGGCCAGTGTGTTAAATGGTTAGAACACCAACCCTCATGTCCAAAGGTCACAGGTTGAATTCCTGATCAAGGACACATACATGGTTTGCAGGTTCAATCCCCAGCTGCCATCAGGACATGTGTGGGAGGTAACCAATCCATTCTCTCTCACATTGGTGTTTCTCTCTCTCTCTCTCTCTCTCTCTCTCTCTCTCTCTCTCTCTCTCTCTCTCTCTTACTTTTTCCTCTCTCTCTCTCTCTCTCTCTCTCTCTCTCTCTCTCTCTCTCTCCTTACCCTATCTCACTCTCCCTTCCACTCTCTAAAAATAAAAATCAATGCAAAAAAAGATTCTTTGGTGAGGATTAGCAAATAGATAAATAATCATAAAGATATTATTAAAAATATATGCTTCTATTCCTGCAACAGAGAGGAATTGATAGGAATGCTCCAGCCATGAAGACAGAAGAGAAACAGTCCATAGATGGAAGATGCTGACAATGCCTTGCCATACTAGCAGATAGCAGCTGTGCATCGCTGAAGGATACCAAGGACCAAACCAGAGACTATCGGACCTGCGTCATCCCCACTTGTCCATCAACCAGATCTGAAATACCGTGGCTGACATGTACACTTAAGGAACTGTTTGATATTGACATTGGGACTCAAAAAAACTGTTGGCCCAGAAAGGAACTCACTACAGAATGATTCATTTGCCTCTCAGCATAACCATTATGGCTTGTCTCAGTTTCAGTTTTTATAAGGGAACTCCTTGTATCACATGATCTAATGCATCTAAGGGAAATAATGAACAACATAAATTAAACAGACCCGGAGACAGAAAAGCAGCAATCAGACTGTCAAACCTCAGAGGGAAGGTAGGTGAGGGTGGGGGTAAGGGGGAGAGATCAACCAAAGGACTTGTGTGCATGCATATAAGCCTAACCAGTGGTCATGGACAACGGGGGCGGGGGAGGGGGAGGGAGGCAAGGGGGGCGGCAATACGTGGGGATGGGTTTGGGATGGGAATGGGGGGATGAGGACAATTATGTAATACCATAATCAATAAAGAAATTTAAATAAATAAATAAAATAAATAAGAAAAAAATAAAAATGAAAAATAAAAATATATACTTCTAAATTTCAAATTTTAGAGGGAATAAACTCCTAGAATATAACTCACAATATTAAAATAAAATTAATACCATAATCATAAATTTAATACATAATTTAAAAGCTTCCCTGAAAGAAAGCCATAGGCCCAGATAGCATTATTTGTGAGTTTTCCTAAGCATTTAAAAGAAGAAATGTCAGATTCCATGGTAAATAAGATGAAACACTCACTATGATTTTGAGGCCACTATAACCTTGATATAAAAAACAGGCAAGAGTATTTTGAGGAAGGAAAGTTATAAACTAATCACACTCATGAACAGTGATGCATTAAAGCCAACAATATATAAAGGACAATAGCTCACAACCAAGTCAAGTTAGAATAGAAATGTAAGGTTGAGTTAACGTTTATAAACTTATACATGTAATTTATCACATTAAAATAGTAAGGAGAAAAATCATCTGATTTTCTCAAGAAATAAAGAAAAGAAGGACTTATATGCATGCATATAAGCATAACCAATGGAAGCAAAACTTTGGGGGGTCAGGGCATATATGGGAGTGGGGGGGGCAATGGTAAGATATGTACACATATAATACCTTAATAAAAAATGAAAAAAAGAAATAATGAAAAAAATTGAGTGCTTCAAAGAGGAGGTAATTGTTCACTCATCATATTGTTCATGTGGTATCAGTTGTAATGTTTCCTCTTCTTTTTTAAAAAATATATTTTTACTCATTTCAGAAAGAAAGGGAGAGGAAGAGAGATAGAAACATCAGTGATGACAGAGAATCATTGATTAGCTACCTCCTCCACGCCCCTGCCCCCCCCCCCCCAGATTGAGCCCACAACTCTGGCATGTCCTCTTGACTGGAATCAAACCCAGAACCCTTCAGTCCACAGGCCAACACTCTACCCACTGAGTAAAACCAGCTAGGGCTTACTTCTAATTTCATGTATTTGAGTCTTCTCACTGTTTTTCTGCTAAACCTAGCTAACAGTGGCTCATCTGGTTGAAGTGTCATCCTGTACACCAAAATAGTTGCAAGTTTGATCCCAATTGTGGCCATATGGAAGGCAACCAATCAATGTTTCTCACATCAACGTGTCTCTCTCTCTCTCTCTCTCTCTCTCTCTCTCTCTCTCTCTCTCTCTCTCTCTCTCTCTTTCTCCTTTACCCTCTCCTTTTCTTTTTTTCTCTCTCTCCCTTCCTTTCTCTAAAAATATTAATAGGTGAGAATAAGAATAAAAAAGTCCCAATGCCCAACCCATACCCTAGATCTACTGGATCAGAAATCTTTAGAGGAGGGAGGAGACCAGGCATAAGTAATTTTTTTAAAGCTCTCCCCAGGAAGGAGCAGTGTGAGCCAAGGATGAGACCCTCTAGCATTGATGCCACTGCCTGCCATAGCCTGTGCACCTGAGGTGGACTCTCTGAAAAAACGAGATCAACAAATGATGGAGAGATGTTAAAGACACACTAGCCTAAAACATATCAAAGGAAGACAAGTTTGACTCTCCTGCAAATCACAGACACCTTTAAAATCTAAAAGGGAATCCCTAGTTTTCTTTCCCCTGTGCAGCCTTATACAAAATACAAAATGTGTGCCTGGAAGTGTTCTTAATTTTAATTTATCAAAATTAAATCTCATGAGGTTTTTCCCCTTGCTGGCATCAGAAAAGGTGGGAAAAAAGCTTTCTTGAAATGGAGAAAGGTTCTCATTTTTAATTTCCGATGAATGTTGTTCCTTTGCCAGCTAAAATCACCTCACATGGCACTTGCCCTTTGGAAAACACTGGGACCCAGTGGTTTGGTTTCTCTTTC
The DNA here is from genome assembly GCF_014108245.1 of Pipistrellus kuhlii. Taxonomy (NCBI): domain Eukaryota; kingdom Metazoa; phylum Chordata; class Mammalia; order Chiroptera; family Vespertilionidae; genus Pipistrellus; species Pipistrellus kuhlii. The sequence continues at coordinate 12,443,940 of NW_023425584.1, forward strand.
GGTGCGCTTCCACTCCAACAGCCCTCCTCCCAGCCAAAGACTCCACCGAAATAATTTTGGAAAACCCTTTCTCACCTCTGTGTTCTCCCTAGAGACTCTAAATGCTTACACTTACATCAGTTTTAGGCCCATCTTTCTATTTCCAAATGAATCCAGCCAGTGGTTCACATTTGAAAAATCTTAAGGGAAAATCACATCTCCGTCTCCTTTCATTTCCGCTCAAGAAGCCCCTCATTTTCACCCAGAAATATCTGATCCAGGATGTAGTTTAAGTCAGCGATGCAGCTTTTGCATCTTAAAAGGAAGTGTTACCAGGAAAGGAGAATCAGAAGAGGCAGTGCAGAAGGCCACATGACTTGCACTGGGGCTTCTGCTATTTGGTTTCCCTTTCTTCTCTCCCCCAGTGACAGCCTTTCATGACGGAGGAAGGAGTGTAGAATGAAAGATGAACTTCTGAGTACAGATTCCTGATTGCTAAGGCCTTACTTCCTCTTCGAGCCCGGGGCTGGGCACCTCATCACCAGCAATGGACACCTGCCAGCACAGGCTTGAAGAACTCCCCCAGAGGACTACATGGCCACAAGAGCAGGCAGTTTGGTTCACTAAACAAAAAGTTGAGCACAGCTCTAATCTACTCACTTCCTATATTTAAAACTTTGAATGCTGACACACTGTCTATGGCCAGACAGTCAAGCCATTTTACTGTCTTGTCAGCTGAGCTCTTCTCTTCTGTTTCCTTTAGAGCCTAAGATCCAGCCTCAAGGCCTCCTCCCTATGCACCACCCCAAAGCTGCACAGCTTCTGCTGTACCCATAGTCTAAAAAGTCCTCTGCCCAAAGCCTACCCACCCTCAAGGCTGACAGCAAATGTCACCTCCTCCATGAAACCCAAGGTGATTCCTCTAGACAAATAATAATGGTAATGGAATTAATAAAAAATATATTTAATATTAATAGCTAGCATTTATCAAATGCACAAGCTAAGAGCTCACAAGCATGATCTCAACCAAATAATACACTAAACAGTATCTGATTATCCCTGCTCTACCATTTGCTATATCTCTGACATGGGTGAAGTTACTTTTTTTCTCTGTACTTCCATTTCCTCAGACATCAATGGAGATTTATAATATAGTTCCTCCTAAGGTGGTTGTAAGGATAAAATAAGTTAAAGCATGTAAAGCATGTACCATAGTACCTGACACTTGGGTTTTGCTCAGTAAGCAGTAGTATTTCTTGCAAGAAATTTATGAGATGTAATTAATAATGTGTTAGTAATTTTCCTCGTTTTACAGGTAAGGAAACCAAGGAAAAGTCCAAGTTCTCAACGAAGAAATATTCTCTAGTTATAACAAGACTTTGCTCATAGTGCTCAACTATTGTTGATCATTTGTGTATCTTTCTGGCATCTTTCTCCACTTTTCCTTTGATGGACACTAAACTCTAGGGGAGCAGGATTCATTAGTGTCTCCTGGACACTTGGCCCCTGCATCTTCCTACCTCATTGCCCACTTCTGGATTGCCTCTTCTCCTTATCACAATTTATAGGCCCTTCCTTCACATCTACTGTGCCTATCTCCTCCTTCCTGTAACCTGCTTTCCTCCTCCCAAGTGGGTGTGTTCTCTCTGTCCCTTAAGCTCCCTGATCTTCATTTGTGCTCTGCCTATCTATCCCTTCAAGCACTGCTCTTATCCTGTCCTGTTTAACAACCATTGGAGCATTTGGGTTAATTCCCCTGCAAAACTGTAAATTCCTTATGAAAAGGTATTTCCTCAACTAAATAATGCTCCATAAAAGTGTGATGAGTGAAAGAATGAATGCACTTGCTTCTTTGGAGAGAATACCTGGCTTCCTGGATATGTTTAGTACCTGTTAGCACTTTTGTCCTGAGCTCTTTGCAGAGGAGGTAATTGTTCATTCGTCATATTTTTCATGCGGATCAAGGAGCTATCAAGAGAAGTCATATTCATATGACTCTTACTGTGGAATTCTGAGTTATATTATACCGTGGCAATTCAACCCTTGAAGATGTTTGCTGTAGTGATTATAATACTGTAGTTTTTTTCTTTTTTAATTAAATTTGAGGTATAGAAGAGAGTTTGACAATTTCGAAGACAGTTTGAGTTTCTTACAAAACTAAATATACAGCAATCATGTGCCTTAGTATGTACCCAAAGGAGTTGAAAACTTATGTCCACACAAAAACCTACACATGGATGTTTATAGCAACTCATAATTGCCAAAATTTGGCAGCAATTGAGCTATCTTTTAGGAGGTGAGTAAATTTTACTATATTCAGATAATGGAATATTACTGAACTGTAAAAATAAAAAGAGCTGCCAAGCCATGAAAAGACACAAAAAAAACTTGGAAGGATATTACTAAGTGAAAGAAGCCAATCTGAAAAAGGCTACAAACTGCCCTAGCCGGCTTGGCTCAGTGGATAGAGCGGTGGCCTGTAGACTGAAAGGTCCCAGGTTTGATTCCGGTCAAGAGCGTATGCCTGGGTTGTGGGCCCAGTCCCCAGTGGGGAGTATGCAGGAGGCAGCCGATCAATGATTCTTTCTCATCACTGATGTTTCTATCTTTCTCTCTCTCTCCCTCTTCCTTCCACTCTGAAATCAATAAAAATATATTTTTTAAAAGGCTACAAACTGTATTATTCAAACTATATGACATTCAGAAAAAGTCAAAATTATGGAGACAGTAAAAAGATCAGTGGTTGCCAGGGGTTGGGGATAGGAAGAGGGGAGGGATAAATAGGCAGAGCACAGAGAATGTTTAGGGCAGTTAAAGTATTCTGTGATGGATACATGTCATTATACATTTGTCCAAACCCACAGAATGCACACCACCAAGAGTGAGCCCTAGTGTAAATTGTGGACTGAGTGAGAATGATGTGCCCGTATAGGTTCATCAATTGTAACAAATGTACCACTCTGGTGGGGGGGTGCTGATAACGGGAGAGACTGCATGTGTCGGGGCAAGAAGTATAAGGGAAATCTCTGTACCTTCCTTCCTCTTAATTTTGCTGTGAACCTTAAACCACTAAAAATAATAAATTGTTTTTTAATTATTTATTGATTTGAGAGAGGGAATAGAGGGAGACAGAGAGAAAAACACTGATTTTTGTTGTTGTTGTTGTTCCATTTATTTACCCATTCATTGGTTGATTCTTGTATGTGTCCTGACCAGGGATCAAACCAGCAACCTTGGGGTATAAGGACAACGCTCTAACAAACTGAGCTACCCAGCCAGGGCCAAAAAATACAGTCTTCTTTTTCAAAAATTGAACTTGAAGTCCCTAGGGCCAGCCTTCAACCCTCTAGCCTACCTGTCCAGACAGCTTGATCCCTCAGTTTGGGGACTGCAGCCCTGCCTCTGAGCTCTGGCTGCAGCTGCCGTTCTCATTAAGGAGGCCCAGACGATCAGCCTCCAGCAACCCTTCCAGGTCTTCTTCACCCATAGACTACAGGATCTTCTGTCACACTGATCCTTATCTCTCCTTGCCCCCTCTGGCATGCAGAAACTCTATCTCCTGTTCCTCAAGAGTCCTGGCATCTCCCCAACCCAGTCTCCTGCCCTGAACCCAGCCACTCTCCTTCCTGCTGCCTCCACCCAAACTGCAGCAAAGCACTCCTGCCCCGAGTTTTTCAGAGGCCCTCACTCAACCTCGGATGGGACTCTCAGATCTTCCTCTCTCTAATCCTGACTTAACTCTGTTTGTGGATGGAAGCTTGTGTCTAGACCCCCAGAAACATTGGAAAGCCTCCTACGCGATTGTAACACGCAAGCGAACCCTAGAGATGGCCTTCATCCCTCTTCACCTCGCCCACAGTGCCTGCTCCTCCTACTCCAAGTGTGCAACTGCCTCATCCCAGGGAGGAATGCACCCCAACTTTCCTCCCCATCAAATGAGGGGACACCTCCAAGAGCAGGACTGGCAAGTAGACTTCACCCATGCGCTCCCCCACAAGAAGACCAAGTATCTGCTTACCATGGTAGACACGCTGACAGGGTGAGCAGAGGCCTTCCCTACCTGCAAGGAAACTGCTGAGGTTGTGGCTCAGACCTTGATAACACTCATAATCTCTGGCATCTCCTGGAAACTGCACATACCCTACCATCTACATTCATTGGTCTCTTGCAGAACATTCGCCAACCAGAAGGTGGGAGAGATCTATTTGGCACTGAATTCAGAACCTAACACCAGAATCCCTGAGACCCTGGGTGAATGCCCCAAAAGACGCCCCCTCTCAGCTGGAAGCAGTTACAGAAGATGGACCTCCAGCCCCTGACCCTGCCTGCCCAGACTCTCAATTTTTAAATAGGATATATCAAAGAGTCTGGAACATGAGATCCTCCCTCCCCGCAACTGGTGGGCAGAGTTATGACATTACTGGCATCTGCCACAGAGACACCCCCAAGACACTGAACCACCTATCAGTGCGTGCTGAAGTGCCCTGGGGCCCACCCCTTTCTGTTCCACCCTGGGTTCAACCCTTTCCTGTTCCTCCCTTCAAAAGGCTCCCCTGACCCTCCACATGCTGCTCTCTCCATCTCCATCTGTGGAGGCAGCCTGGCTGGGTCCTTTCTCCTCTCCCCACTCCTTTAATTCTGATTTCTCTACCTCAGTAATGAGTCCTGCTCGTTACTGGGGAATAAACTTTCTTTTAGTATGTAAAAAAAAAAAAAAAAAAAAAAAAAAATTGAACTTGAATGCATTTGAGATGGAACATGACAGCGCTAGTATTCCAATGTCTCCAATACTATCCATAATCATAGATATGGCATTTTTTATTTGCTTACTTTTCCTACCTAAAAAGCTCCAGATTTTATCAACCCTGCAAGTTTAGCATAATAAGGGGTCTTTATGTCAAGCCTTATCTGCAGAATGTTGCAATGGAATAATGAGATAATCTAAATAAAGACTTATCCAATACAATAATTCCAAGTGGATATAGCAGAAATTGAGGTATGAACATATGAAACCATAATTGAGGACTAACTTCATGTGTCAGTTTCATGACTAAGTATCTTAAGAATTTTTTTAGCCTTTCAGAAGTCAGTATTAGGCAATATTTTTATAATTTATTAATCAACAGCATCAATTTTTTGCCCAATATTACTCTAAAGACTAACTTGGAAGATAAAGAAAAAAAATGGCATCTTGATTCAAAGAAACTCACAATCTATTTAATGCAATATTTCTTCACAACTGCCCTTTCTGGTAGGTACTAGGAAAAAATAATCCTCATTTTAACATAAGAAAATTGCAGCACAGAAGACTGAGTACCTTTCCCAACATGATCTAAACAATTAAGTGCTAAAGTCTGTATTTAAGCATTTGGGTTCTTTGAAACTATTCTATCGATATTTCTGCTCTATATTCCACCTCAAAAGGTAACATAAGTTTACTTTAAATGTACATAGTGAGGAAAAGTGGCTCCAATTCAGGTCATCCCAGTTTGAAAGAATATATCACTGTTTCTCATCCCTACCCCCAGCCCCAATACAAGCCATGCTTTTTCTGCATAAATCAACCACTAGAACCACCAGTCTCCATGTGGCTTACCATGACAAAAGTCAGTGGATCCAAGAAGGAACTCAATGACTACACCTTGCAGAGAGAACTTGTACTGTTCAATGTGATAACTACAAGTGTAAAAATTTCTGAGGTAGGATTTCCCCCAAGGAAGTAAAACACTCTCTCTGGTCATCACCAAGATAAAAGAAGACAGCCTAAACCAACCTAAGAGCTCTTCCTCATTCAGAGTATATCTTCTGATGCCTAAAGTATAGACCAATAAGGACACTCACTACCTCTGAGTAATATTATGTGTTCTCTAGCTCATTTCCTCGATGGATCCATCACAGAGATGATGTAAGGAGATCTCCCAGTTGCCATGAGAACTGGTTTCATCAATGTCTCAACCAGCCTGGAAATTTTCCTTACATGATGTCATGCAGAGAGAGAAAGTTAAGTCACCCCAAAGTCAACTGGATTCTACAGACTACTGTTTTTTGAGACAACATAATATTTATATTGCATCAAGGTTCTGGAGCATTTCAAAGACAGGTCTGCTCACTAATCCTCAGTTTCTCTCACTCATCAAGGATGGCATCTAGCTAAGGAAACAAATGAGAGCAACCAAAGAAATGTGCTGGTAGAGCTGGGTGTTAAAAGGCAATGTTCTATAATCACCTCTGGCAGATGTTCCTGATATAAAGGGCAATGCCCCAAGGCTTAGCCAGCTTAACTGCAGGTTCCCACAATAACCAAACAACCCTTCAGAATCTCAAGATTAATTTCTTCATCAAGGGCCCCCAAATCACTATTGCACATCACATACTCACTTCCTCATGGTACAATAGCATGTGCTTTTATGCTATTGCTAAACATCTGTACATGTTTCTCATCTTTTCCCTCTTTTCTTCCATCCACGGTTGCCTGGCTGGTTTAGTATTCTGGGACAGTCCCTATTGATGTATGGACAACTAGAATACAATTTTAGAAAGAGTGGCAACTTTCCTCCCTAGAATCCTCACACAAAATGTAACTATGTGCTCAAATATAACTCTGGGAAAGGAATTACTTGCAAAGGAATATCTTGGTTCCATAGTCTGAAACAATATGTCTAGTCCTGTGGTCCCTAAACTGTATACCAAATCACCCAAGGGTACCTTGTAAATTCACAGAAGTACTGTGGGATATTGAAATTCTCCAAGGGAAGCACAGGATACTCAACATCTGATGAATAGTGAGTGCCCAACTCAGTGCTGTTCATAGTGTCAAATTAGATCATGCCACATTCTTTTCAATGATGGCATATCTTTGCAAAGCCATGTTTCATAGTTACTGTAATAAAAAGCAAGTACCATAAGGATATCAGCGTGGGAAGTGAAGGTTGTAAAGCCCAAACTTATTCCAAAGACTAAGGAGTTATACAGTACCCAGCAGATGCATACATCCCATCAGTAAATTTATTAATGTGATTAAAAAAAAAACAACTTTTTTTTCAATGTATGTGTATTTTTTTTTTCAAATGCCTACTAAAAAGATGTTAGGACATAAAGGATCATTAAGTTGTTTGGACCTAACTACTTAATAAGTGGAATTGTTAGGTATTTCTTCCACCTAAAGGCACCATGAGAAAAAAATCACTAAGGCATTCAGGGCTCAGTAAACGGAGATGGTTTCAAACATGTGGTTTTGAGTGTTTTACAGTTCCTAGGGACCCCATTTGTGCCTGATCTTTTTACAGGGCATACCTGGGTCTTGTTTGGGTGTCATGGGGCTCCACTGCATGGAGCCTTTCTAATCACCTTGCCTGCCTCGGCCTCACTGGGCATCTCCCCTCGGTCCTCCACACTCTGCTCACACTGGCCTCCTTTCAGCCCCACAAACACATCATGTCCTTTCCCATCGTGGGGACTTCTGGCCTGTTCTTCTCCTGGCTCACTTTCAGGTCCCATACAAAATGCCAGCCCATCAGGAAGGTCTCCCCTGATCTACTGACCTCAGTTTCTGTTATTCTCTGTCTCACCCCCAACATTTCCTTCATACTTCTTATCCTCTGCACAGAAATATTTATCTCCATGGGGAAAGAGTCTCTGTTCTGCTCACAGCTACATCATCAGAACTTAGCAAAAGCCTGGTACACAATTGTCATCCCATAAAAACTGTCAAATACACGAATGCCAGTTTAAATCATGTGAAGGTATTTTGACTGTGGCCTTGTCAAGTATCAAGCATTCAGAAGGCTTTTCTGGCAAATAGCCCTTCAGATAAAAATGCGGGTCAGATGTATCACTAGCCCTGGACAGAGGAGATCAAAAGCAATGTATGAGATCACGAATGCCAGCTCTGCCGTCTCCTTGCTGGCAGACCTTGGGCGAGTTACTCATTCTGTCTCTACCCCCGGTATTTTTGCCTGCAAAAGGCTGTAATGAGGACTGAACTGTAAAGCTCTTAATGCCTGGCAATAAATAAGCAACCTAGACAGAAGTTAACTGCCATCATAAGAAAAGTATTCAAGGACTCCCCATTAATGCCCACATATCATTCTCGGGGGAAAGTTCTGCCTCAGAAACTGAGTCTCACTTGTTATAGAAATACATGGATCACTGCAAACAGTGACACTTGAGCAATAAATTCCGAGACCTGTTGGTATCCCTGGCTGGACTCATAATTGGAACCCAAAAGAATCAGAATGGAACTTGGATTATACAACAGGTTACATAAGTGGCACATGCCTGTGTGTTTCTTTGAACCTCCCAACCATTTACTTGCTTCCTTTTAACCCTGGTGTCTGTCCAGTGGTGCCTGGGGAGCTCATAGTTACAGAGGGGAGGTGCCATGTGGTTCCCCTCCTTGCAGCGGGAGAAAATGTGCTATCTTCATCCATCCATGACACATTTCCTGAGCCTTTACTCCCTGTCTTTCCCCACCTGACCCTCGTATCTGGATGCATCATTCTCAAAAACCAAGGGAATCACATAATTCTCCTCCCTAAGAGCTATCTGCACCTCCTATTTCATGTGTACCCACATCTCAGAAAACCACATAACCCGTTGGCCTCCTACATATGACTTTGTAAAGATAATGCCTTTCTGCTATTCTGAGTAGTCCTCACTTTATAAATATAACAGGTGGCTTTTTGTGACAGATGGTACTGATGGAGTTAAGCACGTGATGTGTTTCGATCCCAGCTTCTATAATTACTAGCTACATTTTCTATGGCAATTAACTTTACATCTATGAGCCTTTGTTTCCTCATTTGTAAACTGAGCAAGATAGTATCTACCTTAGTTTTGTAGTGAGTACTACTAGTAGATGAGAAAACACATGTGGTAGACAGAACAACACTCAAAAAAGATAGCTATTATCCTTCCTCATACCAACTCCTCATTCTTTGGATCTCAGCTTAGACATCACCTATTTTGGGAAGCCTTACCTAACCACTACCTCAAAGACACAGACTTCTAGAGCATCTCCCTGATCATCATTGTAAGACATGTCACACTACAGTGTCATAGACTCTTGGCCTTTGATTGCTTCCTGGAAACTGAGAGCATCACTGATGGGAACAGTGTTCCTTCTACTCTGTCACGAAGAACCTGGCACAAAATAGTGACTCAGGAAATACTTAGTAAAATGAAAATTAATTCATTAATTAAACTACCAAGTAAAGACAAATAATTGATAACACTTTGCTGTATTATATTGACCTAATAATCACACTATTGTAAGATCAGATCAGAGACTCATTTAGCAACCAACCACATTCCTTATATTATATCACTAGAGACCCAGTGCACAAATTCATGCACCAGTAGGGTCCCTCAGCCTACTCTGCAGAATCAGGCTGAACTGCCTCTCCAACATCCCCTTAGAGTCCCAGATTGTGAGAGGGTACAGGCCAAGCTAATGGACCCACTGGTGCATGATCAGGGCCAGGTAGGGACATGGGAGGTTGGCCAGCTGGAGAGGGACCATGGGAGGGCTCCAGGGCGTATCCAGCCCATGTCACTCAGTTCTGATTGGCTGGACCACAGCAGAAAGCTAACCTACCAGTCTGAGCGTCTGCCCCTGGTGGTCAGTGAATGTCATTGCGAGCGGTTGAGCAGCCTTAGCATATCATTAGCAATTATGCTTTGATTATTTGAACAGCTGACCAATCAACTGGACACTTAGTATATTAGGCTATTATTACATAGGATTTGATTTTAATAACAGTTACTATCTACCTTGTATGCAAAAATGTACCTTGATTCTTATAACTACTCCCTGAGGTAGGCTCTATCAGTAGGCCCCATCTTCCTCGGGTAAGGACTCTGAGGCTCAGAGAACTGAAGGAGTTTTCCCAAGATCATCCAACTATCAGAATAGAGCTCAGACCTAACCCCAAGATTGCTCAACTCCAGGGTCTGTTTGCTCAGATGCTTCTTGATATCAATGAAGATGCTGCTTTTCCTTTTCGCTAAATTTCTCTGGCCTCCCAAACACTATAAGAGAGGTGTCTCATCATCATTGGTGCTTATACCCTATATACAATATGCTTCATGTATAAATTCATTTGGTTACTAATCACCCACTATCTTGTCACATTTTTTTTTGTCTTGACATTATTTAATTTCCATGCCTTGTAATGTCTTCCCAACCTGATGTAATTTAATGGTGGCAGTGCCTAAGTCTTATGATTCTATCCCCCAAGGTCTAAATGAACATCTTTCACTAAGTAAAATAAATAAATAAATAAATAAATAAATAAATAAATAAATAAATAAAGTTTTTGTCTATTTGGTTGTTATCGTACATACCTAAGTAAAAAGACTGGAGGGTCATTACTAGATTTGAAGAGTAAGTTTAGGACAGCCTGACTTTGTAAGAATCTATGGTACAAATGATTTTCATGCTGACGAATCTGGGAGGCACCTCAAGAAAATAGACAACTTTGTACTATTTTGTTTTAACCAGGAACATGAGTTATTTTTAAATGTGCTATGAAAAATAAAAATAGTCTGGCCAGTGTGGCTTAGTAGTTGAGCATTGACCTATGAACCAGGAGTTCACAGTTTGATTCTTGGTCAGGGCACATGCCCAGTGTGAGGTATGCAGGAGGCAGATGATCAATTATTCTCTCACATAATTGATGTTTCTGACTCTCTTCCTCTTCCTTCCTCTCTGAAATCAATAAAAATATATTTAAAAATTAATAAGGGGGGAGAGAGAGAGGAAGAGAGAAATGTTAAAGCCAAAAATTAAAGAGAAAATTATAGGGCAACAGACCTGAGGTCAATAATTATTTTCCAGAGCAGATTTCTACAAAGAGATACAATAAAAGCCTGGATGAATATAAATCTCAATGGAAAGAAAAATTAATATAGTCTCAAATGTGAGTCCCAAACCACAGTGATAATGGAAGATGCTTCAAAGCACAGGCCCTGATTTTGTGTCAAGCTATTTCTTGCCTAGAAAGTTCTATGTGCTCCAGGGTAGCAGGAATATGCTTTATTGAATGTGGTTTAACAATTCATGCACAGATGGGGTGGCCCAATGATAGCAATAATTGTTTGTTGATTTGAGTTGATGTGGAAAGGGACCATCAGACAGCAGATGGTAACCCCAGATCTCCACCTTGCCCCACATTGCAGTGTTCTACCAGTCTCTGCAGACATCAAGACCAGACCCTGTTTCCACACCTTTCTAGCATAAGCATTTAAATGCCTCAGCAAGTATACAACCTAAGGCACACCCACTTCCTTCTGGTTTCCCACACACCCATTCCTTTCACTGGGATTAACATAAACTTGCATTTAGAGAGGAAGAGAACAAGATTTCCATATGCAAATAGAAAATCGATATTAAAATGGAGCATTTATTGCACTCTGCAGTCAGTCCAGTCCTAAACCAAAGAAACTCATTTGGATGAAGAACTTAAGATGTAACTGCATCTGAAATCCCCTGCCTTCCTGGCTTGGGCCCAGGATGGAAGGATGACAGTGTAGCAATATGATAAGTCATTGTTGAAAAGGAGGAGGCTGTTGAAGACTTCTTAGTCCCTTGAAAAATGAAGGTGACTTTAGGGATCATTTACAAAGCATTAAAACAAAAAGTATGTACTTGAAGGACACGTCAAAAATTGAATGAGGTAATTTCAGGTTTGGGGTTTTTTTTCCCCCTGTAAGAATAAACATCTCTGAGATGGCATGTGGGATCTACTGCTCATGCCGTTGATTAGAAGCATCCCTGCAAAAGCAACTGACTGTCTGGGTGTTCATTATTTACCTATTTGCCATATTTCTTCACTAACCACTTGGGCTTACCTAACAGATACACATGGCTCTTAATTGCCTACCTATGTCCACCTAGTTAGAGTACCCATTCCTCAGAGATCTTGATCCTCTCCACAGCTCAGGGGAAAATCTGATTTATCTAGCACGTTCATTGCAAGCCCTTCTCCATGAAACAGGGCTTCAAATTTTATTCTGCACAAAATTTGTGCACAGGGGAAGGGGGTGTCCCACAGCCCAGCCTGCACCCTCTCCAATCTGGGACCCCTTGAGGGATGTCTGACTGACCATTTAGGCCCTATACTGGTAGGATTGGGCCTAAATGGGCAGCTGGACATCCCTCTCACAATACAGGACTACTGGCTCCCAACTACTCACCTGCCTGCCTTCCTGATTGCCCTAACTGCTTCTGCCTGTCAGCCTGATTGCCCCCTAACCACTCCCCTGCCCACCTGATCAACACCTGCCCTGATCAAAACCTTGCCACCAACTGCCCTCCCCTTCTGGCCCTGTAACCCCCAACTGCCCTCCCCTGCTGGCCTGGTCACCCCCAACTGCCCTGCCCTACAGGCCTGGTCACCCCCAACCGCCCTTCCCTGCAGGGCTTGTCCCCCACAACTGCTCTCCCCTGCTGGCCATCTTATGGCAGCCATCTTGTGTCCACATGGAGGCAGCCAGCTTGTGTGTTGAAATGATGGTCAATTTGCATATTATCTTTTTATTATATAGGACATTTTTTAAAAATATATTTTATTGATTTTTTACAGAGAGGAAGAGAGAGGGATAGAGAGTTAGAAATATCGATGAGAGAAATTCATCGATCAGCTGCCTCTTGCACACCCCCTACTGGGGATGTGCCCGCAACCAAGGTACATGCCCTTGACCGGAATCGAACTTGGGACCTTTCAGTCTGCAGGCCGACACTCTATCCAGTGAGCCAAACCGGTTTCGGCTATATAGGACATTTTATTGTTTGATGTTTTTGCAATAGTATGCAAGTATTGCTTTTACACTTTTTTAAACTTTTCAATTTTAAAGACTATATATGGCTTCCCCTTTACTTAAAATGTGCATTAGAAACTGAAAGCATTCTTTAGGTTTTGTGGTCAAAAAATTCTTCAAATGACTTTGTTTCCAGGGGCATCTATTCCATCTTATACATTTGCTCTTTGTCAGTACACCTTCCTTTCCCATAGGAAGAACGAGAGGAAGATCACAGATTTTAGTTTAGTTTGTCTGGGGTCCAGATCTGGATTATAAAGTGGGGCAAGGAGCTCTAGCCAGTTTGGCTCAGTGAATAGAGCGGAAGCCTGCAGACCAAAGGGTCCCAGGTTCGATTCCAGTCAAGGACATGTTACTTCGGTTGCAGACTCAATCCCTGAAACCTGGTCTGGGGCATATGCCAAAAGCAACCAATTGGTGTGTCTCTCTCACCCTCCCTTCCACTTCTTCCAAAAAATATAAATAAAATAAAATAAAAATAAGATGGGGCAAGGTGATTAAGCTCTTCTGTGAAATCATGACAATGAGCACTTAGTGGCCATTGCCAGAGTGCTGACCAGTCTTGTGGGGTTCCAATAATGAGTAAGACATAGGATGTATCTCTAGGCAATGAAGCACAAGGGCTTATAGTATGTCTCAAAGTGCAGGCCAGAATGACCTGCGAGCATTGTTAAAATGCAGGTTCTGAAGTCTTATTAATCTGAATTGCAATTCCAAGACCCTAAAATTTTTTTTAAATATATTTTTATTGATTTCAGAGATGAAGGGAGAGGGAAAGATAGAAACATCAATGATGAGAGAGAATAAGTGATCAGCTGCCTCCTGCACACCCCACACTGGGGATCAAGCCTGCAACCCAGGCATGTGCCCTTGACTGGAATCGAACCTGGGACCCTTCAGTCCACAGGCGGACGCTCTATCCACTGAGCCAAACCAGCTAGGGCTAAACTTTTTTTTTTATATGCACATAAAGTTTAAGAACTATTTTCTTGGTAGGTGCACTAGACTCATCAAAATAGTCAGTCTGATGGGACAGGTGTAGGTTCTTTTTTCTCATTTTGGTGACCTGTATGCTCAGAGTCAAATTAGTGTCTCAGCCCTAGCCATGTGGTCTTTTGTCATTTTCGATGTCCCCTAGTGAGCTAAAGCTCCCTGGACAAGCAGGGTAAGTAAGTAAATAAATAAAATCAGTCATTTATTAAGCACTTAGCCAGGATGCTAAGTGCATTATATCATATCTCACTTAAAACAAACCTATGATCAGGTATTATTATGAATCCCATTTTATAATTTGGGAACTGAGGCTTAGAGAAATCAAGTAACTTGCACAGCAGGTCCTAGAATCCAGGTCACTAACTCCAGATCCCTTACTCTTAAGTATCTACTACTTGTCCTTGGCATAGGTGACCACTGTTAGCCTCATACTTTTCTATAGGACTAGTCCTGGGCTACAATGAGAGTGACAAGGGGAGCCAGGGGCTTACCTTGAAGCTTCTTTTGCATTATTAGCATACTATTTTTACTAAGATTTTATGTTCCAAATCAATTTTTTAAATTCTGATGGTGCTTTTATGAGCACATATCTAATATGTTTTTGTCTTTTCTTATTTTATGTATATGTATATATTTTTGGGGGGGTTACAGAAGGGCTCATCTGTATTGGTGCAGCCACTGTAAATGAATTAATGAAACTATTTCATGTCAATTTCATAAGTTTTCTGTTCCACAATCTTTGATGATTGTTAGGGGAAATGAAGATAGTTTTACAGAGAGAACCTTTCCCCAAATTGATATATACTTTAATAAATGTGTATATTATATAGAACTGACCACTGAACAACACAGGATTGAATTGCGCAAATCCACTTACACAGGTTTTTATTTTTCAATCAATATAGTCAGCCCTGGGAATCTGCCCTTTCAGATCCAAAACAATATTTTCCACCACCAATTGGGAATTCTCAGATTCAAAGGACCAACTGTGAGTTACACACACACACACACACACACACACACACACACACACACAGTATCATATTACCAACAATGCAACCTACTTGTTCTCTTCCAGGGGTGGGGAACATCCAGCCCGAGGGCCTCCAAAATCATTCGGTCTGGCCCTGCCAAGGCATTAGGGGTGAGTTAATGTTTGACCAAATACAGCAGGCTAATTTTCACGCTGATAATTCTGTATGGCCCATGAATTATGTTATAAATATGCAAAATGCCCTTGGCAGAAAATAAAAGTTCCCCACCCCTGAATGTGATTTGGATTCAGGTCATTTTGCTTTGTTGTATAACTTGAGAACTTCCCTTTCACTGGAAGCCTAAGAGGCAAAATTTTGGAAGGCCTAGAGGACAAAGGGGATGGGAGAAGGCGCCCAGACCTGGAGGTTACATCTCCACCCAAGCCAGAGACCAGGGAGGATCACCAGTGGTACTACCAGCTAAGCGGCCCCGCCCTCCCACAGCAGGGACAAAGGAAGGGAGGAAGTGTGCGCCTGGGAAGCTCCGCTGCTCTCCTCAGGGTTTCCCATTATAACACACACATACACACACACCCTCCCCGAGACTGAGAAGCAAGTTAGCACAGAAATCTGCGCCCACCTGAAACCCGGTCTGGCCCCAGGAACTTCCCGGGCGGAGACTGGGGTCGAGGCACCGGGATGGAGAAGTGGCCAGCTCGGGGTGAGCTCCCTGAGCAGGTTCGCCACGTGGGGATTGCCTTGCAGCAGCGCCCTCTGTCGGCAACTATGGGTACAGCCCGCGTCTGTTGCCCTGTACTTGGTGTTGATGATGGTGTACAAGACAAGACGGGAAGGAGGGAGATGGTATCGAAGACCTGTGTACACCTTTGAACCCCTCTCAGAACTGTCAAATCTGCTAAAGATTTCTAGCTAATTCGGTTAATTCTGTGCATAATTCGGCTAATTTTGTGCATAAAGCTCTTAGGTCCATGGATTTGTGTGCAAATGAGCATGATTGTAACCCCACTCCCAGGTGCCAAAGGGGGTATGTCTTGGATGTGGCATGCATGGGTTGTCTCTGTACCTGCCTGTGGATATTTCACTTTCTGCTTCTATCTGGCTATAAGCGAGAACCTATGCGCACAGGTTGTGTCTCTCTCTGAGTCTTATTAGCAGTACCCACATTTTTATCATCTCCCCAGGGCTGTGTCTGTGTCAGTATAATTGTGCAGGGATGAGTGTGAAAGTGTGTGTGTGTGTGTGTGTGTGTGTGTGTGTGTATGGTAATAGTCTGTCTCTTAAATCTAGATGTTAAAGGAATAGTGTAAGGGAGGGTACCCTAAATATACTCAACCCTTTACCCTTCATCTCAACTGACTTCAAGAGAACATAGATTTTGCTTTGGGGCCTTCAAGAATACAATTGCATCATTCTGATGTGAACTCAATTTCCTGCATGACCTCATCCTCCTTCATGTCCAATCCTTGTCCTTCCTTCTTCTCCAATCTGTGGAGCCCAGGGAAGCTGCCTACTGCTATCTCTAAGCATGTTGGCCATGTCAACCCAAAGAAGACAGCATCCCTTCTTCCTTTTTCCCCACCCAAAAAGTTATTTCCTCTTAGTTCATTACCTGGGATTTTGATGTTATGTTCCTCAGTGTTATTAATACACACAGGAAGAAGAAGAAAAAAAGGAACTTATTGAAATTCCCCCAGAAGGTTTTGAGAGTTGTTTTCAATGTTGCAACTTGGAACAAATCAGTTTCTAGTTTAAGTTTCCATCAGAAAGCTTGGTAGGAGCAGGGTATATAAACTGCAGTCACAGCAGCATCAGAAGAAACAACGGTTTCACACCCAGCAAACTCTGAGGCTCAGCAAGAAGCAAGGTAAGCACTTCCCTAGTCCCTGCCACCCCTGCCATGGCCCCCACCATGCCTGTGTTTGCTACCCCTGAACCTGATATCATGGACAGAGTGGGTTCCTGGGATCATTCCTTTTGACTAGACTACTAGGACACTTTGGGAGTTTGTGTATAAAGTATTAATTTAGAGAGTAAATTAATAATAATTGTCTACCAAAGGCTTAACAAATGCAAGTTTTATAGAAAGGTCTGTTTTATCTTGTTTAAAAGTGGTATGTATATAACCGTGTGTCCCTCAGCATTTAATGCCCATCAATTAAAGGATTGTATAGAGTTAAAGTGAGTGCTGCTTGCTTTAGTATGGTAAATTATTTTTAAAGCCTTCCGTTCGTTAAGTAATAATGAAGTTAATAAATAATTTATTTCATATTCTTACCGCATAATTGAATGTTATAGCACATACGTGCTCCCATATTTGTGAAGGGCTTAATTAGTCAGTTGTGACAGTCAATCAGATTGATAGCTGAGGTACAGTTTTTCTGGATTAACTAACTTGGGCCGACTTAAAAAATGAAAAGCAACTACTATGCTTAAAACTACTTTCTGAAGAATTTAAAAATCTGTAAGAAGAAAAAAAGATAATCTTTACTGAACTGGTATCTTATACTTGCCCACGTAAATTGTGTGTAATAATTTTCAGGTTAAAAAAATGTAACGATCAGAAAAAATAAGTAATGATCAAATTAAAATCGCATTTTAACGAAGTGATTGCCAAAACCCAACTGATGGTACACTTTTTCAAATAAGGAATTTCAAGATGTTAGAAAGCTGCCTCTTAAGACATCATTTTACTAGGATTTGAAATTTTGTGATTTCTGTACATTCATTCATTTTTCTAATTGTTAGTGAAATCCCTACATACTAAAATCTGGGATATATTGTAAAATAGGACAGACATGGTCCCTGCCATCAGAGAGCTTAGAGTGACAGGGAAGTAATTATTCATTAACCAAAGAACTCTATTATTGTAGGAAGTGCTATGAAACAAGGAACGGAAGCTCTGTGAGAGCAAATAGTTGGGAGTCCAGACCTCATGCTGGACACTTTACATGAATTATTTCATTAACTTCTCACCACACCAGGATGCCCATTTTACAGATTAAGGGTGTGAGGCCTAACAAGTAGCTTTCCCAGATTCACACAACTAATGAGTGACAGAGCTGGGATGCCAATTCAGGTCCTGCCTGGCTCTAGAACTGGGGCCCTTTGCAAGTGCCACCTGTGCCTTAGTGACTATATCTTTTTTATTTTTTTAATAATAATTATCTCTTCTAATTAAAATGTAACAGAGTAAAACTTGGAAAAGTGGCGTTGTCATGCCCACATTGGTGCAAGCATTAGGAAGCCTTAACATACCACAGGCCCTAGATTCCCTATATTCTTCATTCATGATCTCAAGAATTTATAAAAACCTATGAAATTACATGAAATTTTTTGATCCTCGAGACTCTCAAACTTAGCATGCCAAGAAGTGTGGGCTGTGAGATACAGCCCCTGCTATCAGCTGGTTTAGAGACCCACTGGATAACTATCTGTTGCCCTCTTTTGGGTTTCTATATGTCCCACCCTCTGCCAGTATTCTAAGGTTTAAAATGAAAGTTGTGTCTTAGAACCATCACCAGGTCTCCCTTGATCCTAAAGTACAATTCATCATGCTCTGGTTTCTCTTCAGACCGCATAAATCTTTTGCCTTTTACTAAAGTACAATTCATCTGAAATTCTCAAATGCATCGGAGGTCCAGGGAGGAAGTGCTGGGCACATAGCAGAAGGGAAAACCCCAGCTTCAAGATAGTATTCCAGGAGGTGCCAGGAATCTCTGTCGTTTCCCTCCCCAGAGTGCTGACATCTGGGTTTTACAGGTCTGTGTACTTGTAATACCTCTATGGCATTTCCCTACAGCCAGGCACAAGTCTCAGTCAATCCATTACATATGAAATGGAGAGATGTCAACTTTTTCCTTTATCTCTTCCTTCTCCTAACCTCTTATTGGTTGCCTTCTGTAATATGTCATCTCACTGCATTTTCCCCAACATTCCTTGGAGATGGCTATTGTGTCCATTTTATAGATGAGGAGACTGAGATCAGAGAGTAATTTGGCCAGCATCACGCAACTAGTAAGTGGGGGAACAAGAACTGAAACATATAACTGCTTGAATCCAAGCCTACAAATGTACTAACTGATGCTCTTTGGCAAGTAGTACTTTGCTACAAAGCTTGCTGAACTGGCACACATGCTCCTGTAAACCCTATACCCTGACGAGAACACTGGCAGTGTATAGGAAGGCCTGCCTTCTACTCCTGGCTTGGTCATCATAGCTTCTATAATCTAAGAAAGTAAAAGGAATGACAGGGTTCCCCCAGGATCAGCAGCAGTTCTGACATAGCCATGATTTGTCAGTATGCAGTCACACCAATCAAGGGATGCTCCTTTTTGAGGTATTTAGCTGGAAATTGTGAGGCTTGTTCTTCATATAATTTAGACAGTAGTTTCTGAAACGATGCTGCTACAAAACACAGGCACTCTCCGAGATGGATGGAGGTGTTTTAGACTGAAATTAAATTATAATCAACTCTACCTAATTTACAGAGTGGGTGTAATTTTCACAGTCTGAAGATTTTCATAAATCCTGAATACTAATCTAGACTGAGTTTCAATATAAGGTGGTGCCTGATTTAGCATCAAATGATGCATGTCATTATTTCATGGTGGATATGTCACTATGTCATGGTCTTCTCCCAAAGAACAGCTTGATTTTCAGGGGCTCTGGAACCTGAAAATGGGTTAAAGCAGTGTTTCTCAAGATGTGGTCCCTGGAACAGCAACATCAGCCTCGCCTGGAAACTTTTAGGAATGCAGGTTCTCAGGCACCACCCCATAACTGCTAAATCAGATAGTTTGTGGGTAGAACTCAGAAATCATTGGTTTAACAAGGCTTCTGGGTTATTTTGATAACCACTAGATTATATGATGTGGGAAGAAGTCATCTTTGAGTTTGGAGCAATTATAGTCTAAAAGAGAAACTAAATCCCTATAACAAGGGCTAGTTACCAGGTCATTGCCAGAATTTGAAAGATTATCTCCATGTTACCTTTTCCTCCCCAACCTAAGTCCTTTAGCCTTGGCTGTCACTGCAGATACTGCCTTGTGCTTCAATGATATACACATGTAAGTTGTCTCTCCCACTGACTTAAATATTTGCTGAATGAAAGCATTTGCTCCTAAAAGGCAGGATCCAGATAAAAACTTTTTTTCACTCCAACCACTCTAGCTCGGTGCCCTTTACATAGTAAGCACCAAGTAAGAAAATTATTGAATGTTGATCTGGACAAAAAATGTTCTTTCTCTGAGCCTTGGGTTTCTCGTCTTTAAAATAAAAGGATTGCCCCTTGGTGTCCTTTCTTTTGCCAAAGGAAAGTGTTGATTCTCGTTCCTCCCCATTGTCACGTCTGTGGTTTGTTGGTTCAGGGCTGTCTCGAGAGTGCCCCTCTGGGCAGAGCTGCTGTCCTCTGCGAGTGACGCCCAGGTGTGATTGGCCTGTGGCCACTGTATATATTAAACTATTTTCTGATAAATAAATAAATAAATATTAAAATAAAATAAAAGGATTGTATAAAAAGGCTAGCCTTAGATCTCTTTCAGCTTCAGATCGTCTATGGTTCTCTGTTTGGAGGTGTGCTCAACCAGCGACTGGCATAAGGGCTCCTACAATTCATTTAGTGTTATCATGACAGTGTAGAGAAGAAAGAAGAAAATAAAGATTAGAAACAATATGCATAGATTGTGAATATGGTTTCCAAAGGTAACTGAATGATTGACATTCTCTCTCCTCTTTCCTTCTTCTTTCTCTTTTCCTCCTCCTCTCTTCACTCTCTTTCCCTTCTACAGATGCATCAGCAGCAGTTGGTCTTCTTCTGTTTTTCCCTGGTTTTGTTGGCATCTCCCCTCGTGGCCATATGGGAACTAAAGAAAGATGGTAACTACACTCTCCTAAATCTCTCATTTTCAAGATGATGATGCCAGAGCTTAGAGTAACTGAATATCTTGTCTAAGGCTACAGGCTAGTGTAAGAGATAGAACTGACTCTAAACCAGTGGTGGGGAACTTCCAGCCCACAGGCTATATAAGGCCTGCAAAGTCATTTGGTCTGACCTTGTCAAGGCATTAGGAGTGAGTTAATTCAATGTTTGATCAAATATAGCAGGCTAATTTTTAAGTTGATAATTTTATATGGCCTATGAATGATGTTATAAATATCCAAATGGCCCTTGGCAGAAAAAATGTTCCTCACACTTTCTCTAAACCCAGACCAATGTGACTCTAAAAACCAGGCTCCTTACCCCTGTGACTCACAGCAGGCATCAAAATCATCTGGAAAGCATAAAAAAACATAGGTCACTGAGCCTATTCCATAGTTCCCTGGTCAGCAACTGAGAATTTGTATTTCTAACAGATTCCCAAGTGCTGCTGCTGATGGGGGTTCCATGATTGTGGTTTGAGAACCACTGTGATTCTATTTAATTAATAATTGATGCCCGACTGAAACTTTGATGTGACACCCTCTTTGAAATACTATATCCTAAGCCATTCCTCAAGTGTCAATTTAGATGTTGGTATTAGAGACCCAAGGCAAAGCTAAGGAGACAGACAGTCTGAAATACAGCTCTTGTGCTTCTAACTTGCTGTAACCTTGCTTAGCATCTTCATCTCAATACTCTTCTCTATAAAAATGGGAAGACTAACACCTACTTAACTGCCTTATAAGAAAATAGCTTTAAAAAAATACAGAGAGAATAAAATTTTCCTGTAGGGAGTAGCTATGAGGGTCAAGCCTTGGACTGACCTGTGGCAGAGCCACATACAAGTCCCAGCTTGGAGGGCTGAGCCCTCCTGGCACAATTAAGCTTGACCTTATAATCATCCCTTGTTCCTAGGTAGCTAATGGGCTGTGAGAGGTGCAGCAAGTGCTGCCAGAACAAAGCTTGAGTAACAAAATAGATTTGAAACTCACAAGAACATTGTAAAAATGTTGACCACTCCCCTTTTTTGTTTTGTGTGATCTGACTATAAAATAAAGCTTCAGCTTACAGACAATGTCATGTTTTCTCATCCAGGCAGTGATCCACCTGGTCACAACTGTCTTCTTTTGTCTGTCTTCTTTAATATTATACTTCACTGCCTGTCCTCAGGTTCACCCCTGGCCATGCTGGATGAGGTTCATGTAGCACTCAATGTGAGTCCTGAGTATAGGAAAACTACAATTGCAAGGTGAAAGGACACTTTAATCCTTCACCGCTCCTCCTCAGGTTTACCCCTGGCCATGCTGGACGTGGTTCATGATGGGAAGACTAACACCTACTTAACTGCCTCATAAGAATGTAATCGCTTTAATACAAAGAGAATAAAATTTTCCATTGGTGAATTTCATGCAGTATAAACTAAGTCCCAAAATCCCCACAGAAAATTGTAAGACAGTCTTTCTCTGCAGTGGTCTGTGACTAACAATAACAACTAACACTGATTTTACTGAAGCAGGCTTCTTTCATTTAATCCTCATAGCTGAATGAATGTATGATATAGGTACTATTATTATTAACATTTTACAGACAAGGAAACTAAAGTTCATGGTGATTAAGTATCTTCCTCCAAATCCTCCAGCCAGCAAGTGGGAGTAGGATCTCAGTCTTGGTCAGTCTTATTCCCTCTGAGACTGAAATTGTGCAGGAAGTTGTTTATCTCCACCAGACAGACCTTCAGCAAAGAGTCTTGTGCTGTTTGCATTCTTCCATGTATCAAGGCCTTCCTCATCTGACAGCTGATTAGAGGTTAATTACTAACAGCAGCCTGCCAATTAATAAGTTGATGGCATCTATATAACTCTTTACTTCTCTCTTCCATGACCTTGAGCCCAAGGGGGGCCGTGTACCCTGAGATCCTCTCAGCAAAACCTTTGCTGCTATAAGCTAGGTTGTGCTTCAGCAGTGCAGATGCCCAGGAAGTTCAAAAGACACAGTCCCAGAATCTATGTGGCTTGGAGTATGGGTCTCCATGCTCTGTGCTCTCCAGTTTATGTTGTAGAGTTAGACTGGTATCCTGATGCCCCTGGAGAAGTGGTGGTCCTCACCTGCAACACCTCTGAAGAAGATGGCATCACGTGGACCTCGAACCAGAGCAGTGAGGTCTTAGGCTCTGGCAAAACCTTGACCATCCAAGTCAAAGAGTTTGGAGATGCTGGCCAGTACACCTGTCACAAGGGAGGCGAGGTTCTCAGCAGTTCTCTCATTCTGCTTCACAAAAAGGAAGACGGATTTTGGTCCACTGATATTTTAAAGGACCAGAAAGGTAATTCCATCCCCTTGAACAACATCAGTTTTCTCCATAAGAAATACAAAAATTAAAATGTTAAAGGCAAGACATGATCCGTATAGTTAATGCAGCAATCAAGACCCTTACATAAACCACTCAGAACCTACATTGTCCTTTGCTGGACACTTTGGGTAATATCATGTTGAGAGAGTTTCATGGTGAGTCGAATACTTTTCCATAGGTTCTCTTTTTAAAATGGCGATTTTATAGAGAAAGTAATGGAAATTAACCATCATGAACAGTGCATATCTCAGCACTGGGTGATAGCCTTGAAAAAAATGAATACCCTCTCGATATGTAAGGTGTTATGCTCTGCAGAGTCAGCTACCAGTCCTCGATGAATTGTCTGCCTGGGAAGCAGCATCATTTTCCAATGAATTCAATGGAAGATTTTTTACTCATACCATTTGGTGGCCTGGGATTAATCACAAACAAAATCTTTCAGGGGGGAGGGGAAATAAACACAAAAACCACACATACAAAACCTAAATATTTGTTCTTTTTCAATCCAGAACCCAAAAATAAGACCTTCCTAAAATGTGAAGCAAAGAGTTATTCCGGACGTTTCACCTGCTGGTGGCTGACAGCAATCAATAGTGAATTGAAATTCAGTGTCAAAAGTGGCAGAGGGTAAGTGAAACCACTCTGTTTTCTCCATGTTTTGCTAGAACTACTATTTCATTAAGAAAATAAGGATGACTTAGTAATGCCTTTCAGTTAATGATAAGAGAGAAAACAAAGTCAAACCCATATTTTTTTTTTCAATGACCCTCCCTCCCTTGCCTAAGTTGGGGAAAGACCATGGAGATTTAAGTTAACTATCTGAACAAATGTATGCATTAGAACAGAATATTACCTGGGCCTGGGCATAGCCTCTGCTGTGTTTGAACTCACTCATCCAAATGGCCCAGTGATGCTTCATTAAGGCTTATAGTACCATAGGGAGGGATAAAAGGAGAAATCGAAGCTACAGATGACTTGCCAAAATTGCATCTCGAATCAAAAATAGAAAAAAGAGCTCTAGAGCGTAAACCTTGGAAGCCCTGGAGTCGACTCCAAAACTCTGAGGCCTCTAGACATTTTCCCCAGGCCACTTGAACAACTTTTTCTTCTGCTAACACTGCTCATTTGAAGTTCACTTTGTCTGATACACTTGGACTTTTCCTAAGAAACCAATTCCCATGGATGTAGCACTTGTGTTAGCCCCTCTAACATGTGATTTCACTCATCATCTAAGTTCCCAAACAATGTAGGAGAATAGAGCCAACCCTAGTTGATCATCCTGGCCTGGCAACTATGCACCTGAGGAACTTTTGGGGTGTCACTTTTTCATCTTTGAAATGAAAATTCTTACTAAAAAAATGCTTACACAAGTACACAAAGACATAGATGCAAATATTCATTGTGGTGTTTTCGGTTATCAGCAAGACAAAGGTAAAAGAAAATGTGATTTATTATACTCTCTAGCTTAATGTGCAGTCACCAAAATAACCCAACATAAATGGTCTGTTGTGGATCATTGAAAAATATGGTTACAAAACCATACACACACACACACAAACACACACACACAAACACACACACTATTGGCCCGGTACACAAAATTTTTGCATGGGGTAGGGGATAGCCTTCAGCCTGGCCTGCACCCTCTTCCAATCTGGGACCTCTTGAAGAATGTTCTACTGCCGATTTACTGAGATCAGCAGTTGGACATCCCTCTCACAATCCAGGACTGCTGGCTCCTAACCGCTCACCTGTCTGCCTGTCTGATTGCCCCTAACCACACTGCCTGTTGGCATGCTCACCCCAAACTGCCCCACCAGCATGATTACCCCCAACTGCCCCCTGCACTGGCCTGATCATCCTCAATGCCCCTCTCCACCAGCCTAATCACCCACAACTGCTGTCCCATCCTGGCCTGATCCCCCACAACTGCCCTCCCCACTTGGCCTCTAACCACCTCTACTTCAGCCCCGCCACCATGGCTTAGTCCAGAAGAACATCTGGAAGGTCTCCCAATCTAATTAGCATATTAGCCTTTATTAGTATAGATAATTTGACCCTTATTTCATAAAAAAATAAAATCTAAATGTATTTATATAGATGAAATATGTGTATATGTGTAAAAACATATGGCTATATAACTGCTCTGAATATTCATAGGAAAAGTTCTGGTGGGATACAATAAGATATAAATTAAAATAAAATATATATATATATATATATATATATATATATATATACATATATATATATATATTAGGGTTAAAAGGGGTATTGGGTTTAAAAGAGGCACCACATTTCCTTTATATGCATTTTTATCACTTTATTATTTTATAGTTAACATGTATTTATTTTATAATTAAAAATGGGAAAAATAAAATAAAAGTGTTTATAAGGAGTTGTAACCAGGGTCTCTAAATCTAAAATTTTCCAAATTCATGTTGGCCATGAACCTGTTTCCTCATCTATAAAATGATAATAACAGAACATTTGTACTGCCTCTGAAATATCCGCTCTCGTGGGGAGGACAGTTCCTCACTGCCTGGGGATAAATCAAACCAGTTAGAGAAACTATGATGTCAGACAGTTACAACCACAGGAACTCGCCCACATCTGTGTGACAGGATATGTCTGTCTTCAACTTCAGCTCCTCTGACCCCCGAGGAGTGACCTGTGGAAAAGCAACACGCTCGGCAGAGATGGTCAGAGTGGACCACAGGGAGTATAAGAAGTACATGGTGGAGTGTCAGGAGGGCAGTGCCTGCCCAGCCGCCGAGGAGAGATTGCCCATTGAGGTCGTGGTGGATGCTGTTCACAGGCACAAGTATGAAAACTACACCAGCAGCTTCTTCATCAGGGACATCAGTGAGTATACTTGAATATATATGCTTAATAGAGATAGATGACATTCATTCACTGGAGTAAGGGGTTTATACGGATTATCTTTTATTCGATACCCAAAAAAAGTACAGTGAGATACTATTATCTATTTGCATTTTAAGGAAGAGGAAGATGATTCTTTAAAAATTAAACAACTTGTTTTAGATCTCACAGTTAGTAATTCAGACCCAGATCTGCCCCAGGCTCACCCTGGCTCATTTGATTGAGGGCACGTGCCAGACTCAATCCCCATAGGCGATGTGCAGAAGCAGCCGATTGATGGTTCTCTCCCATTGATATTTTCGTCACTCTCTCTCTCCTTCTTCCTAAAAATCAGTAAAAACATATTTGAAAAAAATAAAGTAAAAGCAGGCTCTTGGCTAAACTTCTGTTCTGCTCCCAGGGAGCTTCAATGGAGAATCCAAGAGCAGCCCCTTTGGCATGGTAGTCCCATTCAGAACCAGCACTTCCCTATCAGCTGCAATTATTCCTCACTCATCTTTCTTTAGAATCTTGAGACTACTTTATTGGAATAAAAACTGCTCCAAAATGGACATAAGTTTTTTAAATTAGCAGATGGATATTTTTCATTTCCTTTACCATTTCTCCATTGAGATAAAGTGTGAAAGAACCACAGAACATGTGCTAGCATTGGTAGAGAGACTGCCCTTGGCGGGCTGGGGGAAGGTGGGATCTAGTTCACAGAGGTCTCACTGAAGAGGTAACATTTAGCCAAGTCCTAAAGGAAGGTATATGTCAGTTGTGTTAAGAACAGAGGAAAGAAGATTTGTGAAACATCTGCTAGGAACAGTGGTCTTTGGGGTGGTGCTGGGCCTAGGAGCCCAACCATATGCCATAGAATGTCTTCCTCATCTCATGTGAAGAAGGTACACTACTTGGGGACAGTCTTTGGGACACTCACTGCTATACTTCCCATGTGTAGTCCAGTGGTTGGCACACAATAGTTGCTCAGTTATTATTTATAGAATGAATGATGAATGAAAGAATGAGCATAGAGACAATGTGACTGTAACTGCTATGGGACAAATCAGTGCCAGATGCCATGAAAAGACAAAAGAAAGACACTAGTTAGGAAATCTCTCACCTCTTCTCCAGCAAGAGACTCCGCTCAGTTCTGAGTTGGGTGCAAAGAGGGGGCCTGACCTCAGAGAAGGTGGTCCTTCACCGATAGAGCTAAGAACTTTCTTCTGAGCACTATGCAGAAGTATGTAGTTCCCCACCAGAGCCCATCTGATTGGCCATGGTAACAAGGATTCTGAGCCTCTCTCAGGGTCAGCCATAAAGGATGTGGCGGCCTTCCACAGGCACCAGAGTGAGCACCAGCAGTAAGGGAGTGTCATGTCTGCCAAGTGCTCAGAGAAATAACTACCCCATGGACTCACAACTGGTCAAAGGTGAAAATAGGATCAGAAGCCAGAACTCCCTTGCTCCCAAGTCCCACCAGGAATATAAAAGGTGTATATCTTCTTCCACAGTCAAACCAGACCCACCTAAAAACCTGAAGCTGAAGCCGTTAAAGGATTCCCGGCATGTGGAGGTCAGCTGGGAGTACCCTGACACTTGGAGCACCCCACATTCCTACTTCTCCCTGACATTTTCTCTTCATATCCAGGGCAAGAACAAGAAAGAAAGGGTAAGATGTGATTTGGTGCCAGACCTGCTTTGATCAGATTTATGCAGGCTCACAACAGGGTGGGGATGAATGATGATGACAACAGCTAATGTTTATTTAGCACTTTTTCTGAGCCTTTTTGTGTACATGTTTATCTCACTTACTCATCACAGTAACTCTACAAAGACGGGCAGTACTATTATCACCACTTCACTAGTGATAACACTAAAGCTCAGAAAGGTTAAGTGACCTGCCCAACATCACCCAGCTAGGAAGGGCAGAAATAGGACACAAACTCAAACTGCTGGACACCAAGGCCATACACCTCCTGTATGGTTGACCATTAATTCTTGCACTTGACTGATCCTGATATAGGAGAGCTGGACTCCGGGAACCAAAATTTATTATTTCAACTGAGTGAATATAATCCTATCTAATAAAAGGGTAATATGCAAATTGACCATCACTCCAACACACAAGATGGCCACCACAAGATGGTCAGCATGGGAGAGTAGTTGGGAGGGACCAGGCCTGCAAGGGAGGGCAGATGGGGGTGATCAAGCCTGCAGGGGAGGGCAGTTAAAAGTGACAAGGCGGCAGAGGAAGGAAGTTGGGTGTGACTGCGCCTGCAGGGAAGGGCAGCTGGGGGGAACCCAGGCCTGCAGGGGAAGGCAGTTAGGGGCAATCAGGCAGGCAAGGGAGCAGTTGGGAGCCAGCAGTTCTGGATTATGAGAGGGATGTCCAACTGCCTGTTTAGGCCCGATCCCAGTAGGACATCCCTCAAGGGGTCCCAGATTGGAGAGGGTGCAGGCTGGGCTGAGGGAAACCCCTCCCCATGCACGAATTTCATGCACCGGGCCTCTAGTGGATGATATAACATTCTAACTCTTGGCTGCTCTACATATTGTGAAATTATTTTATTAAACAGAATGTCAGTATGTACATAGGATAAATGATGGCTTTTCAATTTTCTTGCCTTGGCATCAATAACCTCAGGATCCTAGAGGCACTTTTATTGAGTTTTAGCCTTCGTGGATCCCAATTTCAACATCACTGGCTAAAGGCTTTAGTCAGCTTAGCATTTAGCATCTGGTAGAAACTCAGTGATTCAGTTGCTCCTTACGAATTTTTTTTTTACAGGGGAAATGGCTATTCTGGAGTCACTTTCAATAAATATTTAAAATCTTCATTTGTATCTTCCCTACTTAAGATCTGTATCATTATTAAGTAATATATACTGAGTGCTTTCTATATGGTTAGAGATTTTGCTACGAGTTTTACACAATTTATTACCTTTAACTTTTACAGCTCTGTGAGGTAGACATTTTTACCATCCCCCTTTTATAAATGACAAAACAGACACAGAAAGCCTAGGACATTTTTCAGTGGTCACACAGCTAATAATAGCAACGCCTGAACCACAAGTTTGTCTGATGAAAGGATCGAGACTGTGGTATTTCTGAATATCCACATGACAACTATAGCAAATCTGACTCAGTCTCACTATCGGCCTTGTACTGGGATGAGTGCCCACGGGCCTTCAGACAAGGCAGCTGTGCTAGAAAGAGGAAAGCTGGACCAATTTCACCTTTAGAACTTGAGTAGAAAAACTGCATCTGTGTTTAGAGCTTCTGTCAGTAGGTGGCGCAAGTACTACACACTCCTCTGTGAATTGCCCTACAACCAAGATGTGCTTGCTTTGAGAAATATGCCCAGCCTACCTTGTGACTGTATTACCAAAGGTTTTCCTCTCTTTTGCAGAAAGATAAACTCTTGGAAGACAAGACCTCAGCCA
The DNA here is from genome assembly GCF_014108245.1 of Pipistrellus kuhlii. Classification (NCBI taxonomy): domain Eukaryota; kingdom Metazoa; phylum Chordata; class Mammalia; order Chiroptera; family Vespertilionidae; genus Pipistrellus; species Pipistrellus kuhlii. Next base: position 12,473,301 of record NW_023425584.1, read on the forward strand.
AGGTCACGTGCCACAAGGATGCCTTGATCCGTGTGCAAGCCCGAGACCGCTACTATAGCTCATCCTGGAGCGAGTGGGCATCTGTGTCCTGCAGTTAGGTGAGCAAGCATAGCCCAGGCCTGCACACTCAGTGTACCAGGTTCAGGGAACCGGGTGGGGGGATTCAGGAGAGGAAAAAGAGGATTCTCAGCAATGTCACCAGAGTCAGAAACATACAGTTGCTCATTAACAGATATTTATTTGATGTTCATGTTGTTCCAGGCACTATGCTAGGCTCAGGGACCCTGCAATAAACAGAACAGGAATAGGTCCTACCCTTCTGGAGGAAAAGGCAAAGAAGAAAGAGAACAGCTGAGAGTCAGAGCAAAGATGGTTGCAAACTGTTTCCAGGAATTATTGTAGAACCTCATCCAGAGGGGGACCTGGGGGACCACTAGAGCGCTTTGAGCAAGGAAATGACATGATCAGATATACTTTTAAGAAAACTTTCAAGAGAGTCTCTCATGAGCAAAATACCAGCCAAATCCCAGGCCACATAAGGAAAGGTTGGACCCTTCTGACATGGAACCCCCCAACCCAATTGCCCAGATAATGTGATTTGTGAAATATGGAAGGCCTGATGCTATCTTCCTAATCCTCATAGACTTTGGGCATTCTTTTTCAGGTTCTACTCCCAGAATGAAACCTTGGAGGAAAAGAAGAAGCTGTGCAAAGCTTTTAAAAGGCATGATGCACTAGACCCAAAAAGATATTTTCTACCTAATTTGTGTGTTTTTTAACTATTTTGTTGTATTTTTTTTATTGAAATGCTAACTGCCCAATTAAACAATCCAGTAATTTATTTATAGAGTTGCCAGCTAGCAGGATGCAACTGTTATTTAGATATTTAAGTAATTTATATATTTATTCATTATGGTTACTTAACATTTTTGTGCCAAGATTTGTATGTTTCACACTCTCATGACCTGATCCATAAGGAACGGGTCCTATTATGCAAAATGTGAATTTATGTGTCATTTATACTGACAACTTTCCATCGAGGCTGCAAGTGCCTCCATGTTGTGGCAGCCAGTAGGAATGCAGTGTTTTGATGGGAGCACCATAATATACTTATGATGGATAGAGAATTAGAGACTTAGAGACGGGAACCCACTTGAGGAGGTCCTGGGAAGATGTTAGTTCTCAGTCCAGGAAGAGTTACAATTCAGGGCCATCTAAGCAAATTACATCTTTGGATACAATTCAGGGCCACCTAAGGAAGTTAAATCTGAATTTAGAAAGGGCTAAAATTAAAAAAAAAATGAAACTGAATTTCATTCCACCTCTGTGGCAATCCCCATCCATCTATCTGTAAGGTATAGGAGAGTGACACAGAGATATCACAAGTGTCTGAAAAGTAAAAAGATCTTATGATTCAAGAGGAAGGATAAGTGTGGTTATGGCTAAGGCCATAAAAGTGTCAGAATTGCCAGTTGCTCTTTAGTAGCCATAAAAAAACAAACAAACAAACAAAAAAAAACAGGCAGATGCAAAGAAATGATCAAGAACCACTCAATGGTCAGCATGAGTGACCCTGACATGCAAATGTGACCAGAGGGTGCCAACCCATTAAGGTGCTACTTTTAAGTAATGAATGTGCTTTCTGTAAAGTGATTCCATTTGTTTTCTGTTTACTTATTTATTTTTATATTCCAACTGTAAACTAATAAAAATGTAACTTTTCTTTGCAATATTATTTTGGGCTTGCTCAGCTGCCTCGGGTATCCTGTTCCAACATTTACCAGGGCTGCAATTTTTTCCCCTATCATTGGAGAATGGACCCCTCCTTCCAGCAGCTTCATTTCCAGTTTTGCAGAGTTGTCCTTTCCCTTTATAGGATTCCCAGTCAGTGTCTTGCTGAGCTCAGGGACTGTCCCTGTCATCTGACCATGGGGGACTCTGCAAGGACACTGAACTGTGTCATGCTTTCTTTGGGGGCTGGATGCTCTGGCTTCTTCCATCTTCTGTCCTGGAATCAACTCTCCTCATTTTCCAAGCATCAGGAAATAAAACGCCAACCTGATAAAGCTATGAGCGTTCCACTCCATAGGTCCAGCTCCTGTTTACAGAGGGTGTGCCATGTGTTTGAACATGTGCTAGCCCCTGGGGTTGAGGAGTTCCAAAAAACCTCGGGCTGCCTTGCCCAAACAGTGCCCATCCCTCTAAGACAAGATGAAAAGTTAACTTTAATACCAGTAAATGCTAAAAAATGTTTTGTATATGTGGTGTCCTGATCTTGAGTAAGTTACTTGAGTAAAAACAAAGGAGAAGGATCAGTGTGACCCAGAGTCACCCAAGAAGGCTCCACAGAAAAGAGGAGGTACCCACTTTGGGCTCAATGGGCAGAACCTGCTCATTCCCTTTTGGTGCCTCCTAAGGAAAAAGTAAGTGTGGATTAGAAAGAATAGAATCCATTCTCTGCTGTCTTCAAAAGCCAGGTGTGCACATCCGGGCTTCCTTGCAATGGCAGGGTAACTAATTATAAGAGAGATATCTGTTCATATTCCTTACTTAAGGTGTCCCCTGAAAACATTATTATACTCTGCTCCTGGCCTAGAGGAATGGAGGGAAACTTCTGTCATCCTAATCCAACATTTGAAACACATCATCATGTTGTGTAAGCTCACACTTGATAGCACGTGGTTGGTTAATCACTGTTTGTCTCCTACTGGGTCTTTCACCTAGAAATAGCAAGGGATTATTGGGGATTTAATGAACAACACTAACCAAGAAAAACAATAATACGTCACATTTCATGAGCACAGTGACCTGGGGACTTTTCCCAAAATTCCCAGGCAACCTGGGGAAGAGCTCAGATGTTCTGGCTCCCACCATGCCCAGTGCTTTCCTGACACAACCTCTTAGTATTTTGATTGTTTCTTTAAAAGATATTCTCCAGGATGGTCCTTTTTATTGGGAATCTACAAATATATCAAATGTCCTAGCAAAAGAGCTCAGGACTGGAAACCAGGAGACGGTCGTGGGTCTGGTCAGCCCTGCTGAGTGACCATATGACCTTCAGCAGGGCCCAGGACACAGCCTGCTGGCTGTCCGATCAGTACTCATTCCCAACATCCTTCTCCCCTGAGGCCCCTCCTAAGTTCTAAGGTTGGGAAGCTAAGTGATCACTTTTCCAGCCACCCTTGCCACCCAGCAAGGTCCCAAGACACAGTTTTGCCCACTGAGATGTAATGGGGGCTTTCTAGACAAAAGACAGAGCCATGACTAGCATGGCCCTTTCCCTCCTCTTTCTCTCTTGAGCAGATAACATTTAAGACTCAAAAGGTATCTAGTGACCAGGATGAAAATCACCACACTAAGATTGTAAAGACAGAGACTCAGGGACTCTAGTGACATCATCAAGGAGCTACACCAACACCTGTAACTACCTACCCCAAACTTCTTGCTTTGTTAGAAAGACAAGCCCATATTTGCAGGGTTTTCTTAATTTGTGGTAATACATATAACAAAATTTGCCATTTTAACCATATTGAGGTGTCAAATTCAGTGGCATTAACTATATTCACATTATTGTGCAACCATCACTACCATCCCTCTCCAGAACTTTTCTTCCCAAACAATCTCTAAACCCATAAAATAATAACTCTCCCCATGATTGATTTTAAGATAGAGAATGAATAAGCCAAAAATTAAATAAAGATATTATCCTCCACAACCATATCCCCATCTTTGAGAGGCTGCTGGCCAAGTCAGAAAAAGGAGGCCAGCCCAGCCCAGGAAAGTATCGGTATCAGAAAACCTGGCTCTGCCTCTCATGGCTGGCAGGACTCTGGGGAAGCCCTGCAGTCTTCAATTCCCTGTGATGCCAGGTGGGGTCCTGGTGATAGCCTGAGATGCTGGCAGAGAGGAACCAGGGCCAGGAAGCCTGCTTCAAGGGCAGCCTGAGCATCAGCAGGACTCACCTGGTGGGAAAAGAGGTCCAGGTAAGCAGTTCCCATGGGAAAGTCACCTCTGCTGGGCCTTCATTTCCTCAACAAACATTTTTTTTTTAATTTACTGCTCTATCCCTAGCTCCATCCTCATCTTTCTAAATAGAGAGAGGGGTGAGTAACCCCTTGCCCTCATATGGTTTTCAGTCTTCAAACTAAATGCTTAAAACTGTAATCAATGGAGACTACTTTTTTGAGAACTATGGAGATTATGAAATTAGATCATTGGTTTAATGTGATTGGTACAGTGCCTGGCCTACAAGCAAGCACCCAATAAACAGTAGCTGTTTCAAATGGCTAGTTCTGTGATCTTGAGTAAGTTACTTAAGCATCTCAAGCCTCAGTTTTCCCATCTGTAAAATGGTCTTATAGCAATACCTACCTCACAGGGTACATGTGAGGATTAAGTGGAATAACACTTGGAAAGTGCTTAAAAATATAAAAATACCTGATCCATCGTAAGTGCTCAATCAAAGCTTATTGTTAATATTCTTATTAGATTACTTATAACCAGAAAGAAGCATAATTCTGAACCCTGTCCTTTTGGGGTTGGGAGGCTGGAGGGGTCATTGTTAGGAGGTCTTGATATCTCTAATGACTGGGTTGAGATGGAGATAAAAAGGATGGTTCAGTCCATTGAGATTTAAAAGTCTCAGTGTAGAATCCCTTTCTTATAAAATTGCAAAAACATTTCCATGTGGGGAAATATCAAGATGCAATGAACTCAGTTCCTGCCTCAGAGGATGTACAGTCTGGTGAGAGAGAGAAGGGACACAATGAGATGAATATATTGAAATACAGTCTGGCTGGGATAAGGGTATGTACAACCTGAATATTTCTTTTCACAAAGGTTTGCAGCTCCAGAAAGAGCGAGCCCTTTTATTCCCATTCACCTTCCTGGATGAAATAATTTGTCATAAATCTACCAATTCACCTTACCTATAAATCAGACTTTAATCATCTCTATTTCATTTCAGTACAGTCCCTCTTCCAGGACAGAATTTGTCAGTGAAATGTATTTGGACAAAACTTTCTCCAGGGGGGTCATATTATACCAAAGAAATGAATTCCCTCTTTCAAGCTCATAAAATGCAAAAATAAAATCAGCATTCTGACAGAATCAGGTGCTCAGAGTGACAACCCTCCCTCTGCAGGAAGTGTGCTCAGAGAAGCTGATTTGCATTTACCTTCACGCAGGCCTGGGTTCCAGAGGGAGGGAGGAAGGGAGGGAAGCACGGGGTGTCCTGGCAGCCTGCCACTGCTGCAGCCTCCCCGCCGTCCTCGTGGATGCCAGTGTGTGATGGGCTGCAGGGCAATGCAGCTGCTCTGTTCCGTCTCCTTTCAGAGGAGCAGTCTTTCCTCTGCCCTTCTCACAGCCCACCTGGCAGCATCCCTGGCTGTTTGCAAAAGGACAGTTGCTAACCTGAGTGGGAAGATGGGGGAAGAGGAGTGTTCAGTCTGCCAGTAGCCCTGCAATTCGGAGGAAAGGGAAAGTTGGGGACAAATTTTAGACAAACCAGTATCCACTCAGCTTCCTCCTTCCCATGCCTACCACCCATATAGGTGGACTGGAGCTCAAATGGCAGCAAGCAATGCCTGGGAGGAGTCCAGAGCACAGGGATACACCAGGCCTACAGCAAGGAGGCCTGGCTCAAACCCTCCTCCCCACTTACCAGCTATGGGCCCTTACGGCAATCCTTTAATCTTTTTATGCCTCAGTTTCCTCACTTCTAAAACAAGCAGGCTAGCAATGCCATCACCTCCTAGGAATGGGAGGGTTTAAAGAGGCTCACAGTACAGTATCCAGCACCTCGCAAGTGCACTGAAAATGCTAATTACAGTTGCTGTTTTTCTAAAGTCAAACCAAAAGGGAGACGCAATGCCACTGCATCCTCCCTCCCCTTGGAGATGAGGCTGTTTGGGGACATATACAAAGCCTTCCAGTTATAACTCAGAAATCTGTGTTCTCCCACCCACCATCCCTCTCCTGGGTACACACTGTAAACACACAGTAGTGACAGTGCCCCAAATCTCCACACCCAGAGCAATGCTCCATTTCAACAAACCATCTCATGGAATTCTGCTCCATAGGACATTCTCCAGCCATTGCTGTCCTCTTTCTCTGAAATCTCTTTTTGTACTTGGGGGTCCTTACAGGCTAACCAGACCAGTGGTCCCCAACTTGTTTGTGCCAGGATCCCTTTGTTCAAATGGAAATCTTTTTTGTTTATTTCCCCTCACCTACAATATTTCCCCCCATTTATTTGTTATTTGTTTGTTTGTTTGTTTGTTTATTTTAGAGAGAGTGAAAGGAAGAGGGGAGACAGAGAGAAACATTGATGTCAGAGAGACATGTGCCCTGACCAGGGTCAGGGATCGAGCCTGCAATCGAGGTATGTGCACTTGACCAGAATTTAACCCATGATCCTTCAGTGGTTAAGGCCGATGCTCTAACCACTGAGCAAAATTGGCTACAGCCCAAATAGAAATCTTAAAGAAAGCCCCAACATACACAGGAACTGGGGAGGATAGAAGCCGAATTTCTAATTTCTTACAAGAAGAATATATTAGTATTTTCCTGGATAATTAAAAGTTAATTTTTATAAAATCCTATATGTAAAACAGACAAAAGCAGAGCTGCTCTGGCTGAAGCCTCCCACCACTCAGTGTTGTCACGCTAGTCACCTCTGAGAGCCCTGGGGACACCTCAACACCCCTAAATTCTGCAAAACACAATTTGAGAACCTCTAGTTTTATAGACAAGGAAGCTGAAGGCCAGAGAAGTCTGTTGTCTAGCCCACGCATCCAGAGCTGGGCTAAGGCCAGGGCTCACAGTTGAACCTGGATCTGAATCCTGACTCCCATTATGGTCATTCCTGATACATTATCATCATTCCCAAAAGACTGGTATTTAAAAAAAAAAAAAAAAAAAAAAAAAAAAAAAAAAAGAACAATCCAAAATACAAAATTTAAAAAAAGACTGGTATTAACATGATCAGCCTATCACCAGAGAGAGGCAGCACATGATAACCTAGGAGCTTTCACAAACACTTTCATCTATGCATCTTTGCAGTCGCCCAGTCACATGGTATTCAGATTCTAAAGAGGACCTAGCTCCATTCCATGTGAGGGTGGAAAAGAAAGGGCAAGGGCATGTCCCCTATCAGACTGGAAGAGTCAGAATTTGGATGGTCACAGTGCTGCTACTAGTCTCAGAGCACCCTAATGCCAATAAGAAAAAAAGTGTTCCTTTCTCTAGATAGACATAGCTCCCTGCCAGGATGCTATCTCACTGAGTGAAGAGCAGGCTAGATATCAAGTGGAAAAATACAGAGGGAAAGACAGAGCGCTTCCACCCACGATTTATGAAGCCCTCCACCTGCCAGACATCAAGTTTTTTGCCAATGTTTATGCATTGCTGAAAGTCCTATGAATTCCTCCTATGATGAAGGTTGAGAATGAACATTATGAAAACGGGTGAAAGCATATCAAAGTGTACCCGAGTAACATTTTGACAGGCCAAAGAACAAGTAACTTAGCTTTGCTTAACAGAAATGTTGCTATAAAACATGATTTGGACTTAATGGTGCACACGTATATCAAACTCTATACAACTAAGTCAGAACTCCCTACAGATAATCCAGAAACCAGAAAAAAAAATATATGTGGGAGGCTTTCTTTTGATATTAAAAAAAATCTGTGAGAAATTTGAAAACATCTTATAAAACCTTATAAGATGTATATAAACCATTGAATCACTGAATATGTTGAGTAGATTAGCCATTGATAATCTGCCTGTTTAAATGGCCCCCATTTGAACTCTCATGCTTTGGAGAACTAACTGTTCTTCCAGAAAACAGCACTGAAAGTGCTATGTCGCATTTCTGTGTGATCTCTGCTAATGGCACATTGCAATTGTTTTACAGTCGTTTTAGACATAACGTTTATTATCACTGGATCCAGTTGTCATGGGCTGAGTTATCAGTTCTTTGTAGAAATAAATTTTGAGGAGGTGTGGGAGGAAGGAATACATATTATAAAATCTTACCATGAATCTCATGCCTAACCTTTGATTAGCGGGAGTTCTGAGTGTGCTGTGAAAAATCTGTAATGGGCAGTTAATGGAATTACCAGACAGTGAGAGAAACATGTGAGCTTGCCAAATAAGGATTTCGGTGTCGATTTTGTCTTTATTAAAAGATCTTAAATGAACAAGTTGCAGTTAAAGATTGAATGGAAGAACCTGCCATTGTTGTTCCACATCTGAATGTTGCTCTTTGTATTCCTTTATTTTTGAACCGATATCTTCATAAGCTTTTTAGCAAGTATATGTCAAACACTTCTCCTTCATGGTTCAAGAAAGGATCAGAGACAACAGATACTGACAACTGGTTTGTCTGTTTTATTCTGTCTTTTTCCATAATTATATCTACTGCTTCCTCTTGATTTATAAGCAAAACTTGGAAAACCTACAAAAATGTATTTTGTGGTTATCTAGGAATAATATAGAAAATATTGCCATTATTTTTGGTGAAGAAAGCCAATCCTAGCTTATATAATAAAAGAGTAATGTGCAAATCTACCAAACGGCGGAATGACCAGTCGCTGTGATGTGCAATGACCACCTGAGGGCAGATGCTCAACACAGGAGCTGTCCCCTGATGGTCAGCGCTGCTCACCCAGGAGTTGGACTCACGGCTGGCAAATGCAGTGCAGTGGTCATGGCGGGAGCCTCTCCTGCCTCTGCGGCAGTGGTAAGGATGTCCGACTGACATCCCCGAAGGGCTCCCAGACTGTAAGAGGGCATAGGCCAGGCTGAGGGACTCCCCAAGTGCATGAATTTCATGCACCGGGCCTCTAGTTTTATATAAAGTTATTTCAGTGTAAATAAAATATGAATTTTGTTTTAAAAAAAGAACTATTATATCTTGTGGGAGAGATACTTTGAGACTATGTTCATATCCTGTTCAAGATACTTTTATATATATTTTATCACATACATTGATAATACTTGCCTGAAACATTTTGCCTAATGATTTTTTTTCATCATCTTTCTATGCTCAGTAATTTGAATTCTACCATAAAGAAGGCTTTCCCTTATTTTTATATTCTACTTTTTAAAATCCCTAAATTTGAGGTTAAGTCCTTGGTATCTGATACTTGGGTCTGTCCAGTTCTGAGGTATTCCCTTATGTACCTGCATAACAAAAGAAACAAACAAACAAACAAAAAAACCTCCTTTATTTTGCATTTAAACCTTGTAATTTTAGTTCCCATTAATAGAATCTTTGAGGGAAGAGTATGCTAAATGCTTTGCAGGGTGAAGAGAACATTTAAATTATTCAAGAGAACTGCTTTTATACAATTTGGATGTACTCACTTACACATAAAAATTAATGCTAATTAGATATAATTTCCATCTATTCATTAAAACAAATCCCAAGCATTCCAGAAGTCCTTAGTTAGCCTAATGTTATTCCAGGCACTTGAAAACCAAATTGCTTTCTTGAAAAAGAAAAAGTATGACTTTGTCTTTTATGCAAACACTTGTTCCCACTAATGGTGGGGACTTCTTGCTCCTCTTTCCCAGCTACCCTCTCCCTCCCCTTCCTTCTCCTCATCCATCAGGCATTGATTCAACAACCACTTCTTGAGAACATCCTGTGCACCTGCCTCTTCTCTAAGTGCTGGGGCCAAAGCTGTGAACAAAACAAACCTGAACCTCTGCCCTATCCAGCACTCAGTTTCAGGGGGGACGTTAACTACACAAAAAATGTCAAATGCTGTCAGTGGGGCGGCTCTGAAGAAACATGAGGCAGAGGAAGTGAAGAGAGATTTTCAGGGAAGGGAGCCTCTCATTCAGATGGCATGCGCAGGGAAGACCCCTAACGTGAGGGAGATGAGGTAAGAGTTGGCAGACAGCTGAAAGACCTGAGGAAGGACATTCCAGGAAAAGGAACATGATTTTAGAGGCCATGATTGGGTCGCACATGCTAGGGGGAGGGGCTGCTGTGTGTTTTTCCCCAAACTGGCCCTCTTTACTATATAAACACAGCTTTTCTTGCTAACAATTAGGCTTTCAGCACCTGCCAGTTTACCTTCCCACCCCACTTAATTTTTTATATTTTTCTATTACAATTAACATATAATATTATATTAGTTTGTGTATAGTATAGTGACTAGATGTTTATATACCTTAGGAAGAGATCAGCTCAATAAATATAGTACCCATCTGACACCATACATAATTATGACTATACTAGAGGCCTGGTGCACAAAATTCCTTTTATTTTCTGTCTCATCCAATAGAAAACCCAGCTACTCCCTCCTTTGGTATAACATTAGAAACAAATTTTGAGTCCTGGTCAGTGTGGCTCAGTTGTTTGGGTATCATCCTGTGCACTAAAGGTTCGATTCCCAGTCAGGGCACATGCCCAGGTTGCAACTCAATCCCCAATAAGGGGTGTGCAGGAGGCAAGGCAGCTGATTGATGTTTCACTCTCACATCAATGTTTCTTTCTCTCCCTCTCCCGTCTTCTGTCTCTATAATTAATAAGAATATTCTTAAGAACCAAATTTTGAATAAAGGTTCATAATACACACACACCTTTGCACTGTTCAATACTATAAGAACTAGCATGTATGGCTACTGAGCACTTCAAATGTGGTGAGTGGTGCTAATACAAACTGGGTTTCAAAGACAGTATGAAAGAATGTAAAATGTCCCATTAATAATATTTATGTCAGTTATATGTTGAAATTGTATTTTGCATATATTAAGTTAAAGAACATGAAAATTAATTTTCCCATTTCTTTAACCTTTTTTAATGTGGACACTAGAAATTTTTAAATTACATGTGGAACTCACATTTATGATTCACCTTACATTTCTGTTGGGCAGCACTAATATATACCAAGGTACTATCAATGGGTATATCTTAGGGTGTTTTTCTCTAAATACCTTTCTTTTGGCTTCTCTGTGTTGGTTTTTTTTTAAATGTATTTAAAAGTAAAAAGATCCTTTCATGCAGTTGCTGTCACTGGAGGTGGGAAAAGCAGTTTGGGGGTTGGAAAAGGAGAGACTGCCCTGATCAAAAAGTTCAGAAAATGAAAATATTTTCCAATCAATCATATTTCTAAAACTAAAGTCTATTCCCTGTTCTCTCATGGCCTGTGAGGGACAGGCAGCATCTCTGTAAGCTTTGGAGGAAATGACTTTCCCTCAATTATAACATTTTATTCCTTTTTATGAGAGGCCTACCCCAAAACTCTGCTATCTTCCTGTCCTTGGATCTGACTTCACATTACCCTCTTTCCTACTATATTAGGCCCTCCTATATTGCACCCCTCACAAATAAAGGCATTACTTAATGCCTTTAATCTTGAATCTGCTTAATCTTTAGCTATAAGCTCCATAAAGAAATAAACTATATCTGTTTTGTTCACTCAGCACTTAACACAATGTCTAATAGATATGATCTCAATAAATGGCTGAATAACTTTTTCCTACAGGAACATACAAGTACAAATAATACTGATAGAAGGATGCTTATTTTTGGTAATTGTTATTATTGGTAAAAATTAAATGTTCACCAATAGGGAAAGAGCTGAGTACATTAGAGTATTTCTGCAATTATTCTGTGGAATAATGTGCCTAAGCAAAACAATCAAAGAAAAACTCTTGCAATTCATTTCATTAGCTGTTACTCCTGAATTATGTTCTGCCTTAGAAAATCAATGTCATTGCCTTTCTTCCGTATCAAATAGATACTATCCTTTGAGAGACTCAAGTTCAAAACTTAAACTTCTTCATATTCTATTGAGTTCTGACAAGGGTCTCCATGATTCAGATTATAAGCATTTATCAGGATATCCATTGGTTATCGCCAATGACCATCCCATCTTTGTTACTAACATTTTTGAAGGCACCATGCAAACACTTGATATATATTATTTCACTTTTATACCAACTTTACAGATTAGGCATAGGGGTTGGGGCAGAGAGATCATAAAATAAACCTCAATAATTCTACCTCCTGGTGCTCACACCTTTGTGTAATCCCCTCCACTGACTGGGAAGGACCTTCACTTGCTTCTAACGGAACAGGGTAAATGTGATGGGATGTCATTTCACGTTTGCTCCGTTGTATAAGATAAATCTGCTTTAGCTACCAAGAGTAGGAGACTCACCTGCCCATTTGAGGAGGTAAGTGTCCACACTGGAGAAACTCGGTGAATGGAATTGTAAAAAGCTCTAAAACCTGAGGACAGCTGACAGCCACCAAAAAGTAGGGGGTCTTCATACAATCATAAAGCCTCAAAGAAAGGAATTCTGCCAACAATCTTAATAAGTTTAGAAACAGATTCTTCCCCAGTCAAGCTTCCAATCTGACCAACAGCCTTGTGAGACCCTGACCAGAGGCTCCAATTAAGCAATGTTCAGACTCTTACCATAGAACCATGTGATAATAAACACGTATTGTTTTAAGCCATTAAATTTGTGGGAATCTGTTATGCAGGAATAAAAAACCAATATAGGGGTTAAGTTTCTAACCCTACAGCCACAGAAGTTGGGGAACTGAATATCTAGCCCAGGTCTGCCGACTTCCAAGTCCATGTCCATCAAGGTCACACCCTGCCCTGCTACTCCCAAGTGGTGCTGTCAAGAATGTTCCAGACTCAGCTGTCATAAATCTCATTATAGTTGGAAGCATTTAATGAAGCAAGTGTTAAAAATAAAGACATTAAATCAGTGCATGTTTTATGGCTTGTTTGTTTATATATTCATTAAATTCACATCTGTCAGATCTATACCAAGTTCAGAAGTTTACTTTGGACCTGGAATACAAAATAGAAATTTGGTCTCTGTTTCAAGAAGCTTTCAACATATCTAAAAATAACCATATGGGCCAATTCAAGCACTAAGAGCCACTAAGATATAGCCATTCTTGTACATATATTTCATCAGTACACATGAACATGGACAAATGCCTGACAAGAAGTATATCACAATGTTAACCTCTAGGTGATGAGATTGTGATTCTTAAACATCATTTGTCTTTCCTAAATAATAGAAATAGCCTTTAAAAATAAAAACAATCATGCATGGCTATTACAGATCTTTTAAGTCATTAAGTCTAACAACTAATCACACCCACCAAAACAATGATGTTCATTCTTCCTTAAGCACACAGCTAGTTAGTGCAAAAGAATGTTTACGGAATATGGACTGTAAGCATATTTCTTCTTAAAATTTAGTAGTATTTGCACAAGTTCTTGAGTGTCCCTTCATTATTTAGCCCTCAGTATAAATTTCACTTATTTTTTGTTTTTGCTTCAACTATTTCACAAACATTATAGTGATAGATCCTCCCTTTTCCCAACTGATGGAAAGAGAATGAACTAATCTCCACCTGCAACCCAAACATTCCTGAGCACCTAACTAAGCATCTTATATGGACTGTCCATTGAACCACCGATCAGCACCTGCCAAATACCCTAAGCCTCTGATTCCTAATTCCCTAATCATGCGCCTTATATGAAACCATCAATCAGAGTGTGCCAAGTACCCTAAGCCCCATCCCTTCCCTTTCCTCCCCTCAAAAGGTGCCTTCACCCCTGAACATGTGCTCTCTTCCTTTGCAAGGTAGCCCGGCAGGGTTCCTGCTCCTCTAATAAAGCCTGTGTCCTGGTCTCCGATCCTCTGTCTCATCTTTCATAGAGCAGTACATGTTCTGAAAGACACAACTATAATGCAGCAACTTTAAATCCGTTTGCATGAGTTGAGCCCCAAGAACGCTGAGGAATGAGTTCAATAGACTGGGAGTTGAAAACATCTGGCAGGAGAATTTAACCACAATCCTAGGGCATACCCATTAGACATTAGGGGACGTGTGGCAATACATTGAGAGAACACAATTGCAAAATACTCCACAAGTCTTTTCAGCTGCTCATATATGAAATAGCTAGACAGGGATGTTCTCACTGCAGCACATCTCCCCCACCCCCAACCCCAAAAATAAATGAAAGAGGCATCTGATGTGTCTTCCTGACTGCACAAATCTAGAGCTCTTCCCCATGCTGTCATCCATGCATGCTCACACTGGACACTCCATCCTGCATCCAGCCTCGGGACAGGAGGGTTAGCTGGAATCAGAGGGCTTGTTCACTGAAGGTGGAGGTGAGGTGAGAAAGAGTCTTTATATGTTGGCTTTGATGTGTTGAATTTTCTATTTTTCAAATTAAAGCTCTTAACAAGTGGTGAGGCACAGAGGACCGAGTTTGTCGTGCACAGTCCCACAGCTGCAGGCTCTATAGGGCAGGGATCAACACCTGGGACCTCACAAAGTGTCTGGCACATCACAGGGGCTCAACAGGTAGTTGGGAAATGACGCAATGAAAACAGGCAAACTTCACTTTGAAAACCTCTCACCTGGATAAAATCAATAGCCTCCTAACTGTTCCTGTCCTTTCTACTTTTGGCCCTCTATAATCCATTCTCCACAAAAGAACCAGAGTGGTCTTAAAAAAAAAAAAAAAAATTAAGTTCTAAAGTTACATCCTAGTGATGGTTTGTGAACTCTGTAAATATACTAAAAACTATTGAAATGCAACTGGGTTAATTGTATAGTGGATAAATTATATCTCAATAAGTCTGTTAAAAAAGTTAGTTATTCCCCGACTTAGTATCCTCTACTGGTTCCCCCCATTTCAGTTAGAATTCACTAGGTTACTTATTGTGACTTACAAAATCCTACCTACCTCCTGGGCTCTCCATCCTCCCCATGCTCAACTCTCACCAGGCACTAATTACCTCCGACTACCTGGTTCCTGCCTTAAGATCTTGCATTTGCTTCTAGCTCTACTCCCAACCATCTTCTCAATATTCTGAATGATGTCTCTTATCATTCAGGGCCTCCTACTTATGTCATGCTGTTGTGAATCACCACTCTACTGCTCCCATCACCCCAATCACTTGCTATCATATTTATATAGCACTTCTCATTCTTTGAAAATTACATTGGGTTGGTTTTTTGTTTTTGTTTTTCTTTCGTTTCCCTTCGTTGAACACGGTATAAGCTCTGTGAGGGTAGAAAAATCTCATTGTGTTTATTTATTAAGAACAGTGCCTTGAGCCAAAACCGGTTTGGCTCAGTGGATAGAGCGTAGGTCTGAGGACTGAAAGGTCTCAGGTTCGATTCCGGTCAAGGGCATGTACATTGGTTGTGGACACATCTCCAGTAGGGGTGTGCAGGAGGCAGCTGAACAATGTCTCATTGATATTTCTAGCACTCTATCCCTCTCCCTTCCTCTCTGTAAAAAATCAATAAAATATAAAATAAAAAAAAGAACAGCGCCTTGAGACAGTTCCTTGAGATATATAATAGAAATTAACAAATTAATCAGAAAAGAAATAACATTTAGCTTAGTTTATCTTAACAATTTAAAAAATGTTTTTAAAAACTTCATCAAGAAAAGTTTTCCTCTTAATACTGTCCTCTTGGTAATTACAAATAAAACCTTCCATTTTTTTTAAAAAAAAGGAAACGTCTCCTATAGGTATTATTACCCCGATAACTGATTTTCATAAAGAACAGGACAGGCTACTAGATATCAAACTGCCCTCTAAATCAGAGATTAAATAATGTTTTGAAGTTTTCAGGTTGCACATACTTCATTAGCTACAAACTGTTTGAAGGTGTGAAACAATTATACAGCTTATACTGTGTTCAAGGAAGGGAAACAAAGAAAACAAAAACAAAACCCAATGTAATTTTCAAAGAATGAGAAGGACACGTTCGGAGACCCCCCCCAATGGATGCCTGAAACCACGAATAGTACCGAACCCTCTGTCTACAGACTACGGTTTTTCCCTGTACAGACACAGTGTTGATAAAGCTTAACTTACAAATTAGGCACAGTTAGAGATTAACTAGTAAGTTACGACAATTATAACAATACACTGTAATAAAGCTTAAGTGAATGCTCGCTCTCTCTCTTGTCAAAACAACTTATTTTACTGTACTCACCCTCCTCGTGACGACGACTGACGAGATGAGTGAGGTGAGATGAGGTGAATGACGTAGTCGTGATGAAGCGTTAGGCGACTGGGGACCGTCTGACGGTAAATCAGGATCACGGGGCCACGATGATGCCATGTTTCCCACCCCCAAAGTTAATGCCTTTTCCATCACTTCGCACTCATTAAGCGCCGTGGTCCTACTGTTTGCCACGTGAGGTACCACAGCAGAACTAGCACAATGCCGTTCTCCTTCTTCAGTTTCACGAATATAAGATTCGCTCTTACCGTTAAGTCAGCAACCTCAGGTTACGGGATTTTTTCTTGACGGAGGTGCTTTACGGCTGCACTCCGGCCTACCGAAATCGCCAGCATCAGTATATTTGAGCTTTGGGGCAATGATTAAAAGTAAGGGTGGGTTACTAGAACACAAGCACAGCGATAACCTTGACCTTGGGTCTGGTAGGCAAAATGGCGACCAAGCTTCTAATGAGCGGCAGCGTCTACAGCGAGAAGACACGGGACCGAGGGATGAGTATCGCGAGATTTCACCGCAACTCCGAATGCCACGCAATTTAAAACTTATTATCTCTGGAATTTCCCGCTGAATGTTTTCTAAACCACTATTGAGAGTGGGTAACTGAAACCACAGGAAGTGAAACCATGGGTAAGGGCAACTATTGTATCATAAAAATAACTTGCTATTTCGCCAGACTGGGCCTCTGAATTAAGTCATCTCTTGGCTCTGCTGTGTGTACCACACATAGGAAGCTATATATAAGACCAGTATGCCTCCAATAAATCATGAGATGCAAGGACACGCCAAAACTCCCATCTTCTATGAATGTGTTAATAACTAGCACATGTGATCTCAATCAGCTGACAATGACAATGTTCTCTCAGAATTGTTTCATTTAGCACACTGGCTTGTAATGTTTGGTTTGGGCACCACCTAATGGCAAAAGTGTTTTTAAAAATCCTACTTTGTGCCCAACTGGTGTGACTCAGCGGTGGAGACTCAGCCAATGCACTAAGAGGTCATTAGTTCGATTCCCTGTCAGGGCACAACATGCCTGGGTTGCAGGCTTGATCCCAAGTAGGGTGTCTTGCAGCCAAGAGATATTTCTCTCTCTCTCTCTCTCTATCAAATAAAAAAAAAATATTTAATTAGGGGGGGGAAAATCATACTTTGCTTTCTGAGGCTTGGTAAGTTTTGTATTTTAGTTTATATTGATTTAGAAAATGTCTGCTTAAAAAATATATCAGCTCTTTTTTAGCCATTTGAATAGTTTTAAGTGTTTACTTCTCTTAAAAAGATTAAGTCTTTTCCATGCCTACTTTGAAATAAGCTGCCTTTTATAGTGAGAAATGTACCAATGAAATGAACATTCTATTCCATCCTTAAATATTTAAACTTAGCCTCAGAATTAAGAAACACATTTTAGGCCCTGGCCAGGTAGCTCAGTTGGTTAAAGCATCATCCCAATATGCCAAGGTTGTAGGTTTGATCCCACTTTAGAATACATACAAGAAATCAACCACTGAATGCATCAGTAAGTGGAACAACAAATCCATGTTTCTCTCTTTCAAATCAATACATTTAAGTTTTGTTTTTGTTTTTAAGAAACACGTATTAATTGAATAATTTTAATTAAGGGGTCTCAAAATCTTCTACACCAAAAATCCGTATAGTCCCGTCATGAAGAAAATAGTTTGCTCGGTGGGTGTGACTTAGGGTTGAGCATCTACCTATGAACCAGGTCATGCTTCGATTTCTGGTCAGGTCACATGCCCAGGTTGTAGGCTCAATCCAATTGGAGGCATTCCGGAGGCGGCTGATCAATCATTCCCTCTCATCATTAATGTTTCTATTTCTCCCTCCACCTTTCTCTCTGAAATCAATAAAAACACATTTTTTAAAAGCTTTAAAAAAAAGGGGCGCAAGATGGTGCTGCCCTTCACACGTTCTCGGTGCCTGTGCTGCTGGGAACCAGATGATTGGAGGCTGCTGCAGAAGTCTGCAGAGGCCTCAGTTTCAAACTGAAAGAGAAAACCACCCACAGCAGCTTGGCACGCTTCAGGGAAGACACAGGTGTTAAATGTGGATTGGAGCCGGCCAAACACTCCCTGAATGTGGAGCGTTTCTGGAAGTGGGCAGTGGTGCTGGTAAACACGGCGATCACGTGTCAGGCGCTAAAGGGAGGTAACAATTCCAGGTAGGAGTGGCAGATGTGGACATTTCTCAGGATAGCTGCATCAGTATTGACAACTGTCCTTGGGTGTTCACCTATGCCCAGCGCAAGTGGCACACCATGTTGGAGAACAGAATGAGAAAGCCCCTATTGAGGGCATCCGGCATCCAGAGGTGAGGCTGCTGCTGGAATATGAGGCCCAGAAAGTGAACTTAGTGGAGGTGAGTTGGGTTGCTGTGGTCCACACGCTACAAATATATTTCCAGGGTCCAGTGGTACCTGCCTTTCCCCTTTGTGATGGAGAATTGCTGACCCAGTTAGGGCCTGAGGTGCCTAAGGACCTCTAGTATGTCCATCACTGGAGTTCCTAATCACACTCTGGGCCTGCTCAGATCCAAACCCTCACCCTCCCACCCCAACCTTGGCAGAACACACTTAACATAAAGAGGTATTAGGGGTTTAGGGGAAACCTAGTGGGATGAGCATGTATGTGAAATATGCATTTCCATCTTATTCTATTTTTATGATGGTGATACAATTGAATGCCTGTAGAGGAGAATGAGGATTGGGTTTAGCAAAAATAATCATTTGTGTAATTAAAGTTTGAAAAAAAAATAGCTTATCTTTTTGAAAACATGGAACTTATTAGAATTAAGTAATTTAACATATCTAAGTAGTTGTTAAACACCAATTCTGAATGCATAAATAGTGAAATACACCCTTATAAAACCACACACATTTAATTTTTTTCAAGAGATCCTTGCCTGGACCTAATGTTTGTTTTATGATTACATAGTATTTGGGATAACAGAGCAGACAACCAGTGTTGTTGTTTTTTTAAAAAAAGGTATTTATTATTTACACCACTGAAATAGTCCCGTAAGAACAATATACACCAGGTTCATTTGAAAGAATCAGATTCCTTTCAAATACAAGAACTGTATAAACCAATACTGTCAACACAAAACAGTGGTCACATTACATATTTGCAGGCTTAAGCATTTCAATCTTTTTTTTTTAAAGCTTATGGCTAGATATTTTCACTGAAACAGTGTTGCACTTAGACAAGATACAGCTAGAACAGAACAAACACTTTTGTTCATGCTTTTTAGGGCTGAATCAGTGATATGTCCCATTTTAAAATGTATTGCCTCTGCTTTTATGACAATGGTTTTAGGCAGAAATGTTTTTACTTAGCCACCAAAAAGAAACATTCTTGTTCCTTAGTTTTATTCTTCAACCTTATGTTTTCTATTTTTCATACCATGACATATCGGTATTGCAGCTGACATTTTCCAGTTTTACTCAAACACTGACACACATACAACCAGACAGCTCACAATTTAGAGATGCCAATAGTGGATAAGAAGAGAAATTGTATCTATGACAAAAGAATTTTTTTTAAAAAAATTGGTGCTTTTAAGCATACCAAACTAGGTTCCTTATTGAAAATACGTGTGTGTGTGTGTGTAGGTATATGTTTGTTGTTTGTTTTAAAAGGAAAAGCAGTAGTGTCAAGATGGAATTGGTCTTAGATTTAGTTCAACAACAACACAAATAAGGCAGGAACGGAAAAAATAACTTGTTTCCAAAATCTCAAAATGATATTACATTTCTGTCCACTTTTTTTGTGTGAGTGGTGGTTGGGGGAGACACCTCAGTACTCAAACCTGGAGAAAATATTTTTTCAAGAGTAACAATATATTCACATAGGGGGGAAAAAGAGATAAAATTTTTAGCATATTGCTGTGATCTTCAAAAAATATAAAATTAAATTTACAAAAAACTGGAAGACCAAGTATAAGTATAAGCAGTCTGGTATTTGCTTCAGTGTCCAGCACTATTATAATGATTTCTAGCATAAAAGCAAGAGTTCGTGGATCTCAAGTATCTTCAATAACTGCCAGCATAACTTGGAACTACTGTCCTTGCTTCTTTGAGAGGTATCTGCAAGAAATAAAAGACGTCTAAGCTGAACCATGCTAAACTCACAGTAACAATCTAACTCTCTCCCCAAAGGAAAATAGTTTTAGTACCAAAACTTATATTTTATTGATTTTTTTACAGGGAGGAAGGGGGGGGGGTAATAGAAAGTTAGAAACATCTATGAGAGAGAAACATAGGTCAGCTGTCTCCTGCACACTTTCTACTGGGGATATGCCCACAACCAAGGTACATGCCCTTGACCAGAATCGAACCTGGGACCTTTCATTCCGCAGGCCGACGCTCTATCCACTGAGCCAAACCAGTCAGGGCAGAACCAAAACTTTTAAAGATGAGTAATAACTGTTAATAATCACTAACAGTTTTGGACTATGTGCCAAGCACTATTCTAAACACACACTCTAGGTTCATTTGGTCCTCACAACAGCTCTATGAAAAGTTTTCTATTAGAACTTATTCTTATTTTACAGAAACAAAGAGGTTAAGGCATCTTCAAACTACGTCCCGCGGGCCACATGCGGCCCGCAGAGGAGTCTGATCCGGCCCGCCGGGTTTTTTGGGCTGTGAGCGCAGCTGAGGTGTTACAGTAGGAATTAGTAGTTCATATAGTCCGGCCCTCCAGCTCTCTGAGGGACCGTGATCTGGCCCCCACTTTAAAAAGTTTGAGGACGCCTGGTTAAGCAATTCCCCCAAGTTCACACAGCCAGAAAGTGGCAAAGCTCAGATTTAAAATAAGGCCCTCAATTACTCTATACTGTCTTACTTATAATTAATATTGTAATTTCTCCCCCCAAAAACCTCAAACTCCACTTAAAAATTTTACTTTTCTTACACAAAGATAGTGGGCCAAAGATGCTAAGGGACTCTGATTAAGAAGGTAAAGATGCAAATACATTAATTTATTAATCAAACAAACTTTTCTTAATGTAATTTTATAAGAATCTACCACTAAATTAAAAGTTTCATATCTCTATCCCATTTATAAGTTATCATACTCAGTGATAATGGGGAATGAGGCAAGAGTCCTTAAAACCATAACACCTAGACAAGTTTAGATGGTGCAAAACTTGCTCACTTTCTGGCATTGTGGCATTTATACCTATCATTTAGTTACATTATCTACAATTTGTTTTTCTAGTGGAATAAAGTTCGCTAACATTTCTGATACACAGATTATTTGTAGATAAATTTTTAATGTATTTTATTTTATGCAGACATTATTTTACAATATCAGATAGAGATTACAAACCCAAGTGATTCATAATAGAGTGGACCTACCTCATGTCACAAAATAATTTACAGGTAGAGTCACAAACATGTACCAGACTCTCAATTCCTCTCTATTAGAAGTAATAGAGATCTTAAGATATGGGTTTATTGACTAGTTAGAGGTTAAGACAAAAGGTAAAAATACTCTTGGATGAGATGTCATGAGATTAGAAAATATTCTTAGATTTACCCATTGTAAAATAAAAAGAGTTGTGTGTAAAACCAGAGACGCCAATTTTTTCATTCATAATGGAAAGAGAAAATTAACAAAAAAGTAACACTCACCTTTCCCAATATTTGTGATTTAGGTCCAAAAAGTCATCTAATTTTGCTATTTCCTTGAGGTACTGAGTTAATTTTAAAAGTTCTTTGTCTTTATCTCGATTTAGGTGAGCTTTCATAAAAGGCCTTATCTATAAGAAAACAAACATTACCCAATATTTCACATTGCACAATGGAAACTGGTCCAAATTTACACTCATGTATCACTTAGAGTTAATTATATTAAAATATTAACAAGGATGTCAATATCAAAAATTACTTTTATATTACCTCAGTTTAACAAACCGATAGTCCTGGTATAATGTTTATAATACAAGTTAAGCGCACTTCCACCTAATTTTTCCTTGTTATCTTTTCAGTCTGGATCTGAAACACTAGCTTTCTTATGGCATTTGAATCCTATATGGTGTCTCTTCTTTGCATAACTGCTTAGACTTTTCTCCTTCTTACTAATTGAATAATTTCATTCATATCACTTCATTCATAAAGTTAACCCAATACAAGCTTGATCTAACAAAGGAGACAAATTTTAACATTGATGACTTCCATTTCAACATTTTTCTATGAAACTTTTATATAGCTAGGAGAGCATACATTTTTATAACCTGTTTTGTTTCTAATAAAAACCAAACCAAAACAAAACAAAAAAACACTGAGCATGGCTCAGAGATTGAGCGCTGACCTATGAACCAGGAGGTCAGTTTAATTCCAAGTACGGGCACAAGCCTGGGGTTGCGGGCTCCGCCCCCAGTGTGGTGTGTGCAGGGAGGAGGCCAGTCGGTGGTTCTCTCATCATGGATGTTTCTGACTTTCTCTCTTTCTCCCTTTCTCTCTGAAATCAATCAAAATATATTTTGAAAGACCCTTACTGCTAGCTTCCTAGATAACTAGAATATAAGAAATTCCAAGATTTGTACCCCTTATTAATAAAATGTCTGATGACTTCACTTTTTTTTTTTTTTTTTAAACCAGAGTGGAAGAGAGAGAGAAAGACAGAAAGAAACATCGATGTGAGAGAACGCATCAATTGGTTACCTCCTGCATGAACCCCAAACAGGGCCCAGGCCAGGGAGGAGCCTACAACAAAGGTACGTGCCCTTGACAGGAACTGAAGCTGGGACCCTCCAGTTTCCAGGCCAATGCTCTATATCCACTGAGCAGAACTGGCCAAGGCTGATGCTTTCACTTTTGATGCTAAAAGTCAATGGTCAATAAGCTCATGTTGCTCCCCACAAATTTAATTAAAAATAAAACACCTGAATGAGTTGGCTAACCAAGAAGACAATGTTCAATTTTACATACATTTTTCTAAACAATTAAACTTTTCTTGCATGACCATAATGATAGAGTACTTCCAAAAATTTATGAAATTCAACAGTATTAAAGTGTTATTCCAGGTTATGTGAGCATAGCAAGTAGACTTACCTTTAGTCCATTCTGAGGGTTCATTAGAAAATTTCTTCCTATGTCATCAAACATAATGGTGTTCTTTTTGCTGTAAAACTCTGAAAACTTTCCCCATATAACGCCAAGAGGCTTGACCTTAGAATAAAAGTTTAGATTTAACTCAAACTTTATCAATAGTTCACCCTTTCTTAAAAAGCAGCAACACAAAATGCCCTGCAGAACTACACCAGGTGTTCCTCTGTAAGGCAGGCACAGCTGGCTGTGTGACCAGACCAGACTGAGATACAACACACCTCAAAGCAGGATGTATCTCAAAATGTTAACTTCTGAAAGATCTGTTCAAACTGAACTGAAATAAACCCCATTATTAGATTTCCCATAATTACAACATAAAGATTTGGGGTCAAAGTAAGAGTAATAGTTTAATTTAAAAAGAACCTAAAATAACGGTTTAGATATCTGCTAAGCAGACACATTACTTCCTGGGCTAATACTACCCTTCAGAACTGGAAAACTTTAGTGATGGACAATGTATCTGGATCTTTTAATACGACTTTAAATATTTTCATACAGAATGTAAATATTACAGAAAAACTAACTTGTCTTTAATTCAGTGGCACAGGTGCATAATTTCTAGGGCATTTGATTGCTTAAGTTCAAAAGCACAATAATTTGTAAATTCTTGCTTTTATTTTTGAATTCTTAAAAGGAGCCTTCAAAAAGATTAATTCCTTATACATTCGTGTCTGTTGGTACTTGCATTAGGTCTGTAAGACTACTCAAGAAATAAGTGATTTCTCGTGGGAAGGAGCATTAAGGAGAGGGAGGGACTAAATAGGAGGAAGACTTCTCTTATGTACATTTAATTTTGAATCATGTGAATGTATTTTACACATTTGGGGGGGAAATTTTTTAATAAATTAATTTTGAGTGGCGAAAGTACATTTTAATGAAAGCAAGGGTCTCATTTATAATAATATTAGAGCCCCGGTGCATGAATTTGTGCATGGGTGGGGTCCCTTGGCAGGGCCAGTGATCAGGTACAATCGGCCGATCTGGGCCAGCTGGCCAGGGGGAGGGATTGGAGGAGGTTGGCTGTGGGAGTGCACTGACCACCATGGGGCAGCTCCTGCATTGAGTGTTTGCCCTCTGGTGGTTAGTGCAAGCTATTGCAACTGGCCAACTGGTTGTTCCATTGTTTGGTTGCTTAGGCTTTTATATATATAGATGAGATTATATCATAACAGTAACCCTGACATTAAATAGTAGTAAGTAAATAGCAACAATGGTTGACATTTTAAAACATTAAGTTTTGCCCTGGCCAGTGACTTAGTTGTTGGAGAGTTGTCCTGTACACCAAAAGGTTGTGGATTCAATTCCAGATCAGGGCACAAACATAGGTTGCAGGATTAATTCCCCAGTTGGAGTGTGTACTGGAGGCAACTGATCAATGTGTCTCTCATTCTCTCTCAAATCCTCAGGTGAGAATTAAAAAAAAAAAAAAAAAAAAAAAAAGTTAAGCTTTCTTTTTCTCCTATCATTTAATGTAAGAAGCCTATTTTCTTCTTAGTGCCCTAGCTACAGCAAAGAATGTTATTAAAATATTTTAATTTTGCCCAGGCCAGTTTTTCTCAGTGGTTAAGAGTGCTGGCTTGCAGACCAAAATAGTCATGATTCAATTCCTGGTCAAGGACACATACCTGGTGTGGGAGACAACCAACCAATCAATGTGTCTCTCACATTGATGTTTCTCTCTCTGTGTCTGTGTCTGTGTCTGTGTCTGTGTCTGTGTCTGTGTCTGTCTGTCTGTCTCTCTCTCTCTCTCTCTCTCTCTCTCAAAATCAATGGAAAAATATCCTCGGGCCAAAACCAGTTTGGCTAAGTGGATAGAACATCGGCCTTCGGACTGAGAGATCCCAGGTTCGATTCTGGTCAAGACCATGTATCTTAGTTGTGGGCACATCCCCAGTGGGAGGTGTGCAGGAAGCAGCTGATTGATGTTTCTCTCTTATCAATATTTCTAACTCTCTATCCCTTTCCCTTCCTCTCTGTAAAAAAATCAATAAAACATATTTAAAATATATGTCCATCCATCCTCGGGTGAGGATTAATAATATATATATACACTAGAGGCCCAGTGCACGAAATTTGTGCACTGGGGGGAGAGGGGTCCTCCTTAGCCCAACCTGCATCCTTCTCTCCAATCCAGGACATCTCTCTCACAATCCAGGGCCACTGGCTCCTAATTGCTCAACTATCTGCCTACCTGATTGCCCTTAAATGTCCGTGTCCCCCGCTGCCCCCAAATCTAATCACCCCTAACCACCTCTGCCCGTTGGCCTGGTCACCCCCAATGGTCCCTTCCACCGGCCTGGTCACCCCCAACTGCCCTCCCTTTCTGACCTGATCACCCCACGCAGCCAGCTGTATAGTCATTTGGTCATCCCTCACTAACGCCCCTGCCAGCCTTGTCACCCCAGCAGCATGTGTTCAGTCGTCTGTCTGGTTGTTTCAGTCATGACAGCCCCTGGCTTTTTATATATTAAGATATATTTTTCTTAATTTCACTAAAACTTTACTTGCCTCAATTTGTATAAACCCCTCAAATATTTGAAGACAAATATACATAAGCTGTCACAATAAACCAGATTCTCGGTTTCATGGCTACTAAAGTCTTAAGAAATATGACAAGAGCTTTATAACATCCAGGGTTAGGAATCCTATATCCTCTTAAATAGTGTTGTCATTTTGTAGTTAGGTCAAGCCACCAGTTGGTTCCCAAACATGGGCTTTTCTCTAATGGCTATTGCTGCTTTTCTCAGGGGCCTCATATATATTACCCCAATTTATCAGTTTCACATAGGGCACGGCAAGTCTGTTTTGGTTTGTTTCTAGTACCTCCCTTGATGTCAGTATTTTTTCTCACACTCTGTCTTTAGCAACACTATGCTGCCATCATCATGGGTCAATTATCCATGCTTTCCTGCACCAAAACCCTTAATTTTGTAATTAAAATTCAAATCTGAAAAATAAAATAAAATTCAAACCTATTAACCTTAAATTCATCTTCCTAAGTCTAAACTCAACCGATAGTTTACTGTCCACTCAGATGTCTAAACTTTTTATGTAGTTTATTCCAGCAATATAAATATAAAAGTACATTAAAAAAGAAACAAGCCTTTAAATAAAAGTAAAATGATTTCTTACATCTATTAATCCTCTTCTTGGCGTATGCACTGTTATCATAGCAGCACTGTCCAACATGAAGGTAATCTTGTAATTTGCATTTGTGCTCACTCCCAGCTCCTAGAAATACACAATACTCATATGGTTAAAATATAATAATGTGGAAATTCCAGGTTTTCTGAATATTCTAGCTACAACTTTCCATTATGCCAACTTTCTACCCTCCTGGCCACCACCTGCTACTTAACAACTGGCTAGCATTTTAGTTTCACTTAGCTAAGTCAATAAATAGCAGTCCAAAGAAAGAAACTAGAGAGAGATTACTTCCCAATTCATTATTTTAAAAGAGCTTTACTCCTTTAAGTATCAAACACCAGAACAAAAAGAAGAAAGCATTATAATAAATTGGGAGGGAAGAGAAAGGAGAGCTTTGCTGTATGTCTTGAAAACGACATAGGTGTTTAACTTAATATAATCCACCATCAGACTAAACACAATTCTAATTCCTGTACTGTTTATCCACTAAATATTCTCCAATGAGAATGAAATTAATTCAATTAGAAACTTAAAAAAAAAGACAATTATAGTTGCAAGACATTCTTATATGG
Organism: Pipistrellus kuhlii; assembly: GCF_014108245.1. NCBI lineage: Eukaryota > Metazoa > Chordata > Mammalia > Chiroptera > Vespertilionidae > Pipistrellus > Pipistrellus kuhlii. The sequence goes on from NW_023425584.1 coordinate 12,500,197, forward strand.
ATTGTTTTTTGATACTTACTTTCATTTTAGCTTCAATCCACTTCATATTTGTAGCAGCTAAAACATGAGGAATACAAGACACATGAAAAACATGAATTTCACTTTAAAAAACCTTTCTTCTGTATAAATTAGTTTTCTAAGCAACACTAAAAGTTTAATCAATTACATATTTTATAAAAATAAATTTAATGTGTATCTTTAAGACATAATAAAACTTAACTACTTTTACATTACAGGGGTGGGGAATGTCTGGTCCATGGCCATATAACACCTACAAAATCATTTAGTCTGTCCCTGCCAAGGCATTAGGGTGAGTAAATTAAATGTTTAAGCCAAATATAGCAGGCTAATTTTTAAGTTTGTAATTTTGTATGGCTCATGAATGATGTTATAAATATATAAATGGCCCTTAGCAAAAAAGGTTCCCCACCCCTGATCTAAAAGACACAGGTAACCAATGCTAAAAGAACTGTGAACCTAGGAAATGTCTAAGTCAAGACTTAAATTATCTTTAAAAATAGCCTAATACTATTCTCTTTCAGTTCCAAACTTAAATTTAGGGTGTCTGGGTGCCCATTTTTTTTCTATCCAGACAATGCACAAGTATATACGTCAATATAGCAGATTAGTATTATATGTCAAAAGTTAACATTAGCCTGGCCTCAGTGGCTCAGTAGTTGAGTAGTTGAGTGTCAACCTATGACCCAGGTCGCAGTTCAATTCCCAGTTAGGGCTTATGCCTGGGGTTGTGGGCTCAATCCCCAGTGGGGGGCGTGCAAGAGGCAATTGATCAATGATTCTCTCTCATCATTGATGTTTCTATCTCCCTCTCCTTTTCATTTCCTCTCTGAAATCAATAACAAATAAATTTTTCTAAAAAGTTAACATCAAAGATTAGATAGGTTTTATCAGGCTCACCAAACTCTATGCTCATTGAGTCTAACAACTTTTAAGTCTGAGACAACTATATTCATAAACTGATCTATGTTATATATCTGCATATTGTCCAGTTTTGAGATCAATGATTTTAAAATATTAAGCCCTCATCTTTATGTACCCTCCTGGTTTCAAGTTACTGGACGAAACCAAATAGGTATTACCAAGCAAAATGTTTATAAAGGGAAAAAGAAGTTCAATTATTTAAGTATGTGTATGTGTATGTGTATTGTTTTAGGGCAATGGATGTACGAGAGGTGTTCTCAAAACAAGTATCTTTAGCACACAACCACCAAAAGAATCACCTTCCAGACTGGTGAATCTACAATGACAACAATCATGAGAGAAAAAAATAATTTTTAATTCAGTATACATTTCAGGTTTCTAATTTTTAGATGAGAAACAAAAAGATTCACAGCTAATGAAAAGGGCTTCTAATTACTAAGTAATCATTATATACTAAGTGCCATAGTATTAGGTAATATACCTATATATTTTTTACAACTACTCTGTAATATAGGCTTATTTATCTTCATTTCTCAGATGAGAAAACTAAGGCTCAGACAGATTAACTGACCTACCCAGTATCACATAGTAATATCGATACTATGAGCCAGAATTCAAATCGTACTCTATTTAGCTTTCTTCTATGTCTTAAAACCAGAAAATTATGTATTTCAGTATTTACTTTTAATGGCTGTGAACCTGTATTACCACTGAACAACAGAGAGTTGCAGATTACTAGGAAAAGTACAAAGGAAATTTACAGGCTGAAAAATATTATGTGGCCTTTCATCAAAAACCTAGTAAAATTAAATGTAGTATCTTTAATTGATTAGATTTTATTTCATTCACAATCAGGATAGGTCCTCTGTACTTATGACATTGCCAGAGGCAACTTTGCATGTTTGTGGGAAGGTAAGATGTATATTAATACACCACTTCCCTTATCAAGAAAGTCTTGCAACAAAACAAAAAAAAAATTGTCAACTGAACTAAACAACGTGCTCTAGTAAATTCACTTTTCAAAGCAAACTCATTACCTTTATCTTATCACAAACCTGTAAGTTCCTGGAATGGTCCACAGACCACAATTTGTTATACCGCTTTAGTCCATTCATTCATTTTCCTTAAGTATTGTAAGTTCACACTGCCTTTCTTTATTTCTGAAGAACCACATCACTATGATTTTTAAAATATATAAATTCTCCAAGTATTTTGAAACTAGAGTGATGAAGAAAGAAAGCAACAATATCCTGAAGCATCAAAGATTCTACAGTAAAGATCAGAAAGAAAAGTTCCTAATCAAGGGGTGAGGGGAATCTTATGAATATAAGGCCATTTTTATCTGACACCAAAATCCACTCTCTTCCTATATTTAACTATTTCAGCAGAACTTGGCAACTATGTGATGCAAGAAAGTCAAACATGATTATTAAAAATTTGCTAAATCAAATGAAAAATGTATCATATTTAAACATAGGTCATTTTAAGTGACACTTTATAAAGCAGAATATAAGGAACAACATTATTTCCATGGAAAGCTAAACAAACAAACAAACAAACGAACAAAACATATATATATAGCTTACACCAAATAACAATGTCATAATCCTCATATGCAGATGTTAGGAATTCATGAAGATATGGCCGCATTAATTCTACCCCAGTCTCTGCACAAGACCTATGGTCTAAAAGAAAATCAGTCATAGATGATTATTAGTTTATTATGTGGATAAGTACCTAATATCAATTAAACTTAGGAAATCAATATATATAAAAGCCTAAGTGACCACCCAACCCATAGCTATGATGCACACTGACCACCAGGGGGCAAACACTCAACGCTAGAGCTGCCAAGCTGCGTTGACTTGGCACCTGAGGTTCTTGGGTGACACACCTAGAACCAGAGAGAAAGGAGCCTGATTCTGGGGTGCATCCCCTGAGAACTACCCTCTCACAATCTGGGACCCCTAAGGGGATGTCAGAGAGTCGGTTTTGTTCTGATCCCCACAGGCCAGGCCAAGTGACTCCATCGGTGCATAAATCTGTTCTCTGGGTCTGTAGTGTAATATGCACACTCACAAGCAAGCTACTTCAGACTGACACATTGACTGACAAAGAGGTGACTCCAAAGCACACAATTCAATATCTTTGTGATTCAATTTGTGAAGAAGAGCAACAGCCAGAACTCAAGCTTATATAGTAAAGTATAGAATTTTTTTTTTGTCATCTAGTCTCTCAAGTATAGATGTTACTTTACAATATGTAAAACAAACTAGGGTACTTATTCTTTGAATCATTCACCTTCCAGATATAATCACATTTCACCAAACAGGTACAATTAACTTATAGTCAAATTTTAAAATAAGTATACTTTAACTTATATCATGTACTTAAAGTTTAGGATAGTGGTAAGTAAATTCTTTCTAATATCAGGAGTAAACTAATCATTTCTTGACAATATTAGAGGGGGAAATGAACATCTTTCTAATTTTAAAGAATCGGCCCAGCCGGGACCGGTTTGGCTCAATGGATAGAGTGTCCGCTTGGGGACTGAAGGGTCCCGGGTTCGATTCCGGTCAAGGGCATGTGCCTTGGTTTCGGACATATTCCCAGTAGGGGGTGTGCAAGAGGCAGCTGATCTATGACTCTCTCATTGATGTTTCTAACTCTCTCTCCCTTCCTCTCTGTACAAAATCAATAAAATATATTTAAAAAAAAAAAAAAAAAAAGAATCGGCCCTGAAGATAATTTAAATTTTAAATTCAAAAATCAGCCCTGAATATAATTAAACAGAAAACCAGGGTTAATATCAAAAATACTTTTTTTTAAATCCTCATAAAAATTTAAATGTTAATCAGTAGGAAATGACTTGGTAGCCTATGATGCACCAAAAAACTAGAATTCTGTGTAACAAAAAACATATATATATTTCACTCACAATAAATATTAAATGAGAAAATATTCAATATATCACTAAGCAAAAGTAATAAAAATATACATACAAATACACCTTGAAGATACACAAAACTATAAAAGTGGTCATCTTTGGGTCTCAGGATTATAGAGAACTTCTTTTTATTCTTATATGTGTTTTCTACAATGAATGATTTTCTTTTGTAATAAGAGAAACTTTCAAGTATTTCATATTGCAAGGAAAATAAATAAAAGGAAAAAACGTGGATAACAGAAGATGAAACATAATTTTAGCCGACTTACCAAATAACGTATAATCAACGTCTAGTACCAAAAGCTTTTTCCCTTCCCTGGGTGGGTTCAAAATTTCCACTTTGTATTCTTTCACTCTGCGAGAAATTTTCAGTAGGTTTTCTTCCCTAATGGAAAAATAAAATCAGATGAAACACTCATTTCTTTCTCATATTACAACCAATTTTCTTCGGTAGTGAAAAGCGCTTACCTATTTTCTACTTCAACTACTTCATCTTCAATATCAAAGTCATTGACAACATCATCATTGTCAGGAGGTGGGCCTAAGACATCTTCCTATAAAGATGAAAATATTTTCTTTTACCATGTTATCTTTAACACATAAATACATACATAGTATAAAACACAAATGAGAGATTGAGTTCAAGTTTTTCAAGCACACACTGTGGAAAATTTTTCATAATTTGCTATAGACATTCACTGGGCAGTTCTGCCATGTTAAATTTGACCATTTGCACTATATTACTTACAGCTATCCATATACTATTGATAATAAGTTCCCCAGTATTTTTCTATGGAGTTAATACCACATTCACCGTGCAGTTATTTTTTAGTTACTACTAAACTGACAATTTTACAATGTAAACTGTGATACAGAAATGCAATGTAAAAATCATATTATCTTCACAGGGACAAATGGTAACAAAAGTAAACATTTACCAAGCTCTCCTCACGAGTTCCCATCATCATGATTTTAGTATTTGGTTTCAGTTTGAGAGCTCCAAGCTTAACATCATTTTCTGCAGGTTTGCCTACAATACAAGCAAATGACTGTTTTCTCACTAAAGTTCAGGTGCTGGTTTCACTATCCTATTATACAAAACCCTAACAATAATAGATTCAGAACAGATCCCACAGCAGTACTTTTTTCCCTTAAATTAACAAACTATTACTGCTGAATTCGGAATTTCCAACACTCTAAGTCACATGTGTCAAACACAAAGCCCGCGGGCCAAATCCGTCCCGCCAGGCCTTGCAATGTGGCCCGCACCGCGCTGTCATCACTGCACTCCGCTGCGTTTCCATCACAATGACAGTTTATGACTGTTCAGTAAACCATTCGGCCCGCGATTTAGGCTGGATTTTAGATTTTGGCCCCTTCTCTGATTGAGTTCGACACCCCTACTAAGTAGTACCAACTAATACGACGTTTGATTTTTCCCCAACTCTGTCTTAAGGAATATCCTTACTCAACTCACTAAACAAAATAAATTAGTGGTTTTACTGTTAAAGATGAAAATAACTGTTTTCCAAAAAGTCTTGAAAATTGCACACCTAAAATCACTCACTATAGATTCAATGCACTCAAAACACCTTTCAATGATATGACAAACATAGACACATGAACATCCCTCTTAGACTGGATGTGAACAATGCATATAATTGCTAAGCATTGTTTTAAATTATCATTACTTTCAAATCAGAAAAGATAATTTGGAGAGTGTACAAGGCCCAAACTATTATGAAAAGCTTGTGGTAGAAGGCAAATGTCAAAACTTAGTCTTACCTGGGACTTGTGTGACAAATATTTAACATGCAAACACCATCAAAGGAATCCAAAGTAATCTTTTATATATAATTTTTTCTTTATTAAGATATTACATATGTGTCCTTATCCCCCCTCCCCATTGTTTCCACCCCCCACACTCATGCCCTCACTCACCCCCCTGGTGTCTGTGTCCATTCATCTCAATCCTGGTGGTATTTTCAAGTAATATTTAATAGTCTTCCTCATATCACATAAAAATTTTAGGAATAGCCCTATCAAATAAATCTTCCAAAGGGACTTATTGAAGAGGATAATAAATAAAAATTCATATCAATGCAAAAAAATCTGACATGAGAGAATTACCTTTAACTTTAAGTCCAAGTAATTTCTGTCGTTCTGGTAGCACTCCTGTAAGGGTCTTGAGAAACTGTTTGAGATCCAGCACAGTATCATCTTCTGAAAGTGTGGTCACTGAATATTCCTGCCCACCCCATTTTACAATGATAGGGAGAGCCATCCTTAAAACATATGTTGAGGCAACTTTTGTTCAGAAAAATACACCTAGAAGAAAGGCATATACAAATACTCATGTTAAAATAAATACAAAATAAATATCAAAGATGTATCCAAACCTGTAACTTTGCTTTTGTTTTTTTTTTTTTTAATATATTTTTATTTTAGAGAGGGAGAATCAATGATGAAAAAGCATTACTGATTGGCTCCCTCCTGCACGACCCCACTGGGAATTGAGCCCACAACCAGGAATGTGCCCTGACCAGAAATCGAAACCCAACCTCCTGGTTCATAGGTTGACACTCAACCACTGAGAACCACACAGGCCAGGCTTTAAGTTTTATAAGTTGGGTTCTATTTTACAACTTGATGATAGAGAAGCAGGACTTTCTTACAGTAATGTTATCAGAATGCCAAAGGTTACCAGGACTCAAAGTTACAATTCCCCCAAAACTTCTTCATATTCTATCAGATTCTCTCTGTTCACCTGGAAAGTTGTAATAATGAGCTACCTTTCCCTCCCTTTCTGATTGATCAGGTTTATGCTACAGGCAAGTTTCTCCATGATGGACCATTGTTCATTTAACATTTGGGAGGTAGCAGTGTGAGAGTCGTTAATAGCACAAACTAGTGCTAGATTACCTGTGTTCAGCTCTTCCACTTATTAACTATTTGACTATGGGAGGTTCCTTGAATCTTAGTGCCTAGGCTTCCTCATCTGCAAAATAGAGATGATGATACTACCTACATCTTAGGGTTTTCATGAAGATTTAGTTATTTCATATTTATGTCATACAGTACCTGCACAAAGTAAGCATTATATAAGTATTGGGGAGGCAATTTTTTTTAAAAAGCGTAACTCAAGTGTTCCATTTACTAAATAAATAGTAAATGGCCATTATTGGTTTCATATTTAATACATTGGACAGTTTTTATGGAGACTATCTCGTTTAACAAGATTGTTTGATAAGAACTGGCCCACTTTTACAATTAAGGAAATGGGAGTTCAGAGAGGTTAAGTAATCTGTTCATGAGTATACAGCTGGTAACAGGTCTTCTGACTAAATTTCATGTTTTTTTCCCTACACCATCACTGTCTCTCTTGAACTGAACCTACAGACATCAAAGATCAACAAACACAAAGCCCAGAGGTGCATATATAAGCACACAGAGATGAGGTAGCAGCTGCTATGCTCAAAGACAGCATGTATGGCTCCTCCCTCATAAAGCTGTCTACTAGTTTTCATTAGTTTGTTCTCCCCACATACATCAGAGAACTGGATTTCCTAATACCAAGTACTGCTGTATCCAAATGCTATCCCTTATTTATTGAAATCTTTGAATGTGCTGCAAGAAAGAAGGCAAATTCTTAACATGCAAAAATAATTTGAAAACCGTAAGGTGTCAAGTGTCTTCAATGTGTCTGGTTAAACGAGAACACCTCAAACTCACTTAATTTACTCTTCTGTTTACAGCCTGCTCTACTAAGGAATTTAAATAAAGCGTGTTACTTTAGAGCAAAGCACTTCATTTTAGCGCGAATCTGCTCTCATAAATGTTACGATCTTCAATAAGAAGTCAAATGAATCAAATTGAAATAGGTTTCATATTACTATACAGACTAGAAAACTCAAAGACGTAAAACAACTTGCCTAAAAGTATTTTTGCAAAGGCGTGAATTACAAAGTAACAGCAGCAAAAGGTAAACATCTCGGGCACTTAGGGGATGTTAACGAGCCTAGTAAACGGTGCAAAAAGTACTCCTTTCACCTCCTAGCCAGGACAGCACCACAGCAGCAACCGGGAGGCAGTGCAGAGCCGAGCGCTGTGGGAAGGGACAGGTATGGAATCGCCTAGAAAGCAGGCAGGCAGCGAGCCCTAAGTCTATAGGGACAGTGACGGGGGAAGAGATGCCCAAACCCCAGAAGAGGAAGGAATGAAGTTTGGGGACGCCAGGTCCACTGCGGCGCGGGAAGCCCTAACCCTGGACGAGGAGGCCGGAAGGGAGGGCGGCGGCCCCGGCGACCCGCGGCCCAGGGCCGGGGCCGGAGGCCTGGGCGCAGGACCAGGGGAGGCGCGGTCCGGGCGCCCACCGGCAGCCCCCAGCCCGCCGCGGCGGCGGCCGCTTTGGGGTCCCCAGGACGGCAACGTTGCGGGGACCCAGCCCACGGCATCTCGGGGGGCAGCGCGCCGGGGTGCCCGAGTCCCTCACCTGGAGAGCGGTGGGACCGTCGGAGGCGGACGCAGGAACCTGCGGCAGCGCAACACAAGGCACCGGAAGTGGAAGGCAGAGACAGGAACCGGCTGACGAACCGGAAGTTAGGTTTAAACCGGAAACGTGCTGGAGACCGGGTCGCGGTTTGCCTTGTTTTTCTGTAGTAATGCTGGGTAGCTGCTCCCAGGATTTCCTCATGGTGACGGTGGAGTCAGGCCTTTCTGAGACGGACCGCCGTGCAGACGCTAGGACCGCTGGATGGCCGATGGCCCTCGCTTGTGCTGCGCATGCGCCAGTTAGTGGGGTCCGAGCCAGGAGGGTGTTGGGGGGCGGGTGTGAGGTCTCGGGATGGTTCCGCGCGCGGCTTGCCCAGGTGTGCAGCGTTCTTCGTGGAACTCGGGACTAGTGCCGGTGTTCCGAGTGAGGCCTGAAAGGTGACCCTTGAGGACTGAAGCCTTGAGAGCCTTCCCTGGCACCAGGAGCCAACAGCACCAGTAATTGCAGCTTTAGAAGTCTCCCCATTTTTATGCAATCCAGGACGGGGTGGGGCGTCGGAAGGGGGAGAGAAGATTGTTAGGAAAAGGAAGCGGCAGGCCTCAGTGACTCATAGAACGGAGGAAGCTAATGTGAATAGAAGAGCTGCCCCGGGGATTTGTATAGCATTGTGTCAAATGGTATCGCCCCCCTCACCCCACCCCCGCCCATTCCCACCTCCGTTCCCTCCGAAAGCGGGGAGAGCCCTTGACAAACCTTGACGGACGAAAGAGATCCAGATTTTAACGAAAATTCAGAGCGGTCCCTATCGGATCCATTCAGCGAACTCCCAGCTTGCATTACCTGCTTGCTGTTAGCCAGTAAATGAAAACAAACAAACAAAAAAACCTGCTACCTTGTTGTATATAGTACCAAACAAAACCTAGTTTTGAAAAGGAAGGGAAAACGCGAAAGTAATATTGGCTTCCAAATAGGCATCAGTCCTAGATTTACCCATATTTTGCCTTCTACTTGACGGCGCTGTTATGGAAGTAAGCGAAGAGAAAAGTTCTGTTTCCTAACAATGGTTTAGTTAAGATGCACACTGTTTTATATTCTCTTTCCGCTCTTTTTTGGTAATTTTTATTGCACTAATAGTGCATGAATATCTGCTTTTTAAAAACAAAGCATATTTTCAGAAAATATATGCCTTCTTACCTTAAAAAAAAGGGGGGGGGAGTGGGTGGGGAAAGCCCCAAATTAAAAGAATTTGTACAAAAAATTCATTCATTAGCAACCCAGCCAAAGAAATTATCAAAAGACAACGGACTGGACCTTGTTCAGCTGCTTAGCCACTTTTATATTTTTTGTTGTGATTAAAGAGTTTTGTTTTTGTTTATCATCAAGGTCAACTAAAACTTTTAAGCTTCACTAATTCTAAGCAACACGATTCATAGAGATTCTTGTCAATAATGGAATAGGCATTGTACAAACGGTCTGATAAGTTTGGTATTACTAGAGTAGACAATTTAATAATTATCAAGTGTTGAACAATATGTAGTATTTCTCAGAGAATAATGGTAGCTGAGTATTTTAGATAAATGGTCTGTTTAACAGATGATTTTTAAGTTATCTTTTGCCCAGATCTCAGTCCACTTCTATTTAGCTAAGCATTGATGAATTCATAAATAATGTTAACAAAACTCTTGGAGTAGATTGCAAAATATTTCTTGAATATAGGAACTGGACTCTTGGTAACTAGGGAAGAACACAAAGGTGACCTAAGAAAGGGCTTACAGTAACTCAGAACGACCAATAAAAGGAGAAAAATTAAACTTTTGCCTCCTGTTACTCATTAAAACCTCTCTTCTAATGCATGGAAGATGATATCCTTGGGCCTTTATACTTCTCTGCAGCAACTAAAGATGCTTGGGAATTCCTTCATAAGGTCTTGATAGATTGTCAGGTCTAAGAGACTAAAAGAAATATGAAACCAATGTCACAAAATCAGATGATAGGCCTACTTGGTTTGACTCAGTGGACAGAGCATTGGTCTGTGAACTGAAGGGTCCTGGGCTCAAATTTGATCAAGGGTACATACCTCAGTTGTGGGCTCAATCCCTAGTAGGGGGCGTACAGGAGGCAGCCGATTGATGATTCTCTCTCATCATTGATGTTTCTATCTCTCCCTCTCTCTCCCTCTCTGAAATCAATAAAAATACTTTTTTGCCAAGACCGGTTTGACTCAGTGGATAGAGCGTCAGCCTTCGGACTGAAGGGTCCCGGGTTTGATTCCGGTCAAGGGCATGTGCCTTGGTTGCCCTGATCAATGTCTCTCTCTCATCGATGTTTCTAACTCTCTATCCTTCTACCTTCCTCTCTGTAAAAAATCAATAAAATATATTTATAAATAAATAAATAAATAAAACTTATTTTTAAAAATAAAAATACTTTTTTTTTCCCAAAATCAGGTGATAAACTACTATCACTGTGACCATGTTTGGATTGGATGACAAAAGGACATTCTTGTACCCCAGTCACCCTGCTTTTATCTCCATCTTCCCTGACCTGTTTTCTTCTTTTCCTTTTCTCCGGCCATTGTTTTCCTCTCCTTTCAGGTGAAAAACAATCCTTTTTTTTTTTTTTTTTTTTTTTTTAAGTTCACTGGAGCACTCTGTTCCTCTGTTCTAATATCTATTACCTTGCCTTTAACCTGATTGCAAACAGTGAGCTGAAAGTGGTCAGAATCTGCCTCACAGGACAGACTGTACAGGCCCTTTTTTCAGCCTGGCAAGTTTACTACATGTTCTATTCAACTTCCTTTCCAAAATGACTACTTTAAAACCTCAACTCCCTTCAAATTTCAGATCTTCCAACTTACAACCTTGCTCTTGGCAGATAACATTATCTTATATTTTTGCTAAGAAAATAGGTCTCAAAGAGTAATTACTTCAACTTCAGACCTCTGAATCTACAGTTATATCTGCACTTGTCCTTTTGCGTCTGTTGCAAAGTGGCAGATTTGTGCTCTGGCTCCTTCTCAGGAAGCTTTCTATAAATCCAGTATCCCTCTCTCTTGTATTTTTAACCTCTTTCCCTCTACTGGTTCATTTTCATCAACTATAGATATGTTATCTTGCTATACTTCCCTTTTACATTGTATATTTTAAATAAATGTCTAAACTTGATACAGTCTATAACTGTATTTCAGAAAATTTGTTTAGTGACAGTTTCTCACTATGATTTCATTCATTCATTTAACAAAAATAGTGCGTCCTAAAGTGCTATGAGCATTTTGGTGTGTATTTCAAATTTTTTCTGTGCATCCAATCACATACAAATTATCATAATTTGCTGATATGTATTATTACATGTTATCATTACCTGACATTCCATTCATCCACTCAGCAACTATTTACTAAGTACCTGCTTCAGCCAACATACTAGGCTCTGAGACTGTAATGGTGAATAAACCAGACATGGTCTCTTTTCTCACAAAGCTTACATCAGTGATTTTCAACCAGTATGCTATGCACACTGGTGTTCTGTGAGAATTTTTAAAACATTCATACCTCACTATTCAGTCAGAGGCATCGACCTCTTTCCCTTAGATTGTCAAATTTAAAAAATGACAACCTGCCCAGCTGGTATGGCACAGTGGTTGAGAATTAATCCATGAACCAGGAGGTTGCAGGTTTGATTCCAAGTTAGGGCACATGCCAGGGTTGTGGGCTTAATTCCCAGTAGGGAACATGTAGGAGGGAGCCGATCAATGTTTCTCATTGACGTTTCTCTCTCTCAATTCCTCTCTCTCTCTTTCTAAAAATCAATAAAAACATTTTAAAAATCCCAATAGCCAACAAAACAATTGCCATCCCACGTGAATGAATCAAAACTACCTTTTTTGGTGTGTCGGATCTGCAAAAAATACTGGAATGTACTGCAGACTTTTAGTAACTGGTTTATGTGTGTCATAAGATGAAAAAGGTTGAAAATCTCTGGCTTACAGGAAATCCTTGTCAGATAATTCAGATAATTCCACATCTTATCTTGGTGTTGGCATCCATTGGTTGACTTTCTGCATGTCAATAGAGATTTTCCTATTTGCCAGTATGATGAGTACTTTTCTATTGTATTCTATTTGGGGCATTATTACATTAGGAGACTCAAATCTTATTTAAATCTTTTGTTTCAAGAGTGCAGAATCTCGGAGGGAAGGCGGGAGAGGGTGGGTGAGTGGGAGGTAATCAAAGACCTTGTATGCATATATGCATAACCCATGGACACAGTAGGGTGGTGGAGGCCTGGGGTGGGCTGGAGGAAGTCAAAGGGGACACAAGGGGACATATGTAATAGTTTCAACAATAAAATTTTTAAAAAATAATTTTAAAGAATAAATAAAAAGCAAATAAAAATAAATACATTTGTTTCAGCAGACCTTCTCTGACACTATTGGTTAGGGAAGGGAAATGTCACCTTGTAATTACCTGGTTGGGATAGAAGTCCAGGCTTCCCATTCTGCCTCCTTTGACACCCAATGTGGGCAGGAAAGGACACCAGTACTGTTGTGCAGGGGCAGGGGGGCAGGTTCACCAGGCCTCCACTGATACCACCTTGGCTGGGAGGAAGAAGGGTGCCTCTTCACTACTCCCCACTTGGCCTCCAATTGACATTATGGGAAGTGGTGAAGGCTACCCACTGGAAGATGGTGAAAGTTCTGGCTTCCCACTGGGCTGACATAGGTGAGGGTGGGACTATGACTTTTTCTGTATATGGCAATGGCAGTGTGTTGGTCTTAACACTCCTGTGTTCAGTGGTTTACTAGGAGGACACATAGGACTCAGAATATAGTTGTATTCGCAAATGAGATTTACAGCAAAAAGTTACAAAGCAAAATCTCCAAATGGAAAAGCTCCATGGTGTGAAGTCCAGAGGAAACCAGGCACATGATTCCAAGTTTCTCTCTCAGGGGAATCACCCAGGGATATACGTAATTCTTTCACCAATGAATTGTGACAACAGGTATGAAGTGCCATCTACCAGGGAAGCTCATTGGAGACTTACTGCCCAAGGGTTTTGTTGCTGTTTCATGGAGAGCTACTCAGATAGGTACCCACTGCCTATCACCAATTACAGACTCCCAGAAGGAAAACAGGCATAAACCATATAGTTTGTGTGAATAGTATAGGCACAGTAAAACACAATTATCGTTTAGGAAAATATATGTATAATAAAAGCTAATAATATGTTAAGTGTCTAACCATCAGACCGGTTGCTATGACGCACACTGACCACCAGGAGGGCAAACACTCAATGCAGGAGCAGCTGTGGTATACATTGGCCATTTACAGAGAAACAGCACCAAGGACCTGGTGCCCACAAAGCAACACTCAGCTCCCCCCTGACACCACCCTTCACCAAATAGCAGCCAATACTGCTGAGACTCCATGGTGCAAAATGTGGCCCACAGCCCAGCCCAGAAATGGTCACTGAGGGTGCTGGGTAATGATGTCACGTAGCAATGTATAGCTTCCTCTCCCTGGCGACTAGCTTCCTTGGAGTTTCTTCAGCCCAGGAACACAACTTGCGTTATAACCAGGTGCAAACATTTTACACTTTAACCAAATATCAGTGAAGCATTTACCTGTGCCTCATCTCATTGATCCTCACAGAAGTCCTGGAGTAGGTAGATAGGAGACTCCGTGGAATCCTATTTTATTTTCATTAGCGAGAAAACGGAAATTTAAGAAGCTTAGAAACTTGACCCAACTGAAAAGAAGAAATGGTGGACCTTGAAAATGACTTCAGGTTTTCTCACTGCACAGAGTATAGTCAAACACTGTTGCAGTTAAATATTTTGCTCTTTGTTCTCCCTGAATGATCTACAATAAATAATCTGCTTCATGTTGATATTTACTGCTATGTTGCTGACAACTACCTGAAAGAGAAGTAGGAGTGCTTCACTGGGCTGGAAAAAGCTTAGCTAGGTCAAAAAGCAGGTGTAATTAAGCAAGTTTATTCTATATATATAAAAGGCTAAGTTGACTCGTGCATGTGCAATACATATAAAGCTCTTGCTGGTGCCAATCATACGCGTGTGTTTTGATCTGTCATTGAATGAATTTGATTTACATCATGAATTTGGTTTACAGTTACTCTTCTATCATAGAGAAAGGGTGAATAGTGATATTAAAATATTTCTAGTTAATATCCTTTCTATATGCATGAATCCACGCACCAGGCCACTAGAGGAATATATCAGTATAGGGCACTGTTTTTCCGTCAAGTTCCCAGATGCCAGCCTTGCAAGCAGGACTTTGTATGGACAGCAGGCCTCCAGGCTTCCTATGTTAAGTCTCCTACACAGTGGCTATTAACTGTTTTCTCCCTTACTAGGCTACACCTTTCCTGATCTCTTGTCTAGAGAGAACAGGCTTTGTGGGACTTTCTCTGTCTTTACGCACTGATGTTTCTGGTTGCCTACATCATCGGTACTCACTCTGAGAAACATGAAGCAAAAAGAAAACCCGAGTATCTAGCCAATCTGCTTTCTCTCCCCCTTTCAGAGTCGTTTTATATTGGTTTTGTAATACCATGCAGGATATTTAGCTATACTTAAACAGACAGAATGGATAGAAGTGCAACTATTCCATGTTCTCCTAGAACTGGAAGCTTGTATTATTTTTACAATTAAGAATAAAGTGATTAAACATTTTTATTTTTAAAACAAAACATGAATATGACATAGGCTTAATTTTTTTATTGGATTAGAACACTTGACATGAAATCTATTTAAAAAATTTTAAGTGCACAATACAGTATTGTTAAGTATAAGCACAAAGTTGTACACTAGATCTTTGGAACTTAATTTTAAGCCTGAAAGTAGCAAGCTTAATTAAAATATAGGATCTAAAATTTGCCAGCAAGAGGGAAAAATGACTACTTATTCTAATAGTAAAGTTCATTTCTCCCAATAATAAAAAATAATATGTATTATAGAAAATTGATATTACCTTTTTCTGTAGTAAGTGGAGTGAAAATTTCAAAGTTAATATAAGTTATGGGTGGCAGAAGATCCATATTCATTTAATTTTGCCATGATTTTATAGGGAAATACCAAGAAAAGAGGAGGAAATTTCCTGTAATATAGAACTAAAACAGGCCCCCATAGATGGCCTAGCAGAAGTCTCCCATACACAGTGTTAACGGTAAAACCTGGACTGCTTGTTTATATCCAAAGTCATGTGCATAGGAGATACTATCTTCTCAGTCATAGAGAAACAATTACAAATGTCCCTACCCACAAATTCTAGACTAATGAACTACTTCTGAGATGAAATTTTAATATAATATATTGCTGTCTAATCAACACTCAATTTGAAATCTTAAACAAGAACATCAAATTGTAATTATGTTGCAGTATTTCACATTATGAGGGCAATTTTCATTTATTTGTTTTTTTCTAAATATCCACAGTGACTCATAAGTGGATAAATTAATATCTCCCATGCTTTCATAAATATTAATGAAATGTCTAGACTGTTATAATCTAAACAAATACAACATGACAAAGCAAGCTTTGATCACCAAGAAGCTATCTGTAAGGAATAGGCTATCATTGTTTTATTTATTATGCTTTACATCACCAGGAAACAATTCTTTAGCAATGTGTTTATGTCCATAGAGCATTAGTCAGGGTTCTGGAAGCAGCCTTGCTGAAAATTATCCTCCTGACCTTAAGGTAACCAATTTCCCCTGAGCTCAATCCTTGTTAATCAAATTGAATTTATTAAATAACCAAATATATATTTTTTTAAATTCTGTATTTCAGAGTCTAGGATTTAATTCCGCAGTTCTTCAACAATATTCTATGGGCTTGTGTTATATGATGACATAGTTTCCATCAATCTTCCACTTGCAAAATGAGAAGTATAAGGACCATATAGTATCTATATACCGTATTTTCCAGCGTATAAAACGACCCCCTAATTTTACAGTTAAAACTTAGGTTTAGGCCTATATTCACTGTATAAGACTACCCCCCACTTCAAAGAAAAGACTTACTTTGTCGTCAAGATCTGCAGGTAATTTTTGTGCAATTTTGGTCTTTTGCCCCCGATTTTCGGTTGACTTTTTTTCCGTTTCAAAAGTCGTCTTATACGCCGGAAAATAAGGGTATATAAAAACCTAAGTGACTATTAAGGTGGAACCACCTGAATGACCAGTTGCTATTTCACGCACTGAGCAGGCAGGCAGGCAGGTGAGCAGTTGGGTGAGCAGGCAAGCAGGTAAGCAGTTAGGGGCTATTCGTCCCAGATTATGAGAGGGCTCAGTCTGGACTGAGGGACCCCCCTCCCATAGGCACACATTTCATGCACTGGGCCTCTAGTATTGTTCATAAAGCCAAATGGAAGAATCATGTTCTTTATTTTTATTGATAGCTATGATTACTTCTCACAAGTATGCATTTATCTTGCCTAGAATTTCCACACCCTCATTATTCATACTGAAATAAACTCATAATTTCCATTTAGTATTTAGAATTTTATTGATAACATTAAAGTGGTACATTTTTCCCTTCATGCTGAGTAAATATTACCTCAAGTGATTTGTGTTGAAATATTATTTCTGGTTTTAAATAACAGAAACTTAATGAGGCTGGCTTGAGGCAAAAAAATAGGAGATGGGGAGGAGAGGTGGTTTTAGGAGGGCAGAGCACCTGACATGGAGTACCAGTTGAATGTTGTTGAACCAGAAACCAATGCCCTTAAAAATAAATTCACATATTTTATCCCTAGAGTACTGCCATTAATATGACTTTGACTCCCAGTCTCTGTGTCACTTAACTCCAAATTCCAAAATTCTGGAGTCAAATCTTAATTTGTCTAACTTAGGTTACATGTCTATCTCTGGATCAACCAACTCTTCCAAGGGCATCAGGTTTTGCCTAAGCCTGCCCCTGCTCCTAAAGACAGTTTTCAGGGGAGAAGATTTCCCTGTAGGTCAAACAGCCTCTCCTGAAGTGCTTTATACTGATCATTAATGGTGTTCTCTTCCTGACAGGTTTCCATTTACCGTTTTCTTTCCTTAACATTTTAGTTAATTCAGTACTCATTTATACAGTCTGTTCCTTAATGGTAGGCACATTTTATCAGTAAGCAAATCATTCATTTTCTTCTCTATCTATAGCTCAGTTATTTGGATGAATATTAATTTAATTTAATTTAATTTGTAAAATGTTTTATTGATTTTAGAAAGAGAGGAGGGGAATAGGGAGAGAGGGAGAAGGGATAGGACAGAGAGAGAGAGAGAGAGAGAGAGAGAGAGACATGTCAGGAAGAAACATCAATTGGTTGCCTCTACCTGAACCCCAACTGGAGGTTGAACCTGAAACCCGAATGCAATGTGGGTACAGGGCTCAGTGCCCTGTGATATAGAGGTAAGCAGGAAAGGACAGGGCGTGGATCTGAGGGCTAATAGGCCAATGACAGGTATAAGACATTTCCCAGGTCTGGTCTTAATTCACCTTCCTGTTCTCATTTCCACTACTTCCAGCCCACTCCTGTTATCTCCAGCCATATCAGATTATCAGATGTTTTCAGGCTATGTCTTGCACATTCACAGTCTCTAACCCTTAGTTCAGATCATATCCTCAGCTTGGAATGCTTTCTTATCTTCTTTGAAGTCACACATTCTTCGAATGTCACTTTATGTCTTCACCCTTGAAGCATTTCTCCCCAGACATCCTTTTAATACTGAGGTTTCTAGAATGCTGTCCTTGGTCCTCTTTTTATCTTGTATTACTTGGGTATTTTAGTGGGTGATTTTATGTATCCCCAAGATTTTAACTTCCACTTAAGTAGTGATGATTCACAAATGTGTGTCTTTCCTAATCTCCAGACCAATATATATATATAGTTCCTGATTAGACATTTCCACTTGCCTGTTCTTTAATGCCTCAGACTGAGTCTGTCTAAAACCTAACTCATCAGTGACCACACTCCCTCTCCCTGTATAATCCTCCTGTATTTTACTCAGTTGCTTATATCTAATAAGAAATCACCCAGTTCTCCTTTCCTCTCTGATCCCTTCCCCAATTAGTCATCCTGAGTCCTGTCAGATGCTACCTCATTTACAACTCTAAAAGATGCACTCTAAAAATTTGGCAGCATATATTAAAAGTCTTACAGATATGTTGTAGGTTGAATTGTGTCCCCCCAAATTCACATGTGAGAGTCCTATCCTAGTATGTCAGAATGTCACCTTATTTGGAAATAGATTAATTATAACTGAGGTCATACTAGAGTAGGGTGGACCCCTAACCCATTATGACGAGTTTCCTTATAAAAAGGGGCAATTTGGGTATAGGAACATATGATATATCCAAATAGTGGAATGTCATGTACCTTTAAAAATATGTATGTATAAGAGGAAGAGAAAGACATTCACAATATAGTTAAGTTGCTTTTAAATATATATATATATTATTGATTTTTCACAGAGAGGAAGAGAGAGGGATAAAGAGTTAGAAACATCAATAAGCTGCCTCCTGCACACCCCCTACTGGGGATATGCCCGTAACCAAGATACATGCTCTTGACCAGAATCAAACCTGGGATCTTTCGGTCTGCAGGCCAACACTCTCTCTATCCACTGAGCCAAACAGGTTTCAGCAGTTAAGTTGCTTTCAAAGAGGTTACAAAGTAATACAGTGTGGTGACTGACCCCATCCTGAAGTTATCTATTGGCTTATCAGCATAAATTTTGATAAAGTGAAAAGGGGCTTGTTACTCCTATCAGGAAAATCCTAGAATTTTAGAAGCTCTGTACCAGAAATCAGGAACAAAGACCAAATGTGTGTTGTCCCAAAAAATGTATACACATTCTAAATAATTATTAATTCCAGCGAGTTAAATCTGAAAACAATTGAGCTATCAATAATATATGGACTTACATTTTCGGCGGGACACTCTACATATATGGTAGCACACATTGGGTGTCAGGTTCCATTTTTATACAATTCAAGAACAGACAAAACTAAACTACTAGAGTTTTCCACAGCTCAGCATGGTGCAGGAGCAGCAGAATGGATTGCCCCATCCTATTTCTTGGAATGTCTCCTAGCCACTAGACTAGAGCACACGGGGTTAGCACCTCCCATGATGACTTTTTTGCTCAGCAATACTAACAGCAACACCTCCCTCCAAGGAAATCTTTCCCAAATCCTTTCTCTGCTCCCTTTTTGCACCATTTGGTGACCTCATCTGCCCACAGGGCTCCGGGAGTCTTAGAACTAACTGGTGTGTTCACATTCCTTTCATCAATTATGCCCATGGGAGAGTCTGTGTCACTTTTATGTTGGCATCTGACTCTACTGTTTTGGTACCTCACTTGGCACAGGCAGAAAGTGTCCCACATCAACTTCCCCTGAAATGTGTATATAAAATGTGTGCTCGTTCTGCCCCTCTTTGCCTCATCCTTAATTCACCTAGCTAACTCGTATCAATGTTTCAATACTTAGAATGCTTCTCACTTCCTTTCATCCCAAGACCCCACAGAATGGGCTAATTCCTCCCATTTGTATTCCCAAGGCAAACTTGGCTCCCTTTAATTATAACCAATCCATTCCACTTTGTATCAAAACCAAAATTTATGTGCCTGTTCTCAACCCTATGGGATTGGAAATTCTTGAGGACAGGAACTCATGAGATTTACTGTTAACATATTCAAAGACTAACAGAAAATTTAAATTAACATTAACATAGCATAAAAACATAAAATATTTAGGAATTAATGTACTAAAATATATGCAAAACCTCTATGTCAAAAACAAAATGTCTCAATAAGACCTTGAGGAACTTGACAAGCAAAAATTGCAAATTTAATTCCAAAATTGATAAGGAAATATAATGAGCCAAAATCCTTTTGAAGAAAATAAAACAAAACAAAGACAAAGAATTGGGAGAACTTGCTCTACCATATATGGAGACTTCTTATTTAGCTAGAGTAATTGAAACAGTTTAGTATCGACACAGGATAGACAGTCAAACCTATGCAATGTTATAGTGAGTTCAGAAACAGATCTACACAGGTATGCATGCTGCATTCAAGACACAATGGCTTTGTAAAGCATGGGAGAAACAGGCTTAAAAGAATCATTACATGTGAAAACTTTAAATTTATGTTCATTATTTAGAGAATGAAAAGGGAAGCTACAGGGCAACAGAAGATGTTTGCAGTATATATGATTGACAAAGGATTAGAAAAACAAAGAATATACAAAAGATTAGAAATCAAGAAGCAAAAGACACACAACCCAGGAGAAAATTGAGGAAGAGACTTGAGCAATTCACAAAAGAGGAAACATGAAAGACAAAAGTCCAATAAACATGAAAAGGTACTCAGCCTCCTTAGCAATTATGAAAATGCAAATTAAAAACCTCTCTAGAGCCCTAGCTGGTTGGCTCAGTGGATAGAGCGTTGAAGGGTCCAAGGTTTGATTCAGGTCAAGGTCATGTACTTTGGTGCATGCTCCATCCCTGGCCCTGATTGGGGGCCATGGGGAAGGCAACCAATTGATGTGTTTTTCTCACATTGATGTCTCTAGATCTCTCTCTCTCTCTCTCTCTCTCTCTCTCCCCCTCCCTCCCTCCCCTTTTCCTCCCTCCTTCCCTCTCTCTATCTAAAAATCAATAGAAAAATATCCTCAGGTAAGGATTAACAAAAAACAAAACAACCCCCAGTAGAACGGCTACAATGAAAAAGATGGCAATACTAATGGTAGGCTAGAATATAAAGCAATAGAAACTCTGACCAATTGCTGTTGGGGGTGCATATTGGTGCATATACCTTGGAAGACAGTTGGAGTTATCTAAGAAAGCTGAATATCTACAGACGCTGTGGCCCAGCATTTCTTTTCAAGAGAAATGTTTGCACATGAGCACCAGGAGACAAGTTCCAAAATGCTGATAGCAGCATAATTTGTAGTAGCCCCAGACTGGAATTTAAGTGTTCATTAACCCAAACGTTGACTAACAGCAGAATGAACACAAAAATGTTATATTCAGATAATGTAATTAAAACTGGAATTTTAGTGAAAATGAAGAAAACTGCAGGTCTACGCAAGAACATAATTGAATCTCAAACACAATGTTAAGCTAGTCACCCAAGAATGCATACTAATATATGATTCCATTTATATACAATTCAAGAATAGGCAAAACTAAACTACCATGTGTAAGGACCCAGGTGGCCTCACAGAGAAAAGGAAGTTGCTGTATTAAAGTTAGGTTAGCATTTGTGCGAAGAGTGTGTGTGTGGAGGGGTGGGGGATGGGGGGGAGGGGACAGACTTCTGGGGTGTTAGCAAACTTCTATTTCTAGATAGTGGTTAAATGGGTTTTTAAAATAACAATTCGTTAAGTTGTACAGTTTTGTTACTGTGCACCTACCGTCATTTAAAAATACATATATATATATCTTATTAATTCTTCACAGAGAGGAAGGGAGAGGGACAGAGAGTCAGAAACATCAATCAGCTGCCTCCTGCACACCACCCACGGGGATGCGCCTGCAACCAAGACATACCTTTGATCGGAATTGAACCTGTAACCCTTCAGTTCACAGGCCGATGCTCTATCCACTGAGCCAAACCGGTTAAGGACCCTACCATCATTTTTTTTTTTTTTTTAGTTACTTCCTCATCTTCATAACAGCATATTACACTGACTAATAAATTAAAAGGATTGGTGACTAGGAACTCTTTTAATTGCAAATAATAAAAAATGTAACCCAAATTGGTTTAAGCAAAAAAAAAATCTTAGTTGATATAATTACATGATGGAGGTGGACATGCTGGCTTCAGATAGGGCTTAGATTAGGGCTCATGCACTGTGGTTTCTTTTTATGTCTTGGGTTCTTTTACATATTTTGGCATATTTTTAAGTTGGCTCTTCCCTTTTGGGTCTAAATGGCAGCCCCCAATTTTATACGATTCTTTATTCAGGTCTAGCAGAAAAGAGAAACTTTGCTCTCCCTCATAGTTCAGCCAAATTCTCTGGTGCTGAGCCTTGCTCTGATTGTTAAGGCTTGCCTGGGTCACGGGGTTTTCTCTGGACTAATCACTGTGGGAAATAGGGGAAAAAATAATTGATCCATCCATGATCAATTACCAATATACTACATAGCTAGGATATTCAAGTTGATATTGGGGAGGTAACTAACACATGTCTATGACAATCAATATCCATTCTATCACATTAACTATCATGCTTGAAAAGCAACTCATACTTTTGTATTACTGCCCATTTCAGGCTTAATCAAAATCAAGACAAAGAAAATGGCAGGGTAGGATGGGGGTATACCAGTTGATCTTAAATTTGAAAACAACAACAGTACATTTTTTTCCTTCTCCGTGCTGATGTTAGAGACTCTAACAGTCAGAAGCATTCAGGTTGATTAAAAGCAAAATTGGCTTGTAAGATGTAACAACTAAGGCAATTAAGATGTAACCACTTGATTTGATCTTGGTTGGAAAAAAAATTATCACTAAAAGATAATACAGGGAGAATTGTGAAAATTTGAATATTGGTTTGACAGTAAAAGATTTAGGGAATTATAATTCATTTTCTTAGGTGTGGTAATGGCATTTGGCAATACTGAAGAAAGCTCTTATTTTTAGAAGAGGAAGAGTAGAATATTTAAAGGTGCAGAGTGTTGTCCGTATCTCTCAAATAGCTTAACAAACCATACACATACATAAAGCAAATATTCAAAACCTTAACAATTGTTGAATCTAGATGGTGAGTATATGAGTGATGATTCTTTTAAATCTTCTGTATATTTTAAACTCCTCCAAATGAAAAGTTGGGGAAATAAAAAATGTTGGGGGGGGGGGGCAGATTTGAAAAATTCAAACCAAACAAAAGCTGATTTGTTTCTATGCTTTTTCCCTCCTGTATACTTGGGTATTCATTCCACCGAAGGTAGAAAAAGATGAATTTATTTTGTATTGCAACAATATAAGTTTCAAGACAAAATAATCATCCATTAAAAAGATTTAAGCAACTATGTGTAAGCATCTCTTATTTTTTTTATACATATTTTTATTGATTTCAGTGAGGAAAGGAGGAGAGACAGAAACATCAATTATGAGAATCATTGATGGGCTGCCTTCTGCAGCCCCACACCAGGAATCTAGCCCCCAACCTGAAAAATGTGCCTTGACTAGGCATGGAACTGTGACCTCCTGGTTCATAGATTGACACTCAACCACTGAGCCACACAGGCCATGCAGTAGCTCTTATTGCTAATAGGGAGTTATAATTGTATCTCTATCTGACTTTACTACAGAATAAATGTTGCCAATCAAATATCAAAGACAGAAGGAAGGAAACTAATAACATTTATTGAGGGCTTACTTTGTATTAGGAATATTCACATTTCATTTAATTTTCATTATAATCTGTGTAGAACATACTACCATTACTCCTGTTTCACAGATGACAGATGGAGGTGTTTATAAATTATGTCCACTTGGTACAGGGTCCCACGTCTAACAAGGGGCCATCTGAAACTAAGGGTAAATCTCCCCTCATACACTGCTGATGGGAATGTAAAATGGAGCAGCCACTTGGGAAAGTCTGGCATGACTGAACAGTTTTCCTCTTGGAATTGGATTTCAAAATCAAACCATTGGATTTCAAAATCAAACCAATATTTGGTTAATCTCTTACTGCCTGGCTCCCCACCCCTCCAACCCTTTCTAGATTTAATGAGATTTTATATATGACTCAGACTTTTCTATTCACTAAAATTAACTAATTTTGAGTTGGATAGAGAAAACTTTCAAAGTACCCAGAACATATTAGGAACTAAGGAAATGAATGAATAAATGAGTACACGAACATTCTCCTTTCTCTATATTTCCAATGTTGGCTAGCCAAGTTCTGTGAATTTGGGCCCCCTTTTGTGAAACCTATTATATGAAATCTTATCACTGGATCTAGAAGGTAAAGCATAACAAGCTGACCATCAGTTATCTGAAGATACTCATCCAAGGACTATTTCTATGTGATTATTAGCAATAGTCGGTTTTCGGAATTCGGAGACTAGCCTTTTAAAATAACTAGAGCAGTAACTAAATATGCACTCCTCCTCAATGTTAAATACATTTAGTGAACAGGAAAATAACTTTTATAGTCCTGAATGGCTTGCCATTCCAGTCATAAACACTCTACTCCTTTCTAGCAACCGAAGCTAATTCCTTTTATGACCAAGCTGTGGCATTTGGGTATTTCTTTAAGCTTGGAACCAGGCACTTACCCTAAATTTTGCTCCTGACCTTTCCTGATTAGGGTGGGTTTGGGTGCCTCTAGAAAGTACTTTTACTGTGATTGCTCTTTCATTTGAGTGGTCCTCTCTACTGCCCCTTGCTTGCCTGTTCTTTTTTTCTATAGGTTTCTTTTTCTTTTCATTTGGTTACATGCTTCTGGCAATGTGGAGCTTTCCCAAACTGGATCTGCAGCAATGTAATAGCAGTAACCCTTTCATTACCAGAGTAATTTTCTTCACTTGTTTGAACTTCAGATTTACTGGCAGCTGCTATAAAATTCAAAGGAAAAAAAAAAAAAAAAGACATGTGGCTTTTTTCTGCTTTTAGAAGTCCAGAGTAGTTACAGTCAAGGTTATAGGGCTTTGAAGCCATTTTTAGCATCCCCCCCTCCTTTTTTTTTTTTTTTTTTTTTAAGATTTATTACCATTCTCCCTCCACTCATCTCCTGCCTTTCCCGCCGGGCCTTCCTTGTAATATTGTCTGTGTCTATGGGTTATGCATACATGCATATATACATTCTTTGATTAATCTCTTACTGCCAGCCCACTCACCCCTCAAACCCTCTCTGAAGCTGAGGTAGGCCTTTCCTTCATTTAAACAAAACACACCAACCTGGTAACAAAACTAAGGTAACATTTTCAAGGTTTCTGCAACTCACCCTAGAGGAGTAAATAAAAACTAGTTACAATTTAGCATTATATCAATTTTGACTTTTTTTGTAATGTCTGTGGTCTTTTATTTTCTTGAATGAGTCGGTAATAAAGTTGTCCAAACAAGGAGAAACCAAGGGATAAGACCTGCTATCTTGGGCAATTTCCTATTCCAGACGTTAGTCATGTGGTCTCTGTAATTTCATACTTAACCAGGATATATAAAGAGACTCATAAAATGGCCTCCCTGGGATGTAGCAGGCTTAATGATTATTCTAAAGTAGTTTAAGGCACCTGGATGAAAGGTGGCTGTAGTAATTTTATTTTCTGGAACCCAATTCCCAGAAAATTCAAAAACAAAACAAAACTTGATTTCTATAGAAATCAAACTATTGAAGGGGGACGTTACTCTGAATTTGATTGGCTGATACCTCTGGTAATTACATTTTTTTAAATTATAGAGCTTCCTTATACAATTTTAGCAAGACGCAAAAACTGCTCAGAATTGGGGGTTTGGCATTTAAAGTGTAGAGGCCAGAGAGGTGAATTCCCAAGGATGGCCCCCAGCCCAGAAATCTAGATCTAAACACATCCATTTATCCTGTAACACGCAGAAGTTGTGGCTTCACAATTTCTGGATGATCCAGTATAGTTGCAACATTTTACCTACGGACATACATTTATGTAACAGGCACTGACAACATCAAAGGCTCGACTGGTTTCTCATAGCAACCTAACAGTCCTGCCAAAGCAGGGAGGACTAGCGGCATCCTTGATGCATTCTGCGCATACTCCAACGTGCCGCAGGCTTTGTATTGTGGGGAAGTGGGGCACAGTTTCTGCCCTAAAAAAGTGTGTCGACATTTAAATCAGGGCAGTCATGCTGGTCAGTGCTGGAGATTCCAGCAGAATTTCGACCTTGGGGAGGAAGGGCGTGTCTGTGTGTGTGTGTGTGTGTGTGTGTGTACTCTGATCTGTTTTGAACCTTAGACCGAAAAGACAAGACAAACACAAAATAACCACTTAATACTACTACAGTCATCTTCTTGGGAGCAAATTCTGTAAAGGGAAGGGGCGGAATCTTCCAGGTCAGGATGCTCCGTTCCAATTCATTTATTCCTTTCACCTACTCACTTATTCAGCAGAGGTTTCTTGGACACCCTGCGCTGGGCACCGCCGAGCCATCCCCGACGTGGTCCCTAACGCCATGGTGTGGACAGTCTAGTCCAGTCACCGAGGGACTTAAAAGGGGGGAGGGGGAGACATGTGGCTTTTTTCTGCTTTTAGAAGTCCAGCATAGTCACAGTCAAGGTTATAGGACTTTGAAGCCATTCTCTCCCCACCCGCCCACCTTTAAAAAAAAAAAGAAAAAAGATTTATTATCATTTTATTTTAAATTTATCTTTATTGTATTACAGATGTCCCTCGCTTATTTCCCCCACTGACCCTCTCTACCCATCTCCTGCCTTTCCCCCAGGCCTTCACTGTAATGTTGTCTGGCATCATGTAATACGTTCCGGCATCATTGCTGCTGCGATTGCACCGGGAGAGCGAGGACCGGCCCCCCTCCAGCCCTGCCACGTGCGCCCGGCAGGTGGATGTGGGTGTGAGCGCGTGCGTGGGGAGTGTGGGAGCGCACGTGTGTCAGAATGGCGCGTGTCACAGTGCGCGGGCCGGCGCCGGCGCGCGTTCCCATAACCGCCGGAGCCCGGCTGCGCGGGCCGCCGTGGGCTCGTCTCTCCCACCCACGCACCGCAGCGCGAGGCGGCGGCGCGGGAACCCCCCGGGCCCGCGCGATTGTGAGTGAACGCGGGCGCGCGCGCAGGAGGGGGCGGGGGAGGGGCGCGCCGCGCTGGCGGCGCCGCGCGCAGGCGCAGAGCGCAGGAGAGCGGACCGCGGCCGCCGCCGCAGAGAGTGCCCGGGGGCGGAGCGGAGAGAGCACTGGAGGCCATGGCCGCCGCCGCCGGCTGCTGACGGGCTCTGCCCGCGAGCGCACGCTGCCGCGGACGATGGTGACCGTACGCGTCGGGCCGTTGCCGCCGCCGCTGCCGCCGCCGCCTCCTCCCGAGACACAGCAGCCAAGGCCCGGCGCGGAGGAGCCGCCGCTGTGAGCCCTGCCGTCCCGGCCCC
Source organism: Pipistrellus kuhlii (assembly GCF_014108245.1). Taxonomy (NCBI): domain Eukaryota; kingdom Metazoa; phylum Chordata; class Mammalia; order Chiroptera; family Vespertilionidae; genus Pipistrellus; species Pipistrellus kuhlii. The sequence goes on from NW_023425584.1 coordinate 12,527,666, forward strand.
CGCCGCCGCCGCCACCGCCGCCGCCGCCGCTCCAGGAGGACGGGAGGGCGGGGGAGAGAGCCAGGCATCGGCGGAGCCTTCAGCCCTCGGCTGCGCCGCCTCGCAGGCCGGGACGCTGCAGCCCGAGGTGACCGCCCCGTCCGCCCCCTTCCCACCCGGGTGCCCCCGATCCGCCGCCGGCATCCTCCCTTCCCTCCGCTCCCTTCCCCCTTTCCGTCGCCGTGCCTGCCCTTTCTCTGCCTGCGCCCCTTCTCCCCCCGCTCTGCTCGCTTCTCTCAGGCGGCGTCCACATCCCTTCTTCTCCATCGCCAGCCTCTCCCGCGGTCCTCCTGGCCCCCTCGCCGGCCCTTCCCTCCCGGAGCCCCGCACAGGGCCCCTTCCCGCGCCGGATCGGCTCCCCCGCCCCCCATCTCCCCCATCTCCCCACCCTCCCGGAGCCTCCCCCGTCATTCCTAAGGTCCCCTCACTCTGCGCTTCCCCCATCCTCTCCCCGGCATCCCATTTCAAGGCCTTTTGTAAGCCCCTTCCTGAGCTGCCCCTTTCCTAGTCGCTCCTTTCCTCTAGTTCCTACTTCCAACTTTCCCTCTTTCGCAGTCTTTTGTCCACTTTGCGTCCAGGCTTGCCCCCCTCCTTCCTCTTGCCTTGCCCATCTCCGGTCTACGCAGCTCCAAACAGCCTCCTCCTCCTCCTCTTGAGGTGCGAGGTTTGGGGGTTGCAGAAAGGCTTTGCCAAGCCATTCTTCAAATGGGGGACCCGTTTGCTGTGCATCCCGTCCGTGAGTCTTTCTTTTTCTTCAGTAAGAGCATTCCTCATCCCTTCCTTTTTGTCCCTATCGCTTCCTCCTCCTCCTCCTCGCTTGCCATTCCTTCTGCACCCTCCCTCTCCACTCCCGCCCCGCGCAGTTCGCTTTTTCCCACCCAGGGACCCTGAGACCCAGGCCCTTCCTTAAGGAACGAGACTCCTTCGCGCTGGAGGATGAAGAACTTCCCCGCATCTTTCTTTGGAACCTTTCTGGTGTTTGGCGCGGAGGAGCCAGCACCCTTTGCTAGACCTGGAGGAGAGCCCCCCCTGGCACGGGCCTCTCTCCTGGCAGAGTTTTTGTGAACGTAATCCCCTACCCCGCGGCTGCGGCAGCGGCCCCGTTGCTGCTGCTGCTGCTGCTGCTGCTCGCTTTGCAGCGAGCTGAGTCGGGGTTACTATAGTTCAAACGCGTCTGAGATCCGCAGGCGTGGCGTTGGGGGAGGAGAGGCAGGGACGAGGGAGGGGGCTTTGCAGTGTGAAGGCATCAAAGATTAATGGATGGCTTTGCATCGCAGTTTACAGGAAACAGGAAACTAGTGTGAAGGGAAAGGAGAGGGGACCGTGCCTTTTTTATGTTTTAAAACACGGAGCGTGCAGCTCTGACTATTGAATCACGCCCCAAAGAGGATGAGCTGCCGGTGCTGCAGTCGTGACCCCGGTAGAGCGCTGAATGGCAGAGGTAGCAGTTTTTAACTTTCCGCTGTCTGGCCCCCTAAGTTGAAAGATTCAGAGTGGACTGTATCTTTGTGGATCTGGAGATGCTGAGGAACTACGGGACTGCTAGTAGTTTATGTGGAAATCAGGTACATACAAAGTTAGCTAGCAGTGAGTGGGAGTGGGGAGGACCAGCTATATTTTAGACATGTGCCAATGCTTATGTAAGCAGTGCATACTCCTCCCGGGTGTTTTTGGCAGAGTTGACTTATGGTTTTAGGCTCTAGTTTTATCCTTTTACATTTTTTTTTTAGAGCTTATCATACTAACATATGGACGACTAGAAAATCTGTTTTAAGATTGGTTTTAGCTGATGGTAGAATATTTTTTAATTGGATGAGACAAAGGAAATTAGTGATGAGTGAAAGTCCCCCCCCCCTTTTTTGATGGAAAAAGGTGTAGAAACTTTCAGCCTTAAATTATCCTAAGTATGTCCTGAAAAATTTTAAATTGTGTTATATAGTATTCTTATTTTTGCTTTGTCTTTTTGAAAGGGAGTTTATCCAGGAGATGTGAATACTATTCATTTTTTTTGGAAACATCACATTATTTTCCATTTCTGTTATTTACCACAATTCTTCAACTGAGATGAGCCATGACTTAAATATCTTATGTTTATTATATTGTTCGTGATGATTTGTTTGATTTCTTTAGATTTAAAACCAATGCAGTGTTTTCAGGAAAGTGTAGAATGAGGCTTCTTGTGTTTCCTAACCCACAAATATGAATGGTGAACCATGCAGCGTTATACTTGTACAGATATTACTGTGTTTGTAAGTAGCGATGATTGCTTTCAAGCCTGGGAAAGTCATTTAATGAAATCATTGTGGTCCTGTTTTTGGTTAGCATTTGTTGAACCTTTTTTTCCCCATTATTGGACAGAGAGGTTTAAAAAAAAATTTTTTTTTTTTTGAATTGTTTGCTTAAACTCCTGGGTAAAGCATCTTTAAATTTTAGTTTATGGTACTTGCTGAGACATGGTGGTGGAGTATTATTTTTCCAATTCTTCATAGTTCAAGGAGAAAACTTTAAAATCTTTCATTGAAAGTAAAATGTATGTAACTGAACTGGGCTGGAAGTAGCTTATATGTTTGGTTGTAAGAGTGTGGAGCCTTTTAGTTTTCTTTGCCTTTGGCTTTCCTCCTTATTTTTGAGAAATTTTTGGTCTTGTTTTGGTTTTAAGAGAATTTGGAGCTCACTCTGACTTAGGATATGCTCATTAGATCTATCCAACAAGTCTAAGGAAAAAGATAAATGAAGCTTGAACCAAACAACATAAAGGTATAATAATCTCTTTACTCCAGGAGAGAAAGCTCTATTTTGACTGAAAGCTTGTAATCATTGATTTGGCAGGTATGAGTGGTTTCAGGTATCTGCAAATCAAATATTTCAGCATCTTGTTTAGGTGTTGGTTTAGTTTATGGTGCTATAGTGTTATGTATGGTATTTATTTGTGCTGATCACCACTCTATATGGCATTTCTACTTTAGAAAGATTAAAAATTATTTAGAGAAAATGTTTTCTTTTTCTTTTTTTCTTTCCATATCTTTTGTGGGTAACATTTTAGATTTGGTTTTTCATGTATAAACTTTGTTTCCTCCATATCCCTACACATGGCATTCACGTACAGAAATAAATGAAAAGCTTAATAAGCAATAGATTTGTTATTAAATGGGCATATTTCATTCTATCCAAGGTCCTTCTTAATTTAGACTCTCGAGTTTACTATGTATAGAGTTTGGGGCTTGGCCTTGAATATTCTTCTGTATTGACAGCTTTAGAGATCCATGATTCTCTTTTTTTTAAAATTTATTTTATTGATTTTTTTTTTTTTAGAGAGAGGAAGGGAGAGGGATAGAGAGCTAGAAACATCAATCAGCTGCCTCCCGCACACTCCCCACTAGGGATGTGCCCGCAACCAAGGTACTTGCCCTTGGCCGGAATCGAACTTGGCACTCTTGAGCTCGCAGGCCGACACTCTATCCACTGAGCCAAACCGGTCAGGGCCCATGATTCTCTTTTTATTCTTGTTCTGTTTGTGAAACAGGAGTAGAGTTAAATACGAGGGAATATGTACCATTATACTAATGGTATTTTGTAATAGAGATGATTCTTTGTAAGAATTAAAGAGATTCTCCCCTCCCCCCAAAAAAACCAAAAACCCAAAAAACAAAAAACAGTTCAAATCTTGATTTCTAATGCAGGGTTGGTTATTTGTTTCAAGTTTTTTCTCTACCCCTTAAGAGCTACAGTGAAGGATGAAAGTGGGTACATTTAAAAATAACATTAAAAAGAGGAAGGTTCCAAATCAAATGAAGTAAATATGGACCTCAAAATATTAACTCAGTAAATATTTTCTTTTATGTTGTTGCTTAAAAAAGGAGTAGTGATTTATATTGGATTTTAGAATATGGAAAAATAGCTAAACTCCTAAGAACACATTGAGTTATCAGTTTAAACCACCAGAATAAGCTGTTATTTCCTGTGTGTGTGTGTGTGTGTGTGTGTGTGTGTGTGTGTTTAAATCCTCACCTGAGGATAGGCTTACATTAATTTTAGAGTGAGAGGGAAACATCCATGGGTTGTCTCCTGCCCGACCATGCCAGATCTCTCAGGATATGCCCTGACTGGGAATCAAACCCAAGACCTTTTGGGTTCTTGGGTCCATGCTCCAACCAACTGAGCCACATTGGCAGGGCTCCTGTATATATTCTTTTTTTAAAAAAATATATTTTATTGATTTTTTTACAGAGAGGAAGGGAGAGAGATAGAGAGCTAGAAACGTCGATGACAGAGAAACATCGACTAGCTGCCTCTTGCACACCCCCTACCGGGGATGTGCCCGCAACCAAGGTACATGCCCTTGACCGGAATCGAACCTGGGACCCTTCAGTCCGTAGACCCGACGCTCTACCGCTGAGCCAAACCGGTTTCGGCTCCTGTATATATTCTTAAGTAGATGGCACAAGCACATCATACTTTTTACAAAGAATTTTTCTTTTTATAAGTGCATCTCCATACCTTCCAAATAACACATGAATAGTCTAAAACTGTGGTCAGCAAACTGGCTCGTGAGCCACATGCGGCCCTTTGGCCCCTTGAGTGTAGTAGCTCTTCCACAAAATACCACAGCCTGGGCGAGTCTATTTTGAAGTGGCTTTAGAAAAAGTTTAAGAAATTTGGCTCTCAAAAGAAATTTCAATTGTTGTACTGTTGATATTTGGCTCTGTTGACTAATGAGTTTGCTGACCACTGGTCTAAAACATTTGGCAAACAGGAAAAGGTAGAAAGAAGGGAATAAAACTTACCCCAGCCTTACTGTTGAAAGGATGTTAATATTTTGGTATATTTCTTCCCAGCCCCCCCTCCCCTCCCCGCTTAAATATGAGCTTTGAGAAACTTAGGATCCTGAATAAATGTTGATTTGAGATTTTATTTTTCAGTGCTTTTTTTCTCTTAGGCCCACCTATTTGATTTGGATTCTCTCTCACCGTATTATTGTTATTTTTTAATGTAGGATAATTATTAAAGTGGTCTTGTTCATTTAAAGTAACCAGATTTTCAGTATTTACAAAAATGTTAATTATTCGGTATTGATAGGATGTGTATATATAATAGGAATGATACATGATTAGCTAACAATCAATGAAATTATCATTTATTTCCATGCTTGAAAAACTTATAATAACAGTGTGCCAAGTTGTGCTGCTCCCTTTTTAAAAAGAAATAACACAAAAAACAACTATCTGAGCTTGGGAGCAATGAAAATTAGAGGGTAAAATGGAAATACTGACAAATATTTAACTATAGCATAGCAATCTGTCACTATAATTTTCTTCAGAAATAAATGTTTTCATTTGTCTGAAATCACTGCCAAAGCTAGACATGTGTTTAGCTTTCTCAGCAAAATCCTTAAAAGGATATTGTCAGAGCCAACAATTCAGAATTATCTTAAAATTGTCCTTTACCCACCTTTGTCCTATCCTATCCTCTTTTTTGTAATTCCTTGGGTTAATTTGCAGCTCACTTATATAAAACAGTATTCCACTGAATTGTCCTGTTAAGTAGATTTGTCCAGGAGATTCTTAATTTCCTTCTTTTTCCCTTCTTCACTCTGCTGCTCATTAGCAATTCAGTAAAGTCAGAGGCTGCAGATTCACACAATGCCTGACTTCTTTCACGTGCCAGCAAGCATGTCTGTGTATCATAGGAAGAATCTAAATTATTTTCCTACCTTGAAGGCAAATGATGGAGATTTCAGATTAAGATATTAACTCTAATAATTCAAGGAAACAGTATTGCAAATAATAGTTCCTTTACATGTAGTAAAGATAAAATGCATATCACCAGTTCTCTGGATTTTATCTATAGCATGTAAATTCAGTACTTCTGTTTTGATTAAGGGATAAGGAAAAGAATAGATTGAGATGCTGCAGACTAAATATGTACTTATCAAATTTTTATTGAACTGTTTAGGTTTTTAACATTTATTAATATTTAATGTTTTCCTTCATTTAAGAGCTACATATATATCTCAAGTAATTTCATAGGAGTGAATTTTTTATTGCAAATTAATTAGACAAAAGCTACAATATTATTTTAGGGTATTTTGTTGCTAAGTGCCTAGCTTTGGAATTAGGGGCTTTTTAAAACTAAATTTGGAGGCCTGAACATTTCATCAGAATCTTAATGTGGCTAGGGAGTTTCATACAGTCCAATATAGTCTTTTTATAGTATGGAAAATCCAATAGACTCATAAGAAGATATCTAAAAGCTATTTGAGGTGACATGTTTTTATATACTGTACCTCTTGAATTTTAGGTCTGCTCCAAGAAAAAACATGGCTGCAAAGGAGAAAATGGAGGCAATGTTAAATGTGGCCCTCAGGGTGCCAAGCATCATGCTGTTGGATGTCTTGTACAGATGGGATGTCAGCTCCTTCTTCCAGCAGATCCAAAGAAGTAGCCTCAATCACAACCCTCTTTTCCAATATAAGTATTTGGCTCTTAATATGCATTATGTAGGTAAGTATCTGCATCACCTTTTGTTGAGCCATAATGAATGTTTATGAATCTTGTTTATAGTCTTACTATTGCATATGGTTTATTAGGGGTAGAAGAAAACAGTTATATTATTTTACTGGATGAAACTAGAGGGCAGAAGAAAACATTTTAGATTTTAATATGATAAAATATAAATAATGAAGAATACTTTTCTAGATATTTAGCTTGTTTTAATTTGTGATTATTTGTGGTTTTGGTAGTGATTCAGAAAGTAAGCTTTTTAAAATGCATTATTCTTTATTGTTCAAACATCAGTTGAAAATAAAGCCTTCAGCCCTAACCGGTTTGGCTCAGTGGATAGAACATCAGCCTGTGGTCCCAGGTTAGATTCCGGTCAAGGGCATGTCCCTTGGTTGTGGGCACATACCCAATAGGGGCTGTGCAGGAGGCAGCTGATCGATGTTTCTCTCTCATTGATGTTTCTAACTCTCTATCTCTCTCCCTTCCTCTCTGTAAAAAATCATTAAAATATATTTAAAAAAAGAAAAGAAAAGAAAACTTAAATTTCAGTTAAATGAAAGGTGGGAAATGATATAATATTTTCTTTTAAAATTCTCTTTGAAATATAATTGATATGATTTGGAGTTAGTTATAAAAGTAATGTTGAGGGGTTAAAGAAATTAAAGTCAAGAAATACTTTCAGGAACCGAAACCAGTTTGGCTTAGTGTATAGAGTGTCGGCTTGCGGACTGAAGTGTCCCGGGTTCGATTCCGGTCAAAGGCATGTATCTTGGTTGCAGGCACCTCTCCAGTGGGCGGTGTGCAGGAGGGAGCTGATGAGATGTTTCTCTCTCATCAGTGTTTCTGACTATCTGTCCCTCTCTCTTTCTCTCTGTAAAAAATCAATAAAATATATTAAAAAAAAAATACATTAAAAAAATACTTTCAGGAAACATAAAATTCTACATAACATAAAAACATAAAAATCTACATTAAAAACGTATGATTCTCAATTTTTTGGTTAATTTTTGATTACATGAAATGATACAACAATATATTTTATTTAGCATTGCTATTGCATAACTCAATACATGGTTTGAATGATGTATTATAGTGGTTTTATTAATATTTTTACTAGAATTGCCCATCAACAAGTGCATCTTTTATAAAATTGTGAAGGGTTGTCCTCTCTCTATGAGATTTATTTTTATCTATTGAAGGACTTCTTGGGTGCCAAAGCCTAGCCCTGAGAACCCCTTCCAGCTCTAAGAGATTATTACCAAGTAAGTCATTGTGGGAAGAAATAAGATCTAGCAGAAAAGACAGTGTGTACTAGAAGCAGAACATCTGAATACAATAAACTGTCTCTCTTAGGTGGCACTACATTGGGAAAGTCTGTGACATGAGAAGATTGTTTTATGCTGTGAAACACTATAATTCTCAGCCCTTTATTAGAGGCTTTGTATGTTAGCAATTTATGAGAAATAATTCCAGTCTGTTTTAGAAGAACAATTGAGTACTTGGCTTAGATGTTTAGCTTAATCAAATAATTTACAGGGTGGTTTAAAAAATGTGTTTATCATGTATATTATTTTTTATAGATTTAAATATTTGTTATAAAAACAGCCATTTTGTAACCAGAAACATTAAATTTAGAAATTGAATGTGTTCTAGTTCTGTTGCCTTTCATACCCACTGACATAACTTTGTGAATGTAACTCATCCTTCTTAAATACACTTAGTATACGCTATGGTAGAGTAAGCTCAGTGATTACATAGTAGATAATTTCAGCTTGAATAGTTTTTGGTTATAGAAACCCCTGTGTCAAAGTATTATATAGTGCTTATGTAATGTTCTTGATTACAGAAATTTTCTCCTTAAACACTGTAATGTATTTATGTTTAAAAATCAATAAGCATAAAAAGTATACAGTGAAAAGTATCTCCCCCTATATCTGTTTCTCATTCATTAAGTTCTCATTCTGAGCCTGAACAAGCAGCTATTTTTATTTCTTTGTGTATAATCTTACAGATATTTTTGTGTATATATAAATAAGTATAAAGATGTGTTGATAATATAAGTGTAAATAAAATATATAGTTTAAGTGTTTGTATTTCCCCTTTTTTGTACTATTAGTATAATGCACACTATTCTGAACCATTTGTTTGTTTTAACTTAATGACAAATCAGAACCATAATTACTGCTTTTAGATATTCATGAAATAAAGCTTTGTATTCTGTTCTGCCAAATCAAAAGTTTTTGCGATAATGTTGAGTCCTCACTCTCGCCCCAATCGAATAACTGTGTCCTTATATAGTCTATTGAACTAACAATTAGTGGGCATTTTAGGTAGGTCCTGTCTTCTATTTCATTAAGTATTGTACTAAATAATTTGGTATAGCCATAATTTCATCGAGTACAAATATAATGTTGGGATAAATTGCTAGGAGTGAAATTGCTGGATTAGAGAATGTATATGTTTGTAGTATTGAGTGATTGTACTCTCCGCAGGGTTTTACTATTTTGTACCTCCAGGAACAATGGTTGAGGGTTCCTGCAGTCCTACATCCTTTTCAAAGAAGTGTTACAAACTTTCATATTTATTTTCAGTATGTGAAAATGGATGTTTTTAAATGTAGTTTTATTTTTTTCTCATTATGAGTGAGATTTAATTTATTTACATTTAAGAAAAATGTGTATTTCCTCTTGGGAAAGTTGTCAGTTAATGTCCTTTGCCCACTTTTCTATGAGATTGTTAGCCTTTTTTAAACAATTTGTGGGAGAAACTTGTCCTTTGAAGTCATTTTTCCCAGTTTCAGTTCCCTTAATTATGCTTGATTTTTTTTTTGACATGCAGAATTTGTTTTTGATGTGATTTAATTTATTGTTTCTTCTTTTATAACTTTACAATTTTGAATTGACTAGAAAAGCTTTTCTGAATTTATATGCATGCACAGTGTGTTCCAAATATAAATTTCCCCCCAGATAACTGTCCAGTAGTCTCTGTGTATTTATTAAACAGTTTTTCTGACTGATTATTATTACTAAATTATATATACTTATACAACATACTAAAATATTATATTATCACATACATTTTGTTCTATTTCTGAATTTTTTTCCTGTCTTTATTTTTAAGCCTCATCCAAGGATGTTTATTAATTTTAGAAAAAGAGAGAAAGTGAAAAAAAGTGAGAGAGAGAAAGAAAGAGATAAAGAAAAAGAGAAAGAAACATTCATCAGTTGTCTCCTTATGCACTGACCGGGAATCGAACCCGAAACCTTTTGGTATATGGGATGAAGCTCCAACCATCTGAGCCTCTCCTTTTGTTTTGTCTATCTTATTATTAAAGATTTAGATTATTTTCATTGACTGATAGAGTTTGTCCCTTCATTACTTTTTATTTCTCCCTCTGAGTTTTTCTGTTGTTAGTTTTCTATATGAACTTTAGAATTATCTAGTCTTTTTAGTTCAAAAGTTTTATTCATACTACTATCATTTTGCATAAGTATTGCTAATCTCTCAAAAATCTTGTGCAGTATGTTATTATCACAGTTATTTTTCCATTGGAATGTGAAAATGGGGGTGTGGATTCTTTTTGTTGTTGATGATTTAAAAAAAAAATATATATTTTATTGATTTTTTACAGAGAGGAAGGGAGAGAGATAGAGAGCTAGAAACGTCAATGAGAGAGAAACATCGACCAGCTGCCTCTTGCACACCCCCTATCGGGGATGTGCCTGCAACCAATGTACATGCCCTTGACCGGAATCAAACCTGGGACCTTTCAGTCCGCAGATCGACGCTCTACCACTGAGCCAAACCGGCTTTGGCTGATTTGTTTTTTTGTTTGTTTTCTTGCCTAACCTAATGGGTCTCTAAAGGGTTTGAGAACCATTAATTCAGTCTAAACTCCTTACTGGAATTTACAAGGCTTTATATTGAGACTTTTGGCTCCAGTTCTGTTAGCACTACCTCACAGTATTCTCCCAATGTTCTTTCTGTTTGACACCAAATATTAATCTGGCCTACAGAATTGGCTGTCTTCTCCGGCTGTTTTCTTTTCCTAGAATTTTTTTTCTTTCTTCCTCCTGGTAGAGAAATTCATTCACTCTTTGAGGTCCAGATCAAACTTAATCAGTTAATCAACCATAGCCTTTCTAATGTTTGCTTATTACAGCAACAATATTGTATCATACTTTTGTCCATGTTCATGTTTCACTAGACTGATTATTTTAGTTTCCTTTGGATCTTCAATGCCTAGGAATGCATATGGGTCATACTTTACATATAATAATGTTAGTGGAGTAACTGGGTAATTGACAGAATGAATTAAATGAATATGTTCAATTAGAGGATTTGGTAGCTGGTTCTATGAGATGCACAGGAAATGAGAAAGATAATATATGGAAAGGAAAAGGATAGTTCATTCAAAGAATTTAAGGAAAAGTTTTATGCCATAGACTGACTAGAAAAATTCTTCAGCCACAAACACTAAAAATGCTTGTTAAATATAATAAATATCCTCTTAAATACCTCTATTTAAAACCAACACCCCCATTTTCACATTCCAGTTATTTAGCATTATAAATTCGGGCAATTATTTTAAGAAATGAAAAGCGAATAGAAATACTTGTCTGACTTCTGCTGGATTGTTCTAGGGTGCATGTGTAATAGGAATTTTACCTCTTTAGTCCCTTAGCACACCTCATCTGTTTTCCTTGCCTTAAGCATGATGGTTGAGTCAGCCTGAGAGAGGCATTAGATGCTAAGAAGGGATATCTGTGCCCTAATAAAGACTTAGTAAGTGGAAAATAGTGACAGGAGAGTAGATTAACCAGATTTACAAGACCTAGAATATCGGACTGAGAAGTTTAGAACTTTAAAGTTTTGAACAAGAGAGTTGCCTAGATGAAAGTGAAGGTTTTGAGAATATTACCCTGATAATGAAATATAGGATGCATGAAGATGAAAGGAGACTGAAAGAAGAATAGTAATTAGTATGCTTATATATTACAGCATGATTTAGGATGGGAACATAAGGGACTGGAAAGGAAGGGTAACATGTGACAGATTTATTGAGAAAGACTCAGCAGGGCTTGGTAATAGGAGAAAAGATGACTCAGATTTGAGTCAACGTGAATGGGATTTAGGAGAGTGAAAGAGGGTGAGCTAGCTTGTTGAGGAAGGAGACGGGAGCTTAGTTCGTACTTGTTGTATATTAGAACATCTCACTGGAATATGACCAGGCATCATGTGCTATGAGATGTCTTCTTAGAATAAGAAATGATTAAGCTTTGGAAGAGGCGGGGAAGAGGGAGAAAATGGGAGATATCTGTAATACTATCAACAGTAAAATATATATTAAAAAAATAAGTGATAAAGTTTTTTACTTAGAAAAGAAAGGATTAAGTTTTTTGTTTTTGCTTGTATAATAGGTTCTGAATAACTATTTGTTGATACCATACATCTAGAATGGTGTATTTGAAGCAAGAAAATTGATTATTGAAGCTACATATAGGTCTAGTAATAATTAATGTCGTTTTCTAATACTTTTTTAAATCGAATTTATTTAAACAATACAACAAAATTTAATCAACAATATAGTTGCCGTTGTTTTCTACTACTTGTACCCAACGCTCAGGAAGCATTTTAATCCCTCTTGTAAAATTCTTGTGATTTTGATGCAAAAAATTCGGTCAATGCATTTTTGAGGCATTCTTCATTATTAAATTTTTTTCCAAGAAGAAAGTTTTGCAAAGAACGAAACAAATGGTAATCGGAAGGGGCAATATCAGGAGAATATGCAGGTTGAGGGAGAACTTCCCATTCCAACTGGCGCAGTTTTTCAGCAGTGATTCTTGCAGTATGTGGTCGTGCGCTATCGTGGTGAAGAATTACGCCCTTCCGATTAATCAGCTCGGGTTCTTTTTCTCTTAAAGCTTGGGCTAACCTTTCCAATTGGGCACTATACACTGCACTTGTAATGGTTTGGTTAGATGGTAAAAGTTCATAATGAAGAATTCCTTTAAAATTCCACCAAACACACAACATCACTTTTTTCGCATGCAAGTCAGGTTTTGGCGTGGGCTGTGGAGCCTCATTTTTGTCCAACCATTGAGGCCGCTTTTTCAAATTAACATACAGCACCCATTTTTCATCTCCGGTAACAATTTGCTCTAAAAACGGCAAACAGTTTTGACGAGAGAGGAGCGAACTGCAAATTGTGACTCTTTGATTACGGTTGTTGTCGGTCAACTCATGAGGAACCCATTTTCCAATCTTTCGGACTTTGCCAAGTGCACGCAATTGATTGGAAATTGTTTTCTGTGAACAATTTAAAGTTGTTACAAGCTCTTGTTGGGTAATTTGAGGATTTTGCACCAAAAGAGCTTGAAGAGCTTCTTGGTCAAAATTGGACACACGGCCTCGACCACTCTTGTCATCTAACGAAAAATTTCCCTCGCGAAATTTCTCAAACCAACGCTGGCATTTTCTGGCGCTAATTGCATCTTGACCAAGAGCACTACAGATGTTTTTTGCAGCCTCACTTGCTTTTCTTCCTAATTGGAACTCGTAAAGCATGCAGTGCCGAATATGCTCTTCATCCGCCATCTTCTTAGCCCTAGTTTTGCAACAAAAACCAAACCAAACACAAAGTTTTTCAAGCAAAACTTGTTAATTGCACTTCACACGTTCTGTAGATACCACGTGTTTGAAGGTTATGTCAATACAAGTCAACGCCAAGCAAGATTTTAAACGAATGTTAAAAACGACATTAATTATTACTAGACCGATATTTTATACAGAGAAAAGCAGTTGTTCAGAGACTAAATTTTCTGTGTTCATTTGAGAGGGTGAAAAGAATGTAGAGGGGAGGATTTACAGGGTAAAAGGAAATTCATGTCACAGAGTCAAAGAATAATTTTGAGAGTAGTTACCTTAGATGCTGGCATAAAAATACACACGTTATCTTCTTTAGAGTGGAAAAGGGGGGGATTGGTAAAGGATGTGTAGATAGTAGAATATAAAGAAGGAATAATAGATGGTTAGAAAATAGAGACACTTGTTCTGCTGGTGTTGCTCAGTGATTTAGCATCAATCCATGAATCTAGAGCTCCCCTGTTGAATTTCAGGTCAGGGCAAATGCCCGGTTTGTGGGCTTGATCCCCAATAGGGGGCATGCAGGAGGCAGCCGACCATGCTTCTTTCTCATTAATGTTTCTATCTCTCTATCCCTTTCCTTTCTGCTTTCACTAAAATCAATAAAAAACATTTAAAAAAAAGAGAAACTAGAGACACTGATACACAGTTTATAACATTTATCAGTGGAATGAGAAAAACAGGCAATAGAAAAAGGAGAAATTGGTCTGAAGAGAAATTTTCCTCAGTACTTGGGGAAGAACCCTGCACATTGTGTGAAAAGAGAGGTAAGGACTGGTGTCAGGGGAATGATTGGAGATGAAGAAGGTAGAGTCTTTAGGAGTTGGAAAAATAAGATCTTAAATGAAAGGGGAAGCCTTCGAGGGACATGAAGGTGCCCAGTTCTTCCTCTGGAACTAGGGAATGGAGACTTGATGTAGAACCCGTGAGGACATCAGGAAGGGTAGATGATGAGAGGAGTCCGCTGTGCCTAAAGTACAAACGTCTACAAAAGAAGTGAAAAATGCTTTACATCTTCAAGAAAGAAATCTGCAGTGGTTTTACTGTGCTGAATTTACTTTGGTATGAAGTGAAAAAAAACCTTAAGTTGTTGAAACCTAATTGGAAAGTAATTTACTTCAATCTCTTTTTATTGGTGTAATTAATTGGGAGACTAAATTAGAACCGAATTTTATTTATATTTCTCTTAATTTTTACTACAGGTTATATCTTAAGTGTTGTGCTACTAACCTTGCCCAGGCAATACCTGGTTCAGCTTTACCTATATTTTTTGACTGCCCTTCTCCTCTATGCTGGACATCAAATCTCCAGGTAAGAATGTGACACCATTTTTGAAATGAATGACTGAATTTCAAGTTTTTCTTTACCAAAAAAATTCTTTTCATAAACATAGTTAAGAAGCTGAGGCCTTGGTAGGTATCCAAAACCTTTTCTAAAATACTTGATTTCTAAATAAATATTAGCATACAGGATTAGTAGGTGGAGCTATGTCTCAAATTTTATTTTTGCTTTTAAAAACAATCTTATATAAAATGGGCCTTAAGGTTATGTTTACAGTGATAACCATGAGTTTTTCTGTATCACCTGAGAAAAGAATTTCTAAAGACAGCCTATAGGACCATTTTAACAGTTACAGACTTCATCATTTTCATTATTTTAGGAAGTCAGTGTATGTTGCATGAGAATCAGTATAAGATGCAACCATGTACATCGTGGATGATTAATATAAATTATTTGATGGTGTTAATTGGATAGCTCAGAACTTCTACCTCTTTAGCAAGAGTGTCTATTTGCCTAGATCTACTAGCCCTAAAATTTAAGACCAATGAATATGAGTGTCCTACTTTGGAACAAAATGTTAAAATACAGGTGAACCAAAATCCACACAGTAAATGTAATGGAGTGGAATACATTTTGGAGTATTATTTCTTCTGTTTTGATTAAATTGTATAAAATATACTCCCTAGTCTAAGAAGAGTGACAGCTACTTTGCATATATAACAAGATATAATTATCCTAGAGGTCTGAAACAGATATTGTTGTAGGCTTGAAATTTAATGTTGGAAATAGTATTTTTATATGACTAGAATCGAATGGTTGACTTTTTTTTTTTAAAAAAAACCTTTCCTCCTGATTATAAAATAACAGTACTGCTCACCTTAGACAATTTTGGGGAAACAGAACATTCAAAGACAGTAATAATCACCTGAAATTATGCCACCCAGAAATAGACATGTTAAAATTCTGGTATGTCCTTCCAGGTTTTTTTTAATACCTTTCAGTTTTCACCACTGCACTGGATACGAAAAAGTGAAAATAATTAAAAGTCACTGACAAATGGCTCTTCTTGTTGAAGCAGGAAGGGTCCTGCTTCATCCTTAATATTTCATCTAGTTAATTCTCAGAGGCTCCAGAGTGTTTCCCAGAAACCAGTCCTCTCACATTCCTCACCTTTGTTTCTGTCTGGTTGATTTCCTCTGCTCGAAAAGGTACCTGGAGGGTGGGGAATTACGCTTGTCTTGCCCAGCATATGTCCTCACATGTCCAAGTTACAAAATGTGGAGCTGCATTTCTTGTAATCCTCACAGTGTTTCAAGTCAAGCTGTCACCCAAGGATATGTTTTTCATTGATTCTAGAGAGAGAAGGGAAGAAGGAGATAGAAAGAAACATTGATGGATTCCTCACCCACGTGCCCCAACCCCCACCGAGATCTTACCTTTGACCTAAGTATGTGCCCTGACTTGGGAATCGAGTCCATGGCCCTTTGGTGCACAAGGGTGATGCTCTAACCACTAATCACAACAGCCAGGGCATGATAGCTTTTAAAATTTAATAGGACTTTTTAAAATTTTATTTTATTTTTTCCAGTACCATTTATCAAGTACCATATTATTTTACTCATGGAATTTAATGAACAAGTTGAGCTATGAAGCAAAATACATTTAGACTCATAGATAGAAAAGCAGGCAGACAGCACTGGTAGGGGGAATATTGGTGGGGGTGGAGGGATTGAACAAGAAAGTTAATAGCATTTTGATGATTAATCAGAGAAATCTCAAAGTTGAAGGTAGAGCCATTAAAATGATTGCTTTGGCCTGGCTGGCATGTCTCAGTGATTGAGTGTTGACCTAAGAACCAGGAGGTCACAGTTCGATCTGTCAGGGCATATGTCGGATGTGCAGAAGTCAGCCAATCAATGATTCTCTCTCATCATTGATATTTCTATTTCTCCCTTTCTCTCTGGAATCAATAAAAATATATTAAAAATTGTTGCTTTGTTAGTTTTAATTCTGCATAACACACACACACACACAAACAAAACAACAAAAAACAATGAACCTGCCCTTTCCCTCGTGGTTTTTAGTTTTCATGTGGTTTGTGGTCTAGTGATGCTGAAATCATGTAGCTCTATTTTTATCTATGGTATTGCCATCCTGGCTTTTTTAGAGAGGTCACAATTCTGATATGTAAAAAGAAAAGGATCAGCTGTAAAGAAAAACCTTTTTCTAATTATTTTTGTGGCAATTTCAACTTTTTAGTTTTAATTTATGAAGTAATGCTTTTTTCTGATGTTTAAAGTTTGTTTTCATTATTAGAAAGTGTAAACTTACTTTAAACAATAAAAGAATTATAGTAGAACATTATAGTATACAAAATATTTCTGGTTCTTGATTTCATTTTGATCTTTATTATAATGCTTTGAGATTTACAGATAAAAATACTGAGAGGATGGTTCAGACTTTAACTTGACTTCAGGTTTTCTGATTCTTAGTTCTCTTAGGGAAGATAGGATGGTTAATGGGAAGAAAATTAGTTTTAGAATCAGACTGGATATGAAATAGTTTTACTACTGAGTGAATACTATGTTACTTTGGCAAGTTGCTTCTTTGAAACTAAAGACTCATTCATCTTACAGAGTTAGTTTTGATATTAACAAATTTCAAGATATGACATATTTTAGTATTTATCCTCAGTATAATTTATTCTGCATGGTTTCATGTCACAAAAGATGTGTTATTCTTATTTATAATGTATCACATCTATAATTCATTAGGGCCAAAATTTTTAGTTTGTTTAAAAAACTAGTTCAGATTTCATGTGGCAATTTTATAACTAAGTGTCTTAAAAAATAAGACACTTTATTTAAAAACTAGAGGCCTGATGCACAAATTCATGCACTGGTGGTGTTCAGCCAGCCTCCCCCAATCTGGCCAGGCCAGCCAAAGGAAGGGACCGAGGACATGGTGGGTTGGGCTGGCCCCACTCCCAATTGGGATGGGGGGTGATTGGGGAGAGGACCGGCCAGAGGGAGGGGCCGTGCGTGGTTAGCAGGCCGGCCCTATCCTCTAGTCAAACTATGGTCAAACTCCCAGTTGAGAGACAATTTGCATATTAGCCTTTTATTATACAGGATAAAGCTTTATTGAAATGTATACATTGAATTTTACAGTATGTGGTTCTTTGTGCCTGGCTTTTTGCACTTTGCACATGTTCAAGATTCATCCATGGTATAGCATGTATCACACTATTTTTCTGTCTAAATCATATTCTGTTTTATGAACAGACCATATTTTGTTTGTCCACTCACTTATTGATGAATATTTGGCTACTATGACTAATGCTATAAACATTCATGGTGGACATACTTTTTTTCTTGGAGTGGAATTTGTAGATCATATGACATTTATATTTAACTTTTTGAGAAACTGTCAGACTGTTTCTGAAGTGGCTGCACTATTTTATGTTTCCACCAGCAATGTATGAGGGTTTCAATTTCTCCATATCCTTGCCAGCACTTGTTGATATGTCTGTCTTTTTTAGTATAGACATCATAGTTACAATAGTATGAGGGTCCCAATTTCTCCATATCATTGCCAACACTTGTTGATGGCTGTCTTTTTTAGTATAGACATTGTAGTTAATATGGAGTGATATTTCATTGGGGTTTTGATTTGCATTTTCTTGATGGTTAATGAGGTTTAGCATCTTTTCATGTTAATCTTCTTTGGAAAAATGTTTATGCATATCCTTTTGTCCATTATTGAATGGGGTTATCTTTTTAAAAATTGAGTTGTAGAATATTTTCACATGTCCTAGATATAAGTTCCTTATTCATTATATGATTTACAAATATTCCCACCGTTACTCCAGTCTACTTATATCAAGGTAGAGCATAATGTAGTCCTGAGAAGAAGAGTTACACTACTTGGATAATTTCAATAATTAATTTGGTACTTCAAAAACTGGTTATATATAAAGACATTTGCAAATATTAATTTATTAAATAGAAA
Organism: Pipistrellus kuhlii; assembly: GCF_014108245.1. NCBI lineage: Eukaryota > Metazoa > Chordata > Mammalia > Chiroptera > Vespertilionidae > Pipistrellus > Pipistrellus kuhlii. The sequence continues at coordinate 12,546,142 of NW_023425584.1, forward strand.
ATTTCATAAACTCTTGAAAAACTGGATCTCTGTTTTCCCTAAATACATTTACTCACACAATGAAACTGATTATTCTTAAGTGAATAAAAAAATATTTTTATAATATGTCTGTAGAATGGATATGGCTTATAGTTCAGAAAATTTAATTAGAAGACCCAGGGACTCAGGTGGTATAGTTTCATACTATATGAATTAAACACATGAGAATTGAACTCATTAGAATTTGACAAAATTCTTAGAATCACTCAATTGTACTCTTAATTTTGAGTGATGTATGGAATGTTTTTTCAAGTACCAATCCTACTGTAATATTGAGACTATCCAGAAATAAAGGGGAAAAAGAAACCTTCAATTTACATGACCATTCCTATGAGGGTGTACTCATGGTTCAGATCCATTGTTCTTTGTCTTTTTCTAAATTTTTTAAGTTCTAGTTTTCTTAAAATTTCTTGCTTACTTGCTAGATTTTTGAATCAACATATCAGTTTTCATGTATGGCCTGAATTAAGAGGCTGTGCTTTTAAAAAGATGAAAGTATACTTTTTTTCATACTGGTCTGTCTTGGGTATATAAGTATGGTTTCAAATGTAAAAATTTTCCAAGAGTTACCTGTGTAAAATACAGGTAACCAGCTCTCCATCTTATGAAAGCTTGTATAATTCTTAGCTGTAGATGAGGGTTTCTCTATCTGGGGGCCATTAGCATTTTGAGCTGGGCCATTCTTTACTGTGGGTGGCAGTTCTGTGGTTTTCATAGAATAATAAGAGGACAATTGCTAAATCACCCATGAGATTTAGGATTGTTCCCCATACTGCTATTCTTAACAATTTGTCATTTAAGTTTTTAATTTTGATTTTTGGCAGTACTCTCCTTGCTGATTATGTAAGGGTCATTTATTGTTTGGCTGTGGTATGCTAAAGGAATTCAACTTGATTGCTTAATAGGAAGCAATTTCATGGAAAAAGTAAATACAGCCATATGAGTTTGTTTAGAAATACTTGCCACATTCAAACCGTTTTGAAACAGTGAATAAAGCATTCATCAATTGAAGAAAAGAGGAAGGATATTTAAACACATTTCCCCACTTTGATGTCATAAAACTTAAACAACCACTTTCTAGTGTTACTATTTAACTTACTGATTAATAAATTAAATTATCCCTTTCTGTGTTTCCCACCTATGCCCTAAAAGTTGTTTTCTCAGAGTATAAAGGCTTCTTGGCTACTACTTAAATTGTGTTGTTTCTTAGTAATCATGTGTTAAATGAATTAAATTTAAAAAGGGATATTTGCTTTGGTTTAAGATTTGTTTCAAAATAAATGTATAGATTTATTAAATTTCCTAGAGACTTAAAAGTGACATTTTTAAAGTGTTGTCCTTAAAGGTTAGCCAGTTTTCTAACTAGTTTAAGGTTTTACCTGTGATTAATTAAGTATAAGTGGGGACAAAACTTTGGGGAAAATAAGGGCGGATGGAGGAAGAGAGCCAAAAGAGGAAATAGTTCATGTAATATTGCTGGATATTATTAAATAGTAGGGTAGAGAAATGATGCCTCATTTGGCTTTTTTACTTGGTGTAAATTATTTAATAAGGTCATGGGAAGAAAGAAAGTCCCACACAATGGAGGTTTGCCTGTCTTCTCTGTATAGTAATCTCCCATTTCTGTAAATTCTGTTTCAGTGTTGGAAAGAAGGATTTGAAGGCCATTCCTGTATAAGTCATTATACTTAAATTTTTCCTTAGAAGTGGAAAGAGGAATTATTAAGAGGAGAATATGCTTTTTATAGGAATTCTGTGCTTTAGCTGCTTCTGTTTGCCATCTGTATGTGGGATGTATCTAATCCATTCTTACCATTTTACTTTTATAGAGACTATGTTCGAAGTGAATTGGAGTCTGCCTATGAAGGACCGATGTATTTAGAACCTCTTTCTATGAATCGATTTACCACAGCCTTAATAGGTAAGTACTATAAAAGAATTAAAAGTGTAGGTAGGAACCAACCAGTTTTGCTCTTATAATTACTACAAAAAAAAAAAATTACTACCAAAAACAAACAAACAAAACACAGGGACTCTTTCAAACTTCAGCCATTGGTAAACATTCCCTTTACTTAGTTGCTTTTCTCCTTGCATCAGTGCTTTTTATTTTATGAGTTTATAATCATACACAAGAGGCCCAGTTCACAAAATTCATGCACAGGGTGTGTGTGTCCCTCAGCCCAGTGTGTACCCTTTCCAATCTGGGATCCCTCTCACAATCCAGGCCTGCTGGCTCCCAACTGCTTGCCTGCCTGCCTGCCTGTTTGTCCCTAACCGCTTCTGCCTACCAGCTTGTTCACCTCCTAACTACTCCCCTGCCAGCCTGATCAATGCCTAACTGCTCCCCTGCTGGCCCAATTGCCCCTAACTGCCCTCCCCTATTGGCCTGGTCATCCCCCAACTGCCCTCTCCTGCAGGCCTGGTCCCCCCACAACTGCCCTCCCCTACCAGCCATCTTGTAGTGGCCATCTTATGTCCACATGTGGGTGGTCATCTTGTGTGTTGGAGTGATGGTCAATTTGCATATCACCTATTTATTATTATATATAGGATTGCCTATAGTTGATTGTGCTTTTTAGTGGTATTTTGAGTATTTGGGAAGATTAATAAAGCTAATTATGACTTTGTAAGATTAAAATGAAATGTGTAATGTGTTAAAAGTTATTTATTACTATTGAAAGCCATCACTTTATAGCCAAAACTAAATTGCTAGAAACTTCAAATACTTGAGACATGATTGAAATTTTCAGGTAACAAAATGTAAAAGTAGAAGTGTTGGCTAAGGTCCCAAAACAATATAGACAAAACAGTGTAAAGTGAGGAACCAGAGTTGCATAAAAAGAAGTGAGAGAAAACCTATTTGTGGCTCTTAACCTCACCTATGCAAGTGTTTAAAAGGTCCATTGTTGGAGATTGAAGGAGAGTTTCATTTTTTAAACTATTATTATTAATATATTTTTATTGAATTGAGAGAGGAAGGGAGAGGGAGAGTGAGATAGAAACTTCAAGGATGAGAGAGAGTATCATTGATGAGCTTGCCTCCTGCATGCCCACTACTGGGGATTTGAGCCCACAACCCTGGCATGTGCCCTTGACTGGAATCGAACCTGGGACCCTTCAGTATGCAATCCAATGCTCTATTCCCTGAGCCAAACCAGCTAGGCCAAGCAGGCTAATTTTTAAGTTGATAATTTTGTGTGGCCCCAGAGAGATATTATAAATAATCAAATGGCCCTTGGCAGAAAAAAGCTTCCCCACCCCTGATTTAGAGTCACATGTCTTCTATGGATTGAGAGGGGGGGGTGTGATACCATGGACTGGTGTCTGGCCCAAGTCTGCAAAATCTAAAGCTGTATCATCCAAAACTAGCTGCATGTGGCCACTGAGCACTTGAAATGTGGCTAGTGCACATTCAGATACACAAGTGTAAAACACACATCAAGTTTCTAAGACTTTGTACAGAAAGGATGTAAAATGTGTTGTTAATTTTTTTATGTAGATTTGAATATCTATATGATATTTGGGATATGTTATGTTAAAAAATATATTGTTAATTTAGCTGTTATTTTTAACTTTCTAAAATGAGGCTTAAATTCCTGATAGAATCAGCACGTATGTACCGTAAATTAAAAATTACGCATGTGCCTCATAATTCTAATCTACACTAATAAAAGAAATATGCAAATTGACCATACCTCCGACAACCACTAGCCAACGAGGAATGAGTATGCAAATTAACCCAACAAAGATGGCTAGTTAATTTGCATATGCAGGCATGGAGCAGCCAGGTGGGTGGGATGCTTCTAAGAGGGGGTGGGCCGGGGGCAGAGGGAGCTACAGGAGTGCCGCTCTGGCCCGAGTGGAGAAGACTGAAGGCTTCGGCCAGAGCAAACACTGAAGGCTTCAGCTTGAGTGAGTCCAGCTGGCCAGAGCAAAGACTGGCCAGAGTGAAGATGGAAGGCGGTGGCAGAGCAAAGACCCGGGTCCTGGGTGCTGGAGGAAAACCGGTGCCAGCAGCCAGGCGAAGGAAGGCCTATTGCATGAATCTTCGTGCAATGGGCCTCTAGTCTGATATAAAGGCCAACAGTGGAGTGGGTGGCTGTTGAGTTTTCTGACTGTGGACTGAGAATGACTTGTTGGGTTCTCTGTATTCCCTAAACTGTTTAGGCAAATGATGCTAGTTTCCTGTGGACTGGTTGGAGGGATTTTCTTAGTCCTTCCAGGAGGGCCCTTTAGAAAGGTGATAAGACCCCTAATAGGAATTGAACTTCCAAGATTCCCAGGAGTTAAGGAAAGAACCAAAAAACAGCCAGAGGAAGTACATAGCAAGCTTCAGGGGTACTGCAGATGTGATCCATACTAATGGGGACAATATCAGAAGGAACCATGTAATTGCCCAGGAGAAAAATCAAGTTTTAAATTTCTCCAATTCCAGGGAGCACCAACATATCGTTTGTCAGTACACTTGAGTAAGAATTTCCTACTTCCCTCCTTCTCCTTCCCCACCTTTTTCAATCTTGGGTAAATGAGAAGAGAGGGAGATGGTGCTGGCAAAGAAAGGGGTAGAATCCTGCCATACCTGCTCCAACATGGACCCTCTCACAAGGCATGTTTTCATCCATAGTCTCATAGGCCTAGGCCAGAGGAAAGGGAAAGCCTCAACTTTAAATCAGTGTCCGTTGTAGTTATTATCAGATTGAGACTGAAAATTAAGCTAAAAAAGTTATGGGACTTACTTTTGGGATAGGAGCACACTAGTCTTAATGGGTTTTAAAAGACAGTAGGAGACAAAGATAATGTTGCTTTATACGTATATCCTGAGTTGGTGTATTCAGTAATGGTAACATTTAAATGTGAGGATGTTTGGTAGGTTAGAAAGCTTGTAAATTATTCTCTCTTATTCTGTGATAGCTACAATTTAGTATAAATCTGAAACATTTTTAAAAATTGTTTCTTTCAGTGGTTATAATAATATACTCAAATATGATTCAATTAATTAGAAATAAAACAAAACCCATACACTATTAATAAGTAGCATGTTTTCATCTAACTTTAATTTTATTTATTTATTAAAATATATTTTATTGATTTTTTTACAGAGAGGAAGAGAGAGGGATAGAGAGTTAGAAACATCGATGAGAGAGAATCATCCATCAGCTTGCACACCCGCTACTGGGGTACATGCCCTTGACCAGAACCAAACTGGGACCCTTCAGTCCGCAGGCCGACGCTCTATCCACTGAGCCACACCAGTTTCGGCTAACTTTAATTTTAAAGTAACTCTCTACTTCTTTGCTTCCATTGCAAAAACTAAGTAATTTGAATATGCTATCATTTATTAGGGTTGCAGATTTCTTGGAGATATTTCTAATAGTGGAATTTAGACATCCAAAGAATACATTGAGATTTTGGTTTTCTCAGACTTATAAGTGTTAATAAACAACTTCCTGTTCTTTTGGAGCTACTGAAGAGGTTTCCACGAATTGACTCCTTCTTCCATCTAAGTAGGAGGAGAAATCTGCTCTTAGAATCATAGCACATGAGTCATATTCTATGAAAGAAGATAAGTGAAGCCTGTTGTCCAGAGCTGAGCGCTGAGTGCTGGCGCAGGCTTGTGGGAATGTTCAGAGCTTAGAAGAAGTTGTCATTCTGAACAAGGAAATTTAAGTGTCATAGCTATGAGCACAGAGAAAACAAGCTTTGTCAGAAAGGAAATTCCTAATCTTTCCCAGCATTTCCTTAAAAGTGAAGAAATACTACAATTTTATGATGAAAATCAGCTCTGTCCTGTACCTCTCCGCTCCACTCAGGTGTTGTTCTGCTGTTTTCTCTTTTATCCTTTTCTGGAAATCATGTTAATTGTTTAAGATTTCTCCTACATTGAGCCCCTAACTTTCTTTACAGTTCTGTTTTTCTTTTCTGCCTGAAACCTGGGCATGTGCCCTTGACCAGAATTGAATTCGGGATCCTTCAGTCCACAGGCTGAAGCTCTGCACTGAGCCATGCTGGCTAGGGCATGGCAGTCTTTTTATTTCTTAAATGTATTAGTTATCTCTTTGAAGCTTTCTTTTATTCCATTTCCTCTGAGATCTTTTTTTCTGTTTGTTTTGGTCTTTGTCTTTCACGAGACAGCAATGCTGCTCAAACCTGTATTGGAAACACCAGGTTATTTTTTTAAATTATGGATGCTGATGCTAGGCCCCAGCTGAGGCTAATTAAGCTATAGGTTTTTACTTAACTACATGGGAGTTTTTGGCAGATCATTTGTTTTGAAGTGAGTTATTAAGTTGGTGACTGGAATCTCTTTAGGGCCAAGAATTTGACATGCTTGCTTTAGAGCTTAGTCGCTGGTGTGAACACAGTAGGTGCTCAAGTGGGACTGGCTACTTTAAGTGTATTTGTAGGTCTTTTTACTTAGAGCTGAGTGTAAAATATGTATACTACACATTTCCTTTATGTGAAACATCTGTGTGTATCCATGTGCATGATATAAGTCTGGTCATTTTCCCTAAATGGGAATCTTTCTGTTCCCTCTGTGACTAGAACTGGGTGGCAGCAAATGTGGTAGCAGTGTTTGGAGATCTAGAGAGATCTCATCTTTGGAAGTGCAGATTTTTATTTTAATCCTTTCTTTTCTTTCGGGCACCTCACATGCCCTGGGCTGTTCTCAGGAGTCAGTTCAGTCTCTCCAAAGCAGACTTCAGCCTTCCTCCCGGGCAGGGAAGCATAATGGCCTGGCTGAAACCATGCTGTCTCATAGCTCTGTTTTCTCTCCTATCTCTCCTATACAATGTTGGCTTGTCTCACTTGGTAGCCTCTCTCCTGTTTTTTTTTTTTTTTTTTTTTTTTTTTAATTGTTACGGGCTTTCCTCTTTTTTTTTTTTTATATGCCTTTATAAATGTTTTTCACATATGAATATCAATTCTTTAAAGGCTAAAATTAATATGTGGGAGAACGTACCACATGTTTTATAGTAAGTAGGTTCTTCATAAACATTTGGCTTTGTGTAACAATGTTGCCATTTTTGTATTCTTCTAAGTAATATGAATGGAACACAAATAAAAATCCCAGAGTATTGTTTTGCTTTTCATCGGCAAGAAGGAAGATAATTTGACTGAGTGATATTTCTTTTGGATTGGTGTAGGGGAGGGGGGCGGTCTGAGACTTCTAAATACCTTTAAAAAAAAAAATCATCACCTGAGGATATGTTTTTATTGCTTTTAGAGAAGTTGGGGGTGGGCGGGTACAACATGGATATGTGCCCCGACCAGGAATTGAACCTTTTGGTGTACAGGATAATGCTCCAACCGAGCCACACTGGCCAAGGTCCTGTATGCTCTTGAGTAAGAGGAATCATGTAATTAACCATAGCAGCAAAAATGGAAACCATTAAGGAAAAAACTGATAGGTTTGACTCTTTACAATAAAAACTTACACAATAGGAACAAAATGTTATTAAAATAGACAGGTGACACATTTGGAAATATGGCAAACTAGATTAAAGTCTTAAACAATATTCTTCTACATATTCAAGTAGAAGTATGGGCAGAAAGTGTATAAGAATTTCAATAAAGAATTGCAAGTTTTTAAAAAACTTAGAAAATATTCCTTGCTCTTCCTTAAATTATTTTCACTTTGGCAAGTCAGTGGGAAAATGGGCACCCTGTACACTGGGTGTTTTGTTTCTGAAGGGCAATCCAATAGTGTATGTCAAAAGTCTTAAAAAATGTTTATTATAACTCTGTAGTCCCATTTTTAGGAATTGAGTCTAAGTAAATATTAGGAAATGTGCACCAAGTATCTCATAAATATGCAAAGCTTTTTATAATTATGAAATATTTAAAAACAGCCAAATGCTAATATCATGTCATATACAGTAAGTGTAATAATATACCATAAGCAACAACAACAACAAAAGGTATATATTTTTACTGATATAGAGAGATATATGAATAATATTTATTAAATGAAAAGAGCTGATTATAAAATATTATGTATACTAAACATTTCCTTTACATAAAACATCCATGTATATTCATGTGTATGGCATAAATCTGAAAAGATAACAAATAATATGGATAGCTAACTTTTGTTGAGCACTTACTATGTTTCAAATACAATGCTAAGATTTTATATCTAGTACTTCATTTAATGGAACCAAGACATACTTTTGGGTGATAAAATTGTAAGAGATTGGTATTTTTTTCCTTTTTTACTTCTCAATATTTCCTAAATTTTCTATAATGATTATGCATAATCTTCTTTGAGAATCCTCCTTGCCTCAACTTTTCAGTTCTAACTTTAATTATTCAGTCATTTGAGAAGGCTTTTATGGTCCTGTAAAAGTAATTAAAGATAAAAAAAAAAAAAACCTTCAGAATAAATGTTATCATAGCATGATCTTGGACAGGTAACGGTCCCCCTTATATTTATATTTTCCCCTGCAGACCAGGAGAGTTAAATATTGAGTACCTTTGTAAAAGGAGCTATATGTGTAATAGCAGTAACTGAATTATACTATTAAATTAGAAATTTTAGAACTTTCTTCGTATTACACATGCTATCTGGAATGGGATGAAGACCAGTGAATATTTGTGCTGCTTTTTTCAAATAATAGGGAATTGCTGCTCAAAATCCATAGAACATGTGAATATATAATTACGATCAGATGAAGTTAAAATTGGTCTAAGTCAAGCATGTCAAACTCACACGTGTGGGCTGCATGCCTTGTTTATTTGGCCTGTGTTAGCCTTTGAGTTTAACAAGCTTGGTCTAAGTCTGTGGTCCGCAAACCGTGTGGCTCTTGGTCCCTTGAGTGTGGCTCTTCCATAATATACCACAGTCTGGGGGAGTCTATTTTGAAGAAATGGCATTAGAAGAAGTTTAAGTTTAAAAAATTTGGCTCTCAAAAGAAATTTCAATCCTTGTACTGTTGCTATTTGGTTCTGTTGACTAATGAGTTTGCTGACCAGTGGTCTAAGTGATCTTAATTAGACTTCTTCAAAAGCTGTGTCATCGTCCTTATTGATGGGTGTGTGTGTGTGTGTGTGTGTGTGTGTGTGTTTGTTTTCACTTTGTGGACACCAAATCTCAAAAGTAAATGCCTTCTTCCCCTTTAGGTCAGTTGGTGGTGTGTACTTTATGCTCCTGTGTCATGAAAACGAAGCAGATTTGGCTCTTCTCCGCCCACATGCTTCCTCTGCTAGCACGACTCTGCCTGGTTCCTCTGGAGACCATTGTTATCATCAACAAATTCGCTATGATTTTTACTGGATTGGAAGTTCTCTATTTTCTTGGGTCTAATCTTTTGGTACCTTATAACCTTGCTAAGTCTGCATACAGAGAATTGGTTCAGGTAAGACTTACAACCACACACAGGTAGATAAAACTCTACATAAGTACTACGTATGTTAAAGGTTTAGTTCCCTTTTTTTTTCACAGTCCTGATCATGGTAACCTGTTTGATGGTTTCAAGATAGCAACTATTTTTAACCCAGTTAGGAACATCTGAGATTCTTTGTTGGGTGTGCCATTGAGAGGCAGTAAAGGGGAGTGATTTCTCTGGGTTTTTACTCTAGTGCTGCTGCTGACTAGCTGTGTAATCTGGGGATAGCCACTGAACTTCATTTACCTATAAAATAGAACTGACAATAGCAGTTGTACTTAATTCAGAGGGTTGCCATGAGATTCAAATGAGTTCAGTGCCATGCAGGTGATGTTTAGTATGCATTAATTGTTGTAATGAAGACAGTTAATACATACTGGAGGTCAGATCCTATTTACCCCCTGATTATAGTTTTACTGTAACTGCAGTTTTCCCTTTATGTTTGCCTAATTTGCTTAAACTGAGAAATTAAATAGTTCTAGACTGTAACATGATGGATTTCGTTTAGTACTTGAACTGACTTGCTAATATAACGTGCTTCTGTCTCCTACTTTTTTCAGACTTTGCTCTAAAACATTATTCCTAGATACAAACAGTAGATATGCAGGAGATAAATATTTCTATTTGATTTCATTGAGAAATTGCAGTATTTATACATATAAAAGCCTTAGTGACCATCCAACCATTCAGCTGGTAGCTATGATGTGTAATGACCACAGGGGGCTGGCATTCAATGCAGGAGCTGCCGAGCTGCAGTGACTTGGCAGATTTGGTTCTTGGGTGATGCATCTGGAACCAGAGAGGAGGGAGTCTGATTTTGGGGTGTGTCACCCAAGAACTCTCCTCTCAAAGTTCAGGACCCCTGGGGGAAGTTGGAGAGCTGGTTTCAGCCCAATCCCTTCAGGCCAGGCTGAGGGACACCACTGTTGCACGAACCCATGCACCAGGCCTCTAGCCCCATGGTCAGCAAACTGCAGCTCACGAGCCACATGCGGCTCTTTGGCTCCTTGAGTGTGGCTCTTCCACAAAATAACATGACCTGGATGAGTCTATTTTGAAGAAATGGCGTTAGAAGTTTAAGTTTAAAAAATTTGGCTCTCAAAAGAAATTTCAATCGTACTGTTGATATTTGGCTCTGTTGACTAATGAGTTTGCTGACCACTGCTCTAGCCTATACATATAATAGAGCTTAAAACTGACCTTGGTATAAAAAGAGAGTGTTGAAATGGGCATTCTCTTCTCTTGACTGTGTGTGTATGACCTTAAGGTACAGGAAGCTCTCAGGTTGTCCAAACATACTAGATGAAGCAGGCTTTTGTGTTGTTTTGGCCCAGGAGCAGATTTCCCAGAGAAAAATTTTCCAAGCTCTTGACCTTAGCCTGAACTTCCTTATTTCTTCATCTTACATAGTGTTGGATGATTCCTGGAAGTAGATCTTCCAGAGATGAGGTTCTTTTCGGTCTGTCCATGAAAAGTTGCTTCAAGGGGAAGGTTGCATTCTTCAGAGAGAATGACCAATTTAATTTGTATATTTTTTTCTTTGAATTCAGTCTTGTGGAGCTGTCTTAGTTTGTAAGAAACAGTAGACATTGAGAAAGTAATAATGTACACTGTTTAATTAGTCTCCAAAAGGACAAAGTATTTTCAAAGTCATGTTCAATGACATTTTCAGTGTCAAGGAGTTGATTGCCATAAGATTCATGCATCATTTAGTGTGGCAGTTGAAAACACATTATAAGTTATGGAGTTAATGACCTGGAAGGAATTTTTTAAAGGTTTTTTTAAAAAAAATGTTTTTATTGATTTTTAGAAAGGAAGTGAGAGGGATAGAGTTAGAAACCTCAGTGAGAGAGAAACATCATTGATTGAATGCCTCCTGCACACCCCCTACTGGGGATTGAGCCTGGACCTCTTAGTTTGTGGGTCAAAGCTCAACCACTGAACTACATCAACTGGGCTGACCTGGAAAAAATTTGATGGGCAAGAAGTGAAAACTGTCAGGTATTTTAATGATCTGCTCATTGAATGGAAAGGGGGAAAATTACTCTACCTCTCTCAATGATCAGTTTGCTGCTAATAATAACTTTATAGCTAGTTGAGTAATTTCCTCCCTCCATCCTCTCCCTTCAATATTTTCAAGTTGGGGAAAGAGAGATTAATTTTTTTACTAGTTTTTTAGAAAAAGCATTTGATTTAGTGGTACAGATGAAAAAAAATTAAATTTAGAATACCCTGCAAGTGAGTGTATTTTAACTTAATACTTAAAAGATCTTTGCCTACCTAGAGAGATACTAATTAGAAACCAGAACAACTTGCAATCCCATGTATTTTAAGATCTTTATAACTTATTGAAGAATCACATTGAGAGTTCTAGCAAGACCAGTTGACTGCTTAGGTTAGAGCATGAAGCTTGCCTGGGTTTGTTTTTTGTTTTTTTTTTTTTTTTTTTTTTTTTTTTTTTTTTTTATATATTTTATTGATTTTGTACAGAGAGGGAGGGAGAGAGATAGAGAGTTAGAAACATCGATGAGAGAGAGTCATCGATCAGTTGCCTCTTGCACACCCCCTACTGGGGATATGCCCGCAACCAAGGTTCATGCCCTTGACCGGAATCGAACCCGGGTCCCTTCAGTCCCCAAGCCGATGCTCTATCCATTGAGCTAAACCGGTCCCGGCTGTTTTTGTTTTGTTTTGTTTTCTTAAGGTATAGCTTGTTTCCTGATGTTAATGTACTTGACAAACCAAATTGAGAAATGTTGCTTGATAAATACACAGTAGGAGCGAAGGAAAAAACTTGCTGATTTCCTGGGGTGACAAACTCGCTAATTATCTTTGTTTTATGATAAAGTAAACCTCTCCAGTGATTATTCAGTCTTCCATCGAACTACTTCTATTGTTGACATTCCTGAAAAAAATCTGAAAAGTGTTTCCTTGTATATTTTATTTTTCCCTAGTCCTTCAAGCAATATTGTATTAATTGTGCTAGTCCTGATAATTTTGATTAAGATAATAATAAGTTTAGCAAGTCTCCTGGCATTGCTCTTGATAAAGTTTTATTCTGTGCATAACTGAACTATAAGGGCAATTTACTCTTCTATTTGATAAGTGTGTGTTAAGTGTTAATAATAATGCAGAAATCAATAAATTTTTCAAAACATGCTATTGGCTAACTATATGTGTAGAGTGACTTTAAAGGAATTTATTTGAAACAATCTTGCAATAAAAGTGATTCAAGTTTTATCTGTAGTACTTTAGAATAAACTTTTTAAGTTTAAAACTAGAGGCCCTGTGCCCGGATTCATGCACCAGTGAGGTCTCTCTCAGCCTGGCCTGTGGGGATCAGGCTGCAACCGACTCTCCGACATCCCTCGAGGGGTCCCAGATTGCGAGAGGGCACAGGCCAAGATGAGGGACCCCACTGCTGCACAATCGGGGCCGGGGAAAGATCTTGGGAGGGGTCCAGGTCATGTCCAGCTCACCATACACACCATAGCACACCATAGCAACTGGTCAAACAGTCTGGTGCAGCATATTATACTTCTATTATATAGGATTATTTATTAATCTGTGATACAAGATAAGATGTTTTTCTATTTGTTTTCTTTTTCAGGTTGTGGAGGTATATGGCCTTCTAGCCTTGGGAATGTCCCTGTGGAATCAACTGGTGGTCCCTGTACTTTTCATGGTTTTCTGGCTCGTCTTGTTTGCTCTTCAGATTTACTCCTACTTCAGTACTCGAGATCAGCCTGCGTCTCGGGAGAGACTTCTTTTCCTTTTCTTGACAAGGTAACTAATATTAGTGTCTGATACTGCCATACCTTAGGAAGAAAACACTGAACTAGGAACAGTAAGTTTTACAAATTAACTTTTATCAGTCTTATTATAGTACTTTATATTTAATTAAAATAGGATTTTCATTCAGTGGCTGTCCAGGTCTGGTGATGCTGGTGCCTTTGTTATTATTACCTTTTTATAGCTGAGGACTCTGTACCAAGTCACCCAGGTGGTGCTATGGAAAGAAGCAGCACTGAGCCTGAAACCCCATCTGACTTCAAACCTTGTGGCTTACCTATGCGCCTTCACTATGTCCCATCATCATTGTTATTATTAGTTTAATATATTTGTATTGATTTTAGAGAGGCAGGGAGAAGGAGAAATAGAAACATCAACAATGAGAGAGAATCATCGATCCGCTGCCTCCTGCACACCCTCTACTGGGGATCGAGCCTGCAACCCAGGCATGCATCCTGACTGGGAATTGAACCTGGGACTCTTCAGTCTACAGGCTGATGCTCTGTCCACTGAGCCAAACCAACTAGGGCACTATACCCCATTATTTTTAATGTTATGCTTCATTATTGAGATAGAATTAAATAATTAGTTAAAAGGGTTATTTACAGTCTTTTGCTACTAATCCCCAAGGTATTCTAAGACTTAGTTTTTAAGGTATAATATGAAAAAAAGTCCTTAGAGTCTTTTCTCACTTCACTGTCTTTGCTGTGAGCTTATGCTAGATGCAATCTGCCATTTTTTCACTTGGAGTTGGAATCTTGTGCCCTCAGAATCTAGCACATGGATACACATCTTTGCTCCCTGGCTCACTGTCGCCTTAAAAGGCAAAAATGAAACTGTCCTTCTGGAAAATAAATACTACAGGTGGATAAAAGTCTTGGGTTTTAGTTGATAGAACCATTGTTATCCAGCCATCCAAAATGATGGAACACTGTGTACTAATGGTACAAGGAATGAGAAGTTTAAGACAAATTTATGGTCCTTAAGGAACGTTTCTTGTTAAGATCGAACATGTTACACAAAGTTAAGTATTAATAAAAATGTCATAGGGCAGTACCTATGTTAACAAAAAGTAAACTTACTGGTACTAAGTCAGATTTTGTACTTTCTGAAAATAACACTTTTAATTGATAAGTAGCTTCTATAAACATAATAAATTGGTATCAAACACATTTTAATGGCCCATTATTAACTAAGTTTTACTGCTATTTACTTCTGTGTAAATATGGAGGTTTTATGCAGAATTTTAAAGTGATGTAAAAAATAACTGAATTTAATGAGAAAGAAGATAAAAATCCTACGGTTATAATAATAACCTAAATATGGCTGTGTTTTAATCCAGATTGCTATTCATTGTAAAGCACAATCAAATGAAGTATAGCATAGTGTAATAAATAGGCTCAACAATCAGTAAGCTGTGAATGAATTTGGACTTAATTACAAGTAAGAAAAATAATACTGAGATTTTGGTGAGGTTTAGATATATTGCCAAACTAATTTTTCTCTCTATTCTTTTTTTATATATAGGATAGATTGATCCTCAAAATAATAATACTTCAATTTTTAAAAAAAATATATTTTATTAGTTTTCTACCGAGAGGAAGATAGAGGGTTAGAGAGCCAAAAACATTGATGAGAGAGAAATACCAATCAGCTGCCTCCTCCACACTCCCCACTGGGTACCCGCCCTCAACCATGGCACATGCCCTTAATGGGAATCGAACCTGGGACCCTTGAGTCCACAGGCCGACGCTCCATTCACTGAGCCAAACTGGTCAGGGCTCAATTTGTTTTTTAATATAGCTCAAGACCATTTAAGAATATTTTAATATCGATATTTAGCATTAGAGTTTGCTATGAATATCACAAGGAAAACTGGAAGATCTTACACTGAAGCTTGGAAACACTTTCATATTTTATGGAAATACATTCACTGAACATATTAGGTATTAACTTCTAAGTACTTTGCAAATATATATAGTATATACCAATAATTTGGATTTAGCACTTACACAGCATCTAAGTTCCCATCTGGTTCTTTGCTTAATTTATATCTCTGTAAGCATTGTTTTTTGGTCTTCTTGATGCTCTTGTGTGCCAAGTTATATTTGTGTGTTGCCTTGTCAAAAAATAAAAACAAAACTTATTTACAGAAAGGAGGGTTACAATTTTATCAGAACACCCAGACTAAACAAACCAACCAAAAAGCATACACAAACTGAAAAACAAAAAGAAGCTTCTTTTGCAGCTAGAAAAATAGAAACTAAAATTAATAAAATATCTCATTGAAGAGAGGGGGAAGAAAAATTTTTATAAATTTCCCGGACTCTTTCACTTCCCCAAAGCTAGGTTGAAACCTCTTGTTTTCTTTGCTATGCTCTCTTTTGAAAAATACCAATACACTCTTTTCTAAAGTAAAGGGAGACGAATGTGCTCCTCTTGAAAATGTAATTAGATCACTCTTCTTTGGGTGTAAAAGATTACTTTAAATGTAGATACAGGAATAATATGGACCTTTATTAAACTTCAGATTTTACAATCTGAATAAGAAAATTTTTAGTGTTATTTTCAGCCATGATTTTTCTGTTTTGTAAATTACTGGACAATATATTGAAACATGTTATATAATGATTTCTCTAAGAAAAATGTCAAGCATTTCATAAATCAGATTTGTAAAAATGTCATATAATATTTATTTTTTTAGCTGTCAGCCAGTACAATTATAGGTATTTTCATTCCTAACATAAAACCAGACACTTTTTTTTTCTCATTAGAAGATATATTGGTTTGCATAAAATTAGATATTTTTCTATGAAAACTAGCTAGTAAGCAGTAATGTAGAAAGGATACCTATGTAGCAGAAGTATGGAGCTGACTAGTAAAGGACCAATATGATTCCCCTGATTAAACTCTTCATGCATCCAAATGAAATTCAAATCTGAAGATATAGGACTTTAAACATTTCTTAGATGCTGTGTAAGTGCTAAATCCAAATTATTGGTACATACTATATATATTTGCAAAGTACTTAGAAGTTAATACCTAATATGTTCAGTGAATGTATTTCCATAAAATATGAAAGTGTTTCCAAGCTTCAGTGTAAGATCTTCCAGTTTTCCTTGTGATATTCATAGCAAACTCTAATGCTAAATATCAATATTAAAATATTCTTAAATGGTCTTGAGCTATATTCTTGGACTTGCTTTAAAAATAACCCAAAATAAATTAATTGATGTAAACCTAAATTAAACTAAGCCTAAATAAGTTTATTTTATAGAATCAACAGTATGGAAGATGTTGAAGTGATGTCAGGGACGTCAGAGCCAACATAGACCTTGCCCCATAGCAGTTTGTCTAAATAAAGAGTTTTGACTAGTAACTATGGTCGCAGTACAGTCAGAACAATTTGAACAGCCAACAATTTTCAGAAGGAACAGTGGACAACTATACATGCTTCTTTTGAATATCACCAATATGTTAATGATGTGTTTCTTAAAGTTTGAACAAGCTGTAAGCCCTGGGAGTTTTAAGGAGATGATGCATTTGAAGGAGATCCTAGATAAATAAAAATTAAGAAGACTGTTTCAGATATGGTGCTGTGTACTAAATATTTGCCAAGGGGTAAGAAAATGTAGGTTAGGATAATAAGAATAGATTTAAATTACTAATAAGATGTTTAGGAGGTGACATCTGAAATTTTAGTTTGGAGTGTTTTAATTAATGAGAATTAGGTTAAGTTTGGTGATTATTTGAAAGTTTAAGATGTTTTTATTCCAAATAGAAAATTTTTATCTGCCACTGTTTCCCCTTTTCTTCTAGTATTGCTGAATGCTGCAGCACTCCTTATTCTCTTTTGGGTTTGGTCTTCACGGTTTCTTTTGTTGCCTTGGGTGTTCTGACACTCTGCAAGTTTTACTTGCAGGGTTATCGAGCTTTCATGAATGATCCTGCCATGAACCGGTAAGTTCTCTACTTCTAATATTTCTAGACATTTAAATCTTATCTCTAACTTAAAGAAGTAATGATAAATTATTTTTGTTAATGCATCTTAAAGGAAATGGAATTTTGAGTTGGTTTGGAATTTTGAGTTGGTTTAAAAAAAATATATATATATTATTGATTTTCTTACAGAGAGGAAGAGAGAGGGATAGAGAGTTAGAAACATTGATGAGAGAGAATCATCCATCAGCTGTCTTGCACACCCCCTACTGGGGATGTGTCCTCAACCACGGTACATGCCCTTGACCGGAATCCAACCTAGGACCTTTCAGTCCGCAGGCAGATGCTCTATCCACTGAGCCAAACCTGTTTCGGCTGTTTTAGAGGTTTCTGATAGCTTATTTTAAAATCAGATTTCTATATTTGATACTTAACGTTTTTTAATGTTTGAACATAATTTTGATACTAATCAAAGTTTCAAAGGATCATTAATGAGAATGCATAATTGATAAAATCTAGTGGTTATTAAATTAGTAAGATCAGGTTATTGGAAAATCTTGTTTCTAGAACTTGTCATGATGTCTATTTAAATATAGGAGTTTCATTTATATAAGTTTACATAACCTCTTCTTAAACTCTAAATTTTTATGGATTATTTAAGAATTAGTAAATAGTGAATACTTGGGGGCAAATTTTGGAGGAGTGTATATTACATTTTTATTACAGAAAATTTAAAAACCTGTGCTCTATAATCTTCCTGCCAGTCCCAGCCAACACCTTTGTGATGGGAATAAAGGAGGGAGGGCAAGAAAGAAAAAAATAACTCGTGTAAATTGACAATTTAAAGTGTTCAAAAAGTACAAAATGGATAGTGATACTTCTACTACTTTCCATTTCCTCTCTCCAAGCATAATAGCTATAGATGATTACTTTAAAATTTCTTAAAAATATTTTTTACCCATTTAAAAAAAATGTATTTTCCAATTACAGTTGACATACAATATTATATTTGTTTTACGTGTACAACATAGTGATTAGACATTTTTATGTACCCATCTAACACCATACATAGTTATTACAATATTATTGACCATATTTCCTCTGCTGTACTTTACATCCCCGTGACAACTATAAGTTTAAGTTTTATCTATAACTTGACTTATAGGGAAAGATGCATATATATTTTTTTCGGGGGGGGGCTCATTTCTGCATGCTATTCACACTATTGTGCACCTTATTGTTTCACTTAATGTTTTAAGTAGTGTTTATTTTTATGTTAATACATGTAAATACATCTCATTCTTTTTTGATGAAAGCATAGTATTCCAAATGCATTTATCTTTTTTTTTTTTCTGTTAAAAAGTAATGATATATATAAAGTTATGAGTAACTTTATATATGTCACTCTTATTTTTAAATGCTTAATTAGGCAATTTCAAACCAACAAAGCTGAGAGAGGAGTGAAATTCTCAAGTACAGTCGTGTGTCACCCATGTCCTTATCAAGTTCACCCACCCCAACCCCTCCTCCATAAAGCCCTGGTTGCATTTGTTTGGAGTAAATCCCAGATATAATATACTTTTACCTAAATATTTTTGTCTATTAAGCTTTTGAAAAAACATAACTATAATAGAATGTTTATTCATAACGAAAGAATTTCTTGACATCAAATACCCAGTTGGTGTTCAGATTTCCCTAGTAATCTAAAATGTTTTAAACATTTTGTTTGGTCATCTCAGGATCCATATAAGACTGTATTGCACTTGTTTTCTTTCTTTCTTTTTTTAAAAAATATATTTTATTGATTTTTTACAGAGAGGAAGGGAGAGAGATAGCCAGAAATGTCGATGAGAGAGAAACATCGACCAGCCGCCTCCTGCACACCCCCCACCGGGGATGTGCCCGCAACCAACGTACATGCCCCTGACCGGAATCGAACTTGGGACCTTTCAGTCCACAGACTGACGCTCTACCACTGAGCCAAACCGGCTTCGGCTGTATTGCACTTGTTTGATATGTCTCTTAAGTCACTTTTAATATTTAGGTCCCTACTATCTCTCTATTTTCTTTCATTTTATTTATTGAAGATACCAGCAGTCCTACTTCATTTTTCAGAGTCTCAATTTTGCTGATTGTATCCCCGTGATATCATATAACATGTTCCATTATTCACTATATTTTCTTTGATACATAACTTTTGTAGTACATTCATAGGAAAAATTATTTGTGGTAAGTTTATTAGGTTGAAGGATATGTTCATTTTAAATTTATTAGCAAATTTTTCTTTAGAAAGGTTTTATCTGTTTATGTCTCATGCTGTAAAAATGTGCAATTCAGTGGATATCTAAGAATGTTAGATGTATTTTGATTATTACCAAACTAGTTAGAACACTTATTTATCTCAGAAGTTGCTTTTTTTCTTTTGATTGTATGTTCAGTAAATAGCTATTATATTTTGCTCATGTACTGATGCATTATGACTGTATATTATTACATTGATGTTATATGATAAGTTAATACTCTGATTATGTATTGTCTTTTTTTTTTAAATCTAATGGTCACAGATACAAAACAACAGACTGATCCTTTAGATTGTTTTCTGTTGGAATTAAATGAGATTCTGATTGTTTTTCTGAAATTGTATGCTTCTTAGGGGCATGACAGAAGGAGTTACGCTGTTAATCCTGGCGGTGCAGACGGGTCTCATCGAGCTGCAGGTGGTTCACCGGGCATTCCTGCTCAGTATTATCCTTTTCATTGTTGTAGCTTCTATCCTACAGTCTATGCTGGAGATTGCAGATCCTATTGTTTTGGCCCTGGGAGCATCTAGAGACAAGTAAGAAACTTGCTAAGAGAAGTTTTTGTACTATGCTTTACATGAGTTTGTCGTCAGAAGATTTGGGTAATGTTTACAGACAGAAAATGGATGAATAATTGGTATTAAGTGAACAAATTTAATTTTAATTTTTTTATATGGCTGACTTTTCTGTTGTTTATTTTTTCTCTCAAGATTCCTATAGTTAAAAGTAATATCAAAGGCCATTTATTACAAATAAACTTTTCTTCAGAGAAATTTAATACTTTTTACTATTGTCCAGTTTTAAAATGAAGAACATAGAGCATAAGACTTATTTTAGTAAATACAGCAATTAATACATAATTTTATTCTGTGTAATGCTGAAGGAGAGAAAGCATTGAGAGAAATGTAAATGAAAGAAAAAGACTGGAGGCAATCATAGAGACAGGCATTTATGGAGTAACAACCTCATTTGATGCTTAAATAGGGAGATAATATGTTTGTGTATAGATGTATAAACACACAAAAATTAGATATAAATTTAAAGCTCTTTGCATATTATTCTGGTAGAGCCTTAAGAAGCTTAAACTGTCTGGTGGAGTCCAAGATAGGTCTCTGGGGAGGAAGAGCAGCTAGTAGGTCTTGCCTCAGTTTTTGCTCTAACCTCAGCAGATGTGAGGATCAATATACCTGTCATCATGAGCATTCCTCTCATGCCGAGATTTTCATCACAGTGGAGTGGGCAGGGAAAAGGGGGATGGTGATGGCATATGACTTAAGAACACAAACTACTGTTAAAATTATTAAGGTTTAATGCTACAAAAGCCTGAAATTGCTTTCAAATAGCTAGGATTGAGAATGAAACTGAAAGCAAACTGTTGAGGAAAAAACAAATTGATGATGCCTGGCTGTGGCTGAGTGTGGAAACTGAGAGAAAAGAAGCGAGTCAGGTGGACACACCGGCCTGAGCCCTAACCTGCCCTGACCTTCAGTGCCATGACCGGCTGGTGAAGGGTGCTCAGGACGGTATTTGTAAAGAGAAGCATGACAAACACCTGTTAGCTGGGAATGTAATGGTTGTGTTACTAGGAAACAGGCACTTTAAAAGAATACTTTTCTTTCTCTAGGAGTTTATGGAAACACTTCCGTGCTGTGAGCCTTTGTTTATTTTTACTGATATTCCCCGCTTACATGGCTTACATGATTTGCCAGTTTTTCCACATGGATTTTTGGCTTCTTATCATTATTTCTAGCAGCATTCTTACCTCTCTTCAGGTAAGCCAAAGTTATTAACGTTGTATAATAATTAAAACTTTTTAAGGACTCATGATAAAATATGACCTATGTAGGTGATTACTTCCCACCTTCTTTACTAAAATATGTGACATTTATTTGAGCATAGGAGTTGAAGGTAGTTTATTAAAATACTAGGCTGTCTGTCATTGTATTCTAGTATTCTATTTTATCAAGGTAATTAAACATTTTACTTTCTCTTTTTCAAAATGGTATGATACAAAGCTGTTATGTAAATCATAAATTGAAGTAATTACAAAATATTAAAAGATTTTAGCACTTGTTTGGAGCCTTTTTTTTTTTGTAAGAAAATACCATTCAGAAATATCCGTAATTTCATATTGTTTATAAATAAAATGACGTGTGTATTACACATATAACCAGTATTGCCTGAAAATGATAAGCTTATTATAACTCAAAGGTGGATCTTTGCTGCCTGATCCGTAGGAAGTAAAAGAAAATGTAGCACTGGCAGTAGGATTTATTCACTATTTTTTGTAGAAGTAACAGTTCTTTCAAAGTGGAGGAACACATATGACTACAGACTGAAGAAAATTCAGATAGAATTTTTATGGGTTTTGGTGACCTAGGGACTAAGAGGAAGGAAAGAATCAGAGAAAACTAAATACTAATTAGAACTGTTTTAGGAAAGTTGTGTCTCAAGATATGGCTTTTGGTATCTAATACCTGGATTATCGAAATCACGCACCCACATTTTAATCATGCCACTGTCTCTTCTAGATACTAATATGGCATCCAAAAGTGTTAGGAATGTGTTAATGTTTAACGTCTATGGAAAACCTTTCACAGTGATCGTATTCTGTTTTAATGTACATGCTTTCTCTTTCAGGTTCTGGGAACACTTTTTATTTATGTCTTATTTATGGTTGAGGAATTCAGAAAAGAGCCAGTAGAAAATATGGATGATGTCATCTACTATGTGAATGGCACTTACCGCCTGCTGGAGTTTCTTGTGGCGCTTTGTGTGGTGGCCTATGGCGTCTCGGAGACCATCTTTGGAGAATGGACAGTAATGGGCTCAATGATCATCTTCATCCATTCCTACTACAATGTGTGGCTTCGGGCCCAGCTGGGCTGGAAGAGCTTTCTTCTCCGCAGGGATGCTGTGAATAAGATTAAATCGTTACCTCTCGCAACTAAAGAGCAGCTTGAGAAACACAATGATATTTGTGCCATCTGTTATCAGGTAAGCCACACAGTAAGAATCCACATGGGTGGGTCATACTGTATCCTTTGGTGTCTCCCTTGGGACATTAACTACATTATCCAGATTCAAGTTAAGTCCCCAGGCAGAACTGTCTCCTGGGTACAAAGAACGTGGGCCTCAGAAATGATTAGATCTGATAAAATATTTTCATTTCATTTCTAAATTTAAGTTTTTAATGTAGTTCCTCAAATTCTAATATATTATTTTCATCATTATTGCTCACCCATAAATAAAGGAAAAACAGGTCAGGTGTATTTTATATTTTACTCCTGAGTACATTTACACACACACTTATATATTTGCACTATCAAATATATATTGTCACTCAGGAGTCAGCAACTTCTGAAAAGTGGTGTGCCAAGAATCAACTCTCTTTTGGTATTCCCAGGGTGGGGAAGAAGTGTTACTTTTCCTCCCGTAGGTGGAGAGAGTATTTGCTACCTGTGGATATCTGCGATGGTTACAGGTCTCTGTGTGTGGGTTGGGTGGGCACATATGGTAGAGGCAACCAGTTGGTATTCCATTACATTGGCCTACCTTTGGCACATGTGCCATGTATTGCTCACGATTACCTTCTATTAAACATCTAAAGGTGTTATTTAAATCAGCTTGAAAATATAACAACAAAAAACAGGCCTAGAGTTTAGTCACCAGTCATGTGCAAAGGGATGATTGAGTAGCAGCTTTTGTAACTCAGCTGTACTGTTGGGAGTGTGGACAGAAATGGGCAGCAGCAGAAGCTGCATGTGTAAAACGGATGGGGAGCATCCAGCCGGTGGGCAGTGTGAGGCCCGTGAAATCATTTGGTCTGGCCCTGCCAAGGCATTAGGGGTGAGTTAATTAAATGATTGGCCAAATATAGCAGGCTAATTTTTTTTTTTAATTAGAGGAAATATTTTAAAGTTTTTTTAAAAAAATATATTTTATTGATTTTTTACAGAGAGGAAGGGAGAGAGATAGCTAGAAACGTCGATGGCTAAATAATTTTTTAAATAAGTAAAAAATTAGAGAAACATCAACCAGCTGCCTCTTGCACACCCCCTACTGGGGATGTGCCCACAATCAATGTACATGCCCTTGACTGGAATCGAACCTGGGACCTTTCAGTCCGCAGACCGACGCTCTACCACTGAGCCAAACTGGCTTTGGCAGCAGGCTAATTTTTAAGTTGATAATTTTGTATGCCCCCCAAGTAATGTTATAAATATTCAAATGGCCCTTGGCAGGAACCCCCTCCGCCCCCTCTGCTCTAAAGTCACTCTTAGAGTGTGATGAGTGTGGCCTGTGGGATAATGCCACAGGGTGTCAGTGAGGACACAGGGAACATCCTCCCTCCTAGTTCTGCTAGACCATCTAGATTAGAATTTTTTTTCTTAAGATTAAAAGGCATTTATGTACCACACTTTATTGTTATTAGAACACACTTTTGCGTACTGGCAAAATACTATTTCTTGGGTTGTTTTTGCATTTGAGAGGACTTGGCGTATAATGTAGGTACCCGGAGTTAAGTGGTTGCTGTTTTAGTTTTGGCACTTGGTGCTTAGCACCTTGTCATGTGCAGGACAGAGCCCAGCAGTGACAGATTCAGGGCACAGCAGCTCCAGTAGCCAGCCTGTGTCTAAATATTCCAGTGCTGGGATTTGCGTCCTCTTTCTATTTCCTGTTGTCACATCACTTTTTTTGAGGTGCTTGAACTACCTGCTGATGCCACACAGAAAATGGAAGTCATTGCTTAACTTCCAAGCTGGCTGCATTTCCTTGGATGGCTTTCTGCTTAATAGTTGACTCCCAGGTGTTACCAGCTCTTGACAAGGGATTTATAGAAATTCCTTGTTTTGGGACTTTAAATAACCCCAATGGTCAGTTCACCAAATTATAATCTTAAATTTAAACTTCATGTCCTCAGCCTTCCCTCCCCAAATATATCTTAAGCAAGGAATGTAATGCAAAGTCTATCACCTCATATTCCAGTGGTTATTGAACTTGAATGTGCATAAAAGTCATGTGGATGGCTAGCTGTAACTGGATTTGTGAATGGCATCTTTAGTTGTCAACTTCTGGCCCAGGCATATGCATGGTTAACCAGCACTCTGGGCAGTTCTGATGCAAGTTGAGAAACACTGGCTTGGCTTATACAGGCCCTATCTTGAAAATTGGATATATAAGTTGAAACTGAAATTGCTATTTCCTTGTCAATATCCTGGTATTTTGTGGCTGATTTTGTCTCCTTGCCAATAATCTCATCATGGAATACTCTGTTCAACTGTGGAAAAGCCCTGTCTTCATCAGGTTTTTCTGAGGTTCCGATTATACTTGTGCTATATCCGATGGAGACTCAGTAACAGCTTTCTACAGTTCTGTAATCCTTGCATTTCAAGCCAGTTAAAGGGGTTATTTCTTCCTCGTTTTTTGCTTTTACTTGTTTAAAAAATTGTTTAGCCAGTGGTTCTTGTATTATTTGTAATGGGGGGTGGGGAAGGGGAGTGTTTCTCTGATGGCAAGAAAATTATTACTAAAATATAAAATGAGTTTTAACCTAAGATCTGTGTTACAGATTTTCTTTGGGGAATTGTGGGGCGGGGGGAAATGTGGCAACTATAACTTTTGGGGATATCATCAAAGGTTGTAGATAATAAACACGAGGTATCTTTATTCCCCATTAGGACATGAAGTCCGCTGTGATCACACCTTGCAGTCATTTCTTCCACGCAGGCTGTCTGAAGAAGTGGCTGTATGTCCAGGAGACCTGCCCCCTGTGCCACTGCCACCTCAAAAACTCTTCCCATTTCCCAGGGTCAGCCACTGAGCCGGCTCCTCAACCACGTGCTGGAGCTGAGCAAAACGCTGTGCGTCAGGAAGGGGCCCAGCCTGCTCCACAACCAGCTCCACAACGGCGTGCTGGAGCCGAGGAAAACGCTGTGCGTCAGGAAGGGACCCAGCCGGCTCCACAACCGCGTGCTGGAGCCGAGGAAGGGACCCAGCCGGCTCCACAACCAGCTCCTCAACCGCGTGCTGGAACCGAGGAAAACGCTGAGCGTCAGGAAGGGACTGCACCCCCAGACCAAAAGCATCCTGGAGGGACTGGAATGGAACGAGGTTCCAGAGACAATAATGAGTGCATTGCCAGCAGATCAGATAGCCAGGAAGGGACTTGTGAGCCTACGGAATAGCTTCTTGGTGCAAAAGATGAAGCACGTCCTGCTGAGGTCAACCCAGAAGAAAGCAGCAGGAGTAACGCTGCGTATGCTGGCTGCTGGCGGGGAGGCTGACTCCGATGGCATTTGTGCCCAGATTTGAGAAACAAATATATGGGGTGATTAGGTGGGAAATTTGACATTCCAAGGATCTAATCCGGGAAATACTTACTCTCAGTGGAGACCACCTGTTTTCATGCCCTTGACTTTGTGGGAGAAATTTTACAATGTATGTTAATCAAAATGTATTTATATATCCTGTGCTGATGTTTTGTAGAGGTTTGCCAAGGAAATTTAACCTCAACAACTTCAGAAACTGTCCCTGATTTGTAAGGGATAAATAAAATCAGATTTGAGTGTTTGAAAGGGGCTAAAGAAAGGAAGACAACATAAGGACAATCTGGGAAGAGGCAGGCAGAGTGGAGCTGACATTTCACTTTCTATGGGACAGGATCATTTTTGTTACAAAATATGAGTAGTGACCAACCCCTTTCTCCACCCCCTTTTCCCTCAGCTAATTGGAACTCAGTCTGGTAATTATTAAGTTTTGTATAGCACTGATTGAAATCAAAGATATAAAGGCATTAATTGTATCCAGAGATCGAAACACCCTCATACTTCGTATGTGCTTTAGTGGAGGGGCGGTTGGGCATTTGGCCCCAGGTATATTCATGTAACCTGAGACCCTTGAACTTTCTGATCGAGTCCTCAATATTTTGTGTATATGAAACTTTTGTTGATATATCGTACACTGTGTTGGCTGTGTGAAGTAATCTAAAACTCTAATGAACACTTTGGAGTCCACGTTAGTGTGGGAGACCAAAGTGGGAAGGGCTTTAGGTCACTGATAGAGGCCTTGTGTACTTTTCAATCCTGTGTAATGTTTAGTTCTTGCAACTGAATCAACAGTGTTAAATTATGGCAATATTTGCACTTGGGAATGAGTACATAACTGTATGATCACACACTGCAAATGCCACTTTTAAAGCTGTTAATAGACTTTGCACCTTTTCTTTGATAAGGATGTGTCATATTTAAATTTTTACATTCATCATGGCTACAGGTAGACCTGGGGGGGTACAATTTTTTTATGGGAATTTTGATATGAAAAGAAACTAGTCATTTATTTATACAATAGGCTTGGTTCAGAAAGTGTTTTTTTCAGACTTGGTATTCCTAATGTGGGTTGTGACTTTATTTTATTTTTAGTAGCAAATTTGGATGTAGACTGACAGACATAGCTGAATGTCTTAATAAATTTAAATTTGAAGATAACTTATGTTTTCCCCCCTGTGATGATTATTATGAAGTGTTTTGTTCTTAGGGACTTTTTTCCCCCCCTCTCCAGCTGGATTTCTTATATCTTGATCCCTGTCTAAAATGCCCTGTAGATGACAACATTTTTTACTTGAAAAAGGGCCAGTTCTTTGAAATCTCCTACACCAGTGATAGCAAACTCAGCTCTGCACCAGAGATCTGGAGAACTTAAAAAAAAAATAAATAAATATATATATATATATATATATATATATATATATATATATATATACACACACACACACATTTTTTAACATGACTTCAGACCCATTGAATCAGCTTCGGGGGAGCCTGAGAGCGGGTACTTCAGAGCTTCCTGTGTGATTTTATTCAAGACTGACACTAGCAATGTTGCAAGTTTAGAAAAGAAGTGGCTAGATGAGGA
This sequence comes from Pipistrellus kuhlii, assembly GCF_014108245.1. Taxonomy (NCBI): domain Eukaryota; kingdom Metazoa; phylum Chordata; class Mammalia; order Chiroptera; family Vespertilionidae; genus Pipistrellus; species Pipistrellus kuhlii. The sequence continues at coordinate 12,573,512 of NW_023425584.1, forward strand.
TGAATTTCTCCCTGGTGGAGCTGCAAGTTTCCCACCATCCTATTGTTGAGCCGTGTTATGCAGCAAAAAGAGCAGATGGCTCCCTCTAGTGGTGCTCAGGCCGTTGTGCAAGACATAGCAGCGATCTCTGATTTAAATCGGGTTTTTGGCCTTTGTGGAAAAGGTAAGTGTTCAAATATTTACCTTTTTGGTGCCTCGTTTGAAGGAATTAAAATTGCAGGTGAAGTTGAAATCATTTGTGTCACAGTGACCTCGGCCAGCCTTGAGCACCATCTACACTTCTGACCAAAGGACTCCCATGCACATCTAAGGAAAAGGAGATGTTTAATAAAAACGGGCTTCTTTGACACCAAGTTTCACATTAGAATACAATTTTTTTTTTACCTCCTAATAGCATGGAGAGCCCCACTCTACTTGCCAAGTTGCAGCAGCCTAGTGGACAAATATGAGTCTCTCTGTTAGTCTACCGATTAATGCTTTTGCTTCAGTCAGGAGAGCTATCTTGTGTTGTAGTGATGAAAACCCTCCCAATCTCAGTGGCCCTAAAACAACAAAGGTTTATCCCTCACCCACATCGCATATATGTCTATTAGTTTTGGAGCAGACACTCAGGGATCTAGGCTGAGTGGAACAGCCAGTCTTGAACCTTCCTGATGGTCACACCAAGAGAAAGGGCTCTGGGAGGCTTAGCAAGTACATGCTCCTCCCAGTGGTGGGTGCACATCCCTTCTGTTCATCACCATCATCTCGTGTTCGGAACTGTGGTCACACCAGCACACGTGGGCGTAGTTGTTCAGTCCTCCTGTGGTCTGGGAAGAGGACACAGCAGTGCTGACTACCACACCTCTGTTGAAGCAACAGGTACTTTTATTTACTCATTAAAAATTCAGGAGCACGCCTGTGAATTTTTCAAAATATATGGGTTGGTTGAGAACCTCCAACCTAATTTGCTTCTTGGTCTAATATGTATGTAGCATTGTCTAATGCCATCTGTCTTTCACATTTCTGTTTTCCAGCCATGTTTCCAACTCCCTGCCAGACTTTGGACCTGAGAAGACAAAGTTTAATCAGCTAGTTTGTACCACGGAAGAGAAAACAAAATCAGACCATGTTTCCCTTATAGTTGATCAAATGAAGTGAGAAAATAACACATTCCTGATGGTTTCTTTTTAGGCCATTTTTCTCAGACAGTGTTTATGTACTTTTCACCTATGATCACTTTTCTCTTAGAAATTTTATTCCCTTGTAAACTTTGGCATCAAAATTAGTACTAAACAATCTTAATTCTCATACTAGTTATCAGTGTATATTTCTAGTTTTGTGTGGTTTCTCATTTTAGAAAGCTGTTCTAGAGGTCTAAATCATGCTATTTGCACAGCATGTCTTTATAGAGATCTGGTTTTTTTTTTTTTTTTTTTTTTTTTTAATCCTCACCCAGAGATGTTTTTTCCATTGAGTTTTAGAGAGAGTGGAAGGAAGGAAAGGAGGGGGGAGAGAGAGAGAAAAAACAAAAAACAAAACAAAACAAAACAAAAAACAATGTAAGAGATACACACTGATTGGTTGCCTCTCATTTGAATTCCCTAGTAGTCCAGTGGCCAGGGACTCCTTAGCCCAGAGGCTGGGTCTGCCTTGAATCTCACACCTTGATTGTCTCTGCTCTGAGGTATACTCCATTCCCCCATGGACCTGATCCCACAGGTGTAAGCTGCAGGTGCTTGGGGTCCTCCTTGCTTTTGCCTTGTTGCACTTTCTGATGCAGTGTCAATGGCTGGGATTAGATCAGACAAAGACTGTCTCCAGAGACCTGCCTCTACCTGCAGACTGATTGGACTCAGCCTTGAGTGACCTTGCACTTGTCCACAGGTGGGGTGAGAGGTTTTCTAACTAAGTGGGGTGATTGCTTTTGCCTGGAGGCTAATTGTTATTCTCAGTTTCTTAACAGGCCTCAGAAATTCGGTGTAGTACCTTTGGGCAAAGTGTTTTCCATTGGGGTAGGTTAACTGTCTTTCCCCCAGGCAAAAACCACCTGGATAGCAAATGTCAGCCTGAGAAAAATGACCTCTGCAGCATGAGGAAATGACTCAGGAAACTGGGCTATCTGCCTTCCAAATTGCTAACCCCAGAGCCCCCAACCCTGGCTTCTTGCTCACTCAGCTCCAGTCTTTCTGCACTCCCTTTGCCGGAGCCCAAGGTGAGTGGCTGTACACAAAATTTTGTGCGTTGGCCCTTTAAGAGGTTGCCTGCATTTCCAGCAGTCTCTCCCTGTCAGACAGCAAGCTGCTGCTTTTCACAGCCAGATATTGTGTGGGTACCCTCCTCAGTTCTGGTGCTCTCTGCTGGGAGGTCCATCTTGGGAGTTTAGACCCCAGAAATCTCAGTGGCAACCCCCTACAGGTGAACTGTCCTTCAGCTGCTGTCTGCGGGGGCTCAGCCAGCCCTTCATGCCTCTCCTATAAGTCTTTCTGTCTGCATTTTCTGTCCTTGATTATCAGGGTTCTCTCCTGATAATCAAGTTAGACTTCAGTTGATTATTTAAGATGTGTTTTTTTGTTTTGTTTTTTTGGTTTCTTTCTTGTACTTTAGTTGTAATTGTAATTCCAGTTTGGTCCTGTAGTGTGTCTGTGTAGCATCCACTTACTCCACTGCCATTTTTAAAAGAATAGAAATCCCACCTACTCTCACTTTTGGAATTAGTCTTTTAAGGTTATTTTTATATCTGGAGATAGCAGACGCCCTTCCCCCTTCTGTGGAGAAGCACAACCCCCAGAGAGCCATTTCCACTCTCTTTTTAAAGTCGACTGCCTATCCTTTGGTTTCTGAAATTCAAATACATTCCAAACAGTATAGCAATTCATCAGTTGAGGCACACCTGATTCTCTCACCTTTGCAGACAGAGAATGCTATGACTTTAAAAAATAGGGTTATATCTCATAGGTAGTACTTGCTTAGAAAATAAAAGTAAAAAAATATCAGGAGTCACTTATGGAGCTAGTCATTTTTGTGGCCACTCAGAAACACGCTTCCTTTTTCTCCAGTGGGTTCTGCAGTCAAATGCAATGTGTGGACAGGTCGAGAGTCCAGGTAAGACATTCACAGTGAAGACAACAAACTCTGCTATTGGCCATGCTTCTGGCATCCTCTTTATTGTCCTTGCTCTTACCTACACTGATATTGGGGTTCTTATCCTAACCTATTTTTATTGAAGGTTGACTGTTTGACCCTTAATTTATCTTAGATGTAAGCAACCCCTTGCTTTCCTATTGTTATTATATACTAGAGGCCCAGTGCACAAAATTTGTGCATGGGTGCGGTCCCTAGGCCTGGCTGAGGATTGAAGTATGATCATCTGGCATGGAAGGGCAGGTCCCAGCTGACCTCTGGGCCCTGGGCAGCACCTGGGCCACCAGGCCCTTGTGGGCTCCCATTCCCTAAGTCACAGCACCTGAGTCCCCATGCAGAGTTGCAGTGAGCATGACCTGATGCCATGGGCCAGGTTGCAGCGAGGGGCTCTGGGGCTGCCCAGTGGTGTTGCATGGAAGCTGGGCAGGCAGTGCAGGCTCTCATGGCTGGCCTCATGGACCGGCTCCCGTGTGAACCCCTGGGGAGCCCGACCGGCCCCTGCAGTCCTGGTGGCTGCAGCCCGGCTCACTGGGAAGAGGCTGTGTGGGTGTGGGGCGAGCTCCTTGTGGGCACCCAGCACCTGAGCACAGGAGCTTCCCTGGTGCATGAATCCTGGCATCCCATGGGAGGGAAGCTGAGGGAGTGAGAGAGAGCTTGGTGGACCCCCCACATTCCCACTGCACCTTCATCCCTGTCACCCCCACCCCAGGTAGCTGGCAAGAGGTCACAGCCTCCTGCCAGGGCACAGCAGGAGGTTGGTTGCCACCATCCACCCCCAGTTCCCTGTCCCAGCCTGGGGCCCGGTCCAGATTGGGCAATCAGGGGCCTGTTGGCTGCTGGTCACCATCTGTGGGGTGATCGATTGGAGCTGGCCCTTACCCTGCAACCCCTCCCTGGCTCCCTCAGTGCCTGGGAGCTGAATGGCGGCCCCGCTCCTGCCACCACCACTGGGTGCTGTCTGCAGGGCTATTGGCAGGGCAATCGGGCCCCCACTCGCACCCGCCTTGGTTTGGTGCCATCTATTCACCTGCTTCACCATCTTGCCTTGGTCCCGCTCGTGTCAGGGCCCATTGGGTCCAGCAGTGCCTCCACTGCCGCCTGTTGCCAATGCCACATGGCTGACACCTGCCATGTTCTGCACCACCCACTGTTGGTCAGTGCATGTCATAGCAAGCGGTCGAACTGGTGGAAGGAACAATTTGTATATTAGGGTTTTATTATATAGGATTCTAATGTATGGCTTCTGACTTGCAGGAAATAATCTCCATGGATGTAGAAGAAATCTTGAGCCAATTCTAGATGGAGTGTTCTATTACAGGTGAGAACTTGCCAAACTGATTTTTCTGAGGCCCATCAGGCCTGCAAAGTTTCCTTTGATAAGTCTTCATGAGCCCCGTTGGGTTTAGAGAACTAGATGGTGGAAGGAGGAGACTTGACTAAAGGCAGGATCTCTGGGCTGAATTTTTTACTCCCTTTCACGCTGTGTGATCCTTGGCCCAGCCTTTGTTCTCCTGGGCTTCAGTCCCATCTGAAAAAAATGATCTCTGAGGTCTTATTCTGCTCAAGAGTTTGCTCATCTGTATTAATTTTGAACACTGATGAGCCTCATCTATTTGATGAACCTCATATATTTGATGAACTATGCAAATATTAAACTTAACTAAGGTTGGGTTTACTCTATGTTCCCAGCACCTGACACAGGGCAGGAGCTCTCTGAGTATCTGCTGGATGAACAAATGAACTGAGTCTGTGGCTCCTTGTACAAACCCTATAGTTAAAAAAAAAAAAAAAAAAGCAGAGAATTTCGCTAGTTCTCGTGGCAGAGCGCATAACCCTGCGTGCCATCTGGATGAGGTCATTTCTGGAGTGGCTTTTGATCTGGGGCATCTAGGTGAAATCTGGGCAGATGAATTTTGCTTTGCTCTATGGTTTGGCCTCCGTCATGCACTTCAGCATGATGTGTTCAAAAACCTTAGAATCAGTTGCCAACCACTTAAAAATTGCAAGCCTATAAATACAAACTTGAACTTTCCAGCTTCTCAGAAAACTGGGAGAACTGGCTGCATGAGGTTACTCACGCCTGCCTGGCAGCTGTTGGCAGGAGCCGAGGTGGGTTGAGTGGGCTAGTTTCTAAATTCATCCTGGATCCCTCCCCAGCACGACCTGCTCTTGGAAATTAGATTGTTATCATCGAACTCTTCTGTTGCCACGAGAGATGCTGTGCTTACTGGGCAAGTTTGGCTTCTCATTTAATGAAATTGTGTAACGCAAATATCCTGTGCTGATTAAAGTAAAAAGAACCAGAAGCAATGTGGATAAGTACGATGTTCAGTTGGGAAAGTGTAGAGTCTGTACATTTTCATTTTTTTCTCATTATAATAGTCCAGTTTAAAAAAAAACAACACTAAGTGACCTAGTCATTCATTTGCATCTATTTTCAATTTGAGTCTATGTTTGAGTTTTGCACTCTGATGTTGCCAAATTGTCGCATGACCTAAGGCCAGTGTTTCTCCTCCTCTAATGGGTGTTGCTAGCAGGTGGGAAGCTTGTTAAAAATACAGGTGCCATGGCCCAGCCTCACAGGTTCCGATGGGGCAGGTTTGGGGTGGAGACTGAGCATCTGTTATCCTTGTACACATTTTGCAGATGATCTTGATTCCGTGGAAACGTGAGAACCTTTGATCTGGAGTAAATATTCTTGCTCTTTTGGTGTGGGGGAGGGTCCTGATTTTGGAAACTACTGCTTTTACGGAAGAAGATTCTTAGAGAGGAGATACACATGAACACGGTTGCCTCTGAGGAAGATCTGTGGTTAAGGATGGCAGCAGACCTCACAGCTTATGGAGTTTCTGCAGTAAAGCACCAAAGCCTGCAGGTGCACGCGTGAGATCCAGCCTCGTTGAGCAAACATTTTGGTTGATTAACCACCCAGAAATGTCTGAAACTATTTATATTTGAAAGTAAAACATTGTCAGCCCTCCCCCCCCCTCCATATATACAGAATTAAAAAACCATAGGATTTTGGAATAGAGATATGCTGGAAGTTACTCTAATAGACACATGCTGGAAGTTACTCCTAGACACCAGACATGGGCTCAATGTCAGGCACCGCCCTGCCCCCATAGAGCCCTCATTGAGCATTCAGAAGACACAACACTAACTAAGACCAAAGTGTGGCCCAGCTGGTGTTGCTCAGTGGTTGAGCATTGAGAGGTCATTGATTTGATTACTGATCAGGGCACCTGCCTGGGTTTTGGGCTCCATCCCCAGTAGGGGGCATGCAGGAGGCAGCTGATGGATGATGATTCTCTCTCATGAATGTTTCTCTCTATCCTCCTCCCTTCCTCTCTCTCTAAAAATCAATAAAAACACGTTTTAAAAAAGAATATGTCCACTTAAAAAAAAAAAGAATAAAGAGTTATGATAGGGATCCCAACTTCTCTACTTCACCTGTGCCTTTGTGAAGTCCATTGTTCATAGTCCAAAGAGAGTAAGGAAGGGGTTTCACCCCTAGATTAATTTTTCTGTCCAATATGAGAGCACATTCAATATTTAAAATTGAAGTACTCTTCTTGCTTTCTATGAGGCAATTGCTTCCAAGATAAACCAGCTTTATCAACTCTGCAGAGACAGGGTCTCAGAGAGGCATTCCCTAGCTGGAGTGTAGTGGTGATCGAACTCGCTGCACGTTGGAATCCTCTGGGCTGGGTGCAACCTGTGCATCAGAATTTTGAAAAGCTCCCTGTATGCACCAAAGTCTGGGAACCAGAGTGTTCAGGGGATCTGCACTCTTCAGCCCTGTCACTTGGATGCTCGCAGGTAGAATTGATGGGCCTGGGACCTTGACAACCAGGGTCCCTGGGTTGTAGCAGTTTCCCCATCCTGAGCCTTCATATTCCCAGCTCCCAATCTTCTCTTGAATCAGCGTCAGGCAAGTTGATCTCTGCTGCTGATAGGGTCTCATACTTGATAAACTGGCACTGGGATCCTGAATCTGACTGGCTTTATTTTGCTTGGACAGTGTTTCTAAAACATTTGAGCTAAAAGAGAGGTTTCATATTAAAAATCTGGACTCCTGAGTTTTCTGGAAAAAACACACACACACACACACACAAAAAAACCCAACAAAAAACTCTAAGCCCATTCTCACTGATTTAATCAACAGGGACTCCTGCTCCTTAAATGGCATCTACCCCACTTCCAACCTCCTGGTGTACCGGGCCCTACCCAGACCCCATCATTCTTGTTACTTATGACCCCCACAGGTCACATGACAGTTGCATTTACTCACCATTTGCTAAATATTGATTACCTACACATAGCGCTTTTCCAGCCATGGGTTGCCTCCTGCTTGCACAATTCACACACACACACACACACACACATGCACACACACACACACATACACACACACACACACACACACACGCACACACATTTTCCAGGTTCATGATCCCTACTTCCATATTCACTTTTCAGATCATGTCCGCTTCTCCTTTCGCACTTTCCTGAGGGGATAGGGTTAGTGGTGTTTTTTTAAAACATTGCAAAATTAAGTAGAAACCCAAAAGTATATGGCAGACTAGGTTCTCAAATTCAAATGCCTACAGGGGTCAGGTCGGTAATGTCAAGGGCAGGAGTGGGCTGCCTGGGGAGCACCGGCATCTGCAGAAGGCAGCCCTCCCAGCTCCCCTCTAGAGGGTGGTGCTGTAGGACACTTGATGACAGGAGAGCCCACTGCTCCGTCCCACTTGGCAGCCATGAGCCACACGTGGCTAGTGAGCATGTGAAGTGTGCCTGCTGAGATGGAGGAACTACATTTTAAATTTCATTTAATTGTTATTACTTTAAGTTCAAATAGCCACATGTGGCTAGTGAACACGCTCTCAAAACAAGTCTAGCTGAGTCTTGCTGATAAAAGTGAGTGTGGGGCCAGGGGGACTTGGGTTGGTTGACATTCATTTCATGCACCAGGAGGTCAACAGGTCAACTCCTGGTCAGGGCACGTGCCTGGGTTGCAGGCTCAATCCCCAATAGAGGGCATATAGGAAGCAGCTCATCAATGTGATGCTTTTCTCATTGATTTTTTTTTCTCTCTCCCTTCATCTGTCTCTAAAGTAAATTTAAAAAAAAAAAATGAAAAAGAAAGGTCATCAGTAGCAGAGTTTATGCACCTCCCATCTTATGAAAACATATATCAAGGGTCAGGTAGCCTGAGACATAATGGATGAAGAAAAGGTCTTCAAAGGAGAGGGAGCAGCAAGGGGAAGTCCCAAGGACCAGAGAGGACACAGTTGGCTGGGGACTTGAGATGTGATGTGTCCGCTCTGTCCAATATAGTAGCCACTAGCCACATAGGGCTACTAAATGTAAATAAAACTTCGAACATTAAACATTCAGTTTCTCAGTCACGTTAGCCACAGTTCAAGTGCTCAATAGCCATGCATGGCTCGTCCCTACCCTATGGAACCTTGGAGGTACTGAGCTTGTTTATTCTTGTACAAGTCTATTGCCAAGTACTAGAGCTCAAGGAGTGTGGGAGGCAAAGCTAGGGATGGGGCCTCGAGAAAGGGGCTACAGAGAGACTGGGGGGCCAGGCCACAAGGTCCCAAAGGGGCCAGTGCAGCTTATCAGGAAGTCTGGGCTTGGAGCTGAAGGTTTGTCATTTAGGAAGCTTGTGCTGTTGAGCTGTGAAGAAATGGATTGACGATTGAAAGGAGAACCAGAGTGGAGGGATGTGATAAGAGGGGTGCCAGTCCAGGTAAGGGGTGAAATGTGGCCCCGGCTGGGTAGCTCAGTTTGTGAGAGAGACGTCCGGATACATGAAGGTTACAGGTTTGATATGGTCAGGGCACCTAGGAGAATCAGCAATGTATGCATAAATAAGAGGAACAACAAATCCATGCCTCTCTCTCTCTCTCTCTCTCTCTCTCTCTCTCTCTCTCTCCCTCCCTCCAATTTTAAAACAGAGAGAGATAAAGATGACCAAACAGTTACATATTATCTGTTCTCCACCATCCACCATACTTGGCTCAGGACAAGCGTACAGTCACCACTTGCAGTGGGGACATAGAATCACCCACTCAAAACAGGAAAACAGGCCTGATTCCTCAGGAGAGGACATGAAGGTTCATGGTGATTAAATGCACCAGCCTCACAGGCCACACAGTTCGTTCCAGAACAATGCCTCGGCGATTAGCTCCAAAGCCTGAGATTAGCTTTTATTTTAGTTTTGTTCTCACATCAACTTCCCCCACACCCAGCGAGTCACTCCCTCTCACTGCAGTCTCACCCACACTCTGTGTTCCCTTCCCTTTAAGATGAAGAGAATTATATTTTAGAGCCTCCCCTCCCCCACCCCCCCCTGCCAGCTTGTTCTACTCCAAATTAAGGATAATCACAGCTGGTTGGTTGAATTCAATGCCAGAACCAGACCTAGATAAAAGTCTTTTGTATGTGATAGTAAATGTGTGAGCTTTTATGAAAATATGTGTGCCTTTGAGGAATTCAGACATCGGGGGAATTTAGACTAATAATTTATAATAGATTTTCTTGACTAGCATGATAATTTCCTAATGAAAAGAGTGGGCTTTGTGGCAAATTGTGTGTAGCAGTGAAAAGAGACTTTTCTGATGCTCAGTTAGGTGTAAGTTTACCTGCTTATTCTGCTCGTTTTTTTTCATTTGTTTTTCAAAATAAGTCAAACTTTAAAAAACTCCTTAAAACCTTATTTTTGCTTTTTTGTTAACTTCTATTTTGATATAATTTCAAATTTACAGAAAAGTTGCTAGAATAGTACAAAGAACCACTGTGTACCCTTTGCTTAGACACACCAATTATTAACATTTAACACACTTGCTTATTTTCTTTCAACATACACACACATGCATGCACACACAAAATAATTTTTGAACCACTTGAGAATAAGTTGCAGACATAATGCTGCTTTACTCCCTGAATATTTTAGTGTGTATTTTCTAATACTTTAAAAAATATTTTTATTGACTTCAGAGAGGATGGGAGAGGGAGAGATAGAAACATCAATGATGGGGGAGAATCCTTGATTAGCTGCCTCCTGCATGCCCCCTACTGAGGATCAAGCCCTGGGCATGTGACCTGACCAGGAATCCAAACTGTGACCTCCTGGTTCATAGGTCGACACTTAACCGCTGAGCCACACCAGCTGGGCTAATATTTTTATTTTACATAATATAATAAATTAATCAAAACAGAAAATTTAACACTGGGAGAGTATAATTATTCAATCCACAATATTTAATTCAAAAGATTATTCAAATTTTACCAAGTACTCGAATAATGTCCTTTCTAGCTATTTATAACTCCTTCCACAACATCACAGGCAGAATTGAATCCTGGATTATGTATAACATTGAGTTGTTAATCTCTTCTTCAGTCTCCTTAATCTGGAATAATTCTTTTTTTTTTTTTTTTTTTTTTTTTTTTTTTTTTTTACTTTCACAGTATATATTTTTAAAGAGAAATAAATAGCAATAGATTATGGATATGAATAATATAATATAATTATGTATAGTGCTAGAGGCCCAGTGCATGAAATTTGTGCACAAGGAGGGGGTCCCCCTCAGCCCAGCCTGCACCCTCTCCGATCTGGGACCCCTCAGGGGATGTCCGATTGCCGGTTTAGGCCCAATCCCCTAAACTGTGTACACAGGCAGTTGACGTCCTTCTCATAATCCAGGACCACTGGCTCCTAACTGCTCACCTGCCTGCCTGACATGCCCTCCTCCCGTCCCCCCCCCCCCCCCCCCCCCCCCCCCCCCCGCCAGCCTGATCACCCCTAATTGCCTCTGCCTGCCAGCCTGATGGCCCCACTGTGCCCCCTGCTAGCCTGGTCACTCACAACTGCCCCCCGCTGCTGGCCTGGTTGCCTCACGCAGCCTGCTGCTCAGTTGTTTGTTCGTCCCTCACTATCCCCACTGCTGGCCTGTTGCCCCACACGAGTTGCCTGCTTGTTCAGTCATTACTGTGAGGGCGTCCTGACCAATTTGCATATTACCCTTTTATTAGTATAGATGTAGGAATTCATGAGACCATATTAATAAATATAAACACAAATAAATAAGAAATAGGGAAAGTTCTTTCAGTAAAATGATAACTGATAAAAATGTAGAAAAAATAAACAGAATTAGAGAATTCTGTTACATTATAGTAATAATTGATTTAGTCAAGAATTATTTTTTCAGTTTATAATTTTTGTTTTTATATTATTTTGTATCAGTTTCAGGTGTACAGCCTCATGATTAGACAATCCTATACTTTGCAAAATGTTCCCCCAGGCAAGACTTACTAATGGATAGTAAAATTAGCAAATAAAAGTTTAAGAGAAAAAAAAAAGACATTTATATAGTTTCAAAATATTGCCCCACAAATATGTGATGAATCAGAAAGGAAAGGACAATAACTTTACATAGTGTAACCCTGGCGGGTACCCTGTTAACCAAATAGTTAAAGTTAACACACAAATAATGGGGTAAGCCATTATCACCTGCTTCTTGGTATGATGCACAACTTCACTTGGGTGGAATTTCTGTTAAAAAATAAATCTATTGCCCTATGGTTTGGCTCAATGGACAGAGCCTCAGCATGTGGAATGAAGGGTCCCAGGTACGACTCTAGTCAAAGGCACATGCCGGAGTTGCAGGATTGATCCCCAGCGTGGGGCGAACAGGAGGCAGCCGAACATCCTTGATGTTTCTATCTCTCCCTCTCCCTTCCACTCTGAATTCAAGAAAAATATACTTAAAAAAATAATTTTATTGCACTGGCCGGCCAGTGTTCTCAATGGTTAGAACGTCAGTCCCCACACCAAAGGGACCGCTGCCAGTGTTCGGTTTCCAGGTAAGGGCTGGTACCTGGGTTGTAGGTTTCATCCCTGCCCCAGTCAGGGTACATTCGGGAGGCAACCAATCCTTGTGGGTGTGTGTGTGTTTCTCTCTCTCCAACTTCCCTATCCCCTTCCCTCCCTCTCTCTCTCTAAAAATTAATGGAAAAATATCTTGGGTGAGCATTAAAACAAACAAACAAACAAAATCAATAAATATATTTATGAGGAAATAGACAAACTCAAACTGAGGGATAGAGTCTGCCTTTTAAATGACAAACTTGCTCAAATCAAGGGTTGCATCAAAAGTTGCAGTACTGAGGAATACCACTAGACGTCACTGTGGCTTTACAAGTTGGGCTCCGAAGGTCTGTGATTTAAGCTGATAATTTCTTAGCTTCAATAATTTCAGTGCCCTTTAGAGGATTTTTGCCCAACCACAATTGGACCACTATTGGTTTTCTTTGCTTTTTCACCTGTCCTCTAATTTATCTAATGTTTATCTTTAAGTTGGCTCTGTTTTTTTTTTTTTTTAAAAAAGGAAATAAATTTATAGGTGGATAACAAATGGAAACCAGTTCCACTTGCCATAAATGGAAGGTAACCGCAAAAATAAGTGTAACAAAAACAACATAATATAATTAAATTGGAGCTAGAGACTAGGGTCTGCCAAAGGCTCAGAGCCTGTGGCCTGACTTTTTATTTTATTTTTAGAGAGACGTGTTAAAGAGAAGTTGAAGACAGACTAACCCTGCCACTTTCCCCCTGATGTAAGCAAAAGAACTGAGACTGAGAACGGACCTGTCCGTGCGGTTCGGTATGCTTAAGTCTGTATCCACAAAACCTACCACAATGCTTCATACACCATCTAACCAGCCCCTGCTTTCATAAGCTGTCCTAAGTTCTATTATTCCCTCTCACCCTCCCTTTCTTCCTTTCATTCTTCTCTGTTTTTTGTTTTTATTTTTTTAACTCTTCTTCACTATCCCTAATAGACCAGAAATAATGTAGAAACCATACATTATTAATCTTTTTTCTTCAATCTATAGTTAGGCTTTCGTTTTATTTTGCTATTCCTTTCAGTGTAGTATCTGTTTAACTGGCTTTCGTGTTTATTTAAATCTGCTTTTATATTCAGTCTTCTCCCATTTAAACCGCTCACTCCCTTTTAAACAGAGGAGATGATATATACCCTGTGCTGTCAATGTCGAAGCAATTATATGCCACCAAATGACTTGTGATTTGGCATCTTCTCCTGATAAAGGCTTGTGATAGATAGGATGTGGCAGAGGTCAGGAATTCTGCTGAGTACAACCTGAGGGGATGCTTCAAATTGCTTGAGCTTTATCCAAGTCCCCCAGGACACAATCAGAAAGCTGGTCCCCTTCAATTTAGGTGCAGAGGGTTTTCTTCTTCATTCTTCACAGAGATTCAGAGGGAAGACTTCGGAGGCTGAGCCATCTAATTGCAAACTTCACTCCCTCACGTTAGTATAGGTTTTTCCTGCTTTGCATAATTTCTTACAATTGCTAATTTGCTAGCCACAATTAGTGTAGGGGATTTTATAGGATCCGAGACAATTTTTTAGCGACCCGGTGTTACTAAATAATTTGAAAAGGGGAAGGCCAATAATTTACATCAAACATGTTTTGTTTTCTTTTTAAAAATATATTTTATTGATTTTTTATAGAGAGGAAGAGAGAGGGATAGAGAGTTAGAAACATCGATGAGAAAGAAACATCAACCAGCTGCCTCCTGCACACCCTCTACTGGGGATGTGCCCGCAACCAAGGTACATGCCCCTGACTGGAATCGAACCCGGGACCTTTCAGTCTGCAGGCTGATGCTCTATCCACTGAGCCAAACCGGTTTCGGCTGTTTTGTTTTCTTAATACCTGTGTTGCAATTTAGGGAGACCATGATAAGGCAAGAAAATCAGGAAATGTGTGAAGATAAATATGCCAATTATTTTCTGCATTATAGTTATTCTTTCTATAGTTTCCTTTTCTTGGTAAGATAGATTTAATATGCCAGTAGGTGCTCCAAACCTGAGAGGTCAGCTTCCCTAGTCAACAAAACAGAATGCTTCTCATCTTGCATGGCTCCCTGTTCCTATCTGCAAGAAACTTCTTGAAGTGATTTCAGGAGAAATTTTCATGACATGGTGATAATGAATGAATGGAAATATTTTTTTCTCTACACCAAATTCTGTAAAACTATACTCTTGCTACTCACCCATCCCAATTCAGAGTAAGAACACCTGTTTTTTTTGTTTGTTTGTTTTTGTGTTTTCTTCTCTCAATGTTCATTACTACAAGTATGCTGAGACTCAAACCAGGGTGAGCAGATAGAAGATTTTATGAAATCTACTAAATACACTAATAAAAATCAAATACAAAGCATGATTGTTTTGCGAGTTTTTTTGTGTGTGGGTTTTTTTTTTTTTTTTTGTGAGAGACATATTTGAGGTTTGCTAGGGAATTTCTTTGTATTCCCTTTAGCCCTATTTTACTGGTGCTTACTGTTTATGATTTCATGATTCACTTTATGTTTATAGATTCCAGGCGCCCAGCATTCACTCAATTGTTTTATGATATGTTGATGTTGGTCTTAATGAAGGATGGTTCTTTGGCAGAGCCTCCTCCCAAGGTTTGCTGAATATCACCAGTCGGTGAGCCCATTTTTGGAACTAAATCCCAAGTATGTCCCCAGGGCTGCAAATTCTACTTTATTCCATTGTTTCAAAGTGTGTAGAGCCAACATGTCTGTTTGAGATACTGAGCCAAGTATTGTCTTCCCAGCACATCTATAACTATTGATTCCTATGAGGGAGGCCTAATTATATTTGTGCTTATCTTAGGACTACAGCATCGAAAGAGGCTTTAAAGATCTCTCATCCCATCTGGTGCTCGGGTCCCCATTGAATCAGCCTTCTGTGATGCAAGTAATGAAAACCAACGCTGGGCAAGTTAAACCAAAAAGGGCATTTATTTTATTAATAAAGGATGGCTCATGGAATAGAACAAGCAAACAAAACAAAACAAAAAAACAACAGCCCAAGAACCAGGCTCTGCAGGGTCAGAAGCCACATGGATTGGGTTTTAGGTAAAAGGCCCTAATGGGCAACGTCTTTAGGGGTTACCCAGTGGTGACTTCAAGGGGATATTTGGGGGAGCTCTTAACTCCCCCAAAACCCCAATTCTTAGTCTAGGCAGGTGAGATTTACTATCCTTTTCCAAAATGCTTTGCTAAAGAATCCCAGCCAGCCCTCTCCCTTCGACACAGAAATAATAAGGCTGGTACTGAAACAACCACGAGGGGGCACTAGGTTCACATTTCCCCCAGCTCCATCCTGGAACCACTGCGAAGAAGAGGGTTCTGAGGGAGGAAGCCCACCTGACTCGCTCTAAGTCATGATGGGACCACTCTTTGTCCAGGGTTATTGAGAAGTCAAGGCTGTCACAATAGGGGAGAGATCATTCCCCATGAGGAAGACAGGAGGCTCTTCTTCAAGAAAGGAGTGATGACCAGAAAACACATATTCACTGAACTTGCTAAGATTAAAGTGACAATCACTTCTGGTGACATGGGCCACGCAGACTCCTCAAGTAGCTCTTGATGAGGTACTTGAACCAATGGTAGAATTAATGGAAGGCTGCCAAACCTATTTTCAAAAGATAGATTTTTTAAAATCTTGAGCCATTTTAAATAGCTTTCTTATGGTATAGTTTATATGTAATAAATTGTATATATTTAAAGTGTCGTATGTGATAAGTTTTGAATATAGATGTAGCTGTGAAAACATACCTATAATAGATACTATATATATATATATATATATATATATATATATATATATATATATATATAAAATACACACACACACACACACACACACACACACATACAGGGTGTCCTCCAAAAATGTATACAGACTTTAAAAATATATATTTTTTATTGACTTATTATTATTTTTTTACAGAGAGGAAGGGAGAGGGATAAAGAGTTAGAAACATTGATGAGAGAGAAACATCGGTGAGCTGCCTCCTGTACCGCCCCCCGCCCCCCCCCCCCCCCCACTGGGGATGTGTCTGCAACCAAGGTACATGCCCTTGACCGGAATCGAACCTGGGACCCTTCAGCCCGCAGTCCAATGCTCTATTCACTGAGCCAAACCAGTTAAGGCCAGACTTTTTTTTGATAGCTCAATTGATGTTTCTTTCTTTTCATATTTAACCCATTGGAATTAATAATTTTTAAAAGTGTGTACACATTTTTGGGGGACTAAATATATCTGTATTTTATATATATATATTATATATATATATACACACACACACACACACACACACACACACACATATATTGGATATATAATAGATTGTTTAAGAATTGGTTATGAAGTGAATGAACTTTTGATAACCACCACCCACGTGAAGAAATGGCATGGTATTGGCACCCAAGAAATCATCCGTGTACTTTGCCCATTTCCAGTCACAATCCCTTTCTCCTCAACGAGGTAACTACTATTCTCACGTGATAATCATTTACTTGTGCTTCTCCATAGTATTACTGATCCGTAGGCCAGGTATTTTAGTCTTGCCCGAACTTAGAACTAGATATAGACGGAATGATACTGGATGACTCCTTTGCACCTTGATTATTTTGTTCAAGGTTATGTTTTTAGGCTTCTAACTTCTGGCATGATGGAGTGAGAAGGTTGACAAATATTATCCTTAAGTTGGCCAAAACTTCAAAAACAACCATATTAGTGCTCCTGAAATTTACCAAAGCATACCACTAATTGTTGGCTTTTAATAGGCAGAGAGTTTCCATTTTAGGAGATGAAAGATCGGTTGCACAACAATGTGAATATATTTAACGCAAGTGAACTGTATACACTTAAACATGGTTAAGATGATAAATTTTATGTTGTGTATATTTTACACAATTTTTAAAAGGAGAGAAAAAGCCTGCATGAGAGTGAGCTTTCAACACTTGTCACTACACCTCTAAAACACAATGTACCCCCAATTTTTTTTTTAAAAATAGAAGTACAGAAATTGAATTAGTAATTTATTCTCACAGAGAGAGAAGTCCAGAACCAGATTATTTTTTTACTGGTAAATTCTAGAAAATATTTAAAGAAGAAATATTGATCCTTCACAAACGTTTTAAAAAATATGTAGCAGGAAAAAACTTCTAAACTCATTTTGTAAGTCTACTATTAGTCTAATATATCCTGTTATTAAAACTAGACAAAGATCTCATTAAAAAGAAAGAAAGTCTATGAATCTTTAGAGGGAAGGCAGAGGAGGGTCAGGGTGGGGAGTAAGAGATCAACTAAAAGACTTTTATGCATGCATATAAGCATAACCAATGGACACAGACACTAGGGGGGTGAGGGCATGTGCCAGGGAGTGGGGGTAACTATGGGGAAAAAAGGAGACATGTGTAATACTTTAAACAATAAAGAATTTTAAAAAATAGGAAGAAAACTACAGAGCAATTTTGCTCAGGAACGGAGGTATTTTTTTTTAAGTTTTTATTTATTGATTTTTAGAGAGAGAGGAAGAGAGAGAGAGAGAAACATGTATTTGTTGTTCTACCTATGATATTTATACATTCACTGGTTGCTTCTTGCATGTGCCCTGACTAAGGATTGAACCCGCAGCCTTTTCATATTGGGATGATGCTCCCCAGTTGGTTGGAGCATCATCCCGATATGATATTTGAGGAAACAACATCAGTACCCTGGTCCCTGGAAAAAGTCCATGTGATGTTCACTCATTGCTTACTATTTAAAAAAAATCTATATTTTTGTTGATAAATATATATTTAAAAATATGTTTATTAGAGAGTAAGGGAGAGAGGGAGAGAAAGAGAGAAATTATCAGTGATGAGAGAGAATATCTTGCACACACATCACTGGGGATTGCGCCTGCAACCCAGCCAGGGCTGTAGAACTAAGTTTAAAGTATACTACATTTTTAAAAATGCAAATTATAAAACATTTTGGTCTGAAGGTGTAAGTATACTCTTACTGTCCTGAGCTTACCTATTGTCCTGAACTTCCATGCCGATGCGGCCCACACATTTCAAAATCTGTTCTCTATTCTGTTTTATCCTATATGCCTTTTGAAGGGTAACGTTTACCATACAAGAAAATATTTTTTCTCACTCAAACAACTCACATGTTCATGCCATTTAATTTTAGAGCGTAAGTAATGAGTTCACTGTTCTCCATTCTAAAAAGTCAAGTGAAGTAAGAAGAATGGCTGTAAAATACATACATCAGAAGTTATTCCCTTTCCCTGTGGTTTCCAACAGCAAGGGCCATGGAGTCAGAGTAGGCAGTGAGTATCCCGGCTGGCATGGCTCAGTAGTTGAAGCATTAACCTATGAATCAGGAAGTCATGGTTCGATTCCCAGTCAGGGCACATGCCCGGGTTGCAGGCTCAATCCCCAGTGTGGTGTGTGCTAGAGGCAGCCAATCAATGATTCTTTCTCATCATTGATATTTCTCTCTCTCTCCCTTCCTCTCTAAAA
Source organism: Pipistrellus kuhlii (assembly GCF_014108245.1). Classification (NCBI taxonomy): domain Eukaryota; kingdom Metazoa; phylum Chordata; class Mammalia; order Chiroptera; family Vespertilionidae; genus Pipistrellus; species Pipistrellus kuhlii. The sequence continues at coordinate 12,592,044 of NW_023425584.1, forward strand.
AACATAGTATTTTAAAAAGTATATTTATCAATAAAAAATATATATATATATTTTTAAAAGAGTAGGCAATAAGTGAACATCACATGGGCTTTTTCAAGGAACAAGGTACTGATGTTGTTTCCTCAATTTGTGTGAGAAGCCAAAAGAAACCTGCTCCTGCCCCTGACTCCATAGGTTCTTGATGACCCACCTCCAATTCCAGAGCCTTGAGGTTCTGAGTAACAGAACCTCAGGAGTAGCTGACTCCAGTCATTGGGGCGATTCTTCCACATTGATTTTGCACATATGCTCAGAGTAAGGGCATGGCCTCTGTGGATGGCTGAGATTGAATGTCGTCCTCACCACTTATTGCCTTTGGGACTTTTCCAAACTCTCACTGTGCCTCAGTTTTCTCCATGGTGAGAGGAGGAAAATGGACTGTTTCCACATCACAGACCTGCTGTGAGGAAGAGATGAGGTCATAAATGGGAAGGATTCAAACAGTCATTGGCATCTAAAAAGTGCTCAATAAATGTTGGATATTAATCTTCAGACTTGAGGCATAGTAGGCATATATTTAGTTAACTCACCTGGGGAGAGTAATATTCTTGAGAGAAAGTCTTGAATGTAGTTCAGAAATAATTAAATGCCTTCCTTGATTGAAATAGAAAGGCAATTAAGACAATGCAGCTTTTTTCTCTGTGTTATCTAGGACATATTTTTCTCATTTCCTCCTGTAATGGGAAAATTTGAAGCTCACACAGAATGGTGAAAAATTACTCATCTTGAGGTTAATTGTTCCCCAACAAATACATTTCAAATAGGGAAGGTGGGAAAGATTCCGGAGGTGTCGGAAGTCAACCAGTAGCATCCTGTTTGGGACGCAGGCAGGCCTAGGTGTCCTGTTTTGCCAGCATATGATTTGGAAAAATTCTTTAACCCTTCTAGGTTTCAGGCTCCTTGACTATAAATTAGGGATAAAAAATGGCAAACTGCAGTGATGGTATTGTCAGTTTTACAGATGACAGGCTATAGAGAGGACCCTTCTTTTATAGTTGAGCAACAATCCAAAACTTTGCCCTAGATCCTGGGGACTTAACTCTAAAAGGGAGCTACCTGTTTACATAAAATGAGCCACTTAAACAAACTCTAGTCATGTTAGCCAAGCAAACTGTCTCCCAAATGTGTGCCTCTGATTATCTGGGATGGGGCACAGGACAACCCAGATATGTCTCAGGGTACAGGATGGTGGGATGGAGAAAGAGAACAAGGACCACTTAGAATGTCGTAGATGCTGCATTCATTAATTTCGCCACTCACATAATTATTTACTGGTAGTGTTTTATTTATTTAGTTAACAATATGCATTGGGAAGGCTCCATGAGAGAACCTGTGGGAACATTTCAAGGGGAGGGAGAAAAGAGCCGCGGGTTGCCTGGGGTCAAGTTCATCAATAGTCACGTCCTCTTGATGACCTCCTCCAACAATATCAGAGCAGGCTAATGCCAAAATAACCCTAAAGTCTCAGTGGCCTCCTATGATAGAAGTTTAGTTGTTGCTTGTACAAAGTCTGTTTTCTCATGCAGTCATTGAGTGACCCAGATTCCTTTAACCCTGTGATTCTGATATATCTTAGAGCAGGGGGTCAGCAAACTATGATTCATGGGCCCAATTTAACCTACTATTCTCATAAAAAGTTTTTTTGTGTGTAAATTAAGTTTTATTGGAACACAACCACACTCATTTATTACCTATCACTTGGGCTTTGTAGCTCCTCTGATGCTTACATTGGCAAAGTGGAGAACTTGTGACAGACTCCATGGCCGATGAACCCTAAAATTACAGGAAAAGTTTGTTAAGCTCTAAAGCATTGGGTCTTATCTTGGATTCTCTAATTCAGCTCACAGAGGGAGAAGAAGAGTGGAAGATTATGTGGGAGGTTTTTATGAATGATGTCTTCCATCAATTCCATCTGTGGGTGTTTTTTTTGTTTGTTTGTTTGTTTTTTTCAGATCTCAGTCATGAAGCCTACCTAAGCTGCTAGGGAAGCTGAGAAATGCAGCTTAGCAATGGTCCAGAAGGAAAACACAGTTCTCCATGGACTGGTACTGCAGTAGATTCTTCCACTTATTCTATCCTCTGTGTTCTTCAAAACAACTGTCTAAGGTAAGTACAGTACTACTGTGCAAATGAGGTATCTGAGGTTCAGAGAGGTCAAGCAACTTGCCTCTGATGCCCAGCATCAGAATAGTAGGAGTGAGGATTTGATAGTCAGAATATGTTGTTCTGAAGCCTGTGCTATTTTTTCTGAAAAAAAATTTTTTAAATTGTAAAATATACAGAAAATGTGCCACTTAAGCCATTTTAAGTGTATAGTTCAGTGGCATATGACACACACACACACACACACACACACACACACGAGGCCAGGTGCACAAAATTTGTGCAAGGAGGAGGGGTGTCCCTTAGCTAGGCTGTACGCTCTTGCAATACGGGATCCCTTGGTTAAGGTCCTTAGGCCTGGCCAGTGGTCAGAGCCTATTGGGGTTTTCCTGCCCCCCAGCTGCTGGCATCTGGCCCTGCCACTGCTTGCCATCTGTGCAGTGCTGCTCCCCCTCCCCTGCCACCAGTTGCCTCCCTCTGCAGGCGACAGGTGTGGGGCGCGATTGCTTAACTGGCCTGGGCCTCCCTCTTTGGGGTGATTGTGGGGCAATGGCTGGACCCCATGACCAATTGCATTGCACCTGCCTTGGCTGGCCTGGTACCAGTGCATGTCATAGCATGGTTGTCCGGATGGTCCTTCTGCTGTTCCATTGTTCAGTCGATTTGCATATTATGCTTTTATTATTATAGATTTAACATATTAATATATTTTTATTGATTTTAGAGATAGAGAGGAAGAGAGAGAGAGAGAGAGAGAGAGAGAGAGAGAGAGAGAGAGAGAGAGAGAGAGAGAGAGAGACATCAGTGTGAGAGAAAAACATCTTGGCTGTCTCTCACACTGGGGATTGAGCCCCCAACTTGGGCCATATGCCCTGACTGGGAATACAATCTGACACCTTTCATTGCATGGGACTATACTCAAACAACTGAGCCATACTGGCCAGTGCTGAAATATATTTTTGAAAGTAGAAGATTCCTAGATTTTGATAGAAATGTAAAAGCGTAGGGCTTTCATTGCAATGATTGTCTTAAAAAGTTAAGCATAGTCAGGCTTAAAACTGAATGCTAACACAAAGTTTCCAAGCTCTAATTTTAGTGGATGTTTATTGGTGCCAACAGTGATTCTTGACTGCCATGGGCTGATTACAAAGGGACAGAGGTTGATTTGATAGAAAAATGACTCATTTAAGCTTTCCCTATACTATATTAATTAAGGAATGCTTTGCAGTCATTCAGAAAAAGAAAAAAAATGGTAGGACAATTGAGACATCACCCAGGACATCATTATATAGAGATGCCATTCTCCAATTAACCTATTTTATTGAATTCAAAACCATGTTGATGTTTGACTGGCAATTTAATTTCCACAAAACAATGGCACCCAGCACATTTTATTATTGTTCATTTGTAAATCTTTGGCGTTGTGGCATTTTTCTTTTCCATTAACTTTGAAATTGGGTTTCAGTTAAGTGTTATATGCATAAAGATTGTATTCCTAGTTTAATGCTATGCATATTTAAGAAGATAGTAAAATTAATTTAAATAAAAACACGAGAAAGCCAGGGAAACTTTTCTCTTTAAAAGGTGTGTATAAGATTCAAGTTTACAAGATAGTTCCCTTTGACAAAAGACTGAAATTTGAATTAGGAAACTGTACCTGCAGGACAGACTTAAGTTAAGCTGCAGTAACAAGCAACCCCTAGATTCTAGTGGCTTAACGCACTTCCTTGCAATAATCAGTTGCATATGGGTAGATACCTCTGCTCATCACGACCCTGACAGCAGGACCTACACTGATGGATCTACCTTCAGTAATATTTCTGGCTTAGGGGAGGAGTGAGTACTCTGGAGGTTTTCTGTCCTTGAAGTAAAATGCTGTGGCTCAAGAAAGTCTTATGACCACACCTAACTTCAAGAAGAGGACTACAGTCTTTTTGGGAGGAGAGAGAAACCAGCGGACAGCTATAATGTCTGCAACAAGAAGTACCCTGCATCTTTCTACAAAGGAATGCCCTATGGCCTAGTTTTGAAACTTTCTATTTCCTAGTAAAGTTGCACAGAGCTTTCTTAATTTCACAGGAGTCTGTGGCTCCTGGGTTACAGCCAAACCCTGCTGCTTACCAGCCCCATGGCATAGGCAGATCTAAACCTCAGCTCCTCCGCTGTGAAATGGGGGTGGGGAGAAGTGGTGGGAAGATGTCTGTCGCACTGTTTGTTGAGAAGAGTCAAAGTAATAACTGGTGGAACCTCTTCATCAGTTGTAAATTATTATCTAGATGAAGGAAGTAGTATTATTTCTGGCAATCAATCATGCCACGTGAAGGAGAAAGAACACATAATAATGATTCCACCCCACAGCACTTGTCACACAATCAATATTGTCTCACAAGTTTCCCAGAAATCCACAAGAAATTTCTTTTGGTGATCTGATAATGAAACCTGAAGAGAGTGGTTCTCCTATAAAAAAGCAAAAAAAATTTCCTCTTGGCTGGAAAATGACAAAGCATTTCACAAGACCCTGAATCTGTATGGTCCGCTTTTCTAGCAGATATCCACATAAAAAAAAAAAAAAAAAAAAAAAAAAAAAAAAAAGAGGTTGAAGAAAAGAAGTACTATCTATCTTGCCTAAGAAGCATTTTTTAGAAAGTTGGGATCCATGTGGAAAGAGTAAAAATGTTTTATGAAAGAGCAATGAAGATAGAAACACAGGGAGAGTCTTATATGGTAGGATTGACTCCTGAAACTGCTGTCACCCAAATATCCCAGTATTCTTGCTTTGTAGATAGAACTGAATGGCACCTCGATTTTGTCTAACACTCCTGTTTTCCAGATGAAGAAAGTAAGGTCTAGCAAAGTTAAACGACTTGCCCTAGACCAGTAGTCAACAGAGCCAAATATCAACAGTACAACGATCAAAATTTCTTTTGAGAGCCAAATTGTTCAATCGTAAGCTTCTTCTAATGCCAGTTCTTCAAAATAGATTCGCCCAGGTATTTTGTGGAAGAGCCACACTCAAGGGGCCAAAGAGCCTCATGTGGCTCGCGAGACGCAGTTTGCCCACCACGGCCCTAGATGGTGTTCCTTAAGCACAAGTTGGTTAGTCAAGTGTTCTTCCCTACCATCGACCTGAAATTATAGAAATGAACACAATGGAGGAAGAAATGTTTCTTCCATATAACTGAATCGAATCCGAACCTAGGAAATCCCCTTCATGGTGTACCTGCAAAGCTGGCAAAGGTCTCCCTGGACATTCTTGAAGATGGTCCAGCAGTGATTTTGACAAACCTTCTCAGCATTTCTAAAATTCTGTTGTTTTCCGCATTTCAGAGTCTTCTAAATGGTACTTTTGACTCACAGGAAATGTATGAATTAAATAAGAAAACAAGGAATAGATTTCAGATGGAGTAACTTCATTATCTAATTGTTCTTAAATAGACGTGGAAGCCCACATGGTACTCTAGGAGAAGAAACCTCACACTGTCCAAGGAAAGATGTGTTGCCTTCCTGGGCATATTTGTCAGGAGAGGCTCAGTTTGCTAGGGACTTACAGTAACAAAAGATGATTTCCCATTCGTGCGAAAAGTCCTCAGTGGGTTCGAAGGGTCTCCACTCGGCATTATCTTTGCAAAGAGTGGCGGGGGGTGGGGGAGGATTGCATCTGGGGGTCACCTGCATCTGTGGCACAGATGCTTTTAAAACTCCTGCCATGGACAATGGGGGGGGGGGAGAGATGGGGGGGCATATCTAGGGAGGGGTTTGGGATGGGACTGGGGGAATAAGGACAATTATGTGAGACCATAATCAATAAAAAAATTTTAAAAAATTAAAAAAATAAAACTCCTGCCTATAAATAATGCATATTACTTCTGCTAATTTCTCATTTGTCAAAGCAAATCACAGGGTCACATCTAAATGCACAGGGTTCAGCATACTTCCATCTGACTATGCACCTGGAAGAAGAAAAACTGATTTTGATGAACATCTCTGGTGACTACCATACTAGGAATAAAAGAGAAAACAACAGACCCCCCCCCCCCCATGACAAAAAGCTGGTGTCTAATACCAGCAATATGAATCAAATACCAAATCAGGATAATAAAATATCTGTCAACTTTACAATAAAACCATTTAATATTAATTTGCTGCAGCTAAAACTTTCTGAATTTGTTCATCTTCTTACAAGAGTATTGCATAGAATGGGCAGCAAATACAAATGAAGTAAACAAAATTGGGGCTGGCTGAGATGAAGTTTCTAGAAAGTCATTGTGGGCTAACTAAATAGGGAGGCACATTTATGCTTTCTGTAGATTTTATTAGACTAATTTCTCTGAGGAGAAATAGCTTCTTTATGACGTAACTGTGCTAGTCAACAGACTTTCTGAAGTAATTTGATAGCAGGAAAGTTATAGCCTGATCCAACAGAAGAGTTTGTCTTCATTGAAATTGCTAATAGGAGTAATTGTTTAATGATCTTTCTAAAAAGAGACCCCTGCCATCCAGTGTGGCTAGGTGGCTGAGTGGTTGACCCAGGGGGTTGCTGGTTAGATTCCGGGGTGAGGCACCTGCTGGGTTGCTCGCTCCATCCCTGGTGGGGAAGTGTGTGTGTGTGGAGGGGGCAGACTTACAGGAGGCAGCCGGTCTATGTTTTTGTCTTTCTGCCCCTCTTCCTTCCTCTCTCTGAAATCAATGAAAACATATTTAAAAAATAAAAAAAGGCCGTGAACCCTTAAAACTTAGACTTTTGGGGAAATGTCTGAAGGTCTGAAATATGTTTTAACAACCCTCATTTGTTTCTTTTATTTGGGCACAATCATTTGATTAGATATATATTTTTAAACTTTTTGTATATTACCAGCAACAGAGTGTTTCAAGTGGGAAAATGCAAACTAGCTCAGAATGTCCCCTAAATTAAAAAAAAATAGAGTTTTGTACTTTCCAGAATAGTAAGCATTTTTTTAAAAATAGTCTTTCTTTAAATCTTTCTTGGTAGAAATCTACAGAGCAGGAGGAAAGGGTGAGAGTCAATGTCCACTGAGTGACTGTTTAATTATATCATCTCCTCCCCTGCCCCTTAACATTTTATAACAGAGCAAGGTTAACATGAGCACGCCAAACACAATAAACATGCTTTATTACATATTTTATGTTCAAGATGAAAATGTAGACACAACAGTGAGATCATTTTATACAGAGGTACAGTGAATTCCATGTGAGTAGGGGAAAGTCAATTTTGTGTTTTGTGCTTTAGTTTTTAAAGCTCTCTCTAAATGAACTGGGGTTCATTTAGCAAAGATGGCAGAGCCGGGGCTGGAGTGGACGCAACCCTGGCACCTGTCTACAATAATGACATCAGAGTAAAATTTTATTGAGCACTGACCACAGTATGAGGGACTATATCAAGTACTTGGCAATTTTTCCTCAATAAAACCTCACAGCAAACTTTCTTTCACAAATGAGGAAATTAAGGAGGTCACCTAGCTAGTGAGTGAAGAAATACTCTTTGGGGGTAAATCATTGTAGTGGCATTTCAGTTAAGGTATCTGATAATTGCTGTATTTTTTTTTTTTTTTTATATCCCAACTCTCTCAGAGAAGAAGGAATTAAAGCTGGAGGTGGTTCATTTATTCATAAGTATACAAATGCCTGCTCTGTGCCTGGTCCTAAACACCATGCATATAGAGTTGAATAAGTCTGCAAGGTGCAGAAGTTAAGAAAAGCGGGCTCTAGCATCAGACAAACAGGCCTGGGTTGGGCTCTACAATGTGACTTTGTACAAGAACTCTCTCGTCTCATCCACAAACCGGGAAATTATATTGGTGCTTACTTCATGGTTTCGCTGGGAAAATTAAATGAGATAATGAAGGTGCTTATAATGGACAAGCTCGTTGCTCCATAGTATGGTCAGTAAATAGTAGGTTTTAATAGTTATTTGCATTGTCATTACCATACGCAACAGTAACAATAATCATTGTTGGGGAGCTCTTGATTGGGGAGGGAGAGACTTTTAAACATTTCTTGTCCAATGTGATATGAGCACTGGGGAAACCAGGGGAGGCAAGAGTGATGGCCTAGAGGGGTTTGTAGAAGTTTCACAGAAGAGATGAACTTTGAGCTCGTGAGAGAAGGGTGTAGGCATGCCAGTCTCCTGGAAGGTACACCGGCCAGGGGAGGGCCACGCATGGTTGGGGAACCTGGAGGCGCTTGCGAAGTGGAACTCCGGGGGATCGCAAGGTGGCGCTGTGGTTCCACGAAAGGAGGAGATTCGCGCGCCCACGGATCACCGCACGCCCAGGGCCCTGGCTTCCAAGAGGCAGGGCGGTGTTGTATTGCTCGGTTGGGCACGATCTTCACACAGCCACCAAATAATGACAGTGATAAAGATAATAAACACAAAGGCAAATAGCCCCGAAGTAATCTCCGTTAGGACACGCGGCATCAATAATCATGAAGAGCGTGGAACTGTCCAGCAGGGATCACTTGCGAGCGCAGTCCTGGTAAACTTGTGGGGCGCCCGTGGCAATCCCGCTCGCCCGCAGCCCTGGGCGCTAACCTGCAACCTCCAGGCGGGTCGGCTTCCTGCTACCCGCAGGCAGAAGGAGCAACAGTTCCCACACCGGCCCTTCTGTGATCAGTCTGCACCCTGCCTGACAGCATGACACATGCACACGTGGACACACGCGAACCACCTCTGGGCTCAGGCTCGCTCACCCACAAGTGTACGATCCTCTGGCACACACACCCACTCGCATAAACCAGACACTTGGCACATGCACACACTTATACACATGCACACGTGTGCAACAATCAGCCTCTGAGCGCACGCCCACACGTGCACCCAAGTGGGTGCTGTCACTCACTGGCGCACGCTCTTACTGGACTGGCCCACAAACAGGCAGCCGCTCTTCGCTCATACAAGCATATGTGGACACTCACATCACCGCCTCTTGCATCTCAGTAGCTAACAAAGACCTCCAAGCAGTGAGCGGTGCCTAAATATGTGTGAATTGTGACCTGGGTGCCTTGCGCTAAACTTCTCACTTCCCCACAAGCAAACGGGCCTACAGCGTTCTCACCCTTCCTCCCCACATCTCAGGCAGCCTCAGTTTCCAGCAAACGGATTTGCATTTGAAGGGATGCTAATTTCCAAAGAGCCAGGAGCTCCCTCCTCCCACATTTGAGCCTCCTTTCTGCCGTAGAAGTCGGCGAGGGCCCCTCCCCATCCCATTTTCTAATAGTGTGGTTGGAGGACTGTGGGGAAGGGCTGGGATAAGGTAGGGTCCCACCCAGTGATAGCCTGGGATTGGGAGATCCTTTCCGGGACAGGGCCCCCAACTGGATTCCCTCAGCTCAGAACACCATTAGCTTTTAGCCATTTGTGGTCATGCCAAGGCTATCTGGTCTGCCTCCGTTAGAGCACATCCGCAGGCGCCCAGGTTTCTGTCCCCGGATGAGTGTCGCAAGCATCCCCCTAAAGTCTCCTGTGTAGTCCATTTCAAAGCCACCTTGCCCCCGCATGGACCTCGAAGCCCTCAGCTAAAAGTGGGAGAAGCAGAGGACTGGGGTTCATTTAGCAAAGATGGCAGAGCCGGGGCTGGAGTGGACGCAACCCTGGCACCTGTCCCGGGAAGCCAGGGGGGGTCAGGAGTCCCTCTCTGCCCGCAGGGATACACACCCGGTCTTCTCATGAGGACTTGGCACAGTCCCTCCTTCCCCCTCCTCCCTCCCTTCTGCTGCCTGCCCTCAGGAGGCGACTTGCACCCAAGCTCTTCTGTCACCCAGATACTCTGGGTTGGGAGCCAGAAGGGATTTGTGCCGGGGAAGACGGGGGGTAGTGGTTTGGAGCTAAGGTTAAGGGCACAGGTTCTGGGGTAATTTCGGGAGGGTGACTTTGTTAGCAGCGTGGCCCCCAACAGGCTGACTCATTTCAGTCACAGGGCGGCTGTTTCCTCACCTGTAAAGCAGGAGTGATCTCACCTGCCTTCGAGGTCTGTTGTGGGAATTCAGTGAGTTTATGCCCGTAAAGCCTTCGACCCAGGAGAGGTATTATTATCTGGGGACCGCCCAGGGGAAACCCCAGCGAGCGGGCAGGCTTCCTCTGGGAAAGGTCTGTTCCAACCCGCTGCCCAAGCCCTCATCCTAGGCAGAGTAAGAGCTCAGAGCCCTGGACTGATCTACCCCCCCAACCTCCCCAATTCCCCCCGCGCCCCTGCCCACGGTGTTGTCGGCCTGCTCTCCACCTCTTAGCTTTTAGCTGTCTGGGGGTACCTCTGTCACCCCCTGGGCCCCGGTTTCCCTGTCTGTACTACGGGGGCTTCCAGGGGCTGGCAGGAAAGGGGACCCTGTTTGCAGCGCGGGGTCGGGGACTGGGATCAGGTTGAAGAAATGACCCCTTCCCTTTCTTTGCCACTTGCCAGAGCTGGCTGAGGGCGAGGAGGGGGAGCAGACGGATTTCCGGAGCAGCCGTGGCTGCGGCTCCTGTGTGCTCCCGGAGGGCAGCGATAGGAGTCCCTGCGGGGCGGGGCAGGGGCAGGGGCAGGGGCAGGGGCAGGGTTCTGACCGCGGGCCACCTGGCCCCGCTGCCCCGCTGTCCCGCCACCATCCCGGGCCGTCCAGGTCCTCGCTTCCCCAGGGGTTCGGGCTGCCTGGCACCCACTCCCATTGCTCTCTTCCCGCGGGCGGCGCCCTGCCTCTGCTCCCCTCCCGGCCTCGGCTCCGGAGGGCCAGTCGTCGCCTTTGGAGCCTGCGATGTGCGGGGGAGGCTTCGGCCTTCGCACTCCGCCCTCCCCCCACCTTTCCCTTTGCTTCTTCTCTGCACAGCAGGACGCGTCTCCCCCTCCCATTCCCCCCCCCCCCCCCCCCCCCCCCCCCGCCTCCGGCTAGCGGCAAAAGGAAGCGGGCATCTCCCGGGCTGGGGGCCCCTTTGGGAGGCGCGTCCTCGCTGGGGAAACGGGGATCCAGGAAACGTTCGGAGGGAGAGGTCTCCTGGGGGCGGACGAGCAGAGAGGATCCTCTGTCCCCCGGACGCCCGGGCCCGGTTAATTCCAACCCGGGGGCCCCAGCAGTTGTAGTTCGGCAGATATTTTCCTGCCTCTGCTCTTTGCGGGCGAGAGTTGGGACCGGCGGGGAGGGTTCCGCCTCCACCCCTTCCCCGGTACACCTCGGCCTGGACTGTTGCCCTTCAGGAGAGGGAATCGCTTTTTCTACTCTTACGCGGGTTGGGATATCCCAAAGCCAGAACGTTTCCAAGTTCGGAGTGAGGTGTGTTGGCGACTTTCTTGCCGGGCCTGGGCTTCCTTTAGCCGGGAGGGAGCAAGGGCTGGGCAGCCTCATCTACTTTTTGGAGCAACCGAGGAGGGGTTTTGAGGATGCTCACTTCCACCAGTAAAGAAACTCCGAGGAGCTCTGCTGGAGACTTAAGTCCAGAGGGAAATGCCATGCCTTTCCTTCCCATTGCTTCTTCCACATATAAACCCATTTTGCTGTATATTTATTTTTCTCATGCACAGGTTCCCCTCTCCCCCCACAACACACTTTCTCTCCCCCGTCCCCCCTCCCGAATTCTGCAGGTTTGGACAAGACCTGGGAATCTGCATGTCTATCCCACCCTCCCATAGGATCAGGCTGGTGAGTGGGATCGAGGCCAACTGTTACAAGCTGCCCTAAAAAATATGCTACAAAGCCTGGGCGAGGTTCCACATACAAGTATCTCTCCTTGCTGGAGGTGTGACTATAACGTAAAAAGGAAGGAACCAGTGTATACTTCATGGTCTCACCCTCCCCAGGCATGCTGTGCTTTTGGGACGTGGTGCTAACCTTACATCAGAGAAGACCCGTGTTGAAGGGATTTTTCAAAGTTTAAAATTGCAGTTGTGAGTTCAATATTCATGAGAGGAAATTCACCAAAATCCAGGGCTCATCCTTCTCTGACTCTTTTCTACCTTCTCTCTAGGTGGGAAGAAGGAATTCTTGTTTACACACTTATTACTGGGTGAGAACGGGCCTGGTTAGAAAAGCTGTGGCTACACTCTGCAAGATGAAAATAAAGTGTACTCAGCATCCCAGGTGAGGCACCTGCTGCCCCCACACAGCCAAAGGGCCCTAGTCTTATCAAAAGATTGCTGCCCCCTCATATTTTCCCTCCTCCTATGGCCTGGCAGATATGGAGATTGCCTCCTCTTATTTTTAATGCTTGATGATTACTGGCTCTGGAGCAGGAAGTAGGCTGCTAGAAGCTTCGATTTCTCTGGTCCAATTTCTCTTTGAACCAGGCTGCTTCAGGCCCCTCAACAAACACATCATTTCTGGAGTGCCTCTATAGTCTTCTTGACTCCCCCCCAATACCCCCCCTCTCCCATCCATCTGTTGTGTCTCATGATCCTGATCCTCAGAGAGGCTGGATCTCTCCTTTCTCTGGCACCTGTACCACCTCCCTTTGGCAGTGATCTTGTCCCCCATCATGTACTCCCTATCACTGGGGTATATCCCTCACCAAACTCAACTTGGAGTCCTGAATACTATTTACTGCAGAGTAAAATGGAGGCTCCGGTAATTACAAAGAGGGAGGCCTGGGTCCTATGCCAGGGGTATCTGGGACTCAGTGATAGGGCCGTGGCCTCTGCTTCCTGGTCCCTCTCCCTTCAAGGATCCCCTCAGAGCAGGCAGGGGGAGAGACTGGCTCTTGAGGACCCTTTGGGCCTTGAGATTAAGCTCGGAATTTTGGGAAGTTTTCAGCAGGCCCAGTTTCAACTGCGTATTTAAATTCTAAAGAGATGGAGAAGGTCCAACTCCCTCCATCTTTCCTCCCCACAAACCTATAATCCTTCAATTCTCTGCACCAACATGTCCCTCTTGTGCACCCACTGTGTGCCAGGAACTCTGGTAGATGCTGTGGGAATCCTGATGGATCAGACAGAGCTCCTCAGGAGTGTCCTGGAAGAGATGGTGTGAATTATGGTGCCAGGGAGAAAGTGATGAGTGTGCTAGTGGTCCTGATGAGATGGTCTGAGGGCTGGGAGGCTTTGTGCAGGAGATAAAGCAGTGTTTTGAGGACAGTGGCCATGGACTGACAGGCCTGGAACACAGGCTTTCATCTAGTCTGGGAATCAGGAAGTGGCTCCCACTTTCCTGCATTGCCAAGAGTACAAAGCATAACTCTCGCCTGTCTCCATTCCATTCTGCATGGGCATGTGTACTTTTCCATCACTGACCCCAGGAGCTTTCTGAATCAAAGGGCCAAGCAAGGCCAGCAGAAAGGGGACCTGGATTTCTGGCAAAGATTTTCCCCGAAGGAGTCCTTAGCAGATTTGGCTGCAGCCAGGGAGTTCCTTTGAGGGCAATGAAACAGAAGTTCATCATGTGCTTATTAGAGGTTACAACCTGCTAAAAAATGATGGGGCACATTACCCAGAAACATCTACCTAGATATTTCCTTTGCCAGCCTCAAGCATGCATGCCAGAGGCCTGAGGCGGGAGATCTTTCCTTCTTTCTTTCCTGCTTTCCTTTAATCTCTCTTGACATATGCCAGGGGCAGAATTTGGGGAGGGTTTGTGCAAGCCCACTCCCAATTGAACAAAAAGGATGAGGATGAGAGAAACCCTGCACCAAATAAACAGACTACTCAGGGGCCTTGTTGTTGCTTTGGTAGTTACTCTAAAGGAAAACTACTTTGGGGGCGGGGGTGAGGGGCTGGGATAAAAAATGAGTCAATTTAAAAACACATCCTGACACAGTTCCAGTGAGAGCATTCATTCCACCGTTTACGTATCCGCAGATCACTAGAGGGAGGTGAGCATCTGAGGACAGGACCTCTACAGTCTTCGGCCTCCAGGCTAGCGGCCAAGTGAGAAGTGTTTGCAGAGGCCAGACTAGGGGCAGAGCCCGCCTCCCAGCCCCACCCCTCCCAGCGTGAAGGCGGTACGCTCCGCGAGCCACCGGCCCCGACCTCCACCCAGCACCCTTTTCCCACCCCACCACCCCTTCCTCAAAGCGAAGAGGTGGGCACCTGGGACGGGCGTCCTGCTTTTGTTTTTTTTTTTCTTTTTCTTTTTCTGCCTGGGATCTCCCGTCTCCTCCACTTTGGCCCCCGACGTCCCAGAGCAGCGGAGCAGGACGCGGGCAACGGCCCCGGGAGGGCGCAGCCTGTGCTCCTCCAAGCGCGCTCAGGGCGCGGCGAGGATGCTAAACCGCCACGGCCAGGATGCAGATCCCAGCTCAAATCCTCGAGAAAAAGAAGGTCCCCACCCGTTCCTTCCGTCCCCATCCTCTGGCCAGGCTCTGTCCTGCTCAGCCCCGCTCCTTCCAGCTCAGACGCTCGAGCTCGGCGGTCCTTCGCCCGCCACTTTGCGAGGAACTTTGGCCGGCTCCCGGGAGCCGCCGGGAGAGGGATGTTAATGAGGGGGCGTGGTCCTGCACTGCGAGCCAGCGGGCTCCCGAGCAGCGATTGGCTGCGGCGAGGCGGAAGAATGACGTTATGCAAATGAAGGGGCGGGCCTGGGAGGCGCGGGCCCCGCCTCCTCCCTTTGGGGTTAGTGTGCCTGTGTTTAGCTCTGGGGAGAGTCAAACTGGATTCCATAGGGAAAGCCTGCAAATCACTTCTATTTTAGCGAGGAGAAAACAGAATCTCCATCCAGCAGGGTCCACCCCTCTCTCTTTCTCCCTCTCCTCTCCTTCTCTCTCTCTCTCCCTCCCCCCCTTCCTCTCTCCCTCTTTCTCCCCCCTTCCCCCCCATCCCAATCTCCCTCTCTGGTGTATCTGTCTACGGCAACCAGCGTCCTCCTCATCTATACGCACTGAAGGAAAGAAACATCTTTGGTTGGGAGAGAAGGAGGGAAAAAAAAGAAAGAGGAAAAAAACTTGCCTGGTTGTGGAAAATGACACTTGAAGTAGCAAAGCCGGCAGCGCGAGTTGAGTCTATTGTTTCTTAAATTGCCATCAGGGCTTTTTTTTTTCTTCCTGCTTCTTCAAGTGAAGGGTACCTCTGCAAAAGGAAACTCCAGCCCCTCCTGCCCTCCACCGGCCTGTGATCATTACAAAAAAAAAAAAAAAAAAAAAAAAAAAAAAAAGCAAAAAAAAAAAAAAAAAAAGCACCCAAACCAAAAATTAACCAACCAAACAACCCCCAACAGCCAAGCATACATCTCATTTTTTTTTTTTTGGTCTTTTCGTTGGATTTTCCCTTCTTTTTTTCTGCCTTTTTTTTTTTTCCGGGTTATCGCTGTTTTGAGCGACGGTTTACATTTTTTAAAAATTTGCTTTCTAGCCCGCCTTGATCTTCCAACGCGAGTTCACCGTCTTTAAAAAATCTCTGGCTGGCGTTTTTTTCTTTCCTTTTTTTTTTTTTTTTTTTTTTTTTTTTTTTTTAATATTTTCAAGGGGGAGGAGATTTTCCACAAGAAAAGGTTGTTTTCATGTTTGGGATTCAGGAAAGCATCCAACGGAGTGGAAGCAGCATGAAGGAAGAGCCGCTGGGCAGCGGCATGAACGCGGTGCGGACGTGGATGCAGGGCGCCGGGGTGCTGGACGCCAACACGGCGGCGCAGAGGTGGGTACCGCTCGGGGACGCGGCCGGGGCGGCGAGCCGGGAGCGGGGAGCCGGGAGGCGGTGGCGGCGGCGGCCGCCCGGGGCCTGGCCGCAGCCGTGCGGCCGCCGCTCCGCTCCGCTCGCCTCCGGGCTCCGCGCTCCGGGGCCGCGCTGCCTGAGTCGCCTGAGGCCGGAGGGCCGGGAGCTCCCGCGAGGAGCCCACGCTTTGCCGGCACTTTCCCCTGCCGGGTCTGCGGCTGTTTTCATTTTGTTTTAAGCCAGAAGAGGCGAGAGTCTCAGCAGCTTGATGTTGGATATCTGTGTTTTTATGACTGCTTTCTTTTCTCTTCTCTTCTCTTCTTTCTTTTTCTTTCTTTCTTTCTCCTTTCTTTCTTTCTTTCTTTCTTTCTTTCTTTCTTTCTTTTCTTTCTTTCTCTTTCTTTCTTTTCCTTCCTTCCTCCTTCCTTCTTCTTTCTCTTCCTTCCTTCCTTCTTCCTTCCTTCCTTCCTTCCTTCCTTTCATTTCTTTCTCATTCCTTCCTTTCCTTCTGCCTTTTTGTCTTCCCTCATTTTAAAACTTTCCTTCTCTTTCCCTTCATTCCTTTCCTCCCTCCCTCTCTTCTTCCTCCCTCCTTCCTTCCCTTTTCCTTCCTTCTTTTCTCCCTTCTTTCCTTTCTCCCTCCTTTTTTACTTCCCTCCCTTTTTTCCCCCTTCTTCCCTCCCTTCCTCTCTTTCCTCTTCTTTCTTCACCCCTCCCCCTCATTCTTCATCCCTGACCCTCTTTTTTTCTCTTCTTTTCTGTGTTCATTTTGCCCCAGAATCTTCTCTTATTCCCCCTATCAGTGTTTCTCAGTCCACTCAGGAGAACAGCAACTCCCAACTTTAATTCTGACGTCTCCTGGAAGTCTTCCCCACCCTGTCTCCCTGGCCCCTCTAGCCCCTGTCCAACTCTCAGCCTCTGGGATGCTGGGTTGTGTTGCCTTCGGGCACTGCCCTTGGAGGTTGACAGGGGGAACTTCCCTGGGCGCCCTGGGCACTCTTTCTGGGGACTCCTGGTCCCAAGTGAGAAATGGCCATTGCCCCCCACCCCTCCAGGCCACCGCCAGCTGGGCTTCAGGGAGTGGGAGACCTGGCGGCCCCAGGCCTTATCGGACCCAGCGAGGGCGGAAGGGGAAGAAGGAAGATGACTAATTACATCATCCTTATTTTCTCTGGGCTGCGGACAAGTGTCGTTAACACTGTTTCCATCCCCACTGTGTACAAAGATGGGGGTGGTAGGCAGTGAGAGTGAGTTGGATAACTGGGCTTGAAGTGAAAGTGTGTGTTTGTGACACGTGTGTGTTTGTGTGTGTGTGTGGGAGCGCGCTAGTGTGGGGCAGGTCAAGCTGTCAGTGGCCGCCGCCCCGCTCCCCGGGCGCCCCAGCCTCTAGCCCCAGGGTGGGCGCTCTCAGCCGTGAGCCCTGGTTCTTAGGGTTTCTGCAGAGTGTGAGGATTTCTGCGGAACGGGAAAGTTTGTCAGGACAGGTCTTTTTTATTTAAAAACAACACCACCAAACACAAAACACCCCAGCTCCCCTTTCCACAGTGACCACCCCTGACAGCTCTGCGTTCCATCCTTAGACCCCTTTCCCCCGCGCTTTATGGGGCGGGTGGGGGGCCCGTGGCTTCCCGCGGCCGGGCGCCCGCGCCTGCAGGGGAGCCTGAGGTTTCCCGGAGGATGGTTTCCGCAGCGAGCAGCTGAGCCTGCTCCCCATCCTTCCGCACCAGCCCACGGAGCAGAGACGGGAGAGACTCGAGGGGGCGGCGGGACCGATCCCCATGCCCCCTCCCGCTGAGCTGTCAGTGAGCTGCTCCGTTCCGCGGACGCGGGTTCGCCTCCTCCACGGCCACGCTCCTGGCTCCCCACGCCGCGCGCCGGGCCGGAGCCCGTGCCTTCCCTGCTGCGCAAAACGCAAACCAAACTTTCGCGGCGCTCCCGCGAGTTGGGGAGGGGAGGGGGCGCCCCGTGCTCCGCGTGGAGGCCAGGACGCGCGAGAACACGCCGATCCCGCCGTCGGGTGGGAACCGGGCGGCTGCGTGGAGGGCGCCCCCCACGGGCGTTTTTGGGGGGCGACCAGGGGTCGCGGGTGGGTGTCCCGTGTAGCCGTCTAACTCTGCCTCTTTGGCCGCAGCGGGGTGGGTCTGGCCCGGGCTCACTTCGAGAAGCAGCCGCCCTCCAACCTACGGAAGTCCAACTTCTTCCACTTCGTCCTGGCCCTCTACGACCGGCAGGGCCAGCCCGTGGAGATCGAGAGGACCGCCTTCGTGGGCTTCGTGGAGAAGGAGAAAGTAAGTGGGCGCCGCGCCCCGCGCCTCGCCCGGCGGGGGAGCAGGCCCAGGCGCCCGGGGGCGCGCTCCTCCCGCAGCCGCCCGTGCAAAGCGCTCCTGACACCGTGCGCAGGGTCTTCCCGTCCTGGGCGAACCCCGGCTCCTGCTCCAAAAAAATAAAATAATAAAATAAAATAAAATAAAAGAGTGTGCGCGTAGTCCCCCAGAGTCGGAGAGAGGCGAGCCCGGCTTCAC
Organism: Pipistrellus kuhlii; assembly: GCF_014108245.1. Lineage (NCBI taxonomy): Eukaryota > Metazoa > Chordata > Mammalia > Chiroptera > Vespertilionidae > Pipistrellus > Pipistrellus kuhlii. The sequence goes on from NW_023425584.1 coordinate 12,610,267, forward strand.
CCTCCGGGGCGCCCCGGGAGGAACGCGCCCTCCACCCCCTGCGCCACCCCGCGCGGCTCCTGCCTCCGCTGGCCCAGGCCCGAGCCCCAGGGGATGGGGATCGCCTGTGCGTGCCCCCACGGAATTTTCTGGTAGGGAAGAGGGGGCAGTCAGGGTCGGGTTGTGGAGGGGCGCCGGCAGAGGGGTCCCCCCAGTTGGCCGCGATGTGTGCTGTTCCCGGCCTGTCCGGACTCCCCGCCGGTCAGGGGGCCCGGAGGGGAGAGTGGCCTCGAAGTCAGGCCACGAGCTCACGCCGACCTCTCTCCTGCGTCTCTTGTGTCTGTGCGTCCTGATGCGACCCAGGAAGCCAACAGCGAAAAGACCAACAACGGGATCCACTACCGGCTGCAGCTCCTCTACAGCAATGGTGAGGCTCCGCACCTGGGGCTGGGGCGCGGGTGGAGGGCGCGGGGAGCTGCAGGGCTGCAGGGAGGAGAGCGCCTGCGGGACTCGTGCTCGTTCACCTGCGTTTCGCCCGAAGAGGCTGCACCTGAGAAGCCCTGAGTGGCCCGTGGACAGACAGCCGGGGTCTGAGCTTACCTGGGGCCAGGTGTGGCTCCTCGGCCCTCGATGGGCCGCTTTCCCCTCCCTCCCCTCTCATAAGGCCGGTGCCTTCCGCTCAGCCCAGACGCCAGGCCCCAAGCCTCTGGCTGGCCCCCGGGGGCAGGAGGGCGCAGAGGGCTCCCTGGGAAGGCAGAGTGGCCAGGTGGGGCCCGGCCCCGTTGCCTGCTGCGGGCGGGTGGGGGGGCTGGCTAGCTAGGGCTAGGCCCGAGGCCCCTCTCTGCACCCTGGGCAACGGGGTCCTGGCCTCGGCGTCCCATGCTTTGTGTGCTTGTTTGTGTGTTTGTTGGTTTTCGCGCAGATCCCCTCTCACTTAATTCTCCTTGTTCCCCTCCTCTGCTCCCCCAGGGATAAGGACCGAGCAGGATTTCTACGTGCGCCTCATTGACTCCATGACAAAACAAGTAAGTTTCTGCATTTCGCGCCGCAGGGGTACGACTGTAGGGCAGCAACATATAGGGGAGTCCAGAAGCTGGCTGCTCCCAAGCGGAGGGCTGGGACTCGAACTCTCAGCGTCAGGGCTGGCCACAGACGCGGCTCTCAGCGCTGCCTTCCTAGTGCCGGTGCATTCTGGCACTTGTGCCCGCCGCCGCGTGGGGAAGGTGGCTCGAAGGCTCCTAAGGGCAACTCAGACCCTAGGACCAGGGGCTGCTGAGTAGGGAGAATATGGCTCAACTTTGCTTGACCCCGCCCGGTGCCCCAGGGGGCGGGCAAGGTGTCCCAGGGAACTGGTGAGGAGTGGGCCAGATGTGTAAAACCCACACCACTTGGGCCTGGGGTAGAGGGAGCGGCCGAGGGCAAAGGCAGCTTCTCCAGGAGTGGTGAGGAGGGCTGAGAACACATGTCACAGGTTTTTTAAAAGGAGGTGGTGGTGGTGTGCTGGAAGAGGGAGCGACAATTGTTAGAGGATATTTTGCAAAAATCCTCCTGCTTTTTGCCTCTAAGTTTGGCAAGAAGCCAGGCAGCATGAGTGAGCTTGTGGTCTTAAAGGTACATGGACTGCATTTTCTTAAGCTCCCCAACAGGCATGGAGTCAAGCAGTATACATTAAGGTTGAGTTATGGTTTAAAAGATACAATTATGAGCCCAGTCAGAAAAGAGGCCTGACGTTTTAATGAGGCACAGGAGCTCCCCCCTCCCCCCTATTCTTTTAAATTTTAAGAAAAAGTTTAGTTTCAGAATTAAGTAGTAGCTGGTTAGGTAGTTGGAGAACTTAGTCACAGAAAAAAAAAAGAAGACAGGTTTATTGGGTGAGGGAAAGAAATCAGAACAAAGAGAAAAGTTATCCATTGTGTACCAACTACCAATTTAGTAGGAGGGTTAAAACTTACTTGCTTGATTGTGATTTAAAAAGATTTCCTTTGAAATAAGGGAGGTGATCTTCTTTCATTGATATTGGTTTGGAAGGTTTCAAATTAAGGTGTATATATACATATATAAAATTTGTTTTTAGATAAGCATGGCTTAAATATGTTGTACAAAATGCACACCATTAAGCTGTTGTAAGTTTTAAACTCTATCGGCAAGAATAAATTTAATAACAGCTAATTTTGATTATTACCTCATAATTTCATTTTGAACCAAGTAGAAAAGGAGGGTATGAAATATATTTTTAAGATAAATATCTATTGAAACCTATTTCAAGTATTTGCAAAAAACTGGACTTTCTTAAAGATCTAGTCATTTCTTGGTTGATTGTTCAGAGTAAATCCACATTTATACTTTTAGTCTTGGTCTTTTTTTTTTTTAATGGTTTTTATTATTATATAGGAGAATTCCCTTTTAATTGGATATATTATATTTTGTTAATTTTCCCCTGCTAAGCAGAAACACAAAAGCCTAATTTCAATCACAGTTGTTTTTTTCATGATATCAAAATAAAAATGTCTTAAGTGATTTTTTTAATATTGTCTTTGATACCTTGATTATCCTTTCCTGCCATTCTCATCCCAGGAAAGAAAAGATGGGATGGGATGGGGAAAATATGAACTCTAATATGTATTCCATATGTATTCGTTAGAATTTACTTTTTGAAAGATAAAAAATCTCCACATATTAGTATATAAGGCCTGTCTGCTCGTGCAACATTGACAGCTTAAATATTAAATTATATGTAGCACTATGAAAGCAACAGTTGTAGGGAGCACAAAATTAGGATATGTTTGAAGTGATTAACTTCTCTCAAAACTTTATATTAGACCCCTTACACAAAAAGTGCCACCAAAAATCAATTTTCCCAGTATGAAATGAACTGACTTTACACACTTTCATATGATGGGAGAATACTCTTTTATATTTTTATAAAGCAATTTCATGATTTTTATAAAGCAATGCATCGAATATCATTTTACTAACAAGGTCACAGAGCTTAAGAAAAACTATAAGCCATCCTTTGACCTCTTGGTTATCATAAATTCTACCAGTTGCGTGTGTGTGGACTAGAACAAGATACAGTTTATTTTTAATAATAGCAGGTATGAGAAAGTCATTTGCCATAATATGACATCTCACTGGAAGTTAAAATTACAAATGTATACAATTCTATATTTTGGTGAGGAGTGACCTGAGAAAAAGTTTAAATAACTCTCTGAATTTAGTCTAAAAATATCAAGAAAAAGAGATTTTTTTTTTTCTTTGAGTCATACCTGTTTGCTTTCATAGTAATTTCCTAGTGCCTTCTATGTAGCTTTCACTTTGAAAGGCAATCCTTGCCCATTCTCCGGCTGCATGTTCGTTGATTATGTGCTGTAAGAGTTTGGGAAGTAGGTTAGCTTCTTGGGTACGCAATTAACACAATAGTCTTTAAAAAGCAAATCAGTTTGAAGAAGCATAACTTTCCTTAGCTGTGACATAATTATTATATTTTAGCCTTGATGAGTAAAACAGGGGGTCTCATTTATTATAGCTTGAATTATTCTATGATAAGTAATTACCAAGTCTGATAAAAAAATGCTTAAATTTTTTATTTTAGTTAAATATGTGGTAACCCATTCAATCAGAAGTAAAGCTAAAGCTGACTAAATAAATGGTTAACCCCAACTTCACCCCCGCCCCCCCTTAAATTCTTCTAGATAGACTCAGGATTTTGATACTTAGAATGCAGACTGGAATATTTGTCAGTGCTGTGATGAGTTCTAATAGCATCATACGTTTCAGAGAGCATATGTAGGCACAGTTCAAGTCTCCCCTTAGCTGCTGGTTTATTTTTTCAGATCTGAGATACAGCGTTGTGTGTGCGATGTCATATCTTTGCCTCACAAGATGGGGTTAAAATTCAAAGGGAATCTTTGGCAAGCAGAATCCAAAACTAGCAGTGAACTCCACATTTTTATAGAATGTCCCTGATCTTGGGTGGAGTTAGAATCATGGAGATCAAACAGAAATGTACTTGACCAAGATATGTTGGTATGACATGCAGTATTTCACACCTTTTCAAAGGGTCTCATGACACTCTTTTTGGGTAATGACTTACTTTTGGGACTCTCCCGGAAAGACGAAGCTTCATTAGAAGTGAATGTGTAAGGACCCGAGCCCCTATCCCTCTGCCTCTTGTACAAAACACAGAGGATATAAGGATATTTTAAAAATTCACCCACCAACTAGAAAATAAGAGGCTTGCTTTTTGGGAAGGGTTGTTCAAAACCAAGTTTAGCTGGACTAAAAATAGGTTGTTTTTGTGTCATTGCTGTTTTTGGTATTCCATTAGTGAGCATTGCAAAAACGCCTGTAGAATTCAGAACTTTATGGCTGTTGAATCCAGAAACAGGATCTAATGCAGAAGCTCAAGTGAACCCGGTGGGGCAGACTGAGGTTGAATCTGCTTCCTTTCAGGTTTTCCTGTAGTATTTGAAATTGGATTCTGTTCTGTGATGGCTTCACTGAGTTATTTATCTTTCAATAGTTAAAAAAAAAAAAAAGCCTTTAACTTATCTTTCCTCCTGATATCTTGCTTTAAAAAAAGTGACATTTTAATAATTAAAAGAAAGAGTACCAAAGTCCATAAAGTTATCAAAAACAAAAACAAAACTCTCCCTGCACCCAAACAAAAGTTTTTTTTTTTTGTTTTTTTTGGAAAGGGGAAAATAATGGCCACATAATCCTTGAATGTATGGTTGAAGTAGGTGATGTGGTGAGGGAACTCCTAAAAGGTCCCAGCACAGTGGGTGGTGCAAGGAACAATAATCAGAAATGCTGTCATATTTCTTTTCCCAACTAATCTTTATATATCTGTTTTGATGTTCCTGGTACTTTAAGTTATTGATGCAAGTGCATTTTTCCTTATTGATTGTTTCATTATATCCTGCCACAGCTACGCAGATTTGATTAACAACCCTTTCAGTTCGTGGTTCTTCATTGGTAGATAAACACATTTTTAGTATTCAATAAGTTCCAAAGGAATTCACTAGGTCAGGAGAGAGGGTCTTTCATACATTTGGGGAAACAAACAAAAAGCACAGGGTAAGATTATAGTCAGGAGCCATATTTCAGCAGCTTTCTCTCTTCTTTGGTAAAACGTAAAAAAATGCAGGTGATTTAAATTTCCTTGCACATGGAGGAATGAAGAAGTTTGGAATTTTTATGCATGATCAGGACCTGTGTTTGGGAAAATGTAAACTCATCACAGTGGAAAATGTGTTGTTTGGAGTCTGGGGGTGAAAACAAAGCTGATGGTTTTGGAGAGATTGCCGGAGCCAGATGGCCTAGTACTTCCCCAGTCTGGCGGTCCAACTGCTCCCTCCTGGATAATATACAGCCATTTGTTCGGGGATATTTACGCTAGAGCTGTTTCCATGTGAATGTTTGAACAGCATTAAAAACGAACATATTAGTAGTGATGCATTTCTAGAACTTGTATGACTACACCGATAGACTGTTCTTTTGCCTTTACGTACATTGCTGAGGGGCAAGAAGGAGGGTTTGGATATTGGTGAATTGTTTATATAGTTGTTGAACAAGAATAATTTGGTCTTAGTTAGTAATTAGAATATGTAAGCATTTGGAATTAAATTAATGGAAATAAAGGGGCACCTACCCCGGAGCTCTGTTGTGAGAATTATATGAACTCATACATGTGAAATGCTTAGTATAGTGATGGGCACGCATTAAGTGCTTAATAAATTAGCTGCTGCTATTATTATTATTATTATTATTATTACTATTATTATCCCATTGGGTTGACAAAGCCAGTTGAATCCACTAATATAGATGTAAATGTAGTTATCATATGAGTGAAATATCTTTTATAATATGGGGTTGTTAGAATGATTCAGTTTTTATCTTGGTGTTTGTATAATGGAAGGGATTTTAGTGTGTTTTTTTTTTGAGACATAAAAGATGTATTCTAAAGCCAACTGCTTTTGGTACACATTCTCTTTTTATTCAGGGCTGTGATGTAACTAAACAGCATACTGAATATGATATCATTCCTTTGCAACTTTCCTAATTCAGTCCTGAAAACGGCCTGTTTGGCTGCTGAGCTGAAATTACATCTTTGTAACTTGTTCACCAGTAGCCAAGCTGCTAATTGAAGCAAAATAATTTTTCATTTTATCCTACTATTAATGTTGGAAGGCTGTTTGACACAATTGTTTATGAAATGTCAGATGTGTAGTGTTTTCTTTGGCTCAGGTTAATTTCTAACTAACCTTCTAGAAATTTCTAGGATCACATTAGCAAGCACTTTTTTTTTTTTTTTAATGACAAGTAGTGGAACTTGGTGGTCAAATAAAATGATTCATATCACAGTTTGCTGATATTGTAGGTGTTAGTATTATTTTTGATTAGTTTCAATTCTTGATCATTTGCTACCAAAGCCTTATTGACAGTCTGTTTAGAGGACACTTCACTTCTGCTTGAAGGAGATACTTTGTATATTCATGAACTCTTTTTTTTTTTTTTTTTTTTTAATGAACTGATTATTTAACATGACACATTAGGTTTGGCCTTTTGTACGGGGAAAAATAGAGTAACATATATTCAAGTTTACTCTTTGGTTTAAATGGAAAATTAGGCATTGTTAGTTATAGATAACTTATCTACCTTCCCCCCCAAAAACTAATGATGACAAATCTCCTATTTGCTTGTAAACCAAAATGACTAATACAAACATTTTGTTTCTAAAACCCTTTAGCATTTTGACAAACCAAAGTCAAAATATTCTCCTCACCCTCTTTCTTTTGGCAAGGAACACAAAGAGTTAAAACTATTAGAAAAATAAACAAAGAAGGCCATGCTTAATTCTCTGTATTTCCTTTGGCATTCTATTGAAGTGTGATCCTGGAGTGTATGTTCACCATGTATTTTTTGTTTTACTGTGTGGTCTTTATCCACAGTAAGTTTCAATTAACTTTTAAAACCCAGTGATATTTTAGAAAAGCAGGATGAATCACACTTCACAAGATGCCTTCTAAAAACAGTGGCAACCAAAGCAGATTTTCACTATTGATTGATTATTTCTTTGCAAAGATGCTGTAGGTTAATTTATAATTGGGCATTTGAAATTGATGGCATTTTATCCTCTCATGGTAAACCTTCTGCCTTGTTGCGTAAGGATGTGAAAGTTTAACAATTCCTGTTTTTTTTCTTCAATTTTGTTAATTATAAAACATTATTCTGGGAGAAAAAAAACAAACCTCTCAATGTGAAAGTTAATAAAGTATTAAAAATAATTGCATATTTTCTTTCTGCTTAATAGAGGAGAACATTAAAAAATGGGAGGCTAGTCTATCAGAAAAAGAAATCTCCAGTTACAGAAAAAGAAATCTCCAGTTATGTCATTTTGACAACTTGTTTGTCAATTTCTCCAGGTTTTTAAAGTTGCAATGAAGTTAACTCTGTTTATTCTTCAACTTTTCTTCCTGAACAAGCATTCCTGCCATCTTAAGGCATTTACTTGCCATTGGTAGGATTAATATACACATTGTGTCCTACCTGATACTATATTCTTTTTGTTTCCTTGCTTAAAATTTCAACTTGCTTTACCATTCATCCACTTATTTAAAGAATATATTTTTCTATGTCTTCTCTTCCCTGCTTGCCCATCTCTGTGACAGGCCTCCCATCCCTACTCCTGGTAAACACATTGATTTATTTAAACCACTGTTGTCTTTGTTGCTCTCACAGCAGACTACCTTCCTCACAGGGAGCAGACGCATGATTTACTATGGAGGATGAAAATAAGCCTTCTTCTTGGTGTTCTATTGTTTGGGCCCTAAACCAGCTGTCTATTAAAATGGTTTCACTTAAAATAGTCAATGCTGTTTATATGCTTCTGTGATCTCCCAGCTGATCCAGCCTCAATGAGCTTTACTCACACCCCACAGAGACACACATTTAAATGAGGAAGAAAAGCAGGAACTTCTTCCGAAATTGGTGTTAAAGGATCCCTTTCCTTTTAGGCTTGAAGTCTGGGTTTGCTAAACTGTGAACCAGTCTTGGCGTGTGTACTGTGACTGTAGATGGTAGAGTTAACGTGTGGCTGCCAGTTGTGTGTACAGGCTGGAGGGGGAACTTGGTGGCATTTTCAAAAGTCTGTCTTATTTTTGACAATCTGCCTTAGGGATATTCGCCAACATGAATTTATCATGTTTCCCTATGTTGGATCTCATTAGACTGTTGATTTCCTGGCCCATACCTTTTATATAATAGTGTGTGTGTGTGTGTGTGTGTGTGTGTGTGTTTGTTAGTAACAAAAAACCGCTTTCGGTGAGGTTGGAGGTGAATCCGTCTTTGACTGAGTTCCACTCCCTAGCTGTTACACGGAGGTTCCAGTTTACTCTAGTCAAAGGATTTGAGCTCTCCTCACGGGACAGTGAAAAGGCTCCTTGTTTCACTTGCTTTTATTTCAGAAGTCACAGAAGCAGCAAAGCGCTTCTTTCTCTGCATTTAGGTGCTGAAAAATATTGTTCTGTTGAGGCCCCCAGGAAGGGGAACAGCAGAAACTTCATGCTTCATTTCTCCCCAGAGTTCCTAACAACTTCTGAGCAAATCCAAACTCATGCTTTCATTTTTTCTGTGCCCGATTTGGAGAAAGAGTCTCCCTTTGGACTCAGTGGCAGTTTGGCATTTGGTAGATATGTATTACAGAGACCCTGGAACTTCAGCAAATGATGCTTCCTCACCAGAGATGAAAACATGGGGTTGCTGGGAGTCCATGGGTTATTGACTCTTTGGGGGTGTCATGTGCATTTTTGCAGCATATCTTTAACTGAATATCATGATGGGCCCACTGATTTTAATGAAACTGGCAGCCGTAGTAAGAATAATACATGTCATCCAGAAATAATCAAAACAAGAAGGCCTGATGTAACGGATACTCCCTCCAAAAGAACAAAAAAATAATTTTTTTATTTTTTTTTTTGCAGTAGGGCAAACACCATCAATACCTGTGAATTTATTTACCAAGTTACTAGTTTAGCACGACAAAAAACTGAAATTGACACAGAGATTATCAGGGGTATTAAGAGAACATACAGAATGTAGTGATAATAGGATTTTATAGAAATGTGTGATTATGAATTTTTTAGCATCGTGTATGAGATCTAATCAGTTATTTACAGTGTTTCCCTGGTTCTCCAGCTGTGATTGCAGAAAATAAAGCAGGCAGATATAATTTTTTGGTTCACAAAATATTTTCAGTTCACATAATGCATTTTTTTTTTTTTTTTTGAGTAAAGCAACTTCTTAGGTATTTGAAAAGTTCCTTTAAGAATACAGGAAATCATGGATGAAGAGTTGAGGGATAATGGAATATTAGCATAATCTAGATATTTCTCCCAAAAGATAGTTGTGAATTACATAAGGTGTGGAAGTCTGGCTGATTATCTCTGTTGGACAACAGGCACCACCTTAACCAAATGACCAGAGTTTACTGCCAGTAGTGCAATTAGTTGACAGTGAGATTTGATACACGGAGAACTCAGCACCATGTCTTGTTATTCTGGCCCTTAATTACATAACTTAGTCTAAGTCTGAGGAGACATCAGACAAACCCAAGTTGAGGATGTTCTACAGAAGAACTGGCCTGTATTCTTCAACAATGCTCTGGTTAAGATATTCCCATTTTGGAGACATAACAACTGAATGCAATAATTGGTATTGGAATATGGTGTTTTTTTGCTTGTTTGTTTGTCTATTAGGACATTATTGGGTAGTTGATGAATCTCAATTAAGGTCCATAGATTAGATGATTGTATCAATGTTGATTTTCTGATTCAGATCATTGTATTGTGGTTATGTAAGGTAATTCCTTGTTTTAAGGAAATAATAGCTGAAGTATTTAGGGTGTGTCTGCAGTTTACTAATAAATGGTTCAGGGAAGAATAGGAAAGATTAAAGCAAATTTAGTAAAATGTAAATATTTGAAGAATCTGGGTAAAGAGTATGTTGAATTTATATGTCTTTGCAACTTTTCTGTAAGTCTAAAATTATGTCAAAATAAAACCTTAAAGAATGAGAGGCTAACCATAAAAAAGTCATTTTGATGGGCCAGTGGTAAGGAAATGTTTTCTTTCTGTGCACATGCTTTTGTAATTTTTAAATTTGTTGCTATTTTTGTTTTGTGTTGGAGTTAGATATCTTAACCAGAGCATGCTCATGGGTCCCCACCCACAGTGTCTTAAGTTTCTCTCATCATTTACAGGCTCTAGAAGTCCTGGGTTCATCAACAAAGCACATTAGAGCCAACGAACTATAAGTTAATTTTGTAGCATCTGTATGTACCAAATAAGGATAATTCCTGGGTAATTTAAGTAGTTTTATCACCAAGCAATTGAGGGTTAGGTGAATGTGCAAAAGTAATTTTATTAACAAATTGAAGCTGTATTATGCAGTGATACAGTGTTAAATGTATCCCAATGTGGAGAAAAGAAAGATGGGGGCATTGGTAAATGTCTGTACTCACTGCCTCCCACAACCATGTCAAAATTACAACTAAAATACAGAGCAACTATCATCCAGAACCGCTGGAAAGCTGGCTGAATGGAAGTCCTACAACTAGAGAAGTAAAGAAGAAAGCACACTGAGACTGGTAGGAGGTGCAGAGGCTTGAAATGGGCTGGTCTGAGACCCTGTGTGGTGCTTTTTAAATTGTCTCTGTGGAGGCTGCCCAGGGGAGCAAGGAGTCTAAGCTCCCAACCCGACCCCCTGCCCAGAGTCCCAGAGCTGAGAAATGAAGTCCTTATGGGCAGTAAGACCTACAGGCTGTAAAAATCAGTGTAGATTGGGGTGCAGTGACACAGAGGCTGCTGGAGACCCAGCTATTCTTCTTAAAAACCATGAACTGAACCTACAAGGTCCCACTTCATCTGAGCTCCAGCACTAGGGCAAGGCTTTGGGCAACACAGACACATATAAGGAGGAACTGGATTGTCTGGCATTGGGGCAGGAACTTGGGGGTGGCTTTGTCCCAGCCAGAGGTGCTTGTAGGGATCATGGTTCCTATGCTGGGACCTCCCCATTGCAGCTATTTCTGTAGTTCCCTAAGACCCCATCTCATCCAGCTTACAACCCCACCCAAGCTGTGTGCAGTGGCTTTTGCATGTGACTAGCCTGTCCTTTCCCAGGCCTTGCTTTATAGGTGGGACTCATCTGGGCACTTATAAATGTGATACAAAGAGGAGGAATCTTCAGATTTCTTTGTAGCTCCTGCTGGGTGGCCCCAGGCAGTGGCTGACTTTGCACCTCCCTGGAGACCCAAGAGCCAGTGTACCCAGTGGTCAGTGTCAGGCCATACCAGATTACAACCTATACATCCATAAGCGACACACTCAAGGGGCAGACTCAGTGAGCACCAAAGCCCCACTGAAGCAAGCCCTTCTCCCTAGGGGTGTCTTTTGCATAGCAGCTCTCCTACTGTAGTGGCAGCTGGTCCTCACAGCCAATTGCCCTGGAGGTCAATTCCTCCCAGTGACACCAACAGCAATCAAGTCTCAATAACAAGACTGTGCTCACAGCCCACAAAGGGGTGCACTTAGAGTGTCCAGCTCAGGTGACTGGGAAGGTTGGGCCACTGGGACCAATAGAATACCTATTACATAAGGCCACTCTACCAATTCAAGGAGACATAGTCCCACTACTCAATACATAGAAACAAACATAGGGAAGCAGCCAAAATGCAGAGACAAAGAAACATTTCACAAATGAAATAAATGGAAGAAATAAAACTATTGGATATAGAATTCAAAATCACAATTATAAGGTTACTCAAGAATTTTCTAGAAACCTCCTCCCAAAATGGAAAAGGACCAGTCATAAATTAAGCATAACTGACTGAAATAAAGAATAATATACAGGGATTCAACAGTAGAGTAGAAGATTCTGATAAACAAGTAAATGATTTGGAATATGAGAAAGCAAAGAACAACCAACCAAGAAAGCAGAAAGAGAAAAGGATCTAAAAATATGAAGATAGTATAAGAAGCCTCAGGGAAAACTTGAGTGTATCAACATTTGCATTATGGGGTGCCAGAAGAAGAGAGAGAGCAAGATATTGAAAATGTTTTTAAAGAAATAATGATAGAAAATTTCCCCTACCTGATAAAAGAAATAGACTTACAAGTCCAGGAAGCACACAGAGTCCCAAACAAGAGGAACCCAAAGAGGACCACAGCAAGACACATCATAATTAAAAGACCAAGTGCTAACGACAAAGAGAATCTTAAAAGCAGCAAGAGAAAAGCAGTTAGTTACTTACAAGGGAATGCCCATACGACTGTCAGCTGATTTCTCAACAAACTGTGCAGGCCATAAGGGAGTGGTAAGAAATATTCAAAGTAATGAATAGCAAGGACCTACACCAAGATTACTCTACCCAACAAAGCTATCATGAAGGTCAGATAGAGCTTCACAGACAAGAAAAAGCTAAAGGAATTCATCACCACCAAAGCAGTATTATATGAAATGTTGAAGAGTATTCTTTAAGAAGAGGAAGAAGAGTAAAAAGAAAATGATAAAAATAGAAACAACAAAATGGCAAATACATACCTATCAACAATTGAATCTAAAAATTAAAATAAACTAAGAAATCTAATGAATAAAATAAACTGGAGAATAAAATGGAATCAGAGGCATGGAAATGGAACAGACTGATGATTCTCAGAGGAAAGGAGAGTGGGGAGTGGGAAGAGATTAAACAAAGATATTATATGTACGGGTGGGTGTACACCCTGGAGAGCACATGCTTTCTGCCTGCTGGTGGGAAGAAGGCTTTTCCCTGATTGATGAATCATCTCAGAGAAGACAGTGAGAGAATGGATTCATTGATCATACCTCCTCCACTTGTTTCCTGCGGCTCATCTCTGGAACACTACATGCTGGGGCTGGAAGTAGTAAAATGAGGAGGGAAATACATACAAATCCGTGTACTTTTCTATATTTTAAATCAATAGTATCTCAATCTGCTAAAATGGCTGGGTTCTCTCGTCGTTGTTGATTAGATTTCTTTTATTCTGAATTGAGGGTGAACTGTGGTTGTCTTGTTGACAGACACCCATATCACACACGGATGCAGAGATGTGTGTCATAGTGAGGCCACAGAGAAACATGGCTGCTTCCACTCAGTTTGGGTTGATCCTTAACAAAGTATCTTGAAACAGCCCAGAGAGGCCTTAGCTCCTGAAAACGTCTGGGCCCGCAGCAGTGGAGAAGTGGTTAAGAACTCAACTGTGATGATTTGTCCTCTGCTACCTGTTTCCATTCTTAACTCAAATCCATTCTTAACTTTCTTCTTCTTCTTCTTTTTTATAGGCCATAGTGTATGAAGGCCAAGACAAGAACCCAGAAATGTGCCGAGTCTTGCTCACACACGAGATCATGTGCAGGTAAGAAATACCTTGTTCTCTCCCTTTAATTAGCAAAGAGAAGATGAATTTGTGTCTCCAATCTAGATGAACTCAGGTTTATTCTGGGGGTATATATTTAATCTTAAATTAGACAATATAAAAAGAACCCATGGACTTGAGTATTTGGCACTAAATTGTCAGGCATCAGAGTAGTTCTCAATTATTTATCAGAGTTCATCCTGTAAGATATATTACATTTCCATGTTGATATCTGCACTGTTAATGGGCACAAAGCAGTACCCTCCCCTTGTTCCTTTCAATCGAATAAAATACAATATAACGCTTTTAGTGCTAATATATGCACTCAACCACATTGCTAGTAAAATGAGTAAGAGTTCAGTTGATGTCAGTAGAAGCCTCCACTTGATAAGACTTAAGGTATACAGTGGTTCCCCCCCTTAATTCTTCCACTTAAAAATAGAACGTCCATACATAGGTAGCATTCCTCCTTAAACTGAGCGTGGATTTTCTTTCATTCACCGCCCCCCCCCCCCCCCCCGCCCCCAGACTCTGATCTCTTAATCTTAGTTACCCAGTGTGTAATTATGACAGTGTAGCTAATATTTCTGAGGGCTGGTGAGCTTTCGGAAGGATAGCAAAGAGGAATCCCTGAAAGCTATTATATAAGAATTCATATCACTTGCAAATGAGGGTCTTTATTTTTGCCTGTTATCTGACTGAAGCCACATTTGAAAACAGGCCTCTAGACCACATTCAGTTCCCTGGTCTCAGCCAGACCTCCACATGTGGGAAAGCAGACCAGAGAATGAACACTTTTTAACTTGCAGTTTAGGATTCTTATTCTTCATAAAGCAACAGTGGTTCTTGGCTCCCAGCATATTCTGAGTAATTGGACGAAGCATGAAGGTGCCACTGTGCATCAGAGAAAGGCTACTAATTGCTTTGTTAGCCATTCAGGTGGGCTCATGCAGGCTTGGCCCCTGACTATTACTGACCAATCCTGTTAGGGCTTCAGCATGAGTGGGCTTTATTTGCTGTGTACTGAACTCAGTATTAAAGCTCTAGTTTAGTGGTCGGCAAACTGTGGCTCGCGAGCCACATGCGGCTCTTTGGCCCCTTGAGTGTGGCTCTTCCACAAAATACCACGGCCTGGGCGAATCTATTTTGAAGAAGTGGCGTTAGAAGAAGTTAAGTTTAAAAAATTTGGCTCTCAAAAGAAATTTCAATTGTTGTACTGTTGATATTTGGCTCTGTTGACTAATGAGTTTGCTGACCACTGCTCTAGTTGGAAATACATTAGAAGGGCTTAATGTATAAACATATTTACTTACTGAAATCTCAAATATAAACTTCTTTATATAGAACTATGTATATGTCTGAAAATTTCCCTTTTTTCGTTTCCTTTTAAAAAAAATACTTCTAATATATCATTATAAAATATATAGGAGTTTCACAAGTTTTAACTTCAGTGATTTGTAAACCTTGTTAATTATTCCAAAAACAGGTTGCTTTTCTCTAACTTTAAGGCAGTAGCAAAGTGTAAAAATATGGTCATAAATTTCTTAGAAGGCAAAAATCAGCATTATACTGCATACAATAATTGTATGATTAAAGCTGAGTTGCACTTTACATAATTAAATGAGTAAAATCATTTTGAAAAGCCTTAAAAAAATGACCTCCTTTGTATTACCATTTTTCAGACTGTATTTTAGCTTCCCACAATTAGCATGTTATTAGAATGAATTTTCAGTGTTCTATTACATGTGATTCTCGCAAAATAGGAGACAGACAGGAAGATGGATCTCAACCAATGGCCACCTAATATCTGTATATCATAGATTTGCATCTCAGATCTGCCCATGTTTGGACTCTGCTAGAAATAATTCTGTTCTTGAAATACTTAAAGATATATTATGCCTTTCACACACAAGCCTACCCTCTATTAATGCAGTTTATATTTTTCTTGTTCTTAAAATTCATTGGTCCAAGGTATTTTATTATGCTGGTTGCTGTGCTTTACTGCTGGTGTTCTTTCTATTTTTCAGAAACATAAAAATAGCAAAAATAAAATTCTCAAGCCACGGAAGGCAAATGATGATGTTTTGTACTGCATGGCTGAGAGGGAAAAGCCATATTCAAAACGCCATCCTGTTAATGTTACAGATGACGGTTTTTCTGGCTGCCTATAGATGTGTGAGGGGTACTGTTTGTTTACCAGGCCGCCATGACCCTATTACACAAACCTGTCATCTATTGTGTGGCTAACAGTCTTTTAAATTGCAAATCAGATGCTCTTTAGGGGGCTTGAGGAAAAAAAAAAAATCTCGCTTTCCATACCATCCTATTTCTCTTGATTTCTTGCCTGTTGTAAGTGGAAGTTGGGATGTGCTGAATTTGCACCAGGGGTGCAAATGCAGTCTCAATTATAAGCATAAAATTAGAGTCTGTTCACCATTAATCAGCCTGGCTAATTGCTATGCACCACCATTAGCCATATGGTGTGAAAGACAGCTTGCTCTCCCCAAGATGAAATTTCTCCATTGCAGACATGAAATAGTGAGGACCCTGGATTCTAAAATAGCATGTTTTAGATATTTAATTTCTAAGCAACTTTCCGCTGTGCTTTCTATCAAGGCTAACGGCACAATAAAACTTTGCGTTTATGTCACGAAAACTGTATATTTATAGTACGTTGGAGCGATGGTAAAGGAGACAGAGAATTTACATCGACAGGAAAGGGTTTGGGATGGTTCTGTTTTGTTGTGGAAAAGGTGAAAAAGAAAAAAAGGAAAGAAAGATAGAAAAGAAATGAGGTAAGAGGAAAGAAGGAAGTTTTGTCTCAGGTGGCTACAAATTTAAGAAATCCATTTTGTTTTGTTGTGAGGATAACTCCGTGGTGTGAGCTGACTAGAGGACTTGCCACCGTTGGATTACAATGATTGCTACTCTTTGAGAGAAAACCTTGTTGACTTGGTGGCATAGGGTAGTGGCATAGAGCTCTTTCTGTGGAATTTTGGGAGCGTTTCTACATCTTTGGTAAATTAGAATCTGTCATTACATTTTGCTAATACCTGGTGGTTAAAGCCTTAAAATAATGTGGCCCCATAAAGGATTTTTTTTTTTAAAGCTGATCTCAACCAATAGGCCACTAATATCTATATATCATAGATTTGCATCCATAAGAAATTTGATTTTAAGTGCATCTCAACATCTTGTATTTACATGTGAATGGAAAACAGAAACTATACTTGGTAGTTAAACCAGCTCCCAACTTCCCAGGAAGGTTGAAGCAGGTTTTCTCTCCTTCCAGGTCACAGAATGGTTTCCCAGGTTGAGTGCTCTTTTGAGGCGAGCGATCGTTTTCCATGATCAGTGCCTGGCTTTCTGTGGGGCCGTGGCTCAGTTCTCAGGGTCAGCCTCTGCCTTGATCAGGCCTCTTCTTCTTTCTCTTTTGCTGGCTTATTCCGATTTTCCCCTTCAGATCCCCACTTCAGCGTGATTTCTTCAGGAAAGCCTCCCCAGTCCTTGTCCTTTGTTAGGCATTCTTATTCTATCCTATGCTTTTCTCTCAAAGCATGCAGGGCATTGTAACTGAGGGTCCATGGCCTGTGTTCCTTTCTGGACTAAGGACTTGCAAGCAGGGAAATTACTCAGTTTTCCTCTGTGGCTCGGTTGTTTCATGTGTGAAACAGGTGAAAAGTATTATCTCATAGATAGTGGTTAAAATTAAATGCTATAACCTATAAATGCTTATCATTGTGCTTACCATATAGAAAGTACTGAATGTCTATTGTTAGTGTTTAGAGCAGTGGCAGTAGTATTAGTATTAATATTAATATAAGCAGGAGTAGTAGTCGAAGCCATAGCAGCAATATCCAGTGTCTAGCTAGATACCCGGCACATATTTGTTCAGAGTGAAAGATTGATAAGAGAACTTTGAAAGGAAGTGAAGCATCCCTTGGCCTGGCCTGTGGGATCGAGCCAAAACCAGCTCTCTGACATCCCCTGAGGGGTCCCAGATTGCAAGAGGGCTCAGGCCAGGCTGATGGACCCCACTGGTGCTTGATTGGGGCTGGGGAGGGATGTGGGAAATAGGGTAGCTGGGGAGGGACTGTGGGAGGGCTCCAGGGCATGTCTGGTCTATCTCACTCAGGCCTGATTGGCTGTACTCCAGCAGCAAGCTCACCTACTAGTCAGAGCATCTTCCCCCTGGTGGTCAGTGTACGTCATAGCCACTGGTCAACTGGTTGACTGTCTGCCCCCTGGTGGTCAGTGCATATCATAGAGAGTGGTTAAGTGGCCTTAGCATACCATTAGCATATATTACCCATTGATTGGTTGAACGAACAACTGGATGACTGGACACTTAGCATATTAGGTTTTTATTATATAGGATATCCTATATAATAAAAGGGCAATATGCAAATTAACCATCACTCCGTCACAAAGATGGTGGTGCCCAGTTCTCTCAGCCCTGCTCAAGTACCCCAGTCCCAGGGGGGCGGCTCCTGAGAGTGGGCAGCATGAGCGGCCTAGTGGAATGCTTGCTTTGTTGCTGTGCCCGGCTTGGGCTGGTCCCCCAGAGCCGGAGCAGACATGGACAGGGACAGGGGGCTGGCCTGCAGCTTCTGCGACTGAGTGCAGGCCTGGAGAAGCAATGGTGGGCCTGCCTCCTGCAGAAGCAGTGTGGGTTCCTCCTGGCTCCTGTGGAATGAATGTGGGTCCCTTCTGTCTCCTATAGAAGCAGTGCGGTTTCTGGTGGTATGCTGCGGTTTCTGCTGGCTCTCGCAGAAGCGGCAGGTGGCCTACTGCACACGATATTGCGTGATGGACTACTTGTGTGTGTGTGTGTGTATGCTCCATTCTCCCCCACTCTTATTTCATAATGTACTTTGTTCATTCTAGGTGTGGTGGTTAAGGATGTTTTCATTCATTCTTTTAGCCCCTACTGTGTGCAAAGCACTGTGGAATGTGGAATGCTGAGCCCAAAAGGATTGAGTCCTGTAATAGGAGAGCTGACAGATTGGATAAGACTTGTGGGCAGAGTACCAGACTGCTCTGTAGAAAGAGTTGACTGTGGTCAGAGCTGAGGCAAAGGATTGTGGCTATTCAGAGAAGACAGAACATACTTGCAGGCAGGTAGTAGCCTCAGACATGGGGAGGAGGGTGAGCTAGGACAAGGATTTTAGAGGATGCATGAAGAAGTGTTTGGGTCCATTTGTTTCATTTGTTGGTGGTGCAGGTAGGATTTCTCTAAAGGTGGGTGGCCCTGTGGCCTGGAGCTGGGAAGAGAGTCAGGGTGAAAGACAACCCACTTCAGAGGTCTCTTCCCAAAGGTGAGAGTTGAAGCTATGGGCTTATAAGGGGTTGACAAGGGTGGGAGAAAAGAGAGCAAAGGGTCCTTGGATGCATTCTTGGGGAATAATCACACATTAGCAAGGAGGGAAGGTGTGTTCAAGAATCAAGGGAAAGAACCTGAGCATCCAAGACTAAGAAAGAAAAGGAGGGTGTTTCAAAGACGTCGGCCATCCATGTAAGTGCTAGGAGGCTCCACGTGGATATGAAAACAGAAAAACAGCAAAAAGGTTCACTGGTGAACGAAGCCAGTCTTTATGGGGTTAAGGTGGCAAGAACTGATGGAGATTCTGGCAAGGAAAGAGCTGGACAGAAAAGAAACTAACTCAAGAAACAAGATGGAGCAAGTCTTTTTAAAAAAAAAATTTTTTTTTTAAGAGAATGGGAAAACTTGACAACGTATGTAAACTGAGGGAAAGAATGAACTTATCCTCACAACCATTAATCAGACTCTTTGAGTAATTTCTCTCTACCTCCTTCTCCAGCTGCTTTGGTTAAATAAGTAAGATATTTTACTTTTTATTGCAAAGCTTAGAGATTGATACGGTGTTTTTCTCTGGTTGAGAGAGCCTCTACTTATCAGGAAAAAAAAGTGTGTTCCTAAAATGAGGATCTGCCAGTCCCATGACGAGGAGACCTCTAGCCATTTCTTGCTGTGATTGATGGAACTGCGTGTCAGCTCACTGGAGATACACCACCTGTGTCAGGCTGCTATGGAAGAGACTCATAAGTTTGCCTTGCCCTCGGTGTGTGGAATTGTCCAGGAGACGCACCAGCCTGCTGGGGAAAGGGCTGCTGTTTTGAGTCCTCAGTGTACTTGTGGCATCAGGTGCTGGGTACCCACTCCTGTGACAGGCCACATTGCTCTCCTGCCAGCTGGGTCGCAGGTTGAGAAGGGACGTGAAATAGTGGGAGTCCTGCCCTGTGACAAAACAAATTAGGCACCTCCAAGCTCTCCCACACGATAGATGTCTGCGCTGGGAAGCCAATACCGGGTCTGAGCCTGGCACGGTGCCTGCCACACAAGTAGGAGCCGGAGTAACACCTTTTTGACTTGATGAAGACCCATCCATCACACAGTAATGAGGATGTAATGATCACTGCGAGTTCTTTCACTACTGCGGCAACTTTTCCTTTGCAATGCTCTTGCATTTGCTGTCCCTACACACTGTAGTGTTTCATTCTGAGACCTCTTCTGCCTTACGCATAAAGGAATCTGTGCTCTTCTCAGCTGTCCTTGCTGATGCCTGTCTTGTGGAGGTCGGTGCCCACCTTTCTTGGTTCTTCTGAGTTCTATGGGAGAAACCAGGGGAGGTTCAACTCAGAGCTCAGAGGACTCTTGAGGGCAGGCAACAGCCATGGGAAGAAGGACAGGTCTTTGCTTGGCACTCGGGTTAGAATTAGGGAGCTACGGGGGGTGGGGTGGGGGGTGGTGTCCATGTCAGCTCAGTCTAAGGGAAGACCTTCTCCCACTGACAATTGAGTTTTCATTTTTCAGTGGGAAAGTAAGAATGCAATACAAAGCAGAAGACTGAAAATGTACTTAAAATATACACCCTCCATCATTCCCCATTCCTACTTCCCTTGCTATAGGTTACAGCTTTGAGGTATCTATTCGTTTATTAACTTTTTTCCAGAGGGCCCAGGGGTACTAGGCTCTGTCCTGATTGCTTGGGGATATAAAGGTGAATGCAAACATCTTAGGTCCTGTCCTCATGGGGTTTGTATTCTAGTGTATCAGACAATAATGAAGAAGATAAAGCAATATAAAATATAATGTGGGGAGTGCTAGGAAGAAAAGGGATGCAGAATAAGGGGCTAGAGAGCTCTGGGTGGCCAAGGAAGCCTTTCTAAGGCAGTGACTTTGTGCAGAGATTTGAGTGACATGAGGGTGTGGACCATGCTTATGACATCTCTCTCTCTCTCTCTCCCCTTCCCTCCCTCTCCCTCCCCTTTACTCCCCCCACCTCCTCACATTCTTCTCTCAGAAATTGGACCATATCATACATACTATTTTGCAACTTATTTTTCTCAGTTCACAATATAATGTTGACTTCTTTTCATGATAATTCATAAAAACCACCTTCATTCATTTTTAATTCTGCACAGAACTTCAACTATACATGTACATGTATAATATACACTCACATACAGGCACATACACACACATATATTTAAAGTGGGCTCATACCATAGACACTATTTTGTCATCACCCAGGTGCAGAGCAGAGCCCAAGGGTCTCATTTTGGGAAAACTATATGATGCAGTGACATGGGCTGGGAGATAGGAACCTGTTGGAATAATTTTCATCCTTTGCTTAAAGATTTTTATAAGTGATAAGTGACCTCCAGCAGCCCCTTGATTTTGTTTTCTCTTCCTCCATTCCCCCATTTTAGTCCCATTCTGTCCTTCCTTCTACACTCCTGTTCTTCGAATCTGCCTGCTACTCTGGGTCCCTTGGGGCACAGCACAGAGGGGACGGTTCTTATTTATGCTATTCTTCAATTCCTCTGGCTTCTCTCTAAGTCGTTTTTATTTGAGACAGTGCTTAAGTCAAAGGAAAAATTTCTGGCCTGGTGTGGCCCTCGCTTGGGGGAAGTGGTTTGGTGTATGGGGGTAGGGTGATAGCGATCTCCTCTTTCCATCCGGAGTGACTGCCCAGAGGGTCAGCTTGGTTCTCTTTATCTGCTTTCATGGGCTATATTCCCTCATCCCGATATGTTATACTCATTCATGAAATTAATCAATCAATCCAATATTTGAGCTTCTCTGTTCTATTCTAGGTTTTATGCTGCTCCTTAGGTAACTAAAATGACAGTTTTTTCCTTTAAGAAGAATATGGGTTAATGAGGGAGTGGTGTGCAAAGAGAAAGATAGCAACAAAACACACACACACACACACACACACACACACACACACACGCAAATATATATATGCAAGAATGGACTTTTCATTGTGTTAAGTGCCCTGAAAGGAAAAACAGAACAAACCTAACTTTGATGTTAGGGCCAACCTCTCAGAGGAAAGAGCCTAGAGGCTGAAGTCTGATGGGGGACCAGCGGCTACCTCACTAGGAAGGGGTCAAAGGAGGAACAGAGCAGGTGGGAGGCCTGGCCTGATTGGGGCCTGGGACCAGACTGAGTGTGTCTATCAGAGATATTGAAATTGGCCAGTGAGACTGCAGCTTGGCAAGTTGGAGAAGAGTGACAGGAGATTGGGAGGTGGTCTGGCATCCTGTCATGCCATAGATTTATTCTAAGTGTTGTGGGAAGGCATTAAAAGGTCCTGGGCAGTGAAGTGACACAGACCCATTGACATTTCTAAAAGATCACTCAGGCTGTTGCAGGGAGTAAAGAGTAGACAGCAAGAGTAGGCCACTGGAGGAATCCAAGGACAAATGAAAGTGATTGGACCAGGGTGATGGCAGTGAGGAGGGAGAGAATCAGGTAAGCCTGAGATGTAGATTCTACTCCACAATTACCATCATGCAAGTTGGAGTGCCTCCTCACTTAGGGGTGGGTATAATCATTGTTTGTTTTGCAAATGAGGGAACTATGAACTCTGAGGGGTAAGGGGACCCAGGTAGTTTTGTCTGATTCCAGAGCCAGTATTTTTAACCACTATGCTCATCTGCCCTTGAAATGTAGGCATAGAGGATCAGAGTTTAGGGAGGATGGAGTTGAGTTTTTAACTTATTATTATTATTATTATTTGCATTCAGCCCAACTACTGTACTTCTCATTTCTGTTCCTCATGTGTCTTATACATTGGGACACTTTAGGCCTTCTATCCCCGGAGCACCAGCACTGCAGAACTCAGGCCCGGAGGAAATAGTTCCCTCAGAATCACACAGGCAAAAACTATAGCGGGTGGAGTGGTTTTTAGCTGGGGCTTTGACAAAGGAAATACAATTCTTAGTATTGCTTTCTGAACATATGGGAGACACAGAATTAGCACCAAATTTGGAAGCTGATTCTCTTCTCAGGGATATAGTTACAGCAAAGAGAGAGACTCTCCAACTTGGGGGAGAGACTCCCTGTGCAGAAGTATATCTCCAGGTCCTGAAAGTGAAGTTCAATGTTTGATTCTCTCTGGCAGCTCTAAATTTAGGCTCTGTGATTCACTAAGTTGAGTGTGTGTGTGTGTGTGTGTGTGTGTGTGTGTGAGAGAGAGAGAGAGAGAGAGAGCAATAGAGAGAGAGAGAGAGAGAGAGAGAGAGAGAGAGAGAGAGAGAGAGAGAGAGATCATGCATGTGTGCCTGTGTAAGAAAGTGGGAGCAAAGTGCATATTATTTGTGCATGGTAATATATAACCCTGGGGTTCACTTCCTCACCTCCTTGACTAATCAAATATTTGCTTTTATAGTGTGCCCCTGTGGACAATGTTTTATTTGTAAACAAGTCTCAGGTGCATAGGTTTCCATTGATCATGGGTAATTTTCAAAATCCATAAATTTTTCCCGGTTAGAAGCATCTTAAGGTCACAGCTGGGGTGGGATTTGGATAGGGGTGCATCTCTTGCCCATGGCTGCTTTTTCTGGTCTAATAAAGAGTGCCCATTGCCAGGGCTGCGCTAGCCTTTTGGTCAATTGTCCCTAGTGTTTCCAGAAAATGTAAGTGGTGGCCAGTGCAAGACACAAAAGCCCAAGAGGGCATGCTGGTCTCCACTTTCTTTTATCCCGATTCTTGGTTTGTCTTAATTATTGTGTCATGCTTTTATTCTCATGAAGATGGTTCAAAAGCAAGCACTTGCAGCTTCAGGATTTTAGAAAGCCTGTGGTTGAAGAAAATGTCTCCCATAAAAGAGAGAGGAGGAGGAAGAGGAATCCACTTAATACAAAATGACTGGAGTGGGAGAAATCACTCATACCTCATTATTGACGCGTTCCACACAATTAGTGTGATCTTGAGGGAAGAACGTTTGAGCCACCCACAACCCTGAATATTCTCATTGGGTAGATGTGATCATAATGCATTTCACTGTGAACCCTCCCAATACCGTGGGCCGTGATGGGGAGACCCCATCTTAGGGCTGTCAGTCCCGGCTCCCAGAGAGTCCCTTTCTCTCCTCCTTTGTGTGGGGAGAGGTTAAGCCTGGCCATTAACCCATAGGTGACCTACATAGAATTTTCTGTCCCAGGGATCCATTGATTGCCAGGTATGGCTTTGCGGTAATTCTAGCATTTGCAACCCAGCAATTTGAACCTTCTGTCTGCCTAAATGATGATTTTACATTGTAATGGTTGTACTAAATCCTTTCGCTTTTGCCTCCATAGCCGCTGTTGTGACAAGAAAAGCTGTGGCAACCGAAATGAGACTCCCTCAGATCCAGTGATAATTGACAGGTAGGGACCACTCTACTTTCACTGGCTTCTTATTCCTCATTATAATGAAACACCTGCCTTGTGTCGCTCATGGGCGAGGGTTAGGAATGCATGTGGCCGAAATGTGCCTGTTGGTCATGACTTAATCGGCGCCGAGCTATTGCGAATCCTGGGAAAGCCGTATGGAATGTTCTTTGGAGGCCTGTTTTCTTGGATTGCTCCGGTTTTGTGTCTGATTCATGCTCCGAAAGGAATATTTTTTTCCCCCCCTGACTTTCAGTGGCTCAGTCCTCACGCTGTGCCAGGAAGCTTCAGAAATAAAATAATAATAGTTTGTGATTTATGAAATGTGGTTGGGTGCTTATAAATATTTAACTTTTATTTGAAAAATGTTTGAATCATTATCACTTTTAGCTACAGTAGTCCTGTTGGATGTAATCCATCTACATTTTAAGGTTTTATTTATGCATAAAAGCAGTTTTAAAGAGATCTGTGAACCATGATTTTCCTACTGTTATTTCCTGGGTTTGATTGTAGCTCATACTGTATCGTAAGTTGATTAATTTATCCTGCTTGTCTTAATTATCGTGTTTTTAAACAGATCCATATTACTAATCTGACATGACCGAGTAAATCACTGTGGAACGATAAATCTGTTTTAGTTGTTTGGTGCAATTTGAAGCCAGTATGTGCACATATTATGCAAAGCCACATTCCAAATATTCGTTTTACATTTTAATTATTGAAATTCATTGTATGGAAACATGTATGATAAACCATTTGTTACATAGCACTACTCATTGAGAGTTAAATGACCTGGAAGGTTTATAGATGCTGTCGGTTGTCAGCTAGGAAAAGAGCTAGCACCCTCCACCAGCCGGGAAAGAGTCTTGCAAGCAAGACTGACTGACTGATCCCTCATTGAAGGAACCTACAGCTGAGCAAAAGTCTCCTTTGGAGTTTGATAATATTGTTTTTTGACAATTCTCCCCTCTTCCCCCCACACTTCTCTGTCTTCCTAATTCTTTTATCATTTAGGGACTTGCCTAATCATTTTTCAATGAACCGGAAAGTGTTTGCTTCATCATAATTTATGACAAAACATTGGTTATTGATTTTGACATATGTGGTTCTTCAGGCTTAAGCCCAATTTTGTTTATTTTATTTTTTAAGCCCAATTTTGATTGCCAAGTAGTTTCCTAAAGCTCACATTTCAACTGGATGTTTTACTTAAGTATTTCTCACTAATGTTCACTAACAACATACACTTTTGCCTGATAAATAAGTATAATATACTTGATTCAAAGGTAACGCAGGTAATATTTGCAGTATAGTGAGGTGGTGTGCTGTCTGTAGAATTCGAATGACATGTTTATCTGAGACCACAGGCCTGCCATTCATATAATATTTTTTTTCTGCAACAGAAGATAAATATTCAAATACTATAAAACAATAAGTATCACCTCTGTGCTGTTTGTTTCATTTAAATACACCTCTTCAAAAATACCACTTTCTTATCCTAAGTAAGTTTTTCTTACTCAGCCATCAAAAAGAAAGTGTTCTAATCAAAGGACCAGCCCAGATCGGTCCCCCAAATTTGAAACTTTACGCATTTTGTTCTGATCCCCAGTTCCTTTTGGTTTAGATGATGACAAAAACTTACCTTGCCACACTCAATGAAAACATTTTTTTTTTTTTTTGCTTGTGAATGGGTTAAGCTTTTAAGTTCTTCGTTTGGTTTTAAGCCGTGACTCTGATATAGAAGGTTGATAGGACTGTGGTTTGAATAACATTTGATTTTGACCTGTTCCTGTGGGTTGCAATGGCATAAGAAACTTGACTCAGCAGCGCTGTAATTAGCCCGGCCCGTGTTTTTGAAACAGGATTGTGTTACCTGGATTGCATTAGTGTGGCTTCTATTGTTGCCGCTTTGCATCTGTCCCAGTAGGGTACTTAAAACCTTTTCTTGGCTGGGGTAGTTCAAACAATTTAGGCAAAATAAGTATGCACTTTATACTGTTGGTGGCTTTGGAGATATTACTCAGGACATTTATCCTTTTCATTTTTTCCCCCCTTTTCGGTCTGACAAAATAGAAAACTGTGTGTAGCCAGTGCTGGTCTCTTAAGAGAGGAGAATTCTACAAACAGCTGAAACCCAGTGCGTCTGCACCAGTCCAGCGTGTGTTTATTTGCTGGCTGTTGCCACTGTCTCCTGTGAACTATCTTTTTAAGCAGGGATGCCAGCTGATATGCAAAAACCCATTTAACTATCCTTTATTTGCATCCGAGTTTCCACAATTTGCCCTTCAGACGGCCAAAAGGCTTTTAAAGCTCCAGGCTTGTCTATGCTGATATGTGAAACTTCCATTTTTAAAGACGAGAGAAGAGAATAACAATAAGAAAAGAACTCACGCAAGGAAAGGCAAAATAGAAAAGATTTTTCAATTCCATACAATTGCTGCAAAGGGGGAAAAAAATGAAGGCAACTGTGTTTGAATTTCATGGTTTACAATTTGATTCTATATTACTGATTGCATAATATCTGTGTTACATGCTTAGGGTTTGATTTGTTTTCTAGATTTATGGATGTGAATTCCTGCATATTTTGGAAAAGTAGGTTATGGGGCCTGCATTCAGTAGCAGTAGCAACTGTTTTTTTTTTTTTTTTTACAAGATGCACACAGTATGTAATTATAGAGCTGAGGGTATAGGCAATCGTTATGTTAGGATTTAGCATAGTTTTAACACACAGTTACCTTTTGGGCACCAGTACTTTTTAGCTCCCTTTGCTTGTCCTTCAGATTTTGGAAGAACACTTCTAAAAAAAAGACTTTAAGCAGTGGTTATGCTGAAAAACTATTTATAGGGTAGATAGAAGAGCCTGTCTGGTCATATGGCAATGGTGCAGGGTAAGCTCTTTCTGTGTTGAATTTTGGCTGTATGATTTGCCGCCAGTGATTTGGGGACATCAGCTTGGCATAGTCTATCCAAAAAGTGGAATTAACAAAATCAGCAGTAGCACACTGTGTTGCAGAAAATGACTCCTTTTACAATTGTGACAATTTGTCCAGTCACTTTGAAAAGCTTTTTGGAAAATTCTCTGCAAACGTAGGACGTGTGCATCTGCAGTTGACTGCCAGGTTATATTTTATATTTCTGCCTGATACCAAATGGCTTGATGAAGAATGATAAAACCCAGGCTGTGCCCAATGATCCAGATATTTGGGCTGTGTAGACATGGAAAAAGTCAAAAGTGTTATGTTTAATAGCTGATGACCAGGAACTAATAATAGCAAATTTCATTATTGTTGAGGTAAAGGGCTATGTATAGTAATTATTGTTAAATAAAAAGCAAAACAATGATTTGCAGTTATTGAATTACAGTGGAGATTGACTTAACATATTCACACAGTAACTCATATTTGAATTTAAAAGGTTTGCAATAAAATTCATGTTTAGAAATTGAATAAATTGTAGTTTTATTACCACATTGGATATCCTTGTGTCCTAACCTTTTTCCTTGGAGTTATCTAAGTTCAATAAATAAAACCTCATTAGACTATTCCCATTTCAACGAGTTTATTAAATTTTGCAGGAGTAATTAGCATAAGCTGTGCTAATTTTTCTGGAAGACTAATGAGGGAGGTTCTTAATTAGGTTTACTTTGTGAGAATCAGAAAAGATGATAATGACAAAAGTCACATAGGGTAGTCTGAATTGGGAACCCAGTTTTTCTGAATCTGTAAAAAGGAGCTTCAATTTTCTAGATGGAAACTTCTTTATAAATGCTTGAACTGAATATATTAAATGTGCAGAATGTCATTTCGTATCTAGTTGTTAGGATTACTATCCACTCTTGATTTGCTTCACAAAAATTTATTTTCCTACCCTCGACTCACTAAACTATCTTTAAGCAATGACACAGATGAATTTGATGGTCTTACAAAAACATTTCTTTCTCCAAATTATACTGCAGGATTCCTTACACATGGAGCCCTAAAATTTCTCATCAGATTTTTGCCACTTATTGTAAAGCAGGATAGGGAATGGCTCAATATTTGTGTGTTTGTTTTTCCCCCAATTTTATTCTAATTTTATTCAGTGTGCTTGATAGAATCGTTAGCCCACTAAATAAAATGAAAAAAAATAAGAGCTCAATTCTTTATTTCCTTGTACTGTGGATCTTGAGCAGTTAATAGTGCATTTTTGAAAACAGAAATAATACAAGATGAAATTCTTCCTCAAATTATCTTCTCCTGTCTCATGTGAATTTAGATGTAGCTCTTTTGGGATATATAGCTCAAGCAACCTGCAAGTTTTGAGTTCCTCAGAGCCAATATTTAAAGCATGGATTTATAGAGCCTGTCAATTAAGATACCTCTAAAGATTTTGGGTTTGCACATTGTAACCTTAACAGATTTGTCTTTATTTTCCATTTATACTAATTCTTGTATCTATGTTTGAGATGAAAGCTTTGACATGTAACATTAAAAACACTAATTTTATAGAGTGAGAAGCCTACTCTGTTTGGAATATATATGTATTTTTACACACACACACACGATATATATATATATATATATATATGTATACATATATATATATATATATATGTATATGTATACATATATATATGTATATAGTTAAAATATCTTCCATATCTAGATCACTTGTATTTAGGTAACATTAATTGGGTATGTCTTCTGTTTATTGGTTGAAAAATGTTCAGGTGTGAAAATATTGGGATGCTTATTTTACCTGTTGATTTTACAGGATGTAAATCACCTGAATAGAAAAGCTTAACCATGTCAGGGTTGATCAAAGAACCAATTTTATTTACGATCTAATATTCATCTAAGAGATATAAATACTGTGGTAGGACATTTCATAAAGTGCAGTGCTATCAACAAGCTAATTTCTTAATTAAATTGGTCACGATATATTTATATAACATATATATTCATTTGTATAATAGGAAAATAATATTAAAAGTTTAGAATTAGCATATAATTGTGTGTGTTTTCCAACCATTGAGCAGGGTGGGGTATATCCTAATTTCTAAATTTACAATTACGAGGTTGTAAAGTCATCTGGGCCCCTCAACAATAAATGACTTCCTTCTCTCTTTTATTAACAGAGGTAAACCCCCAAAGCCATTAATTTTTTTTTAATCTTCTGTAAAAATAGTCTTCAACTAACGTGAATATAAACATATAGTTTTATTCAAGTTGCAGATGAGGCTTTCAGACAGAATTTCTTGGTTTCATTTCATTGACCTTCCAATTCTTAATATTTTGGTCTTCATCCAGTTTTTAGAAGGACCAATCACTAAACATAGACCCTCCATAAGATACGCAAATGACTTGTCCGGGGTGTGAAAAACCAGAGGTGTACCTGCATTTCTTGGAGTTCTGATAAGCCTTTATACCACCTGATTTCCTAACCTGGAATGCTGGGTTAAAGTAAAAGGAGGAGGAATTCACTTTTTAAAGTGGCCCCAGGCAGGGTAATTGCTGTCCTCTTGGCTGGTTTGGGAGGCTGCATTTTTCTAAAAGTGACAAGCCAGCGTCTATACCTAGCATGAATTTACGGATGTTTATTAAGTCTAGCATATTTAAACATTTGTTTTCTCAGTGGGAATTCACATGCGATTATTAGGAATGAGACTTATGTGAGAGAGCATCATTCTAAATTTTATCACATATCAGATAATACAATTCTGAATATGAGATGAGCCCTGTACATTTCACTGCAGCTCGCTTCCATGTTAAGAAAATAATGAATACAATAAGCTAATAGCAGCCTATATATCCCATTTGCTACCAGCTATTCCCAAATACACAACCAGGATACATTAAAATGCATTTCAAATATGCTGACAATATATCATAATGCAAAGCACTTTTACATGGCATAATGCTACTGCAGACACTGTATAATGAACAACAGTGGTTTTCCTGTAAAGGAAATAATGGCAGCAACTTCCAAGAAATGTATTTAACGGAGAGTCAGAGAATCAGCAGTGGATATGTGTAACTGGCCTAGGCGTCAGCTCATGGAGTGGGTTTTTCTTACCCTATGTCATCATAACTTTGCTTTTGTAATGGTTGTAGAAAAATACAGGAAAGCTGTACAAAGTCCCCTGTGTGTCATCTGGCAACTTTGCACCGTCAGTTTGTGATGAGAATCTATCACTGTATTAAATATGCTTTTACTTTTCTAATAGAAGTTGCTTAGAATGAAAATAAGACCACACTCCTATTCAAGTTCAGCTCTTCATTGATGAATTTCACTCGTTTATCCATACTGCCAGCACCTGACCAAACGCTTAAAAAAAAAAAAAAAAAACTGACCAGGTTTTTAAGACTCTATGTAGAGGTTCCTGCATATAAAGAGGTAGTATTTTGGCCATTTTAAATTGAGGCAGTATTTGAAATACACAACTAATTCTTCCTTCCCTCCCCTGCCCACAGCCCATCCTCTCCATACAAACTGTGTAACTATATACAGCCCTGGACAATATAAAAGTGACCTAAATACTCCAATTGCAGCCCATGAAATATGGTGAACAGTGCAGGTTTGTCTTTGGTTGCTCGCTGCCTTTAAAGGTGTGGGTAGATGAAGATAAATCTCCCTCCCAAACTCTTTCTCCAGTTACAAGCCTTTGTCCAGAAGCAAATGAAGGTTTTAACGTTACAGTACTTATTGTAATAGAATTTTAATTGCCTTAGGTGTGAAGCGGAGTGCATGTGTGTTTGTGTATATGTATTCTTCATGGGGAGGAGAGTCAAGACAACCCTCCCCCACTCACACTAATCAACAAAACAGCATATGTCCATGGGAGGTGGGGGTCATACATGGTAAATGATGCAAACTTAGAGAAATGGATTGTGAGGGAGGGAAGGCCTTTGGCGTTTGATCCACATAATTGGAACTCCACTTTCAGGAGGGGCAGAGTGGTCTTCAGTGTGCTTTAGGGATTTTTGTTATTGAAGGTGAAGTGCTTGGTCTTCCAAACCCTACTCGTAAAGACTTAACTAGACAAGCCATCAAGTTTAAAGCTGGATCCCACACAGTAGCCTCCAAAATGGCCCTGGGTAACGATACCGTCCCGCTAACTGTTTGAGGCACAATAGTTTGGTAATATAATATAAAGTAATAGTGATGGCCAACACATCTTTAATAAGATATTGTCCGTGCCTTTGCCATATGCTACAGAGCAGCCTCTCACTCGGTGGGCCTTTTGATTCCTCTCAATAAGATTATTTCAAATGCTCTAATCCCGAATCATTGACATGAATACAAAAGCCTAGTGACATCTAATAGATGCCTCTTAGCTTTGCTTTTCCTCTTGTTCCTTCCCTTTTTCTTGTCTTTTTACCTGACAAAAAGCTTATAGACACTTGGGCTCTGCCTCTCAGTAGCAGCATGGGGGGCTCCTCATGAAATATAAAGGAGGAAAAAGGACTGACAGAGGCCCGATAAGCTACAGAGTAAAGGGCTGTAGATTAAAAGTAAATGCCAGTAAATCCTGCCCTGTACACTTACTTGTTCGTCTATTGTTTTCTTTAACACTTTTGGGTCCAGGTCAGATGGGGGGAAAAAAGGAGAAAATGATAACCACATAGTGCCTAGGCATTTTTAAGCTGGACACGGTCACTATACATATTGAATGGGGTTTGGGTAAGATTTTCAAATTTCAGTTCGTGTAAAGGTTGTGGTGATAACTTTTCTCATGCTCAGAGGTTCTCTTATCTACCTTTCCAAAGAAATCATGATTTGACTAAAGCTTTGTGGAGTTTTTTTTTTCCCTCTGTCTTAGATCAGACAATCATGCTACTTGCAATTTATTTGTTATTGTTCCACAAATAAACTAGTAGGATTTGCCCCAATTTTTTAATATGCTTCCCATTCATTAGTATTTTGATTTGTTAGTAATATCTAAAAATAGCATTTTAAAAATAGTCTTGAATGCACTATTGATTGAAATCCCTCACAAAATGGAAAGGTAGTTTGAAGAACATTGGACCTATATCTGATTTGCTTACTCTCACATGTAAACACACACACACACAACACAAAGACAAAAACAAAGATGAAACATGAGAAGTCTCTTTTTTTCTTAATTAGAAAGTATTTTAGAAAAAGTTGGCTAAGAGTTAACCTGGTTATCTTGGAAGTTATTATAATGTAGAAAACCCATGTTTCTCTAACGATCTTGGTTCTATCTTAAAGGTAGATTCTAATCTCAGAATATCTTTAAAAAGCTGAGTCCTTCTTTCTGTGGCCATGGGCATGGGAGTGTCCAGTTCTGGACCCTGGTGTAAATTCTCTGACCAACATCAGAATCCTGGCCCTGTGAGCACCTGAAAGCAAAACCAAACCCCTACCCTTTGTGGATTAATAGTAATTTATGTCTGAGTGATACTTGCAAAGTAACAAAGCAAGTGGCTAGGAACCTCATAGCCTAGCTCTCAGCCTGATCCTTTTCTTTCCTCAGTTGCCCAGTAAAAAAAAATTTACTGTTTTCAGTATTTCAGAATAGTCTCATTTTTTCCCTTGGTGTTTACAATTCATACTTTCCATATATGACTCTAAACTTCTTTACCTATGCAGTTTTTTTTTTTAAAGTAGATTTTGCACTTAACTTTCAGGATTAAAAACAACAATGTGACATATAAATTGTTGAACCCATTGCTGGAGCAGTGTTTGAGTTCTGGTGTCCGCATTTAATTTGATGAGTGAACACTGTGTTTCGTGTGGAAAAAGTAGGCACTCTCCTACTTTTTCCAATGAGAAATCTAGGAGAAGGCAGAATATTATGGAAAAGACATAGATTTTGGAGTCCATTGTTTGTGGGATCAAGTCCCTCCATTACCAGCACCTCTGCTCTAGGGGGGAATCTTAGTTTTCACATCTTTAAAATGGGAAACATCTTTCTATTTTGAAGAGTTGCAAGGGTTAAAATACCTAGCCCTGGGTGTGGTACCTTGTGGGTACTTGAAATCAGATAGCTCTTGCAATTTGAATATAATATATTTCATGTGGATTGTTAATCTTAATGTGATGATTGCCGTGGATCTTTCTCACCAAAAGTTTATCATGGCAGCTAACCTCCTTGAATGAAGAGGCACTCAGTTTACTTTTTCCATAAATATTTACTGATCTTCTACTATACACCATGCACTGTTTTCAGGGTTGGAGATATAACATGGTTCCTGCCCTAAGGGAGCTTTTAGTGCCTCAGAGTTGAAAAAAAAAAATTGGAAGAGTGAGTGTAAACAAAGAATATCTTGATTAAAAAAAAAAGAAGAAGAAATAGAGGAATGCTATTTTAAGTAGGGATTATGATGCAGAGGAGAAAAAATCCCTGGACTGTTAGCTCTCATCCCTGGGTTATTGAACTTGGGCAAACTCATGGCTTCATTGCACTCCTCCAAGGCAGCCTACACAATGGTGAAGACCCATCAGCTGTGGAGTCAGACCATGTCGGGTCAAATCCAGCTCTTCCAGTGTTAACTGTGGGGCTACAAGCAGACCATTTAACTTCCTTAAGCCCCAGTTTCTTCATTTTTAAGGCCAGGATAAGAGTAGAAGTTCCTCCTTTATAGGGTTGTGGTGAAGAGTAAGTAGATAATGCATGGAGAGTACTTAGCACAGTGCCTGGCACATAAATCATATTCAGTAGAAGGTGGCTATTATTTTTTAAAACAAGGGCTGGAATGAGGAGATCTCTGAGGCTCTTTCCAGCTATGAAATTCCAATTTTAGTTCCCTGTGGTATTCCCGAGGCAGATAAACTCATTAGGAGGTAGACTGTGAGCCCCAGAGGGCAGTGATTCGTGTGTGCTGGTTGCTGTTGTATCCCCAGCACACAGCACAGTGCCTCGCTCCTGTGCAAGATGTGCTTAGAGCATGTTTTTGTGAAATGGAAGAAAGAATGAAAGAAGCTAGAAATGCAGTTTGTTGAATCTGGTGGTCTCCTCTCTCTGGGTAAAGACAGGCTTGTTACAGCTACACAATAAAGTGAGAAGGCACTGCCATTAAAGAATGATGAGAAACAGAAAATGTGAGATAAGATATTAAATTTGTTACACTTAAAAATGTTAATCTTCACACGATTACCATGCAAATCCCCTCGTTGCCTAACTGTTTAATTGATCAAGTAAATCACAGAAGAGACAAGTAAGAGAAAAACCCTGCTGTTGACATTCTCACAAAGCATATTTCCAAGGATACATTCTGGCAACTAGTATGTTTATTACAGAGGACAATGTGAATTAAAAGGCACAAGCACACACACACACACACACACACACACACACACACACAGCATCCTCTGCAAGCAAGCAGATTTCAGACAGTTTGGGGAAAGCTTTATTTTTTATGGCAACTTGGTCATCTTCCATTATGATACCAAACGTGAAATCAGCGTGAGGGTAACAGATGTTTTAGTAGTGCTTTTATTTTACATAATGTTAGAAGATTTAAGTCACTATTTTTTCTTTTAAAAGAAAAACTATATAGGTATATTTTGACATGCCTCTCATGATGAAAGGGTCAATGAATTCTCTCTCTCTCCCTCTTTCTCTCCCTTACCCTCTCTCCCTCCCTCCCTCCCTCCCTCCCCCCCCTCCTTCTCCCCCCACCCCAATCCCATCATGTGCCTGGTTGACTCTGAAAAAAGAGGCTTGGAGTTGCCCACAGGGCATCCCTTTTCCCAGCCTCCTCCAAGGCCACCTGGGCAGATGGGAGCTTGCCTCCTGTCCTTAGGACACAAAATCCAATCAGGCTCTGAGGCTTGCCAGTCTCTCTGACCTTCCAGCTGGGAAAGAGGAGGAGAAGCAGAGACCCCTCACATTTAATAGGATTCATCTCTGCGGCTTAAGGGGGCTCCTGCCTCTACTGGAGGAAGGAAGTTCTCCCTCATTTTCTCGATAAGGTGTCGCTCATGAGGGCAGCGTGCTGAACTAATCAGGTTAATTGAGAGGCCTCAAATCATCCTCACGGAGGCCAGCTCTTCTTCCTGGTAATGGCAGATAGTGCACACAGACAGATGACACACACTGCAGTTTTCTCTCCCAAAGCCCATGGAATCTGCAGGGGTGCAGGGCATAGAGGTTTAGCCAAGTGCCAAGTGAGCATGGGTTCTTATAGAACAGGGCAGCATAAAAACAAAACACAGTGCCTTTGAGTGTCCAATATCTTCTTTGCTTTTGCTTAGTGTTACAATAGCCTCAGTATTTCAGATCGGCTTGGAATGACTGTCTGTTAAAGGATCCAGATAGATTGCTCCTTGGCTATTTTATTTAAGATCGAAACTTAAGAAATCTCACTGTGGTGTGTGTCATCAGTAACAAGGAATTTCTCAGGCTGTGTTTTGGTTCCTCAGCATCCAAACTGGACGTGGGGGGCCAAGCCAGACACCAGGGTGCTGTGGCCCTGACTAATGGCACCTCTGGCCTCCCCTGGACACCCCTCTTCCACTCCTCCCCGCCCCCCACAACAATGAAGAAGAAAACAGAGCTGGTTCAACTGAATCCCATGAAGGTGGGGGTTCCTCCTCCCTCTCCTGCACTCAGAATGATTTGTCATAGTCTAATTTTAAACGCTATCATTGACTATTCTTTCCTCCGACCCCACCTCTTCCCCCCACCCCCCACCCCCCGCCCCGATTTTTTTTCTTGGAAGTTCCAGGAATGACTTTAATTATCTCCACAATCAAATTCTCATTGCTGCCTCTGTGAAAGTGTGTAGTCATAGATCGCAGGGATTATTTTCTTTAGCACTTGGGGATAGAGAAACCGGTTGTTTCAAAATGAGAACCAGCTGGTTCCACAGAGCCCTCTTTAATGGGGAGCCACTTTGTACACAAACCTTGGCTCAGGTCAGTCATTACGCCAAGCCCCAAATCAGCAGTGTTTGGTCTAGCACCCTTTATTAAATGTCGAGTGAGGAGTGATTTAGCCGATATGATAATAATACTAATAATTAAAAAAAAAAAAAACCCCACATTACTCTGCATCTTCAGTTTTGCCTCTGCCAAGTACTTGGGTTTATAAAGAGCATTTCTCAAACCTGTTCCTATGGTAATTATATTGTAGACCTAGTTTACCACTGCGCTCTCGTAGATGCTGTGTGTGTGTGTGTGTGTGTGTGTGTGTGTGTGTGTGTAGTTTTAACCCTCTCCAAATCCACAAAATAAAATTAAGCTCATCTTTCAACATGATCTTTTATCTGACAAGCACAGTAGATAGATGAAAAGTAGATATCCAAGTTGTTGGGTCCCCTTAATAGAACCAATTGGAGGACAGAGATAACTATTATCAAATGTCTTTGATGCCATTCTGTAAAACAGGGAGGAGGGTGATCCACCATATGTATTTTGCTGTCTTTTAAGCTTATAGAAACTGGTTTGTTGTCACACCATGTTAAACACTACCAGCACCAAATTCAATTTGAAATAAGGGAAGTACTTTCACTAGTTGTATGAAATATTTCTGAGGCATGCAAAGAAGGAAAAGAAGCATAAAAGACAGATAAAACCATGGTAGATATTTAGTTTGTTTTTAGGCCCTGGGTTGCATTTTTATAAGGTAAACTAATAAAAAGAACAGCTTCATAGAGATTTCTTAAAAATAGAATTTAACCAAATTTTGTTTTACAAAGGTGAGACATTACTTTGCATTATTCATAAAAATGTATGGTCAATTCTTTTATTATAACATGTTTTTTTATATTAAAATCACAATAAAATAACTTGAGGAAAGGATAAAAATTTAGAAATTTATTTTCACAGGTAGTTTGATCAATAAGGACTGGTTGTGCTTTCACTTGTTTTTATTTTAAGGATTTTCTTTTTAAAATATGGCTTGAGTAAAATTTTATTTAATAAGTTTTTTGTTTATTGATCAACTACTTTGATTATATACTGTCTCTTTAGTTCTTAGTGTAATTCTATTGCATATTTTCTGTGTCTGTATTTAAAAAAATTTGTGGGTTTTTTAATATAAAAAACAAATAACTGTTATATTTCCAGTCACTCAAATTTGAACTGAATTTTACTTCCTGTTTCAAAGGTCAAGGCAGACTGACCTCAACAGCAGTGTGGAGGCTGCTGAATTATTCATATCATTGACTTTGTGTCAGCTTCCACATTTGTGGAGAGGGATGTTTTATTCATTTATCTCATTTAGGGTTCTTCTCTGCACCTGTTTCTACCATTAAGTACCCTGTAATTTGCATTTGATGCTAATTTAGTTTCATATCAGCCTGGTCCCCCCTTGTTAATTTAATTTTCTAAGACCCTTTTCATTACAGTAGAACTGTTTTCCTCTTTAAAGCAAACATCTATACAAGTAATTGTATAAACTGCCTTTTAAATAATATCTTTTAGAAGATTCCATCGTTTAATTCCTTAATTCCTATAATTAGCCATGGTTTGATTAATGTTTCAAAGGGTTAAATTAAAATGCAGAATTACTCAAATGCATACTTGAATAATTTCTTATATATGGATGGCAGCATTTGTGTTTCAGTACTCTTCCTGATAATTCTCAGAACAGTGGTAATTTTCTTCTTTTAGACTGCTGTTTAGTTTACTAATAGTAGTTCCTTTCAGATCATGGCATTCTCAACATTACTTTTTAAATTGTTAGCTTTTGCTTTCATTAAGTTCCAGATAGATAGTGGCTTAAAAATGTTTCTGCAACATTAATAATGACATACCCAAAATAATCAGGGCAGAATTAGGTTTGATTCCTTGATATGTCATGGAAATTTGGTATAATGAACTTCAGGATACTGTGTTATGTCTTTTTCTCTTCTCCCCATGTCTTTCTCTTTCTCTTTCTGCTGCTCAGAGGAGATTTCCTGGGAATTTCTGTTTCCCAGACCTGGTACTTTTAGTAAACTTTGGTTTGCTTCTTTGAGCACCCATTGGTCTTCAAATGCTTCACTTAGATATTAAAACGGTGGCCTCACTGAAATGTGGCTACCTTGGTAGGAGCAGCCGTGTCCCTGGAGCATCCACCATTGGGGATTTAGAGGACATGAGAACTAGCAACTCCTATAAGCCAGGTATGCAGCCCCCCAGGGTTGAAGAAAGAACTCTACCTCAGTCGTTTCCACGTTAACTGCCTGGAAGGTTGTTGACACAAACATGCAAATATTCCTCATAGGCTCACTCGGTTGGAAATTTAAAACAAGGGCATGGATTACAATTTGAAGTTCCAAGCTACACAGGAATTACAGAGAAGGAAAAGCTGTGGCAGTCGCTGAATGGTACCAAAAAATTGGCCCACTCTCTAAGGTGACCCTTCTTGCCACAGGTTGGGTTAGTTTTATCTGTTGTTGATATTCTCTGGGGAGAGCAAATGGTGCCGAAGCTTTGGGTTTCCAGAAGGCTCTCAGGCCTATTGAAATTGGAGTTTGAAGGCGGCTTCTCTTGTTCTCTCAGTTATAAGTGATTCTTAGGGCCTCCCACAAACAACTTTGTAATTGTGGAGAATGAAAGAGAATCTCGGTTTCCTGGCAGACAGCTTCATCTGTCTGGTACCCAGACAGGGCCATGGGTGAACTGCCTGCTCCCAAGAGTCCCCTTCAGCTGGGGACTTCTCAGGTATGTCCCATCACAGAGAATGTTCTTATTCTTATGGAGCATTCAGCTAGCTTTGTGCTTCTGCTGATGGGTCTAAAACAACAGGAGATATTTTTAGGAATGAAACGTGGGATCTTTATTCATTAACCAAACATTTACTTACAGACTCTCTCTTCCCCCCGCATTTAGGCAAGTTTTTGAGCTCCACCAGAAATGTTTTAATGAGGTTTGATTAAACAGTCAGGTTGAAGTACAATAAGAAATATTTGGGGAGCTCTTAAGACATAGGAAAGGTTTTCCCGCCCAACTCTGGCTGATGCTTAGAATTCTACTGTTAGAGACCCATCTCTTTAGCCAAGAGTCATTGCTCTCTACTAAGACATATCTAACTTTGGGAAGGCAAACACTGTCATTCTACCACTCATCTACCTCTTTGAGGGAATAAAATAAAGTTTGTACGTGAGTTCAGCTCTTTGCAGTTTACAGACCTACATTGTTATAGTTCCCATGGCAACATAGGTAGTGGTTTTTGTACCCATTTTGTGGTTATGGAGAATGAATAATTTAGCTCTAGGAAGCTAGTAAATAACCTATCTAGGTCTCAAGGGCAGGTTTTCTGAGGAATCTAGGTTGTTGTAGAAAGAGACCAGGTTTCCATTTGAGACACATGGACTCTGAGAAATTTTGGTGCAATCCCTTCATTTTACAGATGAGAAAGCCGAGGTCAAGAGAAGCTCAGTCATGTTCCCAAAGATCTAATTAGCCTTATAGCCAGGCCCATAAGCCAAGTCCCTGGCTCTGATTCCAGTGTCTTTTCTCCTACCACTCTGGGCCACCCTCTCTCTCCATGTCACTTGTGAGATCAGGCTCAGGGAAATGTATAAGTTGTATTTTCTGGATTTGGGTTCCAAGGAAACCCTACACATACGTGTTGTTTCTCAGGAATTATAACATGGGGAGGAGGAAGCTACAGAGTACCTCATTGTAAAGAGTTAATTTAGTTTTAAAAGCTCACATATTTCTGTCATTTGCAACTGTGCTTGTTCATGCTATGTCATACTACTGTGCAAAAAAAAAAAATAATTTCTGTTTATACTCATCAGAGCTACGTCATCGATAGTCATCTTCCAGTAGGTATTTTATAAAAGTCCTTTCTATCCTAGACGTCTCATCATGAGCAGTTGTCTCTGACTATTATCTTTCTCTGGAAGGCACTGACATGTATAAATATTGAACTTGGCAAGTTTCAAAGTAAGTCCTAATTTAAAACAATTATCTTATATTTAAACCTAAACAAATGTAATAAACTGTCCCTTCCAGAAATAATAATAAAGGAAATGAGGCATTGCTGTAGAATATAATTCTGAAGAAATCATAGTGAAAGGGGAAAAAAAGTACATTGAACTTCCTCCTCCTCAAAACCACCTTTGTGTACAGTGCTGTCTGAACAGGTTTGTCACACCTTTTGATCTGCCAAGAAGGGGCAGCCATGGCCTTGGTGTTGAGAGAAATGAGTAGCCCCTGGCGTAGTCTCAAGCTGAACTGTAGGGGAGTTTTCAGCTGGTAGGCTGGAAGGAGGAGTGAGTGATTAGCATATTTTGTACTTTTTCGGGATGTGGGGAGACGGGGGAGCAAGAAATATCTCAGTTTCTGAATGAAATGCCTTTCTGGCCTGCCTGAAATGATTGAGCTGTTATGGGAAAACTTCCCTCTTGGTGCAGCGATGTGACTGAATATCAAGAGTTGTTTTCCTCTCCTTTATCCACTGTCTGGCCACTTAAAGCCCCATGCCCTACTTTAAAAATGATGGCATTTCAAATATATGTATTTTCTCTTCCTCTCTTTTCCTCTTCCGAAATTATCACAAACCACTCAACAAGCTGAACTTGGTTGTGCTCCCGAATGTTTTGATGTCGGGAGTGCAGAGAGAGTAATTCTGCTAACCCTACAACAGGTTGCTTCATGATAGGGTAGGCTCTTGTTTGGAACCATTGCTTTCATTTCACAGAGGCCATGAAGACAGGCACCCATGATTCCATTGACCTCTAGTAGGAGAAACAAAGACACCGGCGTGTTAATTTATTCACTAAATGTTCAGAAAGCATCTACTGTATGAAGTAGGTGGTAGCCCCTAGCCCTGAGTGATGCACTTCTGGGGCACTCACTTATTAAGGAAATTGCAGTTGGTTAGGATCTACTTTTTCCAAATCACCCCCAATTTGATTTTGTCATTTGTCTTTCTTCTGCCATCCCCTTGGGCCCCTGCCTCGCTCCCAACCTGAGATCTGAAGTAATTCATTATACATCAGATTCAGTGTAGGTTAATGCACTACTATGCTAATTTTCAATCTTCAAGTTTACTGTTACCTCCATGATGAACCCCAAATTGAGTGTATCCTTCTGCGGAGATAGCATGCTTTGGTTCTCTTATCGGCCTGATAAGTTAAACCCCTCATGCTGAAGTTGGGAGTTTTCATTTATAATGAAAATGAGAAGCAGCCTGGTGTAGAATGCTGAACTGGGACACAGGAGACCTGGTTTTCAATGTGGCCTCCGCCGTTAGTTAGATATGTGAGCCTCAGCAAGTCTCTTACCTTCTCTGGGTTTCAGTTTCCCCATTTATAAAATGAGAGAATTGGACGCCTAGGATCTTTAAGGTTCCCTCTTGCTCAATGATTTTAATCCTCTCTCCTCCTATAAATCTGGTCACCTCTTATATCTAATGTTGCACAATAGCCTATTATTAAACACTAGAGACCCAATGCGTGAAACTCGTGCAAGAGTGGTGCACTTCGCAGCTGGGGCAGCTGCCTCGATCCCACAGCTGCAGCCCTGGCTTAGTCCAGAAGGACGTCCGGTCTAATGAGCATATTACACTTTTATTATTATAGATTTGCATGGGCAGTAGGTACTATATGGGAAATAGCAACCTCCGCAGCCAGAATTGTACAATCAGCAATATTCTCCGCCAACTTTCACTCCTCCTTCATTACCTGTCCCAGGTATCAGCCAGCTCAGTGGTCGGCAAACTGTGGCTCTCAAGGCCTGTGCGGCTCTTTGACCCCTTGAGTGTGGCTCAACATTAGAACCACTTCTTCAAAATAGACTCGCCCAGGCCAAAACCCGACTTCTGCGCACGGGCCACGAAATTTCAATCGCACTATGTGTTCATGCCCACACGTGGTATTTTGTGGAAAAGCCACAAGCAACGGGCCAAAGAGCCGCATGTGGCTTGAGAGCCGCAGTTTGCCGACCACTTGAGCAAGGTAATAAGAAGGTCAGGCAGCACGCATAGCACACGTCTATTGCTGGCATTACCTTAAGGCAGGGGCTATTGGATGAGGTCATTAGGTGACATATCTTATAAGGTTAATTGAGTTGGTATATTTAAATTTATTGGTAGCATAACTTGGGAAAGATGGGGAAGGGATCTAGTAAAAAGAAAAATTGCAGGCTTGTAAAGTGTGAGGCACACGGGCAAACACTTTCATCTACGTGAGACAGTAACCCCAAAAGGCTGTCCGCAGAGGCTACCTATGTGGCATCCAGAGTCATCTAACCAGATTCCTCCAGCTTAGACTTGTCTTCCAGATGAAACAGCCTACATGTTGATAGATGAAGACACATACTCAGTTGTACATAGAACATGCTCATTGAATGATTAAGTATATCTATTTTGTATCTGTGCTTTTGGAGGTAGACAATTCCCTTTAAGGCCAAATAACTCTGAGTCTCTTTAGAATGAAGCTATGAGATAGTATGTTCTGCTAGTAAGTACCCTGTCTACGTGTGTGAGAATACAGTGTTTATCCACTAAACTTAAAGAAATTAGAATCTCACAAACTGTCAAAAACATGTTTTTATTTATTTATTTATTTTTTTTAATTTTGCCCTATGCAGAGATGAGAGACTGAGAAACTAAACTTTGTCTAGGACAAGAGTAAGATTCTTTATCTATCTACGTATTTTTTTTTTTAAAT
Organism: Pipistrellus kuhlii; assembly: GCF_014108245.1. Lineage (NCBI taxonomy): Eukaryota > Metazoa > Chordata > Mammalia > Chiroptera > Vespertilionidae > Pipistrellus > Pipistrellus kuhlii. The sequence goes on from NW_023425584.1 coordinate 12,652,925, forward strand.
TTGAAATTCTTAAATCTTTACATAGAAACATTATGATATTCAATAGGTCCCCAAGGAAACACATTTGTGAGTCCTCTGGATAATGACTTTCTGAGAATTCCAGGTACAGAATAGGCCCTCTCAGGATTTCCTGTTTTTCGTTTGCTTTCCTTTATTTTTTATTTTATGTCTAATAAACCTTTGCTTTAAGCAGGATCAAGTGTTAAGACAAACCAACTACAGAGCTAATGTATAGAACATTAATTCTATAGTAATGCTCTATAAAAAAAAACCAAAAGAAATAAGACCAACTATTAAAAGAAATCCATATGTCTCTGGAATTTTTATTTAAGTTTATATTAGCGATAATGACCTTGGTTCCAGGGAATTCGGTAACAATTAATGACCAGCAAGGGGTCACTGGCCCCATGGTGCTTTGTGCCCACAATTCCTTCCAAAATGGTCAAGAGTTGGTTATTTATCCCAAGGAAATGCCCCGAGGTGAGGTCCTTATCCTTTTGCCATCTGATTATAATTTAACCTCAGCTTTTAAAGGGCCCCTAGGAACAAAGGTACAATGGGTCATGCTTATAGTGTTTTAAAAAGAGTTTATTTTTGCCACGCAATTTCTAACTGAGTGTCATCAAATAGAGTTATCAAAATAAAGTTAATAATGGTGTTCCTTTCATTCTGGGGTGTGAGTACTCATTTTTGTCTGAGTATCTGCTGGCTAGTATTGGTGTAGTGTGTATCCATGTATATGCTTACATTCATACTCTTGTGTCTGGGGTGTGTGTGTGTGTGTGTGTGTGAGAGAGAGAGAGAGAGAGAGAGAGAGAGAGAGAGAGAGAGAGAGAGAGAGAGAGAGAGAGGGGGGGAGAGAGAGAGAAAGAGAGATACATGCAGTGTAAACAGAATAAAACAAAATTGGGATTATAGAAACTCAGTTACACCAGTTTTCCTTGAAGTTTAGCAGGCCTGTAGTCTCTTCCTGGGGTTGAAATGACCAGTGTCATGGCGACTGGCATTGGCTTTTTCATGTTCTATGTTATTATTGTCATTACTGGTGATGATGATGGTAATAATAGTTCACATTTACTATGCTACATATTTGCTAAGTATGCTCCTCATCTATAAAAGAGGAGGGGGGGGGAGGGAGATAAGATGAGGACGAGGGGGCTCTGAGAGATAAATAACTTGCCCAAGGTCACCAGAGCTACGAAGTGGTGGAGTTGGGATGCCAGCCCTGCTGTTTGGAATACCAAAGATCAGGGTCTTAATCATGACACCATTCTGCCTCTATTTAAAAAACTAACATTTCCATTTTCTGAGCGCAGCCTTTAACATATTCATTTAGGCAAATTTCCATCCTTTGCTGGCATAATCACTATTCCTTTTGTTGGTCATTGCTCCCCTGGGCTTCCCTCAAACATGGTCAGAGGTGCCCTGGACTTTTTAAAGATGGAAGAAAGGCCACATGGCTCTGCATAATTTGACCGAGACAGCTGTGCAGTTGGTTGTCTCATTTAAATTACAACCACAAAAAAAGATGTGCCAGGCTTCACTGACACAGGCTAAGGGCAGGAACACGAAATGGTTTCTTGAACCTGCCCTGGGTTACTGCCAAAGGTAAGCAGCCACGCTCAGCGGGGTCTCATGGACCACTGAGGGGGCAGTGAGCTTCTTTAAAAACAATTATCCTTCTCCGGGCCTCTTCTGAAGGGTTGCAGCTCCAAATTCTCAGGGTAGAGATCCTGCCATTGCTGCGTGGAATGGCTGACCGAGACAGGAACGCGAAGACAATCTGTCTGAGAGTCAGGGAGAAAAAGAAAGATGTGGGATTTAAGAGGCTGGTGTTGCAAAGCATCCTCTTGACAGGCTGTGGCTCAGATTTAGAGAAACCCCAAACTGATTTGCTGAAGGCTGAACGCGGAACCTTGTAACCACAGACCAGAGAGGCATTCATGAGACCTGACAGGCCTACTTTTACTAAGGAGTCTGGTACAAAGTTTCATGTGTGTATTTTTTGCTGTGGGTCCCTCGCACCCCGCACCCCCACCTCTGAAACCTTTTGGAATTGAGGCTGAGAGTCCAAAGGAGAGATTTCATGTGCAATATTCTCTTCTTTGATTTGGGATAATTAGGAGCTTTTCTGGGGTTGCAAAACAATACACCTATATCTACATGATGCAGGATGTCCCCCTTTTTTTAGATGGAATTTTTTACATGGCATTGTTTCTGCCCCCCTGTTCAATGACTTTTAACATCCATTACTTTTTTTTTTTCTTTACCATTTCCCCCAAAACGTCATGGGTAATAGATGCTTCCCAAATCAGATTTGTTTTTTTTATTAAAATCATTATGTCTTTTTGAAGCAAACACACGCACTCTTCCATAACAGTGATATACTATTTTTTTTTGCGCACGTGAGTGTATTATGAGTCTCCCCCCCGCCCGCCCGTGTGTGTGTGTGTGTGTGTGTGTGTGTGTGTGCGTGGTTTGTGTAAACATGAATGTAGTATGACTTCTGTATTGCCGTTATTAATGGCTATAGGACATTTTTGAAGTCTGTTGGGTTTTTCACAAATTATGGTAAAAGGAAGGTGGTGGAGATTACTTTCCCCCCCTCTCATAGCAAACTAAAATAAAATAAATAAAATAAAAACGACAAGGAAATGAATGAGGACAAACTGCACGTGCGGTGCGGGCGGCGATGGGCCCGGAGGCAGGAGCACGGCCGGTGCTGCCCGCGGCGCCTCTCCGTGGCGGCTTTGTGGGGGCTCATGAATGACCCCTTACAGCGGGGCTCCCGCCATAAATCCCGCCGGTGCCGAGCGCTGCGGGCCGCGGGGCCAGCACAGGGGCCGCCGCTGTTTGTGTTGTTGTTAGCGATACGTAGCGGGCTCCTCCGAAGCGGAAGGCCCCGGCTCCAGTGTGTCGCCAGGGAAAGCCGAAACATGAGTCGCACATGTGGACGGGCGGGCGGGGACGCCGGCGGCCTGGGGTGCAGGGGGGGCGGCGTGCAGAGCGGCCCGGCCCCGCCACCGCCCAGCCCGGGCATCGGTTTGGAGGGGAGCGAGGAGGGGGTGGGCAGGAGCCAGGAAAACAGCCCGAGGGGAGCTGGGCAAAGGATACCCTGACCCCTAACCGGTATGGGCCTTCCCGTTACATCTCACTACTTGTCCGAATACTTGAGAGAATTAAAAAAAAAAAAAAAAAGAAAAAAAAGAGGGGGGGGGAAAAAAAAGACCCTCTGTGGCCTGGCTTTCAAATGTCTTTTCTTTCTCAGGAAATCCTGTGTCTGTCTTTGGGTGGGGTTTTTATGGGTTCTGTAGGATAGGAGATGGTCTCCTTCTATCCCTTTAAGAGGTAAACACATGAAAAGAATGTAAATGTAAGGACTTTAACACTCCCCCCCCTTCCTAACATTCATATAATTGCTGTTAAGCCACATTGAAAACCCTGGGGCCTGGTGTGCACCAGGGTAAAGTTACATTTCACAAGCAGAAAATTGACTCACCACTTAGGAAAATTGGCTACCAATTATGTGTCAAAGGCTCTAAAGTCAACCTGAGGTTTTCTTTTTTTGCCAGAACGAGGAATTAAAAAGGGCCCAGGGGCCCGGCCTGTCCCCTCTCCCCCTCCCGGGAGGGACTTCCTTCTTGCCCGGAGTTTGAGAGTTTGAGACATTCCTTTCCAAGCTTCTGGGTCCTGGTGGGGAAGGAGGGCTCCCAGCCCAGGAGGGACAGGCTGGGAGGAGGAACAGGGGTAGGAGAAAGGGAGACAACAGATAGAAGTGAGTTCATGTGTAAGTATTTTAAAAATCTGCTTAGGACACACAGGGAGAAAGTCACTCTTTTTAAAAAAAAATAAATTTTATTGATTTTTTACAGAGAGGAAGGGAGAGAGATAGAGAGCTAGAAACGTCGATGAGAGAGAAACATCGACCAGCTGCCTCCTGCACACCCCCCAACGGGGATGTGCCCGCAACCAATGTACATGGCCCCGACCAGAATCGAACCTGGGACCCTTCAGTCCGCAGACCAACGCTCTACCACTGAGCCAAACCAGCTTCGGTGAGAAAGTCACTCTTGCCCCAGTGCTGTTGGCCCAAGGTCTGAGAGCTGTGACTGAATCTCCTGGGGCCCAGGGGGCACTGGGGAAAGGAGTGCTGGGGAAAGAGGGGTGCTGAAGGCCAAGTCTCCACTGTCCTGGGACATGTGCTGTCTCTGGGGACATGGCACCATGTGTGGAGCCCTTTTTGGAAGCTCACTGGTCTCCCCTGTTGTAGGAGGATCCCCCCTACCCCCCAATCCGGGGAGGAGGGGGATCAGTTCCAGGGGCAGGAGGATCTATGATCCTAGGGGCACATGGGGGGTGAGGGGGGGGGGTAAAAGGCAGGAGAGAGAAGGAGAGGGAGGGAGGGGGAGAGAGAAAAGCATTATATGGTTATATGGGAGAGGGCGAGACAGGATATGGAGGAGAGTGTGGGAGGAGATGGAGGAGGGAGAGAGCCAGTGCTCTGAACATCACCGTTTGCCTTCCACCCTGTCTGCCTCCGTGCCCTGGGTCTCCTCTGTGCAACTTTCTTGACACACTTGCTTACCTTCTTTCAAGGCCTGCTTTCTGTGCCTGTTGCAGTGACTAATCCCAAGTTTTATTTCTTAATGTCTTGAAATCAAGCCTTATTTAGTGCTTCATTTTCTGCCTCTAGAGGGAGAGAAAGAGAAAGCATTGGGACTTGCCAGATTGAGTGAATCTGCTGTGGTGTGCTGGAGAGAGTGAGTTTTCTAGGACAACCAGGATGCAAATGCGTACTGGATTTTATCCCCAGATAAGCATCCCTCCTGACAACAGGATGTGATATGTAATAATTTCAGTGAGACAAACCATCCACATTTTGCCTCCTGGGAAATCTTATGCTTGCTGTTTCTGTTTGATTCTCACGTTGGAAATTTTCCAGAACTCTCAAGAACCAACTATCTTAAATTTTCAATGATTTTTGACAGAGAAGACTGTTTTGTCTAAGGGACAGCAATTCTAGGGCTGAATCGTAACCAAAAGATCTAATTTCAACTTAGTCCAAGCAACTTAGCTGGAACAAAGAGAGAAAGAATTTATTCTTTGCAGAATATATAGTTGACCTCAGAGTCTTTACTGGGTTAAAAAAAATGTATGTGTGAGTTTTTCCTTATGCAGCAATTCTGAATGCATGGAAGTTTATGTTTTTCTAATCAAGACTCAAATAATTTGAGTGAATTCCCCCTCCCCAACCCCCATCTTGTATGTTTGAGTGATCTTTTCAGGTTTTAAGAATCTCACGGGCTCCCTCAAGTGATGCTTAATTAGAGAAGCCTTCTACCCACTAAGTATTTTCTTAAATGTATAATTGATTGTGCAAGGAAGGAAGAGCGGCAGGAGTGGAAATCATACATCATTTCATTATTAATGGCAATGTCTAAATAAAATGCAGACTTTGTCATGCTAATGGATGGCTGAGTATGTTTAAATCAGAGGCTTTTCTTTCTTTCTTTCTTTACTGTTCTGGGATCATTTTAGGAAGTTTACATAGCATTTACTATATTGATAAATATGTTCTAACACCCAATCAATCTCTGAAGAATGTGATGGCAAGGTGCGACAAAACTAGTAACTGGGAAGCCACATACATTACCTCCTTTTTATAGTGAAGAAACTGGGGTTTTACCAGGATTTAATTGACAAGATATGCATTTAGCACTTACTATGTGATGTTTTCATGGCAGCACTTCACAGATATCCTCATGGAACCACAGAACTGCAAGTTTGTTTCCTGGTTTCCGTGTGGAATTCATTAGCCAGAGGGAAAGCTAGTGGAGACTGAAATGGCTGCTTTCTTTTATTTAAATTAAATTAAATTTTCCCCAACACTATTTGTCCCCTCTATGCCCTCTTCTACCTCCCCTCCCTCCCTTTCAATTAGAAGCTAAGTTTGAAATTCTCCTGAAAGTACTAGTAGATCTTCCAGAGGTATATGGATGCAGGTAGTTTATGTGGGCATGATCCTAGGAAGCAGGAACTGAGGAGAGTGAGAACAGGTAAGGAAGAAACATTGAGATGATGACGCATTTTCCAAGTCACTGCTTAGACAATAGGTGCTCAATCCTATTGGGATCTCCTAAGAGGCAGACTAAATCATACTCCCCCCACCCAATTATGCACCTGAAGGGCAAGAGGCTAGAGCATTTATTTCCTGGTTCTTCTCCCCCTTGGATTGAGGGTTGTCCATGGATGCATCTCAGAAGCTGTGCTTGCACATCAGCCTGGCAACTCCTACAGAGTTGGAATGCCATGGAAGGAAGCCTTCTTGTGGTGACTTGCGGTCAGGGTGAGCTAGGTGGTTGAAATTAGAGTGGACTGCGGAAATGGGAGGCAAGCACCAGAGGCATCTTCTACAGAATCTGAGTATAAAGTGTCTATGTGGAGGGAAGCTTTGATACTTGAAAGTTAATTTTTTCTTTATTGAGTACCTGCTATGTGGCATAGTAGGCATTCTGTGATTCCCTGTTGAATCAATAATGCACAAAATTCATACACAATATATGTTCGGTGAGGGCTTATTGTATGTCTGGAGATCTGTCTGTCTGTCTTCTAAGTGTTCATATTGTTAGACCACCTGTTGTGATTTTGCTTTGGAAAATATGCTACCAAAATAAGGAAAATATGGTATCTATCTTTTGACAAGATGAATGAGACATGATCTGAGCTCTGTGTCCTCAGCCTGAATATAGACAGTTCTGGGTGTGTAGCTCTGTTAGGTGTTGAGTGCTTGCCTACCACCAAGAAGCAAGGATCAGAAAGCAAGTTTGGGAAGGGGATTCTGCTGATAGAGGGAAGTGGCAGTAAAATGGGTTTTATGGCAACTGATGTGAAAGGAGGCTGGGAAGAAAGTAGGGACCAGAGTGTAAGGGCCTTGAAGGCCATGATAAGAGATATGGATTTTCCTTTTTGGGGGCCAATTTTACATATAAGGCTGAGAAGTTAGGAGATGGGAACATAAAATCCATATTGAAGTACTTGGTATCCAAACATGAACTTTCATCTGTGGTTCCCAGACCTGGTCATATTCTTCATATTACTTACAGATTTCTCTCTCCCTCCAATTGTAGAAACTTGGGAATTATCCTTATTGCTTCATTATTCCTCATACCCTGCAGGAAGTATCTCTCAACTCTGTCTTCTTCACACCACCCACATGCTTACCATGTCTTTGTCCACCTCAACTCCTGCTATAACTCCATTTGACCTCTCTAGAATCCATTCATTCCACACAGAAGCCAAAGTAATTGAATTTTAAGAATTCAAATTTCATAGTGCCCCTCCCTAGTGTAAAACCCACCACTGGCTTCTTGTAACTTGTAGGATAACGTCCAAATTCCTAACTCATGTTCTAGCACATCTTTTCTAGCCTCCACAACTGGGTCAGTTCCCACCATGGTATGTTGTCACATCCCTGAGGCCAGGGTCTCTGGCTGTTTGATATTATTTTATTTCTATCCAGCATAGTTCCTGACACTTAATGGTGATCAATAAGTAGCTATTGGATGAATTATTGGATAATGGGAAACTTAGCATGTGGCTGGGGGGAGATAGATCTTGTCCTGTGGTGTGCTGTAACTGGGCTGCATAGGCTCATGAGAATCAACTGAGTGAATCTCTTCCCCCACTCTGTTCAGTGGTCTTACACTGGTAGCTTGAAATCACTCATGGTGGGAATATTTACACTATGGGAATTGGCAAACACTGTGAAGTAGGATTCCCTCCATCTACTTTAGCAGAACATTGGTGATTCTGTCAGTCGTGACTCCTATAAAATCTTTTGTTTTTCAAACTTTTTCCATATTTAGTCTTTTCCATCAGCTCTGTGGAAGGCAGAGACCACATCTTATCAAGCTTTGAGTCATCAACACATAGCAAAGCATATAATTTAATAAGCATTTGTTTAGAAAAAGAAAGCAAAGTAACCAGTAGCTTGAATCTCCAGTCACGCAGTGCTGTCTGTCCCTGTCTGATCTAACATGCTCCTTGAGAAAGGAATTTTGAAAACATATTGTATTTTAGCCCGCTTTGAGCCTCTTTTCATTCTCTACTCCACTTAGGCCAATGACTCCTACACAGTCTACTCGTGTGATAGGAGCATGTTTTAATAAGCAGGATTCTTGTCATCATGGACAACTCATTACACTTAAGTGAATAGTTCAATTCCACAATAAGACTCAATGTTGAATTCAATTAGAATAATGAGGGTCTCCTTTGTGGATACCCTGTTGCTCATATGCTAGTGAAACAGAATTTTTTTCTGCCCTCAAATGTCTGTACAATTGAGAGGTGCAGACATACGCCCCTGTAGCCAATAAGATGTTAAGTGGTGGGCTAGAATATCAAAGACTAGGAAGAAGTGATATTTGAGTTGGACTTGGAGGGATGAAAAGAGAAAGCTGTAGAGGGTGTAGCTCAGAGGCAAGGAGACCAAGTTAGGAAGTTACTGTGATAGTAGGGCCCAAAGATAATGAAGTCTCAGTGAGTACTGGAGGCAGGAATGAAGGGAAGTGAACAAAGCATCAGATTAGCTGTGGGGAGGAGAGGGAGAAGAGAATGAAGGCAAACTGGCCCGATCATTTTCTCAGCCAGCCCCTTTTAGGGTGGGAAGATGAGAGAATTGAAATGATCTAAATATGGTTTCTTAATGTTCATATTATCTTGACTAATCTTGATAAGACTTTATGACAGCTTTATCTCAAGCTGCTGCTGTTTCAATAGAAATTGGATTGTAGGATGCACAATTTGATTAAGCCAAACAGCTTCGGACTTGCATCCTATTTCATTGTCCCTGAGTTTCATTACTGCCATTGTCTGCAACTTAATTCTATTTCTATTTGAATCACTCATTAAGCACCTTAAAATTATGCATGTAGTAAATTCACAGGATAACATATGCAAATAAGAAGCACCCCTCACCCTAGTTCTAAATAAACACTCTGGGTTTGTTAAATAAACTTAGGAGTTTCAGATAATTTCTTTTATGTAATGAAATTGTAGACACATACTTCCAATACAGCTAGAACTCTTATTCCCTTCTCCCTTTAGATACAAGGAGAAAAAAAATATTTTCATTTTGAGTCAGAAGTTGGGAGGGGGCCATGCAGAGGAGAGAGATGAAGAGGGAGGGAGGGAATGCATACAGCTTCTCTCTTAGGTTTTTGGCAAAAAAGAGTAATTCCCATCAACTCAGCTTGGCTAAGAGAAGCCTCTAGATAAGAATTCTTGAGATCTCTGACTCTTCTCCACATAAAAATGAAAAAAATAAAAATAAAAAAATTACAAATGATCTGGTCTTGAAGGCTAAAAGTGTAACCTTTGATGTTGGCTTTTTGGAAGTTAAATAATAAACCAGTCTCTTTTTTTCTCATTTTAAAGAGGACTGCTTTATAAAGTCTATCTCTATAATAAAAAGAAAGAAAACATAAACAAAAGACACTCAAATATTTATACAGTTATTCAAAGGATTAAGAGTATTTTGTAAGGTCTAAGGTTATTTGATATTTTCCTCTTTTTTTGAGTCTTTGTTTTTAGCTCTGATCCATTGAGGATATTTCTTTTCCCTGTGGTTTGGTTTATAGAAAATTAACTAATTTCCTTATAATCCTGGCCAAAGTTACATTAGATATATGCAAATACAAATAAATGAGAGAGATGGTATAGATGAGATATGAAATATTTAAATGGGTATGGTCTTTATATTACAGTGATTAATTAAAAAACCTAGTGTTATTGAATGAATAACAAAACCATGAATAAGTACCTACTGATAAAGATCTCAGAGACCCATAATCTAGAATAATATAATTTTGCTTTAAGCTTTTTTTTGTTTTATTAATCTTTACCTGAGGATATTTTTTCATTGATTTTTTCAGAGAGAGTGGAAGGGAGGGGTGGGGTGGGGAGAGAGCGAGAGAGCGAGAGAGAGCAAGAGAGAAAAAGAGAGACAGAGAGAGAGAGAGAGAGAGAGAGAGAGAGAGAGAGAGAGAGAAACATTGATATGAGAGAAACACAATGATTGGTTGCCTCCCACGCATGCCTCAACAGAAACTAGGGATGGAACCTGCAACCCAGGAAGGTGCCCTTGACTAGGAATCAAACCCAGGAGTCTTTGGGCGGACATTCTAACCACTTAGAAACACTGACTAGGGCTAAACTTTTATACTCTGTGGCAATGTACTAGAACATACTAATATTCACATGCATTTTGGGAAAGGAGAATGATTAATTTAAAAATGCAGTGTATTTGTATTTGTCATGAGTCTAATTAGGGCTAATTCTACTAATGTCCTTCCTCTCCTGCACTCCAGCTAGGATTCTTTTGTGAAAACATACCAAACTTCTCTTTAGAGTTTTAATTTGTTTTATTATATCAAAATTTAAATATCCAGATAGTAGTTTCTGATGGATTAAAACAACAACATCAACTCTACCACCAACTATAATGCCTTACCTTACACTTCTTGAAAGTCCCAATGTTATAATTTCTTAGTAAATAAGAGGGTGGTACCAACTATCCTACATTTAGACCATCATCACTTTCTACTTAGGGTGACTTAATTTCCTCTTAAAGAACACAAATGGGAATTCTATGTAGTTAAGTATTCTGGATAGTAGATAATTTCTTCATATGCTCGACACAGAACATCATGTTCAGATACAATAACATAGTTATGATCAATCTAGTTTTATTCAATGATTATGTGTTGTATAAAGCCCCTGGGAGAATTGTATAATGTGGTCTCTACTCTCAAAGAACTTCTTACCTAATGTCATTTTTTTTTCTGTGATCCAGAGCATATCTTGGTGACTTGTTGTGAATTAGGGTCATAATTATGACCATCATTTATCATTGTACTGTGATTGCACAAGTGCTGGTTAATAGAGGATTCAGAATGATAGAATGCCGGGTAAATCACATCACCTTCTCCTGGAGCCGTGTCTTGGTGAGCGGGAGCAGAAGCAGAGAATGAAACTGATATCATTTCCATCTGCAAGCCCTGGTGACGTATGAAGTGCGTGAGACATTTATGGCTTTGTTGCTACCATCAAAACCTTTGGCAGAGTTCTAAACTTATTTTGGTCTCTCCCTCTCCTTTTTTTTTTGTTTTGTTTTGTTAGCTATTTCCAGCTGTTTATTTTTATCTTGCTTTGAGATGCTTAAATGAAAGACATAATTTGAATCTAAATTGTGGTTGTTATCAGATCTGGCTAGGGCAATTAGACAGTGATAGCAACTTGGGTTCTCCTGGTTATGAATTTTGTGCTGAGTTACAACAGAGGTAAGTTTGAAGTAGTGGCTCATTCATTCATTCATTCATTCAGTGAGTACCTACTATGTGCCAGCAAAGACTGTTTAGACCTTGCATAAACCTTATAGTTGAGTAGGAAAGATAGTCATTCAAATAATCACATACTAAATAAAGATGAGATCACAATTATATTAGACTAGAGGCCCGGTGCATGAAATTCATGCACTGAAGGTGGGTAGTTCCTCAGTCAGGCCTGTGCCCTTCATAGTCTGGGAGCCCTGCAATAGATTGCCCCCACAGAGGAAAGCCCTGCCCACCCATTTGCAGCACCCACCTGCTGCAGTGCCACAGCTAGGTAGCCTGTGCCTCCCTCTTTGGGGCCATCTGTTGTGGGGCTCTGTCATCGATTGCCCCAAAGAGGTAGCCCCTGGCCATCCACCATGAATTGCTCCCATAGCGGGAGGTCCTGTCCACCCAGATCAGTGCCATGCTGGGTAGCCTGAGCCTCCCTCTTTGGGGTGATCAATCATGCCCTGAAGAGGGAGGCTCTGCCAACCCGCTGCAGCCTGTTGGCTTGTGGCCTGGGCCTCCCTCTGCAGGATGATTATGGGGTGATGGCCAGGCCCGTGACCAATCACATCACACCCACCTTGGCTGGCCCGGGGCCTATGAGTGTCATAGCGTGGTTGGATGGTCATTCTACTGTTTGGCCATTCAGTTGATTTGCATATTACACTTTTATTATTATAGATATTATGAAGGCAAGTGAAGGAGGAGGATTTGATGAGTGCATGTATCAGAGAGAAAAAGAACTAATGGTGGTGAGGGGAGTTTCAGGGAATGTGCCCCCATGGAAGTGATGATCAAACCTAGAGCAAATCTCTATGTCTGCATGCTCCTGTTGTTAGAGTGGTACAGTAGAAATAGCGTGGACTCTGGAAGCAGATGGACCACGGTTCCAAACCTCCTGTCTACTCACTAGCTGTGTGACCTTGGATGAGGAATCTCATTCTTTAAAATTTAGGATTTTTTTAATCTGCAAAATAAGAAAAGCAACATAAATCTGCTGGATTGTTTTGTGTTGTAGCACATTATTTTTAAAAAAATTAAATATATTTTTATTGATTTCAGAGAGGAAGGGAGAGGGAGAGAGAGATAGAAACATCAATGATGAGAGAATTATTGATCAGCTGCTTCCTGTATGTCCAATAATGGGGATCAAGCCAGCAACCAGGCATGTGCCCTTGACAGGAATAGAATCCAGGACCCTTCAGTTTGCAGGCTAGCACTCTGTCCACTGAGCCAAACCAGCTAGGGTGGAGTAGTACATTCTTTACATACCTGGTTCAATTAGATAATAGGTGCTCACTATTATTTTTTTCATATAATAAAAATATAGATTTAAATTTTGTAAATCAGACCCTATCCTTTCCAGAAAGATGCTTTAAAATAGACATTTCCTGACCACCTGACTAAACCAGCTCCCTATCATCGCATCCTGTTAAACCTTTAATTTTTCTACTGTTCATATTTGCTACATAAAAATAGTATATGTAACAATTATGCTGGGAAGCACAGTGGATAAAAACCCAGAACCCCTTATTGAACTTAAAGACTTAGTTTTTTTGAAATTTAAGTTATTAACAAATATGAGACCTTTGGTACAGTTCTGTTCAGAAGATAGATTTTTTTTTTTAAAGGAAAGCTAAAATGATGTTAATTATTTTAAGGCTCAATACAGTTTTTGTTGCTGGGAGACCAAAAAATAAATACACACAGATATACATACACACAAAGAAAACAAAAATTTTTTTTTTCCCCCTTTGGGAAAACAGTAGTATGTCTAAACTGGTTTGGAGGAAGTTGATTGTTTCCCAACCAGAATGACATTTGGGATAACATTTGAATTGGTTGATCATGGTTTTAGGTAAACAAACTCAGAAATAGGCCAGCTTTTAGATGTATGGAGGGGGAGGGACTCTGGGCAAGGGTGCAGGAAGATGCTGAATTCTGGTCCAGGCTTTGCCTTTGCCTTTGACCATGCACCTGAGATGTGTTTAGTTTGCTTGTCTAGGCTTCGTTTCCTCACCTCTAAATCAAGTTGATGAAATGACCTCGGAAGTTAACAATCCCTCGATCTGTGCCTCGTGACCTGCGCTCTCCACTGATCCAGGTCCCTTGATGACCAGAGGGCATAAGCATGGTCCAGGCCCCAGTCAGGGAGCGACACTGGCCGCAGGTGTGCCTCCTTTCATGCCAGTGTGCCATCTCTGATGGTCTGGTACCTACAGCAAGCTTCTTTGTGTGGGAAAAAGTTCCCTTCCAATTACACAGCAGTTTTGTGGTGGCTGAGGGCTATAATGGGAAAGCTTTGCAGCCAAAGCACTCTCATTCATAAATTCCACTGTGCCACTCTCTAATTTTTTTTCTTTTTTGGAGAGATCAGTATTTTGTGGTTCCCTTCTACCATAGCCATGCAAGCAAATGTGAGTAAATTGTCATGGCTTTTAAGTCCCTGCAACAGATGGACATGGCATTTTCAGTCATAAGCAATATCTTTTGCAGTAAATATGAGTGAACTGACCCTTCTAATATCTCCTAAGAAGCTCACTTTAAAATGAACTACAGGAAGGAGCTGAAGATGGGAGCTGGTTTGTTTCTAGTTTATGGATTTCTCTGGAACTAGACATTTTATTCTGGTAAAAGCCCTCTGTTCATCACACACAGCTCGATACATATGCTGAATGTCAACCCATTTGTGCAGGTGTGAATATCTATTGTAAATTATGGAAATGTAGGCTGCATATTTTTTAAAAAATATTTTCTACATCTGTTTTTGCAACTTGCATTATTCCCGGATTCCCTTTTTGGAAGTGACTAAAATGAAGAAGGAAAATAAAAGTAAATATTTAAACAAACACAGAAGAATCTAAAACAATAATACAGAATCCATATGCAACACAAGACTATTTTAGTGTTTATTTTTTAAACTTGAGAAGTATATTCCCTTAAAGCCAGAGTATTGTTTGCCGTGGTGGCAATCTAAAAGCATTATGCCTCATGAAAAAAACTGTTCTTTGTAGGATCTTTACCCTGTGTTGGTGTAGGTCACATGTGTCAAACACAAGGCCCACGGGCCAAATCCGTCCCGCCAGGCCTTGCAATGTGGCCCGCACCGCGCTGTCATCACTGCACTCCGCTGCGTTTCCATCACAATGACAGTTTATGACTGTTCAGTAAACCATTCGGCCCGCGATTTAGGCTGGATTTTAGATTTTGGCCCCTTCTCTGATTGAGTTCGACACCCCTAGTGTAGGTATATACATGGAGCAGAGCATTAAAAAGTTAACATTTGCTTTCTGCCATGTGGTGTTTATGTTTTCATGGCAGTGATAAGGGATACTGTAATTAGATTCTGCATAAGTGCAATTTCAGAAGTACTATTAGCTCATTAAAGCATTGAAGATTGGTCAAGTTCAGCTCAAATAACCATGGATGCATGTGAGGTTGGGTACCACATTGTGATGTAATGAATTTGTAGATCATAACTATGGCAAGGGCTTGCCTTCATATTTCCCTTTGAAAAAGATGACGGTTCCTCTGTAGATATGTAGCACAGAATCTGTTTCTAAACAGCTCCAATAAAATCTGTTTATTGGTGTCTCTTGTCTACATACAGCCACCTGTCTAAAAGCATAAATTCACATGTATGGAGTGGTCTATTCTCCCCTGTATAAGTATATGTCACCCCCACCGGCATCAATGAAAGCTGTGTTCTTACCAGCAGGAGAATAGATTCATATGCTGTGAAAAGGTATGGAATTCTGATTTATGGTCTGTGTTGCTTTTAATGGATATACCTGCAACAGCTACAGAGCTAGAAACTGTAAGGTGTTAAAATAAAACATTTTACAGTGCAATATATTGCCTGCTTGTTAGTTAAAAGCACTACCAGGGAGCACATTTTAGCTAAATTTGGCAGTATTAAAAATACATGTGGTGTATCCTTGCTTTTTTTTTTTCTCTCTTCACTCTTGCTCTCTGCCTCTTCCAAGTATGCTTTCCCTGTTTGGGGACTCGCTGCCTGTGACCTCCAGGGCAGCGAGGGTGGACATTCCTTGTGGCTTCAGATGAAACTAAAATGAAAGATTAAAGCCATTCTGAAAGATTTCATGATAGGCTACTGCCAGCTCAGTTTCAGAAGAAGAAAAAGGAAAAGAAACACCTTTCTTGAGTCACCTGCAATTTGGATCATTGATAGCCATTCCGGTGGTGTTCTCAGTGGACATAACGTAGCTAGTGCTTTCAAACTCTTCATGCTAGGGCTCAGAAGCCTTTGCAGAACCGTTTATTAAATATTTAAACATTTCCTCTTTCTGCCTCTCATTCAGCCACAGAGAGAGCTGGAGAGCAGCATTTTTCCAAACCCAGTGAGGGACCAGAGGGCGGCCATCATTCCTTCGGTTTCAGGCAAAGGGTCAGCTTTGTTTTGGGGGATGATTCTGCAGTAAGCTCCTTTCATACATCACTGAGGACTCCCATGGTCCAAAATCCAAATGCTAATCAAAGCCCCTACATGCATGCTCCCTGTAGTCTTTAATTGGGGTGGCTGTTTAAAGAAATTCACAGTACTTTAAGAGATTGGTTAATATTATGTTTGAACAGAAAACGATTTTAGGCATAAAATTTAGGGTTGCCTCAAGCAAGCTTTTGTTTTGTGTTGTCATCTTTTAGAGCTACTGCAGGAAATATTTTAAACCTAACCATATATATCAAGAACCCGTGGGCCTCATTATTGGAAATGCTGGGTTGCTCTCATTCGATAATTTATGCTTTACATGTTTTTACTCCCTGCCCAGCTCTTGCTTTTAGGTGGGTATTAGTTATTCTAAGAGCTCTTGAGAAGGAATAATAGTATGAGTTGGTTTTAAGTTTCATGGTGAAACTGCTTTTCATATTTAAATAATTTCTCTTTTGAAATGAGGAACTTCAATAAGAAAGTTATTTAATAGCTAAGTTACTTTAGCAACTGGCTTCCCTTATTCTTTCTTAAAGTCTGAAATAGTGCTAAGATAAAGTATAATGTAATATTTAAAATAAATATACCTGGGGCCTGTGAAAATCCTACTTCACAGCATTTGTAGGAAAATGTAATGCATGCGAAAGTACACAGTAGTTTATATAGTGGTTTTATTTTAACTAGTACAATATAACAACCCGACATGCTGTGAAGAATAAATAACTTTTTGAAAACGCATTTTCCAAGTATGAAAGTAATATTGAAAAACGACAAAAGTAATCTCTTTTGCATAGATTCTGAAAGGGGAAGAGAGGGAAAGAATAATTTATGGTTTAATGCATAGAATTTTACAAACATGTGAGAGATTTCCTTTGTGTGTGTGTGTGTGTGTGTGTGTGTGTGTGTGTGTGTGTGTGTGGAACCTGAAAGAATATGCTTTGCCATTTTTGCAAAAAGACTCAGGGAAGATAGCTGACTTGTGAGAGAGTGCTTGCCAAAGTCTTGGCCAACTCACTTATACCATGAACTCTCTTTGTTTTTGGTTTTGGTGTTAGCAGATCGAGTAAAGGGATTTCTTGTTATTTCTTCACAGGGAAAAAAGGCTTCTTTGGCTGTTAAATTTCAGTTTTCCAAAGGAAGTAAACATTCCATCTCAGGCTTCTCACACATTCAGATAAACAAACCACTTTGAATCACATAATGTTTATGGAGAGGAAATAGCCTCTCCATTTTTATAGATGAGGGTCCAGAGAGGAGGCGACTCACTCAAGGTCATACAGCTAGCTAGCCAGTATCCAAACCAGGATCACTTTCTGCCCAATTCCATTACTGTTGACTGTCAGACTTTCACAGGAAAATTAGGTGAGCTGGTATTAGACCAGGGACATTGAAAGTGTTGCTGTTAGTCTTGCTAATATAATGGGTCAGGAAACCCCAAACCAACCAAATATCACTAGGTCATTGACACTACCAAGGTATGGCTTAGGCTTATCAGCTCCTCCTAGTCCGGCTCAAATACACACACACTCTGAGTTAAACTGTGCTTGCTTTTTGTGGAGTTTAGCTTCTAGACAAGTTTACAAGCTGTCTTCTCCCCACCCTCCCCAACATCATCATACCCTAGACTTGTATTGATAGTCTAGAGCCACCACTGCATTCGATTTTAAGTTGTTTTGACTCTGAGTCTTGATATCTCTCTTTGGTGTGATAAGTCTGGTACATCTTGATTGGATAATATATATAAAAAACATGTTATTTTTGTTGGCTCTAAAAGTGTGAAGTATCTGGGCTGATGCACAAGTGCTAAGTAGAGAAGGTCTGGGTGGGTGTGTTTGCCTCCACTGCTTCCAATGGCTTTTTGACTTATTTTTGTCATGAGGTTTGCAAGTCAAGAGGAAGAGAAGGTGAGTCTACCGTTACACCTATCAAAAGGGATGGTCATGGTGGGGCATGGGTCAAGGGAGAAATAACTACTAAGATTAAAAAAAAAAAAAAAGATCATGGATTCCAGGGTAGCAAAGAAATATGCAGGATAAAGGGCAAAATTAAGTTATTAGTACTCCTTCTTCCCAGTTTCCCCAGATCTGTGATAATTCCTTAAAAAATAGCCCTGGCAGCTGGCACCACCTGTCATGTGGGCACTGCCCATGAGCCTAGCTGAAGAAAACAGTTCTTATAAATGGATCTCCCCTCTCCCCGCCCTCCCAGTCTTCTTTTGTAGAAGATCTAAAAGTGCCTGATGGTGGCAGGAGGGAAGGTGACAGTGGTCCTCATTGCTGAGGAAGCTGGGGGATTCAAATGATTAGCTTATCTCCCTTCCTATCAGAAACAGGGTATCCGGAAGTGCTGGCTGATGGCTGATAAGATGATGGAGCAGTTGAAGCACAACTCTGGAATCCTTCTTCTTTCCCTCTTTCTTTAGTCTGTTTTCTTTTTCAGTTTCATTCCTCATTCTGCACACGTAAGGCCCATGCTCCCCAGGCCCAAGTCTCTCCTGACCAAGGAGTAGGAAGAGGAGGAGATCTTTCATTTTATATCTTTGGAGAGATCAACCCAGTGACTGATTTTTAATGGTAAATTTCAAGGTTCTCCAAATCCAAGAGAGATTTTGGGGAGGGGGTAGTTATCACAATACTTCCATGTGTACATGAAATTGGGAAGGGCAACAACTTGATACATTCTGATCGTCCACATCCTTCAGTCTCCCCATTTTAAAACGAGACTGAAAAAATTAACCTGTTCCCTACTCATAAAAGTATTTTAGGGTCTGGTTAAGCAATGATAGCCAACATTACTTATTGCACACAAGAATGTGTGGTCAATTGGGAAAAACCAGTTATAGAGATAAAGAACCATTGAACAGACTGTCAAACTATAGCGGGAAGGCAAGGGAGGTTGGGGGTGGGGGCTGTAACAGATCACTGAAGGTCTTGTATGCATGCATATAAGTATAACCAATAGATACAAGACACGGGGGAGGGGGGAGGAGGGAAGCAGGGCAGGTAAAGGCATATGCAGGGGGACAGGAGAGGCTGGGGGCGGTCAAGGGGGAAAAAAAGGAGATATATGTACTACTATGTGTAATGCTTCAAACAAAGAAACAAACAAAGAAACAAACAAAAGAATATGTGGTCATTCTTATGGATAGATGAGGAAGATTAAAGCTTAGAGAAGCTAAGGGGCTTATACAAAATCTTCAGCTAGTTAGCAGAAAAACTGAGATTTGAATCTAAGTGGCTTATTTAACTTTGCAGTCTCTATGGCTTCCTTAAACATGGCTGAAGATCCTTCACTCCTGTGGTTTATAGCATCAAATTCTGCTGGTAATTTAACCTTTAGTATTGTTTAATACCAAGAGCTGCCAACTAGATTTTTCTGACTTGGAATTCTCAGTTTCTTCTTGGCATTTTTTGGGTTTATTTTGATGTGTGTGTGTGATGTTCCATAGAGTAAAAATACAGGTAAAAATTTGTGATTTGAGAATTTTCCCTTTCTCAAAAGCTTTTAGTTGATGTTTGATGAGTCTTTATATTTATTGCTCCCTTGATGAAACAGTGTTCTAAATTCTCTTGGCTTGATTTCTCTCTTCTCTCTCTTTGATGGCGTCAACAAACCAATAATATAATTAAGCAACAAAAAAAGAGAAATAACTAAGGCTCCTGGTTTTTGATTTTCTAAGGAGAAATCTCTTCAATCCTTAATGTTTCATGGCATATGTTTTCCAAAGAGCTCCATGTTACACTGGATCTCATAGAGTGGTTTTTGTTTTTATAGAGGGGGGAAAAAGGGGGTAAGGCACCGTTTCTGAGTGAACCAGGTGGGAACCATACTGCAGGAGGATTATGTGCTTCACTCTTGGTTTTTATTACCTGGAGTTCCATCATGAGTCTCTGGGTGGATTGAAATCCTATATTGAGGCCAAAAGTGAAAGGAAAACGAGGACAAAGAAATCTGCAGGGCAAGGGGCGGGGCTTGCGTAGCAAGAGCGATGGAAAACGACAGTGAAGTAGCTTGTAGCTTGCTGCCTAATATGTGTAAAGCGTTGGTACAGGCAAGATGGAGTTAATTCAATAAAATAAATATAAAATACTCTCTCCTCTGTCAGGCCACGCTGGAAGCGGGTCAGAGGTCACTGAGCCGCTTCACTGGAGCACTAATCGATTTGCTGTCAAGGTGGCCTGCTGGGGTTTCAAGCCAGAGAGGAATTGAGAGGCGCTCTGGCCCAATTTCCATAATTGCTCACTGCCTTTAGTGTACAACCTTTTATGAAACACAAAAAATATATCATGGAATTGTATTGATTAGCCATTGGGCTGAATAATTCACTTAGTATTTATTACCTGACCCCCAGAGGTTAAATAAATCCACTATCTAACTTGGGTTTGTGAGAAATATTACTTATTCATTGAAATGTGGACTGATTATTGCACAATAGGCCTGTATCTTTGTTTCTTGATTTTGCAATCAAGGTTAACCCTTCCTGCATTTTGGGGGCCAATGAGTTGGAATACAAAAAGCACAGTTTGAGTGCTTCCCCAAAGAAGTCCAATAGAATCACTGTTGGAATATCATTTTGAAGTCATTTTCTTATCTTGAATTTGAGTCATTTGAGTCCAGTTTCAAAATGGCCCCCAACTTTATGGAGAATGATGAAATGCAGACATAAACCTGGCTTTCATTGCACACACTACATTTCATAATAACAGACTTATTAATGGTGACATCTAAGCCCAATTTTATTACGCCATTTTTGGAAGCTTATGCTATTGTGATAAACACTCATAAATTAAGTGTCTTGGGAAACAAAAGGGTGGGTAGGAAGAAGACTCTTTCAGTCTTAAAGATGAATCAGTCACGGGCAGATGACTGATATTCATTCCAAAAAAGATGATTTCAGGTAGCTTGAAAATACGTTGGAATTTTATCGGTAGGGCACTTTATGAATGTGTAGCCTTTGTGGGTAATCATGACTTATTTACAGGAATTTGTATATTTCTCTTACTCTGACTAAAAGGTAAATCCTTTTTGATGTGCTATGCATCCCAGTCACAACTACATGGCATCCAAATCGAATTATTTTCTTGGTTGCCATGAGCTCTCACTGTCAAGGTCCAACACTTCCCTGCCACCGCCCTCCCTCCAGAAAAGACGTTTTTAACTTTTGTGCAAAGCCTTTCTTCAGTTTCCTGTCCGCATCCTCCAGCATTTCAAAGCATTGTTCCTGGAGTTTAATGGAATTTGTTGTAGGTCAAGAAAAGGAAGCATGTGAAGCTTTGTTTTTTCTCTCCCCCTTCAATAAAAGGGAAAGGGGAAAAAAAAATTCATTTGAGTTCAGTGCTAACTGCATGTTTGTTGATCCTTTAACATTTCTGTATCCAGGATCTAACCTTGCGATTAATGATAGGAAAAGCCAGGGCCCTGGTGTTAGCCTCAGAATGGGCCTTTCCTGTGCTGTGTGGTGGAAGGAAGAGATGGCTGCAGAGCAGGTTAAATGTGTGCAGAACTCCCCCGAGCAAGTTCAGGTGTGCCCCACTTCCCCTCTTCCGTGTGGCTGCTCATGTGAATTGGAGCATTGCATCTAATTTTTTTTTTTTTTTGTATTGCATGTTAAAATGATTTTCTGATTAGCACTTTGGGAATTTTCAAGTTCAGGTTTTGGTGTTTGGTGTCTATATTTAGCTTGGGGGTGGGGAGGATGTGGGAGGGTGGAGAACTTTGGGGAGGGAAAGAGAGAGGGAAGAGAATATTAAAAAAAAAAATTTTTTTTTAAAGTGGAATTTTAAGCCTTCCTCTCCTTCCCCTCCCTTCTGTCTGTGTGGGGCTCAGTTAAATGGAGAACGTAGTTAACAAAATGACTCAAGAGCTCCAGATAGCCTCTTGAGATAATTTGGTTTTAAGCACTGAACAAAATGCATTCCCTGGATCTACGCATTTCAAGTGCTAATTGTGAAGACTACATTTTTAAGGAAGCTGGTGTCATAATATTGTTCATGGCAATTCCAAGATAAATATTAGTGAAATGTTGTAAAAGTCTGGCGTGGTGTAAGAGATATGTTCCCCCCTCCCCACCCCTGTAGAATTCTTCTAGTATTTAACATAAGCTCTGCCATTAGGTACAGACATTGCATATGTTCAAGAATAACAATATACAGATAAGAGGTTTGTTCAAGGGTTTAGAAATTTAGTCCAAGGAAACTAAATAAGAGCTGATCAAGGAACCAGTGGTACATCTTGATGTCTAAATATAGCTGTGTTGGGTAGACAAGGGAAATGTATTCATATGGAAGAAATGCAATGGAAAAAAGCTAGATTTTGAATAAAATGGTCGTGGTTACCATGTATACCTGGGCAAGTTAACTTATTTTGTGTCTTTAATTTGTACAGCAGAGGTAATTTCACCTACCTGCACAGAATTATGGATATAATTCTGGCACATAATGTATAAATAAGTGGTAGCCATACTGTTCTTCTTCAGATATTTTCCTAAAAAATATTTTTATTGATTTCAGAGAGGAAAGGAGAGGAAGGGAGAGATAGAAACATCAATGATGAGAGAGAATCTTAGATCGGCTGCTTCTTGCGCGAACCTGGGTATGTACCCTGACCTGGAATCGAATCCTGACCTCTTGGTTCATAGGCCCATACTCAACCACTGAGCCATGCTGGTTGGGTTGTTCTTTAAATATTTGTTATAAACCATTGATATTGATTAGACATTTGGGGGCTGGTCTTGGTGGAGATTCTAACCCAAAACAGCCTCCCTCTTCTAGAGCAGTGTTTCCCAAACTTTTAACATATGTGTACCCCTTCTATATAATTTTCGTAATGCTGAGTACCCCTCATGAGAACGTAGAATTAGGTGCAACTAAGCACCAAACTCTTCCTGTACCCCTGGGGGTACGCATACCACACTTTGGGAAACACTGTTCTAGAGCATCCTGGAACATATCCCCCAGGTAATCTAAAAGCAAAGCATGGTTTGATATTTTTTGGAAAAAAAAAATTTTTTTTTAACCATGAACATTTCTTCAAAGAGGGGAGGAGTAGGGAAGATTTTTCAACTGTACCCACAAATATGGAGGTTTTGTTTTTTTATTTTAACTAAAAGTGGCCAAGATTTCCCAACTGTTCTATTTTTACAAATTTTAAAAGTTTCATCGCTGGGTCAGATTTAGGGCTTGTGTGGGAAACAGTGAGCGCTGCCAGCAGCTCAGCCAGATTCCTGCTGTGTTGTGGTTTCCATGTATTTTTACATTCCGTGCATTGCTGAACTGTGTATAGCAGGGAGCTCTAAATCACCGGTGCTTTATGTGCATTTGCAACCTTCTGATTTGGGCTTCAGAGTTAATGCATTCTGTTAAAACTGGGGAAGGTATGCTAGTGAGTCCTCCACAGATTTCTCCTCCCCTTCTCCCTGCTCCTCCCCTTACTTCCCCAGTGGAGGTCGAAGGTAAACTTTATATAGCACAGGAAACATTTGGGACTGCTAATAAACAAATGTTAGAAATGACGAGGCTTTAATTTTTGGGTGTGCACGCACACGCCGGGGCACTAAAGAAAGCCTGGTTGAAATGGGAAGTTAAGGAGTGGGTTTCTGTTTCCAAGAAATGTATAGACCTAAGGACAGGTTATATGTCTTCATGGATCACAGGCATGCTGTTGGAGAGTTCTAATATAGTCTCTACCCATGCAGTGGTTCTTATCTATCCATCCCTACAGCTCCTACACTGGGATCTCTCAGGGCCTTCCAACTGGTGTCTGGGGCCTTGTTATCTTCACAGCCCGTGGCATCACATCCCGCCACTGTGCGCACTCCAGCCACGTTAGTCTTCATCTAGTCCAGCCCCGATCATGTCATTTCTGCTCACCACAGGCCTCCCGAAGGAAGCCTAAACTATTTAGCCTGTGGGTTTAAACCACCTTTTCAGCCTTCTATTCCTCAAATGTCCTCATGCTCTGCAACCCAGACTTCTTCCTTTTTCCAGACGCTTGTATTGCTTGCCGAATCTCCAAATTCTATTGGCTGTCTTTCCCTTCTGCATGGATCGAAGCCTTGCTATGGCTTCTCCAGAGAAACTTCTCCTGCCTCTCCTACTGCTTCATTTATAATCAGATTTTATTGTAATTAAAAAATATATTTAATCAGCCAGTATTTGTGGAATTTCTATTCTCTGTCAGCCCTTTTGCTTGATGCTGAGATGCAGAGAGTAATAATATACATATTTTTCTTTAGTAAGTTATAAGATTAATTTAACTAAATTTCAGAAAAATTGGGGTAGAAATACAAAAGGAAAGAAAACCCCACAATCCAATATACACATAGCATTTTTAATTCATGTGCATCTTTACAAAGTTATGATAATATGACTAGAATTTTGTTTTTTTTGTTTTAAGTTCCAATGATATGCAATTTTGTAATGACATATAAAATATGATATTTTTTTATCATATGTGTATGATATGTACAAATTTTCATGAATAGCTCATGTTTAACGAATAATAAATTATTTTCCTATGATTGAAAATTAAGTTTTTTCATTTTTCACTATTATAAATAATACTGATGAGCATATTCATATTTATAGTGATTTTTATCATTTAGGTTATTTAAGAGAATAGTTTTTGTTTCTCTTAAGTATCAGCACTCCCTTTTTCAGGAAACTCTGTTATAAATTCAGGACCCTGAAGACATAAAACAGAGCTGTGCTGGGTCATGGGGTAGAATACCTAAACCCTTCCTTCCCTTTCAGAATAACCAGAGGCCATGAGGCACTTCTGCAGAACCTGAGGGCTTCATAGAAAATACTTTCAAAGCCTTGTGATAAATCTCAGAAGAGGAATTACTTCTTGAGACATTATAAACATTTTCATGGCACTCCATGCATAATATCAAATGGTTTTCCAACAGCTTGAGTTCCCAGTGCTCAAGTCTATTATTTGTGAGAGTACCACTTTCTCTGGATCTTTGCCAGTATTGTATATTATCATTACACTTACTTTTTCCTCATTTAATAGCTGAACATTAGTCTTATGTGTGCACTTCTCTTATTACCATTGTGATTGGGCATTTTCCATGTGTGCATTTATTATTTTCATGTTCTTCTTTTTTTTTTTTTTTTTTATAACTTCTCTATTTTCTTCTCCTTGAGGATTTCCTTATTGGAATAGTAGTACTTTTATTATCAGTTTGTTTAAATATTTATACAATAAAAATAATAGCTATCAAAAGTAATGCTTTGAACATATTTTATGGTTTTGAAACACATGATTGATTCTTCTATTTTGTTTACAGAACAAATAGCTAAGATTTTATTCTTTTTAAAAAATATATATTTTATTGATTTTTCACAGAGAGGAAGAGAGAGGGATAGAGAGTTAGAAACATTGATGAGAGAGAATCATCAACCAGCTGCCTCTTGCACACCTCCTACTGGGGATGTGCCCGCAACCAAGGTACATGCCCTTGACCGGAATCGAACCCGGGACCTTTCAGTTCGTAGGCCGACGCTCTATCCACTGAGCCAAACTGGTGCGGCTAAGATTTTATTCTTAAAAAATTCTGGCTAACCCTCCTTAGGGTAAAGGAGTCTTTGTATTCTCCATAGCAATTCCCATTGAGTCTTTTATGTGTCAGGGGTTCTGAAAATGCCAGTTAGATGGACAAAGTTCCTATCATAGCTCCTTTCTGTTTTCCATCCTCAGTCCTCTCCAGATGCACTCATCTCCAACCCTGCCACGGTCCCCACTGTCCAGGGGTGCTCCACACACCACACGTTAGCCTCTCTGGCCTCCTCCTGACATGCCAGACCTGTTAATGTCTTGAAAATGTACTGTTCCTTCTTTCTGGAACTTCTCATAAAGAACATTTATGATGGCCTCTTTCTTCTCAGCTTAAATGTCACCTTCTTAGAGAAGTCTTTCTTATTCACTTTTCCTCATACCTTCCCTCCCATCTTTACTCTAACCATCCATTCATTTATCCATTCAACCCTCCATTCATCCTTTAACACATAGTATCTGTTGAATTCACACTACTATACTTGGTGCAGGGGATATAGCAGTGAACAACACAGATGAGGTCCCTGCTCTCATTGGAGTATCTTTTTTGTTTCCTTGTTAATTGTACAATTCTCTCACTGCCACCCATAGAATGATAATTCCATGTGAGCAGATGCTTTATTCTTCTTGTTCATCATTACATTCCAGCCCTACATATGCTAAATATATAATTGATGAGTGAATAAGTGTTTCATCTCCTACCCCAACTTGATACTATTTCAATTTCTTAGAATGTTGATGGCATCTTTTCAGAAACTTAGACTTTCTTAGCTGAGCAGTCCATAATTTTGGGGGGTATTTTTTTTTTGTTTCTTTTTAAAATTTATTTTTTAATTATAGTTGACGTATGATATTATATTAGTTTCAGGTGTACAACATAGCGATTAGATGTTTATGTACCTTACGAGGTGATTACCCTGATAATTCTAGTACCCACCTGGCATCATCTGTAGATATTGCTGACTGTGCTCCCTATGTTGTACTTTACATCCCCATGACTATTTTTATAACTGGTCATCTTCATTGGTTTCTCTCTTCCTGCCTTGTCACCAAATTCTTAGAGATAATGAAATTAAGGATTATTCTCTTATTTACCCTCACTCTTATCCCAGGTCTTCCTGTTCCCATCCAGCCACCCACTAGGTTTGGCCCAAAGGATGTGCTCTCACTTCAGTGCAAGAGCCCAGCTCCCATTAGTGCTAAGGAGGATGATTCTGTCTCATCTAGAGCCTGCTGGGATTTTTCAAGCACTATCCACACACTTAAAATAGAGACACTTCGTAAAGTAGGAAGCAGTTATACAAAGCCCCAACTTCAACCTGCTTTTAATAATAGAAACCCTTATTTGCCAAGTTCATGTCAGTTTTTCCCTTGCAAGCTTTATTTGGAAAAGGCTTGGGCTGAAGTTCATTCTTCCAAAAGAGAGTAAGGGAAAGAAAGATCCATATGAATTTGGGGAACCCAGGGCATGACAAGCTTGAAAGTACTTTGTACAACTCAGGAGCTGCAAAGATGCATGTAAGGTTCAGTGATGGTCTACCCTGCTGAGCAGCTGTTATGTGAGGATTGGAAAATGAGGACTAGATGTTTCAATTCAGTGTTAATCAAATGCCAGCGACATGTTAGGCCCAGCACTGAGTAGTGGGGGAATGACTGTGACTAAGACGTGAACTCCGCCTAATTGGGCCAACATTTTGGGACAGTACTATCTCAGA
Organism: Pipistrellus kuhlii; assembly: GCF_014108245.1. Taxonomy (NCBI): domain Eukaryota; kingdom Metazoa; phylum Chordata; class Mammalia; order Chiroptera; family Vespertilionidae; genus Pipistrellus; species Pipistrellus kuhlii. Next base: position 12,680,026 of record NW_023425584.1, read on the forward strand.
GTCACCCGTGTATGAATCACTTTGGTCAAATGAAGATTTCCAAGCCTCTGTCAGAATCAGTTTCTAGGAACAGATGACTGAGAATTTACATTTTTGACAAACTCCCTGCAGATTCTTTTGCATGCTAAGGCCTGGTAAAAACACAGGTCTGGTAATTATTGAGCGTTGAGTGTTCAACAAGGAGAGGGTATGTCAGGGCAGCCTAACCTGATATGGAAATGAGTAAGGGTCTGAGAAGGCTTCCTGAAGAAACATTATTTCCGGGTGACTTGGAGGAGTTGTTAGTTAATGGGAAGGCAATGGAGTCTGGGCCTGGTCTATGATAAACCATAGATTAATAGGAGGAAGAATTTAGTCCCTCTCTGAGAAGAATTCAGGTCGTCAGAGTGAGTGAGCATAATGTCCATGTGTTTAAACAATAGTAAAGATTGGGAGTACTGTACAAGGTAAGGATTTCTTACTCATGACAAAGTCAGGCTATGTAGACAGTAGCACTGCCCCAGCTGAAATGCTGGACATACCCTCTTCCTGTTTTCTAATGGAGGGAACAAATGGAATCTGGATGTCATTGTGATGAGAAGAGGCACTAATGGCTAGATAGATAGATGCCTGAGGCCAGAAAAGCCAACTGGGTGGGGCTAATGGAAACTGGGCAGGGCCCAAACCAAATGAAATAGACCTTATCCCTTCTTTCTCTTCACTCTTTGTTTTCTTGGATTTCCCCCTCATGGGAATTTGTACGTGCTGTAGACAGATGCCAGTTTTTCCCCTTTTAACTTAGAGACACAGGGAATGTGAGGGACAGAAAAAGAAAAGTTTGATGAATAGAAAATAAAGTGGCATGGACCCTGTTCTTGTCTCTCATGCTATGCTCTCGCTAGGTAGAAATTAAAAAAAAAAATTCCTAATCTGATGCCCTTGATCTAAGTATCTTGGGTTGCATTAAGCTCAGGAGAAGAAAAGTTTGAGCAGATGAATGACTTCTAAGTCATGTAGTTCTGACTTGTACAGAGTAGAGAGAACTGAGAGTCCAGTTTCCTGATCTTTCCCGTACCAGGGAACAAAGGCCTGGGCACCTCTGGGATGTGAGAACAATGGTGGCCAGCCTAGGAGAGCACATTAAGGAAGCATTTGAGCCATGGATTCTGCTGGCTATTGGTTCAGGCTTTCCCATCTTTGTTGGTAGGAAATGTTATTTTTGCACCCACAGTTGTTAACATTTATGTTTGCTTGGTTTGTTAGCACCGACTGGCTTCCCTCTATATCCTCTTTCTTTCCCATGGTCTAAAATGTCCTTATCCTGACAGGGTTAGTTAAAACTGTGATTTCCCTGATTGGGGACATTGGTACTCGAGCTGGAATTTTTCTCCCCTATGTTTCAATGATAAGAAAACGAGTCGTCTTTAACAGGAGAGCCTGCTCATCTCAAAATACATACTAAATCTGGCTGTAGAATTTGACTTTGTGACCTTTTTGGGTGGTGAATGTCAAAGACCGAGCCCCGGGCAGTGTGAAATAATAAACAACTGGGCTGTAAGATCCAGCTTGATGGGTATCATCTGAAATCACCTCCCTGAATTTATTAGAGTTAATCAATCCAGGCTGAAAAGCGGAGCTAGGAAATCTCACCCACCATGCTCTGTTTCATTCACACTTAACACCAGGTAATGGACGTTTGTGAGTTTGTTTCACTGGTGGATTTTGTCGAGACAATCAAAGGTGTCCCCAAATGGGCACTACTTGGATGTAATGTAAAAAGTGATAAACCGCCCAAGAAGCAAAATACCAAGTTGTTTTCACTTGAATTGCTCAGGGCATTTTTTCAAAGGTAGAACGTAGCCCTCCTCTTCCAAGGTGTATTTTGGTGGTGACTAAAGTTAGCAGGAATCACATCTCATTTCAAACATCCAGGCAGACCTGTAGAGATACATTAAGGAGACGACCGGTTGAAAGAGAACTACCTATAGAAAAATCTTTCAGGGTTCAGGCTAGGGCAGTTGCTTGTGACCTCAAGGAATGGAAATAAAAAATCTGTTATTAGTTCCACGTCGGTTCTCAAGGCGAACGTTGCAGAGTGATGGAGGGTGTTAAGCTGTCAAATACTAGCAAGGGTTAATAAGGTTAAGGAAGAAATAAAAGCTGGTCAACAATAAAGCAGTGTGGGTAAATCAGCTCCAATAAATAAAAACATGTCACATCATGTATACACTGTGTAGGAAAAACAAAAAAATCATAACACATTCTCAAGCAATAGTTGTAGAATTCTGCACCGAAACATCCCAGGTTATTTCCCTGGGCATCTGGCAGCGACCCCCTTTCCTTTCTGGAAACCACTTAATCACTTTCCTTGTGGGGGAATTCTCTAACATCAATCAGAGCACAAAATATAAGAACAGAGTCAGTGTACAGCTTAGCACCTGATGTCAAGGGAAGGTCCTTCTAAACCACCATGCCAAAGAGGTGATTCACTTTCAGCCCCCTTTGACCTCTGCCCTGGAAAGAAAGGTCAGATAGATGCCTTCTGTGTGGGCTGAGTTTGCTTAGCAGACTAGGGAAAGGCATGACTCTGGTGGCCAAAGGATTTTGCCGATTCTTTTGTACATGGACCATACATAGCGCAAGGACTCGAGGAGCATGTAGCTGAAATTCCTTCACAACCTCAGAGCCTTGCTGTTGGCCATAGTAAGCCCACAAGAACAGGCAAAGTGGCTCTTTTTACTTATGTTGGTATGTAAGCACCAGGTTCTGGCTCGGTTGTAAGTGGGCAGCCATTCTAGCTGACCCATGAGCCTCGTTTTTATTGTTTCATGGCTACTTCCAGATCCAGGGGCTGTGGAGAATACTTCTGCTTTACCAGTCTCATTTAGATGCAATTCTGTATAGCATGAGTACAAGGATTCATACGATGTATTTGTTTTTTAAAGAAGTACACCCACACTCACACATCCAAGTGAATAATTGCTCTTTTGGGGAGCTATCCGTTTATTTCATTTCTTTAAACCTTCTTTGCTCCTCAACTTGCAGCATATTATTTTGAGTATCCTTGCTAGCAACAAGCCTTAGTCTTTGGGGGCTGTGTTTGGAAAGAGCCAAGCTTCAGGAGTCAAGCGGGTGGTCAACTTGGATGATTTTCCTTTGTTGTATTATTATAAAGTACAAATGCTATTTTTTTTTTTTTTGGGCGGGTGTGTGCAGTTTGGTTTTGTTTGCAGTAGGACCATAAAGGAATTTCCAGAAGACTAGTTCCAAAAATATATCAAGCAAAGGCCATAACATTGGAAAAACTGCATCGTTACTCAAAGGTTTAAGTTCTGGTAGGTGTGTTGGTTAAGCTGTAAGTTATCATTTATAGTCTCGGATTGTCAACTGCAGAACCAGTCAGGTTTGTGGAGGTGAGGCTTCTGTTCTCAGGACTCGTCTTCCAGCCGGTAATGAGAAATTTATGAAAAGTGACCACAGTGACTTCTCTGCTTGGATCTGCTGAGCCTTCGGGACTCCAGAAATTGGCTCGTAGAGCATGGAGGGTCCTGGGACCTCCGCCCGAGTGGCCCGACTCACAGAGACTTTTGTCTGAATACTGTTGGCTTTCCCATTCTAAGGAAGTAATCTCTTACCTTCAGCCACTGCTTTCACTGACAACTAGTTTTTCTTTGCTTGAGTAATCCTAGTAGCAACCTAAAAAAAGAATTTTTATTCCAAAGAAACAAACCCATAAAGAGAATTGTGAATTGTTAAGAGAACATGCATGTTTCTCATATGCCTGTCCTGCCCCTCCCCCATTTCCCACTGTTCCCTTCAACTCCACATGCAACGAAGGGTGGTTTTATTTAGACAGCAAGGCCTGATTATTTCTACATGGATTGATTTTCTATCAGTGGGTTCTCTCGGTCACAATGCTATTTTATGGCAAGCAAGACATTTGTGACTGTTGAACAGAGGGGGAGGTTTGGAAACTAGCCGCTAGAATTTTGTTTTTGTGAGTAAAAGGCAGGTTAAAGTAAAAAGTAAGTAACATCATCCTCTCCTATCACCAGCTGCATGCTCCAAATTATGCTAATTTGTAACTTTACAAATACTGCATGGTGTAGGCAAGGCTTCTCTGGGCCAAAGGTTTTCACTCCTTGAGAATATGTTTTCAGGGTTTTCACCCTCAGGTAGAAGGGCAATGGAAAGACTTATGACAAAACATAGTTTGGGCATCAGACAGATCTGGGTTTGAATTTTAGCATTTTCCTTTCCACTTGGAAGGCTTTATTTGGTTCAGGTTACTGTACAATAAACATAATTCCCGCTTCATAGTGTTTTTAGACTGTATCTATCATGTAACTGTAATATCCCAGGATAAAACCAGTCTCTCCATTCTCTTCTTTTGTTGAAAGTTATTTGCATAAAGTGAATTTCACAAACTAAGTATTTTTGTGTGTGTGTGAGAAAATTCTGGCACTGATATAGAAAACAAGTTAATATTTGCTTGAGAGCACTCTTTTCTACAAGTGAAGCATAGATTTGTATGGCTCTCAATGGCCCCAACTTTTCACAATTCTCAAAGCAGAGAAATAAACCCAGGAACTTTGCTATATTGAAGTAAGAGCTGGAAAGGCCAGGTCCACATTCAGGGACACTTTGGAAATAGTTATTTAATTTCACAGTTGTTTTTTATATTTTACTCAGTGAGTCACAAACAATTTTTTTAAAAGTCAAATGCTGAAAAACAGACACTTGGAATACAATAGCACTTACACGTTCTATTCTTTTGCTCTCTTCCCATCCGTCCATCTGTCTCTCGTTTAATACCGTGAAGGTGAGGAGTTTCTTGTAGGAGCACGTGACGTTGTTTTGCCCACCCACCCTGTCTCTTTATACCAATGGCCAGGCTTCAGAAAATAGGAAGGCCTGTTTTCAGTCCCTTTCCTTTTCATTATATACAGGCTGCAATGCAAAAAGCCTGTTTGCCTGTCTCCTAATTCCTCAGCCCATCCTTAATTAGTGTTTTTATGGTTAATCCCCACCATATATCTTTAAGAGTTTCACATGAGTCGGCTCCCTACAAGTTTTATTGCATTCAAAATAGAGGCAAGCTGGCAGTGTGTGATGGTGGGAATATATACAGTCACCACGAGGGGTTGGCTGTTACTTGTAATTGATTGCTCACTGAAGCCTGCCCGCGCACTTTACCCCGAGGCCTCGCTCTCCTCCATATGCCTAGTGTCAGAACTTGGAAGCCAGCTGGTCAGTCAGCGCACATCCTGTGGGAAGAGGCAGACACAGGCGGCCGGGTAGCCATCAGCCCTCCCGAGCACATTTCCTCTGTGTTTTGATAATAGTTCTGTAAGCTTTAATTATGCTGTGTGACAACACATTCACGAACTATCAAAATAAATCCTTTGAGGAGATGGCTGCTAATAAGTTTTGAAGCCACTGTGCTTGTTGGAGAGACGTAAGGAGCGAGGCAATCAGAGTTTTCAGGATCCCCCCTCAACGACGTTGAAACCAGATGAAACGTTTTCTTGCCTTTTTATCGTGCTGACAAATGCTCCTTTTAAAGTGGTGCCCTCAAGAAGTTAACTGAAGACACTTATTACAACACTCGAGTGTATCCAACACAAGGGCTTTACAATTAGCGGCGGTAATGTGAGCATAAAAGCTGTGCCCCAATATCAGTATATAATCTGAAGGAACACTGCGGGGTCCATTAAAGCCATTTACAGTTGAGACGGAGACTAATGGTATTAAATTATTACAGCTATTGCTAAGGGGGCATTCTAAGTGAATTCCTTCCAGCTGGGTTGGCTGTATGTGCTCCTTGACAACAGCACAGTCCTTTAAGGATATGCTTGTTGTTCCTGATCATTTAGATGTGATGCTGCATGCTTTACAGAAAGCATAAATAACACCCTCCAGAAAGACTGGGAATTAGTGTTGGATGAAACTTGGCTTAGAGTTAAGTGGAGTTGGGTAGTACTTGGGCAAAGCCTGCTTGTCTTCACACACATGTGTTTAGACTCCGGTGGGCTCACACTCAGGATTATCTGTGTTCAAGAACTGTGTGCGGTGGCGGTTTCCACCTGGCTCCACATGACCAGGTAGACCCAGAAGCCAGTTAAGAGTTCTTGCATTGTTCTGTGTCATTATTCTGTTTGGAACTCGGCAGAATTTATTGAATTAGAGAGTTAGAGGAGAATTCTGTTTGGAACCCAAGTGTTTAAGAAATAAGAACCATTTATAATGTTTCAACACACATTAACTTCTCGCTCTCTCTTTTTCCCCCCTATGGGTATGATTGCCCTTTATTTGGATAGAAGATTATGCAAATCTCTTTCAAGGTTGGTAGCACTATTAACTCTTAAGACATTTTAGCTTCCCCAACACCTAGTCAAACAGTGGGAAACTATTTTACAGAATAATTGAGCACGAGAGTCTTGGATTTCAATTTATTAAAACAAGGAAGTTGCAAAGAGAAATTTGGGAATAAATGCCAAGTTGCTAATGAGCTTAAATAACGCACATGGCACCAATCAATAACACCAGAGATACAAGAGAGAAAAGACTAAAAAACACAGAGGAACCTGTCTTCTCAGGCAGGAGTCAAAGGTCATTGCAAATAAGATCAAGGTGGTTGCCATAATAGGAATATTCATATATATTATACATATGCTATATATGTGTGTCTTCTTCCTATTGTATGCATTAAATTCATAAAGATAATTGAATGATTTGTGTTATTTACTCTTGTAGTTTACCTTGGTCAGATATATTTATTGAGCAGCAACTTACTTTGTGGATTCCACTTTACTAGGCACTTAGGAGGGAGAGGAGAGTCCATCAGGCATGCCTCTTGCCTCAAGGAGTTTATAATGAAGTTGCAAAGAATAAAGGAACAGAAAAGATAAACTTGTTCAGTGTGATCGTGTAGTGGTGGTTGAGTAGATTGGAGTTTAAGAAGGAGTGAAACCTCTGAGCTAAGCTTGTAGCATCATAGAACTGCAGTGAGGAGGTGGTAAGAACAGATCTTGAAGTCTGCAGGGGTTGGGAGATACCATGAAGGATTGCTGGGTTAAGGTAGAGCCTTGTCCTGTCCTCCCCCTCTGGGTGTTTAGAGCCTATGCATCTTTCCATTGAAATAAAAATTTGTTTGCAAAGAATTCAAGGAACCCGTGGTCCCTTTGAAGCTTATCAATTGATTCTTTGATCGAAGGTTAAGAGTTGTTGCCTCACAGGAATGAAACGTAATGCAAAGGGAATATAGTCAACAATATTGTTTTGTGGGTATTTCTGAAGTGAAAGGTTTAAAAGATTGTAATAGCTATCTATGGTGCCAGGTGGGCACTTGCATTATCAGGGAACACTTTGTAACCCAGAAGAATGTTTGGATGCTGTGCTGAAACTAATGTAAAATTATGTTGAAGGCAAACTAATCAACAAATGAAATGGAAAAACACACATATCACTGTTCAGAGGAGGAATTTTCAAACATACAGCATCAAGATACTTAAAAATAGTACTAATACTCTGACCCAAGAATTGCACATATAGGAATCTGGCCTAATGAAAAAAACATTGATTTATAACTGTTTTCATTGCCACACTATAATATCTTTAAAAAGAGAGAATGATTAAATGAGTTGAGGTACATAATATCCAGTTATGAATGGTTTGAGGAGTAAAAAACAAGAACAACTCAATGGCCACTAAAAAAATGCTGGCTCGTGGGAATTGTAGGACATAAGTTTGAGGTGGGACTGTTTTTTGTTGTTGTTGTTGTTATTGGGTGGGCACTAAAAACCTGGCAAAAGAGATAGACTGACAGAGGAGACAATAGAAAGACTCTAAAAAGACAAAGAATGTTAAAGATAGGCCATTGTCCACCCACCTCATTTTCAGGTGGTGAAACTGAGAGCCAGGGGCAGAGTATTAGTATTTTTAAAAGTCCTAGTCGCTCTTTATCATCTGCAGCTGAGTAGGCACTGCCCACCTGGGGCAGGTACTCTTGGGAATTCCCAGGGTGGCAGCAAAGTGTGAAAGATGAAAACCAACCTTTGGCTAACTCTCTTTAGCTGAGAGGCATGAAGAAAACCCAGGGCTGTAAGAGGAAAGGAGGATTTTGGAGGAATAAAGGACAAAAGGATGGGACCACCGGTGTGAAAGAAGCTCTACAGAGTATAGTTTTAATGCACAGAGATACTGTCCATGAGAAACCTCTTCTTCAACTTTGCAATAAAGCAGAGAATCTTTGCAATCTTTGAAACCTTTCACTTCGGAAATATCCACAAAACAAATGGGAAAAACAAACATTAATGAGGCAGATATAAAACACTTTGGAGAAAATTTTTTTTTCTTAGCATTTTTATAGTTGCTATAGAAACACCTCAGCCCTCTCACTCTTGCTAATTAGTTGGATTTTACACATTTTATATTTGGAAATGCAAATCAGTTTTCATAAATTATTACTTGTATTTTTTTTTCCAGTTACATTTACAGTACTGGTATGCAGATCCACCGAAAGTCTAGGATATTATTTAGTTACAGAATGTGACATAGTTATGTGAGCATGACATTTATATCCACTAAGACATTGCTTAGTTTAAATATTCTCCTGTTAAATGTTGTGGGAAATTATACAGAGATTTATAATTTTTACAGAAGAAAATGAGAAAACGTAAATTATGCGGTGGCTTACTAAAGTGTTTTCTCATGGAGTCTTGAGAGAGAAGGGAGAGATCTGGCCCCCCTCACAGTAAACTCTAAATAATAAACATTTAAAAACTTTTCTCTAGTCGTGGGAATTGTGGTTGGTTTGGGTGTCTTCTGAACTTTGGGTACTAAACACTCGCCATCTGTAAACACTTACTGCATTCTCGTTGATTGGAGAAGACACAGACATGTTTGGAGGAGTGAGACTACAGGACAGGCCCAAGATGTGGAGTGGCTGGTAGTCTTGCAGAGAGGAGGTGAGCAAATGGGAATTGCAGACATGTTTGCAGTCGGTAGTTGGAAGACAGTCCGTGTGAAGCTGTGGATGAGGGCTTTCTTATTGAAAAGGGGTTTCATTGATAGACTGTGGTCAACTGCTAGCCCCACTACTTACTAGCTGCGAGATTTGGGGCAGACTTATTGACCACTTCGAGCCAATCCTTATAAAATGAGGACCAAAAGTTTGATTCCTGCATCCCGGAGTTTTTGTTTGGTTGGGGCCCGGGACATTGCAAGTGCTTAGCTAGTGGTATCATAAAATTAGCACCACAGTTGATTTTCATTGTGCATGCATTTATCTTTCTGATTTCAACCGTGTGGAGTGGAACAAATAATAAAGAGAAAAAATGCTAAGAGGAAAAGAACAGTTTAAATAATATTGTCCATTCCACTCACTGGGTACATGTCTCTGAGTGAGCTCTAGAGGTGAACTTACTGATAATCAGGCTTTTGTATACATATTAATGCTTATGCTGTAAACACATATAAACCACACTCTCTGTGTAGTTTAAGGGATTTTTAAGCACTATTTTGACTTTATGTAATTTTTATCTAACTTTAGAAGCTAACTCCCACATCACAGTTGAAGCCACTGTATTATTATTGTTGTTGTCTTGTTCATGTTATTACTAGAGGCCCGATACACGAAATTTGTGCATGGTTAGGGTCCCTAGGTCTGACTGGTGGTCAGAGCCAACCTCTGGGGTGACCGGCGGGATGATTGGCCATCCCCCCCCAGGCCTGGCTGCCCCTGCTGCTGCCACCTCTCTCCTCTCTCTTTGTGACACCAGGCGTCAGGGTCTGCGGGCTGAGGGCAGCTCCTCCATTGAGTGTCTGCCCCCTGGTGGTCAGTGCATGTCATAGTGACAAGTTGTTCTGCTATTTGCATATTAGGCTTTCATTATATAGGATTGGCTTGTTGTGAAGGAACCAGTAGGGCAGCTGACAGAATACTGGAACCTTCAGTTGAGACCTTGGATTAGGTCTAGATGTCCCTGTGTGGTTTTGATATGAAGATAAAATAAATACCAGGGAGGGGTGGTAAAAGACTCTTAAATGTTTAGGGTGAGGGAGAGAGATAAAAGGGGAGGTGAGAGATGCTGGGAGGGGTTGTGGCCCAGTGCCAGGTCTTGACAAGGGGTCCTGGAGAGAGGAAACCAGTCTCAGAGAAACTAGAGCCACAGAGAGGGGAGGGACTGGGTGACTCGCCACATGTGGGAAATAAGCAGCACACAGAGAAAAATGTTTATATATGCTGGCATTCTCAGAGACCGAGGTCCTTTTAGCGATATGTTTGAATAACAAGGTGTTCTAATGCTTCTCAGCCTTATGTCTTCAGTTATTTGAAAAACAGAGTAAACAGGATCACTTTCTTCCCCAGGCTGATTTCCGCCCTTTCCTGAATCAATAAGCAAGGATTTGTTTCTTCTGTGTGTGGATGACCCCATTTAAATTCAGGGTTCATGGTAACATAAATGGTAAGTGGGAGGAAAACAAATAAAGTACAAATACATAAATACATTTCTTCTTCAGAATTCACCACATTAAACAAGCCGGTAGTTTTGATGTTATCTCCATAGGGTCGTGGCTGTGCTGTTTGCTGTGCCAGCTGGGGGGTGGCCAGGCAGGAAATCTCAGGGATTGAAGCAGTGGGTTCTGAGCAGGACCGTGGCTTTTACAGGGAGGGGCTGCAGCCGCTTCTCAGCTCTACCTCCTGGTGGCTAGTGGAACCCTGGAACCCAGGGTTGCCGGACATGGCTTTTCACCAGAAGCCAGAAACGGGTATTTTAATGCGAAATCTGACTTCAAATGATGGTAACTAATTAAAAAAAAAATCATCAAAGCCCAAACAAAATTAGTCTGTGGGTTGCAAGTTTGATATGAAGTTTGATATCCTTTTAGAGCCACACTCTCCAATTTGGTAGCCCCTGCCTGGAGGTGGCTACTGACTACTTACATACAACAAGGCCAATTCAAATTGAGATATCCTGTAAGTGTGAAGAACACACTGGATTTTGCAGATTATAAATATAGTAAGGTTTAAAAAGATTAGCATGTGGAAATGATAATAATATTGTGGATATGTTGGATTCAATGAAATATTTACTAAAATTAATGCACCTGGTTCTTTTCACTTTTTTTTTTTTTTTTTTTTTTTTTTTTAAACAAAGGTGGCTCCTGGGAAATGTAAAATGACATCTGTGATTTGCATCCCATTTTGAGTGGACATGAGGTGCTCGAGTGCTTGAGCTGCCGCGTTTTCCCTCTGAGGCAGTCTCTAAGTGTGTTTGTGGTTTTGGGAGGGTGAAGGTCCATATACACTTACCTCCGGGTGCAGTCCTTCCTTCTGTCTCAGGTCAACCTAAAGATCAAGAAAGGCCTGCCTTTTTGGTTTGCCCTCCAGCCAGGTCAGTTTTGAGCCAAGGATAGAGCTAAAAATAGATCTCAAGCCTCGAGCTCAGGTTTTGGTTGGCTGGCAGGTGTGCACCCAGCTGTCCCCGCCAGACGTGGTGGCACTGACATCTGGCATCCCAGACACGAGCACGCAGCCCTCGGTACCTGGGCTCTTCAGAAGAAATGGTGAACTCGGGGGAACCACATTTCTTTTGTTTGCCTTTATGTCGCTTCCAAGCTTGTATATTTGGGGGAAAAAAGAGCAAACACCTTAAATTTGCCCAAGGTGAGGATAAGCTGTCATGGGCACCGTGGGAGTCACGCCATGCTCACATTTTAACGGGGTCGAATGACTTAGGAAGTCACCAGGGGTGGTGGCTGGTCAGTGGGGCCACAGTGGAAATGCCAATGTGAGAAGAGGGGGAGCCCCTGGTCGGTTCTCCTCTCCAGCTTTTCAGAGAACAGTGTTTTCAGATTGAATTGACAAAGCGCTAGATTCAAATCCAGGAAATACTGTCCTACCTGTTAGGTGCCAGGCTCTGTATGGCATATCTTCACACACATTATCTCATTTAATTCTCACCTAATAAACCATCTCTGGTAACCTCTGTTGGGACTTTATGTGCTTCCTATCAAAAGAGGAGAGGATGAAGGCATCAGTCATCACCCGTCCCCAGACATGTAAGAAATTTCATAATTTTCTTAAAGGCAGGAAAGATTGAATGCTCAGACTTTAAGCACAGAGACTTTTACTTAGTTCAGCTTAGTGGTTCTCAATTTTTAGTGTAAATACAAATCCATAGGAGTGGTACTTTATGGATGATGTGATTTTCAAGGATAATTTTGACTATTTGTGATTGTTGTCTTCCCTGCTAACTTGACGACCTGGCTTTCTGGCTAAGAAGTAACTCCTCTAGTATGTGTAAAGTTCTTAGTGCATGATCCCAGGTGGTTGGATACAAAAATGTGCAATAAATATCCACTGTTCCCATGAATTACAGAATAATGTGCATTCTTAATGTAAGGGTTGGCGGGGTGGGAAGAAAACTCACGAAGCTTAGGCACTGTCAGTGCTCCTGAGGTGAGGGAGCAGAGGAGACATTCTTTGGAAATGGTGGAGGCAGCAGAGGGCAGTATGAATGGGAAAACAGCTGGACCCCACAGCTGCCTGGGATCGGAGATCCACAGGCATTATAGCTCCCTCAGGTACGTTGGTCCATTAAAGCCACAGTCATGTTATCTCTAGAAGGATCTTCAGTTCCAGCTCTAAGATAAGCCCCTGCAACTTCCAGTGGTGTCAGTTATGGGGCTCACAACTTAAAGTGCAAGCTGAATGTTGGGGCTTTAGTGCTTGTGATGGAGAATCCAGTTAATTTCATCAGCTCTGAGAGTTCCCTGTGAGTCCTATCGTGTGGGGAATATGGTGATAGTAAGCTAACATTTACTGAGGGCTTCTGATATGCCCGGGACTGTGCTAAATATTACAGTTACATCATATCTCATGTGATTCACACCATAGGAGATGGGCATTACTCATTCTAGTTTTACATATCAGGGAATCAGGAGGTTAAATAATTTACTCAGAGTATCACGCTTTTCTCTCTGTGACTGCATCAGCCTTGGTTAGATTTAGCTGTAAGTGAGGGAATCTGTGCCCTGAACCCACCCCCTTCAGAACCAAAACAAAACAGTGGCCTAGATCAGACAGAAGTTTATTACTTTCACATAAATGAAGCCTGGAGGTAAGCAACCCAGGGCTATGGGGGAGGCTTGGCTCCACCAAGCCCTGAAGGCATGCTTCCTTTACCACATTCTCCCACCATCTGGAGGGTGGCCTCATTTCTGCTGTCCAATATCCATAGACAACATCCAGTGTCCCAGAAACCTCCCCAATAACAAAATAAGGGAAGGAGAGGGCAGGACAGATTCCTTCTCTTAGCACTGGATTTTGCATACAGTGTTTTGCTTACTTCTCATTGGCTAGAACTTGGTCATATGATCATGTAGCTATAAAGGAGTTTGGGAAATATCATTTTTATTCCCGACAGTTACATGCTTGGATAAATATTAAAGATGTTACTACTTCACATGAAGGGGAAAACAGATATTTGAGGTTAGCAGTAGATTTTGGTCACTCCAGTGACCTTGGACACATCTCTTAGGTTCCCCCTGATTTATGTGTAAAAGAAATGACGAGAATAGATCCTAACTCAGTGTCCCATAGCAGCATCATTCAAAACATCATAGCTATTTTACACTGTAACATGACCAATCTTTTCTTATTCGTGTTCATTTTGTGTATATACCATGTTTCCTTGAAAATAAGACAGTGTCTTATATTAATTTTTGCTCCCAATGATGCGCTAGGTCTTATTTTCAGGGGATGTCTTATTTTTCCATGAAGAAGAATACAGTACACATTTATTGTTAAATGAAAATAAAGGAAATTTATTACTTGTATACGGTACGGTAGTATGGTAGTTGTAAACACAAACCAGACAAACTGTGAATCCTACAGTATCAAGAATTTACTCATTTATTCAATGACAATCATGTCATCTTCTTCTGGAACATCATCATAACAATCCAATTCCTGATTTTCCTGGTGAATTTCTTGTGACTCCATTTCTTTCAGAATCAGTGGACCAAATCTCTCATGTTTAGCCTGGGGGGGCCTTATTTTTTGGGGGATGCCTTATATTTCACTCAGAAGGAAACATGTAAGTAGGTCTTATTTTCAGAGGATGTCTTATTTTCGGGGAAACATGGTAGTAACACAGTCACTAGAGAAAGATGCTTGCTTTTACACTTTCTCCCTGGTGTTCTAGCTCACTACTAAATAATACTTGTGAGTTTCCTGGCTACCATGTAACCTTAGTTCAATATCTGTTTTCCTCTCACCTGAGGTGGTAAGATTCAGTGATCGTGCATTCTATAAGATTTGGAGAAGAAATCATGGAAGGCGAGATAAGTTGGTTTTCTTTCTCTTTCTAGTGATGGTCTATTTTTCTTGTAGAACAGACTTTTACATTGTGTGCTTGGAAAGTTGTGTGTTAATGTAGCCATATGTGAAATAATTTAAAACTTTTTAAAGAGAGGGATTAATTCTGAAATTTTACATCTGGACTTATGTCTATCTAGGGTGTCACTGAATAAGAATGGCTGAAAAGAGAGGCATACCTTTTAAAACAGAGACGTACTCTTTTTAAAAAAAATATTTTTTTTATTGATTTTTAGAGAGAGGAAGGGAGAGGGACAGAGAGATAGAAACAAGGATGAGAAGGAAACTTCATTGATTGACTGCATGTTCTCTACTGGGGATCGAGTTCACAATCCAGACATGTGCCTTGACCGGGAATCGAACAGGTGACCTCTTGGTTCTGGGTCAGGGTTCAACCACTGAGCAACACCAGCTAGGCTTAAGTGTTTTTGAAACACTGATAACTACCATTATATTCAACACCTTTGAGAGAGAATTTTGTAAATTGGCAGTTACAGAATAGTCATGGGGATGTAAAGTACAGCATAGGGAATATAGTCAATAACATTGTAATAACTATGCATGGTGTCCTGTGGGCACTAGACTTAACAGGGGAACATTTTTGTAAGTTATTTAAATGTTTAACCACTATGCTGTACACCTGAACCTAACACAACATTGAATGCCGATTGTAATTGAAAAATAAAGAAATGATAAACACTTTTGATTAGGAGACATGCATGGGCCAAAGAGTGCCATATCTTTAGTTTGGACCAGATCTTGACAAGTTTTGCAGGAGGTAGTGATGCACTGAATACTAAGCAAAAATCCTTCAATGGCATCCCATCTGGATTCAGTCCATGTTGCAGAGCAAGGTCCTGGTGGTCTGATCCTGCCTGCCTCATTGGCCCAGCATTTTAGGCCCTCCTATCACACGTATTCTCCCTCTGACCCTGGGGCTCTTCTGCAGTTTGATTCCCCTACCTGGGGTACCTCCCCACCCTCTTTGCTTATCTACTTACTCATCATCCCCCAACCCCACTTCCAGGAAAGCTTCTCTGAGGCCCCAGGTTGGTCAGACTTCTTGGTTTTTACTCTCATAACAAGGGCCACTTCCCCCCAGAATGCCCGACTTGGGCTTTTTTAGGTGACCATGTGGTTCACATCTTCCTTCTCCTCTAGTCTGTGAGCTCAGTGAAGGCTGGGTTGGATGGGGAGACTGTGTCTGCTTTGGCTACCATGTCCCCTGTGCTTGGCCTGGTGCTCAACAACTATTTGTGGAAGGAATTAATTTAAAAATCTATAAATTATCTATGGATCATCCTCTGGCCACTTATAGGACCTGCTGATAAACAATTTTTTTCCCTTTTGGGAGAAAAAAAAAAAAGCTTAACAGTTGCTCAGTGGGCATCGTGGACTCTACCTAGCACAGAAGTTTAATAAGTCAGCATTCTCTAAGCTGAGGCTGAGGTGGCTCTGGCCCAACCTGGCCTGGTTAGAGCAAGGCCCAGCCAGGCAGCTTCTGAATGGACACAGCAAGAAAGGCAGAGAATGGGACCCCTAAGGGTAGGTGGTCCACATGAAAGAGCAAGATTTATTTTTATTACGTTTTTTTCTTAACTGAGGGCATCTTATCTAGTTAGTCAGGCTTTGTTGGAACCAAATTTTGTTCTTTGTGACATTTGGAATTAATATGAGGAAATAACTCTTTGTATTGCCTGGTATTGAAAATGTCAGTAAACAAATCCAGCAGTCGCAGAAGGGGAGGGAGGTGGTTCATAACAAAAGACATTGTTTCTTGGTGCAGGAGGTAAACAAGAAAGTATGGAACAAAGGTTTTCTCAAAATAGGCTTTTTAGCAAGCGTTGCAGCTCGGGCTCTCGAACCCCACCCGCCTCCATGCTGCTGGAGCTGGGGGTGCTGATGAGAATCCTTATTATTTTAACCAGCCTCCCGAACTTACCAACACAAACACACTCTTAATGTCTGCGCTGACAGCAGGCCTGGGAAGGTCCTTATAGGATCACAAAACAACCGGGCGGTTGAGGGCTTCCGGCAGCCAGCTAACAAAAATATACTCTCAGAGGATGCAGCTCAGGGAGGCGTGGGACCTGCACAGCAGTGAGCCTGAAAGCCAGCCTTTCCGTTTTTTTTTTTATTTAATTTTTTTTTTTTTTTTTTTTTTACAGAGCTTCACCCCTCACATCTGGTGGAGCTGTGACAATCAGCGTTAGACCATTTTAGAAATCAGATACCCTGGGTACCAGGAAGTTGATTTGCCTTCCACTTCCTTAAGAAAACACACATTAATATTTAAGCCAGGTTTTCATAAAAGAAGTGTTGTGTTGGAGATGCGAAATAAAGTCCGGGGGGCTGGGAGAGCTCCCCCAGGTACAGTGACCCTGATGCAATTCAAATCGTCCTCCTGATTTGAAAAGGAAAAGGCTCCTCCTCCCCATCCTGGGGAACTTGTGGCATTTGGCACACACTGTTTTATGGTGTGTGTCTATAATTTGGGGAGAACTGGACTTGAAGTTGTAACTTCCTTCTCTGTAAACAGAAGTTGCAAAGCCTCGGAGGTTACCTTCTCAAGGGATCCCGAGAAACAGTGTGTAGAATTCCCACCTCAATATTGTTTCTTTGAGCTTTTTGTAGCTAGAGGACTGTGGGGTGCACGCGGTCCCATTTCTGGGCTCATGATAGCCCTTGTGCTCATAGTCCAGCCTTCTGCATTTTTCTACCCTCCTTTGGGTCCACTCTGCTCTATGTGGAGCTGACATGGAGATTGTGTCTTATAAATCAGGCCAGGCAGTCCTGCTAGTGCCTTTTTGAATACAGAGTGAGATTTTTTTTTTTTTTTTGATAGGTCTTTCAAAAAATTGTGGAGACAAATACAGTTCTGAAAGGGCGAGAGGGGTTTTTCAAAGATCAGTGTAAATGGCTTACTTCAAAAATAAACATTTTAAATCACTTTGATCTTGGCTGTCTAAACGATGCAAACTAGTCATGCTTCTGGGGAGTATTTTCCGGGGTTTTAAACCTAGCATAGACATTTCCTCTTTGCTTGTAAGAAGCTAAATAATTTTTGAGACAATAGAAGACATGAAGAAGCATTTGTGCAGCTCATAGGCAAGTAGGACGTTGAAGGTATTGTAAGATTGGAGGTTGACTTTGCATTTGCCAATGGAGATTTTAGTTGCTTCTCTTGGCAAAGTTATTTATAGACTTGAATCCTAAAAATTGCCTTTCCTTTCTTTGTGTTTATTCACCAACTTATCCACATGCATTGCTTCTGCAGATTTTTACCATGACCTTTTTTTTTTGTTTGTTTGTTTTTGTTAGATACCTTCCTGAAAATTTGCTCATGCCATTCGCTGGTATGTCTTAAATCTTTTGTTTTACTAATTAGACTTTACTCTTTTGGAACATATACTTGCCTGTTCACCAGCCATCTTCATTTAAATATGATTCCAGCATTAACTGGCTATCTGAATGTACCTATATTTGGTATTTTGGTATAGTGGTTAGTATTTTGAAGACTGCCTAAATTTTAGACTTTGATTAAGTACAACAATTGCAATGGGAGTAAGTTCTGATGCACTTGAAAAACCCAACCACAAATTATTCAAAGATGAAATGATTTTGAGGTTTTCCACAGGTTTCTTTTGCATGGGAAAGCAAGTGTCAACTGTACTAACATCACATACTATTAAATCCTTAAAGTATTTTTCTGTTCGTTTTCTATGTGATGTATAAAATGGTGATTTCATGGATGGCAGAAAGCTGTCCTCAATAGATCAGCCATCTTTTTCATATTTGTGCTATGAATTGTTACCCTAAAGATTAACAAGTCAAGCAATCATTTTCTTTTAAAAAAATATTTTTATTGATTTCAGAGAGGGAGAGGTAGAGAGAGATAGAAACATCAATGATGAGTGAGGATCATTGATTGGCTGCCTCTTGCATACCCCCTACTGGGGATTGAGCCCCTGCAACCCGGGCATATGGCATTGACTGGAATCAAACCCTGAAACCTTTAGTTCACAAGCCAACCCTCTATCTAGGGCTCAAGCAATCATTTTCAAAGAAGATGCTCAAAGGCCAAGATTGACATAGTAAAGGAAGTCTGATATTTTATTTTTAACTGGTTTCCAGTAGCATTTGTAAAACAGGGTTCCTTTTTCATGTTCTGTAGTCATGGGGTGAGGGTTGGGGTGCTGTGCAAAAAACTTTGGGTGATTCTATGTGGGTCTCTTACCAGTATAAAGCAATGAGCTATAAATGGGTGCTCTTCCTTGGGCAGATAGAATCACATCGTGGGCATAGGGGAATCTGAATTAGGATATTTGAGTTTTAATCTGAGATCCTCCATTAACAAGCCATGTGACCCTAGGCACTGACTGTTAACATTTCTGGGTAGTGGCTTCTCATTTATACATTGAAAAGGGTTTGATTTGATAGCAAATAAAAATATATAGAGAATAAATAAAGGCAAAGCTGTTATCGTTAAGAAGAACATTAGCCTGGGGTAATCTTCCACTGACTAGGCCTGTCCCCTCAGCCCCGAGATCCCTGGAGTCTCTGGCACCCAGTGTGGAAGTCACCTTCTATTGCTGGCATTTGACATTCCGTAAGTCTAAAAGAGATCATACTCATTGGAATTTAAACTCATAAAAGCCATTTGACTTCTTTCAAGTGTCCTTTTGCAGATATTCCATATTGCAGAAAACTTGGGATATATGGGAAAGTTTACAAAGGTAACCAAAGTGCCTCATAGGTGCCACTACCCAGGGATACACATTTGATATACTTTCTTTTCCTTTTCTTTCAATTTTCTTATACATTCTAAGAAAACACACACACACACACACACACACACACACACACACGATTTCTATGATTATCATGTGTCATAAACTGAGGAGGATGGTTAACGACAAACAAAACCTGATCATCTGTACGTACAGCTTTGAATCCTGTAACTTCTAATACATAGGGTGTCATGAGAATTTTTCTAGGCATTTTTGGGAAAGTATCTTAATGGTGAATTAATGTCTCATTGACCAGTCCCTCCTTATTGGATATTTAGGTTATGGCTAGTTTTTTCACATCCATGAATGTCACCGTGATGAACATCTCTGACTGCTGCTCTGATTACAGTCTTAGGGTAAATTCCTAGATGTACAATAGATAGAATTCCTAGGTCAAAAGTTTGACTTCATGTTGTCACAGTGATCTTATTTTAATTTTGGTTGGCTCTACTTGTTTAAGTAGAAATAATCTCTTATTTTTATATGTGGGAATCTGACGAGTTGTTCAGACTGTGAGGTGAAAGAATATTCTGAAAAATATTAGTGAACACGAAGCAGTTCTTCCAGATTGTAGAATAAAATATAGTTTCCGTGTCACTATTAAACGGGTCGTTGTCCTCCTTGAGTGTCATGGCCGAGAGTTGCTCTCCAAGTCAAGAGAAAGTGACCTGCGGAATCAATGCTAATTTTTGTCATATATCTGATTGCTAAGGTTTTTCTCTCCTTAGCATTGTAGGATACTTACCATTGGTTCAAACAAGCACAACTTATGTCTTTTCAACTTCCCTCATTTCTGAACTCCTAGCTTTGGAACGGGACATTTTGGGGAGGGGCGGGGCATGAATGCATATTTAAGGTATGAATGCTTCTTTCAGGAATTGATCTGCATTTTGGCTGGCAAACCTCTCAGGTGCACGTAGGGGCCCTGGCTACTTGGTCATTCGTGGAGGAATATATTTTAAAAATGCCTTCTTGACCTTCTTCTAACTTGGAGACAAGCACATTCCTCACTTTTCCCCAACCAAAGCGAACAAAATTTTCATGTGCAGAGGATGTGTTTTCAGTGGATTAGACCCAAAGCTATGTTGTTCTAGAAGTCTTAGAACTGCTTATGTAGTGCGCAATAAGCTTTGTAGCACAATTTAAATGTTGATTTTAACATATAAACAGTCATCCAAAAGCATTTCAGTGAAGCTGTTTTTAGGAATTGGCTTCAAAATATATTGGATAATGATTTTCCAAGCATGTTGTTGTTGGTTTTTTTTGGTGTCATTATTTAGGCATATAAAGTTTTTCCTTTTACTTGGACCCCATAAAAGAAGTTCTAGGACTGCTTTCTTTTCTCTGGGCTCCTTCCCTTCCTTTTCCAGCTGTTTTTTTTTTTTTTTTTTTACTCATCTGAGACATTAGACAACATTCTTTATTATGCCGACAATGACTTATTTATCCCTAATTGCCTGGATTCTGAGGTTGTTAGGGAACTGTATTGACAACGATAATTTTCAGTAGTCTCACAATAAGGGCCCATGAATTAACACAGATCCCAATCAAAACATGGCAAGTGAAAAACAAAGCCCCCACCGATAGCATGTTTCTGACACTGTCTTTGTTAAGTGTTGCCTTAATGGGAAGGTGACATTCTTTTGAGAAGTAAAGCATATGTAAATAGGAAGTGTTTTTAAAAAAATAGAATTATGCAAGACAGACTCATTTCTACAGCTTTCGAAGGCAGAAAATAAGTTAGAAGTCTCCTGTTTAATAGAGAATAGAAATTGGAGCTGTTTTCCTGCTTCATTGAAGAGCCACACTTTCTTTTGTGTTGGGCATAGCTGGGTATAGCTGGGTGTAAATCTGACAACATCGATTCCGTATTTGAATTTCATCACAAGTGAGAACCCAAGACAGACTTTTTTTTTTTTTTTGTATGACTGTGATTATATGAGTTTGTGATATTGCAAACTTAACTGCTGGGCAGCACTAAAACAGGAATTACCTGGAATGGAGTCTCTGGTTGCTTTGCAATTTGACCATTATGTCTCTTGATGTATTTCTTTTTCTAAGGAAGGAATAAAAGTGCTGCATTCACTAATGACCAAATTGGTCGGTTCCACTCATATGCCCCACGCTGCCTCTGTACTATTCAGCCCTTTCCAAGTTAATCTATTGTAAAATTAGATTGTAAAAATGGACACAGCCACCGCCACCCTGGGACAATGCTGAAGGACTCACGGTGTCAGCCCCACTGAGCTCCCCGGTGGAAATCGTTACACAATTTATTTGCGGTGTCACCCAGCTCCCCAAAGAGCGTAGCTTCTTTTCAGCCCCACTTATCTCTTGGAAGTGTGACCCTTCAGTTTGACTGCCCCAAGAAGGCACACAGTTTTCTCTGGATGGTGAACACCCCCCCCCACTCCCCCCCCCACGCCAGTCTGCATCTTAAATGGCAGAGATGCTGAAACATTTCTCCCAGCAGTGTTTCGAATTCATTTCTCCCTTATGTAATCATGCATAAACTGAGGTGTGCATCCAGTGAAGAAGAGAGGGGTCAGGAGGTGGGGTTCCAGTAGCATTTAAATAGCCACTGCACTTGCAATTTTAGACTGTGAACACCTCCTCTCTTAGCACATTGGGCAGGTCAGTTAGATGGAGTGAGTTTTCATGGTGTTGGGGATTATAATTCAGGGACTTGTATAGGTAAAACAAACAAACAAAAAATAATACTACCTTTCAGGAGGTGGGGGCAGTGAAATTTTTTAAATGAATGGGACATTTTTTATTAGGGATACACATTTTCCTAAGGAGAGACTTTTATCAAGTTCTCACATGGGGGCACAGCCCATAAAAGGCTAAAACACCACTGTCTTCTGTCTTCCTAGTTTTTAATGTTTTATTTCAAAAGTTGACATCCTGTTTCCTTTTATGCAGAAGAGACCATAGCATGCACAACACTGATATTTCTTGATCTCTAATTTCTCCTTTGTACAGGAAAGAAATATAAAATGCTACCCAAACTCGGTTAATAGCTCTGAGAAATGCACATTGAGAGTGGTTTAAAATCAGGTTACAAATATAATTTCCAATTTGCTGGGGAGAAAATAGGCAGAAAGAATCCTTCAGAACACAGAATAAATTCATTGTATGTGCATTATCGGCGTTGGTTCATTATCTTCCTCGTTGGCCCATAACTCAACACATCTTTAAGAAGCAGAAAGTGCACAGACTGTCCCTATTGACAAGATTGAGGGAGGGGTATGCAATCGGAACTACTGTGAGCAGGGTTCTTGAAGTCAAAGAGGTGCCAAGAGAAGTTATTTATTTATTTATTTTTAGGAGAGGCATTTTATTAAAAGGTTTTCACATGGCCCTTGGAATTAGGGTGATTTGACTGTAGGTGATTGAGTCATTTTATATAATCTTGATTTTATACAGATACTGCTAATTAGTAAATATATTTAAAAATAAAGCAAGTTATCTTGAAATGGAAAGACTAAAGAAAACATGAAGAACAGACTTTTCAAGACATGAGAGAAGCTGACATCTTTCTCGTGCAAGGTGAAGTTTTATTCTCTGGCACCGTAAAATCCCAAAGGCGAGCGGTGTTATCAGTGAAGGACACTTATGAGATTTGATTGAGAAATTCACCGCTCTTGGGGATTGTTTCCTCCTTTGTGGGGTAATCTGAATGAATGTCAAGACCTGGCCCTGATAGATTCCAGAGACTACGTCTATCTTAATTTGCGGGGGGACCTACGGGAGCCGCCATACTGCAGTGTCTGGGTCGCTGTCACAAGGAAAGCCTGGAGTTTGTAGGAGGGCACTCTTTTCCCTCTTTAAAATTCTCCGTTTCCACAACTGATTCTTATTATTCTGTGACATGCTGGAAGTGTTGCTGTGACTATTTAAGAAGTACGGATGGATATATTGCTGACTGGCTGCTTACTGGAAGAGTTTCACATTACGTTGATTTTAAGCAGCTTTGCCATTCCACCTCAAACTTCTCAGGATGCTTAGCCTTCCCTCATCCTGAAGTTTCCGGAGTCCCATCAACAGAAGCCACTGAGACGGTATGACCTACCGTGGGTCTGGAGAATTCCAAAGCACTTAGTATCTGGTAGAGAAACACAGTGTTTACTATATGATCAGCTAAGCAGTTGCAAAATGAGATGTGGCAACAATTACCTTTCCACTAAGTGACTTTGATGGGCTTTGATGATTTATTTATTTGCCTATTTTTTTGTTTGTTTGTTTGCCATTTTATAGCAAAACTAGCGGATCAGTACATGAAAATTTGTGCACTGGGTGGGGTGGGGGGTGTACTTCAGCCTGGCCTGTTCCCTCTAACACTCTGGGAGCCCTCAGGAGTTCCACGGGGAGCAAGGCGACCAGTGGGCCAATCAGGGGACAGAACCGGCCTGTGAGCAGCCAGTTCCTGACCTCCCCTCCCCCCAATTGCCCCTCTGCTGCCGCTGGTTGCTGCTGCCTCCCCCCACCGGGTCACCATCCCCTCCCTTTGCCCGTTGGCACACTCCTTGGCTGGCCTGGTGCTGCTTGCTCTCCAGTCCCACCCCCAACCTAAGGGTTATTCTGCTGTTTGGTTGATTTGCATATTATGTTTTTATTGTAGAGGATAATGGTCTTGTGGGAAGACCCAAATTCCTGTCCCAGCTCTTCTAGTCATGGCTGTTTGAACTCTAAGACAGTGCTTTAGCCGTTCTGGACTTGCTTTTCCTCACCTGTAAACGGAACATATTATTATCTCTTCTTATGACCTAATGTGATTAGGGTGTGGGGGAAATAAGAAATCAAATCAATAGGAAACATTTTAAAGCCAAGTGAAGATTGCTCTCTTCCTTGATAGAAACGCTCCCAACATTTCAGACTTAATCAGAAGCCATGTATTTTAGTGGTTCACAGTTCTGGCTCTGGAATCAGACAGGGCTGGGTGAGCATCCTGGCCAGGTCACTTACTCATAGGTGATTTTGAGGAAGTCACTTTTGTAATCTGAGCCCCCATCTGTGTAACTCATCTTCAAAATGAGGGTAATGATAGTTCAGACCTTACAGCATTGGGACATGGATTGATTGAGAGAGGACTGTGCCTAGCACAGGGCCTGGCATGTGGTCAGTGTTCAGTAGCTGTAAGCTATTGTTAGGGTTCAAGTCCCTTAGCCAGCAATGTTAAGCTTTAGAACACCCTGAAAAGCAGCCCTGCATAAGTGCTCCTGGAGTGAGCCATAGGCAAGCTGTCATTTTAAGGTGAAATCACCTGGGGTCTGCTGGTTAGTCCTCAATACTCACCTTCTATTATATTACAATCAGATTGGATCTTCAAGTGGTGGCAGAATGCCAGTTTTCCTTGCAGTTCTCAGTTTCCCATGTCTTCTAGTGGTATTCAAATTCACAATTTGACTCAAGAAATTTAGCACATCTTCAGAATAAATTATTATTGTTATTATTACATTACCGCCCAAGAAAATCTGTGCAGGAACAACATACCCAGGATGAAAGGCTGTATGCTCATCAACGTGTGAGCGCCATGCTTATGGGGATGTTTTTGTTTCAGGTTGCTTTTTGCACACCAAAGCTAAACACCAGGCACACCCGATGGTGTTTGTTGATCTTGTGACTAACAGAGTTAGCAAAGACCCAGTAGGACAGGTCAAACAGGAAGAAAGATAAGGATGCCAGCACCGAGAAAAGTCGCAGAGGCAGTACCTCCCAACAAAAGGGCAAATATGATGAAGATGTCACCATCTTACCTTTTATCAACTTGTGTATGTAAGTGCATAAAAAATGAACACATTTCCGACTTGCATTATGAGTGAAGAAATTGAAAGGAAAATCTATTTTGGTTGTTTCCATGGGACTTCCTTTTTACGTGCACTGAGGTTAATCAACTTTCCCATCCAGCGGTAATCTTTTAGCTATCCATCCTCGCTATCGCTTTCTTTCCTGGTGAATCTTGTTACCTGCGGTTTAGCACCACGAGTCATATTTTCATGTCACAGGTTTCCAAAGGTGATAATTTCTTGCATTTTACATGCTAATAATAAAGCATTGCTCCAAAGTCACTACTGTTTCAGATGCCCACATTACTTCATCCTTTTGAATAGCATTCCTTCCTCCATGTACATATTACCATATAATATATATATATATATATATATATATATATATATATATATATATATATGAAATTTTAGCCCTGAACCCGAACTAAAATTTCTTACTTTGAAATGCATTCGATATGGATCTTAAACCTGAGCTTGGAAAATAGGAAATAATTCACTCTGGCTTGAAAAGGGTGGGGATTTCTTTGTTTCTTTTTATATTTATTCAGGAAAAGCTGACAATCGTCCCACATTAATGAACTACACCATCAATCATGGAGTTGACAATGAGCGGAAAAGCGAGGTATATGTCAGGCTGACGGCATATTGCCTTTTTCAGCGAGGGCATGGCTGTTTATAGCACTTTCGTTGGCAAAATTCTTTTTTGCACTGGAACAGGAATAGAAAGAATTAGAAAGGCAGCCAGTGGAAAGAGCTTTACATTTTTCAAATTATGAAAAAAAATAATAATATGGGAATGCTGAGGAATGATTATCTTGGTAGTTTGTATACCTATTTCACAGAACTTAGAGAATAAATGGAAAATGAGAGAAAAGAGGGGTTTCTTTTATTTCACCTTATTATTCAGGGCTTTGGCTTTCCCCAAGACCATGGCAAAAAAGTTTCAAAGATTATATACATTGACTGCATTTGAACCCTGAGATTGTCACAAAAGTGAATTAATAGTAATGGATGTACTCTGATCTGAGCATCTATCTTGGGTTAACACACACACACACACACACACACACACACACACACACTTACACTTACAGGTTTGAGCTGGCCATTGATAATGAAAATGGCTTCAGTGCCCTCAGGAAATGGTAGAGTTTTCTCCCTTCTCTGGCTCTCACTCTACTCTAGTACTAGGTGGTAAGAAGAAAGCTGAACCCTGGTGGAGTTACCATATGAGGCCCTATTTTGGAAAATTGTGACTAAGACCAAACAGCCATGTGTCCATATCACTCATGAGTGGAGGGCACCTTCATCTCTCTTTTGGGGACATTTTTTTCACTCTTTCTGAAGCTAAATAGCTCTGACCCATTTCCACTTAATAAATTGGCCAACAAATACAAGATGAAGGCAATATCAGCAGCTAGTAATTAAGAATTTCTTATGTGTTAGGAACAATATAGTTGTTACTTCTTGTAATTCTTGGCAATAGACCTGTGAGATGGGGGAACATTATTACCTTCACAGATAACGAAATTGAGGTTTGGAGAGATGAGTGATTTGTAGCAGGGTATCTCACAGTCTGAGTTATAATTTGTGGGTTTCTCTTAACTACAGTCTCTCCAATGCTACACCAGTACTTTTTGAACCTTTTGGCCTCATGACCCCTTTACACTCTTAAAAATTATTGAGAATCCAAAGAACTTCTGTTTATGTGGCTCATATCTATACATATTCACTGTATCATAAATAAAAATAAGAAATTTAGAAATATTCTTATTAATTTAAAAACAATAGTAAACCCACCACACACTAACATAAGTAATCTCATATAATAAAAGGCTAATTTGCAAATTGTCCTTTCGACTGGGAGTTTGACCAACTGCCTGCATCCTTCCCCTCCCCCACCCCCTGCTGGTCCTGCCCCCTATTGTCCTCTATTGGGGTGGGCTGGCTAGACCCAACCCATGCATGAATTTGTACACTGGACCTCTAGTACATTATAAAATAAGAAATATCTGTATTTTCTGAAACAAAAATACTTACGGAGAAGAATGGTATTGTTTTACATTTTTACAAATCTCTTAAATGCCTAATCTATTAGAAGTCAGTATTCTCAAATTTGCTTCTGCATTAGGTTTACATATTTTATTTTGCCAAATGTATATGAAGAAAATGCAACTCCATAAATACATGAGGTTGGGGGAAAAGTAGTGTTTTAATATATATATATATATATATATATATATATATATATATATATATATTTAGATAACTATGAATATTCTTTGATACAACACCAGAATTTAATAAGTGGTAGTTGTTTTTTTTATTAATATATTTTATTGATTTTTTACAGAGAGGAAAAAGAAAGGGACAAAGAGCTAAAAACATCAATGAGAGAGAAACATCAATCAGCTGCCTCTTGCAAATCCCTTACCAGGGATGTGCCCTCAACCAATGTACATGCCCTTGACCGGAATCCAACCTGGAATCTTTCAGTCTACAGGCCAATGCTCTATCCACTGAGCCAAACCAGTTTTGGCATGGTAGTTGTTTTTAAAGTTAGTTGCAGTGTTTCATCTGAAAACATATCAATGAACTTTTGGTACTCTTTATATTAAAACTTATTGGTATATATTTTATTTTGAATGTGACCTTCTGGGTGGGAACCGGTAGAGGAGAGTAATGGGGGCAAAAAGGAGGAACTTCTGTAATTCAACAATACATATTAAAAACATCAAAACACACACACACACACACACACACACACACACACACACACACACAGCTAAACCTAGCAACTAATTTTGAAAGACTTGAAGAAAAGCTCACATTTTGTTGAAGTGAAGACAATTGGAGATTTTTATGGAAATTAACGATAACTGCTAATATGTCTTTTGAAGTTATCCTTCCATTGTTTGGAATGCCCATTGGCCATATTTCCTATTTGTGGGGCATTCCACAAATTCAGAAATTGTCTATGTCTGAGGCTACAACTCGGATAGATGAATCTCAGAGTTGAGCCTCTGGGTAAGAGCTGTCAATATGGGTCTTTCATTCTGTTTCTTTTTCTGTGAGAATTTTTTTTTCTTTCAAAGAGAAAATGAAACAGAAAAACTCTTGTATGCGCTTGAGGTTCGCTCACTGCAATCTGAGAAGCGTGGTGTTTGGGCTGAGCCTTTGAAGCTTCCATGACAGAGAAGCGCTTAGGATGTAGGCACTAAATTTTTCAGGTTGTGGATATTTTTTCAGTACTAAGTGAAAAGCCTGCATAATACACTTGCTGTCTGGTACAACAGGGGAATCGAAGGTTTGTCTGATGAAGTCAACAGCATTTCCCAAAGTGTGCTAAGATACCACTGAATGTACCAGCATTAGCCTGTAACATGATTTGAGGAGACACATAGATCATTATATCCCTATTTTTATGGTTGTCTTAAATGTGCTTGTTTTCTAAGTATAGCTTTCTTTGAAAATAATTTTACTTACATGAAATAATCAGTTTAAAGTAGAATTATCAAGTAAAGGAGAATAATGACAGTAGGTGGGTTGCCAAAATGTTATACAAAGGGTTGAAGTTTGAGGAAGCTGAAATAGTTCAGACATGTTTAGTGCATTCATTTACT
Organism: Pipistrellus kuhlii; assembly: GCF_014108245.1. Lineage (NCBI taxonomy): Eukaryota > Metazoa > Chordata > Mammalia > Chiroptera > Vespertilionidae > Pipistrellus > Pipistrellus kuhlii. The sequence continues at coordinate 12,708,596 of NW_023425584.1, forward strand.
TACCAACATTATTTATCGAATGCCTGCTTATTCTAGGTATTATGAATTCAGCAGTCGATAGTATAAACAAAGTCCCTGCCCTTGTGGAACTCCCATCCTAGTCGGGGAAGTAAATATAACATATAGTATGGGATAGCTAATGTTATAAAGAAAAATAAAGCAGGGCTAGAACTTGAAAGGAGGTAGTATTTTAGAGAAGGTTGAGGGAAAGCCTTGTTGAGAAGGTTGCATTTGAGGAGAGACCACCATGATGAATTGAATTTAGTTCATTTTAGCAAGCACGTGTTGGGTGTTAGGCTCTGGAATAAAAATGTAAATAAGTGGTCAGAAAACCTCAGAATTGGGGGCAAAGGTAATAATTATAATTTAATAGGCTATATAGGATAAACTTAATGGTGATCTATAAAAAGGATGCTTCGGTACCACAGAGGAGGGGAATGGCTATCCCAAGCAGTGGGAAATGTGGTCATGGAAGGTATCCTAGAGGAGGTGGCTGCCTTGAACCTTGTGTTTCAGCATGGGGAAGAGTTAGCAGGGGAAGGGGACGGTGGGAAGGCAAGGTTATTTACAGCAGAAGAAACAGCATGTGCAAAGGTGAAAAACATTCCTAATAGGTCAAATCTGGATTTTGAGGGACTGATACATAGATGGAGGGTGAGCTACACTAGGTTTATGGATTAACAAGTTCTAGAGAATTGGAAAGTGCAAAATACTTAATACTAACCTATACAGAATGCCCATTGTTTTCTTTGATTCCGAAAGGCTGAATGTCCAGTACCACTCTGCCCTGGATTCTACTCTTAAGAGGATCCCTGTTTGGCTCTCCCCAGCCATACTCTGCCCTATGGGATGAGAGGTCCATGAAACCACCTGGAACCTGCCCACTTTCAAGATCACACTCAGAGTTGTTGGCACCAGGAATTCTATGCCCCAATGGCCCTGAGTTCACTCTCAAGGCCTGTGTGGGTCCCTCACTGGATCTGTCTTCCTGGTGTGCACAGCCTAGGCTTGAGGGGATGGACGAAGGACTGTTTATAGAGAATAGGAAGAAGATTGGATGTGAGGGTTGCAGTGTTCATGTGTGTGTTTGCAAGGCCCCTTGAGATGCTGATCTGAGCCAGAGTTGGGAGGAGAAGGGGGCATTAGGAGATGGGGCTGACTTCCTGGTGCCACCAAGGTCCTGAGTGGAGGAACTTTGATGAGCATAAGGATTCTAAAATCAAAGTTGGCTTTCCAGATTATTACAAAGGAATATTCATCAAGACGGGAGATGTAACTTATTTAAAGTTTGTCTTATAGCTTTGACATATTTAGCCATGTGGCATGTGAGTCTCCTTTTATGAAGAATGGGTCTGAGTATCATAACACTTTACATTTGTTGCCTTTAAACTAGAAATACAGTAATAATTGTAGAGACGTTCAGTTTCTAGAAGGCTATTAAACAGACTTATTAAAGATGCAGGTTTTTGGGAGAAATTATATGAAGATGTGCCTCACTTTCCATAATTTCTTATATTTTTGGCCTCCTTACTACTGCATAAGTTCATATCCAGAATTGAACTAAATAGTTAAGAATAAGCTCATATTTTGAAATTGCTTTTAAAAAAGCAGGTTTGGAGAAAGTGAAAGAAAACCCCACATTTTTTTATTTTGGGAGGAGGGTGTAAAAGAAATAATTTTCCAAGTATAAATAATAATTTTTGTCATTAACCTATAGAATGAGAGTAAATTACAATATTTTATAAACAGTTGGGAAAAATTATAACAAAACCATCATTAACTTATCAAGAAAGTATGTCAAGAAATGATAAGCATACAAGTGATAAAGTCCAGAGTATATTTCTTGATTTGATTAATAAATGCTAAGTACTTCCAGAAAAATTCCTTTCTAGATAAAAAAGTCCAAGAAATCAGCACAATCATCAGATTTATCCAATAAAAGAAAGGGCGTAGGAAAGAGTATGTTCCAGATAAGTCCTGTGTAATACTCCTGAAAGCCATGAGGTCACCAATAAATTAAAGTTGGATTTGGGGCCCAGAATCTGTTAGAGCCCAAGGCTGGAGGCCAGACTGCCAGAAGCAGGGCTGAAATCCTCAGGGAGGCTGAATCCTCCCGGTTGCTGGTTGCCGTACTTGATGCATCAATGCACCCCTGGAACCCAGTAGGGTCAAGTTAACGCATTTTGGGAGTCTCTGTGCATCATGCGACAAAATTGTATTGCGTGACTCTGACCAAAGGTGAGATAATTTTTCTTAGCTCATAGTTTGAGGTTCAGGCTGCCCTACCCACAGGCAGAGTAATACAGAATGTCTGTGCCCTGGGATATGAAGTGGGTGGGAAGTAAATATTTTATCACTCAGCTACCCTGTGCCAGGCAGAGTGCTGTGTTTTTTCTTTAACTGTCTCACAGCAGTCCTGCAAAAAGGTCATAGAGGTTGAAAAATAAAACCAAGATCCCAGTGCGTCACCAATGGCAGATCTTGGAGTCCTTCACTGTCCGTGTAAGGCCTGTTGTAGACTCTTGCCACAGCATCTCGCTGAGGAGTGATGAAAGCTTTCTTTGCACTGGGAGGTTGTTTGGCCTCCTAGACTCACAAGGCTCAGAAGGACTTGGAGATTCTAAAGTCACAGAATTCTCCTGTTGTTGGAACACCCTCTGCCACATTCGCAGCAGGTCTAAGACAAACATGTCTAGAGTCTTCCCATCACTGAGCTGCTACTCTGCCTGAAATGTTCCCCTATTCCACATTGAATCTTAATCTCATGCTAAATAAAATATGAACTCAGGAAGATTCCATTAATACCTAGGTTTAGATTATTTTACACCGTTTGTATGTAAGGACCCAAGGACAGTAGGATGTTGGGAGGGGCAGAAAAGGGAAAATATGGTCTCTGGAAAAGGCGCTGGCATACCTTTCCCCAATTTCATACCACTTGCCCCATCCTCAAAATTCTCCCACCAAGGTGGAGAGAATCTTCAAGACAGAAGCTGACTTTTCTTCAAAGCTTGTCTAGAATATAGGGGAATAACCAACCAGAGAGCTTGATTTCTCTTAAATGACCATTTGTCTACCATAAAGCTTTGTTCTGTGTTGCTGGAGACTGGAGTGTGCCTCTCACACAATCGATGATGCATTTCTGAAATGTTCAATCTAGAATGAATTTCAAAAATTAAAATAAACTAAGAGAATTTGCTTTCTTATTAAGGATTTTTTGCATGATGGAAAAAATCAACTCGAAATTTTCTGCATTGTTAGTTCGAATGCTCAAAAATCCAAATGAACTAGGAAACTTATTAGTTATCACTGTCTAGAGTAAAGAATTCTTACCTAATCAAGTCATTCATGAATTTTATGCTTTATTAATTTGAGCAAAACTGTGGATTTTTTTTTGCCCTACTGGGTCTCTTAATGTAATGGTGTATTTGAGATTTTGAGGTGGCAACGAATTTCTGATAAAATAACCATTCAAATGATGAAATGTAAAATGGTAATGCAACATCAGTCATTCTCATTATAAGGCATCAAGCTAACAAGATATGAATATTAAAGTCAGAGACAACTTCAGACATAGAGTTCCAAGAAATAGGTTACTTTACTAAAAAGGAGCATAACTGTTATTCTTAGAGTTCTCACTAGCAGAGTAGACCCTGAGTTACTCTTTTGCTGTGGTTTTGTTAACACAATCCCTCGTATCAAGGCATGTTCAGCTTTTTCATGGTGGACTTTGTAAGATGAAGCTCCTTTGACCTTAAGGGCAAGAGTTTAAAGAGGCTAATAATGCTGGCTTAGCTGTTGGATTTGGGTGAAACCATTCTACTAGAATAACCAAATGGTATGTGGAACCAGATTGCTCACTTACCCTGTAGAACATTGGGTTAAGCTTTAGTCTGCTCATATTGCTGGAGTTTCCCACTTGTCTCTCCTTGGTGGAAATGAAGGAGGAATCTCACAGTCATTTAATTCGGTGGCCAAGAGAAGTAGTTCATGTTGTCTTTCCTTTGGAAGACACCTGCTGGATTGATAAACCCATCCCACTGAAAGTCTAAATGGCTTACCTGAGGCCTGCTGTCTGCCCCTTCTTCCTGGGAAATGTGGGAACAAGCCTCAGAATGAGAAGAGAACCCAGGTAATAGACCCCATTTTCCCATCTGCCTTGACAACAAATGGGTCATTTCTCTTCTCTGATAAAATGTGGAGGAAGACATTCATAGGTAGGCCCTTTATGTGCTTACTTATCTAGGATAGGCTTACTTTCCTTGACTAGTCCCTTTCTCCCCAATTGAACTGGAATGTGAGGTTTTCAATCTAGTTTGCTTAATTTCTTGATTTTGGCCATGATCTGAATTTGTTTGTCAGTTTTACTTTTGCTGGCTTGTGATAGTGATTCTGACTTAGGCTGAGTAGAGTCTGAGACAGTGGCAGTGGGAATTGCTTTGCACATTTCAAAGTGCTTTGTCATTATTAAGTTCAAAGCAATCTTTGCTCATAGTATAAGTATCATTAGTCCCATTTCACAGACAAGAAAAGAAGGCTCAGAGTGGTCAAAGGTCCTGTCCAAGGCCATTTAGCTTGGTGTCTGCCTCCAAATAGTAATTCCATTGTTTTCCAAACTAACCATGGTATTTCCTTTTATCACTGTTATTTCTGTGAATAGGATTTTTCAGCTAAAGATATTGAGACTTTAAGAAACATTTTTTTCTCTCTTGATAATCCATTGGCTCAGTAGCTGAGCCAGACCCAAGCCCAGACCCCTTTGTAGGTCATACTCAATTCCTAACAAGTCTAAAGGAAACAGCAGAACTCTTAATATACCCCTTAGTGGAGATAAATCCTATGAAATTACATTTCAGCAGCAAAATAGACAAGCACAGTAATTTCGGTGTAAAATGTGCAAAGTCTTATTTACAGAACATCTCATGATGCTGTTCCCAGATGTCTTTTTAAAGAAATTTTTAGTTACATGCAAAGGAACTGAAAACCAGGAATATAATTGGTAAGAAAAGTAAATCTGTCCAAAAAAAACATTTACAACAACTTGATGAGATATATATTTTCTCAGCATCAGCATAAAAGAAAGAACATTCTGATCCAGAAATGGTATGTAAGTAAATAAACTTTAATTGGTTTGACAATGCCCCTTTTCCTGGCAGTGCCAAGAATCCTAGCATTATAATTACACAGTTCTGGGCAGACATGTGGTTTCCATTAAGAAAGACTTGTGATTGACTGAGTTCATGAGGCATGTCAGAAAAAACACATCAATGTCTTTATAAGAAGGGAAGAGAAATGGATCTAAATGTATTTATAACTTCACAAGATATACATTCATAAATAGTTTTGAAAGGGCATACATTTCTTTAATTCCGATGAAAAAAAATCATTAAGGAAAACCATTTGGGAGCATTTTGGCCTCTGCTTCTGTATAAACTCAACACAGTTACTTGCATTGAGGCAAAAGGGACACCTTTTTGCCCTTACAAGGATTTATTTAAGGGTTCTGTCAGGAAAATGTTGAGAAATGGCTTTACCATTAACAAAAAGATTTTTCAGGTCCATTCTCTGCTAGCCCATGTGGTGAAGCCAAGCTGAGTTTATTCCCCCTCAATCCTACCCCCACTCCAGTTGTTTAAAAGAAGAGGAAAACTCAGACTTGAGAAGTTAGTAGGTTGCTCAAGGTCTCAGAGCTAGTAAATGCTTTTAATTTAAAATGTGTTGCAAAAACTTTTGAGGGGGTGAATTGGGTAGGTGGGGAGGGGTGGTTAAGCCCTTGCAAATGCTAAAAACTCCAAGGTAACACAGATAAAAGTTAAATAGTTTAAATTTATACGCAGAAGGAGAAAATTGGCTAGGCTGGAGAAGGTAAATTTCCTCCAAGGACATTTTAAACTAAAACCTAATGAATTGTCTTAATCACCCAAAATGACTAAAATATTGAATAGTTCATTTTCTGCTTTTGCATGAATACTTTTAGGATGACAAACATTTTTAGGTCTGCCAAATACTGTCATCTTTTGGCAATATTCACATCTCGGTCTTGATATATTTTCTTGACAACAGAACAATTGTGTGTGTGTACTTTTTCTTTTCTTGAAAAACATTTTGTCAATAAGCATTGGCAAAACATGTGGCTAAAATGACTATCTTCACAAAGTTATCTCTTACATAAAATATGAGATTTTTCAACTTAAAATACAAACCAGTGACTTCTTCAATGGAATGTTTCAAGCTGTTTTTATAAGCAGTAATTCGGATATTTTTAAGCAGACATCTGGTCAATGCTACAGTGGATATGCAAAATATTATAGTTTGAAATTAATGAAACAATGCCTATGATGTCAGCAATAATAAAAATAACAATGAATAATAGCCACTATTTATTGAGTACTTACTATGTGCCAGGCACTGTGCTCTGTGGTACATATTTATTTAATAGTCTTATGAGTACCAGGAGATTATTAACCTTATTTTACGATTAGAGAAACTAAGGCTTAGCAGTAAATTCCTCAAGCTTACATAGACATTAGATAGCAGGACTGAGATATACTGGTCTGTTCCCACTCTGGCATTATTACTCTGCTAATCTTTCTGTAGTGACTGGATAAGGAGGCATTTAGCATGTTCTATGGCAGGCGTCCTCAAACTTTTTAAAGTGGGGGCCAGATCACGGTCCCTCAGAGAGCTGGAGGGCCGGACTATATGAACTACTAATTCCTACTGTAACACCTCGGCTGCGCTCACTGCCCAAAAAACCTGGCAGGCCCGATCAGACTCCTCTGCTGGCTGCAGTTTGAAGACGCCTGTTCTATGGCTAAGGCTCAGTGTTGGGATATTTTATGGGGTTCTCATACATTTCATTGGCTCTTGTTATCACTTGGTTCATCAGTGCTGGGAACGATAGAGAGTGATGGGTTTCATTGAGATTAGCCTATGTTTAGAATTAGATTATCTATGACAGAAGCCTGGAAAATACAGATCCTTGAAGGACCACCTTACAGAAACAGCACAATGTTCTATGTTTCTATAGTTCTTACAGAAAAAGTGAAAATACATTCATGTCTGCCCATCCTAATAGTATCTCGCATTAGGCGTCACTATGAATAGTGACAAAGAGACCAAGGCACAGGAAGGTGAAGGGACTTGCTTGAATTCGCACAGCTAGTGTTTGCTTGAGTTAGGGCTAGAAATGAGACTTTCGAACTTCAGCCCATTTCTGTAGAGAATCACTTTGCTTCTCAAAACCCAGCCGGGCCCTGTATTCCAGGATTGAACAAGTGACATTTCAGGAAGAGGCGGTCTTCACGTGCCCATTCTTGGTTTCCCTGCCATAGTTCAGGCCTGCCTTATTCCAGTAACCTAACCTGTCACCCCTCCTAGTTTCCTCCTCTGATCTGTTTCTCCAACCCCAGCCAGGGAAGACTTCTTTATAGAACAATTCTGATTAGTCCTCTTTCCAATGAGGAGACTTCAGTGAGCTTCACAGAGCCAGGATGGTTGCATGTTGTCACAAGGCCTTCCTGACATGATTTCGAGCTGAGTGACCTGGGATGTCCCCACACCATGTTCCTCTCCAGAAGAAGAGTACTTTTGTGGTATCCAGTTTCCCCGATTATGGACTTTCTAACTGTCCTCCCTGTACTTTGCACCCCCACAGACCTCCACCTCTTGTGTAGAATCATTCCTATCCTGTGCCAGGGCCTTCATGTTTTGCTTCCTCCTGGAAGTTTCCTCTTCCATCTCTTAATCACCATTGGCTGCTTTGCAGTTGTATTGATTTCTGTTGGGATCTCTCATGTCACTCATCACTTTCCACCCTGCTTTCTAGTGGTTTTGCTATGTTTTAATCCCTGTGCATACTGTAAGCGCCTCAAGGCCTGTGCCATCTAGAGATTTGCATATAAATAATGTGCCCGTGGCACTTAACACGGTAACCCGGGTGGTCAACAGGTGTCGTGAATGAAGGAAGGGGTGAGCTATAGCATATCTTGGGTGCTGTTATAATAAATGAATGTGTTTTGAGTGAATGAGTACATGAATGAATGGCTGTGAGAGGCACTTGACCTCTCATGGACCTTTCCAGCATCTTGAGTAGAATTTTTCAAGTAGTTGCTGCTGTCCTCTTTTTTCAGTGGTCATGGCTCTCATGGCTGAGCTGGGTCTGGAGCTACACAGAGGGAGGAGGACTTTAGCATGAAGCGCTGCACCCAGCCTTGATCCCGGGATGCCTGCATTTGGTTTTAATTGGTGGCGGATTACAGTGATCACCGTGACTAAGCACTTAGTCTGAGGGTTTCCAAGAGCCTCGTGGCCATTTGTATCCATCATTTGACAAGAAGAGGTTTGTCTGCTCTCCAGTCTGACAAGAAATTGGCCATCATTTGGCATTGGAGCAGCCGTCTGCATTCAGGCCCAATTGTGCACTTTATTAACACCCAGAAGCCCAGCTTTCTGCAGTGGGGATTAAAAGGGAGGTTTTGCAGAAAACCCTCCTTCCCCAATCTGACCTTTCCTGTTTCTTTCTGGCATCAGAGGTTCAGTAATTGTGATGTTGGAGGCTCAGTTAGGTGTTGGGGGTGGGTGGGAGGACTGACCTGGTATCAGAGAGCCAGAAAATCACCATGTCTCTGGGTGTGCCTCAGAAGCGAGAAGCAGCCAGAATCACACCTCGGGATGTTTCAACAGTGTTTTTCTGGGGCACAGAGAGAGAGAGCCTCAGCCTGCGGCGGGCAAAACCAGTGGGTTAGCTATCAGTTCCTTTCTGTTGGAATTGTGTGGAAGCTGATTCAATGGAGACACCAGCTGCTGAATGAGGCGAAGGGGAAGAATCCCTTTAAATATTTTTCTTTCTTACTCCATTGACTCTGTTTTGTCCAATTCTAAACCAGAAGGAGAGAGACGGAGCAAAACATTGAAAGCAGGGATCTCTCTCCTGCATCAGTAGGGGCAACCTTAACATACTATGCACTTCTTTATATTTACTGTATTGTTATTGACATGTTCTGAGAGGCAAACTCAGAAGAACAATGGGGCCTATTTAAAGCCTCTTGGGATTGCATCAGCTGATCCAATACTATCCACTACACTGCTCACTTCCAAGGCAGATGATCCTTTGGTTATAAGCCATAGAAAATGATTCTTGACAACTTAAAGATTCTTGGGAATTCCTAACATCCGGTCAGGGCTGAGAACCACCAGGAGAGACAACCTCTAAAATGTTCTGAATCCTAATATTCCACTAAAAGGGATATCAGGCAAGCAAATGTCTGTTTTCTCCATGTTTCTCTTTTTCTTTTTTTCCAAACCTCCTCTCTCTTTCAAAGTGCTGGAACCACATACGCTTTCTAAAGAGTGCTGACAACTCCCAAATCACAGTTATCCACAAAAGCCATTAAGGCACTGTTTTCCTGTGTCTCACATCAGGGATAAAGCCGTTAAAACAGCAGCATCGGAGTGGGAAGTCAGGAATCCCAGACAAACAGCCCAGATCGTTAACTCTACTGCGGTGTCTAGAAGAGGAGAGGGCAGGACAGGGCAGGGCAATTCCTGGCCTCGGATGCCAGTGAGCCCATGAAGCTCAGGTGCTGAATCCAAGTGCAGGGGGGGCTGTGGAGCCAAGCTCCTGGAGATGTGCAGACTGCGGGACCCTGAGCATTAGCTCCAGGACTAGTGCTCTTCACATGCCACTTAAGTCCCTTCATCAATAACCACTTGCCCCAGAAATGGCGTATCAGCAAAGCCATTCTGATCAGCCTGCTCTTCCGCCCGGCACAGCCCCTGGGTCAGGGGGCAATGGAGTGATAAATACATAGCTGCAAGCCACACTGTCTCTCCCAGTCCCTGTCTCCTTCCCTAGCTTAATTAATAAACAACATATTCATTATCTCTCTCCTCTTTCCTCTCTTCCCCTCTCTCCTCATCCCCTCTCTCCTCTCTCCTCTCTCCTCTCTCCTCTCTCCTCTCTCGTCTCTCCTCTCTCCTTTCCCCTCTCCCCTCTCTCCTCTCCCCTCTCCCCTCTCTCCTCTCCCCTCTCTCCTCTCTCCTCTCTCCTCTCTTCTCTCCTTTCTCTGATTTTCTTTTTCATCTCCCCCTCCTTGGTCTGCAATAGGGGGCTGCCCTCTACATCATGGCACAGCAAGTTCAAGTGATGCTGATGACAAGTCCTATGCAAAATTAGGATCAGGTGAAATGTCAGGACTAGATTTCTTTATATATATATAGTCACTTCTATCTTTCCCCCTAGCTCTTCCAGGCTGACTTGGGTGGTTCTCATGCAGGGGGCTCAAACTCTAATGCTTACAGGAACAACGGAAGCATTGCACCCCCACATAAACACAGCAATTACAATCAGCAAAGGGGGGGTTGGTAGGCAGGTAAGTAAGCCAGTGGTTATATTATTCTCTGGTTTTTTTTTTTGTTTGTTTGTTTGTTTTTTAGGAATAGCCAGATACACAGATTTGAATGTGAAATCCTCTAATTTTATAATATTGCCTTCTAATTTTAATTAATATACATATATAATATATATATACATATACATATATATTCTTTGACCAAATTAATTGCATCTGAATTCTGAATTAAGTAAGGGAGCCACAGATTTGGGGACTTTTGTAAGCAGGGGTTGGGGAAAGGGGAAAGCAAATTCTTGAGAATTTAATCTCTCTCGTTTCATTGGATTTGCCAGATTTATATGACTCTTGTCTGGGCCCCAGCTAAGCAATTTAATCACTCTCAATCCAATTAATAATGATTATTATTACTATTTTTATAGATTTTCGTGTGTACTTTTGCTAAACACCCTTATGAATAAGGTACTGTTATCACCATCATTTCACAATAAGGAATCTGAGGCTCAGAGACTCAATATCTCATTTGGATCACATAGCTGCAAAGTGTTAGACATATTTAAAGCTGAGGCTGTCCAATTCCAGTGCCCAAATTTCTAACCCGGCACTAACAATGAGCTTCCCATCCTAGAACTAAAAAGTCTAGAGAGCCCTGGCCCAATAGCTCATTTGGTTAGAGCATTGTTGTGGGTTCGATTCCCAATCAGGGCAGACACAAGAATCAACCAATGAATACATAAATAAGTGGAATAACAAAATGGTATTTCTCTCTTTCTTTTTCCCTCTATCTAAAATCAATAAATTAATTTTTAGAAGGTCTGAGAAAATATCAGGGGACTTGGGGAGCTAAAGCTGACAGGTTTTGAGTAAAAGCCAGGCTTCCCACATACCAACTATGTGCACTTTGGCAAACTATTTCACTTTTCTGAGCCTCAGTTTCTTCTGGGGAAAAAGAAATAGCATTAGTATTTCCTATATAGGCTAGTGGATGAGCATTATATGAGATATTTATGTAAAGGCTTATCATAGCACCTGGAAGATAATAAACACTGGGTAAAGTTGGGCTGCTATTATTTTTTTCTTTACTGAGTCATCATGCCTCATATTCAGCCCTCTACCCTAATGCTACAGAATCTTAAAACTCCCTTGAGCTTTAAGAACACTTTTAACTTTTCAAAGCCTTTTAACATCCATTATTTCATTTGAACCTCCAAGAATCTGATACAGTAGGTGGGGCAGGGATGGACTCAAGACAGATGAGAGAATGAAGTAGGCTCAGAGGGGTTCATAAGACTTCCAAAGTCACATAGCTAGACATAGGCTCCATAACCCTGAGCTGTCTGTCTTCCATTACTATTCAAGGAAGAAGTAGGCAGGGAAGAACACCAAAAGCAGAAAGACTATATGTGACTTTGGTGCCTGGAAAATTAATGGGGGTTATGACACAACTAACTTCCCAATAAAAAATAAAATTATACACACACACACACACATATACACACATATATATTTCTGAAGACATGTAAATGAGTTAGAATTAACATACTGCAAATTATGTGGATAAATACATATAAAAATAGTTATTTACTAAAAGCAGTTTAGTAATTTAGCATGAGTGAAAACTGGGATGGTGAAGAGGTGCAGGGCCCCTCTGTGCATGTCTCAAACTCATTAGAATTGGGAATGGTGTCTCATGAGCTCACTGGAGCAGCATTTCAGGAGAAGCACACCATTTTCACCAACTCTGTCTCTGAGCACATCTTACATCCTAGACAACTGCATTGTTAAATTCTCTATATTCAGCATCTAGCTCAATATCTGACTCATAGTAGGTGCTCATAGTGGGTGCAATGAATGAATACCTCTTCTCAGAAAGATGGAAAAAGCTGTGAGCCCATTTGCAATGGACCTGGTTCATTCTTGTGGGTATCTGTTATTTTTCCTGCCTAATCCACCTCTTTGCAATTATACTATTCCTTTAGTGAGTTTCCCCAGCCTGTTCTTCATAATCTTAAAGCAAATACTGATGTCTATTCCCTGCTCTGGACATCCTAAATTAATTAGTCTGGGGTAGAGCCCAGGCATCAGCATTTTTGAAAAGATTCCCCAGGCCACTGTAGTGGACAGTCAGGTTGAAAACACTGATCTAATCCCTTTTTTTTCTGGTGAAGATAAATGATGATCAGTGACCTTCACATAGTTGCAGAGCTGGTTGGTGGTAGAACCATCACTAAAAACTGAGGCTGGCAGCTTCTCAGCTCAGGTGCTTGCTTTCCTGCCCAGGTTTCCTTATAAACACCCTTCCCATAGATCTTGCATGGTTTTTGCCATCTTTTATACCATTTATACTATTATAACATAAATTTATTTACATCAATGCACTCTTTAAGCTTGAATTTATTTACAAAGGAGACTCTATGGCGCTGCAGTAAGTGCCAGTTCAGCCTCACCTGCAGTAAATGGGAGGTGACCACAGATACACACAGCGTTGTGATATTTGGAGCCATACCCTGGTGCCTACCAGTGACTCTGCTAAACATGGAGACTGGCAAACGTCAGGTATTCCAAAAATGCTAGCACCAAACCAAGACACTCTCACTGGCTTCATCAGAACAATATAGGAAATTGAAAAGGGAACGAACTTCTCACTTTGTGGTTCGCTGTTACTTAATGGTCAAGTACTTGGACCACTAAAATAGTTTTGAATGTATTATTGGTATTGCTTTCTTTGCCTTAAAAAATGATACTGGAACTCTTAAGAAAAAATACTCCAAAGAAAGATCAAGACCCACAAAATAGAAAAATAAAATTTAAGTTCAGGTCATTGGACAAGAGACTTGAGAAAACTAGAGAAAAGAAATTAGAAACCTGACAGTCATCAGGAACAGAACCATAGAAATCAATTTTCAAGCTGGGGGGAGAATATGGGCCTGTATGGCCTAGGCTACCATTGGTATATTGTTGTCAGCACCCTCTGTAGGCGGTAGTCCCGACAAAATGACCAGCTGAATTTAGAGGAGCTTGAGGCCCATGAAATCATTTGGTCTGGCTTGGCCAAGGCATTAAGGGTGAGTTAATTAAATTTTGACAAAATATAGCAGACTAATTTTTAAGTTGATAATTTTGTATGGCCTCTGAAGCATGTTATAAATATCCAAATGGCCCATGGCAGAGAAAAGTTTCCCCATCCCTGCTCTAAAGGCTTCCTATAGGTATTTTATCCTTTCTTTTGGGATTCCAATTAAGACTTGGATGTTTATAAGATTTATGCAAAAACAACTTCTAACTAAATGATTCAAACAGTATATATACAGTAGCTAGCATCTGAATTTAACTTTCTTTGTTACCAAATTTCCATTTGAAGAGACAGTCTGTTTTCTTTATTTGGCCAAAACACACACATACACTCAGTGGCAGGATAAGATTCTGCCCATATAAAGTACTAAAATACTCTCAAGTACTTATAATAATGGCCTAACTTGGGCCTGCAACCTATTTATTCTGGGTTTTGGTTGAGCACATTATCTCTGGTGTGGCCATTGCCTCCTCCTTATACACCCCTACCCCAGGCCCACTTGGCAGTGTTCACTTTCCAAACTGAAATATCTGCTTCATATTTCCTTTGATTTTTCAGTGACGTTAGAGCTGATAGGGAGTCTCAGTCATTGGGTCAATACTCTTTGGTACATTTACCTAAATGGCATGTTCCTCTTCATGTCATTGCATCCACGCAATAATTAAATGTACCTTCAAACAGTATTGAAGAGAGGTCGTCTTTGAGCTTATTGCTTAATTAGTTCAGGTTTGTCCTATAGTTTCCCATCACTGCGCAATCAATACTACTCCAGAGAACATTCACCAATATTGGAAAAAGATGCCTCTCATGTCCAGAGTTCAGATGGTATTGTAAACAAGTTGTATTAGAAAGAACAAGTCAGTCTTACTTTTCAGAGAGCTTGCTAAGTGAATGTGCCTCTTCCAAATACACTTCTGTGCATAAAACCCCTCCATGCTTCCTTGGGGCCTGTTCTTCCTTTCTGTTTTCATGTCTTCAGGTTGGTAAGAATTTCAACCAAATGAAAGATAGGGCTTTTTCCAAGCTTGCTGCCACAGGGAATCCTTGTGCTATTTTACCACCTTTTGGGCCATCACAGGAATTTGATGGAAATGAAAAGCTGATATTTTTCCTGAGAGAACTCTGTCCTGGGCTTGAGAACATAGGGACTTCACAAGGTGTATCTTAGATGAGATGTGTCCTTTAGGGTTGGTTGCCATGGATGACAAATCCTGCAAAGATGCAGCCCGATGTCAGACAGCATTCATCTTGAATTTCCTTCCAGGCAAAAGGTTAAATTAAGAGCATCATACATAGCTTGCTGGGTAGAAGTTTGAGTCCACAAAATCTATATATTTTTCTAAATATCCATTGGATTATAGTATCCGAGTCAAGAGATTATGGCTATTTTATTAAGTTACTTTTAGCTAGGGATGAGTTTTTAAAGAGAGCAAGCTGGATTTGTGATGGGAAAATCCAGGTATGGCAAAAGGAATTAGACAGTGAATGCCTTGTCATGGGGAATTTTGTTTGGTTATTAATTCATTTGTGTGACCAATACTTATTGAGTATCTGCAATGTGTTGTGCTCTCTGCTAGGATCTGGAGATATAGCCAGAAATAAGGCAGACAAAGTAATGGCTCTCAGATAGCTTAGTTTAATCTTCTTGATCTTTGTATTCTCACCACCTAATGCAATATCTGACATACAATAAATAGTCCCACAATAAATGATTGTTAACTTGAGAAAATGTATGTATCTATGTGTGCCCAAGTACATTCCCTCCATCTGTGAGTTTAAGCTTTGGGCAGCTGCACCTTTGATTGAACCTTACTGTGCAAATAATACTATTATAGTAATAACTGTAGCAGCTAATATTTATTTAATAAATGTCAATTGATTTGCATGCATTAGTTCATTGTCTCAGGGCACTTATCTATTTGACCTAGAATTTCTAAAGGCATTTCTAGACATGTTCCAAAAACCTATTGAACTTTATTACAGAGTTTCAATTCATTTGTGGTTCGGTCTAGGCTGCTAGTCACTTATTTTGAATTCTCTTTCCCAAGCCATAATTTGATAATTAATTAGTTCATGTTGCATAGCTCATGTTGAGCACACAGTAGGCACTTAAGTAGGTTCTGGTTCAGCAAATTGGAAGCGATTTTAAATGATGCAATCGCATCACATTTTTATAATAATGACTTGAAGCCATTATTTACGCTTACTGTGCTATATGTATCTCTTGATTTTTTTTGATAGAGTTCTACAATACTGCTTTGACGAAATATTTAAAACAAAAGCAATCACAATATTTCTAAGTCCACCAGTGCAGTACTGCAAAGTAACCTCAGCTTTTTACACTATTTTATCTAGAAGCTTAGGAATTATTTCATATGTAGAACAACAACATAAAACCTCTAAAAATACAGAACTTGCAGTACTTGAACGTTTGTATTTTAAAATTAATTTTTAATGAGTTTTAATATTTTAATATTGTACTGGATTTTAAGTAAGAAAGTTGTTCTTGTATTAGATGGTGGTGTACAATATTACTTCATGGGATAACATTTAATTAAAATACACTAATTTATGTATTTGTTTATTAGCTTTATTTCTAAAGCAGTGAGAACTTCGGCATGATTTTATGAAAAATGTAAATGAGGGTTTTGGCATCACTAATAATATTAAATTACCAGAGGTAAAGAATGTATGCTTTCACTTTCATAACTTCATCAAAAAGAACTTTAAGATGTCGATTTGACATATAATAAAGATCACTTTTCAGTGAAAAGATTAAACTTCCCATGAAAACAACCTTCTATTTTTCTAATTTCCTTTTGGCTTTATTAGGTTTTACCTGATTTGTTCTTGTCTCAAAACATTTTTTCCTTGTTTCTGTAATTGCAGAAGTCATTCTAATGCAAGGATATTGTAATAAGATTTTTTTTTTTAACATTTGGAAATAGTTAGCTACCCTTACTCAATATGGTCCACTTTGAGTATTGAAGTAACAAATGAGAAACACCTTATTGAATGGTATATGTTCTTTGCCAATTTTACTTACCCTTAACTTAGATTTTATGCTCCTTAAGATGGGGCCTGGTTTTTGGGAACTTTTGCTGCAGCGTTGTCATCCTTCATGTTTTAGAAATAAGCAATAATATTATATAGCCTTAACCTAATTATCATGGAACTTATTAGCTTATTTTTTTCTCTTTTAAAAAAATCGTTTAAGTCTCTTGATACAGGCGAGGAGGAAAAATAAGAAAAAATAACATGCTCCAGTTTTTCAGAGTTTTATTTAATGTGCTGGAGACCAGTATACAAACACCTATTGTTTTTACTGTCCTGGGTGCCATGGATATGCCTTCAGGAGCATCATGTTTCCAGCAGAAAAGAAAAGAAAAGAAAAAAGAAAGAAAGAAAGAAAGAAAGAAAGAAAGAAAGAAAGAAAGACAGATTCAAAATGCATTTAAAAAACAACAGCCCTAAGATATTTTCTCTCCATTCTTCCTTTGTTAGTTATTTATATTCACACTTCTTCACTTCACTTCGTTCCATAGTAAACAGCTTGCAGGGGGGTTGATGTTTGTTAATGAACTGTCAATAAACACATGTTCTCCCCAACTTCTTAAAAAAAGACTGTTTTAGGGGTGAGCATGCTGGTTTCCAATTCCTGTTCATGCTGTGGAGACAGACCAAGGAGTCTTGGCTGAGGACCGGCCGGAGCTGGGCAAGGCCTGCTGTCACGCGGTGGGCGCGCAGCCTTTGTGCGGGAGGGAAGCAGCAGATTTTGATGGAGAGTGTGCAGGCAGTGATTAGCAAGAAGTGGGGAAGTGTCTGGAAACAGGGCTGCTCACATTCCCAACAAAGCTGGTGGGCAAGTCTCTCCAAAGAACAAAAGGCAAACACATCCTCAGGGTGAGGACTTCCTTCTCTGTTGACATAAGAGAGGCTCAGAAGCTGACCCATGTTGGGAGAGAGGACAAATAATAACATCTCTGTGGAGGGAAATGGGGTCCAATCAGTTTCTCCTGTCCTTATTCTCTCTCTGGCTCTTTTCTCTTGGTAGCTCAAATCTCCACAGAAGTGTTTAATGAAGTCCTGTGCCTATAAAATGCCAGTGGAGAGGAACCCCAGTCATTTGAAAAACTAACACTTTCTTCTTCACCGAGGTCCACCCCAGTGACTGATGGGCAGAGGGAAAAGACAGAGACTGTACTCAGGGGGTGGACATAGGCGAGAGGCCAGAAGCATGCTCTTGTTATTGGTACAGTCCTAAACTACACACTTAACGAGAGAAACTTAGACCAGCCTTCAAAGAAGATTATTTATAATTTCATTAGTATTATTGCTGCCTTCTATTCATTTGGAAACAAATTGTCCCAAGAGCCACAATTCTGGAAATGTGTGCTTTGGGAAAAAAGATGTTGAATTTCTCAGTATCCTTGTCTGTTTTGTTGTGTTTTGTCTTTTTATTTTTTATTTTTTATTTTTTTTTCCTTAAAAATTTCATGCATTGTTAGGGAAAAAAAGTCTAGTCTAACTCACAAATGCATCCTTATTCTCATGTATATTTGATACCGGCCCCAGTCTAATCTGATAAAGTGCACTTTGCCTGTGGTGTCTTACAATAAGCTGGCTGCATTAGTGCCGGGAAAAATCAATACCGATTTATAATTTACCATCGCAAAAACCTATCACTTTTTATGACCCTCCATCCTGGCTCATTAATATTACATTAAAACACACACACCCACTGCAACAGGGGAAAATTGTAGCTTGTTAGGTTTACAGCCATAAAGAAACCTTTAATTGGGCTTAGTTTGGGAATTCAGGCACAGATTTTATTTATTTGCTTTCTTCTTAATATATGATATTTACCTTGGTGGATTTTAGGATGATGCCTAATATGCCTCTCTATTTTTTTCTGAGAAGAAAGAAGAAAACTGGGCCACAACAGTTCTGAAATATGCTTGCATGTTGCTCTCACCCCATACATTTAATTGTACCTAATCATATCCTCCCCTGTTTTTCTCTAGTTTCCAGACCCTTTCCGCTTCCTTCCTTTTCCTTTTTGTGTGAGTGTGGGATCTCATTCTCTGTGTGGGAGCGTTTTAGTTGATGGTATTTCTCTTATCTTCTTGACTTGTCATAGTTGATATTTATTCTCTCTGCCCCACAAAGAAGCTAAATGCCATCGTTTGCATTGTCTGTCTCCCAAAGAAAGGATGCATGTTTGATAATTCCGCCACACTGAATGGAGAATACCACACTGACCCTGCCTGGAAACAGTGATCCTCCGTGCTGCCTTTTCCCAGCAGAGAACTAGTGTGTGTGTGTGTGTGTGTGTGTGTGTGTGTGTGTGTGTGTATTCGCGTGTTTGCGTCAGCCACTCTTTCACCTTAAAGAAACCCCAAAAGAAAAATTAAATAATACTCTTCCCTGAACCACGGCTATTCAGCAGCTCTACCCTCATGTGTTTTTAGACTTAAAAGTCTTATATCTAAATTCTTTCCAGATAATGTTAAAAAAAAAAAAAATGATGTCACTGTTTATGTTGGCAGCTGCGAGGTGCTCTATTTATTTCATACTATTCAAATAGTTTCCAGGGAATTTTTCCTGTTAATATCGTGAAGGACCAACCTTACCCTGTGGCTTGTTGCCTTTCCCTTGCTGCCTATGAGATTAAGGTCTCCTCCCCCCCACCCCCCCAGCCACCAGCCCCTCCCCCCAAAAAGGAGGTAAAATGCGAAGTGCAAAGCCGAGCTGAATAAATAAATAAGGAAGGGGAAGGGGAAATTCAGTGTGTCCTCAAGTGTGCAGTAGATCTGCGCCATGCAGCAAATACGTGTCGTGATTGGGTTTTTAAAAGACGTCCGCCTCGCCCCTGACTGACAGGGCCTATTGATTTTTTAGGTTTCTGCCGTCATCGGTTTCCAGCCTCACAGCGGCCCAGTGTCGGGGGTCAGGGCGCACCGGGGCTCAGTGAGCCAGCCCTCACCACTTCCCAAAGTGAAGGGCCGCTGAAAGAAAATCAATCATGTCATAAGTGAGAAGCATCAAAAAATTTCCCCCTGTATGGCCAAGACCCATCAGCCTGTCTCCACTCAGTAGCTAAGGTTAGGCATCTGTCAAGTCAGGCTAGGTGAAAAGTATTAGAAATGCCAGTTAACCCATGGGTAGACAGTGCAGGCCATTCTGGGATGACAAGGTTGGCATTTTCACTTAATTTTGGAGCTGGCATCACCCATTTCCTACGCCTTTAGGCTCAGAATCTCCCTCTCCTCTCTTTTCCTTCCGGAAGGCAGGAGGAATTGGGGCCTGGGTCCCTGTTTACTTATGAACGGGTGAAGAACCAGAATGGATGCTTCCTCTTAGCAGACCCCTTGGGAAGACAGTGCTGTTGTGTTTTTACCAAATCACAGAGTCTGTTTCCCTAAATGAAGCAGATTCCCCCGCTTCCTCCTCCCCCCCCCCCCCCGTTTTGTATCTAGCTTTGGAAATGCACATTACCCAGATAAGTTTAATTGTAAAATTAATTGTGCACATCACAAAATTTTTATTTGGCCATGGTGCTGATGTTTTTCAACTGATTGGACACTGCATTTTCTTCCTGTTCAGCGAATTGGGAGAAAATACATTTTCAGCGCTCAGAGAAATGGTCAGGAGTATGCCGTTCGCTCTCAAATGCCTTTTTATATTTCTGACATCCCAGATCTGTATCATTCGACTGTCTAGTTTGGCAAAGGAAACATTACTCAGTGTCTAGCTTGGAGAAACTTCTTTGCATGTGCCTTCTAATTCTGCACTTCGTAATTGGCTAGAATGTCACGATAGATGCTTTTCATGATATAAATTAGATGATGTCTTCTGTGGGAGAATGCTAGGCTTTGATTCACGTATTTTCGAGTGCATTTGTTAAAATCAATAAAGTGAAAACGGGTAGTTTCGTTTGCTTGTTCGTTTTGCTGTACAGGAAAGGTGGGTGGGGGAACTGGTGGCTGTCAGATTGGCCTCACTTCACTCAGTACCTCTCCTTCCAGGCTTCCCTCTATTGGTGGACACTGGTTCCAGGATAGTCACTGTTAATTTACGACTGGTTTGAGTGTTCCAGAGAAACACTTCTTTCTGGAAAACTCGCAGGGGGAGTTGTCTGGTGGAGGGGCAGGATTCAGGATCTCCTCCTCTGTATGCGGTGACCACCCCGGAGCATCGGAAGAACACAAAAATGATTGAACTGAGCTGTGTTGTAACTTTCCATATCTAAGTCAGCATTCACCGCCTGAATCAAGAGGTACACTCACTAATAAATATTTTAGCCCTCTCTGCTTCAGTGATTAAGCTGGCCATTCCACACAGATAAAAAGACAAAATGTTTCTTTAATCAGTACTGTGATGTGAGACCGTTAAGGTAATAGTGCTTGAAACTATTAGAATCTCAAAGATATTGACTGGCTTGCTTTTGGCATGGCAAATATAATTACATCTTTAGGTTACATTTTATGGGTTTATACTAGTTATTCTCACATGAAAGGAATTGCTGTCCGGAATTTTAACAGAGGGGAAAATGATCGAGGTTGAAATCCTCAGCCGTCCGGGCGTCAGGAGCTGCTAATATACGATCTAATTGTGATCAATACTTTCTTTTCTAGTTTCTGTAATGACAAGGCTTTTGCAATAAAAACACTACCATCTTTTTGAAATCCACAGGATGATAAATGACCCAGGCTTACATGGGGAGGGGAGGGGAGTGTATTTTACATTCCTAGTGATTTATTATGGGTTTGGGAACATAGCTGGTGTGAAGTCAAGCTTGGGGAGGGGGGAAAGAGGGATAAAGAGGGGAAGTTCCCAACAATAACAAAAAAATTCATTCTGCCTGAGATGCCTAGGTTTAAGTCCCATTACCACTGATGTGAGCTGAGTACTCTCATCAAGGGGCCTAGGAGCCCCTGAGTATTTAGATTCTTTGTGTCACATCACAGGGAAGGAAATAAAGCCAACACCATGAATCAGGACTTTGCTCTGTAGGAATGGCTAGGTCAGTCTAACTCACATGTTACCTAAAAAAGGAACAATTTGATTGTGTCTTGACAATAAATGAAAGCTTGGCTTTGAAGGTGCTCTTAGCTTGGTCTGTTTGCTTTTATAGACAGTATATTGGGCAGGTTATTTCAGGTGTAAGAAGGAAAATCTGTTCTTTCATTAAATATTAGGAACTTAGCTCCCTTTGGTGAAAACCAAGTCCAGTCATCTCTGACCTCCTTTTGCTGGTACGGGGTGCATTGCTGAGCTAATCAAATGCAGCTGGTCATTTAGACCTGGCAGGTAAAGTTTTGAGGAAACCCCGTGGAGATTTGCAAACCTACAGTAGAAAAAAGTGAATAAAAGTGGTGAAAGTGGATCAAAAAAGTGTCTATGTGAGCCCCTGTTCAGCTTCCCTCCCCATTGTTTATGTCCAGGAGTGTTTCTCATATGGCTCTGGTTAAGTCTCCCAGTTTTTTTCCTTCTGGATTTCTGTTACAGGTTGACTGTTGACATTTTGCTTCAGGCTGGCACTTAGTGTATAATATTACTGATGTCTTTCAATCTTCCTTCCTTTTTTTCTTTCCTTTCTCTTGCTTTCTCCTTTCTTTCATTTCATCCTTTAAGTCTTTTTTAAAATTTTCTTTCAAAAACAAAAATTCTTTTGTTAAAAAGAGGTGAAAAAAATATGAAGGCACTATATAGCATTCACAGCTTGAGGACTGATCCAATATATCGTCTGCCATTCTCCAGACCCTTGCATTTCTTAAGAAAACTTCCAGTGTAGCATTGAAGTGAATGGAATTTTTTTCTCTCTCTATGAAACAGAAAATATCCCATTTTCCTGCTTTACTAAACACAGCTTACAAAAAGAACTAAATACAAAGGCTAAGGGCTCTTATTCAAGTATTTGTTTTCTTTGGTCAGGTCTATGGAAGGAGATGCAGAAGGTATAGGAGACTAGGTTTTTTACATGAGATTATGAATCATATATTTTCTCCTGAATCAGGCTTGAGACAAAAGGGATAAAGAGTGTTTTCTCCTCAAATATCCAATTCATCCTATCAGATTTCCCACAATGACTTTATCCACCCAGGTCTTAATGTACTTCTCTTAGAACGTCTCATCAGTGACCAGAGCTGATGGGGTCTTTGAACATTAGACAGTACCCATTAGTCAAGGTCCCTGGGCTAACATCTTCTGGATGGCATTTTCTTCTAAGTGTGCCATTAGTTAGTATAATGGACTTGTGTCTGTCAGCCTTTGGGGCAAGATAGAGAGAAGCATCCAAGATCCTTTGTTAGAAGAATGGACTGTGTGTGTGTGTGTGTGTGTGTGTGTGTGTGTGTGTGTGTTTTCTCCCCCTTCTAACCTGGAAACATGTTCCCAGCAACATTTTTAGCCTTTGAGAGACAATAAATGTTAATGGCTTCAGTGAAGTCTTTATGATCTCCTGGGTCAGACAGAAATCTTGTCTTTTTCCCTGAAAGTCTCAAATATGGATTTACAAAATACTCTTCAGAACCATTATAGTCTTTTGGGTAAATAGTTTTTATTTTAAAACATTTTTATAATACACACATTTTAAAAAGTGTTCTAAATATGTATTTTTACGATTGATCGTGACAGCTCCTTACAGAGCCATTATTGCCTATCAGGGAGATAATGTGTGTGTTTATCCAAGAAATTGTTTACAAAAAAAAGTCATCTCAAAGCTGCATATATTTCCAATGAGGATTTTTTTCCTTACCAATAAACTCGAGAAAAGTATGCAGAACAATCGAAATTTAAATTGGCCGTAAAAATCAGCCAGTTTCAGAGAGGAGGATTTTTGGGATGTCTCTCAAAAGGCACTTGAGAAACTCCAGGAAGTGAATGATCACAACTGTTGGCTACCCTTCCTTGAGACTCTGACCACAGGTTATCAAAGATTTGGCTAATTTGCCAGACTTTCTTCCTCAAGTCTGCCTGCTTTGGAAAGTTACAAGATAAGGCTTTTGCTCTTGTTGGGTTCTACGAATCACAAGTTGCCTTCTCATCACAGAGGGCTTGAAATCGGACAGAGTAGAGCACTTGCTGGTTTATTTGAGCTTTTCATGACCATGCCATTAAAATTAATTTTATTTTATATGTCACTGAATGGGTGCTAGAAATTATAGGTGTGCAGAGAATAAGCTGCATTAAGGATGTTGTGGAGCATGTAGACCTGTAGACAGGCTTGGGTGCTAAATCCTACTAAGGAGGCATGCATGAAGGGAAGCACTGGCAGAGTGCTTTAGAATGAGATTGGTTTCAGTTTGTAGGATTTGGGTGTCTGTAAGTTTCCTCAGGGTACAAGATGGTAGCAAATAATTGAGGGTGCTGGGTGAGGGGGAGAGGCCCTGAGCGAAGTGTGATTCATGGGCTTAAGGAAGTAAGAGGACAGTGTGACTGGAACAGAGCAAGCAAGGGGGGTTGTAGGTGATGCAGCCAGAGGCATAATGGGGAATTGAGGGGCCCTGTGGGCCATATAAAGATCTTGGGTTTTTACCCTGTGTGGGATGGGAAGCCATTGGAGATCAAGGACAAATAGACAAAGTTTGCAAAGCGATGTGAGGAAGATGCCCACCCAGTAGGCAGATAAACCCTAAACTAAAGGGAAGCATTTCCAGGATGCTTTGAGTATTTCAGATCTCCCGACATTTCCTGAATGAAACCCTAAAACCACTGGAACATAAGATTCAGTGTTTATTTTTTTAGAATGGCCTCTGTGTCCAGTCCACCAACAAGATTTTCTTAACGGACCTTGACTCATAAAGATTCGATTTGGGAGATATTCTTCTCACCCATTACAGAGATGTTTTGATAACCCATTGCTAAAATTCTATCTGAACTCTTTGTCTAGTTATGTGACAGTTGTGTACCCAAATATGCAGTGCCTAAGTTATAAGGGTACATGCAATAAACTCAGCCAAGGCTCCAGTGGGAGGGTGAAAGAGAAGGGAGGGAGAAGGAGCAGCTGCAAATGCAGATTGAGGTGCGCAGGCAAGACAATGGCCTGTCCTGATAAGCACCTTTCCCCAAAGGTCATCAGTCAGTCATGGAGACTCAGCGCGGACACCTTGGCTTTTGTGTAAACTGAAGTTTCATTCTCCAGAGAAGCCAGTGGGATGTCTGAAAGAAAGGTTAAAAATCACTGTGGCAATTTGCAAGATGATCAGGAAGAAGAAATTCTTTGCTGTTCATATTTAAATACTTGGTAACCCACGTCCTGTAGGGGCCCTTAAGCTATTTCCCTTTCTAGCATCAGAGCTTGATTCATTTGATATTCATCTTTGATAGTAATCTCTCAAGGGTAGGGAACAATTCCAAAGAGTGACTCCAGATTCTCTGCACCTTCACATGGTGAAAGTGAGAGAGCACTCTGGAGCTTTGGCTCTTCAAGGCTGCATGGAATGGGTGTTGATTGGTTCACCAGACTTTTTAGAGGCCAGAACAAACATCTTTTTTGCTAATTATATCTCTTCAGGCTTTGAGTCCATTTTTGATGGCTTTGCTTGTGGTCTTTTAGTCATCTTCTCCTTGACAATGCCCTTGTAAGGCATTTGTTTGGGAAAACAAAGAGGTCCTTGTGAGACTTGCGGCACACTTTCCCTCTTGATTTCCAGTGAATATTCATTAAGCACACTGAGTGAGCCTCTTTAGGCTCCGACCTGAGGTGGGAGGTGTGTGGTTACCCAAGCAAAAGCAAAGAAGACCCTGAGAGGGCAGCCATTGAGAGCTCATATTGTTGGGTCCTGGGGCTTGATGGTGAAGAGTGATTTCATTGATGGCTGCTTGCTTTCCTTAGAGGTCCTGATCCCACCTCGAGCTGATTTTCTACAATCACTCATTTGGCCACAGGGAGCCAGAATTCACAGGCCTTTCTGGACAATCAGTTTCCCAGGACCGATGGGAATAAAAACAAATATCACTCATTCAGGGATTTTCACCATTGAAATACTTTCTCCATATGAACTCACTCTTCTTGCAAAAATCAGGCTAAGCATTGTTATCCTCACTCTGTGATGGGCACGCTCAGATTTCATTATTCCGAAGATAGATTTTGAATCCATGACAAATGTACTTAGCATCATAGTCAATTGAAGATGAAAAGACCTGTTAGGTCACCCAGTATCACCCCTCCCTCTCCACCTCCACACAGCCAGCACAGGAAGCTCTCTGCTATGTGCTTTCTGGTTCTTTGGCCAGGCTTCATTTAAATGTCCCAGGGGAACCTCCCTATAAGTCTAACCTTGGAGAAAGGATCTACTTCTAAAAGCAGCTTTTGTATTCTCAGTGCTGTGACCACCCCCCTCTGCTGAAAGGTTCTTGGAAGTGAGAGGTTGGAAGTCTTTTTTCCTTTCTCTTAATAGGAGAATTGCCATTCCAAGAGTCACATGTGTATCTTTTTCTTTCATAGTAGATTTTTATGTGCCTTTCTAGGTTTACTAACAGACATATGGGATTTTGAGTTAAAGTTGGGACATGAGCTCATGAAATTAGTATTAACTGCTTTAACCCCTGGGTGCTCGAGTTTATGGAATAAGCAAGTCATAATCGCTGACCACAGCCATTAAAATCTGATGTGAGTCAACTTCGAGTACAAAGACTTTCTATAACCCAACCCTCTTGAAGCAGAAATGATCACAATTTAATATAACGAGAATAATTAATAAGGAGTGTTCCAGTGACCTTGAATATTAATATTGTTTCCTTTTCCTGTAAACAAACTGGGCTATTTTATTATTATTTTAGTGTGTAATTTGGCATAAACACTCCTTTTCACATAATTTCCCCAGGTGACTTTTGTCTCCTTGGCAATTTCCGGCTTTAATAAAGAAAACCTAATTAAGGAGGAGCTGTTGATTGGTTTGCTAGTGTAATTAACACAGGTGATGCTAATGAGTTTCTATGAAACTGGTGGTTTATGGGAAAAATAAACAGACCGCTGTTGCATATGGCCCAATTGATACCTGCACTCTGCAAGAAAGGGTGATTTCCTGGTCCCCTGTGAGTGGGTTGTGGGCATGGAATAGGCAGATAAAATATTTTATAAGATTCATTAGTGGAACTAGACCAAATGGAGCAAAAGTCTCAGTGTTAGGCGATATTAAAACAATCTGATCTCTGGTTGTACTTGTTCGGTCTGTCTTTTTTCCCCCGTGTACCTAGAAGGGGCAGGTTTCTTTGTTCGAAGTGGGTTTCTGACTTTCACACAAGCATGTCAAGTTGGCAAAGCTCCTAGCAGCCTTTGTAGACACATTTTCATTTTCATCCTTTTCTCCCCCTGATTTTGCCATTAACCCTTGAAGAAGCATTGGCCAGAAAAACACATGGAATTCCTGCAGAAACAGACTCTCAAGAGCCTTCTTTCTTGGTCTACAATGGCCTCTCAGGGACTTCTTAATATTTACATTTCCTATGGCATCCATGCTACTCTGGTCTACCCAAAATTACTTATAAGAGGAAAATTTTCTCTTTGTTCCCCCTTCCCCTTTCTTTGTTGGGCTGGGAGGGGAGGTGGGAACTGTGGTTCAGATTTCATTTAATAACAGGTTTTTATAAGATGATCAAGATTCATGGCATTGATGCATATTTTCTCATTACAAATTTTACTCAGAATACCTGCCTTATTATTTTTGGTAATTTACAAATATCCTACTCAATTTCAAATTAGGTTCTTGAAGTCTTTTATATAAAAGACCGGTCTATAATAAGACCTTTGATGTTTATACCATTTTTTTCTGGACCTCTTCCATGTTTCCTTTGTATGTTCTTCAAATCAGTTTTTTTAAACACTGTTTTCTCTTTATTTTCATCTCATTTTTATCATTGGCTAGTTAATTCATTCTCTCTCTCTCTTTTTTTTTCTGTTTCCAAACACGCCTGCTCTACTTTGTCTCTCATCTATTGCCATGTGACAGGAAAGCCAGAGACATTCTGTGTCTAGCAGTGCACCTCCAGGGACATCTTTTGAACTCTCATAATTTGTATTTATTGCCACCCACTTTGTAAGTTCACAGTTTAATTTGCCAGCAGTGGCAGTGTTAGGCCGACACAGTAAAACAAGATAACGTTAAAATGTCAGAATGAGAAGGGGCATGAATGATGCATTACCCCTACTAGGACTTGCTCTTGTCATTCCTTTCCACCAAAGTGATGTTAACTACCTTTTGAGAGCTTTATCTGGCTGGTATTACTCAGAAATAGGATCATTAGTTCACTGTTCTGATTAGGAAGCTGCTATGCTTGATTAACTCCTCTTGGACTAGGATCTCAGTGGAAGCATTAAATGAATCGCACTGACTTAGGCATCTAGAACTAATTTATAATTATTTTTTTGCAATTATTTGTCGTTGTTGACATGTGTTTTTCCATGACTTAACAGGGATGAGTTAAACCTACTGGAGAAAACAGTCATGTTTGAGTTGCACTTGTAATCCACGTTTCAGGGACGGTCTTCTAGGTTTTTAAATATTTCCCTCCTGGACAGATGCCAAGGCATCATTCTTAGCAGTATCAATGTACAATTTGTTTACAAGCCTTTAGAAATTTCTGAATTTTGAAAAACGATCCCTTTGGTAGTTTTCTCAGAATCGTCCTGGGAAGAAACTCATTGAATTGATGTTTTCTCATGGTGGCGACTTTATGTGCAAAAAGCAGGGTTAACATGGGTCTTGAAAAAGCTTTTCAAGTGATAAATCTAGGAAGAGGGATCTCCTCCTTCCCAAAACCAACGTACACCATTCTTTTCCTATCTATATTTTTCTTCCCAATCTTGCTGCTGCTTGGAATCCTCGTGTTGATTCCTTGGCTTCTGACCAAATACATAATTTCTTTCCCCTTCAACACCCTCCCCCACATCTCACCCCCATGTAAGGTTCTCTTAATGTAAGGCTCTCTTAAATATATATATATATATATATATATATATATATATATATATATATATATATATATATTTCAGAGAGGAAGGGTTAGGGAGAGAGAGATAGAAACATCAATGACGAGAAAGAATCATTGATTAGTTGCCTCCTGCATACCCCACACTGAGGATCGAGCCCACAATCCAGCATGTGCTCTGACTGGGAATCAAACCATGACCTCCTGGTTCATAGGTCGATGCTCAACCACTGAGCCACACCAGCTGGGAAAGAGTAGGTTTTGATAAGAGTATTGAAAGGCTAGAAGGTGGATGTGGGCGTGGCACGGAAGAGGAAATTGGTTCTACAGCAAGTACCTTGATGGTAGTGAACACTTAATTTGTGCTCCATAGGAAAGGGCTGTTTTACAGTAAAAACATATATATTGATTCTGGTCCACAACTTAAGAAAGTTATATTTAGTTCAGCCTTTCTGAAACAATGATACTTTCCATTCCTGTACTTCTAAACAGAGCTATATGGAGAACAGGAGGGGCCTCTGTGAGTCTTCTGCACCACCTACTCTTCTAGGTGCCCAGTGTGCATTTGTTCGATAGAGTGGATGAAGCTGTCACTAAAGAGCAGTGGTGCAGAATTCCCCAACCACCATTCAAGTACTTCCCTCTACATGTCTTATTTCCTGAAAGGGCTTTTTATCTGTGTAGATCCAGAAACTTGGGCTGTTATTACAGATGCCACTGATGAACCCAGGGTTAACCCTGAGCATATTAACAACACCATCTCACTATATTCCTTCTCATATACTTGACATCGGCCCTAAGTTACTGTTCTTCACTATCTGCTCAAGTCAGCCTCTGGTCTCTTTGGAGATTTCATGACAGAACCCTTGCTATGGATTCAGATGATTTAGCCGTCAGCTATTTGTATTAAAAATTGGAATGCTGACTTCCTTGTCCAAGAAGATGATTTGGACCACATTTTCAAGGTCCAAGCCAGGTGCCTTGGAAATGGGCGGAGCAGGAAATCAGTGTAACAACTCAAAGGAGAACTTGGTTTCAGGATAATGATGATAAAACCCTACAGGTACAGAAAAGAGAATCTGTTTGGTTTGAGTTTCTTGGCTCTATTAATCTGGTCTAAGGGTATACTTTTTGTCAGGGTGAATCATTTATAATGAATTCCATTTTATTGATATTTCTCTCTGTCAGCCTATTTTTCAATGATTATACCCTGTATCACCCAGAGCACTGATGCTCTCTGAGATTTGGCTGTAATGCTGCTTTTGTAGAAAGGAGAAATTAAGGCAGAGAAAAATCAGTAGTTTTCAATAAGCCTATGTGAAAAGGTAGCCATCAAATAGAAAATATGCCCCCCCCCCCACTTCTATGGGGGAACCTTTTGATCAATTTCGGTCTACTTGAGAAAAATTAACTTTATTTCAAAACTGTTCTTATTTGGAAAATCCCTTT
This sequence comes from Pipistrellus kuhlii, assembly GCF_014108245.1. Classification (NCBI taxonomy): domain Eukaryota; kingdom Metazoa; phylum Chordata; class Mammalia; order Chiroptera; family Vespertilionidae; genus Pipistrellus; species Pipistrellus kuhlii. The sequence goes on from NW_023425584.1 coordinate 12,738,401, forward strand.
CTATACCCGTTCTCAGATGGGAAGGTTGGGAATAGAATTCTAAAGGAAAAGCTGTTGGGCTAAGCAAATATGAAAAATTTTCCCCACATCAAAGTTTAACATACCAATACATGCTTTAGGGACCCAACAAATCTGAGTTCTCTAGAAATAATTGTCATAACTGAATTATGATGACTTTCCCAAGTCTGGCTCTCTGCGTTATTCAAGGTTTCCTACGCCCTGCGTTGTCCCAGATAGAGAACAAAATGAAACTCTCACCAATTTTGTCTACCTTTTTTTTTTTTTTTTGCTCTAAGCCAATGCTTTGCAGCACCATTAGGATGTAGATTATCATATTTAAAACCTGTGATGACACCGTTGTACCCATCTGAATGATTAATCTGCTCATTAAAAGAGTGCCGATGGGCTAGTCTAATTGGAACATGGATCTTCTTAAAGGACGTTACAGGGTCGGGAATAGGAAATATTACTCATAACATAAAGTAGGGATTAATTATGCTACTAAATACTACTGTGTGAAATTTACATATGGGTCTGGTTAGAGATCAGGATTAGAAAAAGTGTAGCATCCCATTTTATAACATTTATGTCAACTTTAAGACAGGTGGTGTGCTCCTCCTTTAATCCCAAATCTTAAATCAACATTTACAAAAGCTGCTATAAACTCAAATGCCACAGAAGGCTTAGGAGGTTGGGATAAACATAGCATGCACATCAGCGGATCACATGATTCCACCGGATGGGCTTTTCAAAAACAATCGCAAAGATCCAAAGCTGCAGAGCAATCTTGACTCTGCCTGAAACCCTAAACTTCTGGATGGCATTAATCTTCCTAGAAGAGGATGAGAGTACAATTGGGATCTTTAAGAAAATATGCAAATCCATTGAGCACACGTTTACAAGCTTCCCCACTTCAGTAACCCTTCTTTAAGCAAATAATATGTACAAAAGATGTAAGGGGATTGCTATGGTTGCAAAGGGGACTGGAACATTCCAAACTCCACGTTAGTGCCTTTCTGCTGCAGGGATCCATGGCTGCTGTTAAAATGACAACAATAACCAAAACCACCTTGTCACATGGAGGCGGGTCCTAGAATCTTGGGACTGAAAAGAATATCTTTCACAGACAGTGTGGTGAGGGTCTGGGAGGGGTGTGTGCAGGGTGGAGGGGATCAATGGGGAAAAGGGATATCCACAATACTTTCAACAGTAAAGATACATTTAAAAAAAAGATTATTTTCTCACCCAAAGATATGTTTTTATTGATTTTAGAGAGCGAGGAAGGGCCCCTAAGTGCTCTGACTGGGGATCAAACCTGCGATCTTTTGGCATATGGAGTGACACACCAACCAACTGAGCCGCCTGGCCAGGGCTTGAAAAGAGTTGTGAAGGTCATTTATTCTATTTCCCTCAACTCAAGGCAAGGGACACGAAGCTTACACAACTCATTAGCAACAAGCCAGAGCTAAAACCCCAAATTTCTGACTCAGTCCAGTGCTATTTTTATAAGCAACACGGCATCTCTAGTCTGGTTACCAAATATCTTGACACGTTGGATTGTTTGTTTAACACGCCATGTCTTAAGATATCTCTGTTTACTGAAGTCAGATCTGTTTGACAAATGGGAAATATATTCTTACACATCTCACTGTTTCCTCTATTTGAAAATTCATACTTTTTTTTGCTGGTAGGCAGATGTCATGCCATGTGTGTAGTAAAAAATGGAAAGTTGTTTCTTCTGAGTAAACACGTTACTGTGCTAACTGGTCTAGCCAAAAAAGAAATAGTGAAAATCAGGGCACTTGGTCATTAGTGGGTCCCCACCTGTCTAAAGAACTGAAAGGATTATGCATTAATTTTTAGGGTGCTGTCAAGCTTACAGAATTTCCATGGCCTTGGGCAACTGTGTGATGCTTCTGAGGTTGCGGAAGCCTTGCTTAGACTGATAATGTTGGGCTTAAAGGTACCTTAACAGGTTCAAGTGTTTACCTGCCTCTGGACCCTCTCAGTCTGCTCTCCCCTTTCCCTTTCATTGTACTTGTCTGACTGAACTCACCCTCATTTCTCATGCCAATGACTACAGTAATGTCTTCGTTATCTCTTGGCCTCCAGTCTCGACCCTGCTCAATCTGTTGTCTATACAGCAGCTAGAACGATCTTTCGGAAACCTTTCTGATATTACTCTCTTGCTTAAAACTGTCACTTGGATAGCCTGTCTCCTCATTGTCTCAGAGATAAAAGTCCAAGCTTTTTTAGCACTGCCTGCGCTGTCCCTCCTGGCCTCATTGCTCCCAACCCTCCTCCTCGCTTACACTGGGGCTCTTTCCACTCACACAAACTTGCCATGCCTTCTGAGGAGGCCTGTGTCTTTGCACCTATTTTTCTTGATAACTAGTATGTCCTTCCGAGTTCCTCCTTCCTCAGCTTTCATCTGGCTATTTCTAACTTACCTTAGGTTTAAATTCAGCTCCCTGAAGGCAGGGAACATGTTGTTATTGTCCATTGTATTCTTATTTCTAGTGCTATGTCTGGTTCAGGGGAGGAAATCAATAAAGGTGGAAGAAAGGAAAGGAAAAGGAAGAAAAGGAAGGAAGAAAGGATGGAGGATGGAAAGAAGGAAGGAAGGAAGGAAGGAAGGAAAGAAGAAACAAATCCAGACAAGAATTTCCACCCTTGTAAGCTGTGCAAAGGAAATGTCCTAACAGTCTTCAGTTAGCTACTCTTCCATAGATAGTCTTTCATTAACAGCTGGTAGATTCCTTTTTTATATTAAGCTTTAATGCTGTGGTCCAATATCTTTTTTTACCCAAGTATAATAGAAATCAGTTGACCACCTTCTCCAGTAGCACCTTATGAAAACACTGGTTTGCTGGTGGTGTTCCATGGTGGTGCCATTGTGCTCTGTCACATGTTTTGCATGTCAGCAGAGACCCATAATCAAAAGAAGAGGTTGAGAAGTAGTTTTCCAGTTGGAGAAAATAAGCCTTTGTCATGGATTCTGAAGTACTCTTTAAACTGGCATTGTGGCATGTCTTAGAGGTCAGTTCTAAAGATACTCTTGCTGTAATCTGATGTAAGAGAGGCAACTTTCAGAGGAACCTGATATTATCATTCTGTAAAAGTTAACAGCAAAGTGTCATTGCAAAGCTGCTGGAAATCTTGGTTTTCTGCGGTAAACCTCTGAACATTTTTAAGACTTGCCTGAAACCTTTCTTTACAAATTCAAATCTGGTGGAATACCGTAACTGCCCAGTGATGGAACAGACCTTGGAGCAGAATATTCCTCAGTAAATATCATTCATTCCTGGATGTTCACAGTCTGCAAATGAAAATACACACTATAGGCCACGAGAAGTTAAAAAGACAGACACACTGCTGTAGTCAAACCTTCATCAGCCAAAATGCCAAGGGAAGGGAGTAATTTGTGAATTTTTTCCCCAGCCTTCCTGGTGAAAAAGTATTTCTTTTGTCTCTCTTGGCAAATAATGGGCTGATGAAGGAGATGTGATGTAGGAGGTATAGGAAGTTGGGCTGGTTGCAAACTAAATCTTGAATATCCCTGAGTTTTTCTCCTAAATCATAGAATTGTGGGTCTTTTGAGTCAGAATAAGACTCACCCACAGTCTGATAAAACCTCATTCATAAAGAAGTGGTGGTGAAGGTCATTAGAGATGACCCAAATGGCCCAAAGTCCCAGAGCAAAGTGGTCCCAAAGATGGGATTTCTTCATGGTCCTTGGACTCTAATTCATTATTCTTTATCCTATACTGTAAGTTCCTACATTGGCTTTAAGAAGTATTTGCATTTTATCCTATCATAAGCTCAGTGTGGAAAGTAACATTAGTTAACTAAATTGTGGGCTGATAAAATAAGACGTTGCTATAGTGTCACCTTGGTCTTCATGGTTCTCAAACAAAACATTTTCCCAGGATGTGCAAACTCAAAGTTGCACACTGGCAGCTGAGGTCCTATTTGGCTTGGGGAAGCGTTTTGCTGGTGCTGAGGTACTGGTGTTGCCTGTTAGATGGTACGTGGTCTGTGGGTTGCCCCAGTCCCCCATGCTCCCAGTAGCTTCACTTGACCTGGTCTCAGAATCAAGTGCTCTCAGTTTAGCGTGATCTTTTGTTTCGTTTGGGACTTACAGGAAGGTAACTCAGAGATGCCCATTTTATTTTCACCCCTTCTGAGAAGGGGGCTCCCTGTATGGGGTGGGCTGGTCGTTGACAATGTTGTTTACATATTTGAACGCAAGCTGCCCCTCAAGCTGCCACCAGCTTTATTAAATCACTTAAACCAAGCACATGTTGCCATCAACATTCGTTCAAATCTGTCACAACTGGCAACCTTCAGCATTTGTATGAAAAGATGGTTAATCAGTGCGCGTCGGCACAGATGCAAGGCATAAGCAAACAAGATTAGTGCATTTGTGCTACTCACCACTCAGGTTTATGCAAAAGATATCAAGGTTTTTCTGTTCCATCTGGAAAAAGACTTTCTAGGATTTAGGATTTTCGTTTTTCTTTCTTCTTAAAAAAATTCTCTCTCTCTCTCTCTCTCTCTCTCTCTCTCTCTCTCTCTCTCTTTCTCTTTCTTACACACACACACACACACACACACACACACACACACCCCTAGGCAAACAAATAATTATTTTTTTAAATAGAAATGCCGTCCATAGATGGCATTTCAGTAATATTCAGGAATATTTTAAGCCTTCATATGTTTTACTGAGTGATGGGTTTAAGCATGTTATTTATTTCTTACTCCTAAAATGATTTTAAATTTAAAAGGTTTTTTTTTTTAAATAAAAGGAGCGATATATGTTCTTTGTAGAAATCTGAGAGAATACACACAAGAAAATGAAAATTACCTCTTGTCCAAAGACTTGAACAAAAACTCTTTTAACATTTTCTGTAGTTTGTTTAGAATACCTTCTATGTATATATTAAAACTGTGTATTTATAAAATTGAATTATACTGTTTTATATCTTGCTTTTTGTATTTAATATATTGGGAATATTCTAATGTATCTCATAATTTTTAAAAATTGCCCAGCATTACATCCTATGGATATCACTTACTTAACCACTCCCTTGCAGTGGAACATTTCATCTGTTTTCAGAGGGGGTTTGTGTTTGTTAAAATTAAGCAATGAGCCACCTTGTATATAAAATTTGGGGTTGCAATTTGATTTTCCCCCCTGAGGGGGAAAATTCCTCAAAGTATAGTCTTTGAATTAAAGGCTATAAATATTTTTAATCCTTCTGACTGATTCATGTTACTAAATTGCCCTCCAGAATGATTATACTATTGATGCTCCCACCACCATTTTTAGAGATTTCCATTTACTGGTATCCTCAACACAGAACTCCCTCACTTAACAACATTTGTCAACTTAGTAAGCTGAAATATGGTATGTACTTCCTATTTTAATTTGCATTTTGTACTTATGGCTGAGGTTGAAAGTTTTTTTTTTTTTTGAGTCATTTATATATTTAAATTTTTGTGTGAATTGCTTATTCATTGTCTTTTTTTTTCCTTATCTTTTTCTCACCAATTTTTACTTAGGTTTTAAACAATGAACATTTATTATTCACAGGGATTCATAAACAGCCACAGTCATCTGAAGGCCTGACTGGGGCTAGAATCCACTTCTTAGCTGGTGCATTAACAAGGCGGTCAGTGGGAGGCCTCCTTTCTAGAGTGTCCTTCCTGCCATGGCGGCTGCTTCCCCAGATTGAGTGATCTGAGAGGAAGTGAACAGGAAAACACAGTGCCTTTCGTGACCCAGTCTTAGAAGTTACACACCACACTTCTGCTGTATTCCATTTGCTAGAAACAGGTCAGTGCGTCCAGCCCACAGACAGGAGGGGTAGCGAGACCCCACTTCTTGAAACAGCAGCAGCTTCTAGAGAATTTATGGTCCTGTTTTAAAGCCACCAAGAACCTATCTTTTTCTTCTTTCCAGTGTGACTTTCCAATGGTTTCCTCTGGTTTTTGTTGGTCTTTCAGTTTTATTTTATTTTTCACATTCAGAGATTTAAAACAATAACATAAGTTTCTTAACCATTTCCTTATTAACCTTAAAATGCTTCCATGCTGATAGGTAAGTAGCTGCTATTCCAAGTCCCCACACTTCTTCCTTTTCCTTCAGTTCATACCTCCCCCCCTTTTTAATTAATTAAAAGGCACATGGAGGAGGGTAGATCTGGTGCCTCCCAGACTAAAGATCTGATGTCAACTCCAGTGTGAATCTGCTAGTTTGAATATCAACCCTAAGGACAGAGAAGCACACGGCTTCTTTAAAATTCTGTTCCATTGATTGGTATGTCTAGTCTAATTCCTTTACTGAATAGGGCCAATCTGTGGTGTGATCGGCGGGGTGATTGGGGCACCCACTGGCACCCGCCTTGGCAGCCTGCTCTCCGGCCCTGCACCCTGTTTCCATCACCAGTCGCCTCCCTCTGCTGGGCTATTGACTAGATGATTTGATGATTTGGGGTCCCGTGTCTCCCCTCCCCTCCCCCACTGGCACTCACCTTGGCTGGCCTAGGGCCTGTAGGCTGGGGGCAGCTCCTGCATTGAGTGTCTGCCCCATGGTGGTCACTGCGCTTCATAGTGACTGGTCATTTCACAGGTTGTTCCACCATTCAGTCGATTTGCATATTAGGCTTTTATTATATAGGATATTAACTATAGATTATTTTTTAGGTTATAATAATTTTTAAAATATATCAAATACAATTATATATACTATCCTTAAATAGAATTCTTATTTATAATATATGTTTTTAGTTTCTTCTATATTTTATCATTTTTCTTGCTTTTGGTAATAGTATTTTTCAAAAATATAGCCAAATAGTTATTGCAGTTATTTATTGTTCATACATGTTAATCACTCAGGGTTTCTTTAAGATAGTAATTTTCCAAGTTTCAGAAAAATGACAATTTACTAAAGTCTTTTTAAATCACCCCTCTGTCGCTTAGGTTTTTGATAAAGTGAACAAAAATCCTGGCCATTTACATTGTATACATAACTAGTTCATAATGGTTTCACAACACCTTGAGTGACACAGAGATCACATAGGCCAAATTATTGTTGCCATTCAAGCTACCAGCCTTTAACTGTTTCTGTGAATGGCACACGGCATTGAACCTGGGGGTTTAATATTAAGTTTTGAACGGGACGGTTTGAAAACAGCATTTCTGCTTTTCTAAGATTCTCTCGTCTGGATACAAAGCTTGTTCCAGGGAATACCAGGCTTTTACTTCTCTGTGTTATAAAAATGATCGGTTCACTGTTGGCAGAGCCATAATACCAGTGGGATGTGTGTATTAACCTGTATGTCGGGGGAGCATTCTGAGAGCAAAAGGCCTATAATTTAGGCAGTAGCGTTCGCCCATGAAAAACACGCTGCGTTTGCCTTGATGCTAATCAGGAAACCATCAGACAGCCTTCCCTCTCTGAGCCAGGGCAGGGCGGGGAGGAAGTCAGCTGTCACCGTGTTTTTGAAGAAGAAAAAAACTGAGAGGTGAACTGAACTCTGTGATAAGAACCTCACTCTAAAGCTGCTTCCTGGATCTAAAGGTGTGGTAGTCCAATCAGCAGCACAAATTGGAGGCATCTGATTTGCATGGATTAACCAGAGTGGGTCACCACCTTCTGACAGGTCAATGGCACCACTGGGGACTTGAAGAAAACTTTGATTCTTCCTCTTTTCCCCTTTACCACAAAGCAATCATGCTGTTCTATTGTCACAAAGGATCCCTGCCTTATAAAGCCAAGCTTGTCATTTAAATTCACCCAAGTTAGGACACTACAGAGGCCTGTCAGATGTCAGTCTCAATACAGCAGGAGAATGTATTTCAACAGCTTTCCAACCCCTTTGCCTGGAAACACAGAGGCCTGGATCAAGGGGGAGGGGCGCTGACTGGGGCTGGGAGGATTCTGACAAAGGCAAGATTGGAATTTTTCATTTAAGTTTTCTTCTTCTTTGCTTTTTCTTATTTTTTTCTTGTAAGCCTTGTGTAAAAGATACTTCCACAAAAAGGGAGTGGGGGGAAAAATCAGATTGATTGTAAAGACTCCTTCAGTCGAGGGTCTCCTTGAAGGCAGTTAAGCCCGGGAGTGATGTTGGTATTTTTCTGCATCCCAGGTGAAGGCTGTTTGCCTGTCACTTCCCTTGAAAAATATTGTTTGGCTTTAAGGTGACTGTGAAATGTTTAGCAGAGGAAATATCTGTGGCCGAATATGGACAAAGAGAAATGGAGACTTTCCGGTTAAGCTTTCTAGCCCCTGGCACCCCAATCCGATCAAAATTAGAGGCGCATGCCATCACAGAGGTGTTCCTTCTGCTCCAAAGCACCTTTGGTAAGGGTGGGGGTGGGGGTGAGGTGGGGAGGGGCTTTGTTCCTTGAACGCAGTTAACCAAATGCTCAGGAGACAGGTTCCAGCAATTCTAAAGTACTCGCTCGACACTTACTATTTCCTACATTTATCAACAACTGTTCATTCACCACGTCCTTTAGGCCAGGTATTGTGCAGGCCCTGGAGACCCCCCCCCCCCACTCCCCTGCGAGAAGATAGATGTGATTCTTGTCCTCCTGGGACTTCCTGTTACGCCTGCCTCATCAGCGTGCTTTTCGTATGTGTCCTGATCGTTGCAATTTCAATTCCTGGTCCTTGATAGAAAGGATCAATAGCTCATACTTTCCTGCATCCGCCATAGCACTTAGCATTGCAAAACACTTGGCCTGTTGTTTGATTGGCTATTTGGGTAAGGCTTAAACTTTTGAAGCCTCGGTTTTCTCCATTGTAAAGCCTACATAATGACTCCTAACCCACAGGGTGCTCATGGAGAGTCGGTGACATGTTGCATGTAAAGCACTCGGCAGAGAGCATGGCACGGGGCGCGCACACAGTATTTGGGACCCGCTAGTATTTTTCATTAGTACAAGCAGCCAGTGCAGGTGTTGGAGGGTATGGCAGTGACAGTGTGCGCTTCACACCTAGAACCTCTGCTCTTGATAATTCCACTGGAATCTTTCTTCTTGGAGTAAATGTCTCTTTCAAAGAACCAGTGATGATTTGGATGCTTGGGAGTCACGTGGCATTGATTTGAAACAAGTTCTCGGCGGTTGGTGAAGGCAGATTACCTAGGAGATGGTGTGTGACTGTGAGTGCACACATGCTTGCGCTCATTTTGAAGGTAAGTCCTGCAGTTAAGCTGCCAGTTGAAATGGTAGTGTTGGATTCCAGAAACGAAAAGCCTCTAGAATGTCCTTCTCATTTATCTTCATTTTAACAGCACAGATGTCCTTCCAGAGGTAGATGTTCTCATTCTGCTCCTGGTGGAAACGCAGAGACCATTAGGCTGGAGCCCAGGGAAAGGAACTGCAACATAGGGTTTGAATGGAAAGGCCTGTGACCTGCCACAGCCATGTCCCTGCCAGGTAGCCGTTTTGGTGGTAGAATAGTATCGTGGATTGGAGCATGTGTGCTAGAGTTTGACCTGGGTTTAAATCTTGGCCTAGTCATTTATTATCCTTGTGACCTTGGGCCTGCTTCTACACACACACACACACACACACACACACACACACACACACACAGAAGTACCGACAAATACTCATATTCATGTATTAATGTGGTGTCTGGCACTTGTAAGCAGGAACTTGTAACAAATCAACATTTCTTGCATGAATGGATGCAAGCTAAGACTCCTTCATCAATGCCATCACTGAGTGTGTTTTTGGAGCTTCTCTTCCCCTCAGTTGCTTGCTGAACTGCAGCACCTTCTTATGACTGCCCCCCATAGTAGCACACTTCCACTTTTTGAGGATTGATCTGAGTTTCAGAAACAGTCAGCAGTAATTTGGTGCCAAGTCTGGTTAACACATCAGCCTAAGAAGACTAATTCAAATCAGAAGCGGGGTGTGCCTGTAAGGGAGCTGGGAAGAACTCTGCCCAGGTTCAGTAGAAGACCTACAGATGTGCTTAAGCAGAATATCCCAAAGCCACGGCCTGCGATGGTGGGATACACTTTGATGTGCAGTTCTGTTTTGAGAAGCAGTCACACTTCATGTCTCCTTCTGGCCTCTCTGTCCTGCACAGAGACAGGGTGAGGCCTGGCTCTCAGTGATATGAAAAGTTGAGGGCTAAGATCTGGTCAGTTAGTTCTGAGTTTGAATCCCGCCTCTGCCACTCAGTAACTAAGTCCTAAGGCTCGCTACTTAAGTCTTCGGCTCTGTAGTTATTTCTTTGAAAGTATTTATTTCCCTCCGAGATTGGAGGGGAACAATGTTCTTGTCACATAATACTCCATGTTAAGTTTCAGGATTATTTCCCCCTTTTACACAATTTTAGTTTCCTTTTCACATATACTCAGGACTGTAATATTCCTTGACTCTCAAAGACCTAGAAAAAAAATGACCTAAGAAATAGATTCACAGAAAGCATTACTGCCTTGGTGTCTTTTTACCCTTCTTGTGAGTATTTGTAGTGGAAAAATAGTGTCTAGAAGGGACAGTGCCTCATTAAGAGGACTGTGTTTCTAATTTTAGCCTCTTAAGCACAGTGAGACTGACATTGAGGTCAGGGAGGCCATAGGGGACCACACCACCTACCATGTTGCTACCCCACAAAGTGGATAGAAATGCTAAGCTTTCTGGAATCTGTCCCCCACTTCTCACCCCCTCCTTAGCTTAGAAACCAATACCAATGGAAACTTCTGTTGCTTACAGAAGCATTATTAAGTAGAGGAGCCCCTAAGAATAATTCCTTGCAAATGGATGGCACATTTGTTCTAATGACATGACTTTTAAAGGCAAATTAATTATAAACTGGTTGCAGTCTAATTCATTTTGTCTGGATTATGTGTTTGCAAGGCCTGTGAGTACATTTGGCACTGCTGCTGGCCCATTTGGATTTTAATGCCTTTGACAAGCCACAGCTTCCTTGGCCCGGGTGGACTGCCTACTGCCATACTGTCCTCTAACGCGATGGTGCCAGATGGACTTCTCAGCTTCCGCGTGCATCCCCACCCTTATCAGCCGTGCCTCGGCCTAAACATTGAGCGAGGACTGGACCCTGAGAAAATGATGGTTAATCACAAAGAAAAGTTTAGCTATTTGCATCAGCACAATAATACACAGGCACATAAGACTTTCAGTTCCCCAAAAAGTGGTTTAACAAGGTTGTGTGAAAATTTGACATCCTGCTATACATATAAATGTAAAAGCCAGGTTGGGAAAATAGATGAAAATTCCCCCTGTAAGTGAAGAGCACTATGCAAAATTTTTCCCTCATTATGGAGTGTCTTTAAAATTTTTAACTTATTTATGTGCTTATTTTTGAAGCCTATGCTTTTTAGCATGCTTATGAAACTATGGATTAATAATCCAGCAGGGCCACAGGTCATGCTGTCCGTGGAATTTTGGGTTCCTCTACACTTCCCACTCTCTGCCACTAGCTTCTCCCCCGCCCCCCCCCCCCTCGGCCTTGGAAATTCCCAGCCCTTATATAATTCTCAAGTTACAGTGGATCTCTTGCATGCAGACTGGTAGCAGACTAATTAAGAGACAAGAAGGAAACTTCAAAAAGGACATAAGTAATTATCAATTTTCTGAGTTCGGGACAGAGCATTAAACTAGCACTACTGAGATTTGAACTTGTGAGTCAAGGTGCCAACTTTTGTGAAAGGGATCCACTCCCTTCAGACCAGTCAGGTTAAAGCCCTCAGCCTCTGTGTTGCTGCTGCGTCTTCCTTGGCGGGATGAACTCTGACATTTATTTATCTACGAGGCTTGCAAAATCATGGTCTGTCATAAGGGTAAATAAAACGTGTTGGAGTTAATATGAAGAAGAAAGGAACAATTACAAATGCTTAAAACAGTCTTAAAATATACTTAAGCAGAGGTTTGACACGTAAACACACAATTAAAGCAGGAATTTGTGATGGATGCAAGGATTTGACGGTCCTAGACATATTGTTTACTGGTGTAGTTAGCAGATGGATAAGTCAACTGATCCCAGATGTGCAGCTTATAAATATAAACTCACGTCTTACTAGTGATGTATGTGTGCAAGTAGCAAAGTACTTTCTCTTTAAGTCTTGACTATTTGCTGGAGGTAATTTTGTAATACTTGCTTGCTTAAAAAAATAAAACAAAAGGATTTTTAAGGGGTTGCCTCTTTCAGAAGTGTAACCAAATAGCTAGAAGAGGGTACTTTTTTGATGGAGTACTTTTAAAGGACAGGTTTAAATAGGTTGATTTTTTCTTTTAAGTTCAGATAGTTAAGATCCCTAGCCACGGTTTTCAGATATTTGTAGCTAATTAATTCTTAGGAAATCTAATCTGAATTGAATTAATTTTCCCTGCTAGGGCACATGAAGCAACTTTTAGGAAAGAAAAAAAAAATGAAAACAGCTTTTGTTGCAAATAATTCTTGCAACTAATGAAAAGTAATATTGCTGTTCCTTTCAAATAATGCAATAACAAAACACCAAATGAGAGCCTTGCATTGTATTGTTATGTTTGCTGTTTAAATAATTTAGCTGCAAAAATCTGAAGGCTGCTTTAGCTGTAATTAATTATTCATTAATGACATGCTAATTGCACAATACCTTTGAATATTTAACAAAATGCAAAAGCCAGGCTCTGAAGTTATGCTTTTAGTGTAAGGGCGGAAAAAAATCCTTTAGTTCATCACTGCATCAGGAGGACCAAAAGAAGAAGAAAAAAAGTCCTTTTTCAGATGTGAGGTTGAGTTGTAGTAGTGGCCTACTTTCCATTCACCATCTCAGTCACCCTTTGTGCAGGGGAATATAATGTCCTTATCTAGACCTAACAATTGACAGGGTGGTAAATCCCTTGACTTTTGTCCAAATGATTTCTCTACAAAAATGGGTTAATTATCGCCTTTCCCTAGCTTTTTGACTAACAAAGGGCCCTGGGTCTCTTTTTTCCTTTCTTTCCTATTTACTGTAAGGAGCCCTTTGAAATGTGATAGTTTAATCGGCAACACCTTCTACAGGGGAATACTGAGAAGCAGGCCTGGCCCTTGCCTGGAGCTCAGGTTGCTCTGTGAACATTACCTTGGTTAGGAGATATGACCTTTATTATGCCAAAGCCATCCTGGACTTTCAGGATGAAAAACTCCTGAGTGCTTGGTAGTGGACTTCGTTTGTTTCTGCTAATAAAAGCTGGTGGGTTTTTAACAGTGTCTTTTAGTGGGTGGGAGACGAAAGGGCAATGGTGTTGAACTGGTTTAGTTGTTTCATTAATTCCCCTGCAAGGCTGCGAGTTTGCTCTCTGTCTCTGTTTCCAAGCTTCAAAGCTCCTCATTGTCTCCGACCTGTAAGTCAAGCAGAGTCCTGGTGGTGGATAAGCAGGGAACAGGGACTGGCTTTCCCTTTCTATTTGTCATTATCGCCAACTTGGTCCCAATTAGAGCCTCCCCAGCCCCTAATTTAACACAAGGCGGTGAGCTGTGGGGCAGCTTGTCCTTGTGGTTGAGAGTATATCTCATGCACTGGAGCCTACTCAGTCATACTTTGCATTTGAATCCTATTACTATTAATATTAATGGCACTTATGAACCTACATTGGCGGGAAGAAGACCCCATTGAATTTGGGCATTATCAGAGAGATGGGGAATTATTAGCATACTCTCGCAGCTGGTCTGTGATGGATTTTACTGTGCCTTGGAAATACTTAGTGATGAAATGAGAAGTCGTCATATACCTGCCAGGAAGAAAAAAAAAGCAGAGTAGAGAAGGAGTGTTCACTCAAGTTAATGCCAAGTGCCCTCTTTTGCATTTGCATTATCTTTATTGGGGTGGTCAGGGAAGCTGACTTTTGGACAAAGTCCACCAATTAACTCTACACACTCCTCTGGTATTCAGCCATGATGAGATTTTAGATGATGCACATCACTCATTCATAGATTCCCCTTTCCCGTATTCAAAGAAGTCATGAAGGTTGTCTTCAAGGCTACTGGGGAAATACCTTCGTTGCTTTCTGCATGATCCTCAGATCAGTGCCAATTTCATCAACATCTAAATTTCTTAAGATATCTTGTATTTCTTTTTCATACCTAAAAGAACCCTCATTAAGCATTTTCTCTTTGCAGGGCACTGAGCTGGGAATTTTTCACATGAGTCGGCTCCTTTTCAGGTCCATAAAGGCCAGACTCCAGTAGCTGTCAGTGACCAATACAGTAAAACATTTGCTTGGACTGAAGTTTTGTTGGGAAATAACAGTATGAAGAACAGGTTGCTATCTTCATTGGCTACTGACTCTGGGCCTGTGTACACTATCTTTTCTTGTGTGTGTACACTAAGGATGAATGAATGAGGTTGTTACATAAAATCATGCTTCTTCCCAAGTCTTGACATTAGTAATGTCCAAGGGAGTGCCCAGAGAAGCCAGTACCATTGGTGTTAATTAGAGGCCTTTGAGCTAGGAAATAGAAAAGCATTGGTCATCCACTTCTCTGTGCAAGTTAGCAGTATTAGGGAGACATTAGTGAACAGGCACCACCATACACCTCTGGGAATTGTTTAGAAGTGATACAAGTCTGACAAGTGAAAACTACTGCTGTGAGAAACATGCCATAAACCGCATGAATGCAGGGACCCTTCTTCCTGGAGGTTTGGATTGAGCTTAGGAATGGTGGTTACCAGAAGAGAAGTTGTTCTTCCTGTGAATAAGGGGATGAGAATTCAACAAGTGGCAAGTAGAGGGTGGAGTTTCTTGGTTAGATACAGGTAGGGTGCATTTGAGTTGGAGCACATGAATTTCTGTGAAGACTCATTCAGTGCACATTTATTGAACACATATAGTGGGGAAGCTCTTTGTTCGTTGAGAGGGGCATATATCTATCTGAGCCAAAGTCCCAATTTTTGACCATGCCTAGATTGCACAGGGGTCACTTTTTTGCCTTCTAGGAAATTATTTTAGTTGTTGATGTGGCTTCTTTGGGGGAAAAAATCTGAATGTAATTTCTCTACTGTGATCTGTTCTTTTGCTGATGAAAATGTTTTCAAAGAGCAAGAAGCATGATAAATGGGCATACCACCATAGGAACTATGGTGATACAAAAATCAAATCTTCCTACTTGCTTCTGTGAGTTAATAAGAGACAAGTGGTTATAGATTGGGATATTCATCAATATAAGGAATAAACTTGGGAATTGTATAAGATTATACAATTTTATACAATAAGGAGAGTAGGAAAACATGCGAGAGGAGACAGCTTCCTATTCTCTTATACACACACAGATGAAATCACAAATGTGTAGTATAAAAAAGGAGGGGTCTTGAAATCCTTTGGCATTTCCAGAAAATAATTCATGACCTACTCCTGTTGCAAATGTGCCTTTTAGCATCACAGGATGACAAAATGCCACAATCTGACTCCCAAGTACAATTAAGGGTCTATGTGATACAGCAGGCAGCCATTCTTGAGAGTTTTCATCGTATAATTAAAATAAACTGAGGGCCAGGAGGCAGGAAACGAAGTGGGGGAATAAGGTCCAGTTGAAGCATATTCAGATATGACATTTTCTGTTGTCGATAACCATCGAGAGCTTGGCTTCTCTGTCCATGAAGACAAGAATGTCACATGTCAGTCAAAGGCAGAGCTGTCAGGCGAGCCAGGCTTGAGGCTGAGGGGAGCCATGGAGGGCCCACCTGGCTCTGGCGAAGCTCAGCCTGGACTATTCCCAAGCTGTAATTGTCCTTTCTTTGGGTCAAGGGTGTCCACACCCAGGTTTCTGATGACACTGTGAATATGGAGAAAGAGCAGGTAGAGCAACATTTTGAGCTGGGATTCTAGGCCACGCTTAACCCCAGTGGAATAGATAAAAATAACACACCCAGCAAGCAATCTCAGAAAGATTTATTTTTTTTGAGAGCCATTTTAAGTAGTGTTGGCCCCTATTCTGTATACGTGTGTCATACCCCTCATATTCCTCTACGGGGGCTTTGCTGCTCTATTTATATCATGGAGTCAACACCTTCCTGCTCTTCAGCTAAGCATGTGCTGCCACTGGCCTGCCCTCGGGCCTCCCCTGACATCACAGGAACAAACAGCTGTATGAGAAGAGCTCAGATCACCCTGAGCAAGGAAGGGAAGGAGGGTCCCATTCAGGGAGAACATTGGTGACGTTTGACATGGTTCCGCACCTCTCACCTGACCCTCATTACAGGGAAAACTGGGAAGTCTACTCCTCATGGCAATCCTTACTTACCTTCAGCTCCTGAAAGCATACCTACCCTCTGGGGATTAAGGATTTATTTCGTTTAAGGGCTACACTACAAATTCTTCAGTATAGGCTAATCTTTTTTCATGTTGCAGTTTTAGAGAAAAACTAGTGTTTTATAGGCAAAGGTTGGATTTTAATGGAGTAAGGATGCTTTAGCTATTCACAGTGAGACTTTTAAAACAAGCTGCTCCACGTGTCTTCATATGAGGGAAGTGAGTCTCATTCCAGCTCTACATTCATGTTTAGCTTTGCTCTGATGGGATACTCCTCCTCTACCATTGGCTACGATCCTCTGCTTGCCTCCCAAATTCTAACATTGCAGGTTATCTCAGCACAGATTAGAAAGGATCCTAATAACTGACAAATTTAAAATAAGTTTCATATCACCTGCTTACACCAGTCCATTGCCAGTGGCAGCCTGGAGTACTTTGTTGAGAAGTACAGGAAGCAAAGACCAAGCGGTGCATACATCTGGCCCTGCACAAGAGGGAGGAATGGAGGTGACTGTCAGGTATTTTCTGTCGCTGATTTTGCCAAGTCTTACTTTTTTGTAGACCATGAGAGAAGTGATTCTAGGCTCGTTTCTGCCTTCCTATTCTGCTTTCCATTTCATCTGAGACTCCAGCGTGATTCTGTTATAAATTTTCCCAGGCATGATGCGGGCTGCCACTTAGAATAAGCACAAGCACACTCTTCTGTAAAATCCACTCTGCTTGCTTCCCTGATTCTAGAAGCCAGGTGGATTCTGGAGGTTAGGTCAGAGGTCTTGGGTCAAGGCTGTTCTCTTTAGAAGCTTTTCTGTAGGGATTTGGATTTGATCAGGGAATGCCACTTACAACTCATAGCACATTGGAATGAATGGCTATTTCTGTGTTAGCTGTTTCATAGCTATCTATACAGCTAGGTTAGAGGCTCCAAAAGAGCTATTCATTTCTGTGTTCTCAAAGCCTGGCATAGTGCCTTGAATATAGTGGGTACCCCATAGAGACTTGCTAAGGGCATTGAAGGAATGGACAACAGGAAACTTTTGGACTCTGGAAGTCAACCTTGAAAGACCCCTAAAGACTGTCTAGTTAGAATGATGACTGGTCTGTATGTCATTCTGGCCACTCTGCATTAATGTGACAAGATGGGAAATTCAGCTTGTTCAGATGACTGCCCTGGATTCATCTTTGACTCATGATGAGTCATTCTAGTCCTTCATTTAGAGCAGTTTTTCCCCCTCCCTCTTTCTCTCTACCTCCCTCTTTTCTTCCTTCCCTCCCTCCTATTTTTTTCTCCTCCCTCATTTTTCCTTCCCTTCCTCCTCTTTTTTCCTCCTCCCTCATTTTTCCTTTTTCCTGTTTCTCCTTCCTCTTCTTCCTCCTTTAAAACTATTCTTGTGAAGACCCTGTCCTTTGCTTTGCCATTTCTTCCATTCTCATCCAGAGCTGTATGGGGCTAGCCTGGGACCATTGCAGACTTTCTAGGTGGCCCCAACACCCCTCACTTCTCTTTTATAGTGTATTAAACCCCACTTGTCTGAGCTTCCTTAAAAGCTTCTCTATCATACCACTCCACCTTAAAAAAATTTACTCGTTCCCTACTTCCTTGTCTATGAAATTAACACCCCTGTTTAAAATTCATGATAACTGGTCATCTGTTCCCACTTACCCAGTCCTAGTGTCCATGGAAGCTGAATAACAACTCTCAGTTATTGAGGGCTTACCATGTGTCCAACACTGTGCTACTTGCTTTTTCCCTGTGGGGTTCTAGGTATTGCTGTTATCTCCAATTTATAATGAGATTATAAGGCTTAAAGAAGTGCAGTAACTTGTCTAAGTTTACACAAATCCTTAGTTGGTACAGCTAGGATTTGAATGTAGGTGGTCTGGTCTAGAGCCAGAGTCTTTGACAACTAGTTCATGATTTCATGTTTGCTATACCGTGTAGATTACTAGGTAGGAATTTCATAAATACAGTGACACAGTGCTAAATTTGGTCATATATAAGACAGTGCTTCACAATGTAACAAAAGCATTTTTACATAGCATTGTATGTATATTTTATTTCATAGAGCACCATTTCTCAGAGCAATCCTCTATATGATCTATGTGCTAATATCTGAATTATTACTCACTTCTTCCTTTCTTGTTTTCAAATTAGGTAGTAAAAAGAATTTTCATATTTATAAAATACATATTTTCTCTAATACATGCTTTTTGTTACCTAAAAAAAAGTGCTTAAGAACTATCACCTGGAAAGTATTTGCAAATATACTCTAAGGCTCTAAGACCCTTAGCAATCTTTGAATCCTTGGACAAAGCAGCTGAGTTTGGATAGTTTGGTGGAAACCAGTGATGATGTATGCATGCAGGTGAGCATGGTTTGTGGATGGGTGTGTCTACAGAAGCAGGAGGAAGAGCACAGAGAGATGAGTGAGGGTCCTCTTTAAACATTCACAATATTAACAGGCTTGGACTACAAGTGGTTTTGTTTCATTGGTTGCTTTGCCTTGGAAGAACCAAGAAGAAGGGCTTAAGAAATCATTCTTCCGAGGACGTTCACTACTTTTGGTATGTTCCCTATGTGACCAGTCCAGTCTTGATTGCATGGATCTATCCCCTCATATTACCAGTCTTCACAAAATATATGTGTCTGGAATGGGTCTCTCTCTCTTTCACAGCAGACCTGAGGATTTGCTGCTTGCACAGCTTACAAAAAGCCCCCAGTGCCATATGTTCATCCTTTTTGTTTTCTGTCCACCCCAAAAGAGCTGGTTGTAAGAAGCAGCGGAGGATTGTTTTCAGTTTTGTCTTTTCTTGAGGCAAGAGCTTCACCCTAATGATCTTCTAGGTGGTTGACATTTTCAATTAAATTCTACTCAGTCAGACAGACATAACTTATCACGAGAAACTGTCAGGAGCTGTCTCTTGCCCAAATGTTACACAGATAATGATTATAATAATTGGTCCAACTCATCCATAGACTGTCCTTTCATCTGAAGTGGTTTTATACCAGGGTTAGTCCACGGGGAAGCCTCTGTCCCATTGGGATTCACTTCCTGTTAGAATCCATCCCTCACATGACCAGTAGGGGTCAGAAAACTAGCTCTGTGAGAAGAGCAGGTTTCATCTCCTACTCTTATAAAAGGCTGGATGGAGTAAGCATGCCCTGTTAATAAACAGTCTCTCCTCTTTGTTCTCTCCCAAGAATGTTCTAAGAAATGTAGCAACTGAATAGCATAGCAAAATGATTGAGACCCTGGGCTCTGGTGTCAGACAAACCTAGATTCAAACTCCTATTCCACCTCTTTGCCAGCTATCTGGCTTAGGAGGAACCTTTTTACCTCTCTAAGTGTTCGTTTTCCGATCTTTCACATTGCCTAATAACACTGGAGCTGGAGAAAATCAAAGTGGACATGTACTTAAATGGCCTTGAATCCTGTAGTTCTGCAAATGGCAGTAGATACTGTCACAATTATTACTCTCCCAACTTGCTCCCATCTGATGTGGGACCTTCCATTCTTTGGCAATTCCCCCCTTTAGGTTTCATCAGGTGGGAGGGTTGAGTAAACATCCTGGGCTTCAGTTTCTAGGTGAAGCAATCTGCAGGTGCCATCGCTACACAACTGTTCAATGGTTACTTTTGTGGCTCTCTCACCAGCAAAAGCTGCAGCTAAAAATTCTGCTAAATGGAAGTAGGGGCAAGGGAAACCCTCCCAGAATGCACTGAGCAAAGTCAAGTGCTGCAGCTGACCCCCAGGTAAATGAAGCATGAGGGCTGGAAGTTGGAGGCAACCAAGGAAACTCTGGGCAAAGTCTTCAATGAAGAGAATGATAAGAGGGCATGGCCTAAACTCTTTCAGAATTTTGAATTAGAACATTCAGACTCCATAATTTAGGGTTTTCGTTAGGTTGGTTGTTATATAGCCTGAGCTCGGAAGATCTAAGAAGAATTTATTTCCACGATGGCAATTTGTTAGACAATTTCTGAGGCAAAGGACCACTCTATTGTTCCCTACCCCGAGAGAACACATGGTTGATTCTCTCAGAATACTGACTGCTTAGTGATTGGTTGCTTGAAAAGGAGTAAACGATAGGTTTTCTTATAAATTATAGTGCGAATGTCCACTTCCTACCAAGGTATACCACAGAGCAACATCTGATTGTCACTCTCTTGTGTATATAATAAAGTCTCAGCTATTTACTCAAGATACTTTGTGATCAAAATAGCTTTTCTACAACTGAATTTTAGTTTAATTCTGTTATTGAGCCAAAGATGCTCATTTCCAGCTTCTAGGCCTTTCCTTATTCTGGCCTCTCTATTTGGTTATGCCTACTTTCTGGGTGTCATCTCCACACCTAATGTTTTCCCAGCCTCTTCTGGGAAGTCTCCTGTTCCCTAACCCAACAGGAAATGCATGTTGAATTTCCACAGCTCCATGTCTCATGGCACTTTTAGCTTTGTGTCTTGGTGTACCCATTATTTATATGTGTGTCTTCTCTCTCTGTCTAGTCCTAAGTCCTTGAGGATTAGTTTCTAGTTTATCTTTGTGTTTTTCAGAAGACCCAGCCCTTGTCCTACATACTTCTAGCTCTTGGGGTGTGCCGCATTAGGTGATCCCACAGAGCTAAGGGGATGCCTTTGATGCAATTAGAGGGGGGCCCTAATCCAGTCTTTTCCAGATCAGGAAAGTCTTCCTGAAGGCTACATGGAAAGCTAGGTCCCGAAGGAAGAGGAGCGATGGAATGTTATAGTCTCTGTGTTCCCTCCGAATTCATATATTGAAACCCTAACCCCCAGTGGAGAGGTGAAGTCTTTGGGAGGTGATTTGGTTTAGATGATGTCAAAGAGGGCTCTTACCAGAACTCAATCATGCTGGCACACTGATCTTGGAGTTTCTGGCTTCCAGAACTATGAGAAATAAACTCTTGTTTAATCCACCATAAACTGTGGTATTTTTGTTATGGTAGCATAAACAGATGAATACATTACTGCAGATAGAAAAAGCAAGAGAGTGCTTGAGACAGAGGGAACAGCAAGGACAAATCCTATAGGAAGAGGGAACACAGGTTGTTTGGGAACCCCTAAAAGGCATATAATGCTGGAGTAAAAGGTGGGGAGAGGGGGAGGTGCGAGGTGAGGCTGCAGAGGTCACTGTGGGACTATAGCCCATGCTAGAAATATTGAACTCTCATCGGGAAGCAAAAAAGAGTCATGTGATCAGTGTGGAGAATAAATGAAACATATCACAATTTTATATTAGCTTTTTCTGGACCCCATACCAAAGATAAATGACTTTCTTTTGAATTGGAAAAGGTCTCACACAAAACAAAACAAAAATATCCTGCTTCCAGGAGCCAAGACTAAGGAAACTGGAGCCAGCGTTAACATTTCTCCTTCAAAGCCGTGGAGTGTCTCTTGAAGTGAATGGGAATGTTTCTTGAGTGGCATATTGAGAAAGCACAATGGCGAAGGGTGTGTGTGTGGGGTACAGTGCTTTAGACTTTCGCCAGTGGGTGCCTGATGAAATACATCTTGACGTGTCATTGAAGTGTGGAGTCGAGCAGCTCTGTGAGGTCACCTGTCCCACCCCCTGTGTGGGGACATTGTGCCTCACACTCTCTTTCTCTGCTCTTTGTCCAGTGGCTTTATGCACCTCAAGTGATGGGGCTTCCACCGCCACCCTGGGGGAACCATCCCACCCTTCAATTGAGCCTTGTCTTAAGAAGGTTGCCCTGGTATTCAGCCCAAGTTTTCCTTTCTGTAATTACATCCCATTCCTCTCTGCTCTATCCCTTCCTGTGACCCCGAGCAGTGCTTTCCCTTCATCGGTGTGCCTACACCCTTGCTCGGGGAGAGTATTTGATCCTCGGTCCTTTTTGTTGTCCCTGAGCTTTGCTTATTCCTGCCTGGTGCTGCAGGAACCCTTATAAGTAGCTCCCGTGGCTTCTCTCTTTAATCCTCCTGGCTCCCCTGCTTTGATTTCTGTCCAATTTGCCTATTTCTTTCAGGGGCACCGAAGGGCCTAGAATGAATCCTAGGCTTTCTAACTATAGTTTTGATTAATCTTTTATATGGTAGATGTTCTCAGGGATGCTACCCCAGGTTGGGTGGAAAATAAAAATCTTTCAGAAAGAGCTGATCTGAACCCCTGTGATAGGACTCTGGGCACGTCAGAGAAAAGTGAGTTTGACTCCAAGGACCACCCCACCCCCAGCCTTCTGACATTCATGCACCTGCACTTCGCTGTACTACTGAGGGCAGAGGAGGCCCCCATTTGGGTGATCAGAATGACCCTTCTCAGTCAGCCTCACTAAGTCTGGCCTGTTCCCCAAGGCCAAGGTTTGGGGTTCACTCCTCCAAGACACCTTCTTTGATCATCCTGACTCCCTCTTTGGTATAGCAGGTAAAAGTCATCGCTCCTTCCTATGATTCGCCATCTTGCTTTTGTAGTACCTGCGCTTGTGGCACTTCCGGCTCTCTGTTTTATTCCTTTACCCATTCAGCAAATGTTTATCGCCTACTCTGTTTATGATATTGTAGTTCACATTAAGGGAAATGGAAGAGCAGGAAAATTAAAGCCCCAAAACAAAGTTCTTGTCCTCTAGGAGTTTCCCCACTCAGATGTTGGAGTGGAAATTGTACAGCAGGAGTGACTTGGAGCAGATTATCATGCCCAGTGTGAATTCTGAGTTCTTGCACATGGGCAGATCGCTGATTCATCTGGGTATCTTCTGCAATGCCTAGCATGTGCCCTCAGTGTAGTCAGTTCTTAGTCATATATACATTTATGGAGCATTAACATGTGCCAGGCAGTGTGCTGAGCACTTTACATGTGTATCTCAACTCTGTAACTACTTGTATTACCTTCATTTACCAAGGAGGAGACCAAGTCTCAAGGATATAAGGCCACTAACCTGAGTCACAGCTGGAAAGTGGTGGAGCCGAGGGTGAACTGAGACGCTTCACCTCCCATGTCCCCTGGCCTATCAGTTATGCTATATACGTGGATCATTCATTCACGATAAACTGAGATGGGAAACGGAGGCAGGAAAGGTGGTTTACAGGGTAGCAAATTGAAGACATTTTCTTGTGATGCCCAATGCCACCTTCCCTGTGCTGGTATCGACAGAAAGCAAAAGTGGGATCAGCAAGGTGTGTTGTCAGACACCTTGGGAGCACACATAGATCTTACCTGTCATTGGTGGTGTTGGGCAGAGGATGGGAAATCAGGCTTCTCTCACTTTTCTTTTCCCTCCCTCCCTCCCTCCCTCCTCCCTCCCTCCCTCCCTCCCTCCTTCCCTCCCTCCCTTCCTTCCTTCCTTCCTTCCTTCCTTCCTTCCTTCCTTTTTAAAAGAATCCAATAACATCATGTATATTCATTCGGTCCATCTACTTGACCAAATCCTACTTGGGGATGAGGGCAGAGGAAAATGGCCACCCAGGGCAAAGATCACTGCATTAAGATGAAACATGACTCACCTGTAATTTGGGGGATTTTGGTGTCATTTTATAATAATATTGTCTTATATACTCAGCACACAGTAGGTGTTCATTACCTGTTTGTTTAAAATGAATACATGACCACCACCTCTGGTACTTTTTGTGCTTGTAAGGGTGAGTTATTTTGTTGCATAAATGGCTAATTATAGTGATGGGATGTATGATAATTTTTAACAGTCACTAAAGTAGCCGTATGAGTTTGCCATTTTGTGTCTGCTGCTCCTTTATTGAAGCCTCTTAAGGGGGACAAATCTGGTTCTCTCCTGCTTACCTTGTGTGTGCGTGTGCGTGTGCGTGTGTGTGTGTGTCTGGGCACAGCCAGAGCCCACAACAGTGGATATTGGATGTTCTACCTGCTGGCCTGCCCCGGGTTTGCTTATGCTAATCTAGGAGTGGGGCAGCAGCGCCTGTGCCCGGGGCTCCCGGGAGGCTCACTGGGCAAGCGGGCAGCTATGCTACAGCAAGCACATTTGTGTCATATCTTTGGAATATGTCCTCAGCTCCGTGGTGCACATGGGCTGCGCTCTCTGTGTTCACCTTACCTGTGACCTTGGACCATGTCCTCCAACCAGCTGTGGCCTCCTCATTCCCTCTGCTCTTGGGTAGAGGAGTTGCAGGAGGGTAGAGAGCTGGATGAAGGGCATGTACCTGCCCAAGCACCTTCCTTGAGACCAGGAAAAAAACTGGGTCTGTCATTTCTCAAGGTAAACACAAGTATCAGCTTTCCCTTTTAATAGATTAGATAGAGTTTTACCCTACCCCAGTGGTCGGCAAACTCATTAGTCAACAGAGCCAAATATCAACAGCACAACAATTGAAATTTCTTTTGAGAGCCAAAATTTTTTAAACTTAAACTTCTTCTAACACCACTTCTTCAAAACAGACTCCCAGGCCGTGGCATTTTGTGGAAGAGCCACACTCAAGGGGCTAAAGAGCCACATGTTTGCCGACCACGGCCCTAACAGATTAAACAAATATTGTGTAGCCATTTAACAGCTAGGGCTCTGGAGCCAGCTTTCCTAAGTCTCATCTCAGCTCTACCACTTTCTTATTGAGTCTTGGGCAAATTAACCCCCATGAGTCTGTTTCCTCTTCTGTAGAGTGCAGATAATAATAGTATCTACCTTGTAGCCTTGTTAAGAGTACAGTCATGCACATAAAGCCCTGAGCTCAGGGTCAGGCTATAATTGTCACTTTTACTTCCTTTAGTAATGGCACTTAGGAGACTATGTGCCAGGCACTGTGCTAAACACTCTATATGCATGATTGCATTTGGACTTTACAACAGACTCTTAAGTTCACTGGGGCTTCGGGAGATTCAATAACTTGTAGAGATTCGAATTCAAGCTTATGCCAGTATCTGCACTCTTTCCAAGTATTTGGTCCTGCCCATTACAAGCCCTGACTGAGAGTCAAAATTTGAATGGCTTATTTGAGCCAAGGAAGACCCTTGAGCTTGAGAGTTGGGGAAAGAGCAAGAAAAAGGAGAGTCCTATTTCCCTCTGTCTTCCAAATTACTTCTTCTTCTATCTCTACAGAGTAGCATGTCATCTAGTCCTCTAGATGACATTAAGGAGCCAGTTTCGTCTGGCAATGATAGGGTTGCTCGTGTGTGTGTGTGTGTGTGTGTGTGTGTGTGTGTGTGTGTGTGTAGTGCACTGTTCTGAACTGGCATTGCAGAGATTGAATGAATGAATGAATGAATAAATGGAGGGAGTTAGTATGTACATAAATGACACATGGATCTAGGTGTAAGTCAGCTACTAAAAGCCATTCATAAGAAACTGTGTCATCTTCATTACTTGATAATCACATGGCACACCCACGCATACACCCAGCACACAAGCGTTATCATTGGTCTGTGTGTACTGGATATGACGAAAACATCCTGTGGGTGCATATGGTAGACACTAAATAAGGAATTTTTTTCTTTTTTGTGATTTCAATAGAAAAGCAAAACACAGAGTAATTGAAACTTGGTGACAGTACTACAGGTTGCCCTTCCATGCGGGTGGAAAACAAAGGAGATGCTGTGTTTCTTCAAATGTGGTCATGCATTCGGGTCCTTTCTTTTTGGGGTATGAACACATTCAATTTATTTTGTATGTTCACTTGAAAGTGAAAGGAAAAAAAAAAAACTTCAAAATTGAGCACCTAACCATTTCTGCAGCTCTCTGATAGGTGACTTAGCTTTTCAGAACACTGTGAGAAAAGCCGTGCACAGGTTAAGAATTGGCTCGGAGAGGTTAAGTCACTTGCCCAAAGCAACAAGTGTGCAATGAAAGATGCAAGCCTCGTCTCTGTCCTCAGCTCTCTGTCCTCTCCCTCAGCTTTTGAAAGATGAAGACCAATAAGTGAATAACCCATGGATTATTTGATGAGTAGTTTAAATGCATTTTATTTACTCTCCAGTAGGGAGAAATCTGTTATTTTTTTCTGAGCATCCTCAAAGCCCATATAAACCCAATTATATTACAAATGCGATAGGGAAATGTTGGGCAATTTATTGATCCCCTCATGTCCAGCTGACAGGTGACTTTCTGGGAACCTCTTTCCATGTCTTCATTTTTTGTTGTGGTTATGTCATCTTTCTGAAGGATGACGGTTGTCTTTTGTGGTAAGTTTGCTATGTAAAGCTAAACTCACCTTTTTTTTTTTTTAATGTTTTTTATTTTTTTTAATAGAAAATAGTCTCTCTAAAAACGGTATAATTAAAGTGTCAAAACATTTTCTCTTCTGTTCCTTGAATTTTTATTTTTCAAAATTTAAATAATACCTAGGATGTATATATTGGCAGTTTTCACCAATTAAGAAAACCCACCACCACAACTGATTCCCAAAGAACTGAGTTCTGAGAGCAATACAAACTCACTTAACCTGACTGGAAAGTGGCTTCAGAAGTTCCAAGGAATCCCAGGAAAAAGTGTTCATCCTCTGTCCAATGAGCAGAGGAAACCTTTAAAGAAAATGCCCGCCCCGAGGATCTAGGGAGTGCTCTGGAGCAAGCGGGTCTTCAGAGGCAGCACTCTTGCCTGGTACGGATCTGAGGAAACTTTGCGGGATTGAGATTATCACTGCAATTATGAAACACGAAGGCATCTTTTAAAGGTGTGTTCTGGGAGCACTACTGCTCTGAGTGCCTCCTAATAGTAGTTCTGGGCGTTTCAATATTCTCGGAGCTTCCTGGGGCTGAATACTTACGAGGGTTGTAGAGAAAAAAATACTTGGACTGATTATGTTGTAAACAATAAAATGGTATATTGAATTATAAATTATGCCATTATATAAAATTCCTAAGACCATCTAGGTGCATTCTAGAAAAGAAACTCTAATGTTATTGAACTACTTTATAATTTTAATACTTCTAATTGAGTAATTTTTTCAAAGTATAAAGACAAATATTTAAATTACCTTTCATCCCACCTTACAGAGATAACCGCTATTTGCACTTTGGTATCAGTTTTCTGTGCTGACTTAAAATAGATGTATTGAAATCTACTGGTGTGGGGACATATTGTAATTATATATAAATATATATATATATTCTAATATTATATCTTCAGTCCTCTCCTTTGTGGTTATTGTATTCATTCCTATGTATTCTTTGAACATGTTTTTAATGACTGCATAATATTAGAGCACATGGATAGATCATCATTTATTTAACCAATCTGCCAATGTGAGACATTTAAGTTTTTAATTTTTCATTATTATAAATAATGCTTTGATGAGCATCTCTGATTTTCCTCTGGTGGATTCCTAGAAGTGCAATTATGGGATGAAAGGATATGAATGTTTTTAGATTCCTGATGCAGTACCAAAGTGGTTTCTGGAGAGGCTGTGTCCGTTTTTGCTGCCGTCCCTTCCCAGTCCACATAAGCGAGAATGCCCATGTCCCTGCGCCCTCTCCAGCACCGATGCTGTCAGTCATTGACGTCTTTGCCATTTTAGGAAGGGACACTTGAGTGATTATTAGCGTTAAGTTGGAAAAACCACCAAGAGAGCTGAAGTTTAAATTCCAGTCAGTAAACCAAATCGGCAAAGGCATCCTGCTTCTTTCGGAAATGTTCTTTTCTTAATTCACATATGAAGAATTAAGAAATTTCCGCTTCTGTGCTTCCATGAAGCTGCCTTAACACTTTGCAGCCTTGTGCAGTTTTAGCAGCCCCCGAGCCTGTCGAAGTATGTTCTTGTGGCTCATTGATGCACATTCGTTCGAGATTTAGAGCTTTTACCACCTTTATAAGACTTCGGAATCATTTTAATGTGTTTTCCCCCCCTATGCTTAATCCTCCACTAAGAAGCTGGCGACCAATTTACTCCCATGCAATACTAGAGCATTTTGAGTTTCCCTGAATCTGACTGGTTGAAAATGACAAGCTAAGTCAAAGTTTGATTTGCTCCACAAAACTGAGTATCTAATTTTCTTGAGATGTTTGAGGAAGGTGGCTAATCATTTTGGTGGAGACTTTGAGAGGGCCCTGAAAAATTTAGGAGGCCATCTAACCCAGCCTTCGGCCCCAGGATCCAACCAGCCCAAACCGGGGATACAGTGAGGAAGGAAAGCAATTTTTGATTTTTATTTTTCAGTCACAGCAGTTAAGACAAGTCTGAAAACCCTCAAAACCTGTCTGTCCTGATCCGTGGGGAAAGAAGTGCAGAGTTTGGTTAGTCGCTGTGAATTAGTGGCACCATTGGAAGACTAGTTACTGCTGTCAGTTATGAAACTTGGTGGGTCAGAGTGGGTTCCCTTTGGCGTTAACAACAAGCTCTAGAAAGGGGAAGCTTTGTGTGAGGGCTCATCACTGTTGTCTACACAGGGAGGGTCTGAGACCTGCCACTTTGATGAAGGGTTTGTCATTCACAGTGGTTGCATTCCAAGAGAAACAGAAACATTGCAGGTCTTTTAAATTTCTGTACCTTATGAAAATGAGTTGTTGATTGAGTAACCTAAAGAAACAAAAAACCTAGAGTGAACATTTTGAATTGCAGAGATGGTGTGAGCTAAGAAGGGGAGGGAGAGGGGTTATCCCTGCCTTCTGTGCCTCTGACCAGGGACACATCACCCTGCTCAGTTTTCCCCATCTGTACAATGGAGCTATTTTATTGCTTTCCCCCTTGAGACCTCTCAGAAATGTGTAAAATCATTTTTATTTCTTAGGAAGCTTGGAAATTCACAATGTGATAATTTCCTAAAGTGGGTCGTGCAACCCTAATTGTATTTGAGAGGCCGGAACTATTTTAAACGAAAAAAGTGTTCAAAATGTCCTCATTCTAGTTCAAATCAAATGCTGAGTCACATCAGTGTGGCCTCTGCAGTGGGCGGCCCGAAGTGGGCAGCTTTGTGTTGTCAGAGCAGCAGGATCCCTGCTCCGAGGACCATCTTTTCAGCTCTCCTTTCACTCCCTTTGATTCCAGCTTCCCTTGAATAGTCATCTGCAGGCTCATTTTTGTTGTTTCTCACCCAGCAGAGTTTGTTAATTACTGAACAAGGGAGACTTAAAAAAAAGAAAGAAAGAAAGAAAACAAAATAGAGTGAGCCTTGTTTTCCAAAGTTTTGTTTTAGGTCCAGTCGGTTGAATTGGCACCAAAAAGAAGAAAGAAAATGCAAGAGATACACCTGACTAACTTGCATTTCCTATTTCCAACCCTCAAAAGTACAATGCTTATGGTAATGCATTTTATCTGTTTCGAGGGAAAACAATCACCTTTGATGACATTATAGAATAAACACATTTAACAGCATGCTGAATTGCTGAAGTATCATTTTCAACGACCTCATTAGTGTCACTTAATTAAAACTTCCTGCTCTTGACTTTGATGCTGGTACAGGCAAAAGCACAGAGGGAATTGAACAAACAACAACAAAAACGGGGTGGGGGGAAGATGAGGGGTGCATTTTCTAGTGATAAATCACAGAGGTTGCTAATGAAACCAAATTATGTACCTTTTTCCTGCAACTCGGATAAAATAATATGAAACACACAGCAACTTTGCATCAAACAAATTAATCAGCTGTCAGCAGATTTGCCTTATAATAATCTCTTGCACTTATTGATCATTTAATAAAAGGGGGGGGCTTCTTTTTTTCTCTGTACACAAGCATTAGGTTGGTGATAATTAAAGCCTCAGCTTCAGAAATGCCATAATAACCGTTAATTAGCAGGATGCTATTTTCAACATAATTTGCTAATTAGGCAGTGAGCCTGGTATAGTGTATATACCTAATTATGAAGGGTCTTGTGCCGTAGACACATGTGACTGGAGTGTAAATGACACCATTACAGGGGTCCTAGTGGATTTTTTAAAAAAATATAGTTTGTTCAGAGGTGCTTAGCTCTTTAGGGAGATCTTGGTATAGGGAAGATTACTCTTGGTTGTTTTGCAGGAGATCTAGAAGAGGAAACACTATATGGAACTTTACCATCTCTTTGATCTAGACCACATGTGTCAAACACAAGGCCCGTGGGCCTAATCCGTCCCGCCAGGCCTTGCAATGTGGCCCGCACCGCGCTGTCATCACTGCACTCCGCTGCGTTTCCATCACAATGACAGTTTATGACTGTTCAGTAAACCATTCGGCCCGCGATTTAGGCTGGATTTTAGATTTTGGCCCCTTCTCTGATTGAGTTCGACACCCCTAATCTAGACAGTGGACAGACAGGATTAATAATTCCCAAGGGACTTGTGGCCCAGTGCCTACTGCAAGGGCTGCTAATTTAGGCAGCAACTTTGTGCTTTCTCCCCTAGTGGAGAATTATTCTGTATTTGCCTGCCACATGCAATTCATCTGTGGACCGCAATGCTGGAAATCGTTTAATATTCGGTGCCTGCCCTATGTTGATTTTCCCACCACACACTGGTACCCGATAACATGTATCTCTCTCTGCCTTTCGGTCTCCTCTCCCTCTGTGTTTCCCTCCACGTCGTAAAGAAAATCTAGAATTTTCAAAAATGCATGTTGATTTTTGCCT